>NC_058189.1:14801381-16212762 GCF_907165205.1 Coccinella septempunctata | reverse complement strand
TATACAAGAGCCAGACACAGGACGTGTTGGCTTAAAATTTGTAATTCTGACATTGAAATTCTCCAACAAAGACAGAAATTCTCTAACATCAGAAGAAGAAGAAAGAATATCTAGGTTAAAATCTCCTACCAGAATATAGTCAGATGTCTCCGACAAGCAACGCTCAAAAATTTCTCTTAGGCGTTCGAGGAACTGTACAACATCGGCTAATGGCGGGGTATTAGGCCTATAGATACAAATAATAAGCATTTTACAGTTTTCCATATACAAACTGGCAGCACAACATTCAATGACATTAGGAATACTTAGTGAATTATAATCTTGCCTATCAGTACACTTCAGATCTTCCTTGCAGTAAATTGCAGTTCCACCATGTCTTCCTTTCAAACGGCAAAAACTTGAAACAAGCTTGTAACCCTCCAACATGCCGGCTTCGAGTTCATCTTTGGATTTCCAATGCTCAGTTATCGCCACTATGTCTGCACCCTCTTCCAGAGCCATCAAGTGCAGCTTATTGAGAGCAGTACCCAGAGACTGGACATTCTGAAGGAGAAGGCAGAAATGACGCTTTGCAGCACAATGCTCCGACACTACGCCATCAATTGATTCTCTCTGGACTTCTGAAAAAACTGTTTATCAAAGGAAAATTCCCTCAAGACTATACCTTCCGGCCAAAAAGAATCGCTGAAGACCTCATCAAGAGCTTCCTTTGATGGGAGACCAATACTAAAAGCAGAGTTTTGGCCAACTGTGTTTAGTTTCTTCACAATTATCTGATCATTTCCAGGTACACCCTCCAAAAAAGATTTTATATCCATTTCAGAAACTGATTTTCCCGCAATTCTCCCAACATAAATCCAGCGCCTCCGGATAGCACCCTGTATCGGCACATTCTGGTCAACTGCTTTCTTACCATAGTGAACTAT
Source organism: Coccinella septempunctata (assembly GCF_907165205.1). Lineage (NCBI taxonomy): Eukaryota > Metazoa > Arthropoda > Insecta > Coleoptera > Coccinellidae > Coccinella > Coccinella septempunctata. Next base: position 16,211,836 of record NC_058189.1, on the reverse strand, counting down.
TTTCGCCGAGTTGGCAGAGTATTTTTGCTTTCCTTTTCGAACAACTGTAGTCCATTCCTTCTTCTCATCATCCGGTAAACCAGCAGATATTATACTGATCTCTTGTATTTTCCATGCAAATAACTGGATTTGGTATGTCTTCAATGAGTTTGTATAAACTTCAATTATGTTCACATATTTTCCGAAGATATTCGACATTGTGATAAAATACGTAATAACAGAAACTTTTACGTAGAACGGGCAACATAGCGTTGATTTGAAACCCAAAAATATTTTGACAAGCTTCATAACCCCACTTTTTCGTACTATACAGAGTGAAATGTGTCAAATTTCCATGGCCAACCGACTGCTAAAATAAAAGTGAATGAAGTATACATTGGTTATTCGACGTGTTTGACGTATGTGAATATAATGTTCAACAATATATTTCCTTAATACATAGTTCTATGCAAAATTTCATATCATTAAATCGCAAGGAATATTTTGAGTCGACAATATACTATTTGCTCAGTACATAATTCTATGCAAAATTTCACGATATTATGTTAATCATTCAAAATCAACAGGAAAACTCTTAGTGTATCTTATACAAGGAGTCACGAAAATCGCAAGCAGTATTTTTAGTCAACAATATACCATTTCCTTAGTACATAGTTGTATGCAAAAGTTCACGGTACTATATCAATCATTCAAAATCAACAAAGTTGATTGTTTTTCACACAAGGCGTATCGGAAATCGCAGACAATATTTTTAGGGATGATAAGAATAATAGCTCTATATGTGATAAACTCATGTCGAAACCGATCATTAAAGGTACCACAATCCCGTCAGCATCTTGAAATGAGTGAAGGTATGCAACGATAATAGGTTTTTCTTACATAACCGAAATAAAGGATTCCAATATTGAGTATTCTTTGAAAATAGAAGAGGATGTTCTTGATTATGAATCTTTTTTCGGAATCACAAAGAGTAGTTCTTGATGAAAAGTAGATAACTCTTTTCTGTTTTGTTCTAAGTTTTTTTTTTAGATATTACGTTTCAAAAAAATTCTCTTTTGCTGTTGATATATCAACAAAACCTGAATCTTTCACGAGTAATTTAACTCTAAAGGTAGATATGTTAATTTTTACGGGTATAAACAAGGTCAATCAAACTTTCGATTTTTGATACTTTTCAAGGTTTTTTGTTCAACTTGCTGTAGTTGTTCTCTCGGAAGAAGAACATACCTTACTCAAATTACTCGAAAACGGTTAATATTTTTGTTGAAGGAAGAGTTTAAAAAAGGCAAAGAAAAAATTCACATTCTGTTGAGAAAATAAAAAGCTGGCTATAAAACAGTTCGTCGACCTCAGACAGTCAATTTTTGCGACAGATTTCCATGCATATTTTCTTTTCAATTTCGTTCTCGCCTCCGAAATGTCTCCGAGACGGAAGTAAATATCAATTCCATGTATATGAAACTAAAAAAACAAAAACAGGATGAGGAGATCCGCAATATTACAGCAGGAACTTTTTCCACAACCCCTAGATAAAATGCAGGAAGTTGCAGAAATAACTCCCAAGTTGCCAATTTGAAGACGAATGGCGTGGCTCTTCGTGTTTGCTTTCTTTTCGGTTGGAAGCTGATGGCGTTAGATGATCTGCTCGTCAGCAATAATGTAGCGGATATCATAGGGTTGGGATTGTTGGGAATGATAGGTTACATTAGGTTTTGTAGCACACCTATATTTCTGCGACTTTGCAAAAGCGATATTTCTCCACGGAAGTATTTCATACGTGCCGAAACATCTCTAGAAATCGGAAGGCACGAATTTATTCATTTTATAGTAGGGCAGTCAACGATGTTTTTGGTGAGTTTATTCAGAGTTACTAAGAACTGAAGTACTAAGAAGTGAATGTATTTGGTTTTCCGCATACAAATTTTTCAATTTCTAACTTGAGTCGCATCTAGATATTTCGTTAGTGAGGTGGCCGATAATTGAAAAACAAATGAATTGGCTTCCCCAAATAGCACTTTTCCCGATTAATATCAAGAAATCATCAATTCTTTTTGTTTTCTAGATCATTGGATCTCAATTTCATAGGAATACGAGAGGTCATATCCCGTATGTCCATTATTGGGAAAAATTATTATTATAACAATAACTGAGTGCCAAGAATACCAAACACCCTGTATGCGTAAGAAAATTTCCATAGCATGAATTCTTCGCACAACGTTGGGAGAAGGATGGAAAATGATAATCATATTAATTCTGAAGAAATCATAACCTTATTTCATACAAAAATAACGTTGAAAAAAATGTTCACTACAAAGGTTGAACAAAACAGAAAATCAAAGAATTATAATTTTTTTTATCTGCTTCTAATCATTTTTTCAGCTACACTATGATCATTTCCTCGAACATCTGCGGAATTCTCGGTAAAAATAATGATACAACTGAGCAGTTGGTATTTATTGACTGGTTCATAATTGAAAGCATTTTCTGATGTCAAGGTGTATTATTTGATACATTCAATAATATGTATAGTTCATTCAAAAATGATTGACATCCCAGTAGGTCTTGAAAGTCCAGACAGCTTAATATCTGATTACAAAATATCTTCAAGAATTTCTGTAGTTTCACTCACAGAACGGGAATATACAAATATAACTTAAACAAGTATTTGGAAAAAAGAAATATTCGAATTCAGAGCATATTTATCTGCATTCAAAATTGAAACACTTATGTTTCCAATTTGTACGATTAAATTAAAAACAAAAATAGCAGTACAAAATTCAAATTATCGTCGGTCAGTGCATAGATTCACACATAATAGGACTATAGATCACCGTTTATTCACAATACCAACCTGAATTTCGCAGAACCAAATATCAACTTATGAGCTATTACCAACTTAAATTCGATTTTCCATAGCCACCCAAGATGTCAATCATTCTTGAATGGACTATATACAATTCATTATTGAATGCACTTAAAAATTAATTATTATTGAATTTACTATAATCATCAAGAATACATCAGAATAGTTGGGAGATGATCATAGTCTTGTTTCAGCTAAAACAATTTGAAGACAGTCAACGTTTGAAATTCGAAATGTAAATTTGCTACTACATTATTTTTGTTGAAAATAAAGCTTTGTTTTATCTAACATGCTTTTTCCTTTTTTGATTTTTTTCAATGCGGTGCAATGCGATCTTCACATATAGGGTTAGTCATTGATCATAAAATTAATATAAAAAAAGAAAATGGCCTTTCGTTTTTCAATAAGGTTGGGATCTAGAAATTAGGAGAATAAAAAAAAATGGTTGAGTTGAGCTGAAAGTGTACTATTTTTTTCAAATTTTTTTGCCACTGATTTTCGAAACATCTAGATATGACTCAAACCAACAAGTGAAAAAGTTGTATGCGGAAACACCAAATACATAATCATACATATTTTTTCTGCTCTTATTAAGTTTGTGAATGAAATATTTTGATTATGTTAAACGATAGCACTCATGACAAAGAACATTCGAATCAAATATTGCAAAAATGTATAGGGTAGTTCATATCATAAGTTATAACTAATTGAATGAATGGAGAAAATTAGTAAATCAGCCTGTATATTGGTATATGTGGTATACCATTCATTATTTCTTTTTTCAATGTATGATTGTTCATAAAAGTGGACAGCAACTATCCCTTTTATGATTCAATCCACTTTTTTATTTACTCATAACACTTTCAACGAGATCTAATTGGAATATGATATATCCATTATTCATAGCATGAATTTTCGATCAACATGCACAGCCTGGAAAGACAGAGTTTATTGAATCCCTCATCGAATTCTATTTGCTGTCTGCTTTTGACATCAGCTGCCTCAATATAATATCGCGAGACCCGATTTCAGCGTCAATTCAATTCTGTATAATTCTCTCTAGAAATATTCAGGTGCGAGAAATGACGAATAATTCCGCATAAACATTTCTTTTGGTTTATTTGTCGAAGGTATTTGAAAAACCTTCGTTCGCTTCAAAAGATCCTGATTTATCCTTCATTTATATCGCTTATCCTGAGTTTCTTCGAGGGTCGGAGTTATTGATACCAGCCCTGAATTGACCTATATAAATTTTCTTGAAGTATTTGCGTCCGAAATAATTGAGACTAAATGTTCTCGTGCGGATGAAAAATATGGGTACAAACCAGAATTTTCATGGGAAAGGTAAATATAGCATTCAATTCATGATTATTTCCTTCGTATGGAACATGAAATGTTTGTTGCTATTTTTCTTCTGAATGAATGAGTATTCACGATTACTATTTTCGTGTGTTTTCGGTAGACAAGTTTTATCGCCTTAAAACAAATCTGACTGGTTATATATCTTTGGAATTCAATAGTCTCTGGATCCTAGCGATTGTGTATAGTATATTGTAGATATTTACTGTTATATATGTAAATATGTAAGAATGCGCATCCTCATTCAGGTGGGGATGTATATGATTGTACATGATTGAAAAGAATAAAGTTTCAGTTGAGTTATAGACATCTGATGTATCGATACTTATACCTACAGATCCAGATCGTTACGAATATAACATGGCGCAGTCGTTTGAACCCGCATTATAAAATAATAAATAATTATTAGTACAGTGAAATACAAAGTAGACAATTAACACTTCCACGTTAAAATCGAAAAATTTGTGAAACCAGGTGCGATGAATTTCGATAAAGATCCTGCAGATGCATGGAGATTCTTTAAACAGAAATTCCTTCCATATCGAGTTCGAAGCTTTGTACATTTAATACGCCATTTGGAAGATACCGTTTTTTGAGACTTCCATATGGTCTGAGAAGTGCGAGTGAGGTTTTTCAGAGAAAAATGTTTGAATGTTTTGATGATATTGAAGGTATAGCAATATACATTGATGATATTCTGATTTGGGGATCAACCAAATCAGAACATGATGAAAGACTCAAAAAAGTACTTGATAGAGCTAGACAAAATAATATAAAGTTCAATAAGAATAAATGTAGAATTAATGTTGATAAAATTAAATATTTGGGACACATAATTACAAGTGATGGCATAGAACCTGATCATTCTAAAATCGATGTTATAAAAAATTATCCTATACCTACATCTGTAAAGGAACTTCAGAGATTTCTAGGTATTCTGAATTACTTGCATAAGTTCATTCCTGATTTGTTAGAATTAACAAAGCCTTTGAGAGAACTCTTGAGAAAGGATACTGTTTTTCAATGGGAATATGTACAACCGAGAGCATTTGATAAGCTTAAACAGATTTTAATTCCACCACCAATATTGCAAATTTATAATCCTCAAGTACCAATAACTTTAACAGTAGATGCTAGTAAATATGCTCTAGGTGCATCTTTGATTCAAAACAACAAACCAGTAGCCTATTCTTCCAAATCATTAACACAAACTCAAATAAGTTATGCTCAAATCGAGAAAGAAATGCTTGCTCTTGTATATGGGTGCAAGAGGTATCATCATTTTATTTTTGGTAAACAAGTAACAATTGAGACAGATCATAAACCACTATTAAGTCTTTTTAAAAAACCTCTAGCTCAATGTCCAATGCGTCTTCAAAGAATGCTGCTAGACTTGCAGATGTATGATATAAATTTAACATATAAACCCGGTAAGGAGATGTATATAGCTGATGCACTCAGCAGACTTCCTATCTCATCTCATGATGATGATCTCTCTTTTACACCTGAATATGATGCTCAAATAAACTTCTTGAATGATAATTTTCCAATCAGCTCTAAAAAACTTGAAAAATTTAGGCAAGAAACAAATAAAGATCTAGAACTTCAAAATCTTTTAAACTGTGTATTGAATGGATGGCCAAACTCACGTTCCTTATGTGAAGAAAATGTTAAACGTTATTGGAATTTTAGAGATGAAATAGTAGCAATTGATGGAGTTTTATATAAAGGAAATAGTATAATTGTACCAAAAGTATTAAGAAAAGAAATGCTTTCTAGATTACACCTATGTCATCTTGGCATTACTAAAACCAAGTTAAGAGCAGCAAATGTGTTATATTGGCCAGGCATATCTTATGATATTGAAAATTTTATTTTATCTTGTTCAACATGTGTTAGATATTCAAAAAATAATTTCAAGCAACCATTGAACCCTCATGAAATTCCTAGGCTACCTTGGATCAAAGTTGGTATAGACCTTTACGAACTCAATGATGTAAACTACTTAATATTAATTGACTACTTCTCAAAGTTTGTAGAAATACGAAAGTTAATCTCGACTACTGGTGTTAACATAATCAATCACTTAAAAAATATATTCTCTATACATGGAATACCCCACATAATGTTTTCCGACGGAGGTCCACAATTTACAAGCAAAGAATTTAAGCAATTTTCCATCGATTGGGATTTCAAACATGAATTTTCTAGCCCTTTATATCCACAATCGAATGGCATGGTTGAAAGGAGCATTCAAACTGTAAAAAATATTATTAGGAAATGTCAATATAATAAATCCGATATTAACGCAGCTCTTTTAGAATATCGTTTGACACCAATATCTAATAAAATAATGTCTCCATCTGAACTACTTTTCAGAAGAAAAATAAAAGGCTTTTTACCAACATTTACTAGTCAGTTTGAGAATAAAAGAATAAATTTAAAGAAACAGAACGAGTTTATGAAAGAAAACCAATCAAATTCAAAAATATATAACGATAAAAGAACAAGAAATTTACCACCTCTTAGTATTAATCAAAAAGTTTTTGTGAAAGAAAATAAAATTTGGATACCTGGAAAAATAGTTCAGAAATATAATGCAAATTCATATATTGTAAAGGAAGAAAATAGCAATCGATTAAAACGAGAAATAGATGGTTCTTGAAACCAATGTTTGAAAATAAAAAATTGTATCATGATACCGATGATGATGAAATAAATTTAGATGTGAAAGATGATAAATTGCCAGAAACTTTTAATGATGACTTTAAATGTAAAATAGAGGGGGAGACGGAGGAATATGTCATTGAGAGGGAAACTAATAAAACACTTCCTTCTTCTCCTTCACTAAATACTCGATATGGAAGGAAAATCAGAAAATCTGAACTATTATTATATCAATAATATCATGAATTTGTCTATTGTAATTGTATTGCATTCAATGAAATTTTGTATTTTTTTTATAATTTGAAAAATGGGAGATGTTATATATGTAAATATGTAAGAATGCGCATCCTCATTCAGGTGGGGATGTATATGATTGAAAAGAATAAAGTTTCAGTTGAGTTATAGACATCTGATGTATCGATACTTATACCTACAGATCCAGATCGTTACGAATATAACATTTACGATATTTCTTCTAGTTTTTTGGAAAATAATACATACAGTAGTTGTAAATAATATAAAAAGGTTGAAAGATAATATATTAAAAGCCACTTATTTCCTTTCGTTCATATAACGGGCCCCAAATTGAACAGTTCATTCCTGCTCTAATAGCAATATAATAGGTATTGAAGAACAACTCGAGTAGAATGTACCTTTATTCTTAAAAATAAATTAAATATCCCAATTTTTATCAACTTAGCATTATTTTTAGGTAAGGTATTGGGGGAAGGAATTCGTGCCCAACAAAATCGGCTGTCATATAGGTCTTAAAGAGTACCCCAAGGAGAACATGTTAAAAAAAATTTTACCATAAATTTTTTTCGAAAGTCAGGTGGGGTGTAGTGGTGTGTAAATTCTTGCCCGACAATATCAGGTAGTATATTATGAGTCTTGAATAGCATCCTTAGAAGAATATACCCACTGAAAAATTGATCTATTTCAATTTAACTGGAACAGCACATCTCATCTTATATATTAATCCTTCATGCCATACTCTGTCGCATGCTCTGGCGACGTCTAGTAAAACAAGACCTGTAGCTTGTTTATTTTGGAATCCCTCTGTAATGTATTCTGTGAGCCTTAATAATTGTTGCTCTGTTGAATGCTCTCTTCTGAATCCAAACTGTTCTGGTGGTATTAGTTTCAGATTTTCGGTTTACTCATTAAACCTCGTGGCTATAATTCTTTCTACTACTTTTCCTAACGCTAACAGTAGACTAATCGGTCTGTAGTTTTGTTGGAACTTCTTCTACTTGAATGGTTTATTGAACACTATGACTTCCGCTGTTTTCCATTTTTCTGGGTAGTGTTCTCTCTTCATAATTCCATTCGCGATATTTGTTAGAGCGGCTATACCTTTTCTGGGTAATTTCTTCAACATAACATTCTTCAAACTTCTAATTATTTCCCTGATTTCATTTAACGATGTTGGTTTGTCTATTTCAGCAGCCGCTGAATTCAGCAGCCGTAACTCACCCATTTTTTCATCATTTTCTTCATCCAGTTCTTCCAAATCTTCATTATCGTCGTCTATCCTGTGATTTATTTTCGATTCTCGTTCGATCGAGTCCGCCAATGCATCTGTCTTATCAGTATTGGTATACGCCATTTCCCTTTCTCCGTGAGGGGTGGAATTTAAGTCTTTTCTCTTCATTTTTGAGGATTCTTTTTTGCATTCTCCATGCAGAATGATCAATTGTATTCAGTTCTTGAATACTTTTGTTCCATCTGCTTGTTCTTAGATCTTTTACGGCATTTTTCGGAACTCGACAATGGCGGTTGAGGTTCCATCTATTCAGATCATTTTTATTCATCCGATATACTCTTCTGAGTCTTGGATTTTCTCGTATAAGATCTTTTACTTCTTTAGGCGTATCGCCATTCGGATGACTTGGTGGTGGTTCCTTTACTCTTCTCGTGCCTTTTTCGTAAGCTTTCAATATAATCTCTTCCAGTTTATCAACCGCACATTCCAGATACTCTGGAGTGCTTATTGTTGGAATTTCTTTTATTTCCGATTGTATTAAATGGCTGTATTTAGCCCAATTGGTTTATTCTCTTATTTCCATCAGTTTTTCTCTTGGTTCTTCTCCAATTGTCAATTCCACGGGATTGTGGTTAGAGGTTCCATCTTCCAAAGTTTTAATCGAGAATTCTTGAGTTATATTTTTCAATATCGCGATATCTATTACATATGGTATTCCTCTTCCAAAAGCACGTTATGTCGGTAACTCTGGTCCAATCACTATGGCATTTTGTTTTTCGGCGAAATCCCTCAGTTTTTTGCCCTTTCTATTCTCCTTTCTGCTGTTCCATAATGGGAATTTACAGTTGAAATCTCCGATGCAGAATGTCTGGTTTGTCCCTTCCAATATGTTGTTTATCTCTTCTTCCAATGAATTGTTTTGTGGTGACTTGTATGCCGGGTAATTTCGACTCTTTGACGATTTAGTTCGGCAACAATCGTCACTGTTTCTGTTTTTCCTTGTGTTTCGTCGGATCCACTTTTGAAGTAGGTAGTGTTTCAGATCTGTTCTCACCAATATTGCTACTCCTCCTCCGGTGTGTAATTCTGTCACATCTATATGTTTCATAATTCATGAAATTCAGTCATCTGTTCCGATTCATTCTTGTTTCCTGTAGGGCTATAATATCAGGTTGCCTCTCTGATATTATTTCTTCTATCTCGGCTTTCCGAGTGTTGATCCCGTTTATGTTCCACGATTGCTTCCTTATATCAGTCAGGTCCATTAATTCAGTTTACTGAATAATGCTGTGAGTTTTTTCTCCATTTTGAAAATTGAAAATTTTCTCCGTGAAGATATCTAAATCGTCGGCTGTTTCAGATATCGTTTTCTTCTCCTGTTGACTGTTCAAAGCCTGTTCACCTTTTCTGGTGAGTGTGAAGTCATTGCTGCTATGGCTTCCTGAGCCCTTCACGCATCTCCACGGAAAGGAGCATTTTTTCTGTGCACGTCCGTACCTTTGGCACCTAAAGCACTGGCTTGGACTTTCAGGCCTCTTTTTGTGTTCAACCACAATATAGAGATTGTAGAGTCGCTTCACATCGAAGATTTCCTTTTTCTGGGTTTTAACCAGGTAGAGGGGTATGGGCTTCTTCGTCTTGTTCGATGTCATTCTGGACACCTCAGCGTCTGATATTCCCTGGAATATCAGGTCGTCCTTAATCAACGCAAGATCAGCGTCAATTGGTAAATGCCTGATGGGCATATATCTTCTTCTCCTCCGCCATTCGGTAGGTAAAAAATTCTTTACCATGCTGTTCGAAAAATTTGGTAATTTTTCTATAATCATCTACGGTTGACGCGATGATTTTTATACGGTCTTTAACTACAGTTGCGCGGTTGTAGTTCATCTTTTTTGTGTAGAGAGCTTTGGATATCTCTACCCAATCTGAGGTGCCCATCATCGTGATGGGTGGGATTTTATCCTCCTTAGGCACTTCTGGTGCCTTTCTGATATTTTCCTCATCAGACGAGGAACTTTCGTTGCGCGCTCGCATTGTAGGAGGCGCATTTGACCGAAGGCGTTGTAGGGCTTTTCATGATCTCCACAGGAATCACTTTTTTCTCCACCGAATTGGCAACTTAGGCGAAAGTTGGGGGCTCCAGCGCAGAGAGTTTTACAATTTCCTCTTTGGCTTGACGGAGCTCATTTATCAAAATCGAAATCGTTTCATTGAGATTAGCAATTTCGGTTTTCATGAGTTCATTTTCTTCGCGTAAATTTGTCCGACCTACGGACTTACCTTCGCTAAAGTCTTCCTCAACTTGGGGAGCTTCCATGTAGGAACCCTGATTATCTGAGGTCTCCGACATGGCTAAACGTTTTTAGTTTTTTACAATGGCGATAAATATCAATAAGAGAGTAAAGAACAAAAATAACCAATCATTATATAGACAAAGTCTCACCTGATGTAATTTGCACAACCAACGATCTTTTGATCTGGACTGTATAGAATAACAACACAACAAAACTCATTCACAGAACTCTCCCGAATAATCAGTATTCAATCAAATTCCCAAATCGTATTCTCGAAAAATTATTCAACCGTCTACTCGTTTGAACGTATCGCACTGGTATCATTCAACACGTCTACTCGCTTCGACGTCTCGCACTGAACTGAGAAAATGGGCGCAGCTGCCCTCATCATGGCTTCGTGTTAAGAGCTGTAGGTTTAAAACCTACCCAATGGTCCCATTCAGCGGCCGAAGCGCAAAGCGCTATTACTACCTTCACCTATCAGTAGCCGTAGCCGTTTTTATTTTCTATCAATTGTTAGTTTTCGACAGATGTATTTTTACATAAAGATTATTCTGGTTTCATTTTGTTTTATTCATCCAAACAAATTATTTTTATTAAACTCAAGTAGTGTGGTAAATTTAGTGGTTTTATTTCAGTTTTTTTGTAAATAATTTCCAGGTGTATCTTGCAATCAACGCTTATCTACTTTTACATGCACATAAAAATGGACATTGAAATTGAAAATGAGATTATGGAGAGTAATTTAAATGTAGATATACTTGATCAACTAGCTTTGGAATTAGCTGGTCTGGTCTGCTCTTCATGCTACCGCTACCTAGCACAAATCAAATGCGCTCCAAAAACTGGCGCCCGTTCCAGAACGAGTTGAGTTTGTAGCGCATGTGCCACCAAACGATTTCGCTAGTGTTTTGTAACAGTTGCCCAACGGTTACTTCCGCTGTATGCGGCCAATCTGATACCATTTTACCCTATAGCTCCTATCACGCATCCAAAATCAAAGAAGAAACCTTCAATTTGCAATTAAAAGAATGCTGGAAATTTTCTTATACCCTTTAGAATAAAAACCCAAATGAATGCAATTCATCAGATATATGGGAACAACCAATATAAAACAGTTTCAATATTCCCCACAAATACTGCTCCAAGTATCCAAAATACTTGATACTCCGCATAGTCTTATCAATTTGCATGAAGGGTTGATAGTTTGGTAACGGAGTTACATTCCTGGTAGAGGCTACTATAAGGATTCCTCCGAATGTCCTAAGGTTATATGGTTTATAAATACAGGGTGTTTTCGAAGGTGAGGCTTTTGTTTTTGATAGAAGGGATCATCAAAATAAGGCACTCTTCCAAAAATTGTCCATATAAAATATTCAAGATGACTGAGCTACAACCCCTAGAATTTCGATAAAATTTCGTTATATTTCAAGTACGGGACTACGGAAGGTGACTCTGGCATCGGAAAAATAAAACAAAACATAAACATAAGGCTGGACAATGGTTCAGTTATCCGGTTCTATCTCATCAGATCCCTTGAAAAAATTGTTGTATTTTGCAATTTGGGGTAAAAACAGTGCAAAAATTCGAGGCAGTTTATTGAAAGTGCTTGTGTTGACAATGTGCTGTTATTGTTACCTCATTTCACCCCATTTTTATGACGATTGTTGGAGGGTTCGAAAATAATTCAGACGAATTTTAAAGGTTAGATTTTGAGCTAATATTCTATTTTTTTTTACACTAAGTCTTTTTCTTTCAGTTGGTATCGAAATGAACCGTTTCATATAATCATTTAAGTTACTAAATCCATACAAATTCGGCAATCCTAAGGCCGGCCTTATACAGCCGGAATGTCTTTCTGAATTCAGAAACGGGATTCAGAATCCATCATCATAGTCATGGAAGATTAATTGCCACTTATTGAACTAGATTTGGTTATTAAAAAAAAAACGCAAAAGTAACATTATATTCATCCTATGTATCCTATTCAAATACCAAATACAATGACGACTTTTCATGCACAAAATTAAATTTTTTGTATTTATCACACATCACAACAATTTCAACAAGTCAAATAAATGAGTTATTTATTTATTTATTTATTTATTTATTCATTTATTTATGCATAAGAAGAACATATACAGGTAAATTAATACCCAAAAACAATGTCCACTAATTAACATTGATTAACAGAAGTGCAAATACTTACATAGAAACAAAAAAAAGAACAAAATTTTGATATTAATTAAACAATTTATATCCTTCATAATTATTTGTGATCTTTCCTTAAAAAAGGGAAAAAAATTATTAAGCGAAAATAAACAAAAAAAAAACAATTAATTAAGTAGAGATACCTCTGAAGTGGTTAACCAAACATCTTGTGACATATTCGTGGCTATGACCAATTACATCCACTAGATCCTTAAAACTGTTACAACGACCAAGCATTCTAATAATAGGGGAATTCCTGGAGCTGTTAGTATGCCTCAAAGGCAAGACGAAGGTTTCCAGCAGTCTGAATCTCCTCGAAGGAGCATGAAAGTTGATTCGCGATAAGAGTGACGATGATTCCATTTGATTACTTAATAGCTTATTTACGAAGAGTACGTCACTCATAGTTCTGCGATTCTGCAAACTAATCATATTAAAGTGTTTCAACCTTATTACATAATTTTCTGGATCTCCTCTATTCAACCGTAGACCACACTTTGAACCTAGAAAACGAAGAAATCTCATCTGAACCCTCTCAATTCTATATAAGTGTTATATTGGGGGTTCCAAGCGTAATAAAGGGGGTAATGGAGGATTTATAATTGCAAAACGAACGACTCTGTCTCAATATGAAACCGAGCATGCGGCTTGACGCTGTTACGATATTGTCGATATGTAGGTTAAATTTGAGATGAGAGTCAAAAGTAACACCCAAATCGCGTACATGACTTGAACGCATCAGCGGTGTGCTCAGCGAAAAGTATGGAAAGATGGAAAGAAGTATGGAATTATAGAATCGTTCCTCCTCGAGAAAGTAATCACACGACATTTGGCTATATTTGTGAAGAGATTAGCCCTTTCGCAAAATTTCATGAAAGAGTCGATATCATTCTGAAGGCGCAGGCAGTCACGGGAGTCCCTGATTTTCATGAACATTTTCAAATCATCTGCGAATAATAGTATTTTGCAAAATTTGAATATTTTTATTACACTCACTTTCAAAAGTTTTGCACCCCCCCTGTAGTGGAGATAAAATAATCAAGATTCACAACAAATTGTTACTGACAACAACAGAAACTTGTTGACCACCAAATAAAACGATAACATTAAGAAACAAAAAATTTTCTTGTGTTTAAATATCGATTTTGTCAAATGTGTGCCTTTCTGCGGACCAGTAGTTTTTCGTTTTAAGTACCGGTTAGTTCAAAAACTGTGTAATATGCCCAGAAACGAGTTGTCTGAGTTTGACAGAACTAGAATTATTGCTCTCTGGCAAGAAGGGCTCTCACGCCATCAGATAGCCAATAGACTAAACATTATTCGAAGCACGGTTAACAGAACGATTAGGCGCTATGAGGAAACTGGTGGAGTGCATAGTAGACCTCGAAATGGTCGTCCTCGTGTTACCACGATTCGAGAAGATCGGTATATTGCCCAATCAGCCCGTAGAAATAGGTCAGTGACGGTACCAACACTCAGGTCGGAATTCCAAAAAGCCCACAACCGTGTAATTTCATGTGCTACAATTCGTAGAAGAATTTTAACATCAGGATTGCGGTCCAAAAGGCCTCTAACAGTTCGTTTATTAACAGTTCGTCACCGAACCGCTCGTCTGCAGTGGTCGCGAGCTCATCAAAACTGGCATTTAGAAGAATGAAGGAATGTGCTATTTACAGATGAGTCACGGTTTGGGTTAGTAAGTGATGACTACCGCTTAAGAGTTTGGGGGGAACCAGGATGTCGAAATAGACCTGAGAGAGCTATTCAAGTTACTCCTTTTCGCGGTGGCACTGAAATGTTTTGGGGAGGCATGATGTTTGGAAGAAGAACGCCACTAATTCACATATCCGGGACGATGACTGGTGCATATTGCCTCGAAAATATCATAAATCCTGTAATTATACCCATGGGTAATGAATTAGGGGCTCAATTTATCTTTATGGATGATAATGCCAGGCCACATCGCACTAGAGGTGTTCAAGAAGCCCTGGAAAACCAAAACATTATCAGATTAGAATGGCCCGCGATGTCTCCTGACATAAATCCTATAGTGCATATATGGGATCATGTCTCCAGAGCCGTTTTCCGTCGAAATAATCCACCACGAAATTCACAAGAACTTATTGTAGCTGTTACCGAGGAATGGATGAATATTCCGCAGGAAATAATCAATAATTTAATTTTTGGAATGCCTAGACGAGTGAATGCATTGCTGAGCAACAGAGGCTCAAATACTGCATATTAGTTTGCTCTTTTATTAATTAACTTTTAATTTTCCGTTTAAATTTAATTTTTGTTTTTGCAATTTTTTATTCCTAATTTGTATTTGTTGTTTCAACTTCATAATTCTATGAAATGAAATTGATTTCATTTTATTTCTGTAAAAGCCTTTCATTATCCTTGAACCCGAGGGTATCATTTTTTTTTCAAAGTTTGAGATAGCCTTAATAATTAGGGGGTGCAGGACTTTTGAAAGTGAGTGTATATTATTTATGTATATTATAAATAATAACGGCCCCAGATGGGAGCCCTGGGGAGCCCCCGATGAAGCCGACACGTACCGTGATTCGAAACCCTCCACAGAGACGTATTGCGACCTATTTCTGAGATAAGACTCAAACCACCGCAGGAGAGACCCACAGACCCCAACTCCATACAACCTTTCAAGAAGTCTACCGATACATATCTTATCAAAAGCCTTACTAAAATCTGTATAAACGACGTCCACTTGAACCCCCTCATATAAATTCATTATCTTAAATTTGTATATCCGGAATTCAAAACGTTCCTCCAGTTCAGCCTGACACATCGATCTGGAACATTCATGATCTGAAAAAATCATAATGTATGTGCTGCATATTAAGATTCCAGACGTTTTGAATTCAGATAGTGTACTCCGTTTCTGAATTCAGAAAGACTTTCCGGCTATATGAGGCCGCCCCCAGTTTCCATTCTCATTTCCACATAAAAATCGAACAGGCCAATATTCATCTCATTGCTTTGCGATAATTCAGATAACATATTATTAATTTTGTCATTTCCGGAATTCTGTATTGGTGATTTTTGGCGAAACGCTTCATTTTTGACCAGTTTTACCTTCTGTTAAAAAAAAAGCCCCACCTCTAAATATATAGTGTATATTATACTGATTCTGGCTTTTTCTCGGGCTTTCTTATTCGTTTGACGCATTTTTTCCTATAGCCATAGCGCATATGTTCGAAACCGACAGGTTTTTTTTATTTATTCTTGGTGAAAATGTATAAATACAGATCTGGCTCCGTAAGATTCCACAAGACGGAAACATGTCCATAAAGCACCCTGTATATCGAAATTAATAAAAGTAACCTAGTTATTCGAAAAGAGTGAGAAAAATTAAATAAGGACCACATTTTGGAACCTATAAGTCCCAAAGTGTACATCAACGAGTCAACTGAAAATAAAACTGCAGGGCCGCATTTAAGTTTATTGTCATTTAACAAGGGCGGTTTAATTTCACTAAATTTTCCCAGATGGCGTCGGTATAGTGGCGAGTTAACAAATAACAAGTAACAATTTAGTATGATATAGAATATTTTTCGTCTGCAAAGTATTTTGAAATAGATTTCTGAAAACTTTCAAACAATTCTAACGGTAGGTACTGTTATGGTTTGAGTTTTTTCCAATGTAATATTGTTTCATCATAGATGCTATGCTAGGAAATTTTTGGATGGCATGGAGACATAAAAAAAAAGAGAGGATTGTCAGTCAGAATATAATTTTGGAGAAAAGTCACTCATTTTAGTAGAGGATTGAATAATTTTTTAAGTTGCGATTCCGTTGATATGAATAACAAATCAATGTATAAAATAAAATAAAGTAATAATATACGGATCGTAATAAAATGGCGCAACCAACGTGTGGCAAGTTGAGTGATGGAAATACTCAAAATATTGAATCCAGACACAAGAGTTCAGCTGGAGCACAAGAAAATAATAATTCAAACATATTGGATGTTTTAATGAAGATGAAAGAAGATTTTAAAGAGTTTGCGGAAAGAATTGAAAATAAAATGGAAGAAAATTCGAGCGCAATGAAAGTAACAGCAGAAAGATATAGAAAAAAGATTTGAAAATAGAATGGAAGAAGGTTTCATGAAAATTAATGAAATTTTCAATGAAAGAGTCAATAAAACAGAAGAGAAAATAGATAGAAAAATGGGTATGATGATGAGACAATGTCAGGAAGATTTGGAAACAACAGAAAATAACATTCGAAAGGAGGTGAGAAAGAAATTAGAAACGGATATAAATAAAATTAAAGAGAACTTAGATAAACAAAATGAAATATCAGAAGTAGTCATGTACATAGAAAATTCTATGTCAGGAATAGTCAAGTTGGGCGATCAAGAATGGAATTTCAATGGAAAGGTAAAAGGAAAATATACTGCACTGGTGCCATTAATTAGGAATGTTGAGGAATTGGTAAATCGAGCATTGTCATGGTTCAATGATGAAGAAGGAGCATATATAAGAAAGTGGAATTACACAAGTAACAGAAAATGGGAGAATGTCATCCAAAGAGTGAGAGAAAAAATGGAATGGATTGGAGAAAATTATTTAAGGAGGAAAAAGAGAAAAAAATGGAGAAATCATAAAAAGTTCAAGAAAAAAGTTTTAGGTTAATAATTGATGATTTTTTTTTGTGTGTGTGGAATTTCACTTTGTTAAATTTAAAATGTTTATTCCCAAAATTTTCGTTTTGGGAAATAAATATTTTAATTTTGGGGATTTTGTTATGGTTTAAGTTTTCTTGAAATAATTTCGTTTAGTTTGCTGTGTTAGAAAATTTTGGGTAGGCATGGAGACATAAAAAAAAAGGATATGGATTGTCAGTCAGAATAAATTGGAGAAAGTCACTTATTGTTAGTTGAGAATTGAATTTCATTTTCGAGTTGCGATTCCGTTGATATGAATAACAAATTAATTTATAAAATAAAGGTGTATTAAACGGATCGTAACAGTACCTACATCCAAACTCCGATTATCAAAATAAGAGTGACCCAAATTGACGAATGAAATTAGAAAAGTACTGAAATCGGGAGCTTCTGCAGGCTGGTTCAAATAAATGTTCGAAATGGTCCCTGATACAATTACCAAAGTCGATCACGGCTAATTGGCTCCCAAAAAATAATTCCCAAATACATATTTCCAAAAAATACAACTTCGATAAAGTTCAAAACTTGTACTGCTATAGAAGTGACGGTTCTTACACAAATATGCGACAAAGTATTAAGGCGGAAACACATTATTAACACGCGAAGCGAGCTGACGCGTAAATTGTACGCGCGTGGCGTCGCGTCGCGTTTTAATAATGTGTTTCGGCCCTTACTTTCAAGGCTGAAACACATTATTATTATATAATCCCAATTTGTTCTATTAAATTACCCAAGTTCGTAAGCGATAGTACAAAATTCAAGTAATCTTCGGTCAGTACAGCGTGATTTTTTAAATGGCACACTTTGTATCTTATTTTCCTAATCGGTGAAGCTCTTTCTTCTGGTTTCAAATATATATATACTTCATTGATGTATTCTCTGGCAGTTTTCTGAAAATATAGATATTTTCGTCTACAACTAAGGCCGCTGTGGAACGCCACACGACAACGATGCGATTTCTTTATTTCAAACGAACCGTGGAAAATAAAACAACTGATATTTATTCTATTCATTTACTAACCAAAAGTTTAATTTAGTGTTCCAAATGTCCCCCACTTACTTCTACACACAATCGGTATCTTTTCTCCAAGGTTTTGAGGGTTTTCTTCATCATTTCTGGATTATTATTGAGATAATCAATTGCTTTCTCTATTTTGCGGACGGCCATATACACTTTAGATTTCAAATATCCCCATAAGAAAGTGTTCAATTGGGTTAGGAGGCCATAGAATGGTCCCGTTCCTGCCAATCCATATATCGTATCTTTCATTGAGGTATTCTCTAACAGGTAGAACACTATGAGCTGGTGCTCCGTCTTGTTGCCAAAGCTCCAGTTATCTAATTCCTGTTAGAGATACGTGGTGAAACAATTTTCCTATGACACGATTTTTTAATATACCGTTCCACACACCAATAGACAGTCGTCCTGATCTCTGACATAGTAAAGTTTTCCTTGGATTTTCCGCTGCCCAATAATTTAAATTTGTTTAATTAGTTCCAGATTTTTCACAGGATATAGGAAACGTGGATGGTCCAAAAACTAAACTCAACTAATGCCGACGTTTCGCGGATATATTTCCACTTCTTCTGGGCAAAGCTGAAATTAGCTTTGCCCTGAGAAATTATGATATCAGGAAATGAAATACCAGACACTTTTTTAATTAGGTTGGATGGCAAATTTACCCATTTAAACGTTTTCATGCGACCAATATTAGTAACTGAGATAGTTATTGGGTAAAATATAAACAATCACCGGGTACCTATATGCAATTGTAATAGACCTATGGATAACTGTTTTCTCTCAATAACAACCTGAATTCCTCAACACAAAATCTGAAATTATTGGCTATTACCAACTTGACTTCAATTTTCTATAGCCACCCGAAATATCAAACATTCTTGAATGGGCTATAAATACAGGACTAATAGGAAGCAAACATAGAGTATGGAAACATAATCATCATAATGAGATTACGTGGGCTATTACCATCTGGTCTACTGCACCTTTCTGTCTTCTTGAAATTTGGCGTCATCGCATCAGTACCTATTATAACTAGTCAAAGGCCAATTAATAATGAATTGAGTAGATTACGGAAATTATGAGAAGGAGACTGAATTTACGCCATCCTTCAAACACGTTGGAGACGAATGATGGAGGCAATACGTTACATTGTATACACATAAAGAACCAAACTAATCTTAGGTTTATGTTAGTTCTGATAATGTATTTCATCATCAACTTTCTCTCTTGAATATAATGAATATGTAACAAACACACTAAGTACTCATCGCAATACCATATTATGTCTCGCATACAGTTATTGAATATACGTGATACTAATTTAAAGTGGGGCGGAAAATAAAAAACAAGATGAGAAATTTTCCATATACATATTTGGTAACAGCTTCAGTTTTCTAGAAATAAGTAGTTGAAGTTGTTAGAAAAATTTTATAGTTTTTGAATTTCTGAATATTCTCCAATCGCCTTATACTGATATACTAGGATAATGAAATACTAGAATAATGAAAATAGACACTGCATCTATCATAATTATTACTCTACAGAGTGTTCAAAATAGGACAACGCATTTACGACATACTCAAATTATAATTTCGGGGTTGTTTCAAATGGCACACCTCGTATTTTATTTTTGAATTCGATAGCAAAATTCATTACCTTTGAAAAATATCACAGATTCAATATTTGAGAAATACCAATAGAAAGATGACGCATAGTAGTAGCTATGTTCACTTCATCGGAACATCTCAATATAATGTTACATGAAACCACTAGGGAACTAGTGAAGGAATTCGAAGACTTAACAATATGTGGACGTTAATGTCCACAATGTGAAATCTTGATTACATTCTCAATTCTCAAAGAAGCGCAATATTTTTGGGTACTCCCTGGGACTTACTACTTACTGTTACATTTCTGGTTTACTGGGATGTGAATTTAAGTTGAGTAACTCGTATTTTCAGGTACCTTTCTCACCTGGTACCTGCCCAAGTGTCACTAGGCAAGCTCCACAATTTCGCAGGTATTCAAAGCACATGAGACTCTACTGAGATCCTAAAGTTTCATCTGTGTGAAAATAAGTTATGTCTGATCGCTCTGGGATCTTGGACTATATGCTCTAGTTTTTGAGAAATTCCAAAAAATAATTTGATAGTTCTGAAAATTTGTTCTTAATTCATTTCAATTTTCTTTTCAAGCTAGGGACCTTAGATGATCCGAACCCCTGGATACGACAGTACTCAAGTGCTAAGAAGTGAGAAAGGTTTTCATCTCAGTTCAATTATGACGGTAATGATGGGGTGGTGGATTTAAGGTGACCTCATAAAAAAGTCCAGTGGTGCCAGATCCGGTGATCTGGGTGGCCACTCAAAATGTCCCTTTCTTCCAATCCAGCAAGATTACAGTACAGGGTATAAAAAGTGCCGACTATGTAATTTCGATACCTTCTCGAGCGTTTCAGATTAAGATATATGTGGTTAATTACATGTTGGATAGTATACCTTCCCTTAATCTGACAATTTAAGCGTGACGAAGATGTGTGGGAGGGCGCCAAACTTGCAAAAAAAAGCCACATTCTCGAGCGCCGTGGTTTTTTTATTCTGAAGATAATGATTCAAAAATAAAAGAAAAAATGTGACAGTTTCAGCAAGACGAAACAATAAAAATTGGCTATAAAGATCATTAAAAAGTTTTTTCTAATTATCTCCTTTCCTGGGCTTCGGATCGTTTTAGCATTAATTATAAAGATTGCAGAGCATAACATTTCCTCCACATTTCGTTCGAAGTAATTTTTTTTACGACCATTCGTTCTTGAGATATATTGCGATGAATTTATATTAGACTGGAATTTTACAATGACCTTGCCTTTCGCATGCATGACTAATCTCCTCGCGCTCATCACCCTCTAGCTCGAAAACGGTTGAGGTAATGAGAAATTGCTTCAAACAAAAGTTGTATAGAATTTTGATATCTTCAACCTTTATAATGTTTACAATAACGATTATAGGAATAAGAAGGGAGATATTTTCAAAATTTGCTTCGTTTTCATCTTCAAACTGTCAGATTAAGAAATTCCCACCTGATTAGTGTCAGACTGATGGGTCAACAGGTCTGCAACACCCAGATTAACCATCTGCATGGAAATCTGACACGCTTGAATAAGTACAAGTAACGATTTTGTTATCTGCATTCTCAAAGGACCGCTCTGACCTTGAGTTATGTCCGAATTGTCAGTCTCTTGAAAAGTAACTTCTTTTGGGTCCAATAAACATATCCTCTGAAAGTATAACACGTTCGGAAAAAAATTTGTTTTACCATTTTCAACTCTTGCGTACATCCTGCCCCACCACGCAAACTGTCGGATTAACATGAACTCATTATTAGAGACACGAAGGACATATACAGTATCTTAATCTGACACCGCTCGCCTTTTTTTTAGATCTTTGAAAAACTGCAGACGCTGTCCCCAACGCTGGAATTGGAGAGTGGGGTAATTGGGAACGGCGGGTAATTGGGAACAGCTAGATAAAAAATACTTCCTCATGTGCGACACTGTCTTCTACATTTTCAACGGATGCATCTGGCGATTCTCAGGGCTTACTCAAAAGTTGCGGCGATAAGTTGCATATTTCCTGTTACAGTGAGTCGATGAATGGATTCCGCATTTCAACTATAAATTTTTCGTGTGTTAATAATAATTGTAACTATCTTATTTTGAAGTTTAGAGGTGCCATATTTTGTTGATTCCATACTGGTACTATGTTTTTCCAAAACCTACGTGATTTGAAGTTGAAAGAAAATGGGTAAGTGAATACCAGCCATTTTTAATTCTTTTGATAACTTGGGGTAATTAGGAACGATGTCAGGTGGGTAATTGGGAACGTTCCTTATATCCCTTGTGTTCCCAATTACTCCTGTACTGCTCTGGTTGATGGTTAACAAATATATTAACGTTGAAATATGTTCTACCTAGATGCCAAGAAATTATACAAAGAAGACCGAAACTAAATATAAAATTGAAT
Source organism: Coccinella septempunctata (assembly GCF_907165205.1). Lineage (NCBI taxonomy): Eukaryota > Metazoa > Arthropoda > Insecta > Coleoptera > Coccinellidae > Coccinella > Coccinella septempunctata. Next base: position 16,189,220 of record NC_058189.1, on the reverse strand, counting down.
ATCCCTGCTGAGTGTTTGAAGATTTAAGAAACGAAAAGCTCACATTAGGCTAAGCTTGAACTAAATACTCTGTTCCAAAAATTGAAACAAAATGAATTCAAGATATTATCAAGTTCACTAATGAAAAATCAACACGAAGAAAAGCAAAGAAGGCAAATACCTACAGAGAAATGTTAAGAAGGAAAAAATTTAACATAAAGAACCTGAAACCAACATAAAGAGGGTACAAAGAGACACGCCAAAAGCAAAGGACTGAGAAATTGAACCAAGGTCACACAGAAAAAGAATTTTTCTGCATAATTTGCTATGTAAGGTATGAAGCCCCACCAATGGAGGATTGGATCATATGAGGTACCTGTAAACTAGGGGCACAATGTACTGCAAGAGAAACAAGACGTGGATACTTGTGTGATATGTGCCATTTCTAATTATTTTTATTTGCTCCAGGACTGTTCACAATTACCCCATAGGGTGTCGGGTAAATAGAAACGATAGTATTTTTTGATTTCGTTGATATATTTTAGTAAACGTTGATTTTTTTATAGTTTTTTGTTTCCGATTAGTACATAAATGAGCAAAGTTCATTTTTCAATGAAAGTTTAATACTTTTAGTGATTTTTTGTATAATTTTTCAGAGTTTGAAATTAAGTGTTCCCAATTCCCCACTTTCCCCTATATATGTCGTAGTCTTATTGTAAAATCAGTCATATTATAATACGCCTAGGCTTTTACAATACGACTAGGCATATTGCAATACCATAGCAATAATCCAGGAACTCACAGTTTGACTGACAATTTGAGGCGTATTATAATACGGCTGCTGCTCATTAGGCTTATTATTGTCAAAATTTAAAAAAGCGTGAATACTTTGGATTCTGATTGATTATACTCGTCGTATGGTAAAAGGACTGACGGCTTGTCATGCTAATTGTGCAATTGACGCAAAAATGAAGAAATAGTGATAATGACCAAAAAAAGACTAGTAGAAGTGTAATGTAATGGGCCAAAAAAGACTGCAGAAAAAATGCTGAACGTGAGTAATAAGAAATTGAGACTTCTTGTAGCCATCGAAGCAATCGAAGTTCCTTGATAGAGGACCTCTGGATTCCAAAAATATCTTAGGAACCATAGTAAAAAATCTCCAATGATGTTCACCAAATTGGTACCATCCATGGACTGTTAAACCGATGGTTTCGAATGATAATTTTGCCACAGTAATGAAGTGCCCTGCTAAACTATTTGAAATGCTCAGAAAACTGTTCGAACGCTGTTTGAATGGTGAAGAACCCCCAGAAGAGTGGCGAACATCTTACATTTCACCAATTCATAAAAAAGGATCAAAATCTGACCCTAGGAATTACACAGAGGAATCGCAGTGATCCCTACCATTGGAAGAGTTTACTCCAGAATTTTAAAAAACCTAATTGAGGAAGAGATCAAGACTAGGCAACCTGAAGAACAAGCTGGATTCCGAGCGGGACGGTCAACAGTAGACAATATCTTCACAATAAAAATCGCTGTAGAGAAGAGGGTACAACGCAATAGAGAAACACATATAGCACTGATCGATCTTGAGAAGGCGTACGATAGCGTACCGGTCTCACAAATGTGGCAGGCAATGGAGGATCTAGGGATAGGTGCAAATCTTATTATGGCTGTTAAAAACTACTATAAACAGAACCATGCTAGAATTAAACTAGGGAATAAACTGACTCATTCCTTTGAAACCTCAAAAGGCCTGAGACAGGGCTGTTGTCTGTCCCCAACTCTCTTCAAGATTTATTTGGACAGATCCCTAGTGAGATGGACAAAAAAATGCAGGAATATGGGAATGAAAGTGGGAGATGATAACCTGTTCACGTTGTACTTTGCTGATGATCAGATCGTAGTAGCCGAAGATGAAGACGACCTTGCGTATATGGTCCGAAAACTGAAGGAGGAATATGAGCTGGCGGGATTGACCCTGAACATGTCCAAATGCGAATATCTCATAGTGGGCGACGAAGAAATAAAAAATCTGAACTTGGACAATGAAATGATTAGGGGAGTAGAAAAATGCAATTATCTGGGGGCTATTCTGAATAAACAAGGGAACAGTAAGGACGAGATACAGGAGAGAATCAATAAAGGAAGAACCGTTACACGCACACTTAATTCTCTGCTGTGGGACAAAAATATAACTAAGAGTACCAAGAAACATATATACAGAAGTATGGTGCAAAGTGTAGCACTGTATGGGGCGGAAGTGTGGGATGTATCGCAGATAAATAAGAGAAAGATTATGGCAACCGAAATGGATTTCCTTAGAAGAAGCTGTAGACGATCAAGATTAGAAAGAGTTAGGAATGAAATTATAAGAGCAGAAATGGATATGGGTCGGTCAATAGCGGAAGAGATTGAAAGAAGGCAATTGATTTGGTTTGGACATGTAAAGAGAATGCTAGACGACAGATGGCCCCGAAAGATTTCAGAATGGGTACCACCAGAACGAAGGAAGAGGGGAAGACCACGGAGAAGTTGGAGGGACGATGTGGAAGAGGCCAGAGGTCTGGAGGAGGATACATGTCACGACAGGAAAAAATGGAAGTTGGGGACGGAGAAACGGCGACAGCTGTAAAGAATCCGTGATATATATATATGAAGTGATTAATATTCCAGAGAATAGTATAATTTCCTCAAGGAAAGCTTTAAGATTATTCCCAAAATTCTAAGGACAGGTATTCAAAGAGTGTTCTCGCAAACCAAATGAAATCCCATATGAAATATACAAGCAAATATGATAAGGGTGGACCATGTTGTAATAAATGATGAAAATCTATAATTATTTATTTTTTTGTCCTATAAGGGATTTCTATGATTTGCCTGGTACACTGCCAGTCGTATTATAATAAGACGTATTTTATACAGTCAAATTCTAAAAACATCACGTACAATAACAATAAGACTAAGAAGCGTCAGGCGTATTATAACACGTCTTAAATAATCAGTCATTTTGTCCGGTTTTCATTTACTTTGTTAGTTTTACAATTCGCCTAGTCATATCGAAAAAGCCTAGGCGTATTATAATAAGACTGATATTAGGATAAGCCTGCGACATATACATACATCATAGAACCTTTTTTTCTTTCTACCATATAACCTTCAAAATCCACTGGGTCTCCACTATCCACGAATAAATCCCGATTTTGCATCGTTTGCTCCCCAACTATTAGGGCGCTTTACTAAGGAGAATTTTCGAAATCGGTTCAAAAGTTCTATTGATTGGTGTCCACATATAAGACAAATAGGGATAACAGAAACAGTTCATTGGGACATATCTAATCTATATATTATTCATTTTAAAAATAACCACTGAAATTCTCTAGTTTCAATTCCGTGAATCTGTATTCACTGAAACTCAACCCTCTGGAAAAATCCCCTCCGGTACAAGGGCGAAAAGTTTTCATAACCAGAAACCACAAATATTGTTTTTTTCCCAGGCAGCATCAATCACTTGAATTTCTATTGAAAATAAACGAATGTATGACATTTGGAAATCCCTTTCTGCCAGAAGATTTATTTTCCGAATATACTCTACATGCTGAAGGAAATAAATTTGTCTCGGAGAAAGGAGGAGCATTTTTCTTATTTCGCAGACGAAACTGTCAAACATTTTATCAGATATTCAACAACTTCACCGTTTATTCTTCGAAAAATAACTCTGTAAATTAATGGGAAGAAAGTTTCAAACCCTATGTTATGAGAACTAAGTGAAAGCGATTCGATATTACCCAAGGTGTGCGAAATCAACGTAAACAAGTTTAAGGATTTGATTCTACATGCCGAAATGTGGAAAAAACTTCATATAAACCTCAACGTCCTAAAAAACTTCGCAGTTAGTCATATACCGTTCACAATGAGACAAAAAACGGAAACATCATTTTTGCGATTATTGGATAAATTGTGCAAAGTAAATTGAGAGTACAGGGGTGTTTTATAACAAAGACAAATTGATTTCTAATGAGAGATAGTATAATCACTTCTCGCGAAATATTATGTAATAATGATACAAATACATCTTCTGATAAGAACACATGGCTAGTCAGCTACTCTTTCGGGGTAGTCAACTATAGGGTGAATTCTCGATACGAAGCATCCACTAAAAAGATTTTGACAAATGCTGGCTGCCATGCATTGCATTTGTGGCCTCGGATTGGAAATGTACAAGAAACTAAGTGCCGTTATACAGAGAATGCTATTTGTATAGTGTGATCTCTGGGTATCGAATGATCTTACCATTAGAACAATACGTATCGAAGCAGTGTTGAAGTAAAGAGAAGATTATACATGAACAGTCAGAAAACAGGATGAGTGTTGATATAGGTAGCAAGTTGTTTGATTAAGTGACGGGCGCAACTTTTTCGATTCAAAATCTCGAAGTAGTTACATGTTTGTACTCATAAATAGTGCAACTCCCGACATTCAAAGGAAACTCTTTTTGGAAGGTTCTTCGATTTTATGTGGACTCTCTTAAGTCCATATGTGTTCTTTGTAAATATTTATGACCCTTGAGTAGGCTTCAATAATGACGAAGAAATTTGCAATCAAATTAAGGATACTACTATAATATTGCAAATTTTTTGACATTATTGAAGCCTACTCAAGTTCTTGATTACAAGAATTAGTTGTTTTAAATTTACTGAAGCTTATCCGGAAATGAGTTGAATCAAATTGTCTTGAAAATGAATGAACTTTTACTTCCATTCGGTACAGGAATCAGGATTTATCCCCTTCAACAAAAATTGGATTAAAAAAAATGTACTCAGTACTGGGTCCATACAAACATAATAAAGTGTAAAGAGATTATAGACTTTTTAGGTTAATAAATAAAGGATAATTGATCATGTCTGGTGATTGCAATCGAAGGAAATTCTGTCGGGAAATTCTGTTGTGTTGGTAAAGAACTGGAGATTTTCAATTATGCATGATATGTGTTGAGTTATTTCTCCTTGTCACAGGCACTTTTCCATACTGATAATGCTAATAATGATAATTCTTTCATTTTTCGTATAGACAAGAAATTTTGTTGGAAGTGGTAGTTTATAGTTCTCTGTGATTCTGAATGATTATATCGTTAATGTAGTTCGTCAAAATTTCAGTAAAAACTATGTCATTAAGTCTTTCCAATTATTTGATTCTTTCTCAATATGTGAGTTTGCATCCATGTGATTTCTATCTTCATCTTCTCTTCTCTATACATATGCATGATATATTTCCGCTCAGAAAAGTGTTTAGATTTCATTTCCTGTATATTTACTCATTTTCTTATCTTTATTTGGCTGAGGAAAATTGTCAGTTTGAGTAAGTACTTATAATAATGTTCATCATCCCAGTCAGAATTTTAATGGAATTAGAGTTGTCATGTAGATTAATTTTTTGACAGAAAATGCACCCTCATTCTATAATAGATTTTTAATTTCGTTTTGAATAATTTCTGAATGGAATATTTTCAGTTTCCAATTCAGGATTCCGACATCGTTCGGAACTGTAAACATTCGGCATCATTTTTATTCCGTTTTCAATTCTGAAAAACGATGTCGCACCGTATAAAACATCCTCAATGGAAGATAGCCTAGTTTTTGTTCGCCAGTACCAATAAGGAGAAATTAAGACATCTTCATCGATGCAAATTTGACCGATTTTCGACATTAGGGGCACATCTAGTTTCCACTACCCCCCGGTGGGTATAGACGCAGATGTGCCCCCACAGGTCTATTCTCCGTATGCTACTTCTGTTAATACTGTGTTAACCGGTGTCGTAGAGATTTAGGAATAAGTGTTTTAGTTTTGATTTTTGAAGGAATTTTTTTTCGCATCTTCTTCAGGGTTGAATTTGGTTTTTTTTTTCGGTGCACGAGCTAGATATTCAGCTAAACCGTTCAGAATTCAGAGGTTAAGCAACACTCCATTTTATTTTCTTGGAATCTCAGCCCCCAATCTCACCCGTCCTATGCCACATTTCGAGTTAGTACGATGCCCTGCTGGTGTACATACCCGGGGAGTATAGAACGCACTTTCAGGTGGCTGCCCTACCTTAATTTTCCCTAACTTTCCAGTGTAGACCCCTACTGTTAGTAAGATACTCTGCTGGAGTGGATACCCGTGGGATGCAGAAAGCACCTAGGGGTGAACCGTCGTAGGTCTGTGCCGTCTTACTCAAACCATTACCTTGCTGAGTTCCGACACTATTGTGCGTTAAGTGCGATTCTGAGGTTCTGGCTGGCGGACGAGTCCGTAAACCCCGTATCTCGTTTGAGATCGGATACCCCTTTTTCATTCCTTCCGTTTTACTCCGTAAATTCACCACATTATATTACTACTTGTATCTAATTCCGAGTTTCAAGTGTGTAAAGTAGACTATTTCTGTTCAACCTATTATATCGAGCTCTTCAAATAAAATTTGCCAGCCTCTGCGGAACCTAGTCTTCGACTCGAAGCTACCAGGGAAGGTTTGCTTTTTTCCCTTTAAAAAATAGCTGGCGCTCAAGTTCCCCGAGAAAAAGACGTTACAAAGTGAATTGGAATTACATAATTCGTTCAAGTTCAGTTGTAAAGATCTAAAGTTGTCGAACAGTTCAGATCGAGATGAGATCAGTCTCTATGTCGACAGAAATTCTTCAAACTCAATTTTGTCTCAATATTAAAAAAATAGATGCTCAATAAGTGAGGGGGTTACATTTCACTGAAACCTTAAGGTCCATTCTTCCCTGCTCATTTAGTAAGCTTGTGAACTCATTCAGAAAAAAATGTCACTGAGAACAAGCTATAAATATGAAATATTTACCTTCATTTATATAGTAAATTTATTTCATTAGATTATGAATGAATCATAATTAATTCGTTATAATTAATGTCAGCAGTAAATTATAGCATTATTTCGACAGTCTGGCAACTGCAGACGTCATTTAATTCCTAAGATGTACCAAGTCTATAAAAGCAATTCTTAAAAAAATTCAAACGTTAATCCCTACCATTTGAATACCAAAAAATATTGAATTGATGTGGCCGATACTTGAGATGAAAATCCACAATTGAAATTAAAACAGTTTCAGTGGTTTAAAAACCCATTTATTCGAAAATGGTTGAAAACTCAGTTTTATTAAAACCATATATCTATTTTTACTTCATTCGAGTACCAAAATGATTGAAAGATTTTTATCTTTGATATCATCCAGGTAATCACCCCCCTCTTTTGTGACTCTAATTTAGAAACGGTTCTGTATGTTATGCAGATAGGAGGAAAAAAAGTGCTTTCATTTCAATAGCTCTTACATTCGATACCTCAACCCAAATTATACGCAGAAGTACAAAAGAAATCTTCTGAGATTATTTCATTGAATTCATTTTCAGTTTTCTATATTAGTTATAATAGTTATTCTTTATTCGGGATTATCAAAAAGGTGACTTGCCTTCGACCTTGGAACAGTGAAGTTTTTTTCAGTTATTATTCAAGCCATGTTTTGTTTCTTCGCGTTCAACCAAAAAGTTATTTTAATGATGTTGATTACTATCGAAATGCTCAATGTTCTGAAGATCATGTCAAGGCATTTGTTCACTTGTCTCAGAAATGTTCCAAGCACTACTCTCCTAATCTCATGAGGAATTTCTTTCAATAACTAAATCAATTTACGTAGAGGTTGTTCTAAATCAAAGCTAACCTAAATGCGTTTCTGATCCGTTGTTTGCAGTTTTCTTTATCAGTTAGGGAAGTTGCATATACCATAATTTTATCCTTTTCCAAATGTAGTGATTTAAGGGTGGTAGTTGATTGGGTTAAGGTGGTGGCCAGAGATAAGAACAATAGGATATGTAATATTTTACATACATTCACGCCCGGTTTATCTAGATTATATTTGGGAGTTCCTCTCAATTCTGTCAGGTTGAACTGGGATCAACGATTAATCCGAGACTGAAAAACTGGACCAAACTGTGCTATGTGGAAGTGCACCATCTTGTTCGAACCGTTAGTTCTGAACATAGTTCCCAACCAGCGGATAAATTATTCTTTTCAATATCTCTGGATATCTATCCTCCAAAGTTCAAATTATAAAAACACAACCTTCAAGTTAACTGTTATTGTTATTTTTCCTTAGTAAGTTTGAAAATCAAGAATTCTGATATTTTTAATTATATTAATTATTAATTATATCACGAAATATATCAAAACTACAGTACTACTGGAAATGCCAATGTACGAAGTGCTGATTATGTTCTTCAGCATCACAAAATCGAGGCATTTTCATAACATCAATTTTTTTCAAGGTGTTCTGATTTGAATTTGCAAAGACGCATCTTTTGCTTTTTCAGAAGGCTACTGGAGCTGAAACAACCTTTGTAATTCTAATTCCTTTGAGCCTCATTCAGATAAGATCATTCTGAAATTCTTCTGGGTTTTCACTGCAAGTCTCTGAAACAAAATCAATTGAAAATTTGAAAGAATATAGCGTGCGTAGCTTGGTGGTTAGAGCGTCGGCCTAATATACTGCAACCGCAAGGTACTGAGTTCGATCTCGGGCTAGAAAAGAAATTTTCTAGGCGATACGGGTTCGTACTGTTGAGTTAGGATTAACAGTGCTGTGCAACATGGCGTAAGGATATAGTAACTAAGCCTACACAGAACACAACTGATTCTCCGAACTCTTACAAGCTCACAGAGCTTCTGAGGGGTACTTCGGTACCTACGGAAAATTAGGATAATATGAAAAATGAATAATAAAACTCAATTTGCTCCTGCGTAAATTCTTGCACTAATTTGTGAGGAGCAAATTAGATGGAAAAAATTGTTGCCTTACCAAACATGAATGTTTATGTTAAATCTTTGTAACGTTTCGGGTTCTATATTAGACCCCTGAATCAGACGAATTCTTAAAAATTTTATTATTATAGTTTCTCAATTGACATTTGTGAACGCACGATTCATTTAATTTTGAAATTACCGAATGTCAGTTCTTTTCTCAGTAAACTAATCCAAATACGATCTATTCCTTCGGAACAAAATTGGCCAAATTATTATTTTGATTCAACAAAATATACGTTGACTTTTTAATTTTTCGTTTATAATGATCCGGTTTTATCAAAATTTTAGTGTGATTCCAATCCATCATGTGTTCTCATGTATTAGAACACAGATGACCTGCAATCTGTGATCTAAATTTGTCTATTTTTAATGTTACTTTTATGTTCGCGCTTTCTTATTTCTAGAGGTCTAAAAGTTTCACCTGTATAAGTTTCACCACAAATACAGGGAATGTTGTGAACACAATTTTTTTATTTTTGTTTTTCATTCAATGGTTTAGTTTTTGTTAGTATAAATCTTAAATCATTTTGTGTTTCGAAAATAGTTCAATAAATTTGGTTGTTCTTGACGGTTTCTTGGTTGTTCCTGATCATCATTATTATTTTGGTTAGACAGTTTTCTTTTTGAATTAAATATCGTTTTTTCTATGAAATCTGCCCTAAAGAATTTCAGAAGATACAGAGTCCTCTCAGATTGAATTTCAATCGATATCTCATTTAGATCATTTTCCAGGATCGCGTTGAAATAGTCATTTTGTCATCTTATTTCTCTGTTTCCTGACCGTTTCGTTATGAAAGGAACCAAAATTTTCATGCTTTTAGTTCTCCTTTTGGAGGTGTCTCTAGATGGTCTTGAAGACCAAATCTCCAAATTACGACCCGTCGGGCCAAATTCAGCCTGCCAGTGTTATCAATCATTGTTAATTTTCACTGGACGACATTGGCGGTGGACGGGATGTTGCCCGGTTGGTGAATTCGTTGTAACACTGAACAGACGGAAGCGGAGTAGCTATGTTATGTTCTTGACTGATATGGGTTGGAGAGGATGGTGACCGATCCTACTAGAGGAAAAAATTGTCTTGACGGTGTCTTTGTCACTCGTGAAAAATGGTTCAGCTGATCATGAGAGTAAACAGCTGAGAATTCCAATATTAGTTCCTAAAGTGGTAATGAGGACATGCCAGCCAATAACAGATAGAGGTAAATGTGTTTTTTATGTAATAGTCCGAGATATTGAATGGACATGGATGGGGATTGATGATATGGTTGGAGATGAGGCATTTTCTGAATTTTTAGATCTGATTATACATATTAGCTTTCAAAGAATCTTTTCCAGCGAAAATGTGTAGAATACATCCCTACAAACCAAAGTTAAACTGGTTTGATGACAATCTGAAGACGATGCAATCTATGTACATCTCCTGAGGAAATGTACTCTATTTGGCCCAATAACTATATCAGAGCCCTCACAAATAAGTATCGACGAGAAAATAGAAAAATAATCAAGGCAAGCAAACAACAAGCAAGCGACATCGTTATCAGAAATTCATTGAACCCAAGAAGGGCCATGTGGGAAATCATAAATGAATACAGGTCCATTCCAAGAGTTTCAAGTCACCGAGCCATGTAGACCCCGACCACTTTAACGATTTTTTCCTCAATACAGTCGACAATCTTCGGAGTGGTATACAGCCCACAGACTAGAATCCTGTAAGCTGGTTCTGTCATATGTTAAACATAACGGCCGCACCACCCTTTGCATTTACTGAGGTCATCTATAATGAAGTGATAGGCATAATCACTGGGTTGAAAAATAAAAGATGTAAAGAAGTATATGGTCTTGGTATCATATCGCGGAAGTGCTTTATAAATCTCATTGTTAACCCCCTTACTAATATCATCAACAAATGTTTTCAAGAAGAAGCACCCAAATATTTGAAGCGAGCTGTCGTCTGCCCAATCTATAAAAAGGGGAGCGAACGATTTCTCTTCTGCCAATATTCTAGAAGAGAAATTGACTATTTAAGAGCAGCCAGAGTGAATTTAGAGTTGGGAAAGTATCTCTCAAATATCGTCTCAAATATTACAGAAGCATTTGAGAATCAGGAGATCGCAACGACAACCTTTTGTTACCTGAGTAAGGCCTTCGATTGGGTGTCCTATGAAGTTGTACTAGCAAAACTAAAAGCATACTACTTCCATCCATCAAGTATAAAACTCCTCAGATCCTACCTCAGTGGCAGAACTCAGGTGGTAAGGATTGGTGATTTGGTGTCGGACGGAGGTGAGGTGACTGCAGGTGTTCCCCAGAGTTCTGTCCAGGGACCCCTGTTATTTCTAATTTGTACTGAATCTCCAGGATGTGCACACGCATTACACGTTGATCATGGACGATGCCACTTTAACTCCAAAACAACCAAAACACTGGAAGATGCCGTGAAGTTGCCGTGAAGAAGCCGTGGACTGATGAATTGGCCAAATCATGGTTTTCGGCAAATGGCCCCTTTTTGAATGCGGAGAAGACCAAGAATATGAGTTTTTCAACAAGGGACAGGGGAGTTGGTGTACATAATCAGTGCGATTTCTGGAAGTTTATGTTGACCCGAAATTACTCTGAGGTGATCAGACATCCTCAGTCTGTAAGCGTTTGGGCAAGAGCATCTTCCTCCTTAGGAATCTGGCGAATTGTGTCTCAGGAAATGTCCTCAGGAGCGCTAATTTCTCGCTTTGCCAGAGTGTTTTGTCATACGGAGTCTCAGCGTAGCTGCAGGTTTTCTGTTTGTAGAGGAAAGCCATAAGAATTTCAGCTAGTTTGAATACTAGGTATGCTGGGATGCGTTCAAATAGTTGATTATACTCACTGTTTCATGACTATATATACTGGAGAATTTAATGGCCGTCAGGAAGAACATACATCTGCATACCATCAACCATGACATTCACGAACACAATACAAGGGGCCGTTCAAACTTCATACCCGAATATACAAGGCCGTCAAGGTGCCGAGGCAGACAGGGATAAATGAGAGTAAGGTTTCTTAATGAGTTGACAAATTCAATAAGACGCTTGGATATTCAGCCATTTAAGAAGAGAGTGATAAAACTATTGATCGGTCATGCCTTCTACTCCACTGAAGAATACATGACATGCCCCGACATATGCTTTAGTTGTTCGATTCGTTGCCGCCGTTCTCAACTCGATCTTTCCAATAATGTGAAGTCGAATTATGATTAACGTTAATATTTTTTAGATTTTACAAATGTTTTTTTTTCTGTCTATGTGTACAATTTCTGTGATCATGATCGACGTGTGTAAGTACTTTTGTACATGGAAAAACATGAAAAAAAATCTTATAAATTTTTTTCGCTGCATATTTGAATTTGTCTTATTCTATAGATACCATAGTACCTACAATTCGAAAAGGGTTAGTAATTTTCTATAAATTTAGCAAATCTTCATTATCTCGAAAACATTTAGCTTTTAACTGAGGTATAATTCTCATATTCTGATCGGTCAAAACCGGGTCGATCAACATTTTCAATTATAACGTCCTAATTCCCTGGATACGCCCCTGCCGCCGCTCGAAAACATCGGGAACATCACTACGGCTCCCGAACGATCTGGAAAACTCTCGAACCAGGGCGTATCAATATAAAAGATACGCACGGTGGACCCCAAGGCAGTTGGTATTCTGAACGGACAAACTGTCTGATGGTCACTCGGTAACCAGAATGACATCACTGAGTATTTTTCATTCGTGAGAATATGTCGAAGCAGTAGCAATTGGAATTATTGAATTATACAGATATATCGACCATGACTTGATATAAAAATGATATTCTAAATGCTCAGAAAGTCAGAATAATCATTTTCACGAAAGTAGTGGATAACTACGTATTCATAGAAAATATTTTTGGAATATGATAAACAAGCTGTAAGAGCTGAAAATTTACATTTAAGCACGAATTCCTATTTTTGTTCATTTATTATTTATTCAAATATATTGTAGCACTTGCTATAATGAAATTCTAAGCTCAATGGCTAAAATCACAAATACCAACTTTAATTGGCGGCTCATGCTGGGTTTCAGCTCTTGATTGGCAGAACCATATTGATTTACTTTCAAGCTATAACACAAACTTAAACAGAGGGCATATTCTATAGAAATAGCTAGGAACCTATATTTAATTGGATGGAAGATAAGGTGAAAACTGAGAAACTCCAAACAAATCACCGGTGTGAACCTAGCAGACCGTTTCCAGCAGACCGTTCGACGGAAACACCCGAACGCGGTGACCAGTGGCGTACAGCCAGAATTTTATAACACGCAAACTATTCGCCGGAGCATAACCATATTTGGAATGTAGGACCTTTATATCGACGTGATCAACAACAACAAAAAATCAGCGACTCGCATAGGGATCCAGGGGGTGATTCGTCATCCCCTAAATTTCAAAATTCGATAACACGGAAACTATTCGCCGGAGCATAACCATATTTGGTATGTAGGATCTCTATATCAATGTGATTAACCACACAAAATATCAGCGACTCGCATAGGGATCCAGGGGGTGACTCGTCATCCCCTAAATTTCAAAATTCGATAACACAGAAACTATTCGCCGGAGCATAACCATATTTGGAATATAGGATCTTTATATCGATGTGATTAACCACACAAAAAATCAGCGACTCGCATAGGGATCCAGGGGGTGATTCGTCATCCCCTAAATTTCAAAATTTTATAACACGTGAACTATTCGCCGGAGCATAACCATATTTGAAATGTAGGATCCTTATATCGATGTGATTAACCACAAAAAAAATCAGCGACTCGCATAGGGATCCAGGGGGTGATTCGTCATCCCCTAAATTTCAAAATTCGATAACACGGAAACTATTCGCCGGAGCATAACCATATTTGGTATGTAGGATCGTTATATCGATGTGATTAACCACACAAAAAATCAGCGACTCGCATAGGGATCCAGGGGGTGATTCGTCATCCCCTAAATTTCAAAATTTTATAACACGTGAACTATTCGCCGGAGCATAACCATATTTGGAATGTAGGATCCTTATATCGATGTGATTAACCACAAAAAAAATCAGCGACTCGCATAAGGATCCAGGGGGTGATTCGTCATCCCTTATAATTCGAAATTCGATAACACGGAAACTATTCGCCGGAGCATAACCATATTTGGTATGTAGGATCGTTATATCGATGTGATTAACCACACAAAATATCAGCGACTCGCATAGGGATCCAGGGGGTGATTCGTCATCCCTATAATTTCAAAATTTTATAACACGGAAACTATTTGCCGGAGCATAACCATATTTGGAATGTAGGATCCTTATATCGATGTGATTAACCACACAAAAAATCAGCGACTCGCATAGGGATCCAGGGGGTGATTTGTCTTTCCTTATATTTCGAAATTCGATAACACGGAAACTATTCGCATGGATCCCTATGCGAGTCGCTGATATTTTGTGTGGGTAATCATATCGATATAACGATCCTACATACCAAATATGGTTATGCTCCGGCGAATAGTTTCCGTATTATCGAATTTTGAAATTTAGGGGATGACGAATCACCCCCTGGATCCCTATGCGAGTCGCTGATTTTTTTTGTGGTTAATCACATCGATATAAGGATCCTACATTCCAAATATGGTTATGCTCCGGCGAATAGTTTCCGTGTTATAAAATTTTGAAATTTGGGGGATGACGAATCACCCCCTGGATCCCTATGCGAGTCGCTGATATTTTGTGTGGTTAATCACATCGATATAACGATCCTACATACCAAATATGGTTATGCTCCGGCGAATAGTTTCCGTGTTATCGAATTTTGAAATTTAGGGGATGACGAATCACCCCCTGGATCCCTATGCGAGTCGCTGATTTTTTGTGTGGTGAATCACATCGATATAACGATCCTACATTCCAAATATGGTTATGCTCCGGCAAATAGTTTCCGTGTTATAAAATTTTGAAATTTGGGGGATGACGAATCACCCCCTGGATCCCTATGCGAGTCGCTGATATTTTGTGTCGTTAATCACATCGATATAACAATCCTACGTACCAAATATGGTTATGCTCCGGCGAATAGTTTCCGTGTTATAAAATTTTGAAATTTGGGGGATGACGAATCACCCCCTGGATCCCTATGCGAGTCGCTGATATTTTGTGTCGTTAATCACATCGATATAAGGATCCTACATTCCAAATATGGTTATGCTCCGGCAAATAGTTTTCGTGTTATAAAATTTTGAAATTTGGGGGATGACGAATCACCCCCTGGATCCCTATGCGAGTCGCTGATTTTTTTTGTGGTTAATCACGTCGATATGAAGGTCCTACATTCCAAATATGGTTATGCTCCGGCGAATAGTTTCCGTGTTATAAAATTTTGGCTGTACGCCACTGGTCACCGCGTTCGGGTGTTTCCGTCGAACGGTCTGCTGGAAACGGTCTGCTAGGTTCACACCGGTAAACAAATCTCGTACTACTAATTTCGTGAATACTTATTGTAGATACAAAACTCTCCTCGCTTTTCGATATAAATAATTCGCCTTCATTAGTAAATTGGTTCAAATTTGTTCTTTCATAGCAAAATATTATAGCACTTAAGACTTAAGAATTCAAAACATTGTATATTTCTATTGGACCGTTAACCTTTACCAATAGTCTTCCTTCTATTGCACCTCAAAAGCAGGCCTAAAGACGAAATATGTCTTTACTGGTCTTCACTGACCAATTGCTTGCTGGCCAACGAGTAGTTAGGTTGGAGTTACCTTCGTCGAAAAAGGAATCAAAGCTTGTACCTACGCCTTATTAGTGTTCTGAAGTTTTCAGATCCTCAGAACCAGTTATAATAACGATTTTTACTCCTCTCCAGATAGGAATTCAAATTATGTATTCATGGATATTGGTAGACCATTATCATGATGATGTAGGACAAATCCACAAAGCAGAAAATTTCCTTTATAGATAACTGGGAAGGTGATAGATGATTTTGAATTCATTTACCTTGATAAAAGATTCCTGGATTCAAGACATCACCACTGAACAGAATGTTACTTATGGAGAAATTCAAGTAATCCTGATCTATTATATTTAGTTCTCCTTGCAAATTACAGAGTTCATTTTCCGAAACTATTGGTCTGGAAGTGATGTCTCCAGGTGTTTCCACAGTTGATAAAATCGACTCATTACGCACTAAATCGTCCGAACAGTAAACAGAAATTATAACGAAAACTAAGTTTCTCAAAATAACCGAAATTTTCCTCAAACCTACGGTCACCATAATTTCTACTTCCTACAAAAATTTTCGCACATAGCTAATAATTATTAGTGTTTCTTCGGCGTTGAACATCCAAATTCTAACAAAGGAAAATAAGTTTTCGAATGAAGCGTCACTTAATGTATCTCCTAGTTCTTCGGGGCACTCGAAAAAATTTCTACTTAACTGCAAGAATACATCAAACCAAACGAAATCATTTCGCGAACTCTGTCACACATCCTGAAATTTGAAAATCGCGATCAGGGACAGCAGAAAGCACGTGCTCACGGGATGACTAACATAGACGAACTGAAGGAGCGTGTAAAATCGTGGTGGAAACCCGACCAATGTAGTAACCCCCGTGCGCTCCACGCTCATCGATCTAAATCCGACTTTGTTGTGTTTCCACCTGAGCTATACGCTTCACCTGGTGTGTAATTAGAGGGAAATTGGGGCAGTTTATGAATGTGAAAAATTGAAATGAGCAGTTTTTATCCAGAAATTCATCTATAGTCTTTGAAATCACGAATCCAAGATTAGGCGATGCTGTCTCTAATCCTCGCAATCACGTAAGCAGAATTACTTGAAGAATTCATTAGAATCATTTTTTTTTTGTTTTTGGTGTAGCAGGGGGAAAATCTGCGAGTCAGACGAACTACTCTCTCCTGAGGGGGAACAAGTGTGGGGATTCTCACTCTCCTGAGCTCGAGACCCACTAAAAACCCTTAACTGCTTCTTGAATATTGATTCCGGGCATTTGCCTATAAACCGTTCATCTCTTAGACGGTTTTCTTCTCGCACACTATCATGCCGGGATTTATGTGTTTATCTTCTGTAGGATAACACTTTATTGGATTTTTCAATAAGTTTATGTTCTCATTTTAATCTCTTCTTAATTGATCTCTTGGTCTTCGGTAAATTCGCATTCTCCTTTGTCTTCCTCTGGGTCGTAGTCCACTAGTCTCCTGAGTTCTTGATTCGGATGGTTTTTCGCTGTTTCGAATAATTTCTCTGCTTTTCTGTTCATGAATTCCGTTATGGTTTCCCATTTTAGGTCCCTATAAATCTGTCTATTCCTGACAAACCAAGGTGCATCTATTACACATCGTAGCAGCTTGTTTTCAGTGGCCTGAATTCTTTTGGTGTGGCTCTTAGCCGCGAAACCCCAGGCAACTGATCCATAAGTCAGTTGAGGC
Organism: Coccinella septempunctata; assembly: GCF_907165205.1. NCBI lineage: Eukaryota > Metazoa > Arthropoda > Insecta > Coleoptera > Coccinellidae > Coccinella > Coccinella septempunctata. Next base: position 16,171,889 of record NC_058189.1, on the reverse strand, counting down.
CTAGCAACGGCTTTGATTATCTTCAATTTTGACTCTTTCGGAATGTGGCTTCTTCTTCCTATCAGAGGGTAGAGTCTATTAATTGCTGCTTTCGTTTTGTCGATTGCTTGTTTGATATGACTTTTTCAAGTAAGTCCTTTGTCAAGCGTTATTTCTAAATATTTGGCTTCATTTTTCCAGTCGATTTCTTCGCCGTCAACTTCTAGATTCGTTGTGGGTCGCAGTGTTCTCTTCTGTAATAATATTTCTTGGATCTTTTGTCCATTGAGTTTCCACTTCATGCACCAGTCATTTATTTGTTTCGTCAATCGTTTCTTGTAGAACTCGTTCTATTACTTGTGGGTTTCGCTGTCGAGTTGCTATGCCTGTGTCGTCAGCATATAACGTTAGCATGGTTCTTGGATTCTTCGGAATATCGTGAATGTATATGTTGTACAGAAGTGGCCCAAGTACTGACCCTTGGGGTACTCCAGCCTCTATATCTCTTGTTGTGGAGCATTCTCCTTCCACTTTCACGTAAAATGTTCTATTTTTCTCAAAACAGTTTGACATAATTTCTTTGATTTTTTCGACGTTCTGGTTGGTTGGAGAGGTCGACGGTCGTCCTGAACGAGGCAAATCTTCGACGATCTCCGGACCGTTTTTGAAGACTTTACTATTCGTACACTTGGGTTGTCGATAAAACAGAGGCTCCATAAGCCTTTTCTAGCATTCGCAACGAGTCAGCACACGAAATTTCATTGAAAACATAAAATTTGAGACAAACTCTTTTTTTCAATATTTTTTCCATTGTAAAATTCGCAGACTACCACTGAGGTCAACTGGTTTCAACAGCTGTCGTAAACAAACTAGTTGACAGACTGCGCTTATGTTTAGCATAGTAATTACGGACAGTCCTACCAACATACCGAAGCTTCATATAATTAAAAATACTCAACGCGGGCAGTTCAAATGAGAATTTCCGGAGAGTAAATGCCTTACGGACCTTCGTTTCATTGAGACAAAGGTTATGTGTTAACCTGTTAACCAACTGTTATGAAAAAGCACCACTCCAGATGTATCATGAATAGAAAGGGTAAAATCCATTGAAAATTATCCATTAAACAAGAGAGACGGTAATATTTCACGACTGTTAGCCATTTTCTCCCAAAAATTCAGATTGTGCTTGTGCGATGTTTCGACACAAAATTTAATTACCTACCTCTATCCTTTGTAGTTTGCCATATTAAGTTTTGAGTGCAATATAATTAATTTATTAGATGAGCCATTATTTCCATACCTTTATCATCAATAAAGAATTTTATTCGTATTCTGGGACAGCAGAACCAAATCGATATAAAAATTGAATTTTTAGGCTTAATATTATTATTGACATAAATTGATTTCTTACGAGCCTGAAACAAGAAAAAAAACCGAATGCTGCCAATTCATTATGAGGAATCAGATGTATATTGAATTATCATTTATATTGTTCAATATTATCATATTTTTGGCAGTAAAGTTGCTTCTGGAAAAAGTGTATAACTTTAAACGCAGGAGCAATTGCTATTGAAACCAAGTTTTATTTTTGTGTTTCAGATGTTTGGAGAAGAACCTATGGAAATTAAAAAAATGAAAAGAGCTTAGATGCAAAAGTGTTTATCTCTAAAGTACATATATGGGTACAAAATGGCGAATGCGCGGATCAGAAACAGAACCGGTTAATTTTTGACAATTATTAGCAGTAGGCTTCGCTCTTTGGTAATGCATTCACGGTTTAATTGTTTATTTCCCTCTCTCTAAAAAATATGGATTTGCATCTTGGAAAGTTTTGATTCCCTCACACGAATTTGACACCTCTTAGAATTAAAATCAGTTGTCAGTTCCACCGGAACTATTGAGGAATAATGCTATACGCTATACGTGCGTCTTACAATGAAACCATTTGGAAAATGTCGAAGTTTTTGACTTTCAAACTACTGAGAAATCTCTGGAAATAATTCAAAACTAAAATGAACAATGGATTTATTCTTTGGAATACAAACAGGACGTACCTAAAATAGTGTCCACATTTTTCATATTAACAATTAGTATATCAAATTGATATCAGGCTTGACAAAATTTCACATACAGAAGTAAGATTACGAAGATTACATCCCAGAAAAGTATCCAGAATCCAAAGCAGAGCAAGCTCGAACCAACCAGTCTTATCACCGATAAAATCCCGTTTTTCGCTTTTTTCCCCACCTTATCTTTAAGTCGAGTAGGTGGAAATTTGTACCACAGATGATCGTTTCCCCTGTATGAAAATCTTGTTAACACAAAAACTGTAGGATGTTATTAGATTACCGACAACGCCTTATCGAATCCGACATCGATAAGTTGTCGATAGATTATCGATCGTGCAGTGGTACCACGGCTGATTTGACTCCTTTCAAAACAATCAACGATTTTGTAGGCAAATGCTACATGAGCTATCCCTCTACATTCGCAAGGGGTATGGGGAGTCTGGGTGAGTTGAAACCACTTAAGTTGTTTCTGTAAATGGTAGCAACTCATTTTTTTTTCGTGAAGATATCATGCCCATATAGATAACGATAGATAATTGTAGAGTGATGGTGAGATGAACATTTTGAGTAAATCCGAGAGTAAAGCATTTTTTTTTTTTGGAAACCGAAAATTGGCTCATGTTTCCCTAACCTATAGGAGAGTTGAACAGGGGACGAGAGAGACTTGTCCATAAATTTGTTTATCAGGAAAAATATTGAAAAAAAAAAAAAATTTCCAATGACCAACGATTGCCTATGTCAAGGTTTTCATCATCAGATGTATCAGCGTATGAAATACATACTTTCTATTTCAGAGTCACTCTGACTTATTTCCGAGATGTTTTTCACATTTTCTAACCTTTGTACCTATATTTTTCTATATTTATTTCCATTATTTTTTTTTTAAGCAAACTTTTATCTAAGCTCAGTGTGGAAAAAAAAAGTCGGAAGAAACTTTCTGCCGTTCACTCACATTGTCTGATGCAGAAAATGGAAAGTTAATCTTCGTCCCCTAGGTGTTCGTTGGGTTGCTGAACTCGCACTTCGTGTCGAAGTGGATGGTATTCTTATCCATGTTCTTCTGCATTTTCCAGAATGTTGCGTATAGCATTCTCGCCGTCCCTAGCGCTTTCTGCAGGACTCCATAGATAGTTTCGGTATCATTCCTCTAGATGAAAGGACAATAGAGCTGTTGTTTACTTCAACTTCCATTGTCCACTGGTTTGTTCCTCGAGATCTCTGTATTTTGGAATCTTTTCAATGTGCCTATCTAAAAGTTTGTTATTTGGAATCGCTACGTGCCATTGAGTATTAACTAAATACTCAAAGTGCTCTATTCTCATATTTTTTCAGTAATATGAGGTCAGGTCTATGAGGTCTGTGTTATTTTATGGTCTGTGAGAACCGTGCGATCTCAGTAGAGCTTTTACTTGATGATCATTTTCCAATACAGAATTTGGATGGAAATTGTAAGAAGAAATCTTTTTTGACATTGGTAGTTGGTATTTCGATAATATTGTTATTATTGAGTTTCACGTTCATCCATTTTAATGAACCTACTAATTCAATTCAATTAAAAATTTTTTTATTTGAAATGACTGAAAACCGAACGTAAAATTCAATTCATTAGGAACTAACAATTATTATTATTGTAAATCCTGTTTTTGACAAGTTTCTTCTAGAGGTGTTCATTTTGAAGGATGGAAGTCAAATTTCTAACGTTCTGGGCATTTATTATGAAAAGCATGTTGAACTTTGAACAAGGAAAATGATGAATATCGATAGCGAAATAGCTCAAATATTGTGAATACGAAAATAAATATTACATATTCCGAAAACCTTTTTTAATCTGAGAAATGGTCGACATGGTTTCGGAATAAAGTTATATCCTTTTTTTCAAACTACATAAAGTTTTATGGACTTCTTTTTGCGAGAAGAATTCGACGCAAAATGAAATAAGTCATCCATCGAAGGAAGTGGATCCGGTATTCTTGGAGTTAATTCGGAGGATTTATTCCCGTTTGGCACAAGTGTTCATGGTCAACGTGATTTATAAATTTTTCTGGAGCACTGAATGTTTCTGTGCTTCGAAGCGGTATTGATTGGATTTGCATCGGTACGTTGGTTACATTATGATTAATGGCTTCATGCCAGATTGAACTCGAAAAAGTTTTCGTATTTAGTGTTCCTAGGATATTATTTTCGGTCCATAGGATTTTCTAATCAGAATTTTTAATGATCAGTGTCACAGGATATTTGGCGTCGGAATAGTTCGAATATTTGGAAACGAATAAGGGTTGTAGAGACAGTGAAAACAATTTTTCCGAATATGTTCGAAGAAGTTGGGATGCATAATGAATCCTGAAGGAAAGAGAGTCTATTTCGAAAGTTTTTCATTCTTATCAGATTATTATTATTGCAATAACATTAACTTTCAATAATGAAACGTCCTGAAGAAGTGGCCTTATGGTCCAAATCTCAATTTAGAAAGCGGATAAAAAACCACTTTTGTACAATATTAGCTCGTGTTGAATGTACATGGAGGGCAAAATTCGTTGTCTATTGAAGGGATCTCGAGAACTATAGCAGCTAGAAGAAAACGGATGACACAGTCTCTAGCTCTTTTTTCCTGACTATTTCAAATCTGAAAACAGATCCAGCCTAACGGTCATAGATTTTGAGTTATGAACGAAAATTAAGAAATTGTCATTTTCAATAAAGCTGAATAACTCGCTTATTTGAACTCGTATTAGAAATCCGTTGTTACATTCTACTGGCACTTTTTTATGACAAAATCGAATATGATATTAATAAATTTTTTGATTCAGTCATTTTCGAGATACGACAGGGATTTCTGATTTTTCAAATGTAAACTATAATTGAAAGTTCTTTCATCTTGCTGCAATTTTTTTTGCTGATTTCAAAAATGTATCATACGCTGCTATTCACATGAATGTTTTACAAGAAAAAAATCAATACTTTTTCCCGCTTTTCGATTCTCTGTTGTAGGCTGGCTTACCATAGCAGCCTTTGAATATGCATTATATTTTGTGAACCTGAGCCTCTATGATTGGAATCACGGATTGCTGAGTGAATATTTCGATGATTAATTTGCCACCGTTTGTTCTCGAGATGTTTGGGATGCTTATCTTACGATGGTTCACAATTCGAACACTACCGTTGACAGAAGTACCTATTTTTCATCATCATCTTACTTTTGTAAAAATTATAATTATAGATAGCTATCGTATTTTATTTATATTACTGACTCTTTAAGTTATTTCATGAATAGAAAAAGGATAATTGAATAAATTTTCTTCGTTAATAATCAGACGAAAGTCTTTTCCTCTCTTTTAAAGGATATCGATCTCGATATAGATATATAAAAGAAATAATTATTCTACAGTCGGTGATTCCTATCGCAGAAGATTGAGTTCACACATCAGAATTATGTGGAGTTCACAAACCATAAGGCATTTTCATCGGTCGCTATAGTTACTCCAGCCTACTGAAAATTCAACAGAGAATCGAAAAGCAGAAAAAAGTATTGAATTTTTTTCTCGTGTAACATTCATGTGAATAGCAACATATGATACATTTTTGAAATCAGCAAAAAAATGGAAGCAAGATAAAAGAACTTTCAACTATAGTTTACATTTGAAAAATCAGAAATCCCTGTCGTATCTCGAAAATGACTGGATAAAAAAAATTATCAATATCATATTAGAATTCCCCATGAAAAAGTGCCTGTAGAATGTAACAACAGATTTCTAATACTAGTTCAAATAAGTGAGTTATTCAGCTTCATTGAAAATGACAATTTCCCAATTTTCGTTCATAACTCAAAATCTATTACCGTTAGGCTGGATCTGTTTTCAGATTTGGAATAGTAGGGAAAAAAGAGCTCGAGAATGTGTCATCCGTTTTCTTCTAGCTGCCATAGTTCTCTAGATCCCTTCAGTAGACAACGAATTTTGCCCACCCTGTTTTGACGATGTGTGTAGGAACGTGTGAATTATTAGAGCTCTCCTATAGTAATAGTTGCTAAATACGGTTAAAACTTTATGAAGTTTGATAAAAATTATATTTTCAAGAAGATTTACGAATGTGTCGAAAACTGGATGACTAAGAAATGAAAAATCTTTTAAAAAGCACAAAGGGAGAAAAATGAGAAGACTTCTGTGAGCGATAGAATAGAATAAAATAAAAGAGTCAAAAAGAGATCATTTAGGATAACAAAAACCTAGTGTACCGTTCCCTATCCCAGATCCAGAATCGGGTAGCAACAGAGTTCACAATATGGTCCATGACTAGCTCGTGACTGAATAATTTTAATATAAGAAAGAAAAGGGCGCCATGACACCTAGTAAAACAATATTTCCTCACATTTGTTTACTAACAAGTCGAATTCATCTACACTTGGCCAAGTTCAAATGAAGGTTTACTGAAATTTAATAATTCAAGAAATAAATCTTAACTACTTTGATTAAGAGATGACTGAAATGAATGGTTTCTCATAGGCATACAAAAACTTATCGTAACAATGGATCGGTCTCTTCAGTCCTTTCAATGTTGGGCATCCAATCATTCTGCAGGATAGCTGCAAGGAACACACTACTAGTTTGACTGAAGTTCACGCTTGGAATCCCATCAATCGGGATTTTATCCGCAAACGGTCATTTTTTCATTACAGCCCTGTAAAACGTAATCCAGAAATCGTTGAAATAATATTGTGTCCGTGCATACCACTCAGGCAAGAAATGCTGGAACGAGCCTCCCTTCTGAGTGCCAAGTGAGTATTCAAAAGAATCCTATGGTGAAGACCTTCACTTCATCGCAAAGCGATATGGAGTCGACCTTTATTCCTTCGCAATATTTCAAATTTGTTGACAGCTCCAACAAAAGGAACAGATCTGGCAGGTTCTAACCCGGGATTCGAACTGATGGAAAGCAATTATTCGGTTGAATATCTCATTGTGTAGATTCGAATCAATATTAGGTTCTTGGACTGAACATCTCATAATAAAGGAAGAAAAATATCCGAACAGAAATGATTTACTCAATGTAACTGTGCAAAAACTCATAGGGCTACTGACGTTATTCTATAGCAAGTCATTGATTATTGTGCACATAATGACCATTTTGAAGTCATTTGATGTCTAAAAACAATATAAATTGCAGATACGTAAGTAAGATATATCAAAATCGAATTGTTCGATATCTGTTTTTCGGACGGGTGTTCATTTTACCTTAATGCCATTGTAAACCGGCATAACTGGTCAGATGAAAATCCCAGATTATTTCGTGAGGTGCATACTTGCTTCTCCAAAAATCAAATGTTAGGGCGGTATATATAGAAATCACATAATCGGCCCTCTTTTTATACCCGGTAATCTCACTGGATAAATTCATCTATTTTTCTATTGGAAAACGCTATTTGTCCAGCCCTCGTGCAAGTATTGCAGAATGCAGAAGACCATCAAACGATCAATTTCTAACCCTCGTTAGGGGGTTGTTAAAGCAATTAAAATCTCGTTCTAGTGTACATCTCGAAACCAGGAAGAATGTTTATACAAAAAAGCATGATATATTATAGGAGGAAGAGACTCTACCAAATTTCAAGTTCACCACACAACTAGAAGTTGTCAGAAATCACTTGCAAAATTTCAAAAAAAGTGATATTCAGGCAAGAAAGCGATTTAAAAAAGTGGTAAATTTACGGAAAAAGTCGATTTCTTCCATTATACTGAAGTCTGGAGTCTAAATTACAAGGGGGATGTGAATTGTTTTCAAGACCCAGTGCAACTCTCCACTGCTGTCGTCTGGTTTCATTTCTGGGGAAACTACCTCTTAGTCATTGGTTTGAAAAAGTTGTATTTCAGGTATCACCAATTTTGCCCACCCTGTACAAACTCAACATTTTATTGTAGGTACAAAGCATTAGATCGTATTCAAACAGAATTCGACCCCTAACTCCATCCCGATTTCAAGAAGTCGTAACTCAAACCAGAATAAAATATCAAAAACTTAAGTGAATCGCTTTCCTTTTCCATATATAATTTGCACTTTTATTTCAAACATACTTTTTTGCGGCACATGGCTGCATATTTTCCAAAATAATACGACGTAAATGATCGAAATAATATTTTGACCAAAGATTATAGAGTGATAAATTTTTATTTGCAATCTATAAAAAATTTGAAATTATGGGCAACGAATAGAGCTTTGACTAGAACACAAGAGTATATGGTTATCTACTATAGTTACGTCAAAGGTGTTTTTTCTGTGCAAAAAGTTTTGAATTAATGAACTAAGTTGAATTTGTACAATTTATATCAGAAATTAATATGAACCAATATTCAATTTTTTATGATTTCTTCATGATATGGTCTCTTTATGACACAATATACGAATTGATTAAATGAATGAACAAAACACTCATAGAAGGTTTCATAAAACTTTGAGTTTCCAAACGACAATTTGACAGTCACCCGATTCCCAATTCGAAATCAATAAAACTTTTGCATTTCTGAATGTTTTGAAGGCAATTGAGAATCTTTGAATGGACGTATAAAAGTCATAATTTCCCCTAAATGAGCCCTTCATGCAAGGGATGCTTCCTGCATACAACAATTTACGTGGATGAACAGTTCTCAATTGAATTGAAGTAAAATATTCATTGCACATGGTGTAGTCAGTAGTGTTTGGAGGCCTATACGCCCTGAAAAATCCACTTCGTAGCACTGAAAATAAAAATCAATGAATGACCGAGTCACATATTACCAGTTTTATTACTTACATTCCCATTTTCCTTATTAAAATTCGTCATATTTGATACACAGTTCTTCACCATACAATAATTTTCGAAAGATATTTTGAGGTTTTCGCCAAGAAATTAGACAAAAATTCAATAATCAGCAACTAGGAACGAGCTTGATAAACAAAATGCGATACGAGGTTGTCTATGGATACGAGAATCAAAATATTCAAAAACTGTTTGATCAAAATGGCCATTTGACTCTGACATCTCGCAAAATTCCATATGTCTCTCGAATTGATATTTCAACCAGTCTTAGGGCCTTAAAAACACATTTGAAACACAGATGGCGCTCACATCACTTTAGTCGCTTCGTTTCCTATCTTTCTACTCTATAATCTTTGATTTTGACAATTAAAAAGACACACGCCGTCTTAGAAATTCTAAAGGAGGGAAATACAAGGGAAAATTCATTACATTGGTAGGCTCCTGGAGTGGGAATTATTGGAAAAATGAACAGTCTGGAAAATACCTTATGTTTCATTTATTTAATCTATGGTTCATTCTAATTCTGATTATTCCAATTACTCAGTTACGGGGTATCCCAACGAAAATTTAACTTCCACCTGAACTCAGAACATCAGCACTTTGTTCCGCAAAAACCATTCCTCCCCATGGAAGTGGCATCAACCCTCAAAATTTTTTGAATCAGGAATTTACGTATATTCTGTATACAACTCAGTTAAAATTTTCAAAATCGGTTCATTATTCACGAAATAATGTATGTAATAGTTTAACTTACCGTCAAAAGGTGTTGAACAGACAGTTGAAACTCCCAAACTCAAGAACCTAAGGATTTTTGAGAGATCTTCATGGGATGTTTTTATCGGAAGGAACTCATGTTGGAAATTTCTACCCCCTCAAAATTTTAAAATCTTCGGAAATTCTTCCTGTCTGAGTTCTGGGGGGGTCAAATTTTGATTGGGACACCCTGTATAATTACTGTGGATTTATGCAGCTCAAAATAACATTTACCAATCGACAAATAGCAAGTATAAGTTGAATGTCTATTTTTCAATGGGGGTGTTTATGCAGCCAAGTGACAAATATAACTTAACAAATAAAAAGCCAACTCTCAACTTCTACTTTATTTGAACGCGATTTTCTTATTATATGCAAATTAATACGCAGATAGATGCACATCAACCTCTCAGGTCACGAAAGAACCAAAACTTCTGTCAAAACAAATAACAAAACGAACGATACTATTATTTGCATGTTCTTTTTCAATAATTCATCTTAGTTTTAGTGATATACAGGGTGTTTCATGAGTCGTTGGCCATCTTTTATGTAATATTTTCGAAATGCGGTCCCGTTTTTATTCCTCTGGTGATAATATTTATTTATTTTATTATTATTCATTATTATCACCTGCCTTCACCATTAGGCTATGGCCAACTTCTCATGAAACGCCCTATAACAGAGGTTTTTGTAGAAAAGACAGTTTATTTATTATGAAGATATGAAGTTAGGTTAATTGTTGATTCGGTCGGCATAAATGGTAACATTTAGGATATTTATTACGTGATAAATGTTAAGTAATATCACTTACTTAGCATAAGATATAATTATAGGCCACTGAAGAAGAAAACCCACCGGATTTCTGCATTTATTTAACTTCTGGTTATTTTCGATGTTAGTTTCCAAAGTCGGTACGGTCGAATGTCGGTACGTCATTATTGGTTGAAATTCTTAAATTCTTGATGTATGGTTATTCTTTGTGCGATTTTCAAGAAATATTTGCTTTGTAGTTGGAATTCCCAGTCAACCAGTTTCAGTCACAGGGAAGTTGTTGGGAATTACCACTGTGGAAATGCGACTTCACAATGTTGATTTATAAAAAGGCCACCAGTACTTACTGGAGAGTGCTTAATGTCCGCAACATCGCATATCGCGGGTAATTACCCAGTACATCACATAGTAGGTGTAAAAAAAGCACCCTAGACAGCAACTTTGCGACTTCTCATTTTGGAGGTTTTTGGAACGATTATTTTGACAGAATAAACTACCAAAGTGTATCCTCTATGGAAGTTATATTCATGTTCAATTTGATAATTACCATCGTGGCAATCAATTTGCACTCTATATTCGAGGCGTTCCGAGGAAAAGTGACCCAAGCTACAATTTTTCTGAAATTGAATTAACAGTAAGAACTGCCTGAAAATGAATCAAAATTTTATATACTCGTAAACTCAATTTCAGAAAAAATGTAGCTTGGGCCTCTTCAGCTCTGAACGCCTCATTTGTACCCTGTGTTTACTCTTTACTCTTACCTACATATATTTCGCATTCTGCTCTCATCCTCAAAAGGGAAATTGAACAACTATATGAATTACTGATATCTTTTTATTCAAGATTAATATGTTTCATACAAATCAAAATATATAAAATACAGAACATATATCTTGTTATAAATCTTCATTCCACTTCAGGAACGGCATGGTCCAGCTGAAGAAGAAAAAATCAGAGCTGTATTGATAGTAATAAATTGAGTGTCATGAAAAATCTAACAACAGTAGAAGGTGTTTTTTTTCAGCATAGTATTTAAAATAATAATTTGAAGTTCTCTCGATGATTCAAATCAATTCCAAGTTTGATTTTGAAGGTTGTGAATGTTACTTATCACCTAAATTCAAATGAGGTATGTTGAAAGTTGAACGTTACAAAAGTGCAAAAATGGGGAGGATAAGAGGGCCAAGAAGTGATCATGATGTAGTCATTATTTCAATAGGTTATATAACTACTCACCTTTTACTGCACGTTAATTAATCAATCAACGTCAAGTAACACTTAACTAAAACTAAATTTAATAATAGAACAGCTCGGTTAAAAAAAATATTCTAAAAATTCATTCATAAAGATTTTGTTTGTTCATTCTCTCAACACAACGCAGTTACAGAACGAAACACGTCACACCACGTTTTGCATAGCGGGATTTAGGTTATGAGTTAACCTCGAGACCACGTGCTGCTAAATAGAACATTTCAGACAGTTACTAAAAGTTTTTCTTAGAGAAGTCGCTGGGTAGAGTTCATCGAAATTTATTCACAACACATCATTTCATGTTCTAAAAATATCACAGATTCAATATTTCAAAATTATCAACAGAGAGAAGTCGCATAATAGTAGCTATATTCACTTCATCGGAACATCTCGATATGATGTTACATGCAACCACTAGGGATCTAAAGTTGAGGAATTCGCAAACTTAACAATATGCGGACGTTAATGTCCACAATGTGAAATCTTAAGTACATCCATGAAACTTCTCAAAGAATCGCTTCAATGCGATATTTTTGGGTACTCCCTGCGACTTACTGTTACATTTCTGGTTGACTGGGTTATGACAATTTCTACAATGCGGTGTCTTATTTTACATTAATCACTGAAAAGTAGTATACCGTGCTTTCATAGAATTGTTATTCGTCAAATAATTTCATCTGAAAGCACTGAAATAAGCTATCCTTCAGATCGGAAATTATTTGACAGATACTTATTCACACCGAATAAAATTTATTCGAAGGTGAAAGTACCGGGCCTTAGTGTAAAATACCCGAACCAAAATCTGCCATTATATGTGGGAATTATGAGCTCCAGCGATCGAACACGTTGCAAATAAGATGGAAGGAACTTTCCATTCCACGTTCATATTCAAAATTATACCATTCACGCTTCCATGTTCTGATATGCAATTTTCAATATCTTTTCCCATAAGGAGTAGTTTATAGAGTAACATGATACTTACTCTGAAACTTGGAATTGCAATTTCCCATTAGCCTGCACTAGTTGGTGATATTCAGCATGTTCCTGTCCCATGAAGGCGAGGATTATTGTGTCGAACTTTATCTGACTTACCAGCTCGGAGTGAGGTTCTAGAAAGAATTCCTGATTAACTTTGCAGGAACCTCAGAATTTGTGCTGTGAATTTATTTGAAATCGAAGTAGTATTAATTTAGGACCGAACGGATTTCCAACACCCGAATTGAAGAAAAATTATAAGCAGTATTTGGTTGATAGGAAAATTTAGTATAAATTATTAGTGAAGAACAGGGGTAGGTGTTTTTAGGGATGAAGAATGATTTTTACGATTTCCGGATGAACTACCCCGAATCGAAAATGTTTGAAAGTGGGAGTTGTACATATAGATAATTGGAATATCTAAGGAATTTTTACCAATTATTAACATAACCTCAACTTCATGGTGAGAAATGCAAAAAACCTATTTTTAGTTCTGGATGTTTTTCAACGAAAATATATTTATTTGCATGAGGATCATGAATGAAAATTTAGATTTCAACGTGCTTAATGACCGGTAACACTTTTGTAGCGAAATTTGAATTTTTTATGACTTAGTTAATGTATAGATTATTTGACAGGGGAATATATATTTTTCTATGCGAAATTTTATTCTGTGACGAGGCAGTTTTTGCTTCGCCAGAAATGGAAATTTCTTCACCGATACTTTCATAATAGGACCTGACCATCGAAATATTTTGGAGGAAAACCGTTATATTATCATAGGGGGGATTTACCAATTGATATTATGTCATTGTTTTCCACCAACCAGGCCCATGTTTGTAGCGGAAACCGTATATATCTTTTGTTTTCAGAATTCATATATTTTATAATTCTTTCCGTTCAACCGTACTTTTTCTGACTCGAAAAAGGTCTTTCAACTTGTTCCGTTTTTCCTTCTCTTCGGTTGTTTCTGTCTTTTTTGGAGCCGGTTGATTGACCGAACAATTTGAGTGCATCCAATGGCGACATGAGATACCCATAGTGGGGCAAGTTTTTCGAGGAGAGGGGTACTTCTTCGACGCCCGGCGCTGAAGGTGAGGACCGAATTAATTGAGATCGAGGTGCCGAGGGAAGTTCTGAAGGTGTTTTTACCGTTAGTGGGTTAGCATACCGTTTAAACTTGATCTACTTATTGAAGGCTGTGTAGAGTGCTGTTGGGTTCCAGGAGGATTTTTGGTGCTCATTTTGTTGATATATTGCCGACCTCCGACCGATCAAGTTACAGGTTGACAGCTCCTTCCGACCTGCTGTCTAACTGGCAGCCATTTTGAGGGTCACAGAGAGAAAGAGAGAGAGAGAGCGAGAGACAGGGTGCACTGCAATTGGACTGAGACCAGCCACCGTACCGATTTCCACCGGCAGAGGGAGTGACTTGACAGGATTTCAAAGGTTAACCGTATTTACCGTCTATTTCCACCGTATTCCACTGGAGTGCCCGTACAAAATTTAACCCTATTTATCGTATATTTCCACCGTACTCCTCTGGAGCGACCGTACAAAAGTTAACCGTATTTAGCGTCTATTTCCTGGAGAAACCGTATTTCATCAGCCGTCCCACACCGATCAGGCCGCCGGTTGACATCAACATTTGTTATTACTTGTACATTTCTGTATATAATTTAATCCAGTAGGAATAAAGCACTGAACGTTTATTTTGTTGCCAATTATTTTGCCAGTGATAGTCAATTTATTAAATCAGTTTCATCTACATAGGTGTGTAGTTAAAAGAGGTAAGTACTCTTTTTAACGCCTAAAGACCGTTGAAAAGCAGACACTTAGAAGACGCTTCCACCCTAGTCTTCATCGATACCCTTCTCCACTGATACTCAAGTCTACACGGGCTCTCTAATTCTTTGGAGATTCTGTGAGTGGAGTGGGGTTTCACTGATTGCCCCACTGGCGCCCGAGCAAAGGTAAGGGGCGTCCTGGGTGAGAGAAAAAGCCCATCACAATTCTTTGTAGAAAACTAGAAAAATTTGATTCTCATTTGCGATAAAATAAATCGTTGTGAAGATGAAAACTGTTTTATGCTCAAAATGTTATGGTGAGAATCTTCTACACACAAACTACTGAGCAAATTTAAAGAAGTGTGTATTCATGGAATGACAAAAATCAAACATAAATTTCTCGATTGGAAATTTTTTTCATGAGGAGTGGGTAATATTCTGCAGAGCAAGATATATATTCACTATTCAAAAAAGTCCATTGATCGTAAAATCAAACTCATGGGGATACATATGATATATATTTTTAAATATATCCAGGCAAGAAAATTTTCTGTTGATTGGAAAATGGTCTAATCTCTAATGAAAAAACCTCCTCCATCGGCAGATGTTAACAGATGTCCTTCTGAATATACTTAAACTTAATAGAAGATATTTAAAGACCAGAAAATAAAAATAACTGATGAATGTACCGAAAGTAAATATCATTAACGTTTCTGAAGGTTTCGAAAAAGATGTGAATTTCAGAAAATAAAACACATTATCTAAAATGTATTCAAATTATTTTCGAATATCGATAGACAAGAACCTGTCAATTCCTGAATAGCGCTACCTTATGGGGATAAAAATAAACTGATCTCATATGTCTAAAACAGATGAGAAAACGAATCAATGTTCACACCATAGTTCTTGACCACTGAAGTCGGTGGCTTGTTAAAAACAACTGCACTCTTATCAAGAATAGGGAATATTCCTTCTGACGAAAATGATGTAATTTTCATGAAATATCTATGAAACGGTTATTTTGAACTAACCATCTCAATCGTTTTCCAAAAAAACTATTTCAAGTGCTTAAAAATGAAAAATTAACTGGTTATTTAAAATTTAAAGCGTTTCGTTTCTATTGCACAAGTTGGCAACATCGACTGAAATACGCGTTGATAATAAAGGACAACAAATCCTATCCTGAAGAGATAGACAATGATGGCTGTCTATGAAGTCTGCGTCGAACGATGAACGTCGTAAAATTTTATGGGATTTTTATGGCCGGTTGCTGTTGAGGCTCGACAGTGAGTACTCTCCTTATGATGGCTGTAAATCACGAGCTGTTATTTTATAAACAAGCCATTGTTCTTTTTATTTTCAAGTAGGCGCTGTTTCCCAATCGTAAACTAGAAACGAAGCGATTCAACTTTTAAATCCTCATATTTGAAGAATGATTTCGAATAGTTTCCGCGATGCATTCGAAAAATTCATGAATGAAATTCATAGTTTTGCATTTTTGAAAACCTGCTTACCAGCTTGCCGATAGCATGCTATCATGAATAGGTGTTAATTATTTGACATATTTTTTCAATCTATACCTATACACTTTTCACTCAACCCGGTTTTTACCGTCATATTTTTAATCGATAGCCTGAGTTATTAATACATTTATTAATATATTGAGATATTTATTTATTTATTTATTTAATGTCAACGGACCAATGATTATATCAAAGATCCTTTTTACAAAATTATACAAAAAATGAAAATTCGAGCACCAACATAATTTGCCAACACAAATACAACTATATGAAATGAAAAACAGTCTCATACATATATAAGAACAAACAAATTTAGCACAAGGACAAAAAAAAATGGATTTTCACTAGAAATAATGATTAACAATCGACCTGAGCTCTTTCTTAAACATTCCCAAATTATTAGTATGTAGCGCAGCTATGGGCACAACAATTTTCTTCCACTTTCTCCTCAACCTAAAAATGGCTGAGCCATAAATATAATTTCTATGAGTTGTCCCGCACATCTAAGCTCATAATCCCTTATGAGCTACCTTTCAGCCAAAAGCTCAAGAACACCTTCGCAATTTACAAGACCCATAAGCGCTTTTTTAATAAAGTAAACATCATGATATATATGAAGGGATTTAATAGATTCTAAGTTTACAGACAAAGCAAACTGGGAGTATTCATGTTCGGTATAAGAAAATCTATTGCCCATCTTAGACGCAAGGAACCTGAAGAATCTATGCTGAATTGACTCTAAAATCGGAATGTGAGTTAGTTTAGATGGAGACCATATAATTGAGCCATAAAGCATAAAGGGTCTAACCAGCGTCTTATACAAATAATGTATAATGGACTCATGAGACTTAAACTCCTTCGTAGACCTAATAATGAACCCCAGAGACCTATAAGCCTTAGGGACAGTGGCATTAAGGTGCAAGTCAAATTCAAAATGACTTTGGTGAATTACACCTAGATCCCTGATACCGCAAACATTTTCAAGAATTTGACCATTAATAGAATAATTAAAAATAAGCTTCTTGTTTTGACTTCTGACGAACGGTAAAACTTTACATTTGGCATAATTTAGTTTTATTTGGTTAATACAAGACCAATTGTATATCAGGTCCAAATCTTTCTGCAACATAATCTGGTCCTAGAAGCACCTAACTCTGCAGAAAATTTTCACGTCATCAGCAAAGATTAGGACAACAGCAAACTTAAGAGAATCGGACACATCATTGATGAACAAGATGAACAGCAGTGGACCCAGGTGAGAGCCCTGAGGCACACCCGATGTTGCAATAAACGGATCAGATAAACTCCCTTTAATGCGTCCTCGAAGTTCACGACTCGCAAAATAGGATAATAACCACCTCAAAGTGCCACCGCTCAGTCCAAAATTAGACAATTTATAAATTAGAAGGTTATGATTGACCGAATCGAAAGCCTTTGCGAAATCCAAATAAATAGAATCCACCTGCTTAACCTCGTTAGGGAAAGATGCATCATTGAGGGTATCAGCAATAAAATTATTATAAAATATAAGGTTGGTAATAGTGGACCTCCCAAATTACATGCAGAGTTACCACTTTGACCAAATTCATTATAAAAAAATACCTCTTCAGGAATATTATCAGACCTTGATAAAGAATTTACATAATTCCAAAAATTTTTGACATCTTTTTTACAGTTCTTTTCAACTTTTTCAATATATAACTGTCTGTCAATTCTAGATTGACGAATGCATTTGGCCCTAAGTTCACGAAATTTAATTCCATCACTAGAAACATTAAATTGTAACCATTTTTTGTGAACCTTCATTTTATCAATAATTAAGGAAATTAAATTACTAGAATACCAACAAGGATAAGTGCTATCAGATATTTTTTTAAATGGAACATATTTACTTATTTGATCGTTTAAAATTGAATCAAATTGTGAAGTTTTTTTTTTTTTTTGGTGTAGCAGGGGGAAAATCTGGAAGACAGACGAACCACCCTCTCCTGAGGGGGAACAGTGTGGGGTTTCTCACTCTCCTGAGCCCGACACCCACTAAAAACCCTCAACTGATTCTTGAATTTTGGTTCCGGGCATTTGCCTATAAACCGTTCATCTCTTGGTCGGTTTTCTTCTAGCACACTATCGTGCTGGGATTTATGTGTTTATCCTCTATTGGATTAACACTTTATTGAATTTTTCAATAAGTTTCTGTGGTTATTTTAATCTCTTTTTAATTGATCTCTTGGTCTCCTTCGGTAAGTTCGCATTCTCCTTTTGTCTTCCTCTGGGTCGTAGTCCACTAGTCTCCTGAGTTCTTGATTCGGATGGTTTTTCGCTGTTTCGAATAATTTCTCTGTTTTTCTGTTCATGAATTCCGTTATGGTTTCCCATTTCATGTCCTTATAAATCTGTCTATTCCTGACAAACCAAGGTGCATCTATTGCACATCGTAGCAGCTTGTTTTCAGTGGCCCGAATTCTTTTGATATGGCTCTTTGCCGCGAAACCCCAGTCAACTGATCCATAAGTCAGTTGAGGCCTAGCTACGGCTTTGATTATTTTCAATTTTGTCTCTTTCGACATGTGGCTTCTTCTCCCTATCAGAGGAAAGAGTCTATTCATCGCTGCTTTCCTTTTGTCGATTGCTTGTTTGATATGACTTTTCCAAGTAAGTCCTTTGTCAAGCGTTACTCCTAAATATTTGGCTTCATTTTTCCAGTCGATTTCTTCGCCGTCAACATCCAGTTTCGTTGTGGTTCGCAGTCTTCTCTTCTGTAGTAATATTGCTTGGCTCTTTTGTCCATTGAGCTTGATTTTCCACTTTATGCACCAGTCATTTGTTTCGTCAATCGTCTCTTGTAGAACTCGTTCTATTACTTCTGGGTTGCGGTGTCGAGTTGCTATGCCTGTGTCGTCAGCATATACCGTTAGCATGGTTCTTGAATTTTTCGGAATATCGTGGATGTATATGTTGTACAGAAGTGGCCCAAGTACTGATCCTTGGGGTACTCCAGCCTCTATATCTCTTGTTGAGGAGCATTCTCCTCCCACTTTCAAGTAAAATCTTCTATTTTTGAGATAATTCCTGATCAACTTGCATATTCTGATCGAATATCCAGCACATCTCATCTTATATATTAATCCTTCATGCCATACTCTGTCGAATGCTCTGGCGACGTCTAGTAAAACAAGACCTTTAGCTTGTTTATTTTGGAATCCCTCTGTTATGTACTCTGTGAGCCTTAATAATTGTTGTTCTGTTGAATACTCTCTTCTGAATCCGAACTGTTCTGGTGGTATTAGTTTCAGATTTTCGGTTTCCTCATTTAGCCTCGTGGCGATAATTCTTTCTACTACTTTTCCTAACGCCGACAGTAGACTTATCGGTCAATAGTTTTGTGGAAACTTCTTCTCTTTGAATGGTTTATTGAATACTATGACTTCTGCTGTTCTCCATTTTTCTGGGTAGTGTTCTGTCCTCATAATTCCATTCGCGATATTTGTTAGAGAAGCTATACCTTTTCTAGGTAATTTCTTTAACATAACATTCGTTATTTTATCGCTTCCGCTAGCTTTTCTCTTCTTCGAACTTCTAATTAATTCCCTGGTTTCATTTGGCGATGTTGGCTTGTCTATTTCAGCAGTCGCTGGTAATTCATCCATTTCTTCATCATTTTCTTCAACCAGTTCTTCCAAATTTTCATTATCGTCGTCTATCCTGTAATTTATTCTCGATTCTCGTTCGATCGAGTCCGCCAATGCATCTGCCTTATCAGTATTGGTATACGCCATTCCCCTTTCTCCGTGTAGGGGTGGAATTTTAGTCTTTTCTCCTCGTAGGCTTTTTTGCAATCTCCATGCAGAATGATCGATTGTATTCAGTTCTTGAACCCTTTTGTTCCATCTGCTTGTTCTTAGATCTTTCAGGGCATTTTTCAGAACTTGGCTATGTCGGTTGAGGTTCCTTCTAATCAGATCATTTTTATTCATCCTATATATTCTTCTGAGTCTTCGATTTTCTTGTATGAGATCTTTTACTTCTTTAGGCGTATCGCCATGCGGATGACTTGGTGATGGTCTCTTCACTCTTCTCGTGCTTTTTTCGTAAGCTTTCAATATAATCTCTTCCAGTTTATTAACCGCACATTCCAGATCGTCTGGAGTGCTTATTGTTGGAATTTCTTTCATTTCCGATTGTATTAAATGGCTGTATTTAGCCCAATTGGTATATTCTCTTATTTCCAGCAGTTTTTCTCTTGGTTCTTCTCCAATTGTCAATTCCACGGGATCGTGGTTTGAGGTTCCATCTTCCAAAGTTTCAATCGAGAATTCTTGAGTTATATTTTTCAATATCGCGATATCTATTACATCTGGTATTCCTCTTCCAAAAGCAAGATATGTCGGTAGCTCTGGTCCAATCACTATGGCATTTTGTTTTTCGGCGAAATCCTTGAGTTTTTTGCCATTTCTATTCTCTGTTATGCTGTTCCGTAATGGGTATTTACAGTTGAAATCTCCGATGGAGATTTTCGGGTTTGATCCTTCCAACATGTTGTTTATCACTTCTTCCAATAAATTGTTTTGTGGTGGCTTATACGCCGAGGTTTTTTCGACTCTTTGCCGATTTAATTCGGCAACAATCGTAACTTTTTCTGTTTTTTCTGTTAATTCTTGTTTCCTGTAGAGCTATAATATCAGGTTGTCTTTCTGATATTATTTGTTCTATCTCGGCTTTCCGAGTGTTGATCCCGTTTATGTTCCACGAGATTATCTTGAGGGATTTCTTCCTAATATCCGTAAGGTCCATTAATTCAGTTTACTAAATAATGCTTGGAGTTTTTTCTCCATTTCCCTCTCAATTTTCATCATTATCTTGTTGAAAATTTTTTCCGTGAAGATATCTAAATCATCGGCTGATTCAGATATCTTTTACTTCTCCTGTTGACTGTTCACAGCCTGTTTCATTGTAAGCTTCCTCTGTCCTTCTTTTTTCTGAACGGATTTTGGAGTCTCCCTCTTCTTTTCCTGCTCTGTAGGTTGGGTCTTCGCTACTTCCTGAATTTTTTGTTCAGAAGTTGTTGTTTTTGTTACCTTCTTTTTCTGTTCAGCTGATTTTCGGGAATTCTTCTTTCTGGTCACCAACTTGAACTCGCTACATCCTTTGTAGCTAGCTGGATGGCCCTCTTCTCCACATAAGACGCATGTGGCATTTCTCTCTTCACCTTTTCTGGTGAGTGTGCAGTCATTGCTGCTATGACTTCCTGAGCACTTCACGCATCTCCACGGGAAGGAGCATTTGTTCTGTGCATGTCCGTACCTTTTTCACCTAAAGCACTGGCTTGGACTTTCAGGCCTCTTTTTGTGTTCAACCACAATACAGAGGTTGTAGAGTCGCTTCACTTCGAAGATTTCCTTTTTCTGGGTTTTAACCAGGTAGAGAGGTATGGGCTTCTTCGTCTTGTTCGATGTCATTCTGGACACCTCAGCGTCTGATATTCCCTGGAATATCAGGTCGTCCTTAATCAACGCAAGATCAGCGTCGATTGGTAAATGCCTAATGATGGCATATATCTTCTTCTCCTCCTCTAGTTGGTAGGTAAAAAATTCTTTACCATGCTGCTCGAAGAATTTTGTGATTTTTCTAAAATCATCTACGGTTGACGCGATGATTTTTATACCGTCTTTAACTACAGTTGCGCGGTTGTAGTTTATCCTTTTTGTGTAGAGAGCTTTAGATATCTCTAACCAATCTGAGGTGCCCATCATCGTGATGGGTGGAATTTTATCTCTTTTAGGCACTTCCGTTGCCTTCTTGACAGTCTCCTCATCAGAAGAGGAGCTTTCTTTTCGAGCGCGTTTAGTTGGGGGCGCGTTTGGGGCCTTCGCAACCTGCGTTGAATCATTTTTCCTTGTTTCGGGTTGTGAAACAATTCCTTTAAGGGAATTATTTTTGGTTCCCGCTACCGGCTTTGTGATTGCGGCGTAAGTGGGAGATTTCGTCATATTATTGCGGATCATTTCCTCCCTCAAGAGGCGCATCTCACCGACCAACTCTGACACAGTTTCAGTCAGTTTGACTATTTGAGCTTTCAACTGCCCATTTTCTTCTCTGAGCTTTACAAGCTCCTCGTGTTCGCCTTCGCTGAATTCTTCAGCATCGGTCTCTTCCATGTAGGAACCCTCATTATCTGAGGTTTCCGACATGGTTTTATACTCAAAAATCTCAAAATATCAAACAATTTGAAAATAATAAAATATTCAGAAATCTTCACTGAAATAGCCTTATATAAAACTATGGTATAAAGCCGAACTTTTTCTACGCTATGAGAAAAATCAGAGAAAAGATACGAAAAATAAGCTCACCTGATATTTTCTGCAGTACCAACGAAAAACAAATTCTGGACACTGGGGATGAACACCAACTTTGAAAATTTTAACGAATTAAAATTCCGATAACAAATATAGAACCTACACAAACTTCACAGGCGGAATCAAATATTGATGAATTTCAGAGAATCTTTGGAATCAAATATTCCATAGCTTTGTTAGTGGGCACTTTCACTTCGACTTTCTCTTCCGCTTTCTCTTTTATAGCACTAGGAGCACTGTAGCACATCTTCTTTTGTCAAGCGAATGACTCGGAATTAATTGTGATTGTGAAGTGTTTTCTTCAACACTGTTGCTAGCAAACAACATACTCCAATCACACTGCTGCAAACTAGAGTTTATTTCAACATAATTAGCTCCGCGAATGTCGAGTCCACTCTTCACTGCCTTAACCTCACCACTGCACCTAAAAGAAACCTCAAAAAACACTTGATTATGATGAAGGTCCAAAGGAACCCAAGAATCAGGAGAGTCAACCAAACGAACACAGTCCTCCCGAAGCGATGAGAATGCTAAATCCAAAGTATAACCCTTGGTAGCATGCACTGGAAAATATTGGCACATTCCAAGATAAGAGAAAAAGTTCATCAACAGATTTACGTTTTCACGAACACTTGAGTCAGAGCAGTTACAAATGGCCAGCAGCTCATCTGACAGTTCATTATAATTTGACCAAACAGTTTCTCTCAAATTATAATCACCCAAGAAAACGAATTCATGGTCGACAAACTCCCGAACCAATCTGTCGATGGTTTGAACATGTGCACAGTAGGTGTCAGCAGCCACATCTGGAGTATAAAAGCACCCAACCAATAGATTCCCCGATCCATTCCGAGTCAATCTCTTGACAGGAGAAGACGTGCTACAGTGCTCCTAGTGCTATAAAAGAGAAAGCGGACGAGAAAGTCACAGTGCCGTAAAAGTGAAAGCGGAGGTGAAAGTGCCCACTAACAAAGCTACGGAATATTTGATTCCGTCTGTGGAGTTTTTGTAGGTTCTATATTTGTTATCGGAATTTTAATTCGTTAAAATTTTCAAAGTTGGTGTTCTTCCTAAGTGTCCAGAATTTGTTTTTCGTTGGTACTGCAGAAAACATCAGGTGAGCTTATTTTTCGTATCTTTTTTCCGATTTTTCTCATAGTGTAGAGAATTTTTTATGAGTCGTTTTGTTTTTATGCATGAGATATATTTTTCTTTTTTGTCTTGAAAAATTTTATTTCAAATTGCTTTGAGTAGCATAGTAATTATTAATTAGATTTTAAAATGTCTGACCATTCGGACTGCGATTCCGTAATGGAAGAAGACGCGCCAGAAATCGCTAATGTCGTGTCCGAACACGATATTTTGAGAGAGGAGAACGCAAGTTTGAAAGCGAGGGTGAATGAGTTAGATAGATGCGTATCTAGCTTAGTTGCTGAGATTAAAAATCTCAGGGAGAGGCTCGAGTTGCAGGAGGGAAATAAGGAAAGTTACTCCAAAGCACTCAAGAAGAACATTATTTTGAAAAATGTCCAAGAAGTGAACTTACCGGTTCGAAAACAGAAGATGGAGGTGGTCAAAACCCCTCAAACCAAAATTTCCCCACCCGCGAAAAGAGTGAGAAAGGATAGCTCCTCGTCAAATGAAGATAAAAACAAGAAAAGAGTCTTGGAAACCCCAGACCAAGAGAAAACCACTCCAGTGGAGAGAAAAGAAAAAATCCCCCCTGTCACCCTGAGAGGTACGTCCGAATGGACGTCAATCTCGAACGCGTTAATGCGAAACGGTATTAAATACCAAAGAGCGACGACAGTAAAGGACGGTATAAGAATCGTCCCACAAAGCGCCGATGATCATAGAAGGATGACGGACTTCCTTCATAAAATAAGTAGGGAGTTTTACACTCTTCAACGGGAGGAAGAAAAGAAAATATACGAGGTAGTGAGATACCTACCGCTGGATGCAGATATCCCGACGATCCTTGACGACCTCAAGGATCAAGGGATCGTCGATGCTGAGGTCATAAGGATGACCTCAAATAAAACAAAAAATCCGATGCCCTTATTGCTGGTTAAAACCCAGAATAAGGGTATCTTCGAGGTGAGAAGGCTCTACAACATGAACTGTGTTGTTGAACCTAAGAGAAGGACGACCGGGCCTGGACAATGTTACCGCTGTCAGCGATATGGACATGCCCAAAGTAAGTGCACTTTTCCATGGAGGTGCGTGAAATGCTCCGGTAATCACAGCTCCAAGGAGTGTACGCTTACCAGGGAGAACGAGGAGCGAAATGCCTCTTGTGTTCTCTGTGGAGAGCAAGGACATCCAGCCAGCTACAAGGGATGTAGCGAATGGAAATTGGTCACTAAAAAGACCAAGAGATCGCCAAGATCAAACCAGACCAGCTCGAGGCCAACACAAAATACACCGAGGCCATCCCCAAACTCTTCGGAAGTGAAGAAACCCCAGGAAACTGCAACCAAAGCAGTCAAAGAGACGAAGAAACCAGAGAAAAAGACGGAAAAGGCAAAAACCGTCAAAAAAGCCGAAACCAGAAAAGGAATTTCTGGAATCACTGAGGAACTGGATAAGTTCACGAAAAACCTCCTCAGCACGATGATGCAGAATCTGGAGAAAGAGATTGAGAAGAAGATGCAGCAAATTATTAAGAATATTTAATGGCTGACACGACGATAAAGAACAATCTCATAATCGTCTCTTGGAACGTCGAAGGATTGAGAGCCCGCAGATCAGAATTCGAAGAACTGATTGAAGAGAAGAGACCGGATGTCATAGCTCTCCAAGAAACGAGACTTAACCCCAACGTTCGGATAGCATTTCCCAATTACAATATTTACAGAAATGATAGACCTAACAGCACAGGTGGCGTTGCTATACTGGCTAGAAGGAATATGGATCACCATTTCGACCAAATATTCAATGGACAAGAAGTAGAAGCAATATCGATTATTGTGAATACTAATCGAGGGCAAGTGAAGATTATTTCAACTTATAAATCACCGGATAAGGACATGCTGGAAGAGGATCTAAAAATGCTACTAGAAGGAAGACACCCGAAAATCATAATTGGTGATCTTAACTGCAAATCGCAGGAATGGAACAGTAGGGTGGAAAATACAAACGGGAGAAGACTGAAGATTTATGCTGAAAAACTTAATGCAGTTGTGATAGGACCTGATATACCGACCTACATACCAAGAGTAAATGGACTACCCGATGTACTGGACATTGTCGTAATGAAAGACATCACTGAAGAAATCAGCATTGATACAATAGAAGACGGAACTTCAGACCACAATCCCATAGAATTCATAGTGGGACATGGCCCAAGAAACGAAGAAGAGACACAAACCAAGGATCGCACAGACTGGGAGAAATATAAGAATTTACTTCAGGAGAAAATCAGGGAAATTCCCCAAATAAACACCCAGGATGAATTAGATGAAGCAGTTGAAAAATTGGAAAATCATATAAAAGAAGCCTATGAAGAAAGCACCAAGAGAATAAGGAAACCAATTCCGAAACATTCACATGGAGATACGCCAAGGGAAATAAAAGAACTTATAAAAAAGAACAGAAGACTCAGGAAAATCTACAGAACAACAAAAAGAGATGAAGACAAGAAGAAACTGAATAAGCATAGTCAGATATTGAAAAATGCTTTAACAGAACTGCGTAATAACAGATGGCACCAGAGATTAAGGGAACTGAATACATTAGATCACTCGGCTTGGAAAATGCAAAAACGCTTACGACGAGAACAGACAGTTATACCTCCACTGCATGGAGCAAACGGAATGGTATATACGAGACTTGAAAAAGCCGAAGCACTTGCCGACACAATTGAGAGAGAAGCCAGAATAAACTACAGAAATGATGATGACAATGAAGATCTAGAAGAAGAAGTGGAGGCAAACGAAGAACTGATGATGGAACCACCGGAAGCCGAAATCATTCCAAAACCGGCTTCACCAACAGAAATCAAAGAGATCTTAATGAAACTGAAAAACCGGAAAGCACCGGGAGAAGATAGGATAACGAATTATATGTTGAAGAAATTGCCTAGAAAAGGAATAGCAGCCTTGACGAATATAACAAACGGAGTGATGAGGACCGAATACTACCCAAAGAGATGGAAAACTGCAGAAATGATAGTTTTCAACAAGCCAGGAAAGGAACGGAAATTTCCTCAAAATTATAGACCGATCAGTCTACTATCAGCACTAGGAAAAGTCGTCGAGAGGGTTATCGCCAAAAGGCTAAATGAGGAAACAGAAATGTTGAAGATAATCCCACCCGAACAATTTGGATTTAGACGAGAACACTCGACTGAACTCCAATTACTACGGCTCATAGAATACGTCACCGAAGGAATGCAGACAAAACAGGCCACAGGATTAGTTCTGATGGATATCGAGAGAGCTTTTGATAGAGTATGGCATGAAGGCCTAATCTACAAGATGAAAAAAGCAGGATATTCGACCAAGCTATGCAAGATTATAAGGAACTATCTGAGGAATAGAAACTTTTATGTGAAGATAGATGGAGCAACCTCTCAAACCAGACAATTGGAAGCGGGAGTGCCTCAAGGATCGGTACTTGGACCTCTACTTTACGTAATATACGTTTATGATATCCCGAAGAATGCTAGGAATATGCTCACCTTGTACGCAGATGACACAGGAATAGCGTTCAGACATCGACGCCCAGAGATCATACACCGGAGACTGCAGGAAGCCATAGATGAATTACTCAAATGGTGCATCAAATGGAAAATCCAAATCAATGGAAGAAAGACTCAAGCAATATTACTGCAAAAGAGAAGATTGAGGATGGAAGAAAACCTTGAAGTTGATGGACAAGAGGTTGAATGGAAAAATGAAGCAACATACCTAGGAGTGACGCTTGACAGAGGACTTACATGGAAAAACCACATCAAATGTGCTGTTGATAAAACAAAAGCCGCAATGAGTAAACTTTATCCACTCATAGGCAGAAGAAGTCATATGAATAAGAACATCAAGTTGACGATGATTAAAACTATTGCGCGACCACAACTCACATATGGATCGGCGGCATGGGGCTTCGCAGCCAAGACCCACATCAAGAGAATACAGGCCACTGAGAATAAACTCCTTAGAATGGCGATGGACGTACCCTGGTTTGTTAGGAACAAACAAATCTACAAGGACTTGGAATGGGAACCAGTTACAGAATTTATGAAGAGAAAGGCGGAAAGGATATTCGACAAAGCCAAACAACATCCAAATGAGGAACTACGAAGATTAGTCGACTACGATCCAACAGAAGAAGCTAGAAGGTCAAAAACCTACCACCGAAGACCGAGAGATCAATTAAGGATTTTAAGTAACCAAAGAAGAGCTTAACCTATAAAAGCTATAGGCAGCATACAAATATCAACACGACTATGATCGTGTGAGAGTCCAGAAACCATAAGAGTCAACTGGTTAATAGGCAAAATGCCCGGAACCTATGAAGAAGCAGTTAAGGGTTTTTAGTGGGTCTCGAGCTCAGAGAGTGAGAATCCCCACACTGTTCCCCCTCAGGAGAGGGTGTGTTCGTCTGTTTGCAGATTTTCCCCCTGCTACACCAAAAAAAAAAAAAAAAAAAAAAAATCCCCGATCCTCCGCAGACCTCCACAAACAATTCTTCAATGATCTCACCAGACAAGACAAGTTTGGCCTTCAAGTGATTCCTAACTGCAATCAATACCCCACCCCCATACGGAGCATTATTATAATTATATCTGTCTCTACGAAAAACAGTGTAATTGTGCAAACCCAATTCTGCATCCAATATGCAAGGGTGAAGCCATGTTTCGACAAGGCAAACTATGTCTGGTGATGGTGACAATAAACCAATGTTAAGCCCAAGTAAACCGAGCTTGGTACGCAAGCCCCTAACATTATGATAATATACGATGAGATCATTGACCGTTGACTTTACATGTTTTTTGAATATACACTAGAATTTCCACCAGAATCGTTGTTCCTAGAAGACCGTTCCCTACGTAGAGATGGAGCAGTAATCAGAACTGGATTCACATTATGAAACCTAACAAATTGAATTTTATTGTTCTTCTTGTTTGCCTCATCACCCTTAAATACCTTAGCTTGATTTTTCAATAGGTTAAATCTATCACGTTGTAGCTTGGTCAAATCATACGAGATGTGAACAGATTTGGGCACCAGACGCCAATGAGTAATCACATTTGTAACATCACAGCGAGTATCAAATCTTACAAGAATCGGACGGACTTTATCAGCATCAAATACACCCAAACGCTTGACATTCTTTAGGTCGAGTTTGGTGTCAATATTATTAATATTTTTGAGAACATCCAACACCTGCTTCAAGTCATAGTCACGTTGCAGAGCATTTTCCGCAGATTTCTGCTCTGGAACATCTAATATATAAAATTCTCGTGTCATAGTTTTCGTTACCATACTCCTCCGAAACGGCTTGACCGATTTTGATGAAATTTTTTGTGCTTATCCGGTATCTATGAGAATCGGACAACATCTATTTTTCATTCCCCTAAATGTTAGGGGTAGTCCACCCCTAAATTTTTTTTTGTATTTTTTAGACAAAATTTTTAATTTCTATTTTTTTATGATACAACATACAAAAATACATACAATCCTCAATTTTCACCCTTCTACGATCAACCCTTATTTTTTAATAGCCATTTTAGTAATTTAATCATTAGGAAATTATTTATATGGCAAAACAACGTTTGCCGGGTCAGCTATCTATGAGAATCGGCCAACATCTATTTTTCATCCCCCTAAATGTTAGGGGTAGTCCACCCCTAAATTTTTTTTGTATTTTTTAGACAAAATTTTTAATTTCTATTTTTTCATGATACAACATACAAAAATACATACAATCCTCAATTTTCACCCTTCTACGATCAACCCTTATTTTTTAATAGCCATTTTAGTAATTTAATCATTAGGAAATTATTTATATGGCAAAACAACGTTTGCCGGGTCAGCTATCTATGAGAATCGGCCAACATCTATTTTTCATCCCCCTAAATGTTAGGGGTAGTCCACACCTAAATTTTTTTTTATTTTTTAGACAAAATTTTTAATTTCTATTTTTTTATGATACAACATGGAAATTATTTATATGGCAAAACAACGTTTGCCGGGTCAGCTAGTCTAATATATAAAATTCTCGTGTCATAGTTTTCGTTACCATACTCCTCCGAAACGGCTTGACCGATTTTGATGAAATTTTTTGTGCTTATCCGGTATCTATGAGAATCGGCCAACATCTATTTTTCATCCCCCTAAATGTTAGGGGTAGTCCACCCCTAAATTTTTTTTTGTATTTTTCAGACAAAATTTTTAATTTCTATTTTTTTATGATACAACATACAAAAATACATACAATCCTCAATTTTCACCCTTCTACGATCACCCTTATTTTTTAATAGCTATTTTAGTAATTTAATCATTAGGAAATTATTTATATGGCAAAACAACGTTTGCCGGGTCAGCTATCTATGAGAATCGGCCAACATCTATTTTTCATCCCCCTAAATGTTAGGGGTAGTCCTCCCCTAAATTTTTTTTTGTATTTTTTAGACAAAATATTCAATTTCTTTTTTTTTATGATACAACATACAAAAATACATACAATCCTCAATTTTCACCCTTCTACGATCAACCCTTATTTTTTAATAGCCATTTTAGTAATTAAATCATTAGGAAATTATTTATATGGCAAAACAACGTTTGCCGGGTCAGCTATCTATGAGAATCGGCCAACATCTATTTTTCATCCCCCTAAATGTTAGGGGTAAATTTTTTTTTTATTTTTTAGACAAAATTTTTAATTTCTATTTTTTTATGATACAACATGGAAATTATTTATATGGCAAAACAACGTTTGCCGGGTCAGCTAGTTATATATAATAATATTGTTCCCACGATATTTGTGGTCTGAAATCTCATTAATGATCAAATCAGCATTCGCCAATGTTCCAATGTCCACTGTGGGGGACTCAACCAACCCTTGAACAGAAATATCGTTTTCCAATATTTTGAGTCTTTCTTCAAGGATACCTATAGACTGCTTGATACCACCATCCTCCACCATATATATTGAGAAATCTTAAGCACCGAAAAGAAACCCAATGATACTTTCGGCGGCACTTGTCGCCGCGAGATTAGAGAGCTCGCTCGATGTGCACAACAAATGAATAATTTTTCATTCAGTTGTTTTCAGGTAAAAACATGACGTTGAATGCAGTGAAAGAAACCTAGACTAGACTAGAATCATTCTGTTAGAATAATTGACTAAATCGAGTTTTGAGTTGCCAATTTCATTTTATGGTTGTTTATAAATTAAGTACTGTCAGAATTAATTAAGAACAGTCATTGAAATACGAATAGAAAGATTGAACATATGTCCGACTTTGATTTGAATTAGAATACGACTGAACATTTGGTGACCCCGACGAAAAAGAATCGATTATGGACGCAATGAGACCACTTCAAAATTAAATCTTTCTGAACAAAAAAAGAAGTCATCAAAAAATTCGGATGAAGATTCAGTAATTGAGCCCAATCATTCCGATAAAAGTTGCGTAACGTAAACAACTGAAAAAACTGGAAGTTCATCTCTCAGTGTTGCAAGGAGAAGAATAGCTTTAGAAGCTGAAAAGAAGCGCCATGATCTCGAGATGAAATTAATCGCTTTAGGCCCGGTACTTTCACGTGCGAATAAATAAATTTATTCGATAGATAAGTCTTTTTCTCAGGATAAGTAAAAATGCTGTCTTTTCAGTTTCAGATAGTGTTATTCATCGAATAAATCTGTCATTGAAACTTAATAATAAGAGTTTATTTGTCATAGATCGAATGTCGGTACGTCATTATTGGTTGAATTTTTTAGATTTTTGATGTATGGTTATTCTTTGTGTGATTTTCACGAAATATTTGCTTTTTAGTTGGAATTATGACGATTTCTACAATGCGGTTTCTTATTTTATATTAATCAGTGAAAATTAGTATACCGTGTTTTCATAGAATTGTTATTCGTCAAATAATTTCATCTGAAAGCACCGAAATAAGGTATCCTTCAGATAGGAAATTATTTGACGGATACTTATTGACAGTGAATAAAATTTATTCGAAGGTGAAAGTACCGGGCCTTAGAAAAACAAGAGATCCTAAAAGCTATTGAAATCGTGAATATGGAAGAAGATTTGAGGAAAGATGAGATTTCAACTTCTTCACATAAATCGGAAATATCGGAAAAGTTATATACACCTCGGAATAAATTGAAGAAGGAGAAAACTTCTGAATAGGTTAATAATTTACCAAATGTATACACTGGAATTAATGAAAATCATAAAATAATGGAAACGACTCAGACTGGTAATGAAATCAGATTACCGTGTGATACAATTCAAGAAGTAATACGATCAACGAAACCTACAAGAAACAGTGAACCAAATTCCAGAAACACGTGTATAGACTTTCCTTATTTCGACGACAATCATTCAGAATATTGAGATCTCCGTTTCCTTCAGAAGAGTCTGAAATCCGGCAATCTTTGCATAACTCATTATTTCCACTTATAAATAATCATTTTCATAATTGATCGTATACAAGACGACTGCAGAAGAATACTATGTTGCAAATTTCAAACTATCAATATACAATTCACTTGGATATCAATCGAAAAATTCAGTGAATTGAATGAATCCTATATTCGTAAATATTGCTTTTCAACAGAAAGAAATATTATGATTATATTTCATCCAAACGACTGCAACCTGGGAAATCTGAGCTGTCGTGAAAGCATTTTCATCATCTGGCATTAATTTCAGCTTGAAAGGACTCGTTTCTGATTAATTGTGACAGCTAAGATCGCACTTCCATGCGACAGCCTCTGGCAATGTATTTATCATATCGAATGAAAAATGTGGTAGATATAGAACACTGCAAACTTGTTTCGAATAAATAAGAAAAAATTACACAAGATTTATCACATAAACAAACGACGAATTTCCGAATTTTTCTTCAAATGTTGGCTAATGAACTTCCACTTCCTTCTACAGGGTTGGCATAACTCTGGTATAAAATGAATATTTCTTCAACCTCTTAACCGCAACCTCATCCAAATTCCGTTTCCAAATAGAAACATATAGGTACCACCATGGGCTCGTTGGAGCTCACGTAAAATGGAATACCACCATAATCGTTGTTTTTTTTTGTGATCGGAAGAAAGACAAAAGTCTCTCGAAAGAAGTTCTCAAATCAATAACTCAAAAATAGGGCACTGAAGCCTAGTTGCAGGAACGTCCAATAAGATTTAATGCCTCATTAAAATTTAAAAGTTTCATTTTTGGAGGGAATAATGTAGGATTAAGATTTTGAAGGAACAATAAATTTTAACGGGCTTTCCCGCAACTGAGCGTTTAACACGATAATTGATTATCGATTGTACTTATTTCTTTAGAAATAGTAACTTCTTTAGAAATAGTAATGGTAATATTGTAATATGTAGTTTATTCATGCTAGTACATAGAAACAATGCTCACATATATCAATCACCAAGTGAGGAAAAAAGAAAGAAAAAATATTACTCGTGAAAATCAGAAAAATATTTAGACAAAAATTGCTCCGATGAGTTAAAGCATTTTCGCAGTAAATAGTTTTCAGACAAGCGTATGACAGTGTGGAGAGCAGATAATCGTACTAACAGAGGTGGAACACGAACAGGATGGAAAAAGGCACAGCGGTTCACCCCTGAGTGCTTTCTGCTTCCCCTGTGTTTTCACACCAGCAGAGAAAAGTACTACCAGCAGATAGTTGGAACACGGAGAGGATGGTTAAAAGTGTAGGCTGAGGTTCCCAGTTAATAGTACGGAGTGTTGTCTTACCTTTGGGCTCGATCTATGGTTTTCGTGGATGACGGTCCCCACGGTTGCTTTTAGCACTTGGCGTCCACGTGGTCGGAGCGAAACAATATGGCATGTCTCCGGAAGTTGAATGAAAAAAATATTGGCAAAATAAAACTACCTTTGACCGTACCTTTGGGTTACTCGGAAAGTAAGGGAGAAAACTAGAAAGAACCACTTGAACTCTAGAATTAGCACTTAAAATAGAATCGTTACTCTATGCAGCATGAATACTAAGTACAGAATCAAGACCGGCGGGGAAACATCTTTTCTTGCACCACCTGTGGTGTGTGGAAACGGTATGGCTTATATGTACTAAAAATCGATAATATTCGCTTGGATAAAATGTTTCAATTGACTCTGTCTTATCGGTACTGACGGTTTCCAACGATGTCAGAATCCTGAATTTTAACTGAAATAAGGTTCATAAAAACCAAAATGAAAAAAAAAAGACCACAGACACTGAGGATGAATTATCAATAAAAAATTAAACTTCATTACGAGCTAATTGAGCTATTTTATTGCATATCGCTTTGATAAATTTGGTCGTCATTCCTTATACAGGGTGACTGGTAGCGTAATGGATAACGTCTCAGTGGAGATAGAGGACTTCAATTTGTATGAGGATTGGAGGTCTGAATGTCCCTTAAGGATATTGGTTTCAGAGATATAAGGGTGATTTATATATAAATGCTAGAATTTTGAACTATAATATCTTCGTTAATATGGCGAATTTTTCATAAGCTTGTTTCGTTACATATTCTTCATCAGCACGCGACAAAAAAATTCAAGGCCCTTATTAATATTTCTAGTTACGTGTCAGGTGAGAAATATCACTCGGTATGTGAGATAAAGAATATACAAAATTTGAAAAGGATCGAATCGAACTGTTTGAATTGCACAAATTTTGTATAGGTTTTATGATATGTATCGGAATATTAAAAAATTTTCATATCCACTTGATGAATTAATATTCTTGATACAGCAAAAACATTGAATTCGAGGTACTAAAGATAAGTCCGACTTAGTTTAATAACACTCCTGTTTATTTTATCAACTGAAAAATGTGGAGCAATAATTCGCCTGGTATGTTTCCAGCAAAATTCATTCTTCTGCAAAATAATGTAATATTTATAAGGACGTGTTTTTATTTTACAGGTACGGAGGATGTGACCAGAACTCTTATTTTTCTGGGGGTGTTAATAATTGTATTGAGGTGAACGGCTATCATTTCGAACATTTGCTCGGCTGATATATTATTTTAATGAATTATAATGGGCGGCTGTTTCTTTTTCTATATTTGAATATCTACCTGTTTTATTGTTCCATATAAGTACAACAAATTGATTTCACTATTTATTTAAAATGAGTCAGACTTCGAATTCAGTGTTTTATTTTTTCTATGATGAATATTATTCCAGATAGAATGATAATTATAGTATATCAAGCTAATGAAATATCAGCGAAAAAATTAACGAAAGCACAGGTGTTATAATTATAGAATTTTTTCATAAATCACCTTATAACTCTCAAAATAATATCGTTCTGGATCAATCAAACCCCAATCACCATTCAGTTTGAAGTCCTGTATCTCCACTAAGCCGTTGACCCTTATGTCACCAGTCATGTCTGTATGTCATGTATGTACGTCATATATGTCTGTGGTGTCCTTGCTCTTGATGCCTTTGATGGTGGTTCTCATTTCAAACTCGGTTATATGCTGGACATCAATCAATTTTCTATTCCATGGGCTCGTCTATTTAAGCAATCTGATGGCCTCATCCTCATTTTGGTGAATATATCTTTAATATAAGGTGAAAAAGAAGTCCCTCAGCAGTGAGAGCGATTGAAACTAGATTGCCAAGTGAATTTTAAGGAAAATGGAAGAAATTAAATTTCGTGTTTTGATTAAACATTGATTCTGACGCAATTGGAACCAAGAAAATGATAAAGAAACGTTATGGTAAATCTTCACCTTTATTTTCAATTGGTTGAAAAGTGTCTTAAGTTGCATTGTTTTCATATCAGAAAAAGTAACGACAAACATTCAGGTCACTGAAAAAATATCCTTAGTCCAGATATTATCTAAAAAATTCGTTAAATGATATTGGAAAATTGAAGTGTAACTGAAATTATGTTGTGTTTTCATTGCATATTTAAAATGATTGACTATTTCGGCTTACACATTATATTTACCAAATGGCATAATCAGAATTGATATTTTCAAAGCAAGTCTCGTTTCCTAAGCGATATTTCTATTTATTCAGTAAATGAACCAATTTCTCTGACCTACTACTCAATATTTCAAGTGAAATGTGAATGACCTCAGGAGATCGATATAGGAGGACCATCGAACGTTGACGTTGAAGCCACCCTTGCATACTTATGTATGTAATTCTTCAAAATGTTGATTGGGAGGGGTCAGATGGAAATGTGTTAATTCTTCCAGATAGTCAATTTTCTACAGTAATAACGTGCGTACAAAAAGTTCGTCGTCAATTAGGGTATGGAATTTTGACGGCTGATGTGTGACTGAACGTAATTCTTTCCATGAATCAGAGTTTCAAAAAGGACTACACGGTTAAAAAGTTAGTTTTCCTCATGTTCCATTTTGGACCTCCCTTGAAAGAGTCTTAAGAGGAAGTATTACCTCAAGAATCTTCATTCAAAAACGGCATTTAGTTCTTAATTTACGCTCTCAATTTTGTACGTAAAGCAATGATTTTTTTATATGGAAGTTGAAGGACGTCTTGATGTCACCCCGTTACCTTTTTTCCAATTTAATTAATTTTTATGAAAAAAACAAGTTGAATTTTAGTGTCAATAAAACCACTTTTCACAATCATTTTCCAACGGTTTTTCAACATATTTCGATAAAAATAGCGGCGGGGTGACATCGGCGATTCAACTCTTTATACATTGCAAAAATGTTGTTCATTACAGATCTAGTATATCTTTCCGCTAGACCGTTTCATTCATGAACAGATGTTGGACATGGTAAAAGCTCTAATCCCTTTTGTCTTACGAAATTATAAATGTCTTTATTTAAATGTTTTTTGCAATAATCGCACTGCAATTTCTCTACCCTTTTGTTGGATCTATTTATTACTATATTATCAAATTCTATAAAGCACTTTGAATTTTCAGCTTTGCTTTTAATACAATACGAAAAATTCATTTACTATTATATTATAGTAATCAATAAATGACAAAACTATTTTTCCCCATCGTAGGTAACCAGTTTTGACATGTGGACCATTTAAATCAGTATGAATATTTCCAAAATTTCACTAGTCTCAGTTCTATTATTTTTGAAAGGTACATAAGTCGTTTTGCTTTGAATACAATTTACACTTTATTTCTGCGGTTCCAATTTTATCTGGCAAACCTACAACTGATTTATGAATTTATTTAAATATTGAAAGTGTACATGAACAAGTGCTTTATGCCATTTCTCTTTATAGGGTAGTTTCGTTGTATTTACATACATCTCATTATTATCAAGTTTGGAAACAAAGCTTTTTTTTAATACAGATTGTCTATTTGTTAAGCAACGACTATTAATTCTCTTGGCTGATATAAATTTTTTCATTTTTATTTTTTGCTACAATTGTGCAGTTTTCGGTTGTTTTCAAAACTTTATAGATTTATAGCTTGATTCCTTTCACAAAATGAACATTTTTCAAATATATTTGCTTTTTAGCTGTTATAATTGTTGAAGTAGATTTTGACATTACCTACTTTGGTCGCTTTTAACGTTTTAACATCTATTAGTTTCACATCAATAGGAAATTTTGAATCTACACAATCACAAAAAAAAAAAAAACTTACTTACCTACCATTCTTTATAATATGTTGGTCCGTTGCGTCCATATGATGATGAATATTTTCTCGGGAATGTGAACAAATTTGAGGATGTTTTTTTTCTCTTAATTTTTATATGACCACTTCACCGACGTTTCGGACAATCTTTCTCCATTTTCAAGGCTACAAAATGAAAAAACATTGTATGCTGATTGCTCAAAGGGCTGGCCTTTGAGCGGTAAAGTTGTCTTGCTGAATGCTCGGCGATTCACTTCTGAGATGATCTTGGTATCTGCTTCGACCACGACCTCTTTAAAATCCACCTCGGTTGTAACCTCTCTGTGGTACTCGCTGTCTTTGATTGGTTCGGTATCTTCCTTGATAACTTTGTTGCTATTGATCATTTTCCCCAAATAAACACCCGGGATGAATTAGATGAAGCAGTTGAAAAATTGGAAAATCAAATAAAAGAAGCCTATGAAGAAAGCACCAAGAGAATAAGGAAACCAATTCCGAAACATTCACATGGAGATACGCCAAGGGATATAAAGGAACTAATAAAAAGAACAGAAGACTCAGGAAAATCTACAGAACAACAAAAAGAGAAGAAGACAAGAAGAAACTGAATAAGCATAGTCAGATATTGAAAAATGCTTTAACAGAACTGCGTAATAACAGATGGCACCAGAGATTAAGGGAACTGAATACATTAGATCACTCGGCTTGGAAAATGCAAAAACGCTTACGACGAGAACAGACAGTTATACCTCCACTGCATGGAGCAAACGGAATGGTATATACGAGACTTGAAAAAGCCGAAGCACTTGCCGACTCAATTGAGAGAGAAGCCAGAATAAATTACAGAAATGATGATGACAATGAAGATCTAGAAGAAGAAGTGGAGGCAAACGAAGAACTGATGATGGAACCACCGGAAACCGAAATCATTCCAAAACCGGCTTCACCAACAGAAATCAAAGAGATAATAATGAAACTGAAAAACCGGAAAGCACCAGGAGAAGATAGGATAACGAATTATATGTTGAAGAAATTGCCTAGAAAATGAATAGCAGCCTTGACGAATATAACAAACGGAGTGATGAGGACCGAATACTACCCAAATAGATGGAAAACTGCAGAAATGATAGTTTTCAACAAGCCTGGAAAGGAACGGAAATTTCCTCAAAATTATAGACCAATCAGCCTACTATCAGCACTAGGAAAAGTCGTCGAGAGGGTTATCGCCAAAAGGCTGAATGAGGAAACAGAAATGTTGAAGATAATTCCACCCGAACAATTTGGATTTCGACGAGAACACTCGACTGAACTATAATTACTACGGCTCATAGAATACGTCACCGAAGGAATGCAGACCAAACAGGCCACAGGATTAGTTCTGATGGATATCGAGAGAGCTTTTGATAGAGTATGGCACGAAGGCCTAATCTACAAGATGAAAAAAGCAGGATATTCGACCAAGCTATGCAAGATTATAAGGAACTATCTGAGGAATAGAAACTTTTATGTGAAAATAGATGGAGCAACCTCTCAAACCAGACAATTAGAAGCGGGAGTGCCTCAAGGATCGGTACTTGGACCTCTGCTTTACGTAATATACGTCTATGATATCCCGAAGAATGCTAGAAATATGCTCACTTTGTACGCAGATGACACAGGAATAGCGTTCAGACATCGACGCCCAGAGATCATACACCGGAGACTGCAGGAAGCCATAGATGAATTACTCAAATGGTGCATCAAATGGAAAATCCAAATCAATGGAAGAAAGACTCAAGCAATATTACTGCAAAAGAGAAGATTGAGGATGGAAGAAAACCTTGAAGTTGATGGAGAAGAGGTTGAATGGAAAAATGAAGCAACATACCTAGGAGTGACGCTTGACAGAGGACTTACATGGAAAAACCACATCAAATGTGCAGTTGATAAAACAAAAGCCGCAATGAGTAAACTTTATCCACTCATAGGCAGAAGAAGTCATATGAATAAGAACATCAAGTTGACGATGCCAAGACCCACATCAAGAAAATACAGGCCACTGAGAATGAACTCCTTAGAATGGCGATGGACGTACCCTGGTTTGTTAGGAACAAACAAATCTACAAGGACTTGGAATGGGAACCAGTTACAGAATTTATGAAGAGAAAGGCGGAAAGGATATTCGACAAAGCCAAACAACATCCAAATGAGGAACTACGAAGATTAGTCGACTACGATCCAACGGAAGAAGCTAGAAGATCAAGAACCTACTACCGAAGACCCAGAGATCAGTTAAGGATTTAAATGTAACCAAAGAAGAGCTTAACCTATAAAAGCTATAGGCAGCATACAAATATCAACACGACTATGATCGTGTGAGAGTCCAGAAACCATAAGAGTCAACTGGTTAATAGTCAAAATGCCCGGAACCTATGAAGAAGCAGTTAAGGGTTTTTAGTGGGTCTCGAGCTCGGAGAGTGAGAATCCCCACACTGTTCCCCCTCAGGAGAGGGTGTGTTCGTCTGTTTGCAGATTTTCCCCCTGCTACACCAAAAAAAAAAAAAAATTGATCATTTTTCTTACGCCGTCATTAGGCATCTTATTCCAATAGACGCAGATCTGGAATTGATTAAAAATGACCTGAGATTCCAGGGAATCGATGATGCTGAGGTGTCTAAAATGACATCATACAAAACGAAAAAGCCGATACCATTATATCTGGTTAAAACGCAAAAAAAGGAGATATTCGACATCCAACGACTGTACAACCTTTGTATTACAGTCGAACCAATAAAGAAAGCAGAAAGTCCAAGCCAATGCTCCTTCCCGTGGAGATGTGTAATGTGTTCAGGAAACCATAGCAGCAAAGATTGTGAACTCACCAGGAAATAAGAAGAAAGAAACGCTACATGCGTTTTATGTGAAGAAGAAGGTTATCCAGCAAGCTACAAGGGATGTAGCGAATTTAAGCTGGTGACTAGAAAGAAGAGAGCCGGCCAAAAACAGACAGAACAGAAAACGCAGTCAAATAAAGCAATACCAGCACGAATAGTTCAGGAAACTTTAAAAACCAAACCTGCAGAACAGGAAAAGAAGAAAGAAACTTCTAATCCTATGCAGAAGAAACAGGAACAAAAGAAGACTCAATAAAAACCGACTGTAAATAGTCAACCAGAAAAAAGAAAAATATCTGAAACAGCCGATGATCTAGATACCTTCCCGGAAAAAATGTTCAACAAGATAATGTTGAAATTTGAAAGGGAAATGGAGAAAAAACTCCAAGCATTATTCAGTAAACTGAATCAATGGACCTTACGGGCATTAGGAAGAAATCCCTCAAGATAATTCCGTGGAACTTAAGCGGAATCAACACTCGGATAGCCCTATAGGAAACAAGAATAAACCGGAAGAGACGACAGAATTACAAACACCGGAGGAGGAGTAACAATATTGGTGAGAACAGATGTAAAACACTACTTCAAAAGTAGATCTGACGAAACGTTGGTACTGCAGAAAACATCAGGTGAGCTTATTTTTCGTATCTCTTTTCTGATTTTTATCATAGCGTATAAAACATTCGGCTTTATACCATAGTTTTATATTAGACTATTTTAGTGAAGATTTCTGAATATTTTATTATTTTCAAATTATTTGATATTTTGAGATTTTTTATTATAAAACCATGTCGGAAACCTCAGATAATGAGGAGACCCGCAATAATATGACGAAATCTCCCACTTACGCCGCAATCACAAAGCCGGTAGCGGGTTCCAAAAATAATTCCCTTAATGGAATTGTTTCACAACCCGAAACAAGGAAAAATGATTCAACGCAGGTCGCGAAGGCCCCAAACGCGCCCCCAACTAAACGCGCGCGAAAAGAAAGCTCCTCTTCTGATGAGGAGACTGTCAAGAAGGCAACGGAAGTGCATAAAAGAGATAAAATTCCACCCATCACGATGATGGGCACCTCAGATTGGGTAGAGATATCTAAAGCTCTCTACACAAAAAGGATAAATTAGAACCGTGCAACTACAGTTAAAGACGGTATAAAAATCATCGCGTCAACCGTAGATGATTTTAGAAAAATCACTACATTCTTCGAGCAGCATGGTAAAGAATTTCTTACCTACCAAATGGAGGAGGAGAAGAAGATATATGCCGTTATTAGGCATTTACCAATCGACGCTGATCTTGCGTTGATTAAGAACGACCTGATATTCCAGGGAATAACAGACGCTGAGGTGTCCAGAATGACAGAAAAAGGAAATATTCGAAGTGAAGCGACTCTACAACCTCTGTATTGTGGTTGAGCATAAAAAGAGGCCTGAAAGTCCAAGCCAGTGCTTTAGGTGCCAAAGGTACGGGCATGCACAAAACAAATGCTCCTTCCCGTGGAGATGAGTGAAGTGCTCAGGAAGCCACAGCAGCAATGACTGCACACTCACCAGAAAAGGTGAAGAGAGAAATGCCACATGCGTCTTATGTGGAG
The DNA here is from genome assembly GCF_907165205.1 of Coccinella septempunctata. NCBI lineage: Eukaryota > Metazoa > Arthropoda > Insecta > Coleoptera > Coccinellidae > Coccinella > Coccinella septempunctata. Next base: position 16,130,392 of record NC_058189.1, on the reverse strand, counting down.
AAGAGGGCCATCCAGCTAGCTACAAAGGATGTAGAGAGTTCAAGTTGGTGACCAGAAAGAAAAATTCCCGAAAATCAGTTGAACAGAAAAAGAAGGTAACAAAAACAACAACTTCTGAACAAAAAATTCAGGAAGTAGCGAAGATCCAACCTACAGAGCAGGAAAAGAAGAGGGAGACTCCAAAACCCGTCCAGAAAACAGAAGGACAGAAAAAGCTTACAATGAAACAAGCTGTGAACAGTCAACAGGAGAAGAAAAAGATATCTGAATCAGCCGATGATTTAGATATCTTCACGGAAAAAATTTTCAACAAGATAATGTTGAAAATTGTGAGGGAAATGGAGAAAAAACTCCAAGCATTATTCAGTAAACTGAATAAATGGACCTTACGGATATTAGGAAGAAATCCCTCAAGATAATCTCGTGGAACATAAACGGGATCAACACTCGGAAAGCCGAGATAGAACAAATAATATCAGAAAGACAACCTGATATTATAGCCCTACAGGAAACAAGAATAAACCGGAACAGAAGACTGAATTTCATGAATTATGAAACATATAGATGTGACAGAATTACAAACACCGGAGGAGGAGTAGCAATATTGGTGAGAACAGATCTGAAACACTACTTTAAAAGTAGATCCGACGAAACACAAGGAAAAACAGAAAAAGTGACGATTGTTGCCGAATTGAATCGGCAAAGAGTCGAAATAACCTCGTCGTATAAGCCACCACAAAACAATCTATTGGAAGAAGAGATAAACAACATGTTGGAAGGATCAAACCCGAAAATCTCCATCGGAGATTTCAACTGTAAATCCCCATTATGGAATAGCATAACAGAGAATAGAAATGGCAAAAAACTCAAGGATTTCACCGAAAAACAAAATGCCATAGTTATTGGACCAGAGCTACCGACATATCTTGCTTTTGGAAGAGGAATACCAGATGTAATAGATATCGCGATATTGAAAAATATAACTCAAGAATTCTCGATTGAAACTTTGGAAGATGGAACCTCAAACCACAATCCCGTGGAATTGACAATTGGAGAAGAACCAAGAGAAAAACTGCTAGAAATGAGAGGATATACCAATTGGACTAAATACAGCCATTTAATACAATCGGAAATAACAGAAATTCCAACAATAAACACTCCAGACGATCTGGAATGTGCGGTTGATAAACTGGAAGAGATTATATTGAAAGCTTACGAAAAAAGCACGAGAAGAGTGAAGAGACCAGCTCCAAGTCATCCGCATGGAGATACGCCTAAAGAAGTAAAAGATCTTATACAAGAAAATCGAAGACTCAGAAGAATATATAGGATGAACAAAAATGATCTAAATAGAAGGAACCTCAACCGACATAGCCAAGTTCTGAAAAATGCCCTGAAAGATCTAAGAACAAGCAGATGGAACAAAAGGGTTCAAGAACTGAATACAATCGATCATTCTGCATGGAGAATGCAAAAAGCCTACGAGGAGAAAAGACTAAAATTCCACCCATACACGGAGAAAGGGGAATGGCTTATACCAATACTGATAAGTCAGATGAATTAGCGGACTCGATCGAACGAGAATCGAGAATAAATTACAGGATAGACGACGATAATGAAGATTTGGAAGAACTGGTTGAAGAAAATGATGAAGAAATGGATGAATTACCAGCGACTGCTGAAATAGGCAAGCCAACATCGCCAAATGAAATCAGGGAAATAATTAGAAGTTTGAAGAAGAGGAAAGCTCCCGGAAGCGATAAAATAACGACTGTTATGTTAAAGAAATTACCTAGAAAAGGTATAGCCGCTCTAACTAATATCGCGAATGGAATTATGAGGACAGAACACTACCCAGAAAAATGGAAAACAGCAGAAGTCATAGTATTCAATAAACCATTCCAAGAGAAGAAGTTTCCACAAAACTACAGACCGATAAGTCTACTGTCGGCTTTAGGAAAAGTAGTAGAAAGAATTATCGCCACGAGGCTAAATGAGGAAACCGAAAATCTGAAACTAATTCCACCAGAACAGTTCGGATTCAGAAGAGAGCATTCAACAGAACAACAATTATTAAGGCTCACAGAGTACATAACAGAGGGATTCCAAAATAAACAAGCTACAGGTCTTGTTTTACTAGACGTCGCCAGAGCATTCGACAGAGTATGGCATGAAGGATTAATATATAAGATGAGATGTGCTGGATATTCGATCAAAATATGCAAGTTGATACGGAATTATCTCAAAAATAGAAGATTTTACGTGAAAGTGGGAGGAGAATGCTCCTCAACAAGAGATATAGAGGCTGGAGTACCCCAAGGATCAGTACTTGGGCCACTTCTGTACAACATATACATCCACGATATTCCGAAAAATCCAAGAACCATGCTAACGTTATATGCTGACGACACAGGCATAGCAACTCGACACCGAAATCCTGAAATAATAGAATGAGTTCTACAAGAGTCGATTGACGAAACAAATGACTGGTGCATAAAGTGGAAAATCAAGCTCAATGGACAAAAGAGCCAAGCAATATTACTACAGAAGAGAAGACTGCGACCCACAACGAAACTGGATGTTGACGGCGAAGAAATCGACTGGAAAAATGAAGCCAAATATTTAGGAATAACACTTGACAAAGGACCTACTTGGAAAAGTCATATCAAACAAGCAATCGACAAAACGAAAGCAGCGATGAAAAGACTCTATCCTCTGATAGGAAGAAGAAGCCACATGTCGAAAGAGACAAAATTGAAGATAATCAAAGCCGTTGCTAGGCCTCAACTGACTTATGGATCAGTTGCCTGGGGTTTCGCGGCAAAGAGCCATATCAAAAGAATTCAGGCCACTGAAATCAAGCTGCTACGATGTGCAATAGATGCACCTTGGTTTGTCAGGAATAGACAGATTTATAAGGACCTGAAATGGGAAACCATAACGGAATGCATGAACAGAAAAGCAGAGAAATTATTCGAAACAGCGAAAAACCATCCGAATCAAGAACTCAGGAGACTAGTGGACTACGACCCAGAGGAAGACAAAAGGAGAATGCGAATTTACCGAAGGAGACCAAGACATCAATTAAAAAGAGATTAAAATAACAACTTATTGAAAAATTCAATAAAGTGTTAATCCAATATAGGATAAACACATAAATCCCAGCACGATAGTGTGCGAGAAGAAAACCGACCAAGAGATGAACGGTTTATAGGCAAATGCCCGGAACCAAAATTCAAGAAGCAGTAGGGTTTTTAGTGGGTCTCGAGCTCAGGAGAGTGAGAAACCCCACACTGTTCCCCCTCAGGAGATGAGGGTGGTTCGTCTGTCTTGCAGATTTTCCCCCTGCTACACAAAAAAAAAAAAAAAAAAGATCTGACGAAACACAAGGAGAAACAGAAACAGTGACGATTGTTGCCGAATTCGCGAATCCAATTACCGTTGAGGGCGCTGCGAAATGAAAACACACTTTGACGTTTGTCAGTACTCTTTTAGAAATTTGTATGGCCTAATAGAGTTTTTCTAGAAAATCAAGATATTTATCGGAAGTAAATTGATTGATTCAGTTTCGTAAAGAAAGATCAACATTCTTTGTAAATATTTCATTTGAAAAGGATGAATTGTGGAATAAAATCGAGCGATGATATTGGTGATCCACTGTACCTAGACACAAAATCCTATTGTTCCACAGATTCTTTCTTGAATTAAACCTAGCTAATAATGTTGAGGCAGCATATACTGAGTTTGTGAAGTTTCTATTTAAAGTATTTAAATTCCATGTTATGATATACGTATCCCTCATACTGAAATCTCAAGAGACATAAATATGATTCAGCTCATGGAACAAGTTCTACAGATGGGAAAAAGCATTCATTTGGATGAAAATTATGAAATTGTATTTCTAAATCGTCAATTGAATTTAGCAGAAAACTCTCACAAAGAAAAATCGTTTAACCTAAATCCTGCCAGTTGAAAGCACTGGTATAAATACCTTTTCCAATATTTTTTCGGAGTCGATATCTCTATTCAGAAACCCAGACAATAATCCCAATATAACTTCTCCAAATAATAATTATAATACTTTGTTGGACAACGTGAGATAAGAAAAAACATAAGGAACTAAACTTGTATTGACTTTGCAGTACTGACAAAGTAGTTTCGTAATTCAGTCGGCAGAGGGATTCTCCAATTAAATCGTCAAAGAGTCGAAGTTACCTCGGCATATAAGCGACCACCAAACAATTTATTGGAAGAGGAGATAAACAACATGTTGGAAGGGACAAACCCGAAAATCTGCATCGGAGATTTCACCTGTAAAATGCCAAAGTGATTGGACCAGAGTTACCGACATATCTTCCTTTTGGTATAGGAATATCAGATGTAATAGATATCGCGATATTGAAAAATATAAATCATTATTCTCGGTTAAAACTTTGGAAGATGGAACCTCAAACCACAATCCCGTGGAATTGAAAATTGGAGAAGAACCAAGAGAAAAACTGATGGCAATAAGAGAATATACCAATTGGGCTAAATACAGCCATTTAATACAATCGGAAATAACAGAAATTCCAACAATAAGCACTTCAGAGGATCTGAAATGTGCGGTTGATAAACTGGAAGAGATTATATTGAAAGCTTACGAAAAAAGCACGAAAAGAGTAAATAGACCAGCACCAAGTAATCCGAATGGCGATACGACTAAAGAAGTAAAAGATCTTATACGAGAAAATAGAAGACTCAGAAGAATATATCGGATGAATAACAATGATCTGAATAGAAGGAACCTCAACCACCATAGCCAAGTTCTGAAAAATGCCTGAAAGATCTTACAACAAGCAGATGGAACAAAATGATTCAAGAACTGAATACAATATTTATCATTCTGCATGGAGAATGCAAAAAAGGCTACGAGGAGAAAAGACTGAAATTCCACCCCTACACGGAGAAAGGAGAATGGCGTATACCAATACCGATAAGGCAGATGCATTGGCGGACTCGATCGAATGAGAATCAAGAATAAATTAAGGATAGACGACGATGATGAAGATTTGGAAGAATTGGGTGAAGAAAATGATGAAGAAATGGATGAATTACCAACGGCTTCTGAAATAGACAAACCAACATCGCCAAATGAAATCAGGGAAATAATTAGAAGTTTGAGGAAGAGGAAAGCTCCCGGAAGTGATAAAATAATGAATGTTATGTTGAAGAAATTACCTAGAAAAGGTATAGCCGCTCTAACTAATATCGCGAATGGAATTATGAGGACAGAACACTACCCAGAAAAATGGAAAAGAGCGGAAGTCATAGTGTTCAATAAACCATTCAAGGAGAAAAAGTTCCCACAAAACTATAGACCGATAAGTCTGCTGTCGGCGTTAGGAAAAGTAGTAGAAAGAATTATAGTCACGAGGCTAAATGAGGAAACCGAAAATCTGAAACTAATACCACCAGAACAGTTCGGATTCAGAAGAGAGCTAACGTTATATGCTGACGACACAGGCATATCAACTCGACACCGCAACCCAGAAGTAATAGAACGAGTTCTACAAGAAACGATTGACGAAACAAATGACTGGTGCATAAAGTGGAAAATCAAGCTCAATGGACAAAAGAGCGAAGCAATATTACTACAGAAGAGAAGACTGCGACCCACAACGAATCTAGAAGTTGACGGCGAAAAAATCGACTGGAAAAATGAAGCCAAATATTTTGAAATAACGTTTGACAAAGGACTTACTTGGAAAAGTCATATCAAACAAGCAATCTACAAAACGAAAGCAGCGATGAGTAGACTTTACCCTCTGATAGGAAGAAGCCACATGTCGAAAGAGACAAAATTGAAGATAATCAAAGCCGTTGCTAGGCCACAACTGACTTATGGACCAGTTGCCTGGGGTTTCGCGGCAAAGATTCACATCAAAACAATTCAGGCCACTGAAAACAAGCTGCTACGATGTGCAATAGATGCACCATGGTTTGTCAGGAATAGACAGATTTATAGGGACCTAAAATGGGAAACCATAACGGAATTCCTGAACAGAAAAGCAGAGAAATTATTCGAAACAGCGAAAAACCATCCGAATCAAGAACTCAAGAGACTAGTGGACTACGACCAAGAGGAAGACAAAAAGAGAATGCGAATTTACCGAAGGAGACCAAGAGATCAATCAAGAAGAGATTAAAAAAGGAACATTAACTTATTGAAAAATCCAATGAAGTGTTATCCGTTAGAGGATAAACACATAAATCCCAGCACGATAGTGTGCGAGAAGATAATCGACTAAGAGATAAACGGTTTATAGGCAAATGCCCGGAACCAATATTCAAAAAGCAGTTAAGGGTTTTCAGTGGGTCTCGAGCTCAGGAGAGTGATAATCCTCACACTTGTTTCCTCCTGACTTGCAGATATTCCCCTGCTACACCAAAAAAAAAATTTTTTCTTACCATGTCAACGTCTTTCTCGAGATGGCTGGTCTTTCCACAAATAAAATACTGTGTTTTAGTTTTTGCTGCAAATTTACTTATTATAGTTTCCTTATCTTTACTACTAAGTCATGTTTTTTATTTACTTTAGACTTCATTTAATCCACTGTTCTTTATTATTCTGAAATAACATCAATAAAACCTCCAGTATATTTATAATTGTAGCTTGGAGGTAGAGCTCCTAGTATCTCATCTTCTCTGTCTCATCTATCTTTCCTCCGGCTGCTTTAGAATCATTGATCGTTTTTTCGAAATGCACAAAAAATTCTTCAATTCTATTGTGATCCTTTAACTTGATATCAGCAATTTTTCTGTTCTTATTTTCTACATAAAATAAGAATATATACATATACATATAATTCTATTAACATCCATATAATAACATACAGATATAATAGCAGATAAAACGATAGCTTCTTCTTAGCTTTCCTGGATCTCAAATCCTATCGTTTGAACTCCGAATTCAAAACTTCTTATTATTTTCCGTCTGTGAAGTGTTACCAAATTCTGGGATATCTTCCTTAATCTGCCCGGTTGAAGTATTTTCTGCCATTGAATTCTCTGTTTGAGGAATCAACTTCGCCAAAAGGGCAAGTTGGATGAGAATTCAGCGAAGATCTACGACAAATTTGCAGTAGTCGATGTCATTTCAAAAACTTCTAAACATTCCCTATATAAGTATCAGTTACTATGAAATATTTTTTATTCTTAATTGGACCCAAAAAATCGATGTGTAAACGACCATGGTTTTCTCGTATTTTACCAGGGAAACAAAATAGACTTTCAACGTAAGATTTAGTATGTTTTGAAGGAATTTCCCAGTGTTACGTCCAGGACTGTTAATATAACTCACTATTGGTCTCAAGGACAATTGGTCCTTATGAACTCAGAACGAGATTCCTGAGACGATATCAACCGTAGATGTAGGCAAAACGGCAGGTGAAATATCGACCAATAGCCCAGAATCTTTTAATATTCAAATAGTATCCGGCCCTGAAAGCCTTCGTCAATATGTTTTGGTATGGAGAAATGACCCCGAAAAATATTACGTACTTAAGTGGATAACGATATTGAAATGCCAGAAACATATTAGTAATGTTGAGCTTCGAATAATAAAAATATAATACTTGCTTTTTTTATTTACAGTATAATCGAAACCTACACTTCTGCGTGCTTATGTCTTGGCCAAATTCGTTTGAGGAAATATTACTTTAAATCCAGCATAAATTATCGAAATAAGGGGAGACCTGATAACATATATGTGATGAGTTTTGGAACCCCGTGAAGAATTGAATTCAAGGTTTCGAGTTGGAGTTCCAAACTTCAACATGCGACTCGAATATTAACCTGGTACCTGACACGATTTCTATTTCCAAAACAAAAAAAAATTAATCATTGTGATGAAAACGTTTAAACGATTGCCATGGTCTCCAGATTGATTTCAAACAGGTATGTATTCCAAACCTTACGATGAGTTTCACAAAAGTGTGATTGCTGGTTCAAGAATTTCGAAGATATTGAACTAAAACATATTACCTCTATGATTTTCACAAAATGGTTTAGAAAACTTATTTTGTGGAAACCGTATAAGCTGTTTTAAGTTTTATTTCGAAGATGCTGATTTCCATTTTCTGGAATGAAATTCCCCTAATCTTAAACAAGAATAAACACCGGAATATCTTAGCTTGAAAACACAATTTGAATTAGTGGTGAGGAAAACTTTTTTTGTGTGATGACAAATTTTACGCCCAGTCTTACGTACTCAGCATAGTTGTCTTTCGCCACTACGAGCGGAGATATTTATTATATTTCAAGAAAAACCTTGTCGTTAATGATTGGAACCAATGACATGTCATTGATTGGAATAGTTTTTAACTTTATTGTTGTGAAGCCGACGATGCTAAATCGGGATTTACTCGAACGTCTTGGGGATTCTGAAGATTTGATGGTAGAAAGAAAAGAAGTTCTATGATGTATGCACTTCAGAGGTGGGAAAAGCGTCTGCAGGTTCTCAAAGATGTAAAAAAAAATGATCAGGTGTACATACTCGAATCGACCACTGAAATCTCCATTTTCTGTTAACACCTTGTAGGCGCACTGCTACAGTGCTTCATAAAATGTTCGTGAACAATTGTGCCGCACACGGTTTTGGTGGAATCGTACCTTAAGGAATCATATATTGCAAAATCAGCCTTCCTAAAATTCGTGCTCGTGAATGTTGCTAGCTCCTAGACTATTACTACGATAACTTTTAGACATAAGCCACTTAAGTAGTAGTAGTACTTATCAACGTCACCCCAATCTGTGTATGATTTTGAGAATGGATATATAATTTTTTATGACCAATTAATACTTCATTAGACAAACTTGGAAATTGACGTGTTTTTTTGACAACGAAAGTAAAAATAGTTCCGATGTACTTCAATGTAACTATAAAAAGCTATCGATATCACAACAATTGACAATTGAGTTCGTCTTAACTAATTTCTGCCTGATGTTTATTGTGATCTTCTTTATTTAAAGTAGGTAATGCCAGTAAAATAGCCTCTTCAGCCTCAAACTCGCACATTTTCACTATTGTTCCCTACATCTAGTCATCGCAGTCACTTTCGTTATTATTGTAGTCGGAAAGAAAGTTGGTACTAAAGCTCATCATTCAACAATGAAGCCTTTTTATTAAGTAATCTTCAAAGTTGTGACCATACCCTCGAAAAGATACATTTAGTACATGAATTGAATTGATCCCTCCTTATGAATTATTATTCAATTACCGACATCTTTATCGCAACAGCGTTAGCAATCCAAGAATAGTAAGATAAGATGGTGAATGCCAAAACATTGCTAGTACATAAGTATATAATATATACATATACCGATATAAATCATATAAAACATAAAGGTAATAAATGATTCCAATGAAGGTGTTAATATCGAACCATTCATTGTGAGCGATAGTTGGTGTTATCAAGTGATTCAATTTACAAGGTGAAAATATGAGTTCAGGGTGTCAATCCTCCTATTATAACAGAATGTATAAAATTGTGGAGGAAAGTTTAGACGCTGCCCTATACGTCTGCAATAATAATATGGAAAGATTCACTGTCGCAAAGGTGGGTATTTTGTACATCATACTAAGCAAACATTTCAAATTCTCTTCAAAACAGCAAGCTATTGCATCATTATAGTCTTCTCCACTATTACCATGAAATGTTAATCGGATATTATTAGATTCCAGAACACAGGGACTTTATGATTGTAATATTCATTTTTTGCGAAGTTGCTACAAATTCGGTACATTCTTTCTACATTTTTGCCTTATATTCATTTATAGGCTGAAGGACTTTGGTCGATGGCCATTAAAGGACAGTCATTATTATTATTAATATTCATTTTGTTCCCAAATTCCAAATTCTCCGAATCCCATTTAGGTGAAAATCAAAAAGTTTTCAGTTTTGTCCGTTTATTCTACTACGAGTTGTCTCTTGTGAATCATTCTTCATTCCCGCTATTTTGTTTAATAAATGAATAGCTTAACGACGAAAGGATATGAGAAATGACTGAATCAATCAGCGGACCGTCTGAAATCTACATTCTAGTTGAGTTGTGCGGTACTCATGAGCTCAAACAAGAGCGAAGCTGGTCTATAGCTACTCACCTTCGATGTCGGAAACTACTCTGTGGCAAAGTCAAAATGTAGATTTCTGACAGTTATATCGATATCGATTCAATTCTGCTTAATGATAGACAAAATTGGATGAACGTTGTATAGTATCATACTTATATATGTATATGAGTATGATAAGTCAACTATCAATAATGCATCTATGGAGTAAAAATCTTGCTTTCGCACTCGTGCTCTTCGAAACGAGAGCAATTGGCTCATATATTTGTGCATGTAGAGTTTCGAGTCAAGAATGGTCTCAAAATCAATTCTGTCTGTCCGTAAACAATTCTCACTAAAATACAAAGTATGTATATCATACTTTTATACAGTGTCAAATAAATAGATGAACCTTAAATATCTCATAGAAGAGTTGTAGGCTACACGGAAAAAAAAAATTCCATGTAGAAATCCTTTTTTGTCGACCGAACAACCCGCATTCTAATTTGTGAACGAAAAGTCTACTATTTGAAAGCAAGTATTTTTATTCCACAAACACTTTTCGTCCGTGTAATCTTTTCGTCCACTGTCGTCACTATGATACCGTACGGTACAGCAGCGGCGATTGAGTCAGTTTCGTGAATCCATTACTTTACAAAAGGATAACTGCCTGTCATAATAAGCATCATCAATAATCATCACCGAGTGCTAAAATAAATGGAGTATATTTTACTACCCTGTTAAGTAGATGAATGTTCAAATTAATTAGTTCGATGTTTAGGTAATGACAGAATTTTGACATTTCGCGTTCTATAAGAGTGATAACTAGGCAATTTCTTCAGAGTTTCTAAATTATATCAGATCAAAAGCAATGACTTATACATAAATGTATTGTAACGATACATTCAATGCGTTATTTTATTTCAAACATAAAATTGTTATTTGAATTGACGAAATCGCAACTTATCAAAAACTATTCAATTTCAATTTGACTTTTGTAAAATATCAATGACAATCTTTTTTCTCCGTTACCATCACTTTATAAATTTCAAAATACTAAGCTTCTATGATACCTAAATAATTTACATTTCTAATTCATATTTCTACAGAAATCTCTCACTCATTATTCAACAAACTAACTGAATTATACAGATAAAATTCAAACCATAACAACATCCCTAAAATTAAAATATTTATTCCTCAAATTGAAAATTTTTGGAATCAACATTTTAAATTTTCCAAACTGAATTCCGCACAAAAAAAATCATCAGTTTTTAGCCTGAGTCTTTTTTCTTGAACTTTTTATGCTTTCTCAATTTTTTTTCTTTTTTCTTCTTATATAATTTTCTCCAATCCGTTCTACTTTTCTACTGATGATATTTCCCCATTTTCTCCTCTTTGTTTTGTTACAATTTCTTTTGTATGTTTTTCCTTCTAACAAATAATAATAGCAATAACAATAAATTCCTTATAAATTGTTTGAGAACAACAGATAATGTTGAAAATAATATTTCTTTGTTTTGTAAATATTTCAAAAAAAGTATTGGATGTTCTTTTTTTATTCTTCCGTCAAATTTCAATTTTCCATCTCCAATATTGAGAAAATCTGATGTAGAAACTATTACTCTACTCATCATCCTTTCAATTTTTTTATTCCCTTCTATAATTTGTTCTTCTTGTTCCTCCATAAGTGCATTTTGCTCTTCTAATTCAGCTTGAATTCCATTCCTATTCCTTTTGATTCTGCTGTCAATTTCTCTCATCACATTATCCTCTGTCAATCTTAATTTTTCTTGATTTTGACTTTGATTGTCTTCTAGTTTTTCATTTATATCTTCTTTTATTTTATTCATGCGTGAACATCTTACTCCATTAACTGCCATGATATTCTCTTCCATCCTTTTTACAAATTTTTTTCTTCACTTCTTTCTCAAAGGATAAAAATCTTTCCGACATTATTTTAATTGTTTCCGTTACTTCTCTCAGACTGGGTTCATTCCTTTTCTGTTCCCCTTCATCTCCTTTCTCTGATGTCCCGGATTTACTTCTAGTCTTCATTTGTGAATTGCATGGAATTATTTCAGCCCCACGTTGGTTGCGACATTTTGTTACGATTCGTTCAATCCTTTATTTTATTTTATACATAAACATTTTTATTTCAATCAACGGAATCGCAACCATAGAAATATAAAACGAGAAGAATTCCAACTCCATATGCCTCGTTCCAGAATCGCATCTTTTCCATCTGTTACGTCAATACCGTCCAATCAGAGCGTAGATCTACGTCTATCTACGAATCAGAGCAAAGTCTGCTCGCTCTCTTTCCTCCGAGATGTAATTCTGGAACTCACCACTTGCTGAAATTCTTTACACTGTTTCTAGCGCAGCGCTACTTCCTAATCGCACCGGTAGAAATCGGAACTATGGCTCTGTGGCTGTAGAAAGTGGGCCATTTTTAAAATCGTCGTCTTACTTGTAATTTAAAAATGAAACTATTTCATTTATTTGCAACAACACTAGGTACTGATAAATCAATGAAAAAATAGGTGAATAAAAATGAATCGTGATTTTTTTTTCATCTATTGAATTGTAGGTACAGTAACAGTTATAATTGAATACTGAAATTACCGACCATGAAACTAAAAAGGTATATCATCTAATAAAACGACTGCATTTCAGGGGGTGTTTTAAAAGTAGTAAGTAACTACAAATTATTGGAAAATAAAATAAGAGCAGTCTAGGAAGGAGCGAAATTTTCATCTCTTTATCCTACCATATCTCATAGAAGTTGTTCTGTAGAAAATGATATTGCTTGAGAATATAACGACATAACTATTACAGTAAACTAGAAATGAATTATGGGTATTCTTGTAATTCCTCCTGTTGACTGGATCTTGGAAGTCTTCTCTTCGGTAAACTCTCTATTTCTTCAGGTAAACCATTTTCGAGAAAATTTGTTGAAGGAATGTTGAGTTTTCAAATACTGAAAATAAGTACTCAGTTGCAAAATTGTACTTCATCTCAAATTAGTAGGATTTTCTTTTCATAAGAATAACGCTTGGTTTTGTATCGTCTTTGAGTATTCAACTCGGTTTTATTCAAACTCAATGGTATTATTTTTTGAACGAATATAGTATAGAATCATATTTCCCAATTTTTTCGACAAGCCAAAAAGCACTCGTGATGCCAAGCGGCTCGTTTTATAAGATCTAAAGAATAGCCACAATTGAATTGGAGTGATTTTGGAGACAGCGGTCTCATCGAACCACTGGCCTTAAACCAAGTCAACTTTCAACGTGTTAAAATACAATTTTTCTTTGAAGAACTTATACTTTCTCAAGCCATCGGTGAGCAGACAAATTCCAAACATAATTATCAAAAAACCAATCACTTACCAGTAAAGCAAGTAACGGAACTAGAAGAACGTATATGATTCCCACTAGTCAAACAAATTATTGAAAAAAATAAGAACATTTCTTGGAAAAACTTCGCCAAAATAAATCTGTCATCAGAACAGTATTTCATAGATTCAAAATCTATGTAGGATTTCTATCAAAGATATTATTTTTGATTTCTATCAACACGACTCGACTCTAGCGCCCCAAAGTAATCGCGAACGAATTCGACTGAAATGGTCGGAAATCTACGAAGGCGTAGAAGGGCCAAGGAAGTATTTTATTTTCAATCCCGACTTATAACTCGGGATCTCGAGATCCCGAGATAAAAGTCGGGATTATAACCTCTATTTTTCGAATTCAACTTAGTCGTTGTCGAATTCAACTTTGTCGTGTTCGAGATGCAATCAATATAATCATTACCTAACTATTCTACGGTAAATTTAATTGGACTCAAAATGTACAGGTATTTATGTAAAATCATCAAGTTGGACACATCGAATTATTTTAAACTCAAGATTTGCAAATTACAACCTATATTTTTCAAAATCAGTCGATTCTACATGGAAAAAGGACAAAGCTAAAAAAAAAGTACCTACATAAGGCAAAATTCTGAAAAATTGAAAGCGCGAAAGAATTTCTTGAGAAAATCTTTTCAGCAGAAATATACAGAAAAGTGTGACTTCGCATTTTCACAATTTTTTTCATAGGAATCCAAATAACTCATAATCCTTTGAGTTTTTACCCAGGGGTTATATATTGTTGAAACTCCTACATCAAATCAGCTATCATATCATCTACGATGCGAAGATATACAGGCTGTTTCTAAATTAGAAGTGAACCTGGGAGGGCGTGTTAGTATGACTCATTTGCTGTCGTTTGAGCCATATTTAAAACGTCTATTAGGCCATTGCGATGATTCACCCTGTATAAGTGTAAACTTTGAGTATTTAAATTCAATGGTGTATACTAAAATTTTTTCAGTACACGTCCTCAGAATATTTGTTTTTGAGAGGAAGGTTTTATAGGAAATTTAAAATTGATTTAAGTTTAATGAATCGGATTCAATTGAAAATTTGTAATAAATTCTGGTCCAAATCCCATTCCGCTATTACATTTTTCCTCAAAGAGTTATACGGATGACAAAATCTCATATAGATGATAAAGAAAACAAGCTTGAATTTAAGGGTTTAATTGAAAACCCTTACTCTTCTTGAATTTATTACTTACAGAATATAACACATATAAGGGTATTATCTTTTTGGTTTACTTGAATAAAACCTTTGTTATTGAAACAGAATACACACATATTTCTGTTGTTTTTAATTCACCTGAGCAAAAATCTACATGATGTTATAACTCTTCTATTTCAAAAAGGTTAATCCAGAATTGTGAATTATGCTTCGGGAGTATGGACCAACATGCCAGAATTTCCTTATGCTCGAATCCTAACGAATAATATTGCTGCACTAATTGTTCAGTTCTTTTCTCCTAGAATGAAATATACATAATTCAATATGGCTATTCATTTAGAGATAGCAAAAAACTTACCTCTGACATGTCATTCATTCTCACTGCAAAATGTTGAAAAAGTTATTCCCGATTTAAATTTACCGTAGGATAGTTAGGTAATGATTATATTGATTACACCCCGAACACGACAAAGTTGAATTCGAAAAATAGAGGTTATAATCCCGACTTATATCTCGGGATCTCGAGATCTCGACTTATAACTCCGGATCTCGAGATCCCGAGTTATAAGTCGGGATTGAAAATAAAATAATTTCTTGGCCCTTCTACGCCTTCGTAGAAAACAACATTGAACTCAAGAAAGAACTCTTTCTTGAGTTCAATGGTAAACAATCGGTGCTAGAACAAACGTGTACGTAGTCACGTACGCCACTACATCCCGGTATTGCCGGTATTGGACGGTTGCTCACCGGCATTTTACCGGCACCGTTCACTGGTCGGCGTGTGTGCCAGGTCCCGTTCCCACACTTGGTTCCCTATTGGAATTTGGATGACCGATCGGCCGTCCAAAATCGGTGTGTGCAACTAGGCTAAAGCGGTTGCATTTCTGCCTATATAAGTTGGAAGGGGTTGATCGCAACTTAAAACTGAATATTCAATTTCAAACTGACTTTTGTAAAATATCAATGCCATTTTTTTTTCTCCATTACCATCACATCATAAATTTCAAAATACTAAGCTTCTATGATACCTAAATAATTTACATTTCTAATTCATATTTCTACAAAAATTTCACACTTATTATTCAACAAACTAACTGAATTATACAGATAAAATTCAAATCATAACAGTATATACAAGGAACTGTTTAAATTTTATTTTCAACAAAGAGAGTCCTGCATGGGGACCTCGAGTCAATACCGAAGATCAAGCGCAGGACCCCCTTTTGAGCAACACAGATCTTGTTTACATCAGTTTAATTACCCCGCAGTAAAATATTGTATGATATATGGATGTAAACCAAGCAATAGTACAAATTGCGCAACCGTTCAGTTCAAAAAGAATTTTCAGCTCGGTATATTGCTTTAAAGATTAATTCAATTTCTTACTCAGTATGTCTATGTGAACTCGTATTCTTCAGGTTTCATTGAAGTATTAGAACAGATGTTCAAAGTGTCATGCCCGCAATGTTTTTGTTACCGAAGTGAATACATTTAGATTTTTCAACAAAAGTGCATTTTTCTGGGACCAATCGATGAATCTTTGAATAAGACATTTACAGGCATTAACAAGTTCAGCAGCAATCGAGGCAGTAATGGCAATAGAAAAATCATCTGCAAAAATAAGCACCAATACTGATTTCAGGTATTCTGGTAAATCATTAATAAAAAGCATAAATAAAAGTGGACCCAGGACACATTCAGTGTAACTCAATTCTAAAAATGGGATGTACTTTGCTAGATTTCAAATGTTCATTATTGAAAGTGTAAAATTCCAAAGAATAACAGAACAATATATTACTTATCTTACTTTACGACTGGACCAATAAACTGTCACTCAAACTGCATATTATCTCAATTTCTCCATTGAATTGCCCGATTTATTATAATTATATTTTGTCTACACTGGATTTTATTAATTGCCTAATCTATATCGTCGAAAGATCATAATAACAATTTCACGCTGAGATTGATTATCACTTCCATTAATACTTGAATTTTAGTCTACTTAGGAGTGCAATCCGAAAACTGTAGTGCTTTAGGCTTTATCTATGCTTTTTGTCGAATGTAGTGCACTTTACTTTTTTTCTTAGTTTACTTTACATATCGGAATTGAAAAGCATGGTCCAAACAATTTAACAGTGAGAACGATAAAAATATTCATTTATACATTATGTTGCCGATAGAACTTGTAAATACTTTATGTTTGGAAAATTTCCAGATCAATATGGAAAGTATCCAATGTTACAAGTATTTTTTAAATCTAAAAATCGCAGTATGCCAAACTGAATGCTGATTTCAATTACGCACAAGGCGTCGAAAATTTTTGAGAAGATATCAAAAAACAGATTTTTCGAGAGAAAATAAGGTCATAAACCAAAGGCAGTATGGTTGTCGACTATGGTGAGTGCCTCGGATGGTTCTCTGAAATACGACACCGTTTTTCTAGGTCTAGCCAAGGCATTCGCATGAATTTTTAAGTGACAATTTAAATCATTATAGTGTTCGTGTGCGCCTCTTGAGTTAATGTCCGATTACATAAAAACCGAGTAAAATGGTCAAGATTGGTAATGTTGTCTGCGATCCCTTTATAGTAGAGATTGGTACACTAAAGGAAACCGTGATAGGACCGTTACTTTTCCTTATTTATGTATCTCATCAAGGGTCATCGTGTAAGCAAGTTACTCCAAAGCACTCAAGAAGAACATTATTTTGAAAAATGTTCAAGAAGTGAACTTACCGGTTCAAAAACAGAAGATGGAGGTGGTCAAAACCCCTCAAACCAAAATTTCCCCACCCGCCAAAAGAGTGAGAAAGGATAGCTCCTCGTCAAATGAAGATACAAACAAGAAAAGAGTCTTGGAAACCCCAGACCAAGAGAAAACCACTCCAGTGGAGAGAAAAGAAAAAATCCCCCCTGTCACCCTGAGAGGTACGTCCGAATGGACTTCAATTTCGAACGCGTTAATGCGAAACGGTATTAAATACCAAAGAGCGACGACAGTAAAGGACGGTATAAGAATCGTCCCACAAAGCGCCGATGATCATAGAAGGATGACGGACTTGATTCATAAAATAAATAGGGAGTTTTACACTCTTCAACGGGAGGAAGAAAAGAAAATATACGCGGTAGTGAGATACCTACCGCTGGATGCAGATATCCCGACGATCCTTGACGACCTCAAGGATCAAGGGATCGTCGATGCTGAGGTCATAAGGATGACCTCAAATAAAACAAAACAGCCGATGCCCTTATTGCTGGTTAAAACCCAGAATAAGGATATCTTCGAGGTGAAAAGGCTCTACAACATGAACTGTGTTGTTGAACCTAAGAGAAGGACGATTGGGCCTGGACAATGTTACCGCTGTCAGCGATATGGACATGCCCAAAGTAAGTGCACTTTTCCATGGAGGTGCGTGAAATGCTCCGGTAATCACAGCTCCAAGGAGTGTACGCTTACCAGGGAGAACGAGGAGCGAAATGCCTCTTGTGTTCTCTGCGGAGAGCAAGGACATCCAGCCAGCTACAAGGGATGTAGCGAATGGAAATTGGTCACTAAAAAGACCAAGAGATCGCCAAGATCGAACCAGACCAGCTCGAGGCCAACACAAAATACACCGAGGCCATCCCAAAACTCTTCGGAAGTGAAGAAACCCCAGGAAACTGCAACCAAAGTGGTCAAAGACACGGAGAATCCAGAGAAAAAGAAGGAAAAGTCAAAAACCGTCAAAAAAGCCGAAACCAGGAAAGGAATTTCTGGAATCACTGAGGAACTAGATAAGTTCACGAAAAACCTCCTCAGCACGATGATGCACAATCTGGAGAAAGAGATTGAGAAGAAGATGCAGCAAATTATTAAGAATATTTAATGGCTGACACGACGATAAAGAACAATCTCATAATCGTCTCTTGGAACGTCGAAGTATTGAGAGCCCGCAGATCAGAATTCGAAGAACTGATTGAAGAGAAGAGACCGGATGTCATAGCTCTCCAAGAAACGAGACTTAACCCCAACGTTCGGATAGCATTTCCCAATTACGATATTTACAGAAATGATAGACCTAACAGCACAGGTGGCGTTGCTATACTGGCTAGAAGGAATATGGATCACCATTTCGACCAAATATTCAATGGACAAGAAGTAAAAGCAATATCGATTATTGTGAATACTAATCGAGGGCAAGTGAAGATTATTTCGACTTATAAATCACCGGATAAGGACATGCTGGAAGAGGATCTAAAAATGCTACTAGAAGGAAGACACCCTAAAATCATAATTGGTGATCTTAACTGCAAATCGCAGGAATGGAATAGTAGAGTGGAAAATACCAACGGGAGAAGACTGAAGATTTATGCTGAAAAACTTGATGCAGTTGTAATAGGACCTGATATACCGACCTACATACCAAGAGTAAATGGACTACCTGATGTACTGGACATTGTCGTAATGAAAGACATCACTGAAGAAATCAGCATTGATACAATAGAAGACGGAACTTCAGACCACAATCCCATAGAATTCATAGTGGGACATGGCCCAAGAAACGGAGAAGAGACACAAACCAAGGATCGCACAGACTGGGAGGAATATAAGAATTTACTTCAGGAGAAAATCACGGAAATTCCCCAAATAAACACACGGGATGAATTAGATGAAGCAGTTGAAAAATTGGAAAATCAAATAAAAGAAGCCTATGAAGAAAGCACCAAGAGAATAAGGAAACCAATTCCGAAACATTCACACGGAGATACGCCAAGGGATATAAAGGAACTTATAAAAAAGAACAGAAGACTCAGAAAAATCTACAGAACAACAAAAAGAGAAGAAGACAAGAAGAAACTGAATAAGCATAGCCAGATATTGAAAAATGCTTTAACAGAACTGCGTAATAGCAGATGGCACCAGAGATTAAGGGAACTGAATACAATAGATCACTCGGCTTGGAAAATGCAAAAACGCTTACGACGAGAACGGACAGTTATACCTCCACTGCATGGAGCAAACGGAATGGTATATACGAGACTTGAGAAAGCCGAAGCACTGGCCGACTCAATTGAGAGAGAAGCCAGAATAAATTACAGAAATGATGATGACAATGAAGATCTAGAAGAAGAAGTGGAGGCAAACGAAGAACTGATGATGGAACCACCGGTAACCGAAAACATTCCAAAACCGGCTTCACCAACAGAAATCAAAGAGATCATAATGAAATTGAAAAACAGGAAAGCGCCGGGAGAAGATAAGATAACGAATTATATGTTGAAGAAATTGCCTAGAAAGGGAATAGCAGCCTTGACGAATATAACAAACGGAGTGATGAATACCGAATACTACCCAAAGAGATGGAAAACTGCAGAAATGATAGTTTTCAACAAGCCTGGAAAGGAACGGAAATTTCCTCAAAATTATAGACCAATCAGCCTACTATCAGCACTAGGAAAAATCGTCGAGAGGGTTATCGCTAAAAGGCTGAATGAGGAAACAGAAATGTTGAAGATAATTCCACCTGAACAATTTGGATTTCGACGAGAACATTCGACTGAACTCCAATTACTACGGCTCATAGAATACGTCACCGAAGGAATGCAGACCAAAGAGGCCACAGGATTAGTTCTGATAGATATCGAGAGAGCTTTTGATAGAGTATGGCACGAAGGCCTAATCTACAAGATGAAAAAAGCAGGATATTCGACCAAGCTGTTCAAGATTATAAGGAACTATCTGAGGAATAGAAACTTTTATGTGAAAATAGATGGAGCAACCTCTCAAACCAGACAATTAGAAGCGGGAGTGCCTCAAGGATCGGTACTTGGACCTCTGCTTTACGTAATATACGTCTATGATATCCCGAAGAATGCTAGAAATATGCTCACCTTGTACGTAGATGACACAGGAATAGCGTTCAGACATCGACGCCCAGAGATCATACACCGGAGACTGCAGGAAGCCATAGATGAATTACTCAAATGGTGCATCAAATGGAAAATACAAATCAATGGAAGAAAGACTCAAGCAATATTACTGCAAAAGAGAAGATTGGGGATGGAAGAAAACCTTGAAGTTGATGGAGAAGAGATTGAATGGAAAAATGAAGCAACATACCTAGGAGTGACGCTTGACAGAGGACTTACATGGAAAAACCACATCAAATGTGCAGTTGATAAAACAAAAGCCGCAATGAGTAAACTTTATCCACTCATAGGCAGAAGAAGTCATATGAATAAGAACATCAAGTTGACGATGATTAAAACAATTGCGCGACCACAACTCACATATGGTTCGGCGGCATGGGGCTTCGCAGCCAAGACCCACATCAAGAAAATACAGGCCACTGAGAATAAACTCCTTAGAATGGCGATGGAGGTACCCTGGTTTGTTAGGAACAAACAAATCTACAAGGACTTGGAATGGGAACCAGTTACAGAATTTATGAAGAGAAAGGCGGAAAGGATATTCGACAAAGCCAAACAACATCCAAATGAGGAACTACGAAGATTGGTCGACTACGATCCAACGGAAGAAGCTAGAAGGTCAAGAACCTACCACCGAAGACCCAGAGATCAGTTAAGGATTTAAATGTAACCAAAGAAGAGCTTAACCTATAAAAGCTATAGGCAGCATACAAATATCAACACGACTACGATCGTGTGAGAGTCCAGAAACCATAAGAGTCAACTGGTTAATAGGCAAAATGCCCGGAACCTATGAAGAAGCAGTTAAGGGTTTTTAGTGGGTCTCGAGCTCAGAGAGTGAGAATCCCCACACTGTTCCCCCTCAGGAGAGGGTGTGTTCGTCTGTTTGCAGATTTTCCCCCTGCTACACCAAAAAAAAAAAAAAATCGTGTAAGCTATGCTGAACTCGTGTTCACGGGGAGAACATGGGAACTCATGGCCCATCATGTATAGTTTTAACAGTACAATTATAATAACTATGAGATTCAACTATGGATTGAGATGTACACATGCGTGCAGTTCAATTGTTCAATCCAAGTTTCTTCCATGAATTCGAGTAGGTTTGACGATTTGACCGTTCTCGGTTTACTTCTTGCAATTTTATCAAGAAAAAAAGAGAAAGCGTAAACAGTGGGGCAAGAAGTGATTACGAAAACGAAATTTATCTTTGCACATAAACTTGTTAGAATAGTTAGGATAGGAACCATAAGATTTTTCCAATTATTTTCGCATGACTCAACCAGCTTACCAGAAATTACTATAGTTGGTCTCTCAGTTGATTGTGAAAAGAGATACAGTCATGAGAACTGCAATATTTCGACAAGATTAACTGCTACCCTGAGATTTTCAGCCACAGGACGATCTTATGAGTGACTAAAGTTTTCTACAAGAATATCTCCTCAAGCAATCGGAAAAATTATTTCAGAATCATGCAACGGCTATATAAGGACCATACCCATGATGATGCGCACTCTTACTTCTCAGTTTAGTTTCAAAACTGCACAGTTAAACCCCGACACACGGTCAGTTCATTCAATCCTCTTTCACTTAAAAGTATGAAAAGTTTCATATTTTCCAGTTGAACTGGAACAGATGTTTTGCATCGACAGCATCGACCCTGTTTGTAGATGGCGCCAAAGGAGCTGTTGTATAGCGTTTAGCGAGGGAATTTCGAATTATTCTTTTGTGTTTATTGTTTTCTTGTTTTGAATTGTGGGAGTGATTTCGAGCAACCATAAAATTGATGGTGAAATTGTTGCCATGTTGATTATTATAATTTACATTGGCAAACAGTTTCGCATCAATATGGCTGCGTGAAAATTTTTGGACAAAAACGGAATTACAACTTTTCGAATGGTGGTTTTACGATTTATTTGAATTTAAATGAAACTAATAACAACAGACATATAGGAGAACAATTAAGATATTAAAAGGGGAAAAATAAAACAACAAGTAAAATATAAAACAAGTAACGTATAAAACAACAAAATAGATCAAATGATTTTCACATATTCTTAATTTTCTTCAATTTTTTGTATTTGATTTTTTGTTTTTTTTTGTTTTTAAATTTCTGGTTTTCCCTTTTAACCCACCAGACTATTTTAGTATTTACCAATACTCTGCACTGTTATAGTTTCTATCTGTTCACAATGGGTTCGTTTCAGAATTGCTTCTGTTACGTCAATACCGTTCCTTTATTACGATCAGAGCAAAGTAACCTGAAAATCTGCTCGCTAAATTTCGTCCAAGATGCAATTCTGGAACTCTGCTAATGTTGTTCGCATGTTAACCATGTCGTTATAAACAAATTCAGAGGCATGATATGGAAGGTCAGAAATATTAGAGTTTTCCACCATAAAATTCTCCAAAAAAGTTTTACCTTGTCCAATATGGATATTGTGAATACAATACTTGGATATTGGATAATACAAACTCCTCTTGTCATCTGACCATTCCTTGTTCCAGATGAACATGTTGTGTGCCTCCAATTCATCTGATGATAATAGAGCAGAACAATCCGTACACGTTATTATCTTATAGATGAATTTCCAGATGAAACCACCAACATAAGCTACTAAAAAAGTTTCTGCACTGCCCCTATTCACATCTGCTTCAATTTTGGATACAGTCTCCTCTGTTGTTATTTCTGGCATAAATATGTATTTACAGCTATCACTGGTATAAATATTTTCAACTCACTTTTTCATATTAGTTAGACGATGCATTTTGATACTTCATCTTCTGCAGCTCCACAAATACCATTTAAAAAAAATACCATTTAAAAAAAAATAATTTGTCATGAACAAAGTCCCACAAAATTTTAATTTCAAACCACTGTCACTCAGTTGACGCATGTGTAGCTGTCATAGACTTATAATACATGGACTCACTGTCACGTGACTTTTCAGTAGATCGAGAGGTTGGGTACATTAAAGAGAGAAGAGCTTATGCGTTCTAATCGAATAAGAAAAAGATGAACTGATACCGTGTGGGAAATGTCAAAATCATATGATGGATATAAACAAATATGTGACGCAGACGTTGCCCACAAGGTTGATTATTATTCATATTATATTCATTCTTGAATGAAACTCACATAATTTTTATATTTTCCATTTCGAAGGAATGTTAAGGAATTCCTGTTTGCCTTCTCGGAAGCTTGTTGAACATTTATTAAGGAAAATTTTTACAATTTTCGCAGACATTGCTCACAAGGTGTTGATACGTTGATTATTAATCTCATTGCATCTATTCTTGAATAAAACTCACATATTTTTTTAAAAATTCATTTCATTTTCGCATAAACTTGTGTTCTATAACCTTTTGAAAGCTAGCCCACAAACTCTCCATCTTATTCCACCTACCGACCTCTCTCTCACAGGCGAAGTCCGTGTTATTGTAAGTCTATGTAGCCGTGTTGCCACAATTATTGGCACGTGGACTGATGAACATAGAATAGTGCTTTCGCCGTTGAAAAGGGAAGATTGATTTTGTTAATTATCTCGCAATGGCAGTACATATTTATACATTTGGCACCACCAGCAAAACCATATGCAGCGCCTCTACTTTTAGGGCCATTGATGTAGTCAAAGATAGCTTTTTGTGATTTTCAGTGATATAGACAAAGATGATTGACATAGCCTGACAAATTTAGTGAAGGAGTTGACCGTCTCGTTGTTGTCTCTGATATCGTTAATGTCATAACGCCGTTGCCACAACTGATATCAATTAATTTTACAAGAATGCCGAAAGGAATTGAAAAAGAGAGAAAATAGGGTTTGAGGAATTGCTATTTAGAATTCAGGTCCGCTCATTTAAATAGTAGGTAACCCTGATAAATATTCTGATATCTTCAATATATCAGACGGTAGCGAACATATTCGATGTAAGTGAATTTATGTAATGTTTCATCTGAATCTGAACGACTTTTATTTTAGCTAAATGTTTCCACAATCTGAGAGATTGTGAAAGAAGAGAATGACAAAGAATTCCCTTCGGAGAGAATTCGGAGACCCAAAAACGTGGTGGCATTTGAAAATTTTATTTTAGGGTGAACGAAAGCAGAAAGTTAATACACGATTTTCGATGAATGTGATCGTAGAATAAGTTCCAAAAAATAATTTTTTTTATTTTTCATTTGACTTGTCCTATACATCCTCTTATCTTGAAACTTCCTTTAATTATTTCGACTTCCATTAAGGCAAGATGATTTTTATTGAAGAATTTTATATTCTTGTAATTATCCGTTAATTCCTTCGAGATATACCCATTCGCTACCACTGCATCATCCATCTCTATCTTCGGGTTCATTTTTTTAAATTCTACAATTGAAGGGTACAGGGAAAAAAACCATCAATATCATAATTTGTCCGAAAATGAGTTAGACACACTCATTCAGAATGAAGAGTAGTGGTATCTTATGGTATATCAATGCAGGCATGAAACTAATTCAGTCATACGTCATTTCCTGTGATGCACTGGTTTTATGTATAATAATATCAAATAATGATTATACCGACAACAATAATAATTAATTTGTCATATTTCAAATAATACGAACGGATTTCGAAGTTGAAAACTCGTTTTTCTCAGCTGAAAGGAAAATTAATATCGATGGTTTTTTCCCTGTACCCTTCAATTGATGTAACGTCTTCAAACTTTAGCCAAAGAAGATAACCAACATTAAAGGCGGAAATACATTATTGAAACGCAACGCGACTCGATGGCACGCGATGCGTGTTGAGTCGAATCAAATTTACTGTTTTCTATAGACCAGAATCATACTATAAACATTCGTCATGCGCGCACACTCCACCCGATTCAAACGAGGTCGCCTCGTGTTTTTAATAATGTGTTTCCGCCTTGACTACTACTGCATATTACGTGTCAATAATTCAATTGCAAAAATTAATATATTTAAAAACTTATCTCTAGTATTTTCCTTGCGGATAACTAGACTTGCTATACCTTCAATCAGTTTGTATAAACGTCAATTATTACATTTTCGTACTATACAGAGTGGAATGTGTCAAATTTCCATGGCCAACCGAGTGCTAAAATAAAAGAGAATGGAGGATACAAGAACAAGATTGGGCTAAGTGGTGTAGCAGATGCCCCAGCAGACTCCGTGGCCTGAGAGCAATAAAGGGGGCCCCAAGCCAAGTAGAAAGCCGCAAATGGGTCCACGGTAATTTTATTGGGTTGTACTTGCCGATCCACGTAATTTTTCTGTATAATGAACCAAACATATAAATTCAATAGTAACCAATGAAAATAAAAAAATACAAATTATAATTGAAAAACATATAAGATTTCCAGTCGGCATATCATTCCCTGCGCTCCTCTATACCCAAGTGTTTTTTATGTTTATCAAACTTGTCGGTATTCTCTTTAAACGTCACCAGATGATGGTTTCATTGGGAAGCTGGCGGCTCTTTTGATGTGAGATTTTTCAGACGGCTTTTGTCATGTTTCAAAAAGATTGTCATTTCTTAAATGAGGATATTTTTTCTGAGAAGGATGGAAATATTATAGAATATTTTCATTTCTATTTTCATTCTATAGAAGAACAAGTAATCGAAACCAGAGTGTGTTCAGAGTTTTCAAAATTCTGACTTTGTTATATTCTTTGGATTTCAGGACTTCAAATTGTGTTATTAAACGTTATTTCTATAATTTATTACGCAGCTTATTTTCCTAGAGCGCCTTTCGTATTTTTCAATTTTCAATATGTTCGTCGGTGGAAAAAAAGATAATCAATAATATGATTTGCGCTATTTTTCTAGAATGATAGTATTTTTATTAAATGTCTGGCAAGATCGGGAGCTGGTTGGGTAGTGATATTAAATTAATTATATTCTTTCAATTTCAATTTTTAATTACAATTTTCAATTTCAATTTTCGATTTCAAATTTCAATATCAATTTTCAATATCAATTTTCAATTTCAATTTTCTATTTCAATTTTCAATTTCAATTTTCAATTTCAATTTTCAATTACAATTTTCAATTTAAATTTTCAATTTAAATTTTCAATTTCAATTTTCAATTTCGATTTTCAATTTCAATTTTCAATTTCAATTTTCAATTTCACTTTTCAATTTCAATTTTCAATTTCAATTTTCAATTTCAATTTTCAATTACAATTTTCAATTTAAATTTTCAATTTAAATTTTCAATTTCAATTTTCAATTTCGATTTTCAATTTCAATTTTCAATTTCAATTTTCAATTTCAATTTTCAATTTCAATTTTCAATTTCAATTTTCAATTTCAATTTTCAATTTCAATTTTCAATTTCAATTTTCAATTTCAATTTTCAATTTCAATTTTCAATTTCAATTTTCAATTTCAATTTTCAATTTCAATTTTCAATTTCAATTTATTCATTATCAAAATTTTTGACATCTATTAAGATGAATTGTCTGCAACAAAATCAAATACTCTCTGTCAGAATGAAGTAAAGTCCCGTAAAAGATGAAAAGCTGCCGTAAAATTAGTATAAATTTATTGATGGTTCCCATAATCTGAGGATGTTTCACGTTTCTGATCCAAGCCACGACCATTCATTCATTCATTGCTGTATCCCGAGGCGGTATTGATTTACCGGGTTGAGAATGTCAATCATCGTTGAATCGCGTATATTCATTCATCGTTCATTTATTGCTGTACAATCTACAAAAATACTCAAAAACAAAACTATCAGTGCGATCAAACTTATAATTTCTTAGGGCAACTTGCGACTGTGTGCCCTGCTGTGACTGAAGAGACATGTCTATCGCTGGTTGTTCCCAGCTATGATTGGCATTAGTGATTTTAGGGATTGATGTAGTGTATCCTTAAACCGCTTATACTGGCCTCTTGGTTTCCGGGCTCCCCCTGTCAATTCGCCATACAGAGCTATTTTGGGGAGTCTTGTGTCTTGCATCCTCAGAATGTGGAACCATCTGATGTGCCTTATCTGTCTCAGATGACGTTGTTGCGTTTGTACAAGCTGTTTGATATGTCGCCTGTGGGGCGTCCAGCTTTCGCTTCCGTAAAGAAGCGTTGGGAGGACGACTGCCTTGTAAACAGCTGTCTTGATCTTCAGATTGAGGTCGTGATTTTGAAACACTCTAACCTTTAGCTTCCAGAATGCCCGAATTGATAAGGTTGTGTATTTCCGTATCTAGGTTAGCCCTAGTATTAGCTTCTCAAGTATTTGAACTGCTCAACCTGTTCTAGGGTATGCAGTCGTCTGCATATTAGAGTTCCTTGATAAGCTTTGAACTGGTTTTTGCTCGGAGGCGCTTCAGGTTAAATAGGCCTCCATCAAATCTGAATCTTATTCCAACACCTCTCACAGCCATACTCATGTCAGCAATTATCGAGACTGCTATGGCGAAAATATTGAACAGTAAAGGCGCTAACACGCAGCCTTGTTTTATTCCAGAGTTGGTTAAGAAATGGTCGGTTGTAGAGCCATTATGCTCTATTCTAGCGGTGTTGTTGGTATGAAGGCTTTTACACACTGCTAAGAATTTTTCGGTTACTCCAAGGCGGGTCATGATTTTCCATAGCGCTCTCCGATTCACCGAGTCGAAGGCCTTACTTAAATCGATGTAGGCTGTATAGATCCTTGACTGTTGTTCACGGGTCTTCTCTTGCAGCTGTCGCAATGTGAAAATTAGGTCCACTGTACCTCGATTTGGTCGAAAGCCGCACTGGGATTCAGGTAAAATTTTTTCTAAGAGTGGAATCAGACGATTAGCCATAATCTTCGAGAGAATTTTGCCAGCCACGCTAAGCAACGATATGCCCCTGTAATTGTTACAATTTGACGTATCGCCTTTGTTCTTATAGAGGTTGATAACTAAAGCATCTCGGACGGCTTGTGGCACATCTCCTTGTTCCCAGATCTTGAGGAATAGTGCTAGGAGACTATTGACAATGTCTTCATCCAGGGCTTTAAATACCTGCGCTGGAATGCCGTCTAGACCTGGTGACTCATCATTTTTATCGCACTTATGATTCCGACATTGAGATTTCGTCATCAAGCGATGTCATCAGACTATACGCGGGGAGCAGGTCTAAAATGGATAAATTCGAGTCGTTATTTTGATTCAAGACCTGTGAGTAATGCTCCTTCCATCTTTCGAGAATTTTTCTATCATCAGTTAGTATAGCTCCATGAGCATCTCTTATAGGAAAGTTATCTTTTCTGCTTGGACCATGAACAGTTTTAATAGCCTCGAAAAAACGCCTGTAATCATCGTTATCGGCGTAAGCTTGTATTTCCCTAGCTTTTCTTTTCACCAGCTATCCTTGATTTTTCTTATTTTTCGACGGACCTCGAGTTTTATGTTTGTAAGACTCTTTTGGGCTGTAACATCGCCAGGCTTGTTAATTGCCGTTTTCATCGCTTTGTGTTTTGCCTCCAAAAGAGGTGCGATAAGAGTTTCGCTGTCGGCGAACCAATCTGGGGATTTTCGGGAGCGTTCTGTGCCCAGTATTTCTTTTGCTGTATTGGTAAGAGATGTCTTGAAGCGGAGCCAATGACTCTCAATGTCGTCATTATAATCCGGTGGTCTTAGGTTATCTTTAACGGCAGATGTGAATCTTTCTTTTGTAGAAGGGTTTTGTAGTTTGGAGATTTGAAGGCGCTCTCTTAGATACTTTGGCTTGCGTTGGTATCTTGGGAGCATTGAGATTTTCATTTTCGAGATTACCAGCCTATGATCAGTCCAACACTCCAGATCTGCTCTGGGTTTAGTAACCAATACCTCTTTCAGATATTTTCTTCTCACGATCACATAGTCGAGAGTATGCCAATGCCCTGAGCGCGGGTGGCGCCAGGTTCCCCTTGAATTAGGTCTCGTAATAAAATAGGTGTTCGTTATACAAAAATTATGTTCTGCACAAAGAGCCAGCAGACGTTCTCCGTTCGAATTGATGCTGTCTGTGCCGTGTTTCCCTATTATTCCCGACCACAGTTCTGAGTCTTGACATCTGCCCACTCTGGCGTTGAAGTCTCCAAGGAGAATAATTCGCTCCCGTTTTGGGATTTTAACGAGTGTTTCGCAGAAGGTGTCCTTTAAGTTGTCAGAGGAGTTCAAAGTGGGTGCGTATACTGAAATAATGTTCACAAACGTGTTATTCGCTGCAGGAAAGCGTAGGGTCATCAAACGTTCTGAGATGCCAACTGGTTTTTCGGTTAGTTTGGCGGCCAGGTCGTTTCTAATGGCAAAGCCTACACCATGTTGTCTATTTCGCCTTCTGGTAAGCCTTTCCAGAAAAAAGTATATGCTTGTTCTACCAAGCTTCCTTCGTCCGAAAAGCGTGTCTCGCTTAAGGCAACTATTGCAATAGATGTACGTTGCAGTTCCTTACCGATTAGGGCAGTACGTCCCTCTGGTCGGTCGGCCCTTGGGTTGTCTAGCAAGGTTCTGACGTTCCATGCTGCAAAAGCTATGTGCTTTTCATTGGTGGTTGTACGATGATTCACACGCTCAGGCACCCTCCCCCGGATATCCGAATATGAAGAGGAAAGCTGAAAAGTTATTCGAAACAGCGAAGGAACATCCAAACGAAGAACTCAGGAGACTAGTGGACTACGATCCGGAGGAAGACAGAAGAAGAATGAGAATTTACAAAAGGAGACCGAGAGATCAATTGAGGAGAGATTAAAATGAGTACGACAACTTATTAAAACTATACTAAGAAGAGATATCCGAAATGGACGAACATGAAAACCCTAGCACGACAATGTGCAAGAAGAAATCAACCGATTAAGGGATAAATGGTTTATAGGAAAATGCCCGGAACCAACAAAAAGCAGGTTAGGTTTAGTGGGTCGCGAACTCAGGAGAGTGAGTAACCCCACAGTGTTCCCTAGAAATGGGTTCCTCTGGGCGAGAGATAGAGCCCCGTGTTTTCACGGTCGCAGATTCCCCCTGCTATAAAAAAAAAAAAAAAGGATATCCGAATGGGAGAGTATTTTACCTCCGGATACAAGTGTTGTCCTGTCCATCACCGAATTTATGAAGAGGAAAGCTGAAAAGTTATTCGAAACAGCGAAGGAACATCCAAACGAAGAACTCAGGAGACTAGTGGTCTACGATCCTTAGGAAGACAGAGGAAGAATGAGAATTTACAAAAGGAGACCGCGAGATCAATTGAGGAGAGATTAAAATGAGTACGGAAACTTATTAAAACTATACTAAGAAGAGATATCCGAAATGGACGAACATGAAAACCCTAGCACGACAATGTGCAAGAAGAATTTAACCGATCAAGGGATAAATGGTTTATAGGCAATGCGCGGAACCAATGTAAAGCAGGTTAGGTTTAGTATGGAAGTATGGAAACATCGACATAGACACAAATACAAGTATACCAGCAGCAAAAAGTGCAAATTACCTTGGTGTGATAATTGATAGTCATTTGAGATGGGATAAACATGTGGAAAACTTGACCAGAAAATTGAGAGGAATAATTTATAAATTCAAAGCTTTAAAAAAAGTCTGCATGCAAGAAAAGTATTTGATAATGATCTACAATGCTCTTGTTGAAACACTAATTGGTTACGGGATAGTGGGATGGGGCGGAATTTACGATTGTCATTTAGAAAGTCTGAATAAAGTTCAAAAATGGATACTAAGAATCATATATAGTAAAAGAATAACATACCCTAGTGAGCCTCTATTCCAAAAATCCAAAATACTCAACATCAGGAAATTATTCATTCTAAAAATGGCCGTAAGCGTGTTCAAGGGAAAGATACCATTAAATAACGTAGATTATGAATACGAAACAAGAAATAAAGATAGAACCTACTATACCTCAAAATGTTTTAAGCGAATAGGACAGAGATCAGCTCAATTCCTTGTTTCTAAAGTATATGCAGTGATCCCAATTCAGTTGAAAAAAATTAGAAATTATAAGAAATTTAAGAGGACAACCAGGGAATGGCTAGTTCAGTTGAACATAAGAGAAGCAAATGATTTAATTAATAAATTCAATGAATGAAACAAAATACATCAGAACATCCAACTATAATACCAAATACTCACCGATTATGACGAAACATTCTCACCGATTAGGACAAATATACTCACCGATTAGGACAAACTACTCACCGATTATGACAGGATAATTTCACCAATTTGAGCAACGTAAAACCCGGTTTGGACTTTTGAATAAGAGCCAGGAGTGCCTTCACAGTGAAGTGAATGTTAGGAAAGATTTATTTATGTTTGAAATTATATATTGTAGAATTAAATTAAGTTATAATTAATAGTTACACACAGATTATACTATATCTGGTATGATCTCTGTAACGTAAACCATGTTTATAGATGAATAAACATTATTATTATTATTATTATTATTATTTAGTGGGTCGCGAACTCAGGAGAGTGAATAACCCCACAGTGTTCCCTAGAAATGGGTTTCTCTGGTATGAGCCCCGTGTTTTCACGGTCGCAGATTCCCCCTGCTAAAAAAAAATGTCCGGTTCGACTGATCCACCTTTATGTATTAGCTGCGTTAGAAGGTGTTTAAAAGCTGCACTGGTAACGCTGTCAGTGCAACTTTGGTTGCGGTTTCGCCTAGATTGTCTTGTGGCACAGGTATCCTCAGACGACAAGGATTTTCAGGAGTTTTGCTTCACAGAGGTACCGCACTTTTTAGTTGCTTATTGATGATGCCTAAATCAAAGATTATAGAATTAACTAATAACCTTACTCTAAAAAATTCGACCTAGACCTGTTGCGACAAGAATCATATTCTTAGTCACTAAATACGCATCCGTGCGTTTAACGTATTTTAATGCTCTTTCTAGGTATACGAATACGTATATGCGTTTCCCGCGGATATGTCAGTAAGCGATTGGTGCGTTTTTGTCGTGACTCCCGTCACGAAAGGTTTAAAAACAACATCATTTCAACAGAAATTTTTATTTTTTTTATTCTTACGTTCTTCGCATTCTGATTGACACCTACTTTTAGAACTCTAACCAATATTATGAATTGCTTTTCCGAACATATACAACATGGGGTAAGATTTTTTACTTGATCAATGTCACTCCACTCAACATTTGCACAGACGTGTTTTGAAAAGCTAAATGCCTAAAATTAACATTAAAACCGTACAAAGCTTCTGTGAGGCAAAAACTAACGCAACCATTTCTGTTTTTCCTTTACCGTCCAAAGTACCTGTACTATGAAAATAAGGCGAAAATTAGATTCAGTTCAAAGAAGTATTTCCTTCCCACAGTGTGGGTTGCAAAGAAATAAACACGTTAAGTAATCTAGGACAAGCCAAAGTAAATGATAACTACCAAATGCAGCAATCATTCTTCATATGTCATTGTATGTAACTGCTGGTTGTATCGTCATATTCATATATACGCCTAGTTCTTAACCAACTCTGGAATAAAACAAGGCTGCGTGTTAGAGCCTTTAATGTTCAGTATTTCCACCATAGCTGTCTCAATAATTGCTGACATGAGTATGCCTGTAAGATGTGTTGGATTAAGATTCAGATTTGATGGAGGCCTGTTTAACCTGAAGCGCCTCAGAGCATAAACCCGTACAAAGTTTATCACGAAACTCTAATATGCAGACGACTGCACACTTATCGCTAGCAGTTCAGAGAATTTACAGATAATGTTGGACACCTATAAACATATATACGAAGCTTTAGGCCTTAGACTCAATATTGACTAAACCAAAATCCTGGTAAGTCCGCCAGAAAGCCTTCAAACAGATATCAGCCTGGAGGATGAGACTCTGGAAAAGGTCGAGCAAATCAAATACTTGGGATGCTTTATAAATACTAAAGCTAACCTGGACAAGGAAATACACAACTGCATCACTTCTTTATCATGGGCATTCTGGAAGCTAGAGGACAGAGAGTTTCAAAATCACGACCTAAATCTGCAGCTAGCTGCAGAAGCGAAAGCTGGACGCCCTACAGGCAACATATTGAATAGCTTGAACAAACGCAACAACGTCATCTAAGACAAATAATGCACATCAGATCGTTCCATAAAGTTTCAAATGCGGAAGTCTTGCAGCATGCGAGTTGTATAACAATTGAGACTCAAGTAGCGAGGGCCCGATTCAGGTGGAGCGGCCACATCCTGAGGATGCAAGACACAAGACTCCCCAAAATAGCTCTGTATGGCGAATTCAGAGAGGGAGCATCGGATACCAGGAGGCCAGTATAAGAGGTTTAAGGATATACTACATCAATCCTTATCCTTATTTACAATAAGGTTCCAACAACAATAAAAAATTCTGCAACTCTTAATGAATTCAAGAGGAAAATCAAAAATTGGTTGAAAATGATGTCGGCAGGAGTGGTCGAGGAAATGCTCTGTATAAAGAATTCATTTGTTCATGTTTAGATAATGTGCCTGCTCGCTCAGTTTGTTCTTTTCTTTCCTTCCAAGATGAGATGTTTTTTTTTTTCTGTATCGTCTGGGTTTGTTTCTCTTTGAGTGTCTTTTTGTTTTTGAGTAAATGAAACAATAATTTCCCACACAAGGCAGGTCCAGTGGCTTGCCAATGGATGTGCCTTCGGGAAAGATATTTTTTTCTAATGTTTTTTTTTGACATTTTGAGGGTTAAGGGAACTCTTGTTGTTTCAATTAGTACTTAATTTTGTACAGATTGTGAGAAATTTTTGTATGTGAGTCAAATAAACATTTATATTATTATTATCCCTAAAATCAGTTAATGGCATTCATAACTGGGAACGACTAGCGTTGTTTCAGATCTGCCATGCTTGACACCTACACATTTCTCCTCTAGGTTCCTCGGTCATGCATAAAACACAGCTTCGAGATGTAGAATAATGTAATATACTAATATTACTTATTATTTTAATACCTCAAAATAATATAATGACTTTAGCCTTGCGGAATTCACACTCCTCTCCAGAGGAAAATTCACTCATCCCAGATATAAAAAGGATAAAGCTCTGTTGGAGCCCTTTCCAGATTTTCGGGCTCGTGATGGTGGTCGGGTCCGGGTCGCTCCTCGGCTCCCTGCCGTCGGTTGGATTCCTGCTCCACCCGCACTTCCTGTCGGAGCAAATGATGTTCCTCTGCATTTCCCATGTACTTGCGTACAGTTCTCGCCGTTCCCAGCAGTACCAGCTTCTGCATGACCCTATAGATATTTTCGTCTAATTGAAGTTTCCTCAAGTTCTCTAGTAGTTTCTTCGGTATCAGGCCTGTAGATGAAATGACAATAGGGATGGTCTTGATATCTTTCAGCTTCCACTGTCTCCTGGTTTGTTCCTCGAGATCTCTGTACTTTGAAATTTTTTCAGTGTGCCTATCTATAAGATTGTTTTTATTCGGAATCGCCACATCGATGAATAGTGCCTGTCCCCATCCTTATTGAGCAATATTAGGTTTGGTCTGTTGTGGGTTATTTTCCGGTCTGTGAGAACCGTGCGATCCCAGTAGAGCTTGTGATGTTCATTTTCCAATACAGCATCCGGATGGTAATAATAATAGGATACCTTTTTGATCTTAGAAGTTGGCTATGCCGTTTTCCAAAATTGCAAGTCTTGCTATCGTAACCATTCTACCATTAACAAAAAATGTCAAGTGTATGGTATTTTTGAAAGGCAATTGAATTACCTTAAAAACAAGGTAATTGGGAAATTCCTTTCCCATTTGGGATTTTAGGATTTGCTTTTATCAGGCTCACAGGGTCGATACAAATTTATTGGAATCAACCGTATAAAATGTCCCCCTAATAACCAGAGTTCACTTATGTTTGCATTTCTTCTGCTTTTGCATGGGGGTCGATTTAATAAGGGTGGCACCTTTTCAAACTGACACACTTTTTGTGAAGCATGGTTGTGTGTACGCAATTTAAAATTGAAACGAAATTTGAAAAGATTAATTTCTTATTCCAGATTTTCGACGTTTTCGATCAAACATTCCCAACAGCCTTCATTTTGAGTACAGGATATTGGATTTTTTTTGTTAGCAACTACGGCGCCCCCCTTTGTGTCTGCGGGCGATTTGGAATCGCCTGTCGCCATGTAAGAAGCAAAACTCACTGGATAGATTTACAACCAATTGCAGACAGGAATGAGGGCATTGTTTTCACACCAAAAATTTATGGTGCCGTTATACCCAGGGTATGTTTCTTCATGAATTATAAATGAATGATTTGTTCGCATCATGAATTTGCAGTATCGAGTTCTTTCGACTAGAATGAATCTGTATCCTTCAAAATATTGGATTATCCAATCAATTCTGTGATAATTGATTTCCAGAATGAAATCAATAAAATCTATTTATTCAACTAGTTCATTAATAACAGCGATTAATGATTGAGATATTTCATTACAATTTGACGTTTAAAGATCATCCTTTTTCAACCCGTAGTAAGAAGGGTAGGTTGACGTCTCGTTTCAGTGAAATAATTTTTTATTATTCACGAGTGAAATAAAATAACATGAACATAACATAAGGGAATAAACGTCATATTGTGTTGTTGGTATGGATTGAAGAATGCCCTAGCAACAATAAATCAAAGCGATATACAGGGTGTTTCATGAGTCGTTGGCCATAGCCCAATGGTGAATGCAGGTCATCCAGGACTTTCAGAAAACTTAGTTTTGGAGATACGGGGTGATTCATGAATATTGACCTAAATTTGCGATACCCTGCAATGCAAGGTCCGATTTCGATCAAATTTTGTGGGTTTAGTCGCTTCAGAAAGCTCTACCAAACGGTTCATGAAATATCAATAATTTCAGGGCAGTATTCAGAACATCATGATTCTTCATTCAAGCCCCATAATCTGTATTTTTTACATCCCCTAGAGAAATTTCGTTATTGCCATTGCCCTTCGGGCTCGTGGGTTAATCTTTCTTTTCATGAAAAATCATTCACTTTGCTCACTTGTTATATAAATAAATATTAAAAATTGTGTTCGAGGAGAGTAAGCGATATCTCACAGATGAGTTGTTTTGTTGGTGACTGGTGGTTGGTGATGTCAGACTTCATTATATTTATTTATTTATTTGATGCTTACAAAGAATACAAACAACAGGCTTAGCCCAATAAAAGTATTCACATCTTAGAAAGTACAAATACGTCGATTCAGATCAACAAAAATGAAAGGTAATTCACTTGGTTTATAATTTTTTTTTTTTGTACTTGTTTTAATCCTGCTCATATATGCATGGCCACAAAACAGAGCAAAGGTTTGTAGATCACAGATACTATACACGGGCAAACAAGAATAAAAACATTCAAATACCTGTGGGTAATATCAGTCCCAACTTGATACATCAATTAAATTGGACCCAACGACCTCAAGTTGTAGAACAAATTTCCACCAGTAATGAAACCTAAAGGCGCATTTATACCAAAAGGGCATTATTCGCGAACACTGTTTGCAAACAGTAGTACGGGCGGTGTAAACAGTCATCGGCACCGAACAGAGTTCGCAAACCCTGGTTTCGAACGTTTCAGAGAGCTCGAGCTCATTTCGCCACATGCCGTTAAAGTAATGTTTCATTATAAGGCACTGTTTGCGAACAATGCACGCAATATGCACAGGCGGTGTAAACACTCATCGACGCCGAATAAAGTTTACGAAGACTGTTTCAAAATGTTTTAAAAAGCTCGATCCCGTTCCGTCTCATGTCGGTAAACCGACGAATCATCAAAGGGATTCGGATTTCCAGGCACATCTGACGTCATATCATCGAAAACACCTGTGGACCGTGATAAGTTATTGGGTCTTGGTATTTAATTTATTTTGAATTTTGGTGAGATCTCTCGAATCGTGATTTCATAATTAATCAATTCATTTGAAATGGAGTCCATTTACGATGGCTCAGACAGACGGTAATAATTTTCGATATTGATGGTTTTGAAATTCGGTAAAGGTACATGACACTTATAAGAATCATAAGAATCTCCCGTAGCCAAAAATCGTTAGTGCCAGTCTAACCGACGCTGGACTGCTCTCTCGATAATTGGTGTCTTTCTTGACACTTTTTCCTCAATTTTGTCCGATAATGACATGCGGCAAAAATTTCTAAAAAGTTCAGTTTCGTCCGCTTTGAAGTCATCTAGCATTCTTCCTTTCAGAAAAGAATTCATCCAGGTTGTTCGTCTCCTCCTTTGGCGTAGTTCTTTCATTTAAGAGAGTATTAGATACTATCAGAGACTCTGATTACTACAGATTCAGTAGAAATTGCAATTTTAGATAATGAGGGCTCCATGTCGGTGCACTTTAGAGAGACCTCGTTGAATTATCAAGAACAACTGCTCGTTCTGACAGGCGCGAGCTGTGTGAACACCTCCCATTCTGAGTTTTCCAACGTTTGAAAACATTTCAAAACGTTTCAAAACGTTTTGAAACGTTCGAAAACAATGCTCGTTTGGTGTAAATGCACCTTTACAAGAGGAAAAAGTTTAAGAATATATACTGCTTGACCCTGCAATTACATGCAATGAAGAGCCTTAATATGTTACATGGTTTAGTGAATGTCTGCACATACATCACATTCAGACAATTAGAATGCAGGTTCTTTATTTGTGAAATGTTTATTTTATTGTAGATATTTTGGTGATTTGGTGATTATGATGATATTGTGGTAATGTTAACTTAATTAATTATTGGAGTTGATACTGTTAAAGTTAGAAGCAAAGTAAAGAAGATGTAAATCTACATTTCATGGAATTCAATTGATATTCTCTAATCGAGAATATTCATCGTTTTTTTTTTCGTTATGCTCAATTAATAGTTTTATTGAAAAAAATAATATAAAGGTATATTCAATAATTCGATGCATGACACTTCGAATTCTCACAACTAAATGATCGATTGAAAACAAATCGATATTGGTCAATCAATCAAGCGTTGATTGTCTGATTAAAATTTGTGGAACCGGCAGAAGAAGGGATGCTTCAGAATATTCGAGAATTATTTCTCTGGACAAAATTTATATTTATGTTATTATTGGAATGATTTTCTTATTATTCTCTTGTCCATTTTGTTTTTTATAAATCTATGTTATTTTCAGAAATACAACATTTCTATCGATAGTGCAACTGAATGCAGTGGCTATGTAATAAGCATCAATATGGATCTTATTTATACAAAGAAGGTCAGGAAGGAATTTCACATCAACATTCGAGCTAGGTGAATGTCGTCTTATTTTGGTGAAATTTTGTTATTGTCTTCTGACAGGATTGTACATATGTAGTTGATGTAATCTCGTTTCGAGATATTATGAGATATAGGGATTAAATTCACCCTTTTAAGTTCCGCAAATGAAAAAGCTCTCGGAATATCGTTGTCTCGGGCTTTATTAATAAGTACACCGAATTTCAAACCCTTAATTAATTCAATAATAATTTAATTAATAATTTTAGACCTAGTTCCGATTTTTTACTGATTCTGAAATAAAGGGGTGATATTCACCCTTTCTACTTAGAAGACAGAACGAATTTTATTTATGAAATAATACATTTACTAAAAGTACCTACATATTCATTGCATAATGAAATTTAATATGAAGAGAATATTTTTTCATAATAGCACTAAAATTTTACATAGTGTAACGTTTTCTTCGCTGAATTAAAACGTTCAACTGATTAAAATTATTTATTTACACTTAATACACTTAAAACTCACAAAATAACTATGACACTACTATTTATTTCCACCAGTCGCTTGCACTGTGAACTATAACTGTACTTCACGACCTGCTTCTCCGCTGGCCTTATATAGGCGCCGAAAACATTCCCGTACCATTCGCGATTGTTCCAGAAGGAAGCGACAGCTCTGGTTCTCGAAAGGTCCAACGGCAAGGGCCGGACTGGTTACACTGTCCCCTCCTTAAGCCTCTTCTGTCCCAGAACAGATTTAGTGGATTTCTCCGAGGACCGTGGCGAAACCTGCACTCATCACCATTCCTACAGTAGCCTTTCTGATGAAAGTAGCACTCCACAGTTTTGCTAGGCTCCTTGGTTTGCTTCGGGTTAAAATTGCATACTAGGATCCGTATACCAGTCTTCTAAAATACCACCTCCAGCATGCTTCGCACAACCCGCCAATTCAGCTGGTCCAGTCCGCAACAGAGCTTGGGAACAGCTAATTTCCTAACTGCAAAGCGTTGAAGGTCTTTTTTCAAGCTATGTAGTTCCGTCCATAGATTCTGATAGGTTGGCTTCTGATGGGAATGTTGCTTGGTGACTAGGTAATAAATGAACCGACTTTCAGCCTTCAATTTCAAGGATTTTCCGATTCTTGGCTGCTGTCGCAATAGTTCTTCCTGACGTCCAAATTTATTTCTGAATACTCTTGCTATACCTTTGCTCATACAAAGGTCGTTCGCTACACAATGAGCGAGAGAGTATTTCTCAGAAACTGTAAAGAGATCTTGATGTACTTCCCGTGTGACGCCGAACTTTGCAACGCGTGTCACCATTGTAATCTATAAACCTCTGGTAATCACTGCTGCCTTGCATCGCAGCTTCCAAAAGACGTACCTCTACTTCGTCCTGCGCGTACGGGGTAATCGGTTGAAATGGACGACCTTTGGTTTTCCTCTGGGAGCTCCTTTATCCGGTAAACTACATCATTTATCCTCTTGATTACTTCATACGGTCCCTCCCACTGTCTCTGCAGCTTTGGTGAAAAACCTTTCCTCCTTTGTGGATTATGTAGCCATCCAGATCTCCAATGGTGAATCCATCTTCAATAGCCTCAATGTCGTAACGCATTTTCATTCGGTCACTTGCTTGCTGCATTTGATTGCGCACATTGTCATGAATATAATCCAGCTTGATCCTTAATTTACTAACGTAGTCCTCCCCAGCTACGTCTTCTCCAGGCTTACATCCAAACTCTAAGTCGCAAGGCAGCCTTATTTCTCGGCCGAACATTATACTGGATGGAGTTTCCTTGGTAGATTCTTGAACCGAAGATCTATATGCCATGGTGAATAGATATAAATATTCATCCTAGTCCCGATGGTGATCAGAAACTACTTTGGCTAGATGTTTTCCCATGGTCTGATTCATTCGTTCGACACTGCCGTCTGATTGTGGATGAAGAGGTGTAGTCCTTGTTTTGTGAATCCCCAATTTCCTGCACACTTGAAATAACTTCGATTCAAAAGTTCGGCCTTGATCACAATGCAGCTCTACAGGTATTCCAAACCTGCAGAATAATTCTTTGACCAATTTATCAGCTACCGTACTTGCCTCTTGATTAGGAATACAGTAGGCTTCCACCCATTTTGTGAAATAATCCATCGCTACCAAAATGTACTTGTTTCCATGGTCTGTTTCGGGAAAGGGCCAGCGATGTCGATAGCTACTCGTTCCATGGGGGACCCGACGTTATATTGCTTCATTGGTGCTTTTCCTTTACCAAAAGGTTCGTTAACAGCAGCACAAACCTTGCATCTTCTACACCAATCTTTAACGTCCTTCTTACAATTTAGCCAATTAAATCGCTGCCTGACTTTTTCTAACGTCTTAGTTATCCCGAAATGTTCACCTGAAGTTGCACTACGTAGTCTGGTCAGAATGTCTGTCACATGGCTCTTTGGCACAATCAACTTAAACCTCAGCTCAGATCCATCTCCATTTTCCCAATAACGTTTCAGAAGACCACCATCAATATTCAACGTTTCCCATTGTGCCCAATACGGCTTTACATTCGAGCTCAGGATACTTCTTCCCAAGTAGGTCGTCTACCGCTCTTCTTCCAACTCAGGATTACTTTCAAGTCGTTATCTTCCTCTTGTGCTCTTTGAATTTCTGCAGGTAGCCAGACGTCTTCGATTACGGTGGTCCGCCTTAAATCTATTCTTTCTTCCAGGCGCGAACAATGGCTGAAATTCTGGGGACACCCAATGGATTTGGTCGAGCCAGTGTCTACCACAGCGACTCGTTTTAGTTTCCCAGCTGTAGCTCTTTCCAATTCTGGACGTTTTCGCTTGAAATGTCTCCTTTTGTTGCAGTTCTAGCACACAGCATCCTTTTTCCTAGCAAGCGGCTAAGGCATCATCTACGGTTCTAGGGCGTGCTAGTCTCAGGGCTTGTTGTATTTCACTATCCTTTATCCCATCCACGAATGTCTGGATTGATAGCTGTTCCAGGAAGCTATCTGGAGCAGTTGGATAAGCCAGCCTGACAAATCTCGCCACATTAGCCTCAAACTTCTGGAGATTTCTCCCTGTTTTCTTTATTTGTGCATGGTAAACTTGTTGTAGATGAGCATCTCCATATCTCATCTGAAGTTTCGTAACAATGTTGTTGACTCTCCGGAATCGTTTGCAGAATGTTGAGTGCCTCTTCTCGCAGAGCTATTATTAATGCCGTGGTTTTTTCGTTGTCGTTCCAATTGTTCGCCAGCGCAACAGCTTCGAACTGTTTTTTATATGTCGACCAGGGTATTTTTTCATCAAAAGTTGGAGGCTTCATCTTCATTCTACTCTACCTTCGCCGTCATTTTCCGCTTTCGCTGTGCTGTAGGGCGTTGAAGCCAGAATATCTGTTCTATTTGACATTCTTTTCAAGGAATCTATCAATTTGGCATGATGTTCAATTATTTCTGCCATTTCTTCAAACTTCCCGTTAACCTTGTCAAAGTTTTCATCAACCTCGTCAAATTTTCCACTGACTATATCGAATCTCTCGTCCACTTTGTCGAATTCTTCATTTATGGTTTCCAGTTTCTCATCCAATTTATCTGTAAGTTGACTCACCACATCATTACAATTTTCCTTAATGTGGTCCATTTTCTCATTCAATTTTCGAGAATTTTCTTCCATTTGGACCGTTTGTTCATTCAACTTACAAGAGTTCTCGTCCATTTTCTCATTTAACTTACAAGAGTTCTCGTATCATTTTCTCATTTAACTTACAAGAGTTCTCGTCCATTTTATCATTCAATTTTCGAGAATTTTTCCTCCATTTGTTCATTCAACTTACAAGAGTTCTCGTCCATTTTCTCATTTAACTTACAAGAGTTCTCGTCCATTTTATCATTCAATTTTCGAGAATTTTCTTCCATTCTTTCGTGCATCTTACTCATTATAATC
Source organism: Coccinella septempunctata (assembly GCF_907165205.1). NCBI lineage: Eukaryota > Metazoa > Arthropoda > Insecta > Coleoptera > Coccinellidae > Coccinella > Coccinella septempunctata. The sequence continues at coordinate 16,087,680 of NC_058189.1, read as the reverse complement.
TTTGGTTCGGACTGAAGCCAAAACTGAAATCGGCTAAATTTAAATTTCGGCTTATAACTCGAAAACAAAAGAAGATAGAGGAATGCAGTTGATGGCATTAGTAGTTTCTCGAAAAAAGAAGACATGAATGCTACATTCATTTTCCTCTTTCTCGTTGAGTAAAAAAGTTATAGTTCAGATATCACCAAATTTGCCTACCCTGTACAGTTTTGGCAAGTTGAACGCGGATCGAATCTGAACTCCACAACCGGGCACAAAAGTCCTTTAATCAATTTCAAATTGTCGCAACTGTGGATATGTTCGATAGAAAAAAATATAGATATCTCATATTCAATTAATTAGTATTATTAATCATTGAATCTTTTTCAGCTATGGTTACGTTTATCCTGGCTACGGTGCCCTTTTCTCAATAAGGTTCACGCCGAATCCAATTTTGAAAGGTAATTATGGTAAATACTTGGAGCAACTGAGGATCCATCGTGCTGTTCTGATAAATAGGCATTATGTGGACGATTTAATCGTAACTCCGTATAGTATGCCATCAACCGGTTTGCTCCTGATATCCGTAAATCTAATCAAATACGATTTACCAGCAAAGATATCGGCAGTTCCTCTAGCAGAATGGGAAAAATCGAGAAGTCAATACCGCTTTAAAGATGCTTCGACACAAACTACAAATATGAACGAAATGGAGGTGTATAAAAAAGCATTGGAAAACTTTTCCAGTTCTATTTGGCAATACAAAGAAGCAACTGAAACCGACACTCGAATTTTGAGCCGTTTTTTAGCAGACGACTCACTTGAACAAGCCTTTCCTCTAGGCATTGACAACTCTGAACAATACGATAAACAGTTTCCGGACATGAAAATCAAAACGAACTCGAATTCAAAATCACCGAAAACGCAAATACGCGAAGACTCTATTCCAAAGCCCATTTTGACCTCATCCATCCAAGTCAATATAAATCAATCAAGATATCAAACTGTTGGTAGAACGAAGCTGCCTAACTTCGAAGAGACGTTTCAGAGTTGCCAATTTTTCGCCAAACCCCAATCTTCGAGACGCAGGAGGGGAAGACCTAAAGCTATTCGCTGTGACGTTTCCAGATCACTCAACGTTTCTGTTAATAATAAAAAGTCTTCAGACACCCCTTGTACATCACGAGGAGATTCCATGTCACCTGTCTCATCAGAAAACTTGACTTTCGCATCTTCTGTCGAACAAGTTCATTCGAGTTCTGAAGAGGAAAGGTGCACGACGCATTTAGATTCGCAAAGCTTGGCTGAATTTGATGAAATAGTGAAACAGGTTAATGAAAAATGTAAATACTTCGGTGATGAAGATTATGAGAATGAGCTCGACCTGATCAATCAACTCATAACGGAGAAAATGCAGAATGACCTGATTGGAATCTACGACGATAAATCAGATGTTTAAAACATTCTGGATCACTATATTTATATTTACTTATTTTATCATGCAAATTATTCATATTTTGATACGTGCAAAAATTTAGCTCTTGATAATCAAGGTCTTACTACTTCCCCGCTTTTTTATATCCAAAACTGCCAGGAGGGCCCCAACTGATCCTTTGGGACTAACTGCAGTCTCTATGGGCTCAGCATCGTTTGCTATGTAGCCAAAATCAATCCTTTTTATCCTTCAAGTATTCTGGCTTCAGTGGACAGCACTGACAGCAGGATTCTGTATTGCACCAACACAGAATTTTTAATTCGAATCATTCGACTGAATAAAGAAATATTGAATATTCCATCGTTTTTTCTCCTGAACTGTAGAGGCTTTAAGGCCTTGGGAAAGCAAAATAACTCAGTAATGAAGATTCAGCTGTTTCTATTCTTCAGCGAATCGAAGTTGAAATTAATTAGAGCTATTATCATTCATTTCCCTTATTTCGCTAATATTTTGAACTAATAGTTTAAGTATGTACAGGATGGGCAAAATTCGTTGTCTACTGAGAGGATCTCGAGAACTATAGCAGCTAGAAGAAAACGGATGATACATTTCGGAGCCCATTTTCGGAGAAACAAAGAATGGTGAAAACCATAGCCTCCTTCGTTTTTGAGTTTGACAATTTCGTGAAGTTATCATAACTTTTTTGTCTTTGAAGTTACAAATCTAAAACTAGAACCTTCTACAGGCACTTTTTAACGTAGAATCCACTGATGAGCCCAAAATATTTGTTCATTTCGAATCATTAGGTGAACTTTCATTTTTTTTTTAATGCAAACTTTTATTGAATTTTTTATTTTTGAATTGGAAAAAAATCTTTGTCAGTAGATTCTACGTATGAAAATGCCTAAGAAGGTTTGAGTTTCAGATCTGTAACTTCAAAGACAAAAAAGTTATGAGAACTTTTCGAAATCGTCAAAATCTCAATTTTTGTTTATAACTCGAAATCTAATAACGATAGGTCGACTCTGTGTTTAGATTTGGATTAGTCATGAAAAAAGAGCTTGAGAATGTGTCATCCGTTTTCTTCTAGCTGCTATAGTTCTCGAGATCCCCACAGTAGACAACGAATTTTGCTCACCCTGTACAGTCCTTATTGCTATATTAAATTCTCGAAGTGAATTACAATTCAGAAGATGTTTTAAGAATTCGTCAAAATGTTACGAAGTTACTATTTTAAAGTTCCATTATTCGTTCATTTATGTCAGGCACCAATTTTTCTATCTGATTTGCTCCTGACAAATTAGTGCAAGAATTTATGCAGGAGCAAATCGATTATTTCAATTTTTTAATTGGTTTTGTTTTAGAGATACGAAATGAAAAAATATCTATCGCATCACTTTTTTGATGAAATGTGAAGTTGCAATTTTTTCCAGAAAAATACGGTTTTCCGGCATATATAAGAGTGTTCTATGAAGTGTATTTCACCACGAGAAAACTGATAAATTTTGTTTATTTGTTGCCGTTGTTTCAGAAATATAAATTGGTGCTGAAATAATCTTCATATGAAAAAAAAGATATGTATTTCCGAATTGATTTTTTGTATATGTATTTCTTTTCACAGTGCTTCTTTGAGGTGTTTCAGGATATTCTATTCATTCTGGGACACTCTGTATATTCTGAAAAAAATTTATTAAAGAGTATTATATCTCATTTTTTATGTAGGTATGTAATTATATTATTCTTGATTGACAGTAAAAAATCAAACGTTGACTACATTTTATTTCACCAATAACATTTTATATACATAATTTTACATTTATACATTTCATCATAAATGCTCAAATGATCAAAAAATAATTTAACAGTCATTACTTTGATATTATATAATTTCTTTATACCCATATACTTGATTATGTTTGGAATAAAATTCTCGGAAAACTTAAGGATCTGAATGAAACTCCTCATAGGTAAGTAGCATTATACATTTTTTCAGTCGGAAAAAACGTTTCCACCAGAGATACCTATGACTAAGATGTATTTCACATTTTCTAACATTGCAATCTTATACATATTTATTAGTTTATGACTATAAACCTTATTGTCTTTTCATTGTTTGCCTTTCTGATATTCTCTAATTTATATGGAAATTGACTAAGGACAGAATTAGATGAATGGAATTGTCATATCATCCCATTTCGATTATACAGGGTCATTATAAATTATTGTAACATCACAGAAGGCTTTGAATAATATGGGTGATGTTCCTTACTTACGGGTTCTGAACTGAATATCATATAATTCCAAAACTGACACCCACTGCGATATCATTTATAACGACCTAGTATATCTCTCAACCTATCAGAGTATAAGGAATGAAAATTCATATGTAGATTTGTATGAAGTCCATAAAGATAGTAAATTAGCTATGGAACAATGAATTCGAATCAGACAAGAAAGGCACCAAATTTTTAAAATGACCTTTCCAAGATATCAGTTACCGATTTAGATCCTTATAATATAATAACTTTATAAGAATTACCTAATTCAGATGCATACCACCTGCCGATATGAATATCGACAGGTGTTACGATCTGAGTGTGACCATAAATCGCACGATACTACGATTTTTTCATGTAACCTGATGCAACTAATCAGATCGACTCGCAAGTACCTAACCATTCGTTGTCCATCCATATGTTTTGTTTCGTTTTTCCGATGCCGGATTCACCTTCCACAGCTCAAACCAAGCTCAACCAGCTCAACCATCTTGAACAGATTCAAGATTGTCTATATAATAGATATTTTGATTAAGCGACTTATTTTGATTGGTTCTACCTTCTGTCGAAAAAAAGCTTCACCTTTGAAAACATCCTGTATAGTTTCTTCCAATTCGAGATATCTTAGCAACCAAGTGAACCTGACAACTGTAACCCACGCTTATGAAACAAAATTAATATTTGTCTGGGCAAAATTTGAAACATAGGCTCGGTTGAAGGGGTCAGCCGCTGAAATTATCCCTCATCATAACAAGGTAAGCAATTCCCTCAGTAACACCGATGAGTTTATATTGAGAGTAAAATTGATATAACTCTTAATCATTCTCAAATTTATCTCTCAAAATGGTTTACATTCATTTGAATCAAGTGGTACCCACTGAATCATTGAATTATTTCGAATTATTATTTCCTCTTTATTTTGTGAGTATCACAAATATATAGCATCCGCTCCCATATTGTTAGCTCATTTAATTCTGCAGGTCTTGGAACAAGTACGACAAACAATAAATGAAATTTCATATGATATTATAATTATACTTCCAAATGCAAATAATTGGAAAATATTTCCCGGTAAATTAACTATACGTTATAATTATTAGATTTAAATATTCCACTTTCACAAAGGGTTATCAACGACGAGGCTACAAGACTTTTACGAGACTGGGAACGAGACTAGAGCCTGCAAGACGAAACTCGAGACGAGACTTCATGTCTGATCGATGATACGAGACGAGACTTTATAATGTCCCGTCACGTTGGTCTCGTGACCATCACTAAATATATGTATTGGAGGGCGACTTTTTATTTGCGCGATTCCAAGTTTGTTTCCCCGTTGTTGGAGTACAACTCCCACTTCTGCTATATCAGAACGCTTTAGATTCAGCAGATGTAACCTTGATGGCCCCAAGTCAATCAGCTTCTTCGTTTCCTCCAGCACCTCATGGCACTCATAGAAGTGTAGCGCTGTCTATGGTTATAGTTGATTCAAGGTATTTATTACTCCATTTCCCAGGTGTTCAAGGCATTCTGGGTGAGGGATTTCTTATGGCTTTCAGCGTGGCCTAGGTGCCCATTGTCACCTGTTTATACCTTCTTGGAGTTCCTTTTCGGACACTCTTGAGCATATACAATGCGAGTCTCCATAACTTTCAATGAATATAGTAGGTACCTATAGCAAAGACTTCTTTTTTTCCTGGATTACTCGGATAGGTCGATTAATACTTCGAATTGCACCCTTCTGATATAAGAAATATGACTTCATCGATAATTTTTTTGGAACCTTCCTAATCCTTTTAGGCTATGACTAGAGTCCCGACTCGGGTCTCGTGTCCAGTCCCGAGTGACGTCATAAAATTCGGGACTGATATTCGGTCCCGCATTCAACGATGCACCCCACTGATGCTTTGAAATTATTAAGCAGTGAAAGGAGCAGCGAAAACTCATTTTTCAGTACAAATCATAAGCCAATACACAGTCAAATAGAAACAATGATTCATATTTCAATCGGACATTCAGATATGATGAGTTGTTAAAGATAAATATGTTGTTAAAGTATATTTTATTTCGAAATCATCACGTTTATAAAGAGAAAAAAAACAATCTCGAAATGAAACATAAGGTGAACATTTTGAATAGAACCACTACCTTCACCTTTTTGGCTAAATTTTCGTACACTTCAAATAAAAATACATTTTATTGAGGTGCCGCAGCATTGTATCGTTATTTCGAATGAAATATCATATATTTCACAAATATATTTGGCAGCTTCCTTTCTCGATCACAGAATTCTCAACTTTCTCACCAGTTAGAATTGTATACTTTGCTGCTCCTTCCATTCTCAAATTCCAAGATAGTATTTTCTCTTGTCTTTTCAATCTTGATTTAGAAAATGTCCATACTATTCTTTGATGAGGAATCACTCCTTGAATTTATATTCATATATCGGAATTTATATTTATATCGTCATATATCGGACTGGACAATGATCCCGAGTAAGGGAAAGAGACTTGTTTGGTAATTGAGTCATTTAATTTCGACAGTCGGGACTAGACACGAATCCCGAGTCGGGACTCTAGTCACAGCCATCTTTTTATCACTCAATTTATTCCAAGTTAGAGACTCGTATTGTTTACGAACAGTAGATAAGATTTTTCTGACTCCAGAACATTGATTAAAATAAAATATTTCTCTGAATGCGCCCTATTTGCGGAATGAATGATTTTTCCATGGCCGCTCATATCTTTCAACAGAAACCATACTCCTCTATTATGACTTCACTGCCTTGTCATATTCCAGCACCGCCAAATCCATTCCGGTTCTTGTATGTAAAATAATTCTATTGTGGCTACCACACATAGATGTCCGAGAATTATCACTAGAGTCGCCAAACGCGATTCCAAATATGAAACAGATTTCCACAGATGACTCTCTCACGAAATATGCTTTTTTTTACTGATAATTTTAAGTTGTCAATTAATGAAAAAATAACTAAATAACTCATGGAGAGGCATGCATTTACTGCCGAGAATTAATTGAGACTTTTCGCTGTAAATATCAACAGTACAACCTAAATCGAACTAGCCACTCAACATTATTCAGGATCCTAACAAATAGACCATTCTAGTGAAGGAGAGTGAAAACTGACCACGTTTCAGGTCTTATTTCATCGGAGCAAAACATCTACAACCTCGATGGAAAATGGAATTGACGGAAGCTACTTCAATGCAAGTAGGTGCTTGAAAACATTTGCAATACTATAGCGGCATGGGGCTTCGCGGCCAAGACGCACATCAAGAAATTACAGGCCACTGAGAATAAACTCCTTAGAATGGCGATGGACGTACCCTGGTTTGTTAGGAACAAACAAATCTACAAGGACTTGGAATGGGAACCAGTTACGGAATTTATGAAGAGAAAGGCGGAAAGGATATTCGACAAAGCCAAACAACATCCAAATGAGGAACTACGAAGATTAGTCGACTACGATCCAACGGAAGAAGCTAGAAGGTCAAGAACCTACCACCGAAGACCCAGAGATCCCAAGTGACCAGTAACATATCTGTTATGTTTTCTTGGGAGATCGAATGGGGAACTTTGTTATGTGTTATTTTTCTGTAACCATTACGTGTCTGATGCGATATTTGAGATGTACCTGTGCTGTATCGAAATTATATCCACATTTTGTAAATTTCATGTTCCCGCTCCCTGATATCCACGTAACATATTTGTAATATTGTTCTTTATTTGCCATGTATCATTTTGAGATCATGAACAGAGCATGTTACCATAAGCGTTTTAACTACCGTCGAGGGCGCTGTAAAACGTAAACAAATATGGAGGATTGTGAGAAATGCTATTGATGCTGCTGTCGTTTCGATATGTATTTATTATCAATTAGACGTTTTGTCAGTTGAATAGTGGATTACTCAAAGTTAGTAAGTGCAGATATTGAACATTTGATAAGTTATTTGTGTATCATAGTGATTTTTCAGTGAAATGGTTAATTACTGAAAAGAATTAAAGTGATATGGATATCGAACTGTAGGTCAATAAATCATTTGTCGTATTTTCATAGCAGTCCTATAACACATAATAGGCTATGTTTTTATTATATCCAGCATATAAAAATTATATTTGAATAAATAATGTCCTGTTTGGAGTAAATTTCGATATAAGTTATTTCCTCACGTGTTGCATGTACCTCATACGTAGAAATAAATGAATAAATCATATACTTATATTAAAAATTTTCTTCAGGAAGATATGAAATATGCATATAGTATTCTTTTCAAGCATGAAAAATTATGGGAATTAATATAAACTATTGCAATATTGAACTCGTATTTTGATTTTTCAAATAGTGTGTATTTATCGATCATTTTTGAAAGTAAAATTGATTATTGTTCTCCAAGAAAAATTAGGGCATGTCTTTCTGGTCTTTGCACTTTCCTGCATTAATGAACTGTTGATTATTCTTTTTATGGAATGCAGGAAAGTGCAAAGACCAGAAAGACATGCCCTAATTTTTCTTGGAGAACAATAATCAATTTTATTTTCAAAAATGATCGATAAATACACACTATTTGAAAAATCAAAATACGAGTTCAATATTGCAATAGTTTATATTGATTTCCATAATTTTTAAAGCTTTTTTTGAAAGCATTTTCAATAACAAATGAAACATAATAAACATAGCACATGAACGTAATATATATAGATCTCCCATGAAACAAATATTTGCATGATCCATGTTTGAACTATTTATGCTCCTTTCAGAAAGGAGATGTGTTCCTTGTTTGAGGCGGACATAGGAGCATAGCTGCTACATAAGAGCTCTGTATTTGTACTCTTAGTGTGATATATCTGTTATAGAACAAGGAGCGTGGACATTTCTGCTTCATAACTGTTATGAGATATGGTCACCTGGGATCAGTTAAGGATTCAAATGTAACCAAAGAAGAGCTTAACCTATAAAAGATATAGGCAGCATACAAATATCAACACGACTATGATCGTGTGAGAGTCCAGAAACCATAAGAGTCAACTGGTTAATAGGCAAAATGCCCGGAACCTATGAAGAAGCAGTTAAGGGTTTTTAGTGGATCTCGAGCTCAGAGAGTGAGAATCCCCACACTGTTCCCCCTCAGGAGAGGGTGTGTTCGTCTGTTTGCAGATTTTCCCCCTGCTACACCAAAAAAAAAAAAAAAAAATACTATAGCGCCATCTAGCAAGCAACGAGATCCCAGTCAATTCCTCCTCCGTCGACCCCAGATTTAGACGATGGTATATATCCAATTACTTTTCTTTGGCATCCTGAGTAATAACGATGAGTGGTTAGATCGATTCAGAATTTATATTACCGGGTGCAGTGCGTCTGGATTAATCCATATTGTTTTTAATAGAGTTAAGTCAGATTGGATTAAATGTCTACTTTTTTCTTCATACATATCTACATATTGGCTAAATTTGATAAAATAACCGACTACAAATCTAAATGAAAGGGATTATTTTTGACATGAATATTATGTTCGAAACGGATGATTATTGTCCTTTTTCGATTCAATGAAACACATTTAATATTCATAGAGGTACCTATAATTTGTGCTAATTATCACATTTCATTAGAAATTCTCAGTTAGGTATACTGAACACCATTCTCAAACCTCGTTATATTTGAGGTTTCAATATGTTTGAAAAAATTATTGTCAAGTACCTGGAATCACAAAGACTTAAAGGCCATTAAACACTTCCAAATACTTATGAAACTATTTAAATATTATTCTATCGATTCATCAACTAGTCACACATTTATTGATAGGTATATAATATATCAGTAAGATCAGCAGAAAAATTTCTCCTCAATATTCATAAATATTTTTGTCCTTTCTGTTGACTTGTTTAATGATATGGTTTTCTTGATGGAGTGATATGCTGAAATTTGAAACAATGATACGCAGTTGTAACATCTTATTGGATACATTTATCCTGATAATTATTGTCGAAGTTAAATCTGTATATTTGGACTAATATGAAAAGAAAACCTATGAAATCAAAATAATTTTGGATGATTCGCATTAGATATACATATGTGTTGAATATATATTTTATTAATTTTTTATTAGGAGCAAACATCCTCCATCGATATCAGAATAGTTTCATTTATTTCTTCAAATAATCTTTTACGGAATTAACAAACGGTATCTATTAATAAATTCTCGCGAAATCAAAATCCCAGATAAAAGCGCAAAATAAAATTATTATATGTCAGTATTCGAAGAGAGGAATACCAAACCTGTTGTTAATTCGATAAGTTCGATAAGAAATTTTCTTTTCAAATATTCAGGTTGCTCTTTCAATACGACTTTCAAAAGTGATGCAAAAGGCATGTTTGTGCAAATCCTGGAACATAGATACGAGGAATGGCCATTGCAGTGCTACTAATTCATTTTTTGTGGTACACACTTTCGATGCTTCCCTACACTGAGGCAGTGGTGTAAAATGGATAAATTTGTACAGGATTTCCTGTTGAAAAGTTGCGTTGCTTCAAAGATGACGACTTGATTATGGACTTATTCAATTTTTTCTGAGAGGGAAATTTTGTGCTACTAATTCTCACATAGAGATGCACCTAGAATTAAATTTTTCACTCATTCCCCATAGCCACAGCCAAGTAAGCCTTTTTATTTTCAATGCATAATTTTGAATGATGATATTCGAATAAGCCTGTGGAAATTTATGGTAGAAAATACAAAAGCATTGCCGATTTCACCTTTTGTAGCTATAGAGGATGAGAGAAAATGAGAAAATGCACACCTATTCAAAAAAATACATCTGCTAAATTTCACTTCTTCATCTTGGTCCTACTTTAAAAAAATTGAATAAATTCATATTCGCATCTTCATCTTTGAAGCCACGTCACTCTTCAACGAAGCGTATTCGCGGGCATACCTCCATGAAAACTGGAAACTTTTCGTCTTATTGTGAGGTTATGAACATATATCCAAATTTATTACCATTAATTCTGAGAACTTTGTAGATATACTTCCTACTATTTCGCATTGAAAATTGATGTGACAACAAAATGCGAATATTTTATCTCAATTGTGATTGGCGACACTAAGCATTCATCTCACTCCCAGTCTTTGGACAACAACAAATGTACCTATATTTTCCATTCCTTTTGTATCTATGTTTCAAGGTGTGAATTGTCTGAGAAAATATTGCTTTCGTTTCATCACAATCATAAACAGATTTAAATAAGGTTAACACATTTCTTACACCGTTTCTTCCTTCGAGATGGATTGCTGTTGCTTTTACGAGTATTTGGGAATACACTGCAACGACGCAACGTCTACAGCACAACGCAAGAAGTATTGTCTCTGACATATACCTACATATTGGTTGTTGGTTGTTATGAACAATGTGTAAACAAGAAATTGTTATACAATTTATGTTTATGTCAACAGCCAGCAAGGCCTATGGATTTGGTTAAAATATTGCGCCCAGAGAAAGCTCTCGTCTTTTGTTGCACTCTGCACTGCAGCAATGGTACAAGACTTCTAAGACGGCACTGTTTGCTCCTGATTTTTTTTTTAGATAATCATTTTGATCTTTTCGGTTCTTGACTTCTGGTAGAAGGTAAATTGAGACATTATTTGCACAGAATAACCTCTCTCAACGAACTTCGACTGGAAACTGCCAAAACTTCTTTTTCATTTTTATGTAGGTACCCTGAATTTTCGACATTCTTAGCAGTTTCCATTTATGGAGAAAACAGAAGTTAAAGAATCGATGATGGAAGAAATACTAGCAAATAATGATATGCGCACAGCTAGTTAGATATTCACGGTAACATGGAATGATACTTCTGGGACGGTGGTATATTCCGTGATATTTGTGTGTTCAGTGTGTTTCACAAATACAGCATTATGAAATTATCTGCACATGGCCAAACATCTCCAGTTAATTATTTTCATAATCTAGTATTATCATCAATTCCAGCTTTATAGTCATTTAAATGTGCTAAATATAGCTAGACGATATTCCTCTTACAGGTCGTCGTCTTCATTGGGAACTGTAGGACAACAAAATCCTTCGGATCCATCTGGCCTTATACAAAACAGAAGTTGCTCAGCAGTTGTCGGTTCATGGGGCATGATGCCATGAAAGTCTTTCAGTTCATCTGCAGGAAACCAAGCTTTTTCTGAGTCGTCTACGACGACGATACCGAATAATCTGAAAATGATTTCATTTTACTATCAGGAAAATTTTCAACACTAAGTGTCGATTTATTCATTAAGCTTTATTTCATCACATAGCGCAGGATGAGGAATAGATTGTTCATTCATACATTTTTCTCAAAAAAATAAAACCATGTGATAAAATATTTTCGAAAGAGCAGATTTAAACGTTATTACCAACAACTAAGGAACATCTTAGCTCATTTCGTGCACAGTTTTAATTTTTACAACACACCATACTTATGGAGCAAATGGGGAGACAGGTATTTTTACTGATTTTCCTCTAATACAGGGTGTCCCGGATAAGATGGGAAACATTTTAATGTGAGATAGAGAACACCTAGAGAATCACGAAAAATCCCCATATGTAGTATCTACAGTCCCTGGCCAGTTTATTAGGATTTTTTTTATATTTACTGGTATTGCCCGAGGAAAAAGCAGAATATTTGAATTTCATTTCCACAGAATGTCAGTTTTATCTACGACTCTCATTAAATTGTTCTATTTGGCATTTATTTTTATGTTGTAGCATTAGTACTTAAGTATGAATCAGTACTATGTCTTCCAGTGGACGTCTTGCATTCTGCAGGTTCGGACGTTATTTCGATAATCCACATATGAAATCATCATCCTCGAATGCAGCAAACCGAACAATTCTGCATTGATAGTATGAAGCTCTCGTAGCTACACAGGGTGGCTCAGCGAAATATTAGAATTTCATGTTTAATCATCAATAAATCAATATTTTTTATTGAATATGATATATTATATGTGAAAACCATTTACAGATGAAGTATATGTAACATATACATTCAATATAATAATTCAATATTGAGATTTTGCTTTTGCATCGAATCAATGCGTCTAATAATATGGCCAGGGAGTGTAAGTGTTACCTACAGATTCCGATTGTTTTTCAAATTTAAATGGAAATTAAAACCACTCTATTTCCTGAACAGAATACCGATTTATCCGATTATGGAATGAAAATAGCTTCCATGAGGTTCCAGAAAACTGCAATCAAGTATGATTTGATTTGCAGGACCATATCACATAAATATGGACAGTTCTTAAATCTTCGTGGAATCACACTCTACAATGAATTTCATGATTTCTTCGATAGCTGCGTATACTGTAAGATTCATTTATTCAATTTGCCAAATAATATTTCATGGCACCATCCAGGTTTGCTGAGTACTGTTTTTTTTTTCTTGAAAGGGACAATAATTTATTCTCTCCTGTCGATATTTTGACATTCATTTAATCTCATAATGAAGTGAATTGTAAATCTTAATGAATTTCATCAATGAAATAACTTTTCACCTTTGATGTCAGAGATAATTGTGTACGGTGTTATTTCTTATAGTTTGCACCTCTGATTTATTCCGCATTTTGATTTATTGTGATAGATTTTTAATGAATAATCAGAATTATATGGTTTGCCTCCATTTCGAACAGGCAGGAGAGCCGGTTAGTTTTTGTTCTATTTCAACTATTACTTATTCATCACATTTCAGTTTTTATTCTTGGATCCTTTGAGTTACGCTCCAGAAAATTGATGCGTCCGATCAAATGAAAACTGAAATTAACATTCAATAAATTCAATTGATTAAATTCACAAAGATTCAAAATTCACTTCGTTATGAGATGAATAGGATGTTAAATATCGACATCACAGAAAAAATTATTGTCCCTATCGAGAAAAAAATCAGTCCTCCTCAACCTGCAGTATATGAGTAGACCTCCTAGTTTACTTATTTCACTCTAAAGCCCGTTTTCAACAGCCGAGAATTCTCTAGGTTGTGTTCACAAACTTACTCTGAGTAAGCTTTGATAACTCGAAGCGTTCACAAACTTACTTTCAGTTCCTCAGAGTATGTTCTCTGAGCATGGCCAAACTCATACTCTACTCTCGGAGTAAGTTTGTGAACGCAACCCTTGAGAATTTACTCGTGAATTCAGGCACCGTGAATTCTCTGCAGTTACATACGCACTTAGGAAAAATTCACTGTTCAGTTGCATACAAAATGATCTCTGCCGCTTTCCCACCAAAATTTTGTACAGAACTCTCGGCTGTTGCAAACGGGCTTTAAACAAATAATTTCCACGTTTTTTTTTTAATTATGTTATAAGATTGTATTTGCCTTGTAAGATTATTCTAGTGAGCAGGTTGTATGGTCAAAAAAATTTTGCTTTACAGGTCCAGGACTAAGAAATTATAGACTTCAGTCCCAATCTTATTTTAAGTAAAAGTAATTTTATATTTTAAATAAGTAAAAATCGATTTTTCATTAAATGTTGACTTTCATACCAGAAAAATTCGTTAAATATATTCAGAGATCAGTATTCTCGTTACTTACATTTCCGACAAATTTTTTGCCCGTGCTCGAAAAAATACTGAATTTTCATGATCTAACCAATCATGGGTAATTTCATGAATATGAATTTGAAAATATGGGTAACCTTCTGATTATTTTCCTTACCTCGCTATAGCAACACCTGGTATCCATAAAGTAGATGCAAGTATAAGAAACAATATCAAAACAATAGCCCAAGAGGGCCATTGATGCCACTCCGTCTCGCCCTTAACAGAAGACCATGCAGCGTATCCTGAGCCCTTGGTTGCTATATCGAGGAAACTCGCTACCAAAATCGATACCATAGCTAATGGAGAAAGATATTTCCAACATATCATCCAATAGAGGCCAGGCCTGGAACCTGTCATCATTTCTATGTCATCAGCGAATCTAAAAAAAAAGAAAATGGTATTTAAAATAATTTTTCCCAATATAGATGAAAACACATAAAAAAATTCCAAAATATTTTCAGAAGAATCGTAAATTCCCAGTTTATTTATCCTAGTCTTTTTAAGTTTTTTCATTTCCATACAACAAACTGAATAGACCGTATAGAAAATCTGATTTATGATGATGAATGTTTGCTGAAATTTATCTGATATTATAAAAAGCCGCAAATGCGTGCGGGAAAGGAATAGTAGGGGTTTTTCCCGCACGCAAATATACTAAGAGTTTGTCATGTCTCTATGCACCGAACGATGAGATAACCATGTTAACGGCATGCAAAATTGCGTCTGTCATTATACATGAATTAATCAAATCAAATTTATTCTGTTTCGTAAAGTGCTTGTACAAAAAAAAGCACCACTTTCCGCACTTGTTAGGAAAATAACTATTTCATATGCAAAAATTATGGTCACTTGAAAGAGAATCACTTCATCCTCCACGCTCGGTATATTCTTGAGTCCTCAGCATATCTACACTGACAAACCAATCACGAAAGTCTGAATTTCATAAAAAATTTTAATAGACATTTAGCAAAGGCGTTCTTCAAGTATAAAATGCATTAGTTTAATACTTGGAGTACGTTTTTGTTCAATATCTATTAGAAATACCAAGTACTAACTACACACACCGGCAAATTTAAAGGAACGGAGATATACTTTCGTAAATGAAAGGTATTTTTGCTTCATTTGGTTTTTGTGCTTTCTAGGTCTAGAAGCTATGCCATTCTTACACAATTGTCATTCATTTTGCACATTCTTATCAATTTAGTCAACGTCAAAGCCAATTCAAAGCGAAAATATCTGTCGATTAATACATTACATTTGAAATGCATATATTCTCCAAGAAGAATTTCCTAGTTTTTCCGTAAGTAATTGTTTGAGTTTGGTTGGTTTTTGTTTACTATCATCACTTTGATTGTGAAACTGTAAATAATGAGGGTGATTCAGCACCCACTGAAATCGCTAGGGCAGTACCAATGATCGAAAATGGTCGATCTTACAATGATGTTGCCAACATGTTTGGGGAATCAAAATCGACGATCCATCGTAGTATTATGCGATGGAGGCAAACTGGAGAGTATGTGGGGAGACGAAGTCAAGGCACAAAACGCTCAATCACTGTCATAGATGACCGATTTATCACATTGCAAACACTCCGCAATAGGCCTCGAACCGCAGTTCAAACAAGAAACGAATTGGAAAAAGTTCTTGGAACCACTATAAGTGAGCCTACAGTGAGGAGAAGAGTCAAAGAAGTTGGTTTGATGGCATATAGGTCAAAAAAAGCACCACAACTCAAGAGACGTCATCGAGTAGCGGACTAACTTTTGCCCGAGAACACCAAAATTGGAGTGATATCTGGGATAAAGTTTTGTTCACTCTTTTGTACTGTCTCTTTCGGTGGAGGCTCAATTATGTTGTGGGGTGGCGTATGTTTAGGGGCACGCACAGAGGTGGTGGTTATTGATGGCGGCGCTTTAACGGCAGATATGTACATAAGGGATATTCTGCAAGATCATGTGATACCTTTTGCTCCATTTATCAGGGCTGATTTTCCCTTGATGCAAGTCAATGCTCACTCGCACGCAGCTCGTTGTGTAACTGAATATTTAAATCAGGTTCAAATACCGACAATGAATTGGCCTGTATGTTCTCCAGACATGAATCCAATTGAACATGTCTGGGACATGCTAGGCAGACGACTTAGGTCAAGAATTCCTGCTGTTCGAAACTTGGAAGAAGCAAGAACTGCTTTGATGGAAATATGGGAGAATTGGCCTCAAGAAATGATCAACAACGTAATCAGAAATATGGAAAGACGAATGGTTGAAGTTATAAGGCCTCGTAGAGGAAACACAGGTTATTGAAAAAAATGCTCCTTGTTATTTTGTGTTGCCATTAAATGTTTAAGACGACAATAAGTATACAATTAAGTTTTCAATTTTTAGTATTGTGGCGGCGTAGTTGTACCCATGGTAGAGGAATACTTCATCTCACCATGATGGTACCAAGGGTAGCCAAACGATGGCATCACTGCGCACGACGGTTGCGATCACAGGGTAGATTATACGTCTATTGCGGTGCAGCATACGCCAAACGATGGCGCCACCGGCGACGCAACACTCTATACCCTCGACGTAACCGGCGTTTATAGCAGGCACAAATTACGCTGCTTCGGCGATTGTCGTAGGTAGCTGCTAGGGTTCATTAACCTACCTGATGAGTCCGACCCTAGCAGTGGGACGAAACAATCACCCCAAGAGCACGCCATTCTTCAAATGGCGTGAACTCACCCCAGCACATACCGCCAAAGTATTAAGTTTTTAGACAGGCTCCAAAAGCGCATGAATCATTGCAAAACAAATTGAAATCAACTAAACCATTCGTTGAATTTCCCTGTTGAATGATTCTTTTCAAATGTGCCGCAAAAAAAAGTTACGAGGAAAAATAATATAGTTCATCTCCGTTCCTTTGAATTTGCCAGTGTGTGTATTTGGTCAACGGATAAAAATTTTTGGTATTTTTATTGCGATTGCAGATTATGTTTATCAGTAAGTATGCGCCTTTACAATAATACTACCCTGGTAAGACAGGAAGTCGTATATGCAAAAATGGATTCTGGTATATTAAGTAGGCAAAGTCTGAAAGTCGTATATCTGCATTAGAAATAGTAATTTTAAATTATATTTATTTTTTCTGTTTGTGAGAATTCTAAGATAAAATGCCAAATCTAACGAAGTTCAAAATCTAAATCAAGTTTGGCTAGTCCTATTATCTAACATATCTTGAATGTTTTTAGTTGGATAAATTTCAAATATATTTGCTGAGAAAAGATTAGTGAACACGATGTCATATTCTTCAAATTCCATTTCCTCCAAACTTCGTTTATACATATACAACTTCCTGGTCTTAGTAGGGCACAACAAGGTATGCCCTATAGACCATATTAGTGAGGTTAGAAACACTCCATTGACGGGAGGTCCATATTCAAATTGCTCTACATAGGAATCAAATTTAAGATGGAATATGGCTAGCTAGAAGTAAATGTTAGTATAAAGACATGCAAAATTAGGTGCCCCCATTATTAGAGTTTGTTTCCAAGTACATTTAACATCACAATATAGTTTTATATGTCCTAAAATCCAAATTGAAAACATTATTATACGAAATATATCCGTATATAATCGGCTGACATCGTGCCGAGACCAATTTAAGAATTACTCAATTGCCACACTTCCTGGTCTGTATATTATCGAGTGTGGAGTGTATGTGCACAAGAATAAGAAAAAATTTACAACTTATGGGTATAATCATAATTTCGATACAAGATCTAGAAACGACCTTAGAATACCTACACATCGACTCTCGAAAACCCACAACTCTTTCCTCGTGATGTCATTAAAAATACGATACCATGCAGCCGATATACAACATATCTCGGATCTCGCCCGTTTCAGGAGAAAACTCAATGAGCTTATTGTCGGTCAATCCTTTTACAGCTTAGAAGAATATTTTGAAAAAAAAAACTTGATCTGAAAGTTGTGAATTTTAAAATATTTTTTTTAACCAGGTACATATTACTGGTTTTTGTTTTTTCTTTAATATGACTTCTTCTACACCTTGTTGGTGGATGGAAAATAAAGAGATTCAATTCTGTTCTATTCTATGTCGTAGATCATTTCTGCTGTACGTCAATCATAAACCATAACAAGGAAAATGACATGATACGCTTGCTCGTTAGAATGATGTCAGCTTCAGAAGTTAGAAACGAAGTGAAGCTACGACAAACTTCCATGTATCTTGCCGACCAATTTTATATTGAGCCATCATTAAAAAATATACCATTTTATTTCGAAATTTTGTTTTACACTTGTTAAGAAAGGTTCATAGTACATATTCCAACAGAAATTAATTAATCTTAAGAAATTCGCTAAAATATCCAAAAACAGATGAGAAGGACGCGGCATTTTTAGTCCCATAAGAAATGCATAGGAAATTCAGCGACCAGATCCACGGATGGATCGCGATTCAAAATTTCCGCATAACCTCACTAATATGGTCTATTTATCAGCAGATGAGAGATCAGAATAAGTAATTGTTTTTTCATGTATTTAAAATACTTTGTTACAGTAAAAACACATACTATTTTCCTAGGATGAAAAAAACATTATGGTGAAATTTTACTTACTTATTGAGGCCATAGATGTAGGAAACAGAAATGCATTCGAAAAATGCAACTATGAGCAGGGGAAAGTTTCCAGCGAAATTATCGAACAACACAAAGACGTAGCTACCAGCTCCGTGGGCGAATATCATGGAAAGCACACAGCATATACCACATATTGCTCCTGTTAACATTTGTTTCGACATATTGGGAAACAATTTCATGTCTGACACTGACGAAACGACTCCTTCCAATGTGCCGAATTGTGAATCTATTCCAAGTGTGAAGAGCATCAAGAAAAATAACACTGCCCATAAAGGTGCTCCAGGAAATTGATTGATGGCTTCTGTGAAGATTATGAAGGCTAAGCCCGTGCCTGATGCGGACTGAAATGAATGAATATAAATTCAGTATTCAGGGGGCACAGTTCAAACAAATGTTTTCATCAAACTGAGGTACTTATAGTTGAGTCTCGGAATTGAGCGGTATTATAATGATAATAATAATAATTCTTTATTAATCCCTTCGACATTACAAAATAAGAATGTATAGGACAGGTCAAAATGAGATGAGTTCCTAGTAAAGGAAAATGAATACAAAACTTATCAAAATGAATATGATACACTAGTTATACAAAATAAGCCAAACAAAATTTATGCGAAATGGTCATCTGCAAAGTATTCCGCTATACTATAATAAGATTTCTCAATCAATATGCGTTTGATAGTTTTTTTGCATTTTAACTCATTTAATCTCTTGATTTCATCTGGTAAGTTATTGAAAATTTTAATGCCCTTATAAGATGGGGAAAGTTCAAATTTCGTTGTCCTATGTTGAGGCAGACACAGTGTCCCAGAGTTTCTCGTACAATAGTTGTGATATTTCGACAGTCCAATAAAACTTCCAATATTACGTTTGATAAACAACAGACATTTGTATATATAAATACATAGGAATTCAAATTCAAACCCTTTTCTGACAATAAATCAAATGCATAATTTCCATCCATTGTCTTATTAAAAATAAAAATATTCAAACATAACCACTCATCACACTTTCACAGATATCCACTGTTCCACTTTTCCGCATTAGTGCGAGAAAAGGCTTTTCTATCCCAGCTAATGCTGGAAAATTATTTTTCTCGCACTTCTGCAAGAAAATGATGGTTAAAATTCTGGAACAAGTGAAGTAGAATGGTGAAAAAAGGCGTAGGAAAAATATTGCGATTCATATCTTTGCCGCACGCCTTTTGTCATCAACAGCAATCGCGTGCAGGAAAGTATCACTTTCCGCACTTGTTAGGAAATAGTTATTTTCCTATCAAGTGCGGAAAGTAATACTTGCCCGCACGAAACTGCCGTTGCCCGAACGATGCGAAGCAGAGTTCGGGTAAGCTTACTTACTTTGAAATATAAACACTTTCAATCGGTACGGTGAAGGAATATACCCTAGCACCCTCTGACAGAAGACAAGATCCAGCTGGATATTTTTCATAACAGTGCAAGTAGAGGAAAGTTTGGAAATTGTATAACCAATATCTAATCATAAAATGCTTGAAATAAATAAAAATGTACTCATAAAGGCTGTTCAGAATTTACTTCGTCATGAGTGATACAAGTCGTAAGCCACAGTAACACCACAAGTTATATCGTTCGCTAGTAAAAGTCTTTCGGCTACAGAAAAACGCTATTCGCAAACGGAAAATGAAAGCTTAGCTCTCGTCTGGGCCGTGGAACATTTCCATTATTATCTAGCGGGTTTGGAATTTGAATTAGTTACGGACCACAAGTCTTTAAAGGCAATTTTCAAACCATCGTCGAAGCCACCAGCTCGAATCGAAAGATGGCTTCTCAGGCTACAGGCTTACAAATTCAAAGTTATCTACCAATCGGGGAAACTAAATATAGCCGATTCATTATCAAGACTATGTCAACTCGATGAAGAGTCATCGTTCGACAAGGAAAACGAATATCACGTCCGTACCCTGCTTGAAATTGGCTCACCAGCAGCTATAAATATTAGCAAGATTATAAGTGAGAGTCAACATGATCAGAAAATAACTGATTCAATAAAGAAGATCAAGGAAGATTGTTGGGAAATTGCAGACAAAATGCTCTTTACCCCTTTCGCCAAGAGTTGATGACAATAGGATCAGTTATTCTGCGAGGAAATAGACTAGATATACCTGATTCGTTGAAAGCCGAGGTATTACAATTAGCCCACGAGGGGCATCCGGGAGAGACGGTGATGAGAAAGAAACTGAGAGCCAAGGTTTGGTGGCCATTTATGGGCAGAGAAGTCGAGAAATTTGTAAAAAATTGTAGAGGCTGCTTATTAGTTACAATTCCGGATAAACCACCACCGATGAAAAGGCATAAATTCCCGGAAGGGCCGTGGCAATGTGTAGCAATAGATCTTATGGGACCCTTGCCAAATCAAGATCAACTCTTGGTCATAATAGACTACTATTCAAGGTACCAAGAAATAAATTTTCTCAGAACGTCATTATAAATCACTTGTCAGAGATATTTTGTCGCCTAGGAATACCAAGATCTATTAGAGCGGACAACGGACCCCAATTTGCCAGTCAAGAGTTCAAGAATTATTGTTCAGACAATAATATTGAATTGAACCACACACCACCATATTGGCCTCAAGCAAACGGCGAGGTAGAAAACATGAATAGGGCTATATTGAAGAGGTTACAAATAGCTCAGGCAAAATACCATCTATGGCAGATCTAGTTGTTGAGCCGGTATACGAAGAAGCGCGCGAAAATGACATGGTGAATAAACAAAAAGGAAAGGAAAAGGAAGATTCATCAAGACGAGCAAAAATAATCGAAATAATAAAACAAGGGGACAAAGTTATCGATTGAAATTTATTCTGGGAGGATTCTGCATCTCTTCATAAACTTTTTAGGGTTTTCACTCCCAATCTCTGAATTTACGCAGGAGCAAATCGTTGATTTCATTTTTAATTGATTTTGTTTCAGAGATTGGGAGTGAAAACCCTAAAAAGTTTATGAAAAGGGGACAAAGTGTTAGCGAAGAATATGATAATTCCCAACAAACTGATACCGAGATTCAATAACGAAGAGTTCACTGTAGTAGAGAGAAAGGGAAATGAAATAACCCTTTCAAGTGAGGAGGGCCGGATATAAAAAAGGCACGTTAGCCACTTGAAGAAACTCCCCGAACCAATACAGGGGTGTAAAGACACTGATATTTCCAGAAACAAACCAGGTCAGAATCGCCAAATCCCATTACACATCCCTTATCTCCGAAGCTTATCAACGAAAGTGAACCAGAGAAGGAAGTATCTAAAGTACCAGGAAAGCTGTCGTTACTGAAGCTGAAAAAAAATGGAGGAAATGTGGCAATGTACCGACTGAACTATGAGTGGAACGTGTCAGCAGCAAAGTCTGTATGGTGGACAGGAATGTTAATGAAGGAGATTTGAGTTTATATAGTTGTTATAGTTACGGGGATTTTGAGATTTAGGTATGAAGTGTGGAATTGAATTATTGGAGAAAATGAATAAAACTATTTTGTGCTAAAATGTATGATTATTGACTTATATTTGGAGTAGCACACTCATCTATATTTCATATTCATATACTCTCCAACCGGATAGCACCAATTTTGATAGATGGCGAAAAATATTAGCAATAGTTTTTCTTACTAAAATGTTCTTCACTGAAAAAAATAGGATTGCCCATACCGATTTAAAAAATTGGGGGTTGTATCCATCTTTCATAGGGGGTTGAAAGTAGAGTGCATTTAAACGAAAAAGAGTGATGATTTAAAATATACAGGGTTATAACTATTTAGAGGGGGACTACAGGGATATCGAAAACCGTTAGAAATACAGGTTAGCTTAAATCACAAAAAAGTTGCGATATTCAAGGATTGGTGTACACAGTTCCAAAATATCTCTGATGGTTCCTGGGATATCTCAAAAAAACTGAAAATCAAGATTATCATTTTTTCTTCATTATTCATTTGTTTTTGGACATAATTACACGAAATTCGGTGTGTAATGATAATTCTATATAGCGATTATACTGGTGTACTACTTTTTTGTAATTTAAGCTACCCTTTATTTTTAACGTTTTCGATATTCCTATAGTCAGCCTCTAAATAGTTCTAACCCTGTATACTACTCTGACAAAAAAGTATCCGGAAATTTGAAATAAAACGCACAAATATTAAAATTCTTCAATATTCATTGAATCTCCTTCTAAATATGCTCCATTTGAAGCGATACACATGTGCCAACGTTTTTTCCAATCATTTTTTATAGGCGCTTTCAAGGCTGGCCTTCAGCTGCTTCTGCGAATTTTCATTTATGGCATCTATGGAGTCAAATCCGGTTTCCCGGAGCGGTAATTTCAGTCTGAAGAAAAGAAAAAAGTCACACGGAGCTATAGTCTATCCAAATCCGAGAGGCCAGCGTAAACACACTGACTAACGCGTGATCTTATTTAAGGTACTCCTCTTATTGGTCAAAGCTTCAGGAACGCCATGTTTGCAGGTGGGAGTAATGCAGAACCGCATTACGTTTGATTCATTGATTGTATGCGAATTGTTGTGTAGAACTGCAGAGATCATTCATTGCTTTTTCTTTCGTAAATTGGTTTATAGTTGTAGCAAGTTATTCAAGTTACAAGCATTTAAGATAATGTCGAGTACTGATACTGCTGAGGAATCGCATGTTGACTTAAGTCCTCCAAAAAAGATACGTCTGAAACGACACTTCAGTGCCGAGATAAAAGATATGATTTTGAATACTTATGAAATTGAGATTATTCAAAATGCAGGAATGTGTTTAAAGGACGTAGAACTCCGAGTTGCTGAGAGACTTGGCATTGGAGCTCGAAGTGTTAGGAGAATTATTTCCGAATACATAAATTCCGGCAACAAATCAAAATCGGACCACCAAATGGGAGTCCTTATCAGATTTCGATAAAAATGTAATACGGCGAAAAGTTCACGAGTTTTTCTTCAGAAATGAACACCCGACTATAAAGAAAGTATTAAAAATAGTTAATGAAGACTCGAACTTGCCAAATTTTAAGAAGAGTACCTTCTCTATAATATTGAAAAAACTTAATTTCAAATATGGACATCGCCAACGCAACAGTTTTTTAATGAACCGTGACGACATTAAATGTTGGAGAAGAAACTATCTCACGAAAATTAGGACCTTCCGTGATGAAAACAGGAAGATTTACTGCTTGGATGAAACTTGGTTAAATGCCGGTCATACTAAATCCAAAGTGTGGACCGATGAAACAGTTACATCTTCTCGGCAAGCGTTACTTGCTGGATTATCTACTGGATTAAAAATCCGTCTGGGAAGGTCTTGAATTTTGAGTTTAACCCTCGGTTTCATAAAGCTTGATCAGAGAATCAACGATCGATTGACGGATGAACGTCAATTAGTTTTCAGTCGATAAGTTGGTCATAAGCATTCTGAATATCATTCTTGCACCAAATAATTATCTATACACGCCCATTTGATGATTCTCAACTGCTACTCCTCCAATATATTCGGAAATATGAAAGTTTCAATGATTTCCTTCGGGAAATCGAATGCCAAATCGTTGATCGAGCAATCAAAGTTTTGTGAAACTTGATGTAAGTACCATTTTGGTGGAAAACAATTTCAACATTATTTTTCAAATGAAGTGAATATATTTTTCCAGGCAAAGGGCAAAGAATTATAGTGTGTCATATTGGCAGTGACACTGGTTTTTTAACTGGAGGACTCTGGACTTTCCAATCCAAAAAAAACTGGTGACTACCATGAAGAAATGGATGGTCAGTCCTTCGAAAAGTGGTCGAGGGTATACTTCCTAAATTGGAGGAAAATTCTATAGTAGTTTTAGATAATGCTCCTTACCATTCAAGGAAAATGGAAAAAATTCCTAATTCACAATTCAGAAAGAGTGATATCCAACAATGGTTGAGGGAGAAAAATATTGATTTCACCCCTGACCTCATAAAAGCGCAATAGTTGCAGATAGTCAGGCAGAACAAAGAAAACTTTGAAAAATACATCGTGGATGAAACCGCAAAGGCCCAAAATATTACTGTACTTAGATTACCGCCCTACCACTGCGAACTGAACCCTATTGAATTGATTTGGGCCGATGTCAAGAATTTTGTGGCAGATAAAAACACCACATTTAAAATGGCTGACGTTCAAAATCTTTTTCAAGAGGCTCTCTCACGGGTTACTTCCGAAAGATGGAGAAAGTGCGTGAAACATGTCAAACAAAAAGTTGAGGTAGACAAGTGGAAACTGGATAATATTATGGATGATATAACAACAGTCATCGTCAACTTAGAGGAAAGTTCTGCATCTTCTGACGACACTACGGGGTAGTCACTTTTACAAAAAAAATATTGTTACACATTTATATTATATACATAGTATTTATTAAAGTGGGAACTTTAGATTAATTGTTCATTACTGAGACTCGTAGATAAGCATACATATTTTTCACCGGAACTGGAACACTCAAAAAGTTTTAAAATATAACGCTCTCGGAATTCAATTTATTAGTACACCTCTGCGTTATCACGTTCTTGACGCGTGATCAGTGCATGCTGCAATGTTTACCTCTGGCCTCTTGGATTTGGATATACTATAGATCAGGCGAATAAGGTGGCTGGTCGGTGGTATTCATCGAGTGTTTGGTCTTAAAATCGCTAATAATCGTGGCTCGATGAGTTGGTGCGTTATCGTCATGCAAAATCCACTAATTGTTTTGTCACAAATACGGCCATTTATGGCGAATATTTTCACGGAAACGTCTCAAAACAGTTAAATAGAAGTTCTCATTGACCGTTTGACACAATTTCCTTGATTTTATCGACGTTATCGTTGGTTGAAGAGGTCGACGGTCGTCCTGAACGAGGCAAATCTTCGACGATCTCCCGACCGTTTTTAAAGACTTTGTACGTTTCGTACACTTGGGTTTTCAATAAAACAGAGTCTCCATAAGCCTTTTCTAGCATTCGCAACGAGTCAGTGCACGAAATTTTGTTCAAAACACAAAATTTGAGACAAACTCTTTGTTCAATATTTTTTTCCATTGTAAAATTCGCAGACTACTACTGAGGTCGACTGGTTTCAACAGCTGTCGTAAACAAACTTCGACAGACCGCGCTCAGGTTTGACACGGACAGTCCTACCAACTTACAAATACTTAAAAATACTCAACGCGGCAATTTAAATGAGAATTTCCGGATACTTTTTTGTCAGAGTGTATTAGACGAGTTTCGGGATTTTTCATAAATATTTATAGTTAGCAATATTATGAATTTATTCCATTTGGCTTTTCTACACTGTATATTCATGTTTATTAAGGTAGACTCATTGCGGACATATTGTGAGTTTTTCAGGGTAATCTTGACCAAAAGTAAGAACCCCAACGATTTTTTCCTTCTACTACCTACTGCGGAAACAAGCAATATTTCTACATTTCATGGAGAGCTTATCACAGACAGGGAGAAAATAATAACAAATCATTCAAAGCATGAATTATGAATCTTAAATTACGAAGTATTTTGCCAGAATTCCTGCTCACCAAAACAGTCAAGAAGTAGGTAATAAAGTTCCAAATTATTCAAATGAAATTTTCCGAATCAATCTTTCAATATTCTCTCCTGATTAATTCTGAATCGATCAAAAACTTTTCAACGAATTATTAGAAATTTGTCGACATAAATTTTAGCCAGTTAACAGTTGACGTTAATTGTTAAAAACATAAGATCATTGGACATGGCAGTCGATACGGATGTGCTTGTCTCTGGGAATGAAGTGCAATTTTTATCTTAATCTATACAATCTTTCGATTGCATTTTTTTATTGCGAAACAAAATTCGTTCTCAAGATAACGTATCACGAAAACGGTATTTTTAGGAATCTTCAAGTATCCCTCTTAACCTTTACCTGATGTTTGTAAAGGATATGTTGATACCTTTCTAATACCATAACATCTGTAACATTGACCTCCTAACCTAACCCATTCTAATAATTCAAGAACGCAAAAAAAACAAATAATTTTGTATGCTGCCTGAATATTTGACCAAGGATTAATAAAATCTCATTCAAATTAGCTCGACATACAACTCATTTATCAGGAGATTATGATATTACTTTTTATCCTCCCAAGTATAATTATTCCTAGTTGAGAAATAAACTTTCACTTTTTTCCTTGAACGAAAAAGTGCCAGTGTTTTCTCTCTACTCAATCTGGTGTGAAATCTTTCGGTTTTTTTTTGGATCTTTCGTCCTAATTAGTACGAAGAAGCATATACTTGTTGCATATTTATTTTTTCAGTTCCACGAAAAATATGAAATTATTCCTGTTAATATTTTTCGCAATATCACAAATTGTGCAGGTTTATAGTGAGAATGATATCAGTTTCGAATGGAGAAAATTCCAGGTAAGAATTTTTTGAATAATGATAAATCTTGAGGACTGAAGAATATAAATTGAAAATTTTCAAACTCTACCGATATCCATAAGAAATGAAAAAATTCATCAGAGATATTGCAAACATGAAATAAAACACATAAATTATTCATGAACAATCTGTAGTGTCCTTCAAAATTTTTATTCTCTAGCAGAAAAATATCGTGAATATTCATTTCAGAGAAAATATGAAAAATCGTACAGATCTGTTGTTGAGTATAAAAAACGAATGTCCATTTTCGAAATGAATCTGAAAGAATACAAGGAGCACAATGATCTATACGAAAAGGGGGAAATATCATACAGAAAGGGTGTAAATAAGTTCGCAGACTGGACTAAGGAAGAATTCATGGAGTACGTTAACAGAGGAAGTCTCAAAAGCAGAAACAGAAGGAGGAGATCTTTAACCCAGACCTCCAATAACATCACTTTGCCCACCTATGTCAATTGGGTAGAAAAAGGAGCAGTCACTGAGGTCAAAGATCAAGGCCTTTGTGGTTCATGTTACGCATTTAGTACGGTAAGCTAGTATGATTTTTATTGTTCGATTTAAAAAAAAATAATACAGTCAAACCAACAATCCAAATCGATTTCTACTCAGGAATTTCTTACCGAACGTTAAGATGATTCATTTTCAACAAATGAATGTTGCAGAACATGGCCGAACATTTTGGTTCCATTATTTTTTTTTTTGATATAGCAGGGGAAATCTTCGACAATGAGACAGTGTCATGTTTCAGAGGGCGATTCGACACTCGCCAAGAAGAACCCTTTCTGGAGAACTAGTGTGGGGTTACTTATTCTCTTGAGTTCGCGACCCACTAAAACCCTAACTGCTTCTTCTTGGTTCCGGGAATTTGCTTATAAACCAGTGGACTCTTATAGTTTCTGGGCTCTCACACGATCATAGTCGTGCAGATAGTTGCATGCTGCCTATATCTTTCATAGGTTAAGCTCTTCTTTGGTTACTTTTTAAATCCTTAACTGATCTCTCGGTCTTCGGTGATAGGTTCTTGACCTTCTAGCTTCTTCTGTGGGATAGTAGTCAACTAATCTTCGTAGTTCCTCATTTGGATGTTGTTTGGCTTTGTCGAATATCCTTTCCGCCTTTCTCTTCATGGATTCTGTAACTGGTTCTCATTCCAAGTCCTTGTAGATTTGTTTGTTCCTAACAAACCAGGGTTTATCCATCGCCATTCTAAGGAGTTTATTCTCAGTAGCCTGTATTCTCTTGATGTGGGTCTTGGCTGCGAAGCCCCATGCCGCCGAACCATATGTGAGTTGTGGTCGCGCAATAGTTTTAATCATCGTCAACTTGATGTTCTTCTTCTTCTTCTGCCTATGAGTAGATAAAGTCTACTCATTGCGACTTTTGTTTTATCAACTGCACATTTGATGTTTGTTTTTATATGTTAGTCCTTTGTCAAGCTTCGCTCCTAGGTATGTTGCTTCATTTTCCCATTCAACCTCTTCTCCACCAACTTCGAGGTTTTCTTCCATCCTCAATCCTCTCTTTTGCAGTAATACTGCTTGAGTCTTTCTTCCATTGATTTGGATTTTCCATTTGATGCACCATTTGAGTAATTCATCTATGGCTTCCTTCAGTCTCTGGTGTATGATCTCTGGGCGTCGATGTCTGAACGCTATTCCTGTGTCATCTGCGTACAAGGTGAGCATATTTCTAGCATTCTTCGGGATGTCATGAACGCATATTACGTAAAGCCAAGGTCCAAGTACCAATCCTTGATGCACTCCCGTTTCCAATTGTCTGGTTTGAGAGGTTGCTCCATCTAACTTCACATAAAAGTTTCTATTCCTCAGATAGTTTCTTATAATCTTGCACAGCTTGGTCGAATATCCTGCTTTTTTCATCTTATAGATTAGTCCTTCGTGCCATACTGTATCAAAAGCTCTCTCGATATCCATCAGAACTAATCCTGTGGCCTGTTTGGTCTGCATTCCTTCGGTGACGTATTCTATGAGCCGTAGCAATTGGAGTTCAGTCGAATGTTGTCGTCGAAATCCAAATTGTTCGGGTGGAATTATCTTCAACATTTCTGTTTCCTCATTTAGCCTTTTAGCGATAACCCTCTCGACGATTTTTCCTAGTTCTGATAGTAGGCTTATTGGTCTATAATTTTGAGGAAATTTCCGTTCCTTTCCAGGCTTATTGAAAACTATCATTTCTGCAGTTTTCCATCTCTTTATGGTTCCATATTGGCCACGGAGGTCATGCTGAATAGCAAAGTTGAACTCCTTCAATAGGCAATAAACCCTTATATCACCTTCCACTGTGACATTTTTTCCTGAATCCTAATCATTATTTATAGATTACTGCCTCTCTTTGCTTTCCGTTGAATTAAATCATAACTGAAACAATTACATAGGAAATCTCATACAACACATACCGAAATACACAGAGTAAAAATCGGGGGACACTCTTACAACACGGCATGAGTGCAAAAATGGCCACATAAAAACATCAAAGCGGCAAAACACTAAGGATTTAACTAAAAGGCGGCTCTTATTACATTTTTATCATGATCAAACTGTAATAAAAGCTGCTTTTTAGTTAACAACACGGCATTAGTGCAAAAATGGTCACATAAAAACATCAAAGCCACAAAACAGAAAGAATTTAACTAAAAGGCTGCTTTTATCACTGCTTTATCATGAGCAAACTGTAATAAAAGCAGCCTTTAGTTGAATTCTTACTGTTTTGTGGCTTTGATGTTTTTATGTGGCCATTTTTGCACTCATGCCATGTTGTGAGATGGTCCCCGGATTTTTACTTTGTCTATTTCAGTATGTGTTGTATGAGATTAGAGGTTTCATATGTATTTGTTTCTAATAGGTACCTATTGGTTTTATGTTTTTTAGAGTCGTGAAGAATACCCTAATCAGGGTCGGAGAAGACCTTGTATAATAAATTTCCCTACACTCCTTAATCTAAAGAATATAAACTTTTTTGGGAATTATACTAAATTTATGTGTATATTGTTATACCCTTAAGAAAATTAGGAATGCCATTCAAAAAATTTTCGATGACTTCTTATATGAACCTCGTATTTTATACCTGATATGGTATACATTATGGTGGTATGTGAGCAATGAGCAATCACGTTTATCAAGTGCAAATCTTATCCTTCAAGATCAAGGACAAGCCTAAAAAATCTAAAATCTCTGAGCAGAGAAGTTTTGTTTCAGTTTTAACGATAACCTCTTAAAAACCTCTTATCTACCCTAATCTGGCTTTCTGTGGTTCAATGAGTTCGGTCAAGAAATTTGCTACCCCTTCTTAGTGGCAGTATTTCACTATTTTCATATCAAGAACCCTTTCATGAAATAGGTGCCTTTTTTCAGATTGGCAGTTTGGAAAGCAACAATAAAATAACCAATGGGAATTTAATACCTTTGAGTGAGCAACAACTGATCGATTGTTCTTGGGAGCAGGGAAATTATGGTTGTGAAGGCGGTCTAGCTTCTAATGCTCTGCAGTACGTGCAAGAATTCGGTATAGAAGGTGAATTAGATTATCCCTATCAAGAAGACAACGGAAACTGTCGCTACAACAAATCTAAGGTGGTAACGAAGGTGAAAGGTTTCGTTGAAATAGATGAGGGCTCAGAGCAAGAACTTCAGATAGCCGTGGCCACCGTTGGTCCGGTTTCTGTGGCCATAGATGCCACTTTCGAGTTGCAAGGCTACGATTACGGCATTCTGGACGACCACTTTTGTACAACTTACGAGCTGAACCATTATGTTGTTGTGGTTGGATTTGGTGTTGAGAACGGGATAGAATATTACCTCGTGAAAAATTCTTGGGGAAAGGATTGGGGGGACCATGGCTATTTCAAGATTGTCAGGAATAAGGAAAACAGATGCGGCATAGCTACAATGGCCGTTTATCCAATTATGTGAATTCGACCTTCGATAGGATTATTTATTTATTTATTTCATTATTTATTATCAGTGCTGAAGATACAGTATTATTAAGTATT
The DNA here is from genome assembly GCF_907165205.1 of Coccinella septempunctata. Classification (NCBI taxonomy): domain Eukaryota; kingdom Metazoa; phylum Arthropoda; class Insecta; order Coleoptera; family Coccinellidae; genus Coccinella; species Coccinella septempunctata. The sequence continues at coordinate 16,056,290 of NC_058189.1, read as the reverse complement.
TATTGTACACATTTGAAGTGAAAGGTTTGAAATACACGATCATGAGAAAATTCCTGTATGCCTGGAATTTATATCAAAGAATCTAAGTTTTTCCATATTTCAGTAAAATATTCTGTGCCATTTCACCAAGCTTATGACAAAGAGACACTTTTAGATTCAAATGAGTAAAATAGTTTTGTTTGAAAGATGATTTAAAAAATAAACTAACGTAACGATTACTCGAGGACTAACAAAAATGTAGGTAATCATCATAGAAATTATTTCAGAAAATGTTTCAGTTTAAAGTCCATTACATTTTACAATTATTGTCTTCCAATGAGGTCAAATTGATAAATATAAATCAGCGAGCTATAGACCATATTAGTGAGGTTAGGCGGGAATTTTGAATCGCGATCCATCCGTGGATCTGGTCCCTGAATTCTCTATGCATTTCTTATGGGACTAAAAATGCCGCGTACTTCTCGCCTGTTTTAGGATATTTTAGCGAATTTCTTAAGATTTATTTCTGTTGGAATGTGTTCTATGATCCTTTCTCAACAAGTCGAAAACAAAATTTCGAAATAAAATGGTATATTTTTTTAATAATGGATCAATATAAAATTGGTCGGCAAGATCCATGGAAGTTTGTCTTAGCTCCATTTCGTTTCTCACCTCTGAAGCTGACATCCTCCTAACGCGCAAGCGTAGCATGTCATTTTACTTGATACTGTTCATGATTGACTTATAGCAGAAATAATCTAAGACATACGGATATATTCCATATAATATTGTGTTCAATTTTGATTTTAGGACATATAAAAGTATTTTGTGATGTGAAATGTACATGGAAACAACCTCTAATAATGGGGGCACCCAATTTTGAATGTCTATATTAACATTTACTTCTCTCTAGCGATATTCCACCTTAAAGTTGATTTCTATGTAAAAAAATTTGAATATGGATTTCCCGCCAATTGAGTAATTCTAACCTCACTAATATGGTCTATACTTAATCTTCATTTCTTCAATACATCTTTATACGCTTTCTGTTTAGTATATTAGAGGTGTGTTTTAATTATTTAATAATTTGAACCAACGAAAGCTAGCGATAAACGAGCTTAGTACCTGGATGGATCAAAAAATACAACTGGACGAAGAAAAGAGATGAATCTTTATATGTATAAAAAGGAATCCCCATTTAGCTTGGTAACGCCACATCTTGGGAACGACCCAACCGATTTCATTCATCTATTTTTAATTTTTGACACTTTGTAGAAAGTTCTTACGTAAAGATCAAGAAAATTTTTAAAAATGTACGGCCTTCTTTATTATTGTATAGTGACTATATACTCCCCTGTGGGGGATATATATATTATTGCTACAACGACCTGATGAAGTAGATGAAAATCTACGAAACGTCGCCAAATATCCTTTAAGAGTTTCGGTGTTTGTCCTTGTTCCCACTAAAAGAATTTCTTTTTGATTTTAATTAATTTTGGGTACCTAGTACTCTGACAAAAAAGTATCCGGAAATTTGAAATAAAACGCACAAATATTAAACTTCTTCAATATTTATTGAATCTCCTTCAAAATATGGTCTCTTTGAAGCGATACACATGTGCCAACGTTTTTTTCCAATCATGGAAACATTTTTTATAGGCGCTTTCAGGGCTGGCCTTCAGCTCCTTCTGCGAATTTTCTTTTATGGCGCCTATGGAGTCAAATCTGGTTCCCTGAAGCGGTAATTTCAGTCTGAAGAAAACAAAAAATTCACACGGAGCTAGATCAGGCGAATAAGTGGCTGGTCGATGGTATTTATCGAGTGCTTGGTCTTAAAATCGCTAATAATCGTGGCTCGATGAGATGGTGCGTTATCGTCATGTAAAATCCACGAATTGTTTTGCCACAAAAGGGAATACTCCTTGTGATGAAAATGATGTATTTTTTATGAAATATCTTTGAAACGTCACATTTTGAAATAACCATTTCAACCGTTCCCCAAAAAAAAATTATTTTAAACACTTAAAAATGAAAAATAAAAATGGGTATTTAAAGTTTGAAGCTTTTTATCTCGATTGCACAAGTTGGCAACATCGACTGAAATATGCCTTGATAATGATAATGAAGGACAACAAATGCATTATTATCTTGATGTGATAGACAAAGATGGCTATCTATGAAGTCTGCGACGAACGAGGAAGGTCGTAAAATTGTATGGGATTTTTATGGCCGGTTGCAGTTGAAGCTCGCCAGTAAGTACGCGCCTGTAGATCAGCAGCTGTTATTTTATAAACAAGCTGATCGGACATTGTTCTTTTCATTGTCTTGTAGGCGCTGTTGCCAAAAAAACTCTGCACAAAGCGATTTAAATTTTAAAACCCCATATTTGAAGGATGATTTTGAATAGTTCCCACGGTGAATTCGAAAAAATCATGAATGAAACTCATAATTATTCAGTTTAAACTTGCATATGCAGTGATAACCCAAATTGAGGAGAATTTCCCAATCCGGCCGTTTACGGCGAATATTTTCACGCAAACGTCTCAAAACAGTTAAATAGAAGTTCTTATTGACCATTTGACACAATTTCCTTGATTTTTTCGACGGTCGTCCTGAACGAGGCAAATCTTCGACGATCTGCCGACCGTTTTTGAAGACTTTGTAACATTCGTACACTTGGGTTTTCGATAAAACAGAGTGTCCATAAGCCTTTTCTAACATTCAGTCAGCACACGAAATTTCGTTCAAAACACAAAATTTGAAACAAACTCTTTGTTCAATATTTTTTTGCATTGTAAAATTCGCAGACTACCACTGAGGTCGACTGGTTTCAACAGCTGTCGTGAACAAACTAGTCGACAGACCACGTTCATGTTTGTCATAGTAATTACGGACAGTCCTACCAACATACAGAAACTTCAAATACTTAAAAATACTCAACGCGGGCAATTTAAATGAGAATTTCCGGATACTTTTTTGTCAGGGTGTATTTTATCAAATCTGAAGTCATTTGAACGCGAGGCAAGAGCTGAAATAATTTATATTTATGTTACTGTACGAACATACAACTTTTTCGGATTTTGTCTTTCCTGTGTTATCCATCTTTTTAAACAGTACAAAATGAAAATATTTTTTATAGATAAGTAATTTCCTAGAAAACTGCCTCCGAATTTACCGAAACTTCGTGCCTCTTTTTCCAGCGATAAGAGAAGCTGAAGGCATGATGCAGTTTTATTACTGGCGATAATGCATTTCATATGAGATATTCTATCGCCAGTTTGACCTATGGCTGTAGCTACGTGAAAACCTACTTGTATTGTATATTATGTAATTGCTGCTGTTCTGATCTAAAGGGGCATTTTTTCGCAGCTCTTTTTCCTTCTCTAGTCTGCGCCCAAGAGCTATGACGATGGAAGACGTTTCCAGTAAATGAAACGTCACTTATTTGGGTTTAAATGTGTTGTTTGCTTTTGAATCCCCCTTCACTAAATTTCTCTATAAGTAATCAGGGTAAGTACTGTTATGGTTTAAGTTTTCTAAAAATAATTTCGTTTAGTTTGTCCAATGAGTAATAGGAATTAGAAGAAATTTTTGTTAATTTATAAGAAATTTATTCATTATAGATGCTATGATATGAAATTTTGGGATAGCATGGAGACATAAAAAAAAGATGGAGAATTGTCAGTCAGAATATTTTTTAGAAAAGTCACTTATTTTAGTTGAGAATTAAATATTGTTTCATAAGTTACGATTTCGTTGATTGTGATAACAAATTAATTTATAATATAAAATAAAAGTGTAATAAACGGATCGTAACAAAATGGCGCAACCAACGTGGGGCGATTTGAGTTATAGAAATACTCAAAATATGGAATCCAGAAACAAGATTTTAGCTGGAGCTCAAGAAAACAATAATTCCATTATACTGGATTTTATTTTAAAGATGAGAGAAGATATAAACAAGATATTCGATGAACAGTCTGAACATTTTAAGAAATTTGAAAAGCATTCTAACAAACTGGATGAACAATTCATGAAGTTGGATGAACAATTTGAAAAATTTGGTCAAAATGGTACGGAAATTGAAAGAAAAATTAAAGAATGTGCAGAGAGAATGGAGAACAAAGAAACAAATATTTTATCAATGGAACAAAAAGCAGACAGACGAAATCAGAAGGAATTAGATTTTACAGAGCATTATATCCGAAAAGAGGTACAGGAACAACTGGATGATGACATAAACGAAATAAAGGAGAATGATGAAATACAAAAAGAAACATCAGAAAGAGTCATGGACAAAGAAAATTCTACGTCAGGAATAGTCAAGTTGGGGGATCAAGAATGGAATTTCAATGGAAAAGTAAAAGGAAAATATACTGTACTGGTGCCAATAATTGGGAATGTTGAGGAATTGGTGGATCGAGCATTGTTATGGTTCAATGATGAGGAGGGAGCATGTATAAGAAATTGGAATCACACAAGTAACCGAAAATGGGAGAATGTCATCCAAAGAGAGAGAGAAAAAGTGGAATGGATTGGAAAAAATTATTCAAGGAGAAAAAAGAGAAAAAAATGGAGAAAACATAAAAAGTTCAAGAAAAAAGATTTAGGCTAATAATTGATGAATTTTTTGTGTGTGTGTGTGGAATTTCAGTTTGTTGAATTTAAAATGTTTATTCCCAAAATTTTCAATTTGGGGAATAAATATTTCAATTTTGGAGATTTTGTTATGGTTTAAGTTTTCTAAAAATAATTTCGTTTAGTTTGTCCAATGAGTAATAGGAATTAGAAGAAATTTTTGTTAATTTATAAGAAATTTATTCATTATAGATGCTATGATAGGAAATTTTGGGATGGCATGGAGACATAAAAAAAAAGATGGAGAATTGTCAGTCAGAATATTTTTTAGAAAAGTCACTTATTTCAGTTGAGAATTGAATATTTTCGATCAGTTGCGATTCCGTTGATTTGAATTACAAATTAATTTATAAAATAAAATAAAGGTATAATTATCGGATCGTAACAGTACTTTGAGTTGTCCACGTAACATAGAGTCCTACCACAATAAGACGATCACGATTTTTGACCATAAAGTAGTAACGTGTCTATCAAATGCTGTCATTAATAAGTATTTTCGAATGATACAAGATTTATATAAGCGTTACTTTCCAGCGCAGGGTAATTTAAAGGTCAGGACAGTACAAACTGAACGATATTTTCAACCTCACGTTTATAGTCTGATAATGTCGTTTCTGAAACGGCAGGGACAAGTTGAGTGGAATTTTGTGGTTGAATTCGGGTGTCGCCCTGGATTACTCAAATTCACAATCGAAACAGGTACGTGCTGCGCTGTAGGCCATTGCTTTTTAAACGCCTAGGATGGTTATATTAAAATTCTGTATGCGGGTTCGGATAAGGCGACAAAAATTTTCATCTGAGAACTAGCGCATCCTTTGAACGAAATGGGGAGCTGCGCCATCTTGTTGGAAAATTATCGTTTGATAGTCTTCTGCATTCTCCAATACTTGCAGGAGGGCTGGATAAATAGCGTTCTCCAATAGATATGAATACATTTGGCCTGTGAGATTACCTGGTATAAAAAAGGGCCGATTATGTGATTTCCATAAATGCCCTCCCGAGCATTTAATTTTCCAGGAAGCTGAGTATGCACCTCACGAAATAATCATGGATTTTCATCTGACGAATACTGAGGCCCGGCGCAAATAGAAACGCAGGTTAGTGAGGTGACGCAGCGTGAGTTTTTGTAAAACATAGAAAAGACCAGACCGCGCAAATAAAGCGTGACAGTGACTTGTCACATAGTACGTGCATCGCAGGAAAAAGCTGCGTCACCCTGAGTCACCTAACCAACCTGCGTTTCTATTTGCGCCTGGTCTCACAGTTATGCCGGTTAACAAGGAACACTCGTCCGAAAAACAGATATCGAACATATACTTCATTCACTTTTATTTTAGCACTCGGTTGGCCATTGAAATTTGACTCTTTTCACTCTGTATAGTACGAAAATGTAGGGTTATGAAGCTTGTCAAAAAATGTTTGGGTTTTGAATCAACGCTATGTTGACCGTTCTACGTAAAAGTTTCTGTTATTACGTATTTTATCACAATGTCGCATCTCTTCGGAAAATATGTGACGAACATAATTGAAGTTTATACAAACTGATTGAAGGCATACCAAATCCAGTTATTTGCATGGAAAATACAAGAGATCACAGAGATCACTATAATATCATAATATGCATTAGCGTATTATCAAATGTTCGTTATCTTCTTTGGCTAATGTTTTAATACGTTACATCAGTTGAAGATTTCAAAAATATTAACCCGAAGATGAAATGCATATGATGCAGTGGTTGGGGCTGGGTATCTCCCGAAAGAAAACAGATAATTAAAAGAATGTTAAATTATTCAACAAAAATCATCTTGCATAAATATAAGTAAAAAGAATTAAAGGAATAAGTTTCAAGTCAAGATGAACTTCACCTTGAACAAAAATTTCACATGAATAAACAATTCACAGGACAACTGGCGCGTATTTGGGGCTGTTCATCTTAATACATTAATATTTGATTTAATAATAATAATTAGGTTATTATTGGTACCTTAAGACTTTTAATTTACAATGTATAGGATAAGTCGAATGAAAAATAGAAAAATCAATTTTTGAGAACCTATTTTACGATGACATTAATCGAAAATCCTGTAGTAAACTTTTCGCATGAATTCACTCAAACATAATATTCTAAAATGCCACCACTTTTTTGGGTCTCCCAATAGAAGGAAATTCTTTGTCATCCTCTTCATTCACAGAATCTTTCTGATCATGGAAATATTCAGCTGAAATATAAGTCGTTTATATTCAGATGAAACATAAGATACCTATATAAATTCTCTTACATTGAATATGTTCGCTACCGTCTGACGTATTGTTGATTTTAGAATATCAGGGTAAAACTATTTGAATGAGCGGACCTGAATTCTTAATAGCACTCCCTGAAACCCTGTCTCTTTTTTCAATCACCTTCGGCATTTTCGTAATACAAATTAATATTAGTTTTGGCAACGGCGTTATTACATTAACGACATTTCATGAGTGCCAACCCTACTCCGTTCTAGTTACAAAAACTTGAGAAAATTATTTCATGGCCAACCGACTGCTAAAATAAATGTGAATGGAGTATAGTTTTGATAACCGTTAATCATTTCACTGACCACTTCACAGAACTGGATGGAGTCGACGATCGGGATCATCCTCATTCAGTTCCTGAACCAATCGTATCTTATAAGGATGGAATTTCTGTTGTTTAAGGATTCTCATGACTGTTGTGCATGAGACACCAGATACATCGGACAATATCCTAGTACTAAAGGTCGGGTCCATTGCTACATAACCTAAGACACTCACGTCACTCGCTTCGTCTCATTCATGCACCTTCTCTTTGTTTCTGACTGAAGCAGTAGCGTCAAATTTGGCAACCAGTTGCGCAACATAAGCACATGAGTGTACCTTTTTCCTGGATGTGGTTGGTAAAATAAATCCGGTTTTGCTCGCGCAGTGTCCTTATTTCTAACGAATAATTCTATCATTTCCACCCTTTCTCCCACAGAATACACCATTTTAATTCCACTGCAAATTTACAATCGCTTTGGCACACTTGTAACGTTCTTAAAAATTCACCATAGACTAGAGTGAACCAAAATCATGGTACGTCTAGTTTTTTGGACATAAAATCAATACTTTTTAAGACAAAAAGTTTATACTTTTCTGACAAAAAAATTAACAACATGACTACTGAATACCTACCTATGAAATGTGTCGGATACGAAGAATATTCTCGAGATAAATTCCACATTGCCTTTTTTACTCTTTTCACTGTTTTTTCATTATTGATGAATATTTTGAAGCAAAATTTTAGAGTCAGATAGTACTCGACACGATCTTCAAAATTAGTTATAGCAACACCCCTCATCCCTATTCAAACTCAAGGGGTCGTGCTCACCCCTGTTAGGGGGTTGAAGTTGGGGGATAAAAAAAGCGGAAAAGTTGTTTCCCCTCGAATCAAAAATTGACGGCTCCAAGCGAGTTTCTACATTTCCATTTCAAAGTCGAAAAATCAAGATGTTAAGTTTTCGTTGGACCATTCTGTATATAGGAATCAAATTGTTTTAATTATAAAATAATCAGAATATCAGAAATAATCAGAAGTATATCTGAATTCCGAGCATTTTGATAGTGCATATATCTCATGATTGTTATATGAACCATATTTGTTGGATTAGTTCAAACATTTCAGTACTTTACATAAACAATATAGTTGGATGCTACTTGTAATGATTCATTATTTCATTATGTATTAAATAAGACTTGTTTTCATCTGTTTGTCTTTGGATAATACTTCTGGAAATTTTATTTCCACACCAATTCCTCATTCAATTATAATGAACATATTTCCTCAGCTATGTTCTGTTGAGAGTATTTTCGTTTATTCGATTCTAAAGGGAGGAAAAAATTTTTAACTAAATATTACTCACATTATCCAATTCTCTCTCCAAGTCACACACCTCCAGTTTTGGCATTATCAGCGTTTTGGTGGTGTCTCTAATTGTCACGTTGAACAAAGCACCTGCTGGGGGTAGATCGCTTTCATTATAATCGGGACCAAATAACTTTGTTAATGTGATATTCCTGGAGTCCAAACACTTATCATAAATCATAGTTGCTTTGAATCCAATTATAGAGAAAACCACAATACCGGCAAACATGGACGTGAAACAGTTCGTCAAGGATACTGTTATAGCATCTCTGAAACAATTATTGTTCACAGGATTGTAAGAAGAAAAAGCAATAAGGCCTCCAAAAGCAAGCCCAAGTGAAAAGAATATTTGCGTTCCAGCTTCTAACCAAACAACAGGATCCAGTAATGTGTGCCACTTGGGAGTGAACAAATGGTGTAATCCATCGAGAGCACCCTTCAACGTTATGCCTCTGAAGAAAAATATGATGAGCACCATATAAGGAAAAGTTGCTGTAACGTAAACGATGAGATTGGATGAGGCTATACCCTTCATCATGCAGAGGTATACGAGAGTCCAAGATAAGATGAGGGCCATTGCTATTTTCCAATTGAAAACTTCTGGACTGTTTATATCTTCAGACACCATCAGGGTTGTGCGATACCAAAAGTGCTGAGTTGGACTGCTCACCTGCAAAATGAAGTTCTTATGAATTTTTTCACTCTTTAAAATTTCATTTTCAAAATAATATTATTAGGAAATGTTATGCCTGAATACATTGTAAGAAGAATTAGACGCAGGGCCGGCCTTATCTCTACTGGCGCCCTGAAAGAGATCTTTCTCGGCACCCCCTATATTTTTAGAAAACTCGAAAAAGGAAGAGCATTATAAATATTATAAAAATATGAAGCACGGACAGTCTTATCAACCAGGGACATGTTGTGAAAAAAATGATAACTTTTACCCCTTATATTTTGGTTAAATTTAAATGACTGAGGTAACAATCAATAAGTTGCAAAAAGATTGAATTTTGTCTTCAGAAAACTTTGCTTCTATCAGATATCGATTGAAATTCATTCTGGGAGGATTCTGCTTCTATCAATTGACAACTTTTTCAAGTTAGAGAATTGGTTAGTCAAATGAATCACTTCATAACACTGAATGCGGAAAATTTAACGTTTTTTCAAATTTTTGATCTACATATTTTGAGAGTTTTGAAGGAAGGTTGGAAGGATATGATTGAATGTTAAAGAATTTCAAAATTCCCTTCGGTAAAATGAGAAGATTCTCCTGAAAAAGGCGTTTTTGAAGAGATGATTCATGCTTTAACTTTGCCGTGAACCGTCTCGGTCAAAACCGATGCGTGTGACATTACCCTCAGATGTAGGTCGGCTAGACCCAGTATATACAGGCTGGGCAAAATTCGATGGGGTTGAATGGCAGCGCTGTAATCTTAAGAGCTAGGAAAAATGTATGGCACGTTTCCGACCTCGATTTTCAAAAGATGAATGATGGCCAAAACCGTGTCCCTCTCTCTATCTTCTTTTGTTTTCATGTTATGAGTGAAAACTGATTTTCGGCCCTTTGAATTGGTGCTTTTATTTCGTTTCAGTGATATCGACAAACAAATGTTACATTCTAAAGACACTTTTTATGTATAATGCAGTAGCGTAGTCCAGGGGAAAGCGTCTGCAGGTTTTCACAGATGAAAAAAAATCTAGCGTGTCAGTTAAGATCTGTATATGCCCTACGTGTCTCTGATAAAATTCATGTTAATCTGACAGTTCGCGTGGTGGGGCTGGCCGTACGGATGGTGAAGAAATTTTTTTACGAGCGTGTCAGATTTTTAGAGGATATGTTTATTGGACCCATGAAGCAATTTTTCAAGAGACTGACAGTTCGAATAGAAGGTCACAACGGGCCTTTGAAAATGCAAAAAAAATCGTTACTTGTACATACTCGAGCTTCTCAGATTTTTATACAGATGGGTAATCTCGGTGTTGCAGACGTGTTGACCTATTAATCTGACACTAATTAATTTTAATCTAACAGTTTGAAATATTTGAAGAATTTTTCGAAAATATCTCCCTTCCTGTACTTCTGATCGTTTCTGTAGTCATTATGAAAGTTGTAGATAATGAAATTCTATACAACTTTTGTCTTGAAGCAATTTTACATACTCTTAACCGTTTTTGAGTTAGAGGGCGATAAGGGAGATGAGCTTAGCCACACATGCGAAAGGCCAAGGTCACTATAGAATTCCAGTCTAATGTACATTCATCGCCATATATCTCATAAACGTTGAAGCGTTAAAAAAATGTTTCGGACGAAATTTGTAGAAAATGTTATGCTCCGCAACTTTTATAACGAATGCGAAAACAATTTGAAGCGCAGGAGAGGAGATAATTCCAAAAAACTTTGTTACCTTTATTTTTATTGCTTCGGCTTGCTGAAACTTCCAGATTGGATTTTTTCTGTTATTCTTGAATCATTGGCTTCAAATTAAGATAATTACGGTTTTGGGGGTTCAAACCCCCACCGAAACTCAACCCTGGCTACGCTTATGCACGCTCGAATATGTACACTGATCGTTTTTTTTACTATTCTGACAGGCTGTCCTAGACAATTCCCCCTAATACAGATCTAATTTTTGGTAGAGGTACTTTACAAGGTCCAAGTTATATCCCTTCACATTAATGTGACACGCTCGAGTAAATCCCGAATTTCCCTCTTGGACTCCCCAACTATAGATATGTAAAAACTTTGAAAGGATTACTGTGCTCAATTTCGTGAAAAATCCATTAGTGGAAACCGTTTCAAATTTTGATATTTTGTCGATTTCGAAAATGTCTGAAAACGATAAAAACTTTTTACGAGCACTTTTTGACTGGAAATAAGACACTTCATTCACTTTATTCGCTTTATTTCAATCTTTTCAACTAAGGGTGGATAAAAAAACATCTTCATTTTCCTTAAAACTCTGGTGCGCTACTCGATAAATTTTACGGTCAAATAATTTTTTATATCACTTGAAAAAAAAAAATACATACCATACATTCAGGATCAAGAATATATGTTCCATTAGGGAAATGAACCTTTGGACACTCCGACCATGGGAGCTCCGATTGGAAACTTTGGGCAAAATAAAATAAGCACCAGGCTATGATGGTGTTGTAGTACAAGGCAACATTGAAAGATACCACAGCACTGCTAATACCAATTCCTGGAAATAAAAGATGAGAATTACTATACAGCATAATTTAGTAGTCCAGAAAGTAAACAAATAGTATGAAGCTGGCCTTTTTATGGTATCTAACTAACTTATACCTAAACATAAACATAAACATAACTTTATTCTCATAATCAGTGTACAAAACAAAGGAAGAGAGAAAGCGTCAAGAATACAAATTCGAGAAATCACTGAAAGGGATATTCCATAAATTCCTTGATTGAATATGGTTCAACCATCACAATGAGCTGTTACTTCAGTTCTGAATTTTTTTAGATCTGACAATATGACAATTTTTTTCGGAAGTATATTGAAAATCGTTATGCACATATATTTTGTGTTTTTTTCAGTAAGTGCCAAGGAATGCCTCAGAAAGTGATATGGATCTATGCGCCTTGTATTGTTTTTATTTGAGAAATCTTCAAAATATTCAGGATGTTTTTTTACAAATAGTAGACATTCCAGTATATACAGACCTGGAAGAGTGAGCATAGAATTGTCTCTGAAATGACCTCTACAAGATTTATGACCTCTACTATATTTTAAACCTAGTATTGCCCTTAAGGCGTATTTTTGTAATATAAACAATCTATTCAACTCGCTGCTTCCACCCCATATAACCAGTCCGTACCTAAGAACTGAAATAAAATTTGAGTAGTAAACAACCTTCAGTAGTTCCACGACCACTCTAGGTCTAAATGCAGAAACCTCTTCCTGTGATGACCAACGTTTTGCAAATATCATTTTTGCATCATCAGGGTTCTAGAAACAATTTGAGGTATCAGACGTATAACAACAGAAACACAAAGATATGTTTCGAGAGATCTGCTGATGCAAAAATAAAATTTGCGAAACGTGGGCCATTACAGAAATTGGTTTCTACATTTAGGTATACATTTACAGATCCCATTGAAAAATCCCAGCTTCATATTGTTATTTTCATGAAAACTTTGTACATTAAGCAATCAATTTTTCAGATTAGTCGGGAGAGGTACAGGTTCGTGTCCAACTGAACATAGATTTATTATTTTCTTTATACATATTTGCCCACATAAAGTAAGTATGTGTTTCAATTTGAAAAACGGAAGTAGATACAAATATCGCAAGAAAAATTTAACAAGAATTACGAACGAAAATCTAACAATGTACACTGAACCGAAATCTAAGAATGATCGAGTTCAAGGAATGATTTCCTTGCATAACCTTCCATGAGAAAAGTAACAAAATTTGGACGATAGTCTTTCTAGAATCCCCACTGAGATTTCAAGCTACGGTTTATCGATTCAGAGAATAAATTCATTATTTTTTAATGGATCGATATTTTTCCAAATACCTACTGAAAAAATGCATGTTCGAGTGCCTATAACCTATAACGAAGATAGTCAAACCAAAATTGTGAGTTGTTTTGTATATGTTACCGGCAATGTGTATAATTCAGGCAATGCCCAGGCAACGTATGGAATTCCTAGGTCTTCTACTCTTCTAGGCAATGTATGAAATAATACGAATGTGTTTGTCCATTTCCTACTTTACCTAGGCATTGTATACATCAATTCCTAGGTATTATACAGTACTACGTATTTATAAGTAGTATTATACATACTTCTTTTAGAGTGGCCAAAAAATGTCGTTCGAAATTAAACTAAATGAGATATTTTTACTGAAAAGAAAACATGTGCATAATTATTAATTTTTCATCGATAAAACCACTGGAAAAATAGAACTATAAGTTTGTTCACTTCAGACTAGTGATATTCATCTCCTTACCACGCCCGCAATAGAGGAGTTTTTTCTGCACACAGACTCTATTATCTTGTAGCAAATTCATTGCCCTTTCCGAATATGTGGTCAAATTTGATGAGGCTGCAAGGAAAACTGAAAAATGATTGAGTTTACGAAAAAACTTGAAATATTTCGTGAAATCGAGAAATGTTAAATTGAACAATAACAGTCGACATTTCGACCATATGTTATATGACATTTTTTGTTGCAAATCACTCGTATCACTTCCCTTGAAGTTTGGCCACTTTAAAAGTAGACACCCTGTATAAAATAATGGAAAAAAAATCTTTATGTCTGCTCCAATTTTTTTCTTTATTTGAAACGCTACATATGTTTCGACCCTCAAAAACATAGGGTCATCTTCAGGCATCTGCAGACAAATATAAAGAAAACAGCCATCAAACAACAATAGATGTTTTCATACATCTTTATATTGGTCTGCAGATGCCTGAAATTGACAGTCTAGTCTAGGGTCATCTTCAGGCATCTGCAGACAAATATAAAGATGTATGAAAACAGCCATCAAACAACAATAGATGTTTTCATTCATCTTTAAATTTGTCTGCAGATGCCTGAAGATGACCCTAGACTGGACTGTCAATTTCAGGCATCTGCAGACAAATATGAAGATGTATGAAAACATCTATTGTTGTTTGATGGCTGTTTTCTTTATATTTGTCTGCAGATGCCTGAAGATGACCCTATTTTTGTGTGAAATAATTCCCTCCTCTATTTCGAATTATTGGCAGGATTTTGTTTTTTAAATGTGAACTATTATTAAATTTGTCATGTGTGAATTGGAAGATTTCAAAAATATACAGGGTATCTGTAAACAAATGCGAAGGACTTAGGGAGATGATTCATCGATGAAAATAAGCAGGGGTAGTTCCTATAAATTTTTTTCGCAATCCACCTCTCCCTCCCAAGATACAGCCTTTGGAAGGTGATGACGAATTGACAGTCTAGTCTAGGGTCATCTTCAGGCATCTGCAGACAAATATAAAGAAAACAGCCATCAAACAACAATAGATGTTTTCATACATCTTTATATTTGTCTGCAGATGCCTGAAATTATATTTGTCCAAGAAATATTTGCATCTCTGAAGAGAGAAATTACGCCTCCTCATTGGCTTCCTCACAGGATATTGTGGCCTCAGGATGCATATGATGAGAATGGGCTTATCAGAAACTGAGAAATCCAGTGTAGATTATGTGGGGATGAGGAGGAAACTCCAGTTCACCTGGTTACAGAATGCCTTGCCATTGCAAGCTTGCGCAAAGAATTTATTGGACGAGAAGATTATAGAAGGTATGAGGACTCAGCCTCCTTGAAGCCCTTGGAGTCCATTGGAGCTCTGGAGCTTTAGATGGCGCAGTTTTGAGAATGGCTGTGAGAGACCTTAAGGTCCCAGTGTAATGTAACCCCCTTTAACAAACTATAAACTTCTACTAATCGATGATTATCTAGCATTTCAAAAAATGACAAACATGCCACGCAATATTTTCCTGTCTAGACAGAAATCCTCCATGAATGCTAGAGATATATAATGGCACATGCAAACTGTGTGAAGACATAATAATAATAATAATCTTTATTTCCAATGAAATCAGTAACAGCAAAGCAATACAGATATCAAATGAAATAACGTCAAAATAAATTTATTTTACAATTTATATCTGAAAAATTCATCTAGGTTATAAGGTTCCACCCTCATCAACAACTGTTTCATCTTAGCTTTAAATTGTCTGACATTATCTATGATTTTAATGTTTTCAGGTAGATGATTGAAAACTCTAATACAATTGTAAGCTGGGTGCTTCTCACTTAATGTTAACCTATGAATAGGGTAATTAATATTTAAAGTTCTTGTATTATGCTGATGATTGGTACAATCTTTCATGAACTTCTCTTTGTTTTTATGTAGGAACATCAGACACTCAAACAGATAGAGACCGCATACTGTAAATATATGGTTCTGCCTGAATAGATTTCTACAGGATTCTTTATATTTCATGTTGAAAATTACCCTGAGAATTCTTTTCTGAATTATAAACATTTCTTCTAAATTTTGTGGGGTGCCCCAAAAAATTATTCCGTATCTTATTGCTGATTCGAAGTTTGCATGGTATAATGTTCTAATTGATTTCATGTTCAAGTATTTTTTTGTTATCCTAATAGCAAAGCTTATTCTATTTACTTTCTGACTGAGATATTCAATATGCTTCCTGAAATTTAGAAAAGAGTCAAGAAAAATACCTAAAAATTTTGTATCTTCTGTTATGCTAATGGTGTCATCATTTAATTTAATTTCCCTTGGCTTTATTTTATTACATCTGGCTGTACTAAATGTGATTAGCTTAGTTTTTTCAGTGTTCAAAACCAATTGATTTGAATCAAACCAGTTTTTAGCCCTAACGAAAAAATCAGAACCTGCCTCAATCAAATCCTTTTCTTCTTCAGCTCCTGTTAGTAAGTTTGTGTCATCTACGAAGTTGACCAACCATTCATATTCATCTTTCACAATATCCTCTAAGTCGTTCAGGTACACCAGAAATAACAGAGGTGCCAATACACTTCCTTGTACAATTCCTACTTTGTTTGTTAAAACTGATGATGTTATCGTTTTACCTCCCTTGGTTATTTTCACTTTATGTTTCCTATCGCATAAGTATGATCCTATCCAACTGAGAGTTTGACCCCTTATTCCATTATCTTGTAGTTTCTTCAATAATTGTTCCTGATTTATTGAGTCATATGCTTTAGAAAGGTCCAAAAAGATTGCTAAAGCTAGCTTGTTTTTCTCAATTAAATCTACTATTGCCTTTGTGAAATCGAATATCGCTGTTAGAACTGATCTACCTCTTAAATAGCCATGTTGTGTTTTTGAAAAGAAATTACATTCATTAAGGAAGGTAATGAGTCTCATGCTCATTGCAAGCTCAAAAATCTTTGAGAAACTTGGCAAAATGCTGATCGGCCTATAATTTCCTAGTTCTTTTGGATCTCCTTTCTTAAATGCTGGCTTAATGATAGCTATCTTTAGCTGCTCTGGAAACATACCTTGTTTGAAAGATAAGTTGATGAGGTATGATAACTGGAGGTTTATGGATGGTATTGACATTTTAACAATGTTTATTGGTATCTCGTCAACTCCACTTGTGTACTTGTTTTTCAATAGTTTTCCAAGTTCCAATATTTCATTGGGGGTGGTTGGTCTTAGATACATCGATTTATTTCGGTTTCTTATTCTATCATTGGTGTTTCCTTGCAATGTGTCAGTTGGTTGGTTATTGAAATGATTATTGAATTTTTCTGCTATTTCCTTCGGATCCCCTTCAATGTGACAATCCTCATGATGCACCTGATTACCTCTTAACTCCTTGCATATTTTCCACATTGTCTTGCTCTTATTATCAGAGTTTTCTATACGTCTTTCGAACATCTCCGACTTGCTTTTGATGATAAGGTTATCATATTCCTTTTTGGTGTCATTATACATTTTTCTGTAGCTTGAATTGTGTGTGCATAATACTAATAAGGCGTCCAACCGCTTCTTACAACTTTGGATATCATAGTTCTGTGGTATTTGTGTACTATTGCTCTCAATGATATGCTTTACAGGGAAACATTCATTGAATATTAACTGGAACATTGTCAAGAAGGCGGACCACTTTGCATTAATATCTTTACTCTCATTGTATACGAATGACCAGTCTTGTTCTTGTATCCTCTGATTAAAGTCTGATTTTGCTTTTTCGGTAAAAAATCTACATTCTTTCTTGTTGGATTCAGGATGGTCCAAATTATCAATTGATATCATTTGAGCATTATGAATAGATATATGCATGTCTAGTGTTTCAGTTTCCCATGTTAATAAATTTGTGAAGATGTTATCAATGCATGATCTTGACTGGCTTGATATTCTGGTGTGCTCATTGATTGTTTGCACCAAATTGAAGGAATTCAGCAGAGTTATTAATTTTGCTTTGGTTCTATTGTCTTCTTTCATTTCAATGTTGAAATCACCAGCTATAATGATTGCTTTATTATCTTCAAATATTTTCAACAGCAATTCTTCCATTTTATCAAAAAATACATCCAACGAGCCTGCTGGGGGTCTGTATACGGAAACAACTATAATTTGTTTGGAACCCATCAAACATTCAACTGCCGCCGATTCAAAGTTGCCTTCTACAGGTAACTTGCTGACTTTGTTTATTTGTTTTGTCTTTGTTTTTATGTCAACAAAGATTGCTGCTCCTCCATATCCATTTGGTCTACAATATTTGGCTACAAGTTTGAAGTTTTTTATAGAGATGGTTTCTAATTGGTCATATGTTTGCCAATGCTCAGTCAGACATAGTATTTTACAATTTTTGGTGACAATACCTGTTTCTAGTCGATCTATAGCATTACGAATTGACTGTACGTTCTGGTGGATTCTGGTGGACATATCGCACTCGTAGCAAGACGTGAGAAATAACACGATGATATATTGTCACATTTATCATCGTGGTTTACTAAGATTTTCTACGTTTCTTGCACATATGCAACCTGAATTGCGACATGAGCTGATATGAGAAAGATTTATTTTTTGTAATATCTTTTATTTTCTGTTGGAAATGTAGGGAAACTCTTGTTTTGACATATTTTCAGCTTGCTTCTCCATTTCAGAAGGAGGAATATATATAACTGTCGAAAAACGTTGGGATTCCTTCATTAGGAAGAGAATCCCACAAACACATATTTCAACTATACTCCATTCACTTTCATTTAAGCACTCGGTTGGCCATGAAATAATTTTCTCAAGTTTTTGTAACTAGAACGGCGTAAAGTTGGCACTCATGAAATGTCGTTAATGTCATAACGCCGTTGCCACATTTAATATGAAAGATTATAGAGTAGACTGATAGGAAACGCCCTCATATTTCTAGTACTGAAAACCGACTACATTTTGATCAGTGAAAACACATTTGACAATGAGATGGCGCTGAGAACGTACTGTCAATACAGAAAAACTCTTTGATAACAGTTTACTGTTTAATAATTGAAGGGCGCGAAATTCGAATTCTATTCTTTGTATTGACTTTCCTATTCAACACTTTTGAGACCAGAAAACAAACATCCTAAGCGACAAAACAAGAGTATAGTTTTGTTTTGTGACCAGGATGTTAGTTTTCATCTGAAAATTGTTTAGAATCAATTGATATCAATGAAATACGCTGTTGGATGTGCTATATATTTTTATTTGCAATTCAAGGTTATGAAGAGCAAATAGAGCTTTGAATAGGACATAAAAGTAAATGAGTAAATGGTGATCTGCTATACGTCAAAGGTGTTATTTCTGTGAAATACATTATTTTGAATCAACAAACTTAGTTGAATTTGAACTATTTATATCTTAAATTAATGTGTATAAACTAATATTCAATATACCGTCATCACATTCACATTTCAAGAATTTCTTCACATTTTACTTCCAGAATTTTCAGAACAATTAGAAAACCTTACCGAGGTACCTATACAAGACCCATTTGTTAGTCCGTCAGTAAGGTTTCTAAATGATTTCTTCATGATACGTTTTCCTTATGACACAATATATAAATTGATTAATGAATGAACAAATCCCTCACAGCAGGTTTCATAAAACTGACTTTTCAAACAACAATTTGACAGTCATTCGATTTTTCCAAATCGAAATCAGTGATACGACATTGTTATAAAATACGTAATTACTGAGACTTTTACGTAAAACGAACATAGCGCTGATTGCTGATTTAAAACCCAAAAATGTTTTGTCAAGCGTCATAATCTCACATTTTCGTACTAAACAGAGTGGAATGTGGGGTACAATAAAAGTTAATAGAGTATATAGTATATATGAGTTCAAAGTAGGGTGGCTTTGATATCAATATTTTATCAAGATTATAAAGATTCATTTCATGATGCAAGTAGAATGATTTTTTCATCATTAAAAATTATGAAAAATAAGATAAGATCTTCTACAATCTCCGTCCAGGATTTTCTCGACCATGACTGAAGCTGACTAGATGAAATACTCTACAAGGAGCAAGTACGACCTGACAAAGCCCTTCCCAGCCTTGGGCGCTTACACTGTGTTGAAAATTGAGTAATAAATAAATCATCAAATTATTCCCGAAATTGTTAAAGATAGGCCCATAAATCATTATCTTCATAATGAAATAACAGTATGGTACAAGTTATAACTCTCCAGCTATATACTTCAATGAGAAGAATATAAGTGTTATTATATAAGTGAAAGTTTGGGGCAAACCCACATCAAGGGGCAGAAATCATCATTTTCAATTAACGAAGAAAAAGTAGAAACTTAAAGAAAAGAAGGGAGGAAATAAGGAAAAAGTTTTCGCACTTTAATATTTGGTTCGAGTACTCACCTCCTAAATATGGGGAAACCTGGCTCCATACACCAATGGCTCCTTTTCGTAATCTTTGCCCTATTGCTAATTCCAAGTAGAAAATTGGAATACCTTCGATGGCCAGCATGATAAAGTAAGGAATAAGAAACGCTCCACCGCCGTTTTTCTGTGCCAAATACGGAAATCTCCAAACGTTTCCCAAACCAACTGCGTATCCAATCGTAGCCAATAAAAAAGTCAGTTTACTATCCCAAGAATCCCTTTCGTCTTCCCCTCCTTCAGGTTTGAATATCGCCTTGCCGTCAATTGATGGTCTCTTGCTACTAAGCAGTGGAGTGGATTTTATCTTAGTGTTGGGACTAGTGTCTTCAAATGCCATGTTTGTGGCGCCATAAGCAGGTCCGGTATTTCCGTTCTCAACGACCAAACGACCCCGCATTTCCTTCAGTTCCAGCCGATCCAGTGAACGCTGAACATGAAGATCACGCGAACTTTGCCGTCGAACCAAATGAGCTGTGTTGGCCATCTCGATATGTTTAAGCTTGAAGTTTGGATGATGATATGTCTACCTCTTAGTATATGGCATGTTGAAATCTTCTTTCTGTAAATAATAATAAATTTTCTTTCAGATTATCATACTTAAATTAGTAATTCCTAGTGTGTTTGCGAATGAAAAAGACAATATTGAATGAAGAAAGACACTTTGTTTCTATGTTTTGAAAGGACCTAAATACTCAACGTAAAATAAAACTTCATTACTATGCATTATTAAGGCTGATTCATGCTAGACCGTGTCGTAGCCGGGCCGGGACCGACTCCGGGCCGTTGCAACCGGGTCGCCACTCTGAAAACACGGGCACGGCACGTGTGCCAACCGGTGTAGTGTGGATGGGTCAATTGAAATTGCTCATATAATTCTTTTACCGTGTCCCGTCCGGGTCCCGGCTCGGACCCGACACGGTCTAGCATGAATCAGCCTTAAATTCTAATTATAAGACTTGAAGTGAATAATAGCATGTTATGTGTCAATAATTTAATATTCTTTCATAGCGAAATAAATATATGTACTATGTACTTGAACACTGATCCCTTGTACTTTCCATGCAAATAAATAAATAAGGTATCCCTTCAATCAGTATATCAATATAAATGTTAATTGTGTTCATCAAATATTTTCCGAAGTAAATTCACATTATAAAAAAATATAATTACTGAGACTTTTACGTAGACCGGACCAATGGCGTCACTAGGGGGGGAGGTAATGGTGGTAATTACCCACCCCCAGGATAATACTCACCTAAAAATTTTTAAACATTTTTCTCACCCAATTATATTTACACAATTTTTTTTTCAATTCTGCGTACATTAATAATTTGAAAGAACAAAGGTTATCAGTCTTTGAAAACTATATATTTAAAACTATTCACTCAGCGACGTTTCGAGAATATTTCTTCTCTTCTTCAGGCTGAAATTACAACATTGGTATTGTAACCAGTCCAACCCTTGGGGTCGGATCTTCCGAGAAGGATCGCGGCCGCTTTATCTGGAACGACCGCAAAGCCACGGGAAGAAAACCTCGAAGTTGATGGAGAAGAGGTTGAATGGGAAAATGAAGCAACATACCTAGGAGTGCAGCTTGACAGAGGACCAACATGGAAAAACCACATCAAATGTGCAGTTGATAAAACAAAAGTCGCAATGAGTAGACTTTATCCACTCATAGGCAGAAGAAGTCATATGAATAAGAACATCAAGTTGACGATGATTAAAACTATCGCGCGACCACAACCTACATATGGATCGGAGGCATGGGGCTTCGCAGCCAAGACCCATATCAAGAGAATACAGGCAACTGAAAATAAACTCCTTAGAATGGCGATGAATGTACCCTAGTTTGTTAGGAACAAACAAATCTACAAGGACTTGGAATGGAAACCAGTTACAGAATTCATGAAGAGAAAGGCGGAAAGGATATTTGACAATGCCAAACAACATCCAAATGGGGAACTACGAAGATTAGTCGACTACGATCCAACAGAAAAAGCTAGAAGGTCAAGAACCTACCACCGAAGACCGAGAGATCAGTTAAGGATTTAAAGTAACCAAAGAAGAGCTTAACCTATTAAAGATATAGACAGCATACAACTCCAGGGTCCAAAAACCATAAGAGTCAACTGGTTAATAGGCAAAATGCCCGGAACCTATGAAGAAGCAGTTAAGAGTTTTTAGTGGGTCTCGAGCTCAGGAGAGTGAGAATCCCCACACTTGTTCCCCCTCAGGAGAGGGTGTATTCGTCTGTCTTGCAGATTTTTCCCCTGCTACACCAAAAAAAAAAGGTAATCAATTACAGTTATAGTTCATAGTGCAAGCGACGAACAAGTGAAAATAAATACGAGTGTAAATAAATAGTAGTAACATAGTTTGTTATATAAGTATAAGTGCAAATAAATAATTTTAATCAGACGGACGTTTTAATTAAGCGAAGAAAACGTTACAGTATAAACAGTATATAAATCTAAATATTCGGACAATACAATAAATAATTACAAGAAACCAGCAGAGTGACAAATAAATGAAAAACGCCAAATTACAGATGAAATCACTGAAATTATATAGACAAACAACAATGATAAAAAATATTCGAACGAAAAGTCCACCAACTCACTTTATGGATAATTCATTAAAAATCATTAGAGAAAATATATATTTGGAACTATATTTGTGATTGTCAATTGCAGCAGTTGCCTTGCCGCGCTGCGCTATTTGGTGGATAGTAATACATATTTGCACCCGACAAATCCACGCGTTTTTAGAATTAGAGAAACTCTGATAGTCACTCTTGCACTTGCACATACACCGAGATTTTTTTTTTTTTTTTGGTGTAGCAGGGGGAAAATCTGCAAACAGACGAACACACCCTCTCCTGAGGGGGAACAGTGTGGGGATTCTCACTCTCTGAGCTCGAGACACACTAAAAACCCTTAACTGCTTCTTCATAGGTTCCGGGCATTTTGCCTATTAACCAGTTGACTCTTATGGTTTCTGGACTCTCACACGATCGTAGTCGTGTTGATATTTGTATGCTGCCTATAGCTTTTATAGGTTAAGCTCTTCTTTGGTTACATTTAAATCCTTAACTGATCTCTGGGTCTTCGGTGGTAGGTTCTTGACCTTCTAGCTTCTTCCGTTGGATCGTAGTCGACTAATCTTCGTAGTTCCTCATTTGGATGTTGTTTGGCTTTGTCGAATATCCTTTCCGCCTTTCTCTTCATAAATTCGGTAACTGGTTCCCATTCCAAGTCCTTGTAGATTTGTTTGTTCCTAACAAACCAGGGTACGTCCATCGCCATTCTAAGGAGTTTATTCTCAGTGGCCTGTATTTTCTTGATGTGGGTCTTGGCTGCGAAGCCCCATGCCGCCGAACCATATGTGAGTTGTGGTCGCGCAATAGTTTTAATCATCGTCAATTTGATGTTCTTATTCATATGACTTCTTCTGCCTATGAGTGGATAAAGTTTACTCATTGCGGCTTTTGTTTTATCAACAGCACATTTGATGTGGTTTTTCCATGTAAGTCCTCTGTCAAGGGTCACTCCTAGGTATGTTGCTTCATTTTTCCATTCAACCTCTTCTCCATCAACTTCAAGGTTTTCTTCCATCCTCAATCTTCTCTTTTGCAGTAATATTGCTTGAGTCTTTCTTCCATTGATTTGGATTTTCCATTTGATGCACCATTTGAGTAATTCATCTATGGCTTCCTGCAGTCTCCGGTGTATGATCTCTGGGCGTCGATGTCTGAACGCTATTCCTGTGTCATCTGCGTACAAGGTGAGCATATTTCTAGCATTCTTCGGGATATCATAAACGTATATTACGTAAAGCAGAGGTCCAAGTACCGATCCTTGAGGCACTCCCGCTTCCAATTGTCTGGTTCGAGAGGTTGCTCCATCTATCTTCACATAAAAGTTTCTATTCCTCAGATAGTTCCTTATAATCTTGCATAGCTTGGTCGAATATCCTGCTTTTTTCATCTTGTAGATAAGGCCTTCGTGCCATACTCTATCAAAAGCTCTCTCGATATCCATCAGAACTAATCCTGTGGCCTGTTTGGTCTGCATTCCTTCGGTGACGTATTCTATGAGCCGTAGTAATTGGAGTTCAGTCGAATGTTCTCGTCGAAATCCAAATTGTTCGGATGGAATTATCTTCAACATTTCTGTTTCCTCATTCAGCCTTTTAGCGATAACCCTCTCGACGATTTTTCCTAGTGCTGATAGTAGGCTGATTGGTCTATAATTTTGAGGAAATTTCCGTTCCTTTCCAGGCTTGTTGAAAACTATCATTTCTGCAGTTTTCCATCTCTTTGGGTAGTATTCGGTCCTCATCACTCCGTTTGTTATATTCGTCAAGGCTGCTATTCCTTTTCTAGGCAATTTCTTCAACATATAATTCGTTATCCTATCTTCTCCCGGCGCTTTCCTGTTTTTCAATTTCATTATGATCTCTTTGATTTCTGTTGGTGAAGCCGGCTTTGGAATGGTTTCGGTTTCCGGTGGTTCCATCATCAGTTCTTCGTTTGCCTCCACTTCTTCTTCTAGATCTTCATTGTCATCATCATTTCTGTAATTTATTCTGGCTTCTCTCTCAATTGAGTCGGCCAGTGCTTCGGCTTTCTCAAGTCTCGTATATACCATTCCGTTTGCTCCATGCAGTGGAGGTATAACTGTCCGTTCTCGTCGTAAGCGTTTTTGCATTTTCCAAGCCGAGTGATCTATTGTATTCAGTTCTCTTAATCTCTGGTGCCATCTGCTATTACGCAGTTCTGTTAAAGCATTTTTCAATATCTGGCTATGCTTATTCAGTTTCTTCTTGTCTTCTTCTCTTTTTGTTGTTCTGTAGATTTTTCTGAGTCTTCTGTTCTTTTTTATAAGTTCCTTTATATCCCTTGGCGTATCTCCGTGTGAATGTTTCGGAATTGGTTTCCTTATTCTCTTGGTGCTTTCTTCATAGGCTTCTTTTATTTGATTTTCCAATTTTTCAACTGCTTCATCTAATTCATCCTGGGTGTTTATTTGGGGAATTTCCGTGATTTTCTCCTGAAGTAAATTCTTATATTTCTCCCAGTCTGTGCGATCCTTGGTTTGTGTCTCTTCTTCGTTTCTTGGGCCATGTCCCACTATGAATTCTATGGGATTGTGGTCTGAAGTTCCGTCTTCTATTGTATCAATGCTGATTTCTTCAGTGATGTCTTTCATTACGACAATGTCCAGTACATCAGGTAGTCCATTTACTCTTGGTATGTAGGTCGGTATATCAGGTCCTATTACAACTGCATCAAGTTTTTCAGCATAAATCTTCAGTCTTCTCCCGTTGGTATTTTCCACTCTACTATTCCATTCCTGCGATTTGCAGTTAAGATCACCAATTATGATTTTAGGGTGTCTTCCTTCACATTCCTTCCATACACCGAGAACGATATAATGATGCATTGTTCAATAGACTTGCTTCTCAGAAAAGGAGAAAATTAAACCAATGCATGAGGACTTAGGACCTCCATAATCATTTCTATTAACGTTTCTTATACTTTGTACAGAAAAGGTTTTTATTACTTAGTTATTATTCCATATGCAAGGTGTAAATGACTGGTTGGCAAAAATTAAGGGGTTAATCCTTGTCATAACAAAGTGTTGGTCTGACAGAATTGAAATTGAGCAGACATTCTATGGGAGTGAGAAGAAAAAAAAAATTTTTTGGTGGTGTTTCCCTATAATATTTCAGCATGATATCCGTCTACTAGATAATTACAGCCCATACGGCTCTCAACAGCTTCCCTGTTGATAATTTTTTTCTCAAAACCGTTACTTTCAGAAAAAAAAATCACAGTAGACCTCGCATTTGATCAAAATGAATAAAAAGTAACCTCACATTTTCGTTCTAAACAAGTTGAATGTGTGCGCAGTGCATATATCTCGACTATGAATTGTATGAAATAGTGGTTCATTTGGGTGAAGCAAAGGCGCAGAATCGACAAATTAGTTTTTTCATAGGACTGCGCCGTGCTACGTTTCGTTTACTTTTTATATGCAATCAATCAAATATTAAATGTACTAGTTCTCTTGTAAATTTTTAGCCTCTGCCAGGTCCAAGTTCCGAGTCCGATAGTGTTAAACAATATTTTATTCGATCATGCGCATGTTAATCAAAATATATAATAAAAAATTTTAGGTTATCTTCGCTGCTCAGCTCTATAAGAACGTTAATTCACATTTTGCCTTACTGGGGAAAGTGTGCGCATATATTCATTATATGGGCATTAATTCAGTGAGGAATAAATGACAACTTTTTTGATTTTCTTGGTTGAAACTCGATAAACATTGTCCTATTTGTTCAGAAAAAATATGAAGAGCTACCAACAGAGGAATGTATCAAGTGTTGTGTTTACAAGGAATGGTGGCTCGAACAATAATACACTGCTTGTAAAAAGGCCCTCAGTAGACAACGAATTTTGCCCACCCTGTACAGCATTTCGCTATTATTCTAACATTTTGATGACATTATTTTGTAATTTGTTTTGATTGTGTGGTTCACTAACGTCCAGTTTCATAATCAAATTTTAAGACACTTTAAGCTTAAAGCTTCCTTTAGTGTCATTTTTAGTAGGGTTAAAGAAAGCTTTAAAATTAAAGTGACTTTAGGTTTGATTATGAAACCGGCCGTAAGCACTGCATTCACTTACCCCGTGAGGGTGCGCACGCTTACCCACAATACGGGGCATGTGAACGCATTCCGACTTTCACTATGAAATTTTTTTTTGCAGAAAAAAAAACATTTTTGTTTGTTTGCCTTTTCATGTTTTTTTATAGATTAGAAAATGCTCTATCTTATGAATATGTTTAAATTTTTCTAGCTTCCGCATATGATACAGGGCATGGTTTGAAAGGCAAAACTGCGCACAGTTGCATCCATATTCCTTAAACGGTAAACTAAACGACCATTTTGAAGATCCAAGATTCACATAGATGTTACAGAATAGGATATCTTCTAGCAATTCCCTTTATAAAAATAATACCCCACTATTATTATTATTACACCTCAGTGGCGGACGATAGCAGTCGTTTGCAGGCACGGAGTACAAGAATAGATGTGATGCTGTTGCAAAGACTTTACACCAAGGATTGGCAACAAAATACCAACTTCTAAGGTAAAAAAAGGTTCCTTACTACAATTACCATCGAGATACTGTATAACAGAAAATTTTCATCACAAGCTTTACTGGAATCGCACGGTTCTCACAGTGCGGAAAATTGCACACAATGATCTCATATTACTGAGAAAGAAATTAGAATAGAGAACTATTCATCGATTTGGGCATTTCCAATTATAACAACCTACTAGCTCGACACATCGAAAAGATTACGAAATACAGAGAACCCGAGAGAGATACGTATCTGGGGATAAAACAGTCTAGATGGATCAATCAGGCCCGGATGAAGAGAGAATTGACGGAAGAGTTCACTCCTCATTAAGAAGGGTAATGCAATTAATATCTACGCTTGCTCAGGACTGAGCTACTCCTTCGGTATCATCTCTTGGGCCACCTCCGATTAAGCAGAGATTAAAAATAAGAACAATGCTGACTAAACATTATAGTTTAAGATCCCACTGCAGAATTACTACGTTCATTACGTACATAGACAAACACACATTTTCACATACGTTTATGGATAGAAGAATATACTGATAACACCGCAGCCTGTCAAAAATGGCAAGTAATTTTAATTAAATTCATGTTAATCAATATTCCAAGAGAAATTTCGTTCACTCCGTTTTGAAATAAAATATCATCCACATCATAGCAATGCATGTAAAGAATACTAAAATCCATAGCTGCCGTAGCACACTCGGCCGCAACTACCTCGCAGCCAGGTGTAAGCAGGTAACATTTCGATGTATTTCTACGTTCATGACGTACACGGATGTTTTTGATATCAAATTAAAGCTAATTTTTTTTTAGAATAGCATGATGTATGGCTGCCTGTGAAAAAATGGCCGCAAGTTAGGTCTGCCATCTGTTAAAATAGCGAGATATCCGAAATAAAGTAAGAGAGTTAGACTCATTTCGCACCATCGGGTTCTTACCCGATGTTCCGAATTATATCTACTGATATTATGGGATCTTTCACACATGTTCCGGTTTAGTTTCGCACTGGAAAACAACCAGATTGCACTTCCGGCGGCGCTTATCGCCAAGAGATTCGAGAGCTTGATGTGCCGATGAATAATTTTTCATTCGGTTGTTTTCCGGTAAAAACCCGACGGTAAAAACCCGTGGTGTGAAAGGAATCTTAGGGTTCTCAACAGTGCATCTGAATTATTCGTATATTATAACCACGTGTTGGAGCTCGTTGTACACAATGCTGTTGATATTATTTATGTAATCACCCTTCGTCGGGCGCTATACGAATATTGAGAGTTCGGGCGCAATGCATATAATAGATTCTAATAAGAATAAGGTCCAAATAAATTAATATTGAAACATCAGAAGAATTTTTTAAAAAGATGATAAGTCTCACCAAAGTTCATTCCAAAAACACTGGACGATTTATCATGTTCAGCAAGATGTATTCGGCAAAAGAGAATGATGAAAAATTCATAAAAAAAATCAAAGGGTTTGTTTCAACCCACATTTTATCGTTTTGGAAGTCATTAAAACAAAAGGTGCTACGGACGATTTTCGTCAATTCGATATTGCTCAATGCTACTAAGTACCACTGTAATTTAAGTGCGGAGAATAAATGGTTGGCTTCTTCTGGATGGTGCCCTGAAACCAAAAAAAACTCTGATTGCGACGATGATAGTGACAACTGCGATTGTGAAAGCAGCGAGAAATCGGACTTGGACTAGAAAATGTAATACACTGATATAAAATATAACTTGATTCAAGAGACTGAATTTGAAGAAACACGAAAAAATATTCTTCAGATTTAATTACATTTGTACTTGATGAATAAATTATTTTTTATTAAAAAATAAATCTTTTAATACTTCAAGTTTTTTTCATAATATTCATTACGTAATTATAATTTTGTAAATGTTAAGTCGGCTGGCATCCACCATCCTCATCTAACAAGTGGCGTTGCGCGCCATCTCTTTCACTTTATTTCAGATATCTCGCTATTTTAACAGATGGCAGACCTAACTTGCGGCCATTTTTTCACAGGCAGCCATACATCATCATATCCGAAAAAAAATTAGCTTTAATTTGATATCAAAAACATCCTTGTACGTCATGAACGTAGAAATACATCGAAATGTTACCTGCTTACACCTGGCTGCGAGGTAGTTGCGGCCGAGTGTGCAACGGCAGCTATGGATTTTAGTATTCTTTACATGCATTGCTATGATGTGGATGATATTTTATTTCAAAACGGAGTGAACGAAATTTCTCTTGGAATATTTATTAACATTAATTTAATTAAATTTACTTGCGGCCACTTTTGACAGGCTGCGGTGTTATCAGTGTATTCTACTATCCATAAACGTATGTAAAAATGTGTGTTTGTCTCTGTACGTAATGAACGTAGTAATTCTGCAGCGGGATCTCGTACTATTATAAGAATTACCCTAAAAGCTCTAAAGAACGAACAGAACTACCACAGACAGAACTACCGGCACCTTGGGGGTCGAGGAATTGTTCCGAACAAGGCTGCTCCATCAGATCAAGTAGTTTGTAATGCTGATAATTCTTCTCCATCCGAGCTGCAACGGGAACATCAGAAATTGTCGAACAGTCTACAGAGAGCAAAATGCAGAAACTCTTATTAGCAAATCTTCACATGGGAGACACCAGAACGTGGTCAACCATGATTACGTCGACCTATCTGCGTCCAACTAATAATTGACTTCAACAGACAGAGGACTTCATCATTGCCATCCAAAATCAAGTGATTCCAACAAGGAACTATAAGGAATATTTCGCCAAAGAATACCTCAGTGGCGACGATAGCTGTCGTTCTGGCTGTGCGACACGTGAAACCATCCAGCAGATCAACGGAAGATGCCAGAAGTTCGCAGATATGGAGTACAAGAATAGATATGACATTTTTGTCAAGAATTCACAACAAGAATTGGCAATAAATAACCAAGTATGAATTAAAAAAAGGTTAATTATTACAACTACTATCCTGATTCGGTATTGGAAAATGATCATCACTGGCACTAAGAGGATTGCACGGTTCTCAAACACCAGATAATAACACAGAAGAGACCAAACCTCATATCACTGAAAAAAAGATGAGAATAGAGCACTATTCATCGACATGGCAATTCCAAATAACAAATTACTAGATTGCCACATAGAAAAGATTTCGACATATAGTGATCTGAAGAGAACTACCACCACCATGAGCCCTAAAACCAGGAAAGGGCTCCAACAGAGCTTAATCCTTTTGATATGTGAGATGTTCCTCTGGAGAGTAGTATGAAAACCACAAGGCTGAATCATAATAGTTTAGGACAGGTGAAGAGAGAAATAACAAACACCCGAACACTGACACAATCATTCAAATATTAATACAAAGAATAACATCTGGTCAGTAAGAAACTTTCAAAATTTTTCTTAAATTTATTATAATTAGAGATTTCATACTTTTTGGCTCATGATTATAAATTTTAATGGACTGGTATGAAGGGGAGGTTTATAACTTGGCAGTCTTATGTTTGGGGATATATAATTTTCCCTCACTTCTGTTATTACAATCATTAAAGCTAGATAATTTATTTAGATAGAATTAAATTCATTTTCCACAAACAAAGGTCTGTATTATTGGGGTCTTTTGAATATCATAAGGAGAATGCGTTTTTGCAATATAAAAGACCTACCAGCATCTGAATAGTTTCTCCATAGTAAAATGTTATACGACAGATAGCTGCATAACAGACTGTAACAGAGGTTCTTGAAAGAATCTGGGGATAGTAGATTTCTTACCCTACTTATTACTTAGTAGTAGCTGTTTAGTGCTTGATATAATGCATCGATATGAGTAGACCACAGATTATGGTGGATACCCAGAAATGTATAGCTCTCTTTGGATGGAATTTCATTGTTTATATTATGGAGAGTACAGAGAAGGAGAGCGATCGCTGCCTTGAGGTCATAGATTTTTTGTCCCTTAAAATATGTACCAATAGGGTAGTTCATGTTTTTGCCTATAGACGCGCTGGCCATCACGGGATGACGACATTTTTTGGTTTAAACTAGTTGAAGTTGGCTGAGTGAACTGTCTTCCTGGTGACAGATGATTCGAATCAGAGAGAATCAGAGTCTCTGATTAGAATCATAGACAAATAATCCCTGTAGACCGCCAACTAGCGGTGATTTTCTGGTTTCGGTTTTTTAGTTCGGCATACAAACGCCAGGATATAATTTTGCAGGTCGATCGTTGCTTTTCTCTCATATTTGATGTTTACAAGGAGGTTTCCATGGATGTTCACGTTTAAGGCCATTTTGATGTATATAAAATACATAGATTCAATCTATGATAAAATAGAAATTTCATCTTCTACAATTCCTGTCTGATGAATCGATGAAAAAAATTTAATATTTTTGGGATAAAAAACTTATGGGCTATTACCAACTTAAATTCGATTTTCCATAGCCACCCGAGATATTAATCATTCTTGAATGGACTATATAAAAGTAGAGGATTAAATATATAAATGAATGAGCTAGGTGAGTAATGTGAGTATTTATTAATAGTTGATAGTTCTTAGTTTATGCTCCTTCCGAAGTTGAAATTTCAAAGTGTTGGAAATATGAAGAATTCTTTTTGGAGTGTAATATTTTTAGGTACTAATACTGGATGTCAGAAACCATGCCACTGTGTAACAGATTCTAACCAAATGTTCCCGATTTCAACCAAATGTATCTGATTTCGACAAAATGTAACAGAAAGTGATGCCCTTCCACTTAATGTTACGAAAGTAACGCTTAGTGTTGCTGGGGTCTCATTAACTATTGTGATAAGGCTTTGAACAGCATAATTTTTCCGATTCTCGATTATTTGAGGATATGTTAATGAATTTGACTATTTTCTGCTATAACTACAGTGTTCGAAGAAATTTCCACCAATTATTATTGACAAAATTTGGATTGCTACACTTCTTCAACTATGCCTAGAGAAAATATTTAGTGAAAGTATATAAATTGACAATTTATCTGTCCAATGTTATATGCAACCCTGAATTTATTTTCATAATTATTTCACTTTTTTTCCATAATACATATTTCTGTACATTGTATCATTCTGGTAAATAAATCTTTCATTATACTGAATATGCTCTATTTCTTCACCCAAAATACGTTTTTTATGAATTCTAGAAGCATTTGTCGGGCTAATTCCATCATTTGTTTTCAATATACAATGATGAACATATTATGTGGGTATCATTTTTTGATCAGTGTTTTCTTTTGAATTTCATTGATTTCGTCATTTATTATGAATGAATAAAGCTGCTTACTTAGTCCCCTTTATAATGTGAATTGTATTTCATTGCATATAAATCAGAAAATTCATATTTATTATAGATTTGAAGAAACGTATTTGAAAAATCATCAGAAAAAACTACGATGACACATAACCTAAAATAAAATGAAGGTTGCTCATTTGAATCCCCACCCCTTATCGATAAACATATAGCGATCGCAGCGACTCCTGTCCTACGTTCCCCGTTTTCGGGGACACATTTTTAGTACGGCAATCGTTCTTCTTCTTCTCTTCTCTCCATAGTTTATATAGCGAAATGACAGCTTACGATTATTGTGACCCAATGTGAGGTAAATATACTTAGTTTTCTCTATGTTTATCATCAAATTATTTCCCTGACACCAGATGTCCAAAGGAAGCCCACCCAACATTTTCAGCTCCTCAAAAGATGTTACTGCCACTGAATCATCATCCGGTCTTTTATCAGCGGAGTTTCCCGACGGGCTAATAACTTGGAAAACTTTATCCGTAGATTAACGGAAATATCGTTAATGAAGACAAGAAACAAGCGCGGTACAAGGACAGAGACCTGTGGGTACACCCAGGTAAAAATCGTAGGAGACTTGAACTCGAATATGTCAATTCAATCGCGCTTCCGGTATCGCGAATAGCTTGCGACATACTCGTAACAAGTCACAACTAGTGGCGGCTTCATTTTGGCCGCCATTAGAACAGTTCGAGAGTGAGAGGGTTGAACGTGATTTTGGTGTTAGTAAGAAATAGAATAATTTTTGTTTGTTACACTACCTGAAAAGTTTAATAGGTACGTTGTTTCATTTAGTTTTATTGCTTTCATTGATTAATATTGTTTTACAACGATGAGCCTTTTTAATAATAGTTGTAAGTTTATACTTAGAATAGGAGTGCGGAAGACTTCACCAGTGGCGGCTCGTGGTCATGAGAGCTGAGGAGGCTAATAGTTTTCGAGGAGTGTTGGAACAAACTCTCATCAGTCAATAAAGTATACTTCTTCAACATAATGAAAAGTTGTCAGTTCTAAGATTAATTTCGAATGCAAGAGGATGCTATATGCTCCTTTTATAATACTTGTTATGCCTTTCGATAGATCGCGGTAAATTTTTCAATTCTGAAAACCCCGTTTTGAACCATGAAGTATATTCTGTTTGATGAGAAAATAGCAAAATAATTTTTCCCGTTTGATCGATCCAGTTAACCAATCACATTTATCGTACCAAACAACACTGAAACTTCTATTCTGACGCTTTCGGTAGACTTTAGTGTAATTAAATTTGGTGGAGGTCTTGTAAAGGTTTTAACAACGTGTACAGTTAATTCTCAATATTCAATTCCATTTTATTCTTTGATCCGTATCAGTACTTACCCCTAACGCCCTAACAAAACAACCTATCTTAACAAGAATATATCACAAATTTCCCGAAGTTCCAGTTCTCCACGAAGTCGTTACATTCAAATTGAAAATTGAAATCATAACAAATAACAACTACCGCCGGACAACGCCCCTACCTTCGGAGATCAAGCGAATATAGTCGAAGACGGCACGAAAGAATCAATGGAGAACAGGGGAGCTGAGCCTCCTCTAGTACATTTTACGGGCGAATATGGTACAGTAAGTCAGCTGAATTCTTGT
This sequence comes from Coccinella septempunctata, assembly GCF_907165205.1. NCBI lineage: Eukaryota > Metazoa > Arthropoda > Insecta > Coleoptera > Coccinellidae > Coccinella > Coccinella septempunctata. The sequence continues at coordinate 16,022,213 of NC_058189.1, read as the reverse complement.
TCGGTTAGTATGCGAGTCCAGAGAACGTATGCGTGAGTTACACTATCAACGGAGGCAGCAGGCCCAACAGCCTCCGTCCGAATAGGCAGTACTAGGAAATATTCACATTCGACGCGGCGGACGCGTACGCAGCCGGTGGATTGTATGATTGTTATGCTGGATTTTTATGAGCGGAGGACCGAAAAATGAACTAATTTTTATCTGAATATCTAGTTCAGGTGTTCGGAAAATTTATATAGAAATTACTTTCTGAAAATGAGGACATGCCCGAAGTGAATGTATTTTAGCTTTAAGCTTTATGAGGAGGCTTAGCCTCCCTTGCCTCCTCTGACGAGCCGCCCTTGGACTTCACCCATGCCATGGTCTGGAGACATAATCAGTGGCCCAAGTTTCCCGCACTTAGCTTAGATAATGGTGAAGAAAATTGAATAATTGAAATAAATATAAAAAAATATATAAAGGTTCAAAAAAGTAAAAAACATCTCGGAGTGACTCTAAAATAGAAAATATGTATTTCATAAGCTGACACATCTGATGATGAAAACCTTGACATGGACAATCGTTGGTCGTTGGAAATTGTTTTTTTTTTCAATGTTTTTCCTGATAAACAAACTTAATTCTCGCTCCCTGTTCAACTCTCCCATGGGTTAGGGAGACATGAGCCAATTTTCGGCTCGTAAAAAAAGAATTGCTGTACTCAAAATGTTCATCTCACCATCACTCTACTCTTATCTATCGTTACCTATTTGGGCATGGTATCTTCACGCAAAAAAATGAATTCATACCATTTACAGATACAACTTAAGTGGCTTCAAGTGAAAAGGGGTTTAACTCTCCCAGACTCCCCCTACTCTGCCGACAATGAAGTTCCAACCCTCCCATACATGGATAAATCCTAAGCTCTACTTGTCTATACATATAACTGACCGAACTTGAAGTTTTTCAGTTTGAAAATGTAGTAAATGCAACACCGAGTCATTGTTCTCAGTTGAAATAAATGTGAAAGAAAAGTAAAGAAATCTTTTCCCTCATTTCCTTATTATGATCTTCAACAAAGAAACAGACTACACCATTCAATATTCAAATATTTCCTTAAATGAACTCTAGCAAAATTGACACAAGTTAATTTCCAAGTCTGAAACCCGAAAACGATGCATTTTTCTGACAAAACTTTGGGAGCTGTTTCCTCACGATTCTCCAAGTTTTCCTACAAATTCCATGACAGGCCCAGATGGAGTTTCTGACTTCAATCATTCCAAATTTAACGTCTTTTATTGAATAGATGTGAAGCTAGAAACCCATGTAAAAAATAATCATGGAGTAAATTGCTTCAAAACCATCCTGAAATTCATATCTTGGCCTCTCATTAAAATTCCAATCAAAAACTAGTGAGTCGATTCAATACAACTCTGTCAGAGATTCGAAGCAGGAATTTTGAAGATTTGGAAAGTTATGTCGAATGAAAGTGAAATTAAAGATTTCAAAAGATTCCCTCAACTATGGTTGAAAATTGGCGACAGATGAATTAAAAATCTCCAAATCATCTTAGAGACCCCAGAAAAAAGAAAATTTTCATCAAGAATATATCATCTCTAGATGGCCATCCAGAAACATCTCACGTAACTTATCGTGCTGTGATACGAACCGTGCATCCTAAGTAGTTTTGAACTCTGAGAGATATGAACGGAGATTCAATTTTATCTTGATTGAATTTTAGGGATATACTCGTACGTCCCTGATTTTTTTGTATGAATTCGCATTATCATTTCCGATAATAAGCATATTCGTCCATTTACATCAACCATACGCCATCCCTCTCCTCCTTTTAAACTGCACATATACTATATGTCCAGGTTATGTATCGGTTATGTACGGCATTGTACCGTCAGAAAAAGTTTATTCCTCTGCAAAAAGGGGGTATAAGAGATGATGCAAATGAATTCTAGAATTTCATCACAAAAGATGTCACTTTGATCAGTGAAAAGGAAGAAATTCTGTTCCAATGAAAATGTCCTCTAATTTTTTATGTCAGCTAATTTTGTAAAAACTTTGAATACCTACCGCTAGACTAAGACGAAGAGACAGAATGTTTTGCTACTAAGAACTCTTATCAAAACTGAAATATCTGTAATTTTTTCTTTTGAAATTATGGTTATTGAAAGTTGAAAATGTACATATTTTTCAGAAACTTCATCATTTCTCCAGAACTATTTGCAAAAGCTAGCAAGAACTCCAGAAATCTGTCTAATTTATCGACCACCAGAACGGTTTTTAAAAAAAGACAGCATCGCTTCAAGTAGGCGCCACTAACTTGAATTATGAAAAGCTGAAATATAAATTCAAGATTTTTTCATAAGAATATTGCCATCTTTCGTATTCCGTGAGAAATAAGAAGGTTTTTGTCGCAAAATAGTCAAATCATGGTAACAAAATCGTTGTTAAAGTTGCTTTAATTTTCCAAATTAGAGCCCTAATTTTACAGCCTTAATTGAATTTTCATTGAAAAAGAATGCAGATGTGAGAATAACACCATTGTCCTAAAAGGCATATTATTTGGGATATTGAAAAGAAACAATTTTCTCGATAATTTTTCACTAACCATAGTTACCAATCAAATTACTTGATTTAGAGTCATGTGTCAAATTTCATCCAATCATCTATGGATTACAGCGATAATACCCGCCATGTGGTGTTTTCAGTTTGCTGTTTTCGACGAAGAGTATCATCAAGTTTTTGATTAAAAACTAATTGAACGTAAAACTGACAACTGGTTTAAAAATGTCGCGAAGATTTGGTAATGCAACTGAAGATGCAATTAATGATATTATATCTAGTACAAAAATCTATACCAAAAAATACTACCAAATCAAAAAAAATATGTATGGACAATGTAGGTCCTTTCGTTTGCATGAAAAGTGTAGCACTTTTCTACACTCGATGTTAGTATTCGTTTGCTGATTGGATTTACACCAGTGTAGAGGAGGTGTAGTTTATCTACACCTCCTTTTGAGTGTAGATAAATAAGAAAATAATATTTTCAGTAGCCTTTTCTTGAGACCAAATCGTTTCTGGAAATCTGAAAGTGACACATGGTTTGACAATATTCCGGTAGGCAAGAACACAATTAGTATGTGGATCAAATCATCCTCGCAGTGGTTTGGACACTAAGTGTAAAAAGATATCCAATCATTCGAACATATCAACAAGGAATTCCTGAACAGCAATTAATAAAAATAACCAGACATAGCCGCTTTAATTCAATAAAACCGTACTTAAATATTGACCAAGAACCCCACGGTGAAATAATCAACACGAGGAATTTCTTCAACAGTGGAAATTGACAATCCGTCAACTTCAGCAAACTCTTCTTCCAATTTAACATTTACCAATTGTACTTTTCATAACTGTAGTTTTGTTAAATAAAAATGAATAAATATTAAACGTCAGATTGACAATCAATTTTTTTAAATCTACAAAGTGAAAAGTCATCTTATCGAATACACCTCGGGCCTTGATAAATCCTCAAAATTTTGTCAAAGTGAATCCTTCAAGCGTGTTGCTCAAGAATAATATTATCAAGCAACACGCTTTCAGCATTCTGGTATGACACAATTGTCTCGGTATTGGCGAATCCAAAAATCTAGACGCCCTCTGCCGACTGAATTCCGAAACTACTTTGTCAGTACTGCAAAGTCAAAACAAGTTTTGTTTCTTATGTTTTCTCTTATCTCACGTTGTCCAACAAAGTATTATAATCATTATTTGGAGATGTTATATTGGGATTATTGTCTGGGTTTCTGAATAGAAATATTGATTCAGAAAAAATATTGGAAAAGGTATTTATACCAGAGTGCTTTCAACTGGCAAGAGTTAGGTTAAACGATTTTTCTTTGCGATAGTTTTCTGCTAAATCCAATTTCATACTTTTCATACTTCCAAATGAATGCTTTTTCTCATCTGTAGAACTTGTTTCATGAGCTTAATCATATTTATGTCTCTTGATATTTCAGTATCAGGAATACCTCTCTATCATAACATGGAATTGAAATATTTTAAAAAGAAACTTTAAAACTTCCACATAAAAGTTTACTTATCAAGATGTTTATTTTCTACCTCCTTCACAAACTCAGTATATGCTACCTCAACATTATTATGTAGGTTTACTTCAAGAAAGAATCTGTGAAATAATAGAAATTGGATCACCAATATGATCGCTCGATTTTATTCCACAATTCATCCCTTTCAAATGAAGTATTTCCAAAGAATGTTTGATCTTTCTTTACGAAACTAAATAAATCAATTCACCTCCGATAATTTAGATAAATATCTTGATTTACTAGAAAAACTCTGTTAGGCCGTACAAATCTCGAAAAGATAACTGACAAACGTCAAAGTTTATTTACATTTCGCAGCGCCCTCAACGGTAATTGGATTCGCGAATTATCAAGGCACTAGGGATATTACTACAGATCATATTTCGAATTTGATCCCTCTTAGAATACAAATCAACTGTTTTCATAAGTCTCGTTCAGGATAAATGTTCAATTTGTCCTTTATTCTTCCATAGCCTTGACGTTATTTATGATCCAGCAGAGCTTCATTTTCTGATTCGTTTTCGTTTTTTCACGTTGAAAAACAATATTTTTGACAAAAATTCCAAAAATTTTCCATTCCAACAACGCAGGATTATATGAGGAATGAATTTTCATAATAAAATATAGGGCTACCCATTTAAAAAACGAAAATCGGTTTCGAAGAATTTACAAGGAGTCATCTCTCTAGTCAAAGCTCCACTCCGAAATCGCAAACGTGAATTTCTATTCCTTCCTAAAATATTCGGTTGAACGAAATTCATATGACATCCTGTATATCTGGGAAAATGGCTACTGTGCTCGTAAATTATTCAATAATTTTCGTATAGAAACGAGTTTTATCTTTCCAATTTTCTGTGACTCGGTTTTTTTTAAATGGGAACGGTGATGCTGATGAGATGTGTAGGTATTGGATCCTAGTCCCCCTTGTGAAGAGTCTTTTGGCCCTTTGAAAAACGAAACCTTCGGTTATTCTGAAAATTTGCAGCATGCATGGAAATCTTTGATCAATCTTGAATGTTTTCAGCTTTTCGACGTTGCCGCTGCTCCCCAAAACTGAGATCATCTTTGGTTTCTCAAATTCAACTCGCAATCAAGCTATGTGAAGCTGGCAGCCCCAAATGCGAATTTTGAAACAGAAATTTCAGGGTCGTTTGTCCATCGTAGGTCCATGTTTGTCCACCCTTTATTTTCATTTGTCCAGGCACCGTTTTAGAGATATCGGAAAAGAACTTTTCTCGGTTCATTTTCTGAGCAGCACCCCCAAATCGCAAAAACTTATTTTGGATGGTACAGATCGTTTGTCCAACGTAAGTCCACGTTTGTTCACCAAATTTTTTCATTTGTCCACCCACAGAACCATAGAAATCAATCTTTGAAAATTTTGTAAAGTGTGAAGTTGGCACCCCCAAATGAAAATTTTTGAACAGAACTTTCAGGATCGTTTGTCCATCGTAGGTCCATGTTTGTCCACCTTTCATTTTCATTTGTCCAGGCACCGTTTGAGAGAAAAAGAAGTTGTTTCGGTGCATTTTTTGACCAGCACCCCAAATTGCAGAAACGTATTCTTAATGGTATAGATCCTTTGTCCAATCTAAGTCCACGTTTGTCCACCAAATTTTTTCATTTGTCCACCCACAGAACCATAGAAATAAATCTTTGAATTTTTGTAAAGTGTGAAGTTGGCACCCCCAAATGAAAATTTTTGAACAGAACTTTCAGGATCGTTTGTCCATCGTAGGTCCATGTTTGTCCACCCTTTTTTTTTTTTTCATTTGTTCAGGCACCGTTTGGGAGATATGGAAAAAGAAGTTGTTTCGGTGCATGTTCTGACCAGCACCCCCAAATTGCAGAAACGTATTTTTAATGGTATAGATCCTTTGTCCAATCTAAGTCCACGTTTGTTAACCAAATTTTTTCATTTGTCCATCCACAGAACCATAGAAATCAATCTTTGAAAATTTTGGAAAGTGTGAAATTGGCACCCCCAAAATGAAAATTTTTGAACAGAACTTTCAGGATCGTTTGTCCATCGTAGGTCCATGTTTGACCACCTTTTATTTTCATTTGTCCAGGAACCGTTTGAGAGATATGAAAAAAGAAGTTGTTTCGGTACATTTTCTGACCAGCACCCCCAAATTGCAGAAACGTATTTTCAATGGTATAGATCCTTTGTCCAATCTAAGTCCACTTTTGTTCACCCAATTTATTTATTTGTCCATCCACAGAACCATAGAAATCCATCTATGCAAATTTTGGAAAGTGTGAAGTTGGCACCCCCAAATGAATAAACCTAAATTTCAGGATCGTAGGTCAATGTTTGTCCATCTTTTTTTCCATTTATCCAGGCACCGTTTGAGAGATATGGAAAAATAAGTTTTTTCGGTGCATTTTCTGAGCAGGTCACCCAAATTGCGAAAACGATAGTATATATCGTTTGTCCAACGTAAGTCCACTTCTGTCCACCCATTTTTTTTTCATTTGTCCACTCAGAGAGCCATATTCTGAAAGAGCAACTCTTCGAGTAATAAATCTGAGAATTTCATCCATCTCGGCGCAAACGTTCGGTCTGGACGAATTTTTAACTGGACCCAGCTTTTTCAGGATTTTTTGAAGATCAGCTTTCGAGTCGTTTATCTCTCAATAAAAGTAACCGAAGCTGAAAATGTGATACTTATTCTGAAAGAGCAACTCTTCTAGTAATAAATCTGAGAATTTCATCAATCTCGGCGCAACCGTTCGGTCTTGACGAATTTTTAACTGAACCTATCTTTTTCAGGACTTTTCGAAGGTCAGCTTTCAAGTCATTTATCTCTCAATGAAAGTAACCGTTGATGGAAATGGGATACATATTTTGAAGGAGCAACTCTACTAGGGTTACATGTTTTATCCTCTAAAAGTTCTATTCGCGACATAATATGATCAACTTGTCGCAAAGAGAATATAATGAAAATTTTTTTTCAATATTGTTATAAGGTGGACAAACATGGACCTACGATGGACAAACGATCCTGAAATTTTGGTTCAAAAATTTTCATTTGGGGGTGCCAACTTCACACTTTCCAAAATTTTCAAAGATTGATTTCTATGGTTTCTGTGGGTGGACAAATTAAAACATTTGGTGGAAAAACGTGGACTTACGTTGGACAAACGATCTGTACCATCCAAAATAAGTTTTTGCGATTTGGGGTTGCTGCTCAGAAAATGAACCGAAAAAAGTTCTTTTCCGATATCTCTAAAACGGTGTCTGGACAAATGAAAAAAAGATTGGACAAACATGGACCTACGATGGACAAACAATCCTGAAATTTTGGTTCAAAAATCTTCATTTGGGGGTGCCAACTTCACATAGCTTCGCAATCAGGCCCGCCGTAAGCGGGCGTGCAAGGCGTGCACTGCACAAGGGTGGCAAGTCCACGGGGCGGCAAATCGAGTGATTGATAAGTTGATGCAATATCTCTCGGAAACCATATTGAAATTGTGTTAGCAGAAGCTTACAAAGTTGCTCACGAACTCAACGTACAAACAGATTTTCCACAAATTAATACAATCCGATAAGGAAGAAAACACAATTTCAATATGAACACAGTACACAGTGATGAAGTTTCAGTAGAGGCACAAACCAAACACAGAGTGGAGTTTTTTTCTATAATCCTAGAGCAAACAATTACCTACTTCCTTAAAGAATATCTAGATTAGAGGAGTTGAAAACCTTTACCGACGTAGGTATTTGGCTTATTTAACGGCAACTTATTCAACTACTGGTTTAATGAAGCATTGTAAAGATTTTAATCTGAAGCTTAAAGATGATGCAAGTAGTGAATCAGTCATTGACGGTATCGATTTGTTTCATGAAATCATTGCTTTTGCTTTAACGTCGCATTTTGCAGAAGACCATGCAGTCACCAGTATGATCTATAAACCATGTTTCAACAGGGCCGGATTAACCCCAGGGCAAAAAGGGCAATTGCCCTGGGCGAATTCAGTATTGGGGCGAATTCATTGTTAGTAATAGTATCTAAAAACGGAAATCACTGAAATCGAGAAAACCGATTCCAAATAATAGAAACATACGGTTTCGATCGATATCAGTCGTCATATACTTTCGGTGTACAGGATGGGCAAAATTCGTTGTCTACTGAGGGGATCTCGAGAACTATAGCAGCTAGAAGAAAACGGACGTCACATTCTCGAGCTCTTTTTTCTTGACTAATCCAAAACTGAAAACAGATCCAGCCTAACGTTCATAGATTTTGAGTTATGAACGAAAATTGAGAAATTGTCATTTTCAACGAAGCTGAATAACTCTTTTATTTGAACTCGTATTCGAAATCCGTTGTTACATTCTACAGGCACTTTTTTATGAAGAATTCGAATATGATATCATTAAATTTTTTCATCCAGTCATTTTCGAGATACGACAGGGATTTCCGATTTTTCAAATGTAAACTATAGTTGAAAATTCTTTCATTCTGCTGCAATTTTTTTGCTGATTTCAAAAATGTATCATATGTTGCTATTCACATTAATATAACATAAGAAAAAAAATTCAATACTTTTTCCTGCTTTTCGATTCATTGTTGAATTTTGAGTAGGCTGGCTAAACCATAGCAACCGTTGAATATGCATTATATTTTGTGAACCTGAGCCTCTATGATTGAAATCACGGATTGCTGAATAAATATTTCGATGATTAATTTGCCATCGTTTGTTCTCGCGATGTTTGGCATGCTTATCTTACGATAGTTCTCAATTCGAATACTACCATGGACAGACGTATCTATTTTTCATCATCTTACTTTTGTAAAAATCATAATTATAGATGCTTCAGTATTTTATTTATTTGACTGACTCTTTAAGTTTCTTTCATGAATTGATAAACGATAATTGAATAAATTTTCTTCTTTAATAATCAGACGAAAGTCTTTTACTCTCTTTTAAAGGATATCGATCTCGATATATAAAAGAAATGATTATTCGACAGTCTGTGATTCCTATCACACAAGGTTGAGTTCACATAGGATTATGTGGAGTTCACAAACCATAATGCATTTTCAACGGTCGCTATGGTTACGCTAGCCTACTAAAAATTCAACAGTGAATCGAAAAGCAGGAAAAAGTATTGAATTTTTTTTCTTATGTTATATTCATGTGACTAGCGACATATGATACATTTTTGAAATCAGCAAAAAAATTGCTGCAGAATGAAAGGACTTTCAACTATAGTTTACATTTGAAAAATCAGAAATCCCTGTCGTATCTCGAAAATGACTGGATCAAAAAATTTTACAATATCATATTTGAATTCCTCATAAAAAAGTGCCTGTAGAATGTAACAACGGATTTTGAATACGAGTTCAAATAAAAGAGTTATTCAGCTTCATTGAAAATGACAATTTCTCAATTTTCGTTCATAACTCAAAATCTATGAACGTTAGGCTGGATCTGTTTTCAGTTTTGGATTAGTCAAGAAAAAAGAGCTCGAGAATGTGTCGTCCGTTTTCTTTTAGCTGCTATAGTTCTCGAGATCCCTTCAGTAGACAACGAATTTTGCCCACCCTGTACTTTCCCTATATTGTGACTAGTCAGCAATACAGGGTGAATAGAAAGAGCACGCATCGAAAATGAATATTTGCGGTATGGAAATAGACGCTACTGTAAATGCCGATTGCGGCATTCACAGAAGCATTGGCCGGGAATGTGATTTTATTTTATTGTATCTGTTTTTATATTTCTAATAGTACTGTCGATTTACGTCATAATATATTTCATTGAAGGGTGTTCATTGTGCAAAGATAAAAGTGAATGGAATAAGAGTGCTTAGACCAAGTCACAGAACATAAACATCAATCAAGTGTAGCAATCACAAAGACACACAAAGCTCAATTCAACTGTTGATTAAATTCTTTAAAAATTTTGATGCCCCCAAGTGAATTTCGACCTCCATTCCACGCTCTCCTGGTTGCAGGGATTATTTTGCGATACATATTTTGAAAATATGTTGTCTTTCATAACTACCAACTTTTCTGTCTGAAAAATATGAGAAACGTTTTGTTTTTTTTAAATTGAAAATTCTTTTCATCATGTTCAGGAGCGTACTCACTGAAAAACGGTTCGTTCAACGTCAATGAAAATCCCAACCCCGAATTTTATGACTTCCGTCGTCGGTTTGTCAGTGTGGACGTATTGCGAACTGAACCCCTGCGTCGTTCAGAGCGATCCGATAGTTGTCAGTTTTAAACGCAGGCTCATAGAAAATAACATATATAACATATATGAATATCAACAGGTGTTACGATCAGAATTGAACTCAATTTGTCATCGTCAAGGCCCCAAATGAAGTATGAATGAGTACGCCCCATCAAAGAAAAGCAGATGCTGACCATGGTTTCGGTCTCATTTGTCCTCATCAGGACTGTTGCCATAGCATTTTTCTCCGATGGAGAACGTTTGGAATTGATGGAACTTTATTCAATATTGGCACGTTCCATCAATTAAAAACGTTCTATGTTGCTCTGATGAGGTCAAATGAGACCGAAACCATGGTCAGCATCTGCTTTTCTTCGATGGAGCGAACTCCATTTGGGGCCTTGACGATGGCAAATTGGCTAGTCCAATTCAGATCGTAACACCTGTTGATATTCATATCGGCGGGTGGTATGCATCTGAATTTATCCTTATTATTGTATTCATTACCTTTAGTAGTGATCATTCTATTTTTAGTATTTTGAATGTTCGTTAGTGAGTACGACTGACGAACAAGTTGAAATGACCCAGTCAGAACGAGGGAGTTTGATAGAATTTCATTTTGGGAACAATGAGTCATATAGTATACCACAAACGAAGATTTAATAAAAAACATTCTGAATTTGATGATTGGGAGGAAATAGGAAAAGCTGCAGAAATTTTGAGAATATGTATTTTCATTCCGTAATCTCAAATGCTGAAAAGTAGAGAAAAAATATAATTTTTCCGATATTATAGCGAATGAAAAATAAAATCGCGATTGTTTTAAATTTTGCAGGATTTTTTTGAATATTGGACTGTCTAATGCATTCTTAACATTGGTTTACTCTTAATTTTTGACTCAGCGATACCTAGTTCATATTAAAAAGGTGAATTGAAATCACCTAAGTTGTTTTCAATTCACCTTTTCTTACCTGTATCATATGTTCTTCATAATTTTTGCTGGCTTTTACTTTTCGATGACAAAACTTCATTATGGAAATATCTCTAGAGGTTCCTTTTTTATTAAATGATCATTATTGTAATATGGGGAGGGGGGGCGAAAAAATATCTTGTGCCCCGGGCTTAATCCGGCCCTGTGTCTCAATATCTTTTTGGCATTTTGACAATGACTTAATTTCTACATTTCCGAATACAGCAATATCATTAAGAATAGGTATTACTAACATTGCCGGTTTCAGTTATATCTGGTGAAAGATCCTTTTCAAAATCAAAAATTATCAAAAATTATTTAGGGGCAATGCTGCAGTATTATTCAGTAATTTAGGTACAGTTTTAATTGAACATGAAATTTTGGACAGTTTGGATTTGGATGCAAAAAAGTTTGTGGAAGATTTCGCGAATATAAAGGCAAGAAGGTTGAAGTTTTTGTGGATAAATATTTAAGTTTGTGTATGATTTTACACTTTAATCTTTAGTAAACAAAAATAACAGAGTACCGTAGATTTGGGTGACTTGGGACGATTGTAAAATTTAACTTGTCATATTTTCAAAACGGTGACCTATTTTTATCTGACTATTAATTAGGATATATATATATATATCGTGCTTCAGAATTCGGATATAAATTGTGAAAAAAATAAAATATACTTAAGTTAAAATCTATTGATTTCTCAAGTCTCAAATGAAATGGGTGACTTGGGACAGTGTATAGTTTTGAAAAATTAGGATTTGTTGTTGAAATTCGGTAAGCAAATTAAATGATGAACCCCTATTACAGCTAAAGTAAATACCTACATTGCAACTCAAATGTAAAAAAACTAAACAAAATAAGGGAACTTTGGTTTCTTTTTCATTTTTTGGAGATATCTTTGTGAAAATAACGTAAATAATAATATCCTGCAGAAAATCGGCATATTTCCTGCTGCCAATGCTCCGCTTGTATTTTTTCGGAAGTGCCCCAAGTCACCCTATGAAACAACAAAATAAATGAATGAGATCCGCGTTGCCGTTTGATTTGTAAACAACATTTGTTTCATGACATATCTATACTCCATTCACTTTTATTTTAGCAGTCGGTTGGCCATGGAAATTTGACACATTTCACTCTGTATAGTACGAAAATGTGTAGTTATGACGCTTGTCAAAACATTTTTGGGTTTTAAATCAACGCTATGTTGCCCGTTCTACGTAAAAGCTTCTATTATTACGTATTTTATCACAATGTCGAATCTCTTCGGAAAATATGTGACGAACATAATTGAAGTTTATACAAACGGATTGAAGGCATACCAAATCCAGTTATTTGCATGGAAAATACAAGAGATCAGTATAATATCATAATATGCACTAGCTTGAGGAGAGTTAAGGTTCATTATGTTCTATGGCTTAAGTTTGAATACGTTACAACAACAATTGTAAATTTCAAAAATATTAACCCGAAGATGAAATGCATATGATGCAGTGGTTGGGAATGGGAATGGAAGGAATTAACAGATAATTACAAGAATGTTAAATTCTTCAACAAAAATCTTCTCGCATCAATATAAGTAAAAGGAATTAAAGGATGTTCAAGTCAAGATGACTTCACCTTTGAACAAAAATTTCACATGAATAAACAATTAACAGGACAACTGGCGCGTATTTGTGGCTGTTCATCTTAACACATTGATATGATAATAATAATTAGGTATTTATTGGTACCTTAAGACATTTACAATGTATAGGACAAGTGAAATGAAAAATAGAAAAATCAATTTGCGGGAACTTATTCTACGATGACATTCATCGAAAATCCTGTAGTAAACTTTTCGCATTAATTCACCCAAACATAAAATTCTCAAATGCCACCACTTTTTTGGGTCTCTCAATAAAAGGAAATTCTTTGTCATCCTCTTCATTCACAATCTTTCGTATTGTGGAAATATTCAGCTGAAATATAAGTCCTTTAGATTCAGATGAAACATTATATAAATTCTCTTACATTGAATATATATATTCGATACCGTCTAACGTATCGTGGATTTTAGAATATCAGGGTATAACTATTTGAATGAGCGGACCCGAATTCTAAAAATAGCACTTTCTGAAATCCTGTCTCTTTTTTCAATCACTTTCGGCATTTTCGTATAAAAATTGATATTAGTTGTGGCAACGGCATTATGACATTAACGACATTTCATGAGTGCCAACCTTACTCAGTTCTAGTTACAAAAACTTGAGAAAATTATTTCATGGCCAACGGACTGCTAAAATAAATGTGAATGCAGTATAATATTCCAATATCCCAATGAAACACATGTACAGGACACTAGAAAGTATAAGGGTCATAAAAAACGCGTTTTTACTCTCCTGAATTCGTAAATTTTTCCGGCAAACTCAACAGAAATTAATTGTTAAACTTACCGAAAAGACACTACACAATCTTATAAGTTTGTCCCTTCTCTCATAAATGGTAAGAAACAATGAAATCTGCAAGGGGGGTAACTGTCCCAAGTTACAGGACTATCGCAAGTCACCCAAGTCTACCGGTAGTGAATAAGTAAGTATTTTATTGTGGAAAATGAAATAACAAAAAATTTGTGTCCATTCTTCCATTTTTTCTTGAAATACGATAGAAAGGAAAAGTTGATTTCATATAAATTCCAGAAATCAAATCTGAAGGCATCTGTTGAATTTCAAACTAAAGAAACTGAATTATTGATTTTCACCACAGTGAAAATCATGTAGGTAATCCAGTTTCTTTAGTGTCTGATTGAGGATTTTTATCAATTATTTATTGGCCACAGTATTGCAACTATTGAAATTTATATGGCTTGTTTTATGAGGATGAAATTAAGCCTTAGAAATTCTTTTCTTAGTCAGATATAGCAACATTATGGCCTGTATCTCTGCCTAAAATTGGGCAAATTGGGAAGGTTTTTTATTTGTTCATTAACTGAATCACTTTTATATTCGATAACCTATGTATAGACGGTAATATGTAGATCAAAAATTCATCAGGGGATATTTTTAGAAATTAATACAGAATCCATTTTTCCTTCGGCTTTCCTAAGTGTAGTTGAACCTTATTATTCTACGTATGAATATTTTGAAGCATGTATTACTTTTTCATAAGCTTACCAGCAGAAGTACAGATTTTTCAGGTGGAATTGTTTTGGCCTTTTATTCATCTTTTCTGTCTTTGTTTGATACGATATACTCAGCGTAAGGTTCGAAATAATCGTGAAATCTTTTTCAAACAAGGAGCTGATGTATTGAAAATATCATTCTTTCGTTTTCTTTAAAAATTAAGGATTCTCGGAGAACCACCAAAACCTTCGGCGGATGATGCATTAAAGAAATGATAAAATAAGTCATCTCAAAAAATCTTGAATTCATCCACTTTCAGAGGAAGAAAAAATCGTCTTTTATCAAATTAAACGTAACCAAATAATACCAAATTCATCTAATTTCTGAGCAAGAAAAAATTATTTCATTCACTCAAAATAATTTCATTTCCTTAATCTATCATGCACTGATACGTATCAGTGATAATTGGAAAATTCGTTTCCTTTCAATGTCATTTTTCTCTTGAATGGAATCGATGCCAAACTCACATTCATACTGGAGTAGGATATACATTTTTACCTCCGCAACAGTGAGCTAATTGCATATCAAAAACACGTACCTGAGAGTCGTGAGGCCATTGAACAGAAGAAACACATCTCGACACTTAGCCCCACAACAACCAACTCGCTGTTGCGACTGAATCAATACTCACGCCGGCGCATCCGCCAACTTGCATATCTCTACGAGTGTGTCCTAGCACGCCGAAAGCGAGAAGTTACAACTTTCTGTAAGGCTGGAAAAAAGAAACCCTTCATTCCAGCATTTGAATAAGAATCAATTAATCCACTTGGATTCACGTAGGCGTAGGGAATGCTACCTATCGGTGCAGATTGAGTAAAAATCGAATGAACCGGCAGTAATTTCGTTTTACACCACTTCAATATATCGGAGATCATTCATCATTCTAAATGACTATGCTGTCACCAGCATCCCATCCCATTTGAGTTTCCAACATTTATTGCGACCTTCGTTTTTCTATAAACTGTAACTGTATCGATTTATTTCGGAATAGAAAAGTATTCGATGAGAAATATTGGCAGATTCCGAGGGTAACAGAGTTTACTGGATTTAAATTTCGAGTAACTTCAGAGTTACACCTTCCCCTCAACTGGTCCAACATATTGGCCCAGTAGTGACCCAAACAAAATAGGTACCAGATCTTCAAGACTTCATCATTGCGAATGGTATACTCGTAGCATCAACATATATGAAAGTGAAATCGAGCTACCATTTGTCATCTGATCATTCCCCAATAATTTCACCATTGAGAACGTTTGTCCTGGACAGAAAGACGTGATAGAAAAGATGAAAAGAAGATACTTAACAGCAGAATTAATTGGGATGACTACCGAAGCTAAGTGGAGAAACAAATAAATCCATCACTGAGCCTCAAATATCCATGTGAAATTGAAGAACCACTTGAAATGTTAACGAACATCCTAAAACATTAAGCTCTTGACTGCATTCCAAACGTTAAAGAATGTTGGTCGACAAAATCAAAACCTATTCGGTAGGAATAGATCATAATTGGATCAATTTACTGAAGAAGGAACTGTCATCCGGTAATTTCAAAATTAAATGAATCAACGTTTCTATGCAGTCTCTGTTTCTTTGTATTGACAATTAATGTCAAACAAAAGATACAATTTAGAAGATTTTCGAAAATTGATTTTCATCTGATGAAGGAGTCGGATATATACTCCGAAACGTTACAATATAAAATTATAATTTCATCGTTCTTTATTTTCAGTTCATTGTCAGGCAACAATTTTTTCTAGTTGATTTGCTCCTGACAAATTAGTGCAAGAATTTTCGCAGGAGCAAATCGTTTCATTTTCATTTCATTTTTTAATTGATTTTGTTTCTTAGATTGGGAGTGAAAACCCTAGAAAGTTTATTAGGAAATGCAGAATCCTCAGGCCAGAATAAATTTCAATCGATATCTGAAGACAAACAGAGATTTCAAAAATAAAGTAAGGGACAAAAAAAACATTCACTGAATATGTAGCCGCTTTGAACAGATATGACATAATCTGGATGCTAATCAAATTAAAAAAAACTAATACACAAGTTGCTCCAATCTCCCCAATACAAATTGCAAATATGGGCGAGAAAGAGAAGACAGATCTTTTTGCAGTAAAGTATTACACCAAACTGTCAAAGAACTGATGAAGAAATAGAAAAATTTCCAATAATCTTCCTGATATAACTACATAAAATAGAACCATTCAAAGTGAGAGTAGTAGTACAAAAACTATAAAAAGTAATCAGCTTTCTGAACATCCGAAAAGCTCCTGGCAGACAGGTAACACTAAAAATGATTATAAAGAGCTGCCTAAAAAAGCCGTACAGTTATACCATTTTTGTTCTCTTCTTCATTCAGTCGGTATCGTTCTCCAAGGTGTATAGATTTCTGTCAGTCCGATATATTTTGTTTTCTTTCATAGTCTTTCGGCATTGAAGATTTGGCATTTTATCGCTTCAACTTGTAATAATTTCAACTACAACTGCGGTTGTAGCATCCTTATTTTTTTGTGTACAAACACACTATCCTCAATTTTCTAGCGTACCTATTAGAAAAGTATATGATGATTTTTAGCATTCGTAATGAAATTTTTTTCTTATAAAATTCGATCAAAAAAGTTTAGCCGTGAGTTGAATCCAACCGCAGGATCTCTCAATCAAGCCAAAATTCAAAACCACCTTTCATGAATATCATAGATGGCGATTAAACACTATTGAATGTGAACGACTGAGAGAATAATAATAATAATTATTATTTCAACATCAATACATTACATGTCACGTCAGAAAATACAAATTTTTCAAATTTCATTTTGGAAAAATTCTTCCAGAGCATATTTTTCAAATTGTTTTTGAATTTCTTTCCGTTAAGCTGCCTGCTTGCTTGTTAAGCTGCCGTTGTTGCCTCAGGAAGTAACAAACAAATGAAAATGGGTCTATCAGGAACTGACAAGTGCGTAGTTTCTTTAGGGGGGAGGATTGAACTTCAGATCACCTGGGACACAGAATGCCATTGCCAACCCAGATACTACCCAGAACACTGGACGGCACAATAGATCTTATGGTCGCAGTGCAACGCAACTTGTAGTCAATCAATAGTATTACTAAAATTATATGTTTCATAACCATACCGAGTAGTTTTAATCAGAATCTGAGAGCTTAACATTCTGTTTTATCCCAGCAGTTATTGTACGAAGAATTGGGTTTTCAATTAAGACAATTTCATAGTAACCGTTTTGCTCATCAGTCCGTTCGTTTTGCTCATTTATACTTTACGAGGTTTTGGATGGTGAGCAAAAAAAAATTTTTCTCACCTCAGCTTGTGGGATTTCTGCGTTTTGCTCTCATTTTGCTCTTTTCAAATCTGCAACTAGTTTTTCTCTAGCACTTACCGTTACCGAGATAAAGGTAATTCGAATGCGCTGCTAGTGTAATATCACATTAGTAGGGCACTTCAACGGATCTTTCCGATATTGATCTCAATCGAAAGCTCACCATTCAGATTTGTTTTCACATATTGAGCTATAGATAAATATCCTCAACGGATAAAAAAAAAAAATCTACAATGAAAACTAGGAATTCAGATTGCTCCTTAAAAATAAATCTACATATATACTACATATTTAAATCTGTAAATCGATGGATTCAATGACTTTTTCTTCAGAGAACCGACATTTGATATAGACCAGTCTCCTGTCAGTCTATTTGACTCGACTCAGCTTCCTGATGAGTCTGACTGATAACAGTGAATTTAGTTCTGAAAACTGATTAAATATACAGGTTGTTTCACAAAAAGGTGACCTCGTCTCTAGGATAGGTAGAAAACTGAAAAATAATTGGGGTTTTTCCAATGAAAAATTTTCGAGACAGCATCCGTATTCAAGTTGAAGGGCATTGAAGAAGAAAAAATATTACAAGACTGTTGAGCCCTACATTCCAATTTTTTAACACGTATTCGTTTTATCGATGGTGCAAAAACATTTTGATTCACATAATGCATACTATAATTCATTATCAATTGTTATTATTATAATAATTAATAACTTCACCATTACCGACCATTTTTTACACCGGCATCGGTTATTACTTCATAAATTTTAAGTCAAAATATTCCAAAACGGTTCACAGTATCAAGTTTCACCAAGAGTGCCATTTAGCTGTAAAATTGAATGATGTTTAAGTTCACTTGAAATTATAAACGATTTGGTACTAGAAGTCCACTAGTTCTTTCAAAGAAAGGATGATCTGATAGCACCAGTCAGAAGTTCTACAGTGAAGCAAAGCTTCCTTGTTGTTTTTCATTTGAAGGTTATGATATATATCAGCTGATAATTGTAGTGGGTACATAAAATTCACTGTCTCTTGCCGATATTGCGAGAGCCAGTTGGTTGGGAAAATTGTCGATAGACCACCGGATTCTGAAAAAGTGGTCCAGATTGATATCGGAAATAATGATTCACATTTATTTCGACTATAAAGTCCAGTTTTGGGCGAAAAAGCGATACAAAAAGGTTTCAATGACAAAAACGAAAAAAGCAATTTATCTTTGAAGTGCTTTCCTTCCAATCAACAAAGCTCTGTGATTTGCCCAAATCCTTAAGAACATAATCAAAACAAATCCTCTTTCTAAGAAGTGTTTTTGCATATCAAGGAGAGTATACTCAACAGCCATTGGATACTTTGTTCGGTACTTCCTTAGACCCCCTATAGTGTGTTATTACATAAGGAGGACAGTTTTAATTATCTATATCTCGGTAATGATGAGAGGTAGAGAAAAACGAATTGCATATTTGGAAAGAGCAAAACGCAGATATTCCACAAGCTGAGGTGAGAAAAAAAAAATTTCTCCTCCAAAACCTTGTAGTGTATAAATGAGCAAAACGGAGCAAAACGAGGGCTTTCGATCGAAACCAATATCGGAAAGATCCGTTGAGGTGCCCTGCTAGTGTACCTAATATTACACCAGCAGGGCACTTTTAATTATCTATATCTCGGTAACGGTAAGTGGTAGAGAAAATCTAATTGCAGATTTGAAAAGAGCAAAACGCAGATATGCCACAGGCTAAGGTGAGCAAAAAAAATTTTCTCCTCCAAAAAATAAAAGTATAATGATCAAAACGAACGGACTGGTGAGCAAGACGGAGCAAAACGAGAGCTTTCGAATGATGCCAATATTGGAAAGATCCGTTGAGGCAAGGGCGGTCCTACGGGGGAGGGGGGGGGGGGGGTAAAGGGGGTAATTACTCCCCCCCCCAGAGCCCATAACGAATTCGATTTTTTAAATTTTTCATATGAAAAAACTAAGAGAAAACAATATTATAATGAAATGAAAAGGAGAGATTCATTGTACAGTGCATCCCATTTTGGGTAAGACAGTCAGGTTTCTCGCTTGTTATTTAAGATAGAGCCTTGCATTTTTCACGTTCCTTTCCTACTTTTTTGTGAAACTCAAGTTATCCTAATCAGATGTTATGCATAATTGTTTCCATTTATGAGATACAGGGCGATGTTGGAAATTGATACTTTTCGGATCCCTCCTTTTATCTCCGAAGTTATGAGAAATAATGCTGAGCTGAAAATTACGTCTGATACAAAATTCTGGGTAGAATCCAGTGGAGTATTCATTTTTTTTTCGTTGTATGGTTTTGAAGATACGACACAAAGCTATATTTTTTTCAATGGGATGCCCTGTACTTTATTACTTTGTTGAATTTGCCAATTTTTTTCCCTTTAAAATGAGGTATAATATCATATAAGTAGGATGTTCAGAAATGCTAAAAAACACTAAAACATCACGTAATGATGATTTTTTTTAGTGGGCCATGGATCGCCCATATGAAAGAAGAATCAATTGGATGGCAAACAAAGATAATACATTCATCACTAAAACGAAACACAAAACGTAGGTACCTACCTTAGAGCAGCACATAAATAATACCAAAATTCATAAAACAAATTAGATACAGAAGAAATACCAATAAAATATTTATCATTGATACAAAATTTCAACTGATTAAACTGTTCAAATTGCTGTTCATTTTCCCTAACACATAATTGACGAACCTTTTCAATGCGCCTGAGTATATTTAATATTATAAAAGGGCGGTTTTGTAATTTCTCTATTGATGCACGAAGTTCTTCGGAACCGCTAGATCAGATTTGCTTTTTTCTCTCCAATGTCTACTTGATTAAACAAAGCTTTCAAACGCATAGTACTTTTAATGATCAAAAGTATTAATAATAATAATAATAATAATCCTTTTATTGAAACTTGAGAAATTCATGACAAAAAATCATAATTATGTGATGTTTTAGTGTTTTTTAGCATTTCTGAACATCCTACCTATATAATGTTATACATCATTTTGAAGGGAAAAAAATAACGAATTCAACTAAGTAATGAAATGTAGGGTGTTCCATTTAAAAAAATATAGGTTTGTGTAGTATCTTCAAAACCACACCCGAAAAAAAAATTGAGTACGCCACTGGATTTTACGCAGAATTTTGTGTCAGACGTAGTTTTCAGCTCGGCATTATTTCTTATATCTTCGGAGATAAAGGAGGGGTCCGATAAGTATCGATTTCCAACATCGCCCTGTATCTCATAAACGGAAACAGTTATGCAAAATCTGATTAGGATAACTTGAGTTTCACAAAAAAGTAGGACAGGAACGTGAAAACCGCAAGGCTCTATCTTGAATAACAAGCGAGAAACCTGGCTGTCTAACCCAAAATGGAATGCACAGTACAATTTTAAGAAAAAAATATGGGACTGCAAATGCTGACTACAGGGTGTTATTTGAAGTCTTAATTTGAACTTTCAATTGTTTTTTCATTTACTACCCCCCCAAAAAATCAGTCTAGGACCGCCCTTGCGTTGAGGTGCCCTGCTGTTGTAATATTATTACACCAGCAGGGCACTTTGAATGGTCTATAGCTCATTGTATATAGGTGAGCAAAATAAACGGAGTGGTGAGCAGAACGGAGCAAAATGAAAGCAAAACGAAGACATAAAAATCGTAAAAATTCTTCGAGGTGCCCTGCTAGTGTAATGCCGCTGAACAGGACAAAATTTGTATCCGGAGGTAAAATACCCTCCCATTAGGATCTCCGGGGGAAGGTGCCTGAGAGAGTGAATCATCGTACAACCATCAATGAAAAGCACCTAGCTTTTGCAGCATGGAAGGTCAGAAGCTTGCTAGACAACCCCAAGGCCGCCCTACCCGCGAGGCTACCCGCCTTAATCGATATATATATATATTCTTTTGAATGTCAGCAATACATTTTTAGTTATCAAACAATATAGCATATGTATGAGTTTTAGCAAAGGTTAGTGTAACGGGGTACCATACAATTTAGAGTATGATACAAGAGCTTAGGGAAAAACCTCAGTAAAAAAACCCTGTCTCCCCGTGAGAAGTGTAGTGATGACAAATTTGTTTACAGAATAAGCTTTTAATACTGAAGGGCTTCCTTTCCATTGACATAAAAATTTCTTTATCCTCTTTCCATTTCGAAATAATATCTGAAACAAAGAAACAGAGCAGAAAACGAGAAAAAAGGCGAATAATAAAGCCTTCATCCAAACTTATTTCAAGACTTGATGATGACTGAAGAAAAAAATAAATAATCATAGGTACATAACTTGTTTTTCAATTTCATTGGGAGTAATATCATCTCTGCGTCAAAAATCTTCTGCTGATCTTGGTGGAAAATCACCCTCGTCGTTAGAAATGCCTTCAGTATTCAAATTAATAATAGCCAAATCTTGCTTTTGACTGGGAGGGCCTTTCGACCAGGTCCAGTCTTCCAAGTGATGATTCTTCTATTCTTCAGTTGTTCGAGGAACGCTACAGGACCCTTATATTGGGGAATCATCTCCCATAGATATACCAGTGGTTATTCAGTAGAAAATTGAAAAAACGGGGAAGAAATTAAAAAAACTTCTGCAACGAACATCCATTGCAAAAGTTGCCTTAAGCCAGACACGCTTTTCGGACAAAGGTAGCTTGGTAGAATAAGCGTATACTTTTTTCTGGAAGGGCTTGCCGGAAGGCGAAATCAGACAACATGGCGTAGGTTTTGCCATTAGAAACGACCAGTTGGCATCTCAGAACGTATAATGACCCTACGCTTTCCTGCAGCTAATAACACGTTTGTGAACATCATCGGAGTATACGCACCCACTTTGAACTCCTCTGACAACTTTCTACGAAACACTCGTTGTTACATTAAGTAAAATTCCAAAGCGAGAACGAATTATTCTCCTTCCGGAGACTTCAAGGCCAGAGTGGGTAGATGTCATGATTCAGAACTGTGGCCAGGAATAATAGGGAAACACGGCACAGACAGCATCAATTCGAACGGAGAACGTCTGCTGGTTCTTTGTACAGGACACAATGTGTCCTGTACAAAGCCTGTACCGACACCTATTTTATTACGAGACCCAACTCAAGGGGGACCTGGCGCCACCCGCGCTCATGGTATTGGCACACTCTCGACCATGTAATCGTGAGAAGAAAGGATCTCAAAGAGGTGTTGGTCACTAAACCCAGAGCTGATCTCGAATGCTGGACTGATCATAGGCTGGTAATCTCGAGAATGAAGATCTCAATGCTACCAAAATACCAACGAAAGCTAAAGTTACTGAGAGAGAGCCCTCAAATCTCCGAACTACAAAACCCTTCTACTACAACAGAAATATTTACAGCTACCGTCAAATATAATCTAACATCACCGGATTATAACGACGACATTGAGAGTTATTGACTCCGCTTCAAAATCAACTCTTTCAAATACAGCTAAAGAAATATTGGGCACAGAACGCTCCCGAAAATCCCCAGAATGGTTCGCCGACAGCGAAACTCATATCGGGCCCCTTTTGAAGTTAAAAAACAAAGCAATGAAAACAGCAATTAACAAGCCTGGCGATGTTGCTGTCCATAACAGTCTTATAAACATAAAAACCGAGGTCCGTCAAGAAATAAGTAAAATCAAGGATAGCTGATGGAAAGAAAAATCTGGGGAAATACAAGCCTACGCCGATAACCATGACTACAGGCGTTTTTCCGAAGCTATTAGCTATTAGAACTGTTTATGGTCCAAGCAGAAAAGCTAACTTTCCTATAAGAGATGCTCATGGAGCTGTCCTAACTGATGATGATGATTGAATCAAAATAACGACTCGTATTTATCCATTTCAGACCGGCCCGGGAACAAGGAGATGTACCACAAGACTCCAGAGACGCTTTAGTTATCAACCTATAAAAAAACAAAGGTGAAACGTCAAATTTCAACAATTACAGGGGCATATCGTAGCTTAGTGTGACCGATAAAATTCTCTCAAAGATTATGGCTAATCTCGTGGCTAATCTTCTAGAAAAGCTATTACAGTCCGGGAGGTGGCGTCACTTTTGAACTAGTGATCGATCTTCACACGAATTTTTTAGGATGAGTAGTTCTCCACTTGTACATATGAGGTCCTCGCGTCAGTCAGTCCAATAGCGGTGGGCGTGGGCGTGGGAGGCGGTGAAACTCGCCGGAAAAATAACAAAAAAAAAGTGATTGATCCCCACGTGAAACTTTGTAATAATGTAAATTATTCATGATTATGAGTGAAAATGGGCGTCAGTCACTTTCCCGATGGTGGAAACATCGTCAGTCAGGCGGTTGAAGTGGTCGGAAAAATCTGAAAATTGAAGTGACACCACACCTTATGCAGTTCGAATGACGCATATTCCACCGGCATCGTGCCGGCTGACGATTATTTATCGAGTGTACATAACAATTACTTGTTTATACAGGGTGTTTCATCATATAAATAAATAAATGAAATTTATTGATCCTTTTGGACCCTTAGTATAGAACAAGCTTGTCCTATATGACTAGTCATATATTATGACAAATACAAGAGAAAGAAAATAACAAATTCTACAAATGTAGTCCTTAAGGAACTCCTCCACACTATAGTAACACCTGTTAGTTAAAAGGAACTTAACTTCTCTCTTGAAAGATTTTCCACTCATTGATTTCAAGCGATTGGGCAAATGGTTATATAATTTGATACCTATATAACTCGGTGGTACTCATATTTAACTGTATGATGCCTGGGGAAGGCTATGG
This sequence comes from Coccinella septempunctata, assembly GCF_907165205.1. NCBI lineage: Eukaryota > Metazoa > Arthropoda > Insecta > Coleoptera > Coccinellidae > Coccinella > Coccinella septempunctata. Next base: position 15,997,680 of record NC_058189.1, on the reverse strand, counting down.
TATTAGTGTGTCATGTTTCGTACCCATGAAAATCAGAGCATTTCCTGTATTTTCCGATGTTCAGGTGGATATAAGCAAGACAATTAAGGATGAATTTACAAGGGAAGGGAAGAATACGAAACTACCTGAAAATCGGACGACATGAATCACGTGACCGAAGTTTGAATATAAGCCTTATGACGCGTTTCTAAGAAATGAAAACTCGAAATTGTTGAAATGTTTCCTGAGTGTAGGAAACTACAAGAAAATTGTTCGAAAATTGTGTTCATTCAGAACATGAAATTCAATTTGGAAACCAAAAAAAAAATCACGAACATCGAAGGTTTTCCGCCATTTTGAATTTTTTTTCGGAGTTCTTCATCTTTTCTGAATTGCGCCAGAAAAGTAAAAGTAACCAGAAACCGTTACTTTGTGGTTTGTACATAACTATATATAACCATATTTCTCGCTTATGCGTCGAAATAAGGCAAAAGTGATTCTCCCGGTGTCATTTACCCACTATATATGTTTGTCCAGTTTATGATGAAACACCCTGTATAAACAAGTAATTGTTATGTACACTCGATAAATAATCGTCGGCCAGCACGATGCCGGTGGAATATGCGTCAGTCGAACTGCATGAGTTGCAGCGCGCCAAAGGAAGCTGGTCACTGCCCTTGACTTTGGAAGCCTGACTGACGCAGAATCCACCACTATAAACGTGACTGACGTCCATTTTTACGTTCAGTTTGATTAAAATATTCATTTTTCAAAATTTCAAGTAAAGATCCGTCACTTGTCAATTTTCAGATTTTTCCGACCACTTCAACCGCCTGACTGACGATGTTTCCACCATCGGGAAAGTGACTGACGCCTAATTTCACTCATAATAATGAATAATTTACATTATTGCAAAGTTTCACGTGGAGATCAATCACTTTTTTTTGAGATTTTTCCGGCGAGTTCCACCGCCTCCCACGCCCACGCCCACCACGGTCGCGCTGACTGACTTTCGATTTCGAGTACAGTAATAGTGCAACTCTCTAATTAATCACATTTGGGTTGCAGATAAATCACTAATAAAAAAGTGACACCACCTCCCGGACTATTACCTGAATCCCAGTGCGGCTTTCGACCCAAATTAGGTGGACCTAATTTTTACACTGCGACAGCTACATGAGAAGGCCCGTGAACAACAATCAAGGATCTATACAGCCTTTATCGGTTTAAGTAAGGCGGGTGAAAATTGGAGAGCACTATGGAAAATTATGGGACGACTTGGAGTACCCGAAAAATTCTTAGCAGTGTGTAAAAGCCTCCATACCAACAACACCCCTTGAATACAGCATATAATGGCTCTACAACCGACCTTTTCTTAAAAAACTCTGGAATAAAACAAGGCTGCGTGTTAGCGCCTTTTGCTGTTCAATATTTTCGCCATAGCTGTCTCGATAATTACTGACATAAGTATGCCTGTAAGAGGTCTTGGGATAAGATTCAGATTTGATGGAGGCCTGTTTAACCTGGACCGCCTTAGAGCAAAACCCGTACAAAGTTTATCATGGAACTTATTCAGACGACTGCGCACCTATTGCTATCAGCTCATAGGATCTACAGATAATGACACCTATAGACATATATACGAAGCCTTAGGACTTAGACTCAATATTGACAAAACCAAAATCTTGGTAACAGATATCAGCCTGGAGGATGAAACTCTAGAACAGGTCGAGCAGTTCAAATACTTGGGAAGCTTCATAAATACCAGGGCTAACCTAGACACGGAAATACAAAACCGTAACAATTCGGCATCACGGGCATTTTGGAAGCTAAAGGACAGTGTTTCAAAATCACGACCTCAATCTGAAGACCAAGACAGCTGTTTACAAAGCAGTGGTCCTTCCAACGCTTTCTTACGGAAGCGAAAGCTCTACAGGTGACATATTAAGCAGCTTGTACAAACGCAACAACGTCATCTAAGACAAATAATGCACATCAGATGTTTCCACACAGTTTCAAATGCAGAAGTCTTGCAGCGCACGAGTTCTATAACAATTGAGACTCGAGTAACGAGGGCCTGACTCAGATGGAGAGGCCAGTATTGCTGGCGCTTAGCGTCTTCCCACTTCGAGGTTGAAATTCAGTGCGTTAGATCCTCCCTTGTAAATCGGCAAAGTGAATTCCCTTGTTGATTCTCTTTGGTTTCCAAGTGGAGAAGAGAAATATAATTACATTCGGACCTTTTACAACCCACTTTTCCAACAAGGAAAATATTGAATTGCATTGTGTATCGTCCAATCATGAGTGAAGCAAGGCAGATGAAGGAAATAAATCAGTGTCAGACAATAGACGCAAGGCTTAAACTCACAACGGTGCGTGGTAACTATCAAAGATTATAGCATAGAGAAAGGGAAAGGGGAAAGGTCTCTGGATTATAGCATTCATTCATTCTCTCTTTAATGACCTCAGCTACTTTGGCTATGTGGTCAGGTACACATTATTTTTGACTTATTGCATATTTCTCATTCATACCAAACATTCACAAACATCCATGGGCGCGGCGGGATTCGAACCCGCAATCTCTGGCAACAGCTGGCTCCGAGTCTGGATTATAGAGTCCAAAGATATTACACAATATCTTTGATAGAGTCTACTCTATAATCATAGAGAAAGGGTTCTCTTGTCTCTGGATTATAGAGTCTACTCTATAATCATAGAGAAAGGGAAAGTCTCTGTCTATAATCTTTGGTAACTATGAGGCAGCTATGAGACAACAGAACAGGTTGTCTCTCTCTGGCAGCTACTCTGTCAGAGGGCTCAGTTTGGGAAGGACCGGATTATTTGTGATTCTAGCTGATTTATAAAAGAATTTGATCGCCAGCCAGATGCTAAATCTAACTCATAGAGAAATTGAAAATTGTCTCTGATCTAACTGCTAACTGTATATAGGCTCGGCCATAATGATGGGAATAGTGCATGATCTCGAAGTACATCCAAATCATAGACATAGAGACATGGACTGTGCCTTCCCTTTATATCTATGCATGAAATACGGTCAAAAAAAGTGACAGAGAGAAAAACACGTCGGGAATGCAGTTGTCTTTTTCTAGAATTTTGATTGGTCTACACTCACCTCTATGTGAACAAAAAAGAGAAAGGTATATCCCGACGAGCTTTTCTCTCTTTCTAATAAATAGCCAATTTCATGCTGGCATTGCTCAGTCCATGTCTCTATGTCTATGATCCAAATATTGTCATAAGGATAAGGGATAGTGATTTAGGGACGAACTATTGACCTTCACAGAACAGAGATATCTCTGGTACAGAAGAAGGTCTAATTTGAGAATTTCCCCTTACTTATTATTATTAATATTTACTGATAAAGACCTGATGGTAATAAAACCGAATGTTGCCTTACCTAATGGAGCTCTGTGTGATGAATTTTCTAAACGCTCGTAAATGAATGCTGATCATTGGTAAAATGAAGAAGAAAATAATGAAAAATTGGATCTGTGCGCCAGCTGTTTGACAGCTGCCAAGAGTTTGCTATTTCAGTGACTCAATTAATGTCAGTTTTGGTGGTTCGATATCAGCTGCAAAGGAATTAAAAACTCGTATTTCTTATAAGAAAAGAAATTCTATTACTCAAAAATATGGCCTGTAATATTACCAAATTACCATTATTTCGTTCAATTTCGGTAGGTGACATTCACTCCTACATTAGACTGTTAATTGATTCTCTTACTGAACTGACCTGTTATGTAAACTCTTACATACAAATCTTTTTGATTTCAGAGCCGATCATTTGCTTCCGCCGCTAATCCGAAACCAATAGGTGGGGTTTGTGATTACGAGGTTGAAAATTCAACTGTAAATGGTGTATTAGTCACCTCAGCAGAAAATAATTCTCCAATTACGAGAGTTTCCATTGTATACAGGTATCTAACAATTATTGCAAATAAATTTAGTGTCATATTATTACTTCAAATGTATAAATTGAAGGGCTGGAAGTAGGCAGGAATCAAGTGATAATCAAGGGGTATCTCATGTATTGAGGTTATGCGCAGGATTAACAACAAAATCTGCTTCCCAGTTCATGATTACTCGTAATATTCAGCAAGTGGGAGCAAGTTTACATTGTACACTTGATCGAGAAACAATCTCATACACTCTTGAAGGTACCAGGAAGGCAGTGGAACAAGTTTTGCCATTTTTATCTACAGTTGCTACAGAACACACTTTCAGGCCATGGGAAGTTGCAGATATAGTTGGTAGATTACGATTGGAACTTGCCACACGTCCACCACAGGTACAATATCTCTAGATGAGCTCTTTTTAGGGATAATCCTCATAGGTTGCGTTCACAAACTTACTCTTACAGCTGTTTTCAATAACCTATCCAAGATAAGGGATAGATCGCTATCTCCAGTTTGTCTGCCTATCTATCCTTGTAGCTATCTTTCTATGGTTTGACATTATCTATCTCAAGGCAAGGATAGATAGGAATCTATTCAGCTCAGACCACAGAACACTAATATAAGACCTCATATCATTAATTCATTTCTAGTGTTTGAGATATTGGAGTGTGTTAGAAACTAGAAAGTGTAAATATTTAAAGATTATGTATAAAAGGTTAATCGTGTGTGTATGACTACATACTCGTATGCACTGTTTCATTAAACGAGCTTAATTCCTTAATGTCTTTTTTCCCATAGAAATTCTATGCTTGAACGTCGTTCAATGAAAGGTGCATACGGCAATAAATACATCACAATAATTGTTGGTCGAGATTCTCAACCACGCAATACTTGAAAATTAGGGATGTGTAGTTCGTTCAATTTCGAGGAACCAGATCGATCTAGATCCATTGCTGAGAAGACCCGGTTCAAAAGACCCGTTCAATTGACCCATTGGTTCTTTTAGGTAGTTGGGTTTTGGGTTGTGATCCAAACATTGCGCATGGTTCGAATTCGGATCCGTAGTCCCATTTCGATCAGTTCACTGTTCTGTTAGGAATTTCATTTCAGTTTAGTTCAGTTGAATTAAATTTTGATAGAATGGAATATGGATGCTTCTTTAGTTGCAAACAGCTGTGTTTCGTGGGCCATAATATTTTTGATTGGCTGAAAATAGTTAGTTGAGGTCAAATTCGTGAGAGAACCGAGAGAAATATTGACCCCAGTGTAGAAAAAATTCAAAAACCAAAAGTCTTTCGAAAGGAAATGGATATCGGACGATTCAAATTTTGAAATGGAGACGTCAATCATTGATTTACAGGTTCGAAATTCGTGAGATCTAGTCTCATTAATTTCGTCAAAAACTGAAATTTTTGAAATCAAGATTATGTTATTGCTGCGAATCCAAGTATTATCCTCAAATTAATCTGAAAAAAAGTTGTAGAATTGACCAATCACTTAAAATTTACTTTCATCAATATAGCCATAATAACAGAAATATAAACTTGTAATTTCTACTAGTCCTAGTTCCTATATCTATCATACTTTCTTCAACAAGGAGCCGTTGATTCACTTGCGAAATGCAAGTAATATAAGTTCATTTTATTACGACTACCATCTGTTTCTTTTGGGTCAGTCTGAAACCTATCTAACTATTCGGGTACCTGGGTAATGAAGAGACGGAATTATGAATCATTCTTTCGATTCCAGATCTTCCGATCTCCAGATCCCATATCGATTTTGTGGGTCGCATGGAGCCGTTTGGCTCATTCGACCCAGTTGAACGAACGGGTCATTTTTCGGGTGAAGAACTGAACGAACCATTGGTTCTAACGAACCGGGTCTTTTGATTCGTTCGTTCGTGAACGACACATCCCTATTGAAAATGAATTCCTCAACTGTAAATACCTTCAAATAAAAGCGCCTAAATCAAAACCAGTGACTAAAGAAGAGGCCATGCGTTTGGTAGAATTTGTAGCAGCTGATGGGGTTATTACCAGCAGAGCTATTAGTGCTACCAACAATAAATTGAAAGAGGAGAGTTGGAGAAGATTGACCGAATCCTTCAACACTTCGGTTTCAATTTTCCACATTTCGCCCTCAAATATGGATTAATTAAATTCAATAATTCACTCACAGCACCTTTGCTCAGTTGAATTCTACATGTGAACTCGTAATCATTCAAAATAATCACGTAATCAACTCCTGCTTTATAAACTTTTTGTATTATGGTCTCTTCCGATTCACTTGCTTCATCGAACTCAGTTAATTACAATTCAGTTGTCAAGAAAACAGCACTGAAATGCACCCTGATAACAATTTCCGACGCTTATCTCTACCCCTTACTGCTCGAACTCGACAGTTCAAAAAACTGAACTACCGGAGATACATTTTACAATCGATGGTTTAGTTCAAATTTCTTTGAAACGCAGGTGGGCGCATATATAATGAAAGTTCCTATCTCTGGTTGTCTATCTGACCTCATTTCAGAGGAAGGGATAGATCGCTGGGGCCAGTAAGAATCGCTATCTGCTGATAGAATATTGAAACGTAAACAAGCACAAAAGGACAGATTGGTCTATCCCTAGTATCTATCTATCCACCGTTTTGATGGATAGATAGGTTATTGAAAACGGCCGTTAGTCTAGAGTATGAGTATGACTGTGCTCACAGAGCATACTCCAAGAAAGAAATAGTATGTATAGTCGTTTTCAAAAACTTACTTGGGATCGTTCGATTCCTAACCTTAGCATTCGTTTACCTAACCCGAACATCCAATCCTTGTTCGGAAAATACAGTGCTGCTAACTCTATCACTGACTCGAAACTAATCGGTCTTTGCAGAGACCCTGTGACTAGGAATAAAATCTTAAAATATTGGTTTATGTTATTCTTACCTCTGACTCTTCTGAAACCTAAACCTGGTGCATTTTTAAACTTTGAACTGGGTCTGTGATCCGAGAAAATCCATCATGTGCCCTCAATGGATCGAGTTAGTAACCCATAGCAAGTTTCTGGAAACGCCATATGTGAATGCTTTAGAGTAATCAGAGCTTACTCAGAGTAAGTTTGTGAGTGGAACCATGGATGGATATGATATTACCATAATGTTATCAAAGTTTTGAATTTAGTTGTGAATCAATGAAAGGTTTGAATTTTACATGTATAAGAACAATTTTTTAGTTTAGGACTGTTGATCTCCTACATAAAGCTGCTTATAGAACTGGACTTGGTAATTCTCTGTTCATTGCTAAATATAACATTGGAAAAATTGGGCCCGAAACTTTACAACACTTTGTGAATTGTAATCTTACTGCTGATAAAGCTACTGTTGTGGGTCTTGGAGTGGATCATAAAGAATTGACATATATTGTTGAAAAAATAAAGTTTCCTGAGTTGGCTGGACAACCTATCAATCCTTCTCCTTATAAAGGTGGTGAAATAAGGTAAACACACACGACAGTGGTTTGAACTAACTTATTTCAAAACACTTTTCAAAAATTGAAATCGAATAGGAGAAAAAATTTTTATACTCTACGAAATGTTAACACTTCATTTGTGAAGCATGTATAATCCAAAAAAATTCAAGTAAAAATACCAATCTGATCAAGGACTTGTGCTTTAAATATTTTCATACAAGTTCTTCAGTTTTTTCGAGAAATCGTGAAAAACTCAGCAGAGCACTTTTGTGTTTTCTTAATGCAAACATGAAAAAAGTTCTGCAGTTTTTTGGATCCCTCAAATTTTTGTGTCAATATTTAGGACACAAACCATGGCAAATGGACTGAAACCATAATTAAGAATTTCATAATATCTACTTCAACTAAGTGTTTTACAATATCAATTATTGAATATAATGATGATCTCATTCAGAAGTTACTTCATATTATAACTTTCAGATGTGATAAAGGGGGAGATTTGGCCTATGTGGCTATTGCTGGAGAAGGGGCTGGACATAACAATATGAAAGAAGCTGCAGCTTGTGCTGTGCTACAAAAAATTTTTGGAACAGGTTCTTCTGTTCCATATGCTCTTGATCATGGTATGTTGAGGAGTTCCATCAAAGTAACAGACAGTTTTGCTATCAGTGGTTTGAATGCCAATTATGCTGATACTGGACTTGTTGGAGCAATGTTTGTTGCACCTTCAAATGTAGCTGGACAGATAACAGAAAATGTTGTGGATATTCTAAAGAATGGTAAAGTGACAGATGAATGGGTTAGCAAAGGTTTGTGATAAATTTATGTTTAATTTTCTATAATGCTTCAATTTAGATATTTTTCACTCTTATAAATATGTTGAAAGAAAAAGAGAATTAGTCAGAAATATAAACTCGATGTCTCATCAATAACTAGCTAATTGACTAATGGTTATGAATATCCCCCAAAATAGTGACAGGAGATCATCAAATTTAACAAACAAAAGTAAACGAACAGTTTATAAAGTGACTCAACAACTTATTTACAGCAGTTTCATAATCAAGTTGCTTAAAGCTTCCTTTTGTGTCATTTAGTTGTACTAGAAGACAGAAGCTTCAAAATTAAAGGTTTGATTATGAAACTGGCTGTAAGATTGAAAATGAAAGATAACAAAACTAGGGTAACCATAATAAAGTCAAAATAATGAAATTACTTTTACATTTCCCCCATCCCAGTAAGAAAATTTTCTTTTCACAGAGGCAGGGCGGGAGGACATTTATAATTAATACCCTCACCAATGATTGCATCATATGATAGTCCCATTAAAAGGTTGATAATTTTCAGGAAAAAACCAACTGAAAGCAGCGGTTCTTCTAGCTAGTGAGAATGGTAAAAGTGTTGTCAGAAAATTGGGACAAACAGGTGCCCTTACAGGTAGTGGAATTTCACCAAACCAATATATAAACTTGGTGGAATCTGTTTCTACTCAAGATGTGAATAACGTAAGAATTCATACACAATTATGTGGTCTTTTAATTACATTTATTCCATTCTAGGTACTGCAAAAACTTGGAAGGAATCTTAGTATTTCATCATTTGGTAACCTAACTTGTGTACCATACTTAGCTGACCTTAAGTAAAAGTTTCAATGAACCTTACTATTTATTATTCAAATTATGTCTGTTGAAGATTTAATTATATCAAACTCAAATTTTATTTACACCATCCCTAATAGCATCAGAACCTGTATAACAGACCAAATAAAAGTGTAAATAATTGTTATTTGTTGTATTTAATTCATCATTACAAATGATAGCTATATTGAAAAGAGGGTAATAAGCACAGAACACTAATATAAGTCTATGCTGCATTCTTATTTTGTATGAGATCTGAACATTTCCACCAGTTAATTCTACTAGGAAATAAAAAAACCTTTGATTTTTTCAAATTCTATATTACCTTGATATTTTCTTAGGGACTCTATCTTTGGGCTAAATGGGCTGCAGTCTCATTGTGCAAGCCTTTGAGGGTTATTATTATTAGTGATAATTTCTGCCCGATATCGCAGAAAAAGGTAAGTCTATGCACTTAGATGAAATTGCATTTTATTTTTTATGTCAGAAAGTATTTATCAGAGATAGAAAACTCAAGACACCATTCCCACTGAATTATGTGGTAATTATGAAAATAATAAATATGAAAAAAGCATTGGCATACAATTTTTTTCACCAAATTTATTCGGACAGAAATCTAATACGGGCGCCGTTGGTGAAAATAAAAAATAATTTTATATTTGAATAAATGTTCTTCAATGCGTACCCATAACCTACCAAATTTCAACACCCTGTATCTTATAAACAAGACCCATAGACTCTGTATCATATAATCATCTCAGAAATAATATCCTGAATTTATGAAACCTCACTCTGAAACACTCTGTATATACGCAATGGTATTGTCCTTGAGTATTAACCCCCCTAGAGGAACAACACAGTTCATCATATTGAACTATTGAAGCAGGAACTTTACCGTTTACTACAGTGACTATACTCTATCAAACATTTGTTTGGTATTTCTAAGATAGAATCTATCAAACAAATGTTTGATAGAGTTGCCAGATAAATGAAATGAAATTAATGAACCGGGTTGCCAAAAATTATCAGATTTTACTGAAAATTATGTTACAATAGATGGCAGAAAGGGGATTTATCTCAGATCTGGCAAGTGGCAAATACCTTTCATTAACATGAGGAGGTAATCCCCAGAAAAAGCAAAAGTCGCCAAATCTCCTTCGATGTTCCAACGACTGCATCACAGAACACAAATAGTGATGCATGGAATCCAAAACTTGCAACGAACGGCTTGTTGCTGAGCTCCAAACATGAAGGCAGTATTCAAGTGTGATTAATACATGAAAATTTATTCAATTATTCGATTCTGCGTAGTTTGAATCGATTATGTAACGGTTTCCTTCACTGAGAAAAAAGTTACAAGTAACTTTTTTTACTTGACTGCTTTTTACTCAAGCTAAATAAATTTTCATACGCGATAAGCGAACATTTACGTGCTGCAGATAATCATATATTTATCGTTAACAAACACGTTCATCTAAGAATTTTTAATAGTTAGCAGTAACTTTTTTTTCTCAATTCAATATCAAAATTTATTGAATCCAAATAGCACTGATATTTAAATTCTGTTTGTTGTTGATAAATACGCTGAGTATAGATGCCAAATAATCGCTCAACTTATAGCAAGCTACTTTTTCAGTTACGTATTTTTATCAGCCCTAAATAACAAAGTTATTTGCTACATTGAAACCTTGACTTGGGGTAGACACATGTGTTTCTTGTAATAAGTGTAAAAAATATTCGGATGATAACCGACTTGAGCCGATACGAACCCGAAGCAGTTATTCCCTTTGAAGATCGGTACATCTAAAGATTAACATCTGTGGTACATCTGTGCAGTGTGCATCATTCAGCGGTCAGAAGTCAACGCGTCTGCGGGTTAAACGAATTATCGTGGATCTCGAAAAGTAGTGCGCCGCCGCCGGGTCGTGTGGGTAGGTTATATTATATCATATTATCTCGGCATACTTTGATTTGGCTACGAAGTAGGGATTCGAAATTCAACAAATATAGTAACCAAGTCTAAGTATGCCGCGATATATGATATATAACTTCAATAGTTATGATCTGATATAATAATAATAATTATAATAAATTCTTTCACCCTTTACACACTTTACAGAATATTTTGTACTTGTTTTATGTGCTTAAATGGATTACGAAGAAATCCTCAAACGATGGGGATTCGAAGAGTATGTGGAAAAATTCAGAGGTAAGTCAAAATTTTTAGTTTTTGAATATAATTTATTGTGGATTATTGTGTATATACTCGATTAACAGCGGGTTTCATAAAACTTTGATTGTCTGATCAACGTTTTGACAGTCACTGGATTTCTAAAACGAAATCATTTAAACCTTTTCATTTCTGAATATATTGAAGAAGTAGCAATTGAGAACAATTGAATGGACGTATGGACATCATAATTTGATGCGAGAATAATATTCTGAATGATCATGTCTGAAATATCGATTGAAAACAAATTGACGTCTATTCTTCAATCAAGCGTTGATGCCCCGATCAAGCTTTATGAAACCCGAGGTTAGTCTCTCAAGCTACTATCTTCATAGTGTTTTGAATTTTCAAGCTTTTTTCATAAGGAAGAGCCATTGCATTTATATTCCTATTATATATTGTATTGCATGTGCATAAGTTACATAAGGTATACATAGAAGTTACGATCCAACTAATAGAAATATATTTTTTAATGATCAAGAAAAGTGTGACAGGTGCAGCTTAGTCCAAATTTAATATATGTACCTATCTATATAGGAAACTCTAACGATTTGTCAAAATCAGCTAAGCTTTCGTTGCTGTGGGGCACACAAGCTTTTCCCTGCATTGATTCGCATGCTGTTCTGGTCGAGTATTGTGTTTTGTGCATGTTTTTGGAACCCTCCAACGTAGGGAATAACATTTTTTCCAAAAACATGCACAAAATACAATACTTGACCAAAACAGTATGCGAATCAATGGAGGGAAAAGATTGTGTGCCCCACGACAGCGAACGCTTAGCTGATTTTGACAAATCGTTAGAGTTCCCTATATGCAAGAATTATTTCTGATATATAATTTTTCAGATCGACGAGGACACAATTAAGGAGATATTCACTAAAAAAGGGCCATTCCTTGTATTCAAAGCGAAATATAAAGAGTTTCGCGAAAGGCAAAACGAAATTATTATTTATGTAAGTTTGAACTTGACTTATTGACATATTTTCCTCAAATTATTCGATGCTAACAAACATTAGAGAAATTTATATATTTACTCTTAGGACATAGGTTGATAGTTATTTATGTTATATTATATATAACATTATATAAACTACAATTCCTACTTGAGATGTTAAACGTATATTTTCCATTACAATTTTTAGCAGTGAAATTTTCTTTTCTTTATAAAAATGTATACAAAAATATAAGAGTTGAATTGTTATTTTAATTTCTTATTATATACTTTCCCATATATTTATATGAGTCATGAAGTTTGCTTTGTATACGAAAATAAACAGGCAAACATCAATATTCACTCAAAGAGCTATAGCATTCAAAATAATATATAATGTTAAAAAAGTAAAGTATTTGATTGATGAGGTTCTACTACTTCCTTAATTGGTTTTTACTCCAAGAGTGATTTATTGTATTATCATTCCTCCCATTTATAATTTTCTTCTTCATTAACTCAGATGGAATATAGAGATACCCCTCTCGACTGATTTTATTCAATATATGTTGCAATAATATGATAGTGATTTCAAATATATGACTTTTAAGAATGAGTTAATAAAAAAGAAAATTAGGGAGTAAAATTAATATTGCTTTCACCCCTTAAGCACAAAAAAAATACTGGAAGTATGTAGTAGCAGTTTGTACTTAAGGTGAGTAACAGTGTCTCTTTTATAATAGATGATGCTGAGTACTTATGACAAGTATAACTGTGTACTCACGATAGTGACCGTGTGTACTTACGGTAAGTAATAGTGACTCTTATCGTGAACAAAAAAGTTAATTACCAACACAAACTATTTATGAGATCTGAGTGAAAAAGTTACCTGTTACAGACATAGGTTCTCACTAACTGCAAGTGACAAATATACTTGAACTATAAAAAAATTATGTTTAGTGTACATTCAACTGTTACTTGCGCCGAACAACTTTTTTAGTTGCAGTAAATGAACTCAATATCCTATCAAGTAACACATGATACTTGGATCATGTGAATAACGTCATTTATTCTGAATAAAAATGAAATACGAACTGCAAGTACCTTTGCTTAGTTATGATAAGTTACTTTGTGTCAGGAAACACGTATACTTGTAGCAAATAAAAAAAGTTCTTTGTGCCTATAGCAAGTCACAATTTCTATTTGTCATATTCAAATTTTTTTCTCGGTGTTCTAAATGAAAATTTTTGAGCTTTAAGAACGGTATTAATTATTGGATCTAACATTAATTTTAGTTTAGCAAAGTTTGCGCGCAACTTAGCATAGTTGTAGTGTTCTAGTTCTCTCACTTCTAAACTAAATTATTTTGGATTTGCTTGGGAGTCTTGGGACCTCGAGTTATAGCAGTCAACAGCACGGTTACTGAGATGATGATATTATGCTCGTGGTGGTTAGTAACGAATCAAGCATTAAAATTTTCGTTTGGTTCGTTGTCAACGTCTGTGTAATTCGAAGTATTTTTGATCTTTTGATTTTCATTGATGAGAGCAACAAAAATATCACATATTTTTCAAAAATTTCAAGAAACAAACAATCACGTCCTTCAAAGTACCTTTGACTAATATTTACAACATTACTACTGGAGGGGGGAGCACCAAATATGACGGGCGGAATCTGGTATCGTGGGCATATTTAATGAATAATCATAATATCTCGGGAACAACTGCATATTTTTATGTGAACAGGTGTTTTCCACTATGAAACTATGAATAGCAGCGTAAGCAACCGACTATAAATGTGCCTACAGATTACTCTAACGTGACGTGGGCCCATGTCATAATGCGCATGATTCAAAAATCTAACATCGGATTTTGCGCGGAAGCGTTCAACGTGGGAACGTGGGAATACACGTGTCAACGTCACGTCTGACTAATTTAACGCTTTTGCAAAAATCCTATATTAGATTTTCGAATAATGCGCATTATGACTTGGGCCCACGTCACGTCAGAGTAATCTGTTGCCACCTTTAGTGACCAGCTTCTAGCATCATCACGGCCAATTTCTACCAGAGTATGGACAATTCTTAGAAGCTCAATCACAGTTTCATTTTTCACATACTCTTTCGTATCCTACCGAACAATAATTCATTTTTGTCATTTTTCTAGGATGTTAGTCATGTTTGATGTAAAAATCGAATAAATAAAGTTAATCACTTATAAAAATGTGTATTTTTTTTTGGCCCGCCTAGGTAATTTTTCATTTTATCTGGCCCTCCCCTCAAAAAGTTTGCCCATGCCTGATCTAATCCATGAACATTGAACTAAAGAAAGAAATGGAAGGGACTCTCGGGTCAGCAAAAGTGAGGTCGACTGAAATAGACAATTGGATGTCATTGAACTAAAGACTTTCTTTAGTTCAATGTTCATGAACTACAGTGACTCTAACGAGACAGTGGCGACAATTGTGGTCTCATTTCTCATCGTTTTAGCAAGAATATGGCGGATTTGGTCACGTGACGTGACGTGAGCCAATCCGCATTCCGAATTAGGGATCATAGCATTGAAATCTATGCTTCTAAGCCGCCATATATTCTTGCTAAATTTCGAATTGTCGCCACTGTGTTTGATAGAGTCACTGTACCTACATGAACAATGCAATTTTTTTCAAAGTTAAATAATGCGCAAATACACCGAAACTATGTTTTTTGAAATTAAACCCTATTACCATGATAAAAAGGACGAAAATAACATATTTACAGATGTACGCGTTAAATGTAAAAGAAAGAGTACGGCTCGAGTGATGTAGAAAGGGCGAGTATTGGACTAGCGTCTATTTCTTGTGCCTTACAAATGAACCTAGAACACAGACTGTCTGACAAATATTTGTAATCATATCTCCATGGTCGGCAGCGCGGGCAAATTAAAAGGTTTAATCAGAGTTTAATAATATTTGGAATCCTCTTTTATGTTGTTTAATAATAGGAATAGGCAGATAAACAAGATTAGGCTCAGGTTCTCAGGATTGGCAAAGTACATTTTATTTCTAATAATATACGTTATCAGAGATATCAATATTTATGAGGAATGATGAGCAACTACTTTGGAATTACAAAATAGCATTCTTATGCAATAATTATGAGAATAAATGTATGTTATGTTCCTCAGTTGAGTAGAAAAGCTCCATCTTCCGCTGAGGTTATCATAAGCAAAATTTTTCCAGCATGTGAATTAAATCTTTCTGTGATTATTGTTACATCCCTGTATATTGGTTTGTTGTTTGTGGTGGCACCTTCCCGACAAAGTCGACACATGAAAAACTTGATTGACCGCGCCGACACACATGCTCTTTTGCCGCCCACAGACTTCGTTCTTTTCCATCCGTTCGAATCGCGGCGATTCGAACCGTCGTTCCAAAAACGCCAAAAACCGATGTGTGTGGTGAAAAACCGACGATTCGGAACGACGTTTTTGGCGTTTTTGGTTTTTGGTGTTTTTGGAACGACGGTTCGAATCGCGAAGATTCGAACGGATGGAAAAGAACGAAGTCTGTGGGCGGCATTTCCTGGCGTTAATTATTCATTTTCGTCTGTGCAGGATTTGATAAAATTTCATATCTGTTAGGTTGGAAGATTATTGTATTGGAGAGGAGGTTCCACTGGGACATCAAGATTGGACGCCCAAAATCATTCATTTCATTCTCTCACTGACCATTCTGAGGCAATCCTTCTGGACACTATCATCAAATAAAATAGAGGTGAGACATTTTTTCATTCTGTGTCACAAACTTATTAATTTCCTGAACCATCCCACACTTATTCCGCTAGAACATTTTGGTTTTTAGTATTACTTTTGTCAAAAAATGTCGAATTTTGATTTCGAATTATTGGAGCGAGCTTGGATCGTTTATGAGTTAAACTTAAGAGGTTTCACAGTATCAAAGAAAAATAAATCAGATCTCGCTAAACACCTTAATGCTTGTATAATTCGTAAAGGTTTGGAAGTAAATGAGTTACCTGAAGGACTTATTTTAGATGTCGATACAGAGGTACAAATTTGTAGAGAAATTTTGGGTACCCTATCAAAGAAAATTAAATGCATTTTCACTGAAAAATTGGTTTCATACTTAGAGGTTTCATTCTGGCATTTGCAGGGGAGGTTGAACCGTTTAAAGGCAACTGATGAAAGTGAAATTACTAAAATCGATTAATTGAAAGATAAATCTAGCATAACATCTTCGGAATTCAATGAATTAAGATCCATTTTATTGAATGAATCCTTGTCTAGCGGAAATGATATCGGTGAGAGCGATATCACTTCACCAACAAATTTAGTCATCAATAATCAGGATTATATTCCAATCACTAAATGGAACATAAAATTCAGGGGTACATATAGGAATAGTTTAGATGTTCTAATGTTTGTAAGAAAAGTTAATCAATATTGCAAGTCACATAAAGTAACTGAGCCTAAACTCCTAGAGAATTTTGAATATTTGGTCGAAGGTAATGCAGCGGTGTGGTTTAGACATATTGAAAGTAAAATTTCATCTTGGCAGGATTTCGAAGGTATTGGTACCTATATAGCGCGAATTAGCGAACTTATGGATTTTTTGCCACAACCGTACCCAGACCAAAAACGGATTGCTAGAATTCTCGAAAATTTGTTAAAAAAATACCGCGATAAGATAGTCTTAGAAACCATTTCTTCCGAAGAGCAGCTAGTTAAACTATAGTTAACAAGATCGATTCTCACTCGAATTATTATAATGAACATGTTACATTCCAAGATGTAGTTTCACCAGTTTTCCAATCGGAGTACACAAAAAATGAAATAGCTCCATCTTCGAGATTTGAGGTGTTTTCAGTTAAGCAAAATAATGACTCTTGTTAACGAAAAGATAGGCACTCCAAACACTCTTATAGTAAACATAGTTCAAGAGATTGTTTTGAAAATAATAGTAATAATAGATTCAAAAATTGTTTTAAAAATGAAGCTAATTTCAAATCTAGGGATTCTTCGGCTTGTCATTCGAGAGGTAATTCTAGTAATCGCTCGGACTCTTCCAATTTTAGAGATAGTACAAAAAATAATAATGGTCAACATTCGAATGGTGGTAAACGATGTTTTAAATGCAATTCACTCAAACATATCGCAAGAAACTGTCCTTCCAAGATTATCAAATGCTTCAGATGCAATAGAGTAGGCTATACCAAGAGAACTTGTCCAGATTGCTCATCATCAAAAAACTTCAAAAGAGCTTATAAGTCCTGGTCGCGGCTTAGGCAGACATAAATTTGAACAGACCATTTCTCCTAATTATAACATCAAAAAACCTAGCAAAGAAGGTTTGGTTCTGGATTACATTTTGTCTCAAGTAAATGATGATCAATGTCCCTACATTACTGTAGAAATTTTCGGACAAAAATTCAAAGCATTGTTAGATAGTGGAGCAAACAATATTCTCTGAATAGTGATGGTTGGCAAATCTTAAGTTCGTTAGGTTTGAGATTAGAAGAATCAAAAATCAATAATTGCGTAGTAGCGAACAATGAAAGTGCTGATTGCATCGGTAAAGTTTGTGTGCCAATTTCATTGCAATACAAAACCGTTGTTTTTGACATCTACATATATCGTTCCTGCATTACGGCATACTTTAGTTCTAGTCACTAATTTTTGGGTTGAAATGGGAATAATTCCCGATCTACGAAAGCAAGAATGGTTTTTTTCAAGAAAAAGTTCTGACGAAGCAGCGAGTTCTATATCAAGTTGTCATTTGCAAACTGCTTCAGACCTACTTCCGGAGAAACAGAAAAAACTCAACTCTATTGTTGATAAATATTTCGATGATATTTCAGATATCAAATTAGGTTGTACGGATGCAATAGAGCACGTAATTGAAGTTAAAAGCGATGCAAAACCTGTTAAACAAAGATATTATCGTGTAAGTCGTGTAATGCAACAAAAGATTAACGAAGAATTAGACCGTATGCTCGAACTTGGCGTGATAGAACCTAGTAAATCAGAATGGTCGTCACCAAGATAATAGAAAGACGGGACATACAGATTTGTAACTGATTTCCGACAGCTCAATAAAGTATCTAAAAAGCCAAATTATCCATTACCTTTTGTTCATGAAATTTTAGATTCCTTAGGAGACGCGGAAATATCTGTCCTCTCTCGACATCCAAAACGCATTTCGGCAAGTCCCACTAGAGCAAGAATCAAAGCGATATACAGCCTTTACTGTGCCTGGCAGAGGTCATTTTCAGTACAAGCGACTAGCAATGGGCTTACATGGCTCAGCGCAAACATTCCAAAATTTAGTAGATAAACTATTTGGCGATTTAAAACCATATGTTTTCGTTTACCTAGATGACCTTATTATAGTGGCACCCGACTTTGAAACACATATTAGAATTTTAGAAGAGGTTTTCAATCGACTAAAACAGCACAACTTGACCCTTAAAAGAGAGAAATGTGTATTTTGCAGAACGGAACTAGAATATTTAGGATTTATTGTGAACAGAAACGGACTTTCTGTTAACCCCAGAAAGGTATCCGCCATTTTAGAAATGCCCAAACCGAAATGTCCTAAAGACATAAAGCGGGTCATAGGCATGCTATCTTATTACCGTAGATTTGTTCCAGACTTTTCATCCATTGTAGCCCCTCTTACTAGGCTCACGAAAAAAAATGTTAAATGGAATTGGTCAGCGGAATGTGAGGAAGCCTTCAATAAAATTAAAAATACGCTCGCTTCGCCCCCAATACTCTCGTGTCCAAATTGGGAATATCCCTTCGTAATCCAAACCGACGCATCGACATTTAATTAATTAGGATTAGGATGTGTTCTGTATCAGACTTACGAAGGTAGAGATCATGTAATTTGTTATTTGTCTAGGTCTCTCTCACCAGAAATGAATCGAAATTCGGTTCGACGCAATTGGAGATTCTCGCTGTCATTTGGGCAGTAGAAAAGTTGAGAGGTTATATAAAAGGCCAAAAATTTACTATTGTTACGGATAACTTTGCTTTAAAGTGGATAAACGATCTAAAAGATCCGAAGGGCCGACTGTGAAGATGGTGTTTGAAATTGCAAGCCTATGATTTTGACATAGTTCATAGAAAAGGCAAATTGAATGTTGTCCCTGATTGCTTATCAAGAGCACCTGAGAAAGCCGTCTCTCTCAGTTAGTTCTGAGAGCTGTGATGATCCATGGTATAACAGGTTGTTCAATAATATCCTTGAAAATCCTTTGCGTTATCAGAAATACCGAATAATAGATGATAAAATCTATATTCACATTCCTAATAAATATAGACACCTTTCATTAGAGACAGATGAGTGGAAGGAAGTAGTTCCGAAACATAGAAGATCTGCACTTCTAAAGAAATATCATGACAATATTGACACCGGAGCACATTTAGGTGTTTACAAGACTTATGACCGCATTAATCGGAAATACTTCTGGCCACATCTAAAAGCTGACGTTTGTAGATATTTGAGAAAATGCGCAACATGCAGTAGTCAGAAACCTTTGCAGAAAGCGCCTGCAGGGGAAATGGGGAAAAGACCAGATATTCAATCGTGTTGGCAAATGATTTCAAGCGACATTTTTGGTCCTTTGCCTTCTAGCGACGGATACAAGTATATTTTAGTTACCACGGACTATTTCAGTAAGTTTAGCATTTTCACTCCTCTGAGAAATGCAACAGCACAAATAGTAATCAAACACATTGAACAACAAGTATTCTTAACATTTGGAGTACCAGAATATATTATTATAGATAATGGTACACAATTTGGAAGAAGTAATGAATTTAAACGATTTTTAGAGAGATATGGTGTTAAGCCTTTGTTGAATGCTTATTATCATGCACAAAATAACTCTACAGAGAGAGTTAATAGGGTATTGAAAACACTGATTAGTTGCTACGCGAAATGATAATAAATGGTGGAGAATATTCTGAAATGAGGAGAAAACCAGGTGGGGAGCGTCAGATAAGTTTAGATTGGAAATGTGATATCTTGCGGTCTCTTCATAAAATTATTAAACAAAATATTGAGAAGGCAGCAAAAAGGTCTAAAAACAGATACGATCTTCGCAGGAGACCTGTTTCATACAGCGTGGGTGATCTTGTATGGAAAAGAAATTTTTCACTTTCTGATGCGTCAAAACACTTTTCATCGAAACTGGATAAAAAATTCACAGGACCTCATAAAATTAAAAATAAGCTTGGTTGCAATGTTTATGAACTAGTTGATAAGAATGGTAAATCCATAGGTGAATACCATGTGAAGGATCTGAAACCAGATTATACCTGTAGTGATCATGATAACGGTTAACCTTTGAGAAATTGTAATGTTTAAAATTTTTTTTAAAAATTTGATGCGTATAAATATCTTCAGATCTCAGTTTTTTTTTCTTTTTAAATATGAAAATTATTTCCATTTTTAAAATAAAATTCTCACCTTTTCCTTTTGTTCCACATACAATACCTATTTTGTGGCATTGGATGAACAGATGGCTCAGTCGAATTGTCGGGATGGTGCATTTCTTTGATAGTTTGGATGAAAACACTTCGTATTTTCACCTTTTGGAGGGATGGTGTGTTACATCCCTGTATATTGGTTTGTTGTCTTTGGTGGCACCTTCCCGACAAAGTCGACACATGAAAAACTTGATTGACCGCGCCGACACACATGCTCTTTCCTGGCGTTAATTATTCATTTTCGTCTGTGCTGGCTTCGTTGAAAAGACAAATACATATATTGCTTTGTATCTGGAGTGAATTTTGAAATACGATTTTTTCGGATATAAACTGGAATAAAGCTTAACTTGATTCTTGATTCCCAAATATAGTGGGAAATCAAATCGCAATTTTGCGGAGAGCTGAATGTATTTGTGTTCATTGTTCATTGTCAGGTGAGAGAAAGTTTTAAACGCCGTGTGTTGACCCTGTCAATCTTTAGATGCAATTTTAATTTTCTACAGACTCCAGAAGGATTGTTATACGTTGGTTCGAGTAACCCTATATCGACACCACCAGGACTTGTCATCCGCCGATGCCATTTTGCATCCATATCTTGATGTCTTTCGGGAATGCCTCCTCGCACATGATTTTAATTCAATTGATCATTTGTAATAATTGTTTATATCTGTTAGGTAAGAAATAAAATTGTGAATGGTGGAAATTCTTTCATTTCTTTGGGAAAATCATAGATACAAAAAGAATTCATTCCTGGCCTCCTCTTTGAATAATGAGAACGTAACAGTATTTATTCCAGGGGATGGTAAAATGAAGTACCAATAAACCTTAATTCAGAAAGGGATTCTATGGAATTGGGATCAATGATACGTCAAAAAAATTTTAAATAGTTTATTGAAACAAGTACTGTATTCTACACAGATTAAGGAGAATGATTTTTTTTCTTTGATTTTTTATTTCTGGTTGAAAACAGTGATCAGTATTCATAATGATAAGAACAAAGTCTTCTTTTTTAAATAAAATTCTTTTTCATCTAAGATGCCTTGCGGTTTGTGAAATAAAACACAATGCCTTTCTTCTTGCATTTCTTTAACCCACGACTCCATCATTTGGATGTCTTACTGCTGATGATGATAAGTTGAAAGACTGTTCGATATTATATAAATTTTTTCTCCTTAAAAGATGTATGCGGCTGACTTCTGAATCAGTTACATTTTCACGAACTTCATTGAGAATTTCGTCAAAGGAAATTTTACTAGCAATTTTTTGAGCTATTTTTTGGTTTTAATAGATTTACATATCAAGGTCATGTCCAACATGCGTTTCGATATGTTCTGCTCGACATGTATTATTCAGTTTATTTATTGAAAACCAAAGATTATAGAGTAGAAAGATGGGAAACGAGGCGACTAAAGCGATTTGAGCGCCATCTGTGTGTCACGCGTGTTTTTAAGACGCTAGGACTGGTTAAAATATTAATTTGAGTGCCATTTGCAGAAATATATGAAATTTTTTAAGATTTCAGACGTCAATTTCGATCAAAGAGGTTTTGAATGTTTTGATTCTCGTACCGCTTTTTGTTTATCTAGCTCGTTCTAGTTGCTGATTTTTGAATTTTTTCGTCTTATTTCTTGGTGAAAACATCAAAATATTGTTCGAAAATTATTGAATGGTGAAAAACTGTGGATCAAATAATAAAATGTATTTTACGTGATTAAGTTTTTCACTCAACTAAGGAAAATGGAAGCGTAAGTATTAAAAGTCGTAACATGTGAAAAGGTCATTCATTGATTCTAATTTTCAGTGCTCCGAAGTGGATAAAATTCGCAGAGCTTGAAGACAATTAATTCAGCAAACACTACTTACTACACCATGTGCAATGAACATTTTACTGCAGGTCAATTGAGAACTGTTCATCGACGTAAATTGTTGTATGCAGAAAGCATCCCTTGCATGAACGGCCTATCAAGGGGAAATTATGATCTTTATAGGTCCATTCAATGATTCTCAATTGCTACTCTTTCAATATATTCAGAAATGCAGAGGTTTTATTGATTTCCATTTGGGAAAGAAAGGCAAAGTTTTATGAAACCTGCTGTGAGTGTTTTGTTCATTCATTAATCAATTTGTATATTGTGTCATGAAGAGACATATACTAAGGAAATCATAAAAAAGCACCAAGAAACTATACTGACATACAGGTCTTGCATATGTCTGTAAGTGTGGTTCTGAAAATTCTTTTAATAATACCTACATATGTAAGTAACTGGAATATGTATGCTATGATGGTATGTTGAATATTGGTTCATATTAATTTCTGTTATATGTATATTTTACAATTTCATTTAGGTTCATTAATTCAGAACAATCTATTGTATAGAAATAACACCTTCAACGTATAGCAGATCACCATATACTTTAGTGTCCTAGTTAAAGCTTCATTTACTGCCCACTATTTCAATTTTTGTAAATTTTTTATGAATTGCAAATAAACATATAGCACATCCAACAGCGTTTTTCGTTGATATCAATTGATTCCGAACAATGTTTAGATGAAAACTAACATCCTGATCACAAAACAAAACCATACCTTTGTTTTGTCGCTCAGGATGTTTGTTTTCTGATAGAAACAAAGACAATATTGGAATGCAACACGAGAAATAGAAAACGAATTTCGCGCCCCGCAATTAAAAAACAGAAAACTGTTATAAAAAAGTTTTCCTGTATTGACAGTGCGTTTTTAGCGCCATCTCATTGTCACGCGTGTTTTCACTGGCCAAAATGTAGTCGGTTTTTAGTACTAGCGATATGAGGGCGTTTCCTATCTTTCTACTCTATAATCTTTGTTGAAAACTTTATGGAGGCAGGACAATAAGAATTAATTTTATAACTACCTTGTATCTTCAAATACCGTTAACGCTCACTTTCCTCAACACGCGGCAAGTAAGTTCCTGAACGATTACAAACCAAATAACTGGTTTTCCAGTTTCGTAAATCTTTGTTATTATATTTGACAAAACTAGCCTTTGTCTTCGCTTTCAACTTTTTAACACAAAAAACTCATCTTGAGAGTTAAATTTCAAGGTACTTGATTTGATAACAAGCTCATGAAACTGTGAAATTTCATTCTTGAATGTGAACAACTCATTACATAATGGACCCGAAGATGAATCTCCACCGTCAATCTTCTGATGGTTCGTGATATTATTTTTATCACTAAAGTTCTTTCCACAACGGCAGTTATACCTAAATATATTTCGCTGCATTTTTGTACAAGTTGGGAGCGATTTCATATCTGTGAAAATTCCTGGCTACTCAAACTTGATATGTTGGAAAATACCTTGCCGCATTTATAACACAGACAGCCATTTCTGCTAATTTGGGGGTTACAAAACGTGAACTTTATATACGAAAATCCGCTTTGCGTTAATTTAATTAATTTTGAAATTCAGGAACATATGACCGCGCACAGGATAGCGAATATAACTCCCACTTCCCACTACAGATGGCAGCTCAGCAGCATTGAACTCATGAACTCTATGGGTTCCCATAGAGTTCAATGCTCAGCAGGGACAAATGACAAATGAAGGTTCATTTGTAAAGCACAGGAAATAGACGATAGTGTACATAGGTATCAGATGGTTTTTATGGCACAGCCCACTCGGCGAAACTGCGAAAAATTCCAACTACCTGCTGATGGGTAGCGCAAAAGCTAAACAAATTTCATCTTTTCGAAGACTTGACAGCAATAAAGAGAGGAATACCATCTTAAAATAATTTTATAATGATTCCGCAGAATATCGAACAAAATCAGAGATTCCGTAGGTACCGTCTGAATTCCGTACATCTACTCAAAATTCCGTAGGTGTGGCAGCGCACAACGCCGAGTCAGTCGAGAACTTTTGGGGCATTTTATTCTAGAAGAAATCTGTTTTCTTCAGCCCAAGTGCTTATAAAGTGGTCAGAACTTTTGGGACCGACAGGGCTGGACTGAAACATTTTTGTGCCTGGAACGTGGAATAAACACTTCTTTATTGAAAATTCGATATCGATTTGTTTTGAATCTATAATTTAGTTAAGAGCAACACATCGATTATCTATTTTCGACCATTCACTGTCTGTTGTTATTTATTCGATATATTCGGTAAGAAAAAAGGAAATCGCATAACTGAAGAATCATCATTGGAGAAATCCAAGGTTTTTCGATACCCACTCAAAATTTTGAAATCGTCCGTAACTAAGCTTTTGCGTACCTATTTTTGTACTAAAATTATTCAGGAAATATACCCCTAAAATTATTGGACCTATAGAATTGTTTAATACCCGTATATTCAACACTGTGTTTTGTACAATTAATTCGAGACAAAAAAATCTTACCCTGAAGTAAATTAAGGTTATTTTCGTGACAAAATTGTACTTTTTATTTACTCGCAAAACAAAATTCGAAAATACAATGATTCCTGCTTTTTTCAGTAGTTCATCAGAAATTCCAATTGATATCGATTTCAGGATCATGAGATAATTTCATTCATAGCTTTGAGTATTCAAAGGATGAGAAGAATCCTATATTCCAACGGATTACTAAATAATCATGTAACCTTGAATTTTGAATCACTTCATATACCTAAGACATCAAACAATTAAAACAGAATTATTCTTCACCTCTAACAAGAACAAACAAATAAGGCAGCATAAAGATATTCCAATCTGCTCGATTGTTACCGGACCTTTTTGAAAAGGAGGGCCATAAAATGTCATAAAAGTTGAAACTTTATTGCTTCTATTGTCGAGAAGGCCGAAATCACCATTCCAAAAATATTCCAAATATTCTGTGGGCCCGGTACTTTCACGTGCGAATAAATAAATTTATTCGCATTTATTAAGTCTTATTCGTAAAATTAGTAAAAATGCAGTCTTTTCACTTTCAGATAGTGTTATTCATCTAATAAATCTGTCATTGAAACTTAATTAGAAGAGTTTATTTGTCATAGATCGAATGTCGGTACGTCATTATTCGCGAATCCAATTACCGTTGAGGGCGCTGCGAAATGAAAACAAACTTTGACGTTTGTCAGTACTCTTTTCGAGATTTGTACGGCCTAACAGAGTTTTTCTAGTAAATCAAGATATTTATTGGAAATATCGGAAGTGAATTGATTGATTTAGTTTCGTAAAGAAAGATCAACATTCTTTGGAAATACCTACTTCATTTGAAAGGAATGAATTGTGGAATAAAATCGAGCGATGATATTGGTGATCCACTGTACCTAGACAAAAAATCCTATTATTTCACAGATTCTTTCTTGAATTAAACCTAGCTAATAATGATGAGGTAGCATATAATGAGTTTGTGAAGTTTCTATTTAAAGTATTTCAATTCCATGCTATGATAATAATATAGAGGTATTCCTCATACTGAAATCTCAAGAGACATAAATATGATTCGGCTCATGGAACAAATTCTACAGATGAGAAAAAGCATTCATTTGGAAGTATGAAATTTATGAAATTGTATTTCTAAATCGTCAATTGAATTTAGCACAAAACTCTCGCAAAGAAAAATCGTTTAACCTAACTCCTGCCTGTTGAAAGCACTGGTATAAATACCTTTTCCAATATTTTTTCGGAATCGATATTTCTATTCAGAAATCCAGACAATAATCCCAATATAACTTCTCCAAATAATAATTATAATACTTTGTTGGACAACGTGAGATTAGAAAAAACATGAGGAACAAAACTTGTTTTGACTTTGCAGTACTGACAAAGTAGTTTCGTAATTCAGTCGGCAGAGGGCGTCTAGATTTTTGGATTCGCCAATTGGTTGAATAAAATTTATTCGAAGGTGAAAGTACCGGGCCTAAGAAGAATAACGTCCCTGGCAACTCTTGCTTTTTCAAACGAGATAATATCTTTCAGTATTCTCAATGATAATATGTATCGAAGGCCATTTTGTTTTGATGGTTTGCTATTAATGGCATTCTAAAACTATGGGAAGACAACAAGGCAGCAAAATCTTTTTCGATTACGAGTAGGCTTAATCAATATCCTATTGAATATCTATTTTCTAAAATCAGAAAAAGAAGGTGGTATGATCCAAATCCATTCGCATTTTAGATTTGGATTGCAATCCATCATGACAGGATATTTGGAAAAATATTCCGAAAAATCGAACTGCCAATATGATGGTGATTATGATCTATTTACCTACTTGGAAGCAGCAAACAGATAATATGAATATACATAACATAATACAGAAAAGTGAAGACAATTCTAAATTAGATGATATTCTTCCCAGCGCTGAATCAGAGATTATTGATTCGCCTGATGAGATTTCAAATCAATAGTTTGAATCAAAAACCTTAGAAGGTAACTCCATAGAATACTTCGCGGGGGAGTTCTTAGGTCGAATTCGTCACGATGGCTACGCGAAGTAATGTCGGTTCAGATACATGCTGTAGTAAATGCGGCAAAGATGTGAAATTGTTTATAATTTGTGGTAACTGTGATTCCAAATATCACCCTAGCTGTATATTAAAGATTTGTGGTACCTATGTTGACAAAAAGGGGGTGGTAACATGTTGTGGTAATAAATACGAATGTGAAAAAGATCAGGAAATAAATCAACTGAAACTGAGGATTTCAAATTGAATGAATCTCTCTATGAGACTTCTATACGGCCAGATATAACTGGTCAACAATTAATTACACCGGCGGAAACAAATGATCTAGATGTCTCTACCAAATCCATTGAAATAAGCAAAGACACTTTTGATAAAGATTTGACAATTGAGCAGAAAAATGTACTTATCGAAGAACTACGTGATAAAATTGATATCCTCAAAAAGCATATAAGTCTCTTGGACAGGTATGAAATAAAAACAACTAATGAAACTAATTCTAAAGGAAAAAAACCGGTGAATATAAATCACAATAGTAATAATGTCGACACTGATAATACAGGGTGGGCTTTTTAAAACGAAACAGACGAGACAACCACCTTAATTGTTGAAGAAAGTAATTACCAATAATAATTATTTCGTTGTCTAATGTTGACAATTAATGGTTACCATTGTAAAACCACAGAATGAATTAGTCAAATAATTGATGATTTATCATAGCATGGTTAGCGGAATGACTGGTACTGTACAAAATTCAAAATTGAATATCTCGAAAACAAACGCATTGAATGAGAAAAAAAATTAATACGCTGAATTCTGGATAAAAAGACCTTTCAAATGAGGTATCACTGACCCTATCTTTCCAATTCAAAATTTAGGGGTTGGTGTTCTAACACTAAGGGTTGAAGCGATATAGTTGTGAATTTGACCTTAGAAGTTGTCCCCCTCGAAACAAAAATCGACGTGTCCGAGCATTTTTTCGAAATAAATTTATTCCACCCGTTATTTCGTCTGTTTCGTTTTAAAAAGCCCACCCAGTATAGTTGATATCAGCGGGATTCCGGAGAAAGCAGCTGATGATACATCTTGAGGCACTCCCGCTTCCAATTGTCTGGTTTGAGAGGTTGCTCCATCTATCTTCACATAAAAGTTTCTATTCCTCAGATAGTTCCTTATAATCTTGCATAGCTTGGTCGAAATGGTGATCCATATTCCTTCTAGCCAGTATAGCAACACCACCTGTGCTGTTAGGTCTATCATTTCTGTAGATATCGTAATTGGGAAATGCTATCCGAAAGTTGGTGTTGAGTCTTGTTTCTTGGAGAGCTATGACATCCGGTCTCTTCTCTTCAATCAGTTCTTCGCGAATTCTGGTCTGCGGGCTCTCAATCCTTCGACGTTCCAAGAGACGATTATGAGATTGTTCTTTATCGTCGTATCAGCCATTAAATATTCTTAATAATTTGCTGCATCTTCTTCTCAATCTCTTTCTCCAGATTCTGCATCATCATGCTGAGGAGATTTTTCGTGAACTTATCCAGTTCCTCAGTGATTCCAGAAATTCCTTTCCTGGTTTCGGCTTTTTTGACGGTTTTTGCCTTTTCCGTCTTTCTCTCTGGTTTCTTCGTCTCTTTGACTTCTTTGGTTGCAGTTTCCTGGGGTTTCTTCTTTCCAAAACTCTTCGGAAATCTGAAGAGTTTTGGGCTGGCTTCGGAGTATTTTGTGTTGGCCTCGAGCTGGTTTGGTTCGATCTTGGCGATCTCTTGGTCTTTTTAGTGACCAATTTCCATTCGCTACATCCCTTGTAGCTGGCTGGATGTCCTTGCTCTCCACAGAGAACACAAGAAGCATTTCGCTCCTCGTTCTCCCTGGTGTGCGTGCACTCCCTAGTGCTGTGATTTGCCGAGCATTTCACGCACCTCCATGGAGAAGTGCACTTACTTTGGGCATGTCCATATCGCTGACAGCGATAACATTGTCCAGGCCCGGTCGTCCTTCTCTTAGGTTCAACAACACAGTTCATGTTGTAGAGCCTTCTCACCTCGAAGATACCCTTATTCTGGGTTTTAAACAGCAATAAGGGTATCGGCCTCTTTGTTATATTTGAGGTCATCCTTATGACCTCAGCATCGACGATCCCTTGATCCTTGAGGTCGTCAAGGATCGTCGGGATATCTGCATCCAGCGGTAGGTATCTCACTACCGTGTAAATTTTCTTCTCCTCCTCTCGTTGGAGAGTGTGAAACTCTCTGTTGATTTTGTGGAGGAATTCAGTCATCCTTCGGCGATCTTGTGGGGTTTGTGGGACGACCCTAATTCCGTCCTTCACAGTTGTCGCTCTGCTATAGTTAATGCCGTTTCGCATTAACGCGTTCGTTTTTTTTTTTTTTTTTTTTTTTTTTTTTTTATAGCAGGGGGAATCTGCGACCGTGAAAAACACGGGGCTCTATCTCTCGCCCAGAGGAACCCATTTCTAGGGAACACTGTGGGGTTACTCACTCTCCTGAGTTCGCGACCCACTAAACCTAACCTGCTTTTTGTTGGTTCCGGGCATTTGCCTATAAACCATTTATCCCTTAATCGGTTGATTTCTTCTTGCACATTGTCGTGCTAGGGTTTTCATGTTCGTCCATTTCGGATATCTCTTCTTAGTATAGTTTTAATAAGTTGTCGTACTCATTTTAATCTCTCCTCAATTGATCTCTCGGTCTTCTTTTGTAAATTCTCATTCTTCTTCTGTCTTCCTCCGGATCGTAGTCCACTAGTCTCCTGAGTTCTTCGTTTGGATGTTCCTTCGCTGTTTCGAATAACTTTTCAGCTTTCCTCTTCATAAATTCGGTGATGGTTTCCCACTTCAAATCTCGATATATCTGTTTGTTCCTGACAAACCAAGGCGCATCTATGGCACATCGTAGTAGCTTGTTTTCTGTTGCCTGAATTCTTTGTATATGGCTCTTTGCCGCGAATCCCCAAGCACCTGATCCATAAGTCAGTTGCGGTCTAGCAACGGCTAGACCGACAATTTTGTCTCATTTGACATGTGGCTCTTTCTACCTATCAGCGGGTAGAGCATATTCATCGCTGCCTTGGTTTTGTCAACGGCTTGTTTGATATGGCTTCTCCATGTTAGACCTTTGTCTAGGGTGATACCTAAATATTTTGCTTCGTTTTTCCATTCGATTTCTTCTCCATCTACCTCTAGATTTGTTGTAGTTCTTAGTCTCCTCTTCTGCAGTAATATCGCTTGGCTCTTTTGTCCGTTGAGTTTTATTTTCCATTCAATACACCAGTCATTTATTTCATCTATAGCTTCTTGTAACATTCCTTCTATAATTTCTGGCTTGCGATGTCGCATTGCGATTCCCGTGTCGTCGGCATATAGTGTCAGCATAGTCCTTGGAGATTTTGGTATGTCGTGAATATATATGTTATACAGTAACGGCCCAAGTACTGACCCTTGAGGCACCCCTGCTTCCATATATCTGGTTGTGGAGTTTTCTCCTTCCACTTTCACGTAGAATCTTCTGTTCCTCAAATAATTCCTAATCAACTTGCACAGTTTCATTGAATATCCAGCATATCTCATTTTGTAAATCAATCCTTCATGCCATACTCTGTCGAATGCTCTGGCGACATCTAGTAGTACAAGACCGGTTGCTTGTTTATTTTGGAATCCTTCTGTTATGTATTCTGTGAGTCTCAGTAATTGCTGTTCAGTTGAGTGGTCTCTTCTGAATCCGAATTGCTCTGCTGGAATGAGATTCAGATTTTCAGTTTCTTCTGTAAGCCTCCTAGCGATTACCCTTTCTACTACTTTTCCTAGGGCGGACAATAAACTTATCGGCCTGTAGTTTTGGGGGAATTTCTTATCTTTGCCTGGTTTGTTGAATACTATGACTTCTGCAGTTTTCCACTTTTCCGGATAGTGTTCAGTCCTCATTATACCGTTTGCAATATTTGTGAGAGCAGCTATACCTTTTCTAGGTAATTTCTTCAACATAGCATTCGTTATTTTATCACTTCCGGGAGCTTTTCTATTTTTCAAGCTTCTGATTATCTCTTTTATTTCAAATGGAGAAGTTGGTTTTTCTATTTTGTCGTCTACTGGTGGTTCGTCCATTTCTTCTTCGTTGTTCTCTACAAGATCTTCCAGCTCGTCATTATCGTCATCAGGTCTGTAATTTATTCTCGATTCTCTTTCTATCGAGTCCGCCAGTGCTTCTGCTTTATCGATATTCGTATATGCCATTCCTCTTTCTCCGTGGAGAGGTGGTATTTTAGTCTTTTCTCTTCTCAGACATTTTTGCCTTTTCCATGCAGAATGATCGATAGTATTTAGTTCTTGAACTCTTTTGTTCCATCTATTTGTTCTCATGTCCTTCAGGGCATTTTTTAGAATTTGGCTGTGTCGGTTTAGATTTCTCTTATTTATATCTGTTTTGTTGAGCCTGTATGTTTTTCTTAGTCTCCGATTTTCCCTGATGAGATCTTTGATTTCTCTGGGTGTATCACCGTGTGGATGTATCGGTGCTGGTCTCGTTATTTTCTTTGTGCTCTTTTTGTAGGCATCTATTATATTCTTTTCTAGTTTATCAACTGCTCTTTCTAGGTCTTCCGGTGTGTTGATTGTCGGTATTTCTGTTACCTCCGATTGTATCAGATGGCTATATTTCGTCCAATCGGTGTATTCTCTTGTTTGCATTAGTTCTCTTCTTGGCCCATCTCCTATTGTTAATTCGATGGGGTTGTGGTTAGAGGTTCCGTCCCACAAGGTCTCTATCGAGAATTCTCTAGTGATATTTTTCATAATTGCGATATCAATTATATCTGGTAATCCATTTCCGAATGCTAGGTACGTTGGTTCTTCAGGTCCAATAACGATAGCTTCATGTTTTTCAGCGAGATCTTTCAGTTTTCTGCCATTTCTGTTTTCCATCCTGCTGTTCCATTCTGGAGATTTGCAATTAAAATCTCCGATGCAGATTTTCGGGTTTGTTCCATCTGTAAGTTGTTGATTTCTTCTTCCAATAGGTTATTTGGGGGTCTTTTATATGCCGATGTGACTTCGACTCTTTGTCGATTTATTTCAGCTACAATCGTCACTGTTTCTATTTGTGACTCGTCAGATCTTCCTTTAAAATAGTGTTTCAGATCTCGTCTGACCAGTAAGGCAACACCTCTCCCAGTGTTTGCGATTCTGTCACATCTATATATCTCATAATTCATGATATTCAATCGCGTATTTGGTTGTATTCTTGTTTCCTGTAAGGCTATAATATCAGGTTTTCTCTCTGATATTATTTCTTCTATCTCGGGTTTTCGAGTTCTGACCCCGTTTATGTTCCAGGAGACTATTTTAAGGGAATTTTTCCTAGTTGTATGTTCCATTATTTCAGTTTACTGAACATTCCTTGGAGTTTTTTCTCCATCTCTCTTTCAATTTTCAACATGATTTTGTTGAAAATTTTTTCAGTAAAAGTGTCTAAATCGTCGGCGGATTCAGAGACTTTTCTGTTTTCTTTTGTTTTGTTGATCGTTCGGTGTCTCCTTTTTCTGTACTGGTTTGGGTACTTCTTTTTTCTTGTCGTCTACTTTGGAGGGGGTGGGCTTCTTTTTCTCCTGGACTTTTAGAGGAATCGTGCTCTGCTGAGCCGATTTCTGGCCTGTTTTCCTCTTCCTTGTAACTAATTTGAATTCACTACATCCTTTGTAGCTTGCTGGATGGCCTTCTTCACCGCACAGAACGCATGTGGCATTTCTCTCCTCACCTTTTCTGGTGAGTTCGCAATCTTTTGTGCAATGATTGCCCAAACATTTGACGCATCTGTATGGAAAAGAGCACTTGTTTTGGGCATGTCCGTACCTCTGACATCTGAAGCATTGGCTTGGATTTTCTGCCCTTTTTTTTGATTCCACTACAATGCAGAGATTGTAGAGGCGTCTTATTTCGAAAATCTCCTTTCTCTGAGTTTTTACCAGGTATAAGGGTATAAACTTTTTGGTTTTATTGGATGTCATTCTGGACACCTCGGCGTCATGGATTCCTTGGACCTTTAGATCATTTTTTATTAAATCTAGGTCAGCATCTATTGGGAGATGTCTTATAACTGCATATATCTTTTTCTCTTCCTCCATCTGGTACGTGAAGTACTCCTTACCAATCTGGTCAAAATATTTTGTTATGTTCCTGTAGTCGTCCACAGTCGAGGCTACGATCCTGATCCCGTCTTTTACGACGGTTGCTCTGTTGTAGCTGAATTTCTTCAAGTAGAGAGCTTTTGAGATCTCTACCCAATCGGCTGTACCCATCGTCGTGATGGGTGGAATTTTATCTTTTTTAGGTAACTCCGTTGCTTTTTTCGCGGTCTCTTCGTCTGAAGATGAACTTTCTTTACGCGCGCGTTTTGTGGGCGGCGCGTTCTGGGTTTTAGCAACTTGAGTTGCAAAATTTCTCTTCTTCTCCGGTTCTGGAGCTACTTCCTGTTTGGAGGAATTTTTGGGGACCGCTACCGGCTTTGCAATTTCTGCAAATGTGGGGGATTTCTGTGCCGTATTCTGTTTTGCAATTTCAGCAAAACTAGGGGATTGAGGCGCTCTATTCTTATTAACTTCCTCTCTCAAGAGGCGTATCTCCCCGACCAACTGAGCTACGGTTTCAGTTAATTTATTTATTTGAGCCTTCAATTGCTCATTCTCTTCTTTGAGCCTTACAAGCTCCTCTGCTTCTCTATCGCTGAATTCTTCGGTGTCCGTAGCTTCCATGTAGGAGCTCTCATTGTCTGAGACCTCCGACATGGCTTTTTGTCCGTATTGAAATATATAAGGTATTTCTGTGTTATAATGAATATTGGAAATACTCACTAATATGTTACTTCTAAGCTATGTGGCTAAGTTATATATTTTCTATACTATGAGAAAAATAAATCGACTCACCAGTGATATCCGTGGAACCAGCGATCTTGGGGGTGATCTGGACTCGACACTGAACACACTGAATTTGAACGAATTTCCGCTCTATAACACATACACTTATAGAACTTACAAAAAACTTCGGAAGTTTCGTAGACGGAATCATAAATTCCGCAGCTTCGCCAGTGTACACTTTCACCTCCGCGTTCGAAATTGACGTCCATTCTGACGTACCTCTCAGGGAGACTTTCTCGTCTCTCTCTCTGGTTTTCTGTGGGGCTGGGCTTTCCAAGACCCTTTTTATGTTCGAGTCTTCATTGAACGAAGAGCTATCCTTTCTCACTCTTTTGGCGGATTTTTTTTCTTATTTTTCCTGGAGTAGTTATGACCATGTCCACCCTACGGCGCCGGCTTATCGTTGAATTTTGGGACACGTTGTATATATTATAATGTTCATGTAATTTAGTTGTAATAAATTTTCTTGAAAAGGTGCACTGTATTATTGAAAAGGTGTATTCGCTATACATACATATAAATGGGAACTGTATAAAAATATCGGTACAAAATATTAAGAGTATCGAACTTATAACTAGTGAAAAAATAAAAAGCATAAATATAATGAATTCAAAAATATTACAAGTACACGTCAGCTCTTAATTAATAATAACGTCCAAGCATTTTTGTCGTATCCAAGTCATTTATGTGAAGCTCCTAGTGCTGAAATAGAGAATACGAAAAAACTAACACTGTCTCTGTTTCTTCGGCCTCCACATCCAACAAAATAACAAGAGAATGCCACTTCCTGCTAAAATACAGTGCGACTTGCCCAAGTTACTGAATACTTTCATTCACTAGGAATAGTGCCACTAACTTTAAAACAAAAATATTGCTATTTCAATGTACTCATAAGAACTAAAAGTAAAATAATATTCAAAATTATGTGTTATGTTTAAATAGTTTGACCTCTATCAAATCAAGCTCTGCTGTCAATGTCAATCAAAAATTGTGCACAATTTGGCAACGTTGGATTTCAATGCTGTTCCTAGCAAAGATATTACACACCAAGATGGAGCATCCCTTTACTGAAAGCATAGAATGTTGTGTCCTCATAATCAAAGATATTAAACAGTTTTAAGTTTTCAATCATTTAATAGAACATTCAATTACTTAAATTCTAAGTATAATTTTGATAAAGATGCATAACTATTTTGAGAATTGTCTGACTCTTAGTTAATTTCGTAACCTCCTTATTGACCTATTAATTCATGTCATTGAACTGTAATGTTCTTCTGGATGGAGTTGTATTATTATTAAAAATTGTTCATATAGGATTTTGTTCATTTTTTCTATAGGAATATTTTACCTATTTCTGTTCTACTATAAAAGCAACTAATGAATTATTGTAATTTATTTCTGTATTTTTGGTATTATTGAAAAAATTATTTTTTCCTCACAACATTGGTTTAGGAATTCTTTTAATTGGAATCTACCTTTATTGAAAAATTTCCCTTGACACAATAAGCGAACGGCCTAGTGTGAAACCTGAAACACCTCGATATATGGCAATATTATAAACCATACTAAACAAATTTTTTTTTTTTTAAGAAACGCCAATCTGAGTCCTGGAGTTTTTTCACGTAATATGAATTTTGAATATTCGACAATAATTTGTGAGAATATTTCGTGTTCACACCCTTAAAAACTTAGGAGATATATCGGAAAAACTTAGTGCCTCAGATTGGTAACCCGAATTGATATCCCAGGATTGAATAGGGGCGGTCTGCAAGCAGTAAAATAAATTTATTTACGGAATATCACAACCATTTGTGAGAAAATTTCCTTAAAACTTCGGAGTTATATCGAAAAAAATTCGTGCCCCAAGTCATTTCAGTTCAATTTAAGGAGAAATTATATAAAACAATTTTATTTTTCAAACAAATTGATGGAATTATCGAATACAAATATACCCATCATTAATATTCTTCACACCGCTATAATCAAAGATATTACATATCATTATTTACAATTTTTCAACTACGCCACTGGTTTCTGTTTACTCTTGACGCGTTTGTTTGTAAACATCCAGTGTTTATTACAAAGAGTTGATACTCTTTGGTTTATTATGAGGACACAACATTCTATGCATTATGTAAAGGGATGCTCCATCTTGATGTGTAATATCTTTGGTTTATTGTTAGTTTCGAGGTTGTTTTAGTTATCAACCAAAGTTCTGGAGTTATTTTGACAATTTGAAGACAATCTTCCATGTTAGCAGAATGCCAAACTTGCTTTGTTTACTTTGTGGTGGTGATGAGACAAATGTTCAAAAATTGCATAATTTTCCCCGTAATCTAGGAAGGTGAGTTAATATTAAGATGTCTAAAATACTGGTGTGTGCACTTGTCACTATTTGCAAGCATCAACATTTCAGAAAATCGGGGATATGGGATCAGTTTCGTGGCGGCGCCACCATGTCATTTGCTTCGTTCTATCCTTGTTCTACCAGAGGAAGTAGAATGATACTCTCTCGTTTTATTTTGTTTTGCGTTGATACCGAACATCAATCAACGAATTCAAAATATGAACTGACCCATTTTGTCAGCTGTTGAGGAATATTTGTCACACACAGTTCAATTTTCGTTGCAAAAATAAATCTGTCAATATTTCAACACTATCGAATGAGGGTTCGACGGAGTATTTACTATTCTTCTTCAAGATAATTTCCGTTTCACAAATTGAATTCAGGAGGGGGGTAATTCAATATGATTTTAATAAAACACAGTTGATTGGTCAAATGTCCAATATATTCAGTTGACGGAAAGGGAATTTTCACTATATCTACTCATGAAGAATATTTGAAGGACAGACTAGAATAGATTTATGTATTTCTGTTTCACCATACATGCCCACAATTGACATTACGTATTTCCAATACATTTTTTTTGAAATATTGCTGAAGTTGCTATAAAACTTAGCTATAGATATCCGTCCCGAATGTTCGTTAATCTGATTTGGTTCTGCCTCAAATTCCAACAACACCAAATTCTTAGCTGTAGTTCTTGATTCTCCATACAGAAAACTGAACTTACTGAACGACATGTTGAATAAATGAATATTCTACACCCCTTTCTCGAAACTAATACATTTTCACACACACAATAATCGCTTATAAATACAATATATTCGTGAGTCGTAGGAAAGTATTCAGATTATTTTCAAATATCAATTGACAATGCTCTGTCAAATTCTAAACAGCGCTACCTACAGTGGGAAAAAGGAAACTGATCCCATATCCCCACGAAATTAAAAACAAAATCGAATCAGTGAATACACCAGAGTTTTAGACATCTTAGTTAATATGTAATTATTGCTAAGGTTTCTATGTTTCTTAAACCAAAGAACTAATAATGTCTTACGTAAATCTTATAGAATGATATGTAAAATAGTCATAAGCACGGTCGATCTATGAATGGAATCTTTTTTGCAATGTGCTAATATTATTAAACTTTCAGATCTAAGGAATGGCAAGAAATACTAGGAATGGAATTCACGGGTGAATCTCTATATTCATTCAAGATCTGCAATAAGCATTTTTCACCAGATTCATATATGGATCTAAACAGATTTGAGCTTCACAGATCCGCAGTTCCTATTCCTCGGCAAACTTCTGCAAGAACTATGATACATGAAGTAAATATGGAATTTCATCTGTAGAATCTGAAAAAGGTATTTGAAAATTGCGATTTTGTGTATACGCCCTTCTGGCACCAAACCCTTCATATGATAACACATAACATCTCAACTCATTTTGCAAAAGTTTTGTTTCTTGTAGTTGTTGAAAAATAGTTATAAATTGTTTCAGAAATTATGACTGAAGTGACTGAGGCAGCTTTGGATGATCCAAGCCCAGCTCAAAAAACCCACATTCGGCCACACCGAATATCAAGGACAAAAATATTCAGAAATTTTGATGAACTTTCGATAATGAACAGTAGGTACACCAAGAAAAAAGCAATTAATAAAAATCATTCATAGAAGGGAGAATAATCTGAGGAAGATTAAAACCTTATGTAGGGAAAATCCCAAGATTTAAAAGCTCTCACAAATGTATGTGAAACTAGTGTGGTATGTAAAATTGTGAAATTAATGAAATTAGAAAAGAGAAAAGACAGTGAAAAGAAAAGTAAACATAATTCAACATTGAAAAATTTCAAATTCATTAATTTCAAATTTATTCTTCTCTAAGTTCCATTTATTTTGTATTTCATTTGTAGAATAAAATTTAGCTATTGTATATACATATACCCATACCTATATTTGTTAATTATTGAATTGTTTCTTACTTAAATTGTGCTGGGACTTTTTTATGTTTGGAGTTGAAATATAGCTATGAATCTTACTGATGTAGTTTTACATTTCCTCAGTGAATAAATGAGAAACTTTGCATTTTTGATATCTGGAAAATTTTCCTTGATGAAAATTTGTCAATGAAGGCAATATTCATCAGATAGGAAATTTTCCCTTCGTCAAAAATGCAAAATTTCTCATAAAACAATGTTGGCTCTTCGAACTGAATAAAATCGGCAATGCGTCAGATCAAATTTCCCGCGCTTTTGCATGCAGCGCCTCTACAAATGTCTCTGGTCAAACTCAATTCAGTATTTTTCTCAAGAATATTCGACTATTCGAGATGGATAATAAAAAAAGAAAGTGCAAATTTACGGAAGATCTTCCAAAAGAATTTCCATTCCTTAATAAAACAAAACTTGATTCTGAAGTCCAATGTACGAAGTGTTTGGGTCAATTAAGCACTGCATTTGGAGAAAGAAGAGATATTGTACGCCATGTTTCATGTTACAAACGTAAAAAAAAAGGGTTAATGCAGCAGCGTTTTTCTCTCTGATCAAATATTTCAGACATTCAAATTTTGTTGTTTATAAGTACCATGGTCTCTAGAAATCTCATAAAAGCAAAAAGTTTCATTTTTGCTTTTTTGAATAAGAGAAGCCCGATGATATGGCTTTATTTTTCTATCGTAGACGTTGAAAAAATAATGTGTTCCTGCGACAAATTTCGGACGTTCCGAGAATTGTTCTAGAACTGCGCAAAACTGTTGCGCCCTAGTATCGAATCCTCTGCGCAGTTCTAGAACCATTCTCGGACTGTCCGAAATTCGAACCCGAATACAGCTATTCTATTGATGAATAAATTGGTAATGGTAATACCATTGTATGAAGATAATTCAGGTGCAGTTGCCATTACTAAATACGGCAACTTCACAAAAAACTCTAAACATATTGAAGTGCAGTATCATTTAATTATTGAAAATTATGAGAAGGGTGTGATTGATATTGTAAAGATGAAGTCTAAATTTAATTTAGCAGACATGTTAACTAAAAGTTTAGATAAGGATAAGAATAAGTTTTTCAAAAACAGAGTGGAGTTAGGATTGAAAATGTATTTTAAAATTTCATGTAAAGGATCAACATTATAGATTTAAGGAGGCGTGTTGTAAGTGTCCGGATATGTATCTCATAAATACTATAATATTGACCCTATCAAAGTGTTTCGTGGCGCCACCAGTCATACTATATTCCAGTTTGGCAACTCTGTGTCATTTTGAGTGACACATGTGATGATATTGACCATATATCTATTATAATATATATATATATATATATATATATATATATATATATATATTTGAATTCATTTTTACCTAGTTATTTATATATCAACGTGTTTGACTTTATTTGTTGGGTGTCTAGGTTATAGTTGAAAAACGTGAAATAATTTATTCGTACAAACGTTTCGGCGCATCCGCCTTCTTCAGTGTAAAAAACATCATAATGGACTTAAAACATCTAAAAATTATGTATATTAATTAAATAAAATAAAGGTTTTATGCAAACATCTCACTTATTGTCATCTTGGTTGATTGGTGTTGTTGAGCCCGTATTGTCAATTTCATGTCACTGTGTGTTCTTTATGATTGTTATTATTCTTCTTTAATTTTGTGGTCGCTTCAGTAGGGGCATATAAATACGACTGAGATTTTTTGTGTCTAACTTGTCGTTTACTGTATTTTCGTTCCTCATTTGGATGTGTATCATCTCCAATATTTCTCTACTTTTCTGTTGATGTTCAACTGCTAAGATTTTTGTGTCCTCATAATTAAAGTCGTGTTTTTTCGTTTTCTTATGTTTGTTCAGTGCTGTGGTTGCATTTTTGGTGTATTTATGTGCATTTAATCGTTCTTGGAGTCTCTGTGAAGTCTGACCTATATATTCTTTGTCACAATCTTTGCATGGGACACTGTACACCACATGTGACTTTTTCATTTTTGGTGTTGGAGCCTTTATTTTGCTGAAAATTTTTCCTATCTGATTTTGTGGCTTGTGAACAACTTCTCGGTTGTATGGTTTTACTATATTATTAATTTTTTGTGACAGACCTTGAATGAAGGGTAGTGGTATACGTTTGCTGTTGTCCGTGTTTGCCTTCGTAACCCGTTGTGTGTTGTAAAGTCTGTGTGTCCTTTGTTTTATGAGTCGGTAAACCATGTTTTCAGGGTAATTATTACTGAACAAAAGCTCCTTCACATCTGTTAATATCTGCTCACGTAGTATCGGTGACGTTAGTTCTAATGCTCTGTCGATAAATCCGATGGCATCGGCTCTAATCACCACCAGTCCCAAAAGAAGAGCACTGCCATCGGATTTATCGACAGAGCATTAGAACTAACGTCACCGATACTACGTGAGCAGATATTAACAGATGTGAAGGAGCTTTTGTTCAGTAATAATTACCCTGAAAACATGGTTTACCGACTCATAAAACAAAGGACACACAGACTTTACAACACACAACGGGTTACGAAGGCAAACACGGACAACAGCAAACGTATACCACTACCCTTCATTCAAGGTCTGTCACAAAAAATTAATAATATAGTAAAACCATACAACCGAGAAGTTGTTCACAAGCCACAAAATCAGATAGGAAAAATTTTCAGCAAAATAAAGGCTCCAACACCAAAAATGAAAAAGTCACATGTGGTGTACAGTGTCCCATGCAAAGATTGTGACAAAGAATATATAGGTCAGACTTCACAGAGACTCCAAGAACGATTAAATGCACATAAATACACCAAAAATGCAACCACAGCACTGAACAAACATAAGAAAACGAAAAAACACGACTTTAATTATGAGGACACAAAAATCTTAGCAGTTGAACATCAACAGAAAAGTAGAGAAATATTGGAGATGATACACATCCAAATGAGGAACGAAAATACAGTAAACGACAAGTTAGACACAAAAAATCTCAGTCGTATTTATATGCCCCTACTGAAGCGACCACAAAATTAAAGAAGAATAATAACAATCATAAAGAACACACAGTGACATGAAATTGACAATACGGGCTCAACAACACCAATCAACCAAGATGACAATAAGTGAGATGTTTGCATAAAACCTTTATTTTATTTAATTAATATACATAATTTTTAGATGTTTTAAGTCCATTATGATGTTTTTTACACTGAAGAAGGCGGATGCGCCGAAACGTTTGTACGAATAAATTATTTCACGTTTTTCAACTATAACCTAGACACCCAACAAATAAAGTCAAACACGTTGATATATATATATATATATATATATATATATATATATATGACTTACGTCGAGTTCCGTGACATTTCCTATCAGCTAACGGCTAGTTCCAAGACAATTGTATAGTTCCGGGACGGTCTTGGAATTGACATTATGTCGAATGTTGACTTCCAGGACCCAAATATCAGTTCCAAGACAGTCTTGGAATTGATATTATGACTAATGTTGCCTTCCAGGACCCTAATTAGGGTAATATACTGCTTACTTCCAGGACGGTAATATATATATATATATATATATATATATATATATTATATATATATATATATATATATATTATATAATATAATAGATATATGATATTGACATATAGGAAAAATCAGTCAGCCAGCCAGTTTTTGTATAACGTTCTTCGAATAGAGATTGCAGATTCGATATGAATCTATAATTCAGTTATGAGCAATTATGACCTTTTTTCGTTCATTCAATTGATTTCGTTCATTGATTGATTCCCTGTTGTTAGTTCTTCGATATATTCGATAAGGAGAATGTTGACTGGAAATCGCATAACTGAAAAATAATTGAAGAGAAATTCAAGGTTTTTTGATACCCTCTCAAAATTTGGAAATCGTCCGCAACTAAGCTTTTGCGTGCCTATTTTTATATGAAATTTTTTAACTAAAATTATTCAGGAAATATACCCCTAAAATTTTTGGACCTATCAAATTGTTCAACACCCCGTATATGTTCAACACTGTGGTTTGTACAATTAATTCAAGACAAAAAATCTTACTCCGAAGCAAATTAAGGTTATTTTCGTGACAAAAATTCTACTTTTTATTTACTAACAAAATTCGAAATCACAATTATACTTTTTTTCAGAATGTTCATCAGAAATTTCAATTGATATCTATTTCAGGATCATAAGATAATTTCATTCGAAGCTTTGATTATTCAATTAATACACTCAATGTTCAGAAGTACATATACTAAACTAAAGCTGTCTTTCTATACAGGGTGTTCCTAAATTGAACGTACAAACGAAAAGGGGAGATTTCTTAAGTGAGTTTAAGAAAAAAATGTCCCATAAACATGGGGTCGCAAACGTTTCGTTTTCGAGATACAGAGTGTTGAAGTTTGAATTTTTTTCAAGTTCAAAATTTTTTTTTCTCGAAATCGTAGGTAGATACGACAAAACTACAAGAGACCGAAAGGTTTAGTATAAGAACAAAGCTTCTTTTTACATTTTTTCAAATTAACAGTTGCTCACCAAAAAAAAGTTCTGCAGAAGAACAGGTGGCAGTGTTCCAGAAAAAATATCACCCTGTAGATCTTCTATCGAAATTGCCATGTCACGTGGTGAGAACTATAAAATGTAATATCTATGCCAAATTTCAGTTGAATATCTTGTGAAGTGTAGATACTATGAGAAAAAACTTGAAAAAAATTCAAACTTCAACACTCTGTATCTCGAAAACGAAACGTTTGCGACCCCATGTTTATGGGACTTTTTTTTCTTAAACTCACTTAAGGAATCTCCCCTTTTCGTTTGTACGTTCAATTTAGGAACACCCTGTATAGAATTTTTGTGTTCAAAGTTTCTCCGAAGAGAATGAGAACAATCGTATATTCCAACGGATTACTAAGCAATCATATAACCTTGAATATGCGATCATATATCATCGATATTCGACCAGCATGAGGCGAGGTCGCGGAATTTGCTGTACGCAATGTACTAATAAAATCGATCGCTACGATGATTCTATAGAGTGTGCAAATTGTGCCAATAGCTATCACATAAAATGTGCTAACTTACCACTTGAAAGCTACAATAAACTCCGTGAAAATTGTGCCGATAAATGGATCTGTGAGAATTGCCGTCAA
The DNA here is from genome assembly GCF_907165205.1 of Coccinella septempunctata. NCBI lineage: Eukaryota > Metazoa > Arthropoda > Insecta > Coleoptera > Coccinellidae > Coccinella > Coccinella septempunctata. The sequence continues at coordinate 15,954,230 of NC_058189.1, read as the reverse complement.
ATGGGTGAGAACGCGTCTAATTTCATCAATCGAGAAACACAGACCGCTGAATACCTGCATTCAACAATGGATCTTTCCAAGTTGAGGGAACAAATCGTCGCTGATATCAGTGCTATTTTCTTCAAAGAGATCAACGATTTGAAGACTATCATAACAATCCAAAATAAACAGTTAAAAGAACTCTCATCAGAACTACGTTCATTCAAAAAACAAAAGAACCTTATCGCTGCACCGCATGACAGTAATACACCCAGCAATCAACCGGTTCGGAACATCCCCGATGATTCATCTTTATCTTCGGCATCGGTATCACTGAATGTTACACCTGCTTGCATTCCGAATAAGGAAATTCCAAAATTGAACGAAACCTTGACCGGCGATTTATGTGTAACTGGTGAGAATTCCTCCGAGTGGAATACTGTCACTAAAAGAAGAAAACATAAGAACCCAAGAAATTCACCTGCTGAAAATCCTATTTCTGCGAGAATTCCAACATCTAAAACAACGACAGTAACCAAAAAAATTAATAGGCCTCTGGTTGGTACACTCAAGTCGAACATCCTGCATGTAGCACCTAAAAAGCAGTTATCTTACCTCCACGTATCACGGCTCAGTCCAGAGACGACCGTACTTGAATTGCAAAATTTCCTTAAACAACATATACAGAATGTCTCCTGCGAAAAACTTAATTCGAAACAACCGGAGTTGTATTCTTCTTTCAAAGTATCACTACCTACAGAATACTTCAACACAGTTATGAATCCTGAATTTTGGCCTGAAGGAATTGCTGTGAATAAGTTTTTTATAAAGCGACATCAACCTGTGGTCACAAGCTGAACTTTAAAGCTGATTCTGAACCGCTTCAAACATCCATCGCCAATAATAATTGCCCTGATGCCAAAAATAAATTCAAATTGCTACAATTAAATGTCCAATGCATTTCTAACAAGTTGGAAAATCTTGAAATTCTTTTCACCGACGAGCGTCCTGATGTCGTTTGTATTTCTGAGCATTGGTGCTGTCCCGAGGCGATCCTAACAATGACCATTCCGGGATACTACCTGACTGATTTCTACTGCCGCCCTTCAAGAGTTCATGGTGGATCTATGGTCTATATCCGAGATGGTGTTCAAGTGAAAGAATTGTGCGTGTCGCGGTTCTCCCATGAGCTGCAGTTTGAAGTGAGTGGGACAATAGTTCTCGTCCAAAAAATCCGCTTGGTTGTTCTCAGCGTGTACCGACCATCCTCTGGAGATTTCGGAATATTTTTGAATGCAATTTCTACAACTTTGGACTATTGTAGCGGTTTAGCCGATAAAATTTTTGTTTGTGGCGATTTGAACGTCAATCTTCTAAATAATAATTGTTCTAATCTTAAATTATTTATAGATCTACTTGAATGTTTCAATTTGCATATTTCTTCTCGAGAACCTACTAGGATCTTCACGGACATAACAGGCCACACATCCGTATCAAAGTTGGACTATATTCTGAGTAATGTGGACCTGTCCGTCTGTACCACCGAAGTATACGAAGCTTATTTGGGCGATCATCGAGCTTTTTCGCTTGAATTTCCCATTAGTCTCTCGCCGGTGGCCAAGCATGGGTCAAAGTTGGTCAGAAATTTGAGTCAATATAATCTCGACGACTTTGTGTACCGTATATCTGTAAGTGACTTTCGTGGGATGTATGGCGTTCTGGATGTGAATGGATGTTTCGGTGAATTTGCTGACGTGATTCAGACGACATTTGAGATGTGTTGTCCACTCTTCAAGTGTAATGGTTCTCCTCATCAGCCCAAGAAGTGGATTACTCCAGAGATCGTATCGGCAAAGCGCGATCTGAAGCATCTTCACTGGATGCGTACTAATATGGCCTGTCAGTCCACCTGTGACCTGTATAGGAGTGCCAAATCTTCCTACAACTCCTTACTCAGGACGGCAAAGTTAGATTACCATACTGGATTGATCGAAAAATCCGATAATAAAAACAAAACTGTGTGGTCCCTGGTTAATACTCTTACTGGCAGAGGAAATAAAGGACTTCGGCCGAAGGAGATTTTAGTCGATGGTGTTTCATATGTCGAGGCTGGGGATCTGGCCTCTGTGTTTGCAGATTATTTCTCGACGATCACCCAGCGAACGTTGAGTGTGTACTATAATAACTCTTTGTCGTCCTCATGCACTACATCTTCAATGAATAGCTCAACATTCTTCTTTCATCCTGTATTGGAATTTGAAGTGATTGATGCAATAAAGTATCTCAAAAATAATAAAAGCAGTGGAGTGGATTTTATTTCCGCCAGAATTTTAAAACTGATCGGGGCGCTTATTGCTCCACATTTTGCCCATATTATCAATTTTTCAATAAGTAGTGGCATATTTCCCAGCCATCTCAAGAAGGCTATTGTCATACCCATATTCAAGAAGAATGACTTGAACGAAATCGCCAACTATAGACCAATTTCCATCCTCAGTGTCTTTGCCAAGGTCTTCGAGAGGATTGTGCTGGACAGGATGATGAATTTCCTCGATAAGCATCATGTACTTGACACCGCACAACATGGTTTTCGGAAGGGCCGCTCAACTGAATCCGCAGCTCTCTGCTTTGTTGAGTGCGTTTATGAATGCCTTGATAGTGGATTGTTTGTCGCGGGATTGTTTTTTGACCTGTCTCGGGCATTCGACAGTCTCTCCTTCCAATTTATAATCGAAAAATGCTACAGTATGGGTTTTAGAGGAGTGTTTTTGAGATGGATTTCCAGCTATCTTGAGGGCAGAACTATGATCGTCAGAGTTGACAACGCATTTTCGGATGAACATGAAGTGAATTTGGGTGTCCCTCAGGGTTCAGTCCTGGGACCGCTCCAATTCTTACTTTTTATAAACGATCTACCATGCAACTTAAAAAAGATGATGATCGCTGCAACATCCCGCCACGATCTTCTTCGTCTATTGAACATGATCAGAATACTACTGTTCGCCGATGACACCTCAGCATTGGTTACTGCGCGAAGCTTTGACGAGCTACAGAGGTTATGTCACCTTAGTCCAGTGCTTTGTTGATTGGTGTCGCTCTAATTCAATAATGATTAATGTTGCTAAAACTGAATGCGTTCATTTTGCTCTAAGATCCAGCGAACACAGATTGGTTGTGCGCTATTTGGACGAGGTTATTTCATCTGCGGACCATACCAAGTTCCTGGGTGTCCACATCGATTCCAACTTGAAGTGGAGCACTCATATCGATTCTGTCTGTAGAAAACTCAATGGCTCTTACTTTGCTTTAAGTAGAGTACGGAATTCACTTCCTTTGCGGTCCGTTCTCAACATATACTACAGTTTGGTGTACAGTCACCTATCATACAACATCCTACTGTGGGGCAATTCATCGGACGTTGGCAGAGTCTTTGTTATACAGAAGAGGATCTTGCGTATGATATTTAATGTTGAGCCTAGCCTAGGTCCTCCTGTAGACCGGTTTTCATTGAAAATGGCCTCCTCACCTTGGCCTCGATTTTCATTCTCAAGTGTTTGATCTATACCAAAGAAAACGAAAATAAGTTCACCAAACTTTCTAGCTTTCATAGCTACAGTACAAGAAACGAAGGATTGTTGTGTGTACCAAAACATAATTCCTCTAGATTCGAATGTTCACCAATGTATCACTGTATCAAATTTTTTAATCACTTACCTAGATCATTGCGAAGTCTTAAGTTGAATGAATTCAAAAAAGCAGTTAAAGTTATTTTAGTTAGTAGATGTTATTATTCTGTTGCTGAATATTTTTCTGATTCTTGTGAGTAGTTTTCTATTTCGATTTTGTTTTTTTTTTCCCCGACTTGTCCTATACATGTATTTGTCTGACAGGATTAATAAAGTATTATTATTATTATTATTATTATTGAATCACTTCATATAAGACATCAATCAGACATCTCTTTGTACAATTAATTCAAGAGGAAAAACCCTACTCCGAAGCAAATTAAGGTTATTTTCGTGACAAAAATTCTATTCTTTTTCACTAACAAAATTCGAAATCACAATTATACTTTTTTTCAGAGTGTTCATCAGAAATTTCAATTGATATCTATTTCAGGATCATAAGATAATTTCATTCGAAGCTTTGAGTATTCAATTAATACACTCAATGTTCAAAAGTACATATACTAATCTAAAACTGTCTTTCTATATAGAATTTTTGTGTTCAAAGTTTCTTCGAAGAGAATGAGAACAATCGTATATTCAAACGGATTACTAAACAATCATATAACCTTGAATATTGAATCACTCCATATAAGACATCTAGCAATTAGAAGAGAATTATTCTTCACCTCTAACAAGAACAAACAAATAAGGCAACATCAAGATATTCCAATCTGCTCGATCGTTACCGGACCGTTTTGAACAGGGGGACTTATGGCCCCCCTGTCATAAAAGTTGAAACTTTATTGCTTCTACTGTCGAGAAGGCCGAAATCACCATTCCAAATTTTCTGTTACAAGAATAACGTACTGGCAACTCTTGCTTTTTTAAACGAAATAATATCTTTTAGGCCCGGTACTTTCACTTGCGAATAAATAAATTTATTCGCATTTATTAAGTCTTATTCGTAAGATTAGTAAAAATCCAGTCTTTTCACTTTCAGATAGTGTTATTCATCGAATAAATCTGTCATTGAAACTTAATTAGAAGAGTTTATTTGTCATAGATCGAATGTCGGTACGTCATTATTCGTTGAATAAAATTTATTCGAAGGTGAAAGTACCGGGCCTCAGTATTCTCAATGATAAAATATGTATCCAAATTTTCCAGAAAAATTTTTTTTCAGAATTCAAAAAATTAAGAATTATGAGAAAGAGAATTTTTGAAATATCTTCCTTACAAAAAACTTATTGCAGAAAAATCACGTGGTGAAAAAGAACATCGTTAATGGAGATGAGGGGTTGAAAAACAACTACGTAGTGCTTCACATTATGTACAGAGTTAAATCGTCAACACTTTCTAATAGTGTTTTGGAAGGGTGGCGATTTCGAAAAAATATTAAATGATGTACCCTTAGTTATTTTCATCGAGGAAGCGAGTCTCAAAGTTTCTGCCATTTATTCACATACGTACTTAAAAAGAATCCCGTCTTTTACAATTTGTCTTCTTTCCTTCGAATAATATGAATTTCTCAAGAAAATAAAACAGAAATAACCCAGAATAGTCTGGTTCAGAGTAGTTCGGAAATATTCAGGTAAAATAGATGTCATATGTCATCAACTCTGTTGTTATGAGAGGCCTATTTTATGCAAATATTCTTCTAAAATTGTGCTTCGCCGGCCTTATTTGAGCCATATATAAAGCAATAAAAATTTCCGTTGTTCAATATAATTGAATTCTTGGGAATTATACCTACACCTATAAACCAGGAATTAGACAGTTGTACTCCTTACCCTCTCAAAATTTCAGGTAATGATGATGAAAAAAGGGGGGTGTATTTAAATAAAAGGAGGATTCGATAAATACGAGTTTCATTTTGAACCCTATCGTTGAGTATTGTGTGTCTTGTGAAAAATTATCAAGAAATCTTCAGTATATCTATTTATTTGTGTTCTGTGATATCTATCGATAATAAGGTGAGTGAACATCAACATTAATTGTTTAAAACTTAAAAGCTCACTTCCTCTCAACCTCATGTAAGTGTACGTTTATGGGAATCAGGAAGGTGAAAAAAATCAGCAAATCTTAGCTAATTCCAACGTTTCGCAACATATATTGTCGCTTCTTCAGGGCTAAAAGATGTACCATCTATTTTTTGAAAGCATAATTTGACTTTGGTAAGTGTGTCTCAGTGCGTATCGTGACTCTGCAATTGTTTGTTTTATTATATTCATGTTGATTTGTTTTTTTTTCTGTGTGTGTTGTCGTTTTTCGTTTTTATTCACGATGATCTCTATTTTTTTCACCTTCCCAATTCCATTAACGTACACTTACATTAATTGTTTAACATGCTACACTTAATTGTTTAAATTGGTCCGGAAATCCGGAAGAGTTGCCTACAAACTTTTTCACTAGTTCCGTACAATTAGTATAATTTTTCTCATTTCAAAAAACGAATGTGGAAATATGACTAGCTTGCGGGTTTATCATGGATTTAGAAATTGGATTCTGCGAATTTAACTTTTTTTTAGGGAAAATGTCTACAGTAATGTGCACCTATGTTGGATGTTCTAAGAAAATATCCACCGAGAAATCCATCACATATTTCAGATTTCCAGTGAAAGATGAAGAACGTTGTCGAAAGTGGATTCTGCATTCTGGAAATACCGAGCTTTTAGGTGGGTAATCGTTTTATTCATAAACATTGTTTTCACTCCGGGTAATTACTGACGTGATAAACTTTTTTATTAATTTACTGCTGTCATATCGAATCAAAAACCAATATTCATCATATTTTCAGATATGGATGAAAAACAATTGATATACAGATAAATTTGCGAAGGGCATTTCGAACAGAATGCCTTCACTAACCATCTCCGTCAAAGATTGGTGAAGACAGCTGTCCCTATACACTTCGAAGAGTTCCAGGATTTTTCGGTAAGTTTGCGATTGATATGTTTGGTTTCAGGCAAGGATTATTTTTAGTGAAGCATTTCGTGTGAATTAGTTATTTAATCAACTAGGCTATTAATGAAAGCTATTAATGATGAGATATTTTAATTTTAATGTTCGAGATTATTAATCGCTCAATTAATGATCGAGATTTTTCCGTCGACCACATTTTGAATTGAATGTGAATTCCTGATTGCCAAAATTTTCTATCGATACCTATCATAGAAATCATATTATATATTATTAGATATCGATTGAAATTCATTCTGGGACGATTCTGCATTTCTGAACGAAAGGTATAGGCCTTTTTCTATTTCAAGTTTTAGAAAATTGGAAGAATTGTACAAAAAACTATCCCACACGGAAAACAGTCTCACCTTCATGTGTAGATGCAGAGATAATAGATTGATTCCAAAATTCCTGAGAATTTGGCTACCATTTCGGAGTAATGGTTCGGAAAAGATTAAAAACAAGTTCGGTTATGCGCTGGTAAAAGAAAGAATAAATTTTCTCAGATATAATAAGGTAAGATTTCAACAAAATATATTAAGGTTAGAAGAAGAAATTTTCCGTAACCTTTCAAAGGAAGACTCTGACATATTTTACATTGTGTGAATATTTCGTATTTCCATGAATATGAGGAGAGCAAACGATCTAATTTCAAAAAATTTAATATACTAATGGAAGAAAACTAACAAAAATTCAACAATACGAAAATCAGTAACAACTTCATTAATAAAACGGTAATCAACTTATCTTCACGAAATTTGAATGAAAATTGAGAATAAAACTATAGCTTCATTGAAAAATGATAATAACATTAAAATTCTACCTGCCGATAAAGGAAATGCAACAGTTATTATGGATTCAGGTGTATATAAAAGAAAACTTTTAAAAATTGTTGATTATACCGTAAATATTCCAAAATCAAAAACTCCAACTTCTGTCACAGAGAATAAAGTGAAGAAAATTATTCAAAAAATTCCAAAAAATTCACATATGCTCAAAAGAAATTTATTACACCATCTTATAGCAAACCCCCACATTTATACGGCCTACCTAAAATACATAAACCTCTTATTCCTTTGAGACCAATAGTAAGTTCACTCGGATTCCCCTGTCAAAATTTTGCTAAATATATATTACAATTATTGAACTCATTAACAGGAAAATCAACTAGTTTTTTGAAAAATACTCAACACTTTCTTGACAAATTAAGAAATTCTAATCTAAATGCAACAGACATCTTAGTAAGTTTTGATGTAGTAAATCTTTTTCCAAATGTTCCAGTTGATAAAACTCTTGAAATAGTGAGAACAAAATTGATTAATGATAGAACCATTTATGAAAATTCGAAATTGACTATTGATGATATAATGGAGATCTTAGAAGTTTGCCTGAATTCCACATATTTTCAATTAGATGATGTTTTCTATAAACAAAAATTTGGTATGGCTATGGGTTCTCCTTTATCACCAGTAATGAGTAACATATTCATGGAATCTTTCGAACAAAAATATATAGACACATATCCACTAAAACCAAAGACTTGGTGGCGATATGTAGATGATATTTTTGTGATTTGGCAACACGGTAGAGATGAACTAAAGAATTTTTTTGATCATATTAACAACAAAGAACCTACAATAAAATTTACAATGGAATTAGATCAGGATAACAAAATTTCATTCCTAGATGTTTCAATAAAAAAGTTTGCGAATTATTTTGAAACGAGCGTATACCGGAAAAAGACACATACTAATAGATATTTGAATTTTTATTCCAATCACCAACTAAGTGTCAAAAGAGGTATTATTAAAACACTTTATGATAGAGCTAATTTAATTTCATCTACACCCGAAATTAGAAATAATGAAGTTGACTTCATTAAACATTTTCTTAAGGATAATCAATACCCGAAAAATTTTATTGAAAAAACAATATTAAATTAAGAGAGAATAATGACTTACCAAAATCGTAATAATGATCAGGAACAACCAACAAACCGTCAAGAACAACCAAATTTATTGAATGTAATTCCTTATGTTAATGGCCTTTCAGAAAAAATAAGAAGACTCGGTTCGAAATTCAACATACGGACTGTTTTTAAAACGCAAAATGATTTAAGATCCATATTAACAAAAACTAAACCTTTGAACGAAAAACAAAAATCAAAAAATTGTATTTACAACATACCCTGTATTTGTGGTAAAACTTATACAGGTGAAACGTCCAGACCTCTAAAAATTAGAAAACGCGAACATAAAAATAATATTAAAAATAGAGCAATTAATCGATCACAGATCGCAGATCATATTTGTTCTAATACGGGAGACCACATGATGGATTGGAACAACACTAAAATTTTAATGACGGAACCAGACCATTATAAACGAAAGATTAAAGAGTCTACGTGTATTCTATTAGATCAAGATAATAATTTGGCAAATTGTTAGGTAGGAATAGATCATATTTGGATCAATTTACTGAAGAAGGAACTGTCATCCGGTAATTTCAAAATTAAATGAATCAACGTTTCTATGCAGTCTCTATTTCTATGTATTGACAATTAATGTCAAACAAAAGCCACAATTCAGAAGATTTTCGAACATAGATTTTTCGTCTGATGAAGGAGTCTGATTTAGACTCCGAAACGTTACCACTTAAAATTATAATTTCAACGTTATTTATTTTCAGTTCATTGTCAGGCAACAATTTCTTCTAGTTAATTTGCTCCTGACAAATTAGTGCAAGAATTTACGCAGGAGCAAATCGTCGATTTCATTTTTAATTGATTTTGTTTCAGAGATTGGGAGTGAAAACCCTTAAAAGTTTAAAGAAATATATATTATTGCTCTAGAATGCTAATCCAGTAGTAAGAAATTCGGCGAAAAATTGACAGTGGTCGTTAATACGAATACGCATAATTAGTTTATTTTCTAGTAGAACGTTGCCGAGTTTCTGAATATTCTGTCGATCGAATCCTATACACAGGGACCGGTGTGAATTAGCAGCCACTTCAGATCTAGCGGCCGTTTGACCAGTGGCGTCGGGTACTTTTTTTTTCGCGTACTGTGGATACTGAAATCGTTATTAGGTCTCAGAAATGAATGAATTCTTTCAAACTCGGAGTGTTTATTCGTTAGAATATGATAAATACTATTTCAAAAATTTTTTATTCCTAGAATGTTGAAGTGTGAGTTCCAGCCGTAAAATGGATATTCGAAATATAATCGAAAATAGGTCTAAGAAATGAATAAAGGGTTTGAAAGTCAGTGTTCGTAATTAAAAAGCACTATTGAACGATATTCCGAGAGCGTTTTCATTTGCAGGACTTGGAAGGGTGAATTTCACCCCCTCTTCTCTGAGTCCACAAAATAATTCGAAAATGTGTCTAAAAAATGAATGAAGGGTTTGAAATTCGATTTGCATATTTATAAAGCACTATTAAACGACATTCCGAGAGATTTTCCATTTGCAGGACTTGGAAGGGTTGATTTCACCCCCTCCTCTGGGAGTCCACAATAAATCGAAAATAGGTCTAAAAAATGAATATAGGGTTTGAAATTCGGTGTATGTATTAATGAATTATGAAAATAATATTGTTTCGTTTATCTTGTTCCCTGAGTATTAGAACCTAGAAGAAATTTTTGTTAATTCATAAGAAATTCATTCATCATAGATGCTGTGTTAGGATGGCATGGAAACATAAAAAAAATATAGAAAGTTGTCAGTCGGGAATTTTAGAAAAGTCAGTCAGAATAGTTTTGAGAAATGTCACTTATTTAATTGAATGAATTTTCCGTTTATTATACCTTTATTTATTTTGTACATAAACTTGTTATTCAAATCAACGGAATCGCAACTTATCGAAAATATTTAATTCTCAACTGACTTTTCTAAAATTCCCGACTGACAACTTTCTATATTTTTTTATGTTTCCATGCCATCCTAACACAGCATCTATGATGAATGAATTTCTTATGAATTAACAAAAATTTCTTCTAGGTTCTAATACTCATTGAACAAACTAAACTAAACAATATTCTTTTGGGAAAACTCAAACCATAACAATACTTCCAGAAATTGTACTTTTACTTTTCTTTACGACAACTGGATTATTCATTTCTCAACATTCGTAGGATGTACATTTATGGACATTTATTGTACTTTCAAAAATGGACATTTTATGGATGTCCATTGTACTTTAAATAAGGGATGTTGGAAATAACAGGAATGTGTATGCAAAGATATACCCTTGTATTGCTGCCATGTCGGTCTCGGCTCTCATTGAGAGTAGGTACTTAGGTACTGAGTGTGACAAACCCAGATGTTCCGCCCTCTCATAATTATTCCTTTTTTTACTCTGGACGTCCCAAAGACCGAAACATTTATTTTTTGAGTTGCATTTGAGTGACACACAGCGAAATATAGAATCAGAACAGAATATCTAAGAAAAACTCATTAATCTGTAATCAGTGGATTTTGAAGTGGACTCGACATACTTTGTGAATTTGTGAATATTTTGGCTTTAGCTTGTTGAACTACTTTTGAAGTATAGTGTCTAGTTCTAGTTCCAGTGTGTGGTGCATATATTTGATAGTAACGAGGTGAGTCGAAGTTTTTATTCTTGAGGGAAGTGGCAAATTTACGTGTAAATAGAAAAATATAATCTAATAATTCACCCTTCCATGTTCTGCAAATGAAAAAGCTCTTGGAATATCGTTCCTTTAGGGTTTATGAATACAAACATCGAATTTCAAACCCATTATTCAATTTTTAGACCTACTTTCAAATTATTATGTGGACTCTCAGGAGAGGGGGAGAAATTCACCCTTCCAAGTCCTGCAAATGAAAAAGCTCTTGAAATATCGTTACTTGATGGTTCATTAATACATACACCGAATTTCAAACCCTTTATTCATTTTTTAGACCTATTTTCGAAATATTTTGTGGACTCTGAGAAGAGGGAGTGAAATTCACCCTTCCAAGTCGTGCAAATGAAAAAGCTCTCGAGTCTCGAAATATCGTTCCTTGAGGGTTTATGAATACGTACACCGAATTTCAAACCCTTCATTCATTTTTTGGACCTATTTTCGATTTATTCTGTGGACTCCCAGAGAAGGGGGTGAAATTCACCCTTCCAAGTCCTGCAAATAAAAAAGCTCCATGAATATCGCTCCTTGAGGGTTTATAAATACAAACACCGAGTTTCAAACCCTTCATTCATTTTGTAGACCTATTTTCAATTTATTTTGTGGACTCTGAGAATGGGGGTTGAAATTCACCCTTCCAAGTCTTGCAAATAAAAAATCTCTCGGAATATTGTTCCCTGAAGGTTTATAAATACATGCAACGAATTTCAAACCCTTTATTCATTTTCGAGACCTATTTTGGATTCATTCTGTGGACTCCCAGTGGAGGGGGTGAAATCAACCCTTCCAAGTCCTGCAAATGGAAAATCTCTCGGAATATCGTTTAATAGTGGTTTATAAATATGTAAACCGAATTTCAAGCCCTAAATTCTGTTTTTAGACCTATTTTCGAATTATTTTGTGGACTCTGAGAAGAGGGAGTGAAATTCACCCTTCCAAGTCCTGCAAATGAAAAAGCCCTCGGAATATCGTTCAATAGTGCTTTTAATTACGTACACTGAATTTCAAACCCTTTATTCATTTTTTAGACCTATTTTCGATTATATTTCGAATATCCAATTTACGGCTGGAACTCACACTTCAACATTCTAGAAATAAGAAATCTTTGAAATAGAATTCATCCTCTTCTAATGAATTAACACTCCGAGATTGAAAGAATTCATTCATTTCCGAGACCTAATAACGATTTCAGTATGCAGAGTACGCGAAAAAAAAAGTACCCGACTCCAATGGTCAAACGGCCGCTAGATCTGAAGTGGCTGCTAAGTTCACACCGGCGGTTGCAGAGGGGACAATTCATGTAACGAAGGTATGTCGGACAACAATGCGTTTTCTTTCAGTCATTTGATTTTTCACTGTTGCACGATCTGCTCGGAGGTAAGAAGTTTTAAGTCACATTTTCTGAAACGTACTTGTGTACTTATCTATCATATTAAAAATAATAAATGCAAACAAAAAATTCAAAACTTGAATGAATTATCGAGTTCCACTGATAGCGAATTCCATTGATGGTATATAGTAGTAGTGCACTAGATCAGGATATTTCAAAATTGTTGCACGGAGTTTATAATAGATATGCACTAAATGCTTAGGTACCTGTTCATCTAATCGAATCTGCGATAATATCGAATTGCATTGGTGATATTAAGTTTAGATCTTCTGGAATGTTTGTTGTGAGTTCCAAATATTTAGTAAGCACCAGTTGTTACCATGGAATTCGCTATAAAACTCCGATCTTCAGCCAATTCATGGTTTGGTCAAACAATCAATGAATACTCAATAATACCTCTATCGACAAATTTAGATTTGGACTTATAACACGTTACCTCCGAGATCCCGATATATATTCATTGAAACCTGCAACATCATTGTATTGATTTTCTAACAAAGCATATATAAACACCATCCATGCATGTGTTCAATACCGACAAGTAGTTCTGAATGAATCGAAAAATAAGTTCTTTTACCGAATGAAATATGTTTATTTCTCACTTATACCAAATAAACAATTCGACTGACATAAGGTAGGAAAGTCTAGGCAACGTTTGAGTTGAAATAAACTAATGTCGCGCATTCGCTTTAACGACAACGTCAATTTTTCGCCGCATTTCTTACTACTGGATTAGCATTCTAGAGTAAGTAAAACGTGCGTTCAAAAAAATTCGTCGTCAAGTAGGCTATGGAATTTTGAACGTGTCTTAACGTAATTCTTAGTTTGTGCTATACTATTTTCCAGGTGAACTGTCAATTTAGCATTTTGGATTGTTGTTGAATTAAAATTATCAGCAAATTATAAAGATGGTTTTTACGGACGTATGAAAAGCTTTTACTACTGAATCCTACTTAAAAATTGGGGAGAAAATAGAAGGAGAATGGAAATATTTCGTTCGGCGACTTCATAGAAGTATCCCAATGTTGCTGTAGATTATTATCAATTTTCCATAGTACTGTTTTGCGATGTGTTGACGAAACAGGTATGTTCAAACAAAAAAGAAAGTGATCGACCAAAGAAGAAAAGAGTTCCGTATGCATCAGTCAAAGGCAAAATGTGGGACCTATTTTCTTCTTTTATGGAATTTTAACAGCAGAATGTTATGAAGGAGAAAGAATCATGCCTTTTCATAGCAGAATTGAATTTTGATAAATTGTCCAAGAGCCATTTTCATATAATTCAGTTCTTCAGTTTAGTCATGGATTTTCAGTAAAGGCCAAATGAATTCAATATTCATAGAGAATTAATAAACATATTGAGATTCTTACTGTGATTTATTCATATGACTGAAGTAGCTAGAACCTTTTTACAAAAAAAACATAATTCCACTATCAATTCAAAATTCATGTCTCTTACATATAAAAATAGTGGACGCTTAAAATTTTACGAAGAATTTTTTTAACCGCCTCAGATTGCTTGGATTCTTGTCATCTTACTCAATGAAAGAAATGCTTTTCGCACGTTGGGTGAAATTTACAAGAAACCTTTTCTAAGAAGTGCCTTTCCTCTACAAAATTACGATGTATAGGTTAAGGTCATCATTGTTTACATTTTGGGAAGATGAAGTAATTCAATGAAGGACATACGTTCAGCCACCGAACATCAACCTTCAAAATTTCATAGCCTACTTGACGATGAATTTTTTTGAACGCACGTTATATATTATGATTTCTATGATACCTATATAGTCAAATTTGAAACCTTATAAATTTTCTATGTTCATATCGGAATGTTGATATTTTTTATGCGGCCGATCGAACAATTCGAGAAGTTCATAGAGGGCATATTCGAGTTTTGACATTTTGATTAAATGATGATGTCGTTCCCTACAATAACTGTTAAAGAATGTGAGGAGCTGGTGAAGGCTGGAGTTGTAGTACATAGATATATTGATTACTCTCTAACCATCATAATTTTTCTGCAACCTCCACAATTCATATCTTCTCAATTCACCCGCTAGGTACTACAAAAATCAATGCGACATACAAATGAAAAAATTATTTGGGAAGCTGCTGAATACTTCTATGTTCGACTACCCATGACAATAATGCATTAATAGGAAACTAGTATGGCCAGGAGATCTACCTTTATTGGTAGATCAGTATAGCCAGGAGATCCACCTTGTAGGTAGAATCGCCTTTATGGGCAGATTCGCCTTTCGTCAATAGCTCAGGGTGGGATTCTGTAAGATTCGCTTCGAAAGCAATAGCAAGCGACAGCGAATCGAAGCTAAGCGAACAATCGATAGCGACGGTATTCTGTAAGCAATTTTTTCGCTTCGATTCGTTATCGTTTCACCTTCGACGCGATTTGCGAAGATTAACGATTCCGAACGACGTAATATTGGCAACGTTGCAAGAAAGCACGATAAAGTCAGTGACAAGAGAAACCATCAACTACCTGCTACAAGTTACCCCTATTTCAATTCTCCATCTCTCTCATTTTTTCGGAAAGTAGTGTCTGTCAAAATTGTTGGAGATTTGAACTGATACATTATCAATTTATTCAGTACCACGAGTTTGAATTGATATGAGAGAAACACTCGCATGTTTGATTAATAGAAAATTTATTATCTGACGAATTTAACCACTTATGGAAGAATCAATTAAAAATGTTTTGAAATAAAAATTTTCTCATATTTAAAACTTACTTTTTGTTCTAGACGATAAGGAAATGTGAAACTATACATCACCTATACATACCTATATATTTTCTCAGTATTTTAAAAGTTTTGATCTTGCCTTAGATGTTTTTATGTCCCCTATAATTTTTTAATCAATCACTATTCGAAAGATTGTACAGAGAGGGAGGATATTCATTGATAGTTTCTGAAACAGAACTAATAGGTTTCTTTATTTTGAAATTATTATTGCAAGATATTTTAAAAATATTCATCGCGAGCGCGTTAGAATTCAATCTTTTCAATTTAATATGCAAAAATTCCGAAAAATGAATCCCTATGATACGTTTTATTATAAATCATAATATATGCTACTCCTATACCTTTTACTCAAATCAATATTATCCTTATATTCATTGTTTTAATTCAATAAGTTTAGGCTTGAAGCCTCTACTCTTTAATTCTTCAATTAATAAATCAATACGTTTCACAGATTCTTCATATCTTTTTCAAGTTTCTCGATATTCCTTGAGGCCAACCAAGAATTATATTCGCAAACTGCCCTTGCTATATCATATGCAAATACGCACATTCAAGAAGTATTCTTCACTCAATGGGAAATAAACAATGTATGCATGATTTGACTAACATAATTGTATACTTATATCCATTCAATAAGTTCAATTTCTAGTTCACAAACAGAGGGAACGTTAATTTTGAATAATTTACTCGGACTCTTGACATATTACAAAATACAAGTGACCAAATCCAACCAATCATAACAGCCTACATCGTGAACGTTATCATAACGCGTTCCAAAACTCTTCGTTTCGCTTGGACTTCGAGTTTCTCTTTCGGCTGTCACGATGCTTGTCGAATGCTCTTACAGAATACCAACCCGACGAAAATGATCGCTTCGCTTCGATATCGTTTCGCTTTGGGCTTACAGAATCGCCCGACAGCAGGCCTACGGCCCTCGCGATTCGCCTTGAGTCCAAAGCTCGGGCCTCCGGTCCTCGAGATCCGACTTTCGTCCGTAGCTCGGGCCTACGTCCCTCGAGATTCGCCTTTCCTCCGTAGCTCGGACTTACAGCCTTCGCGATTAATAATACGCGAATAATATACAATACTGATCACACACAACTCACAGCGTTCGATGTAATCCCACATTTCCTGAAAGTGTTATTGCCAATACATACACTGCTTAAGAATTTGCAAAAATTAGTTATATGCAGTCGGAGAGAAAGCTTTTAGAGGGGATTTCATGCAAGTTCCTTTATCTACGATGAAAAAAAAATCCATCCTTTAAATGAGAATAACTTTTTTTTTTTTTTGGTGTAGCAGGGGGAAAATCTGCAAACAGACGAACACACCCTCTGCTGAGGGGGAACAGTGTGGGGATTCTCACTCTCTGAGCTCGAGACCCACTAAAAACCCTTAACTGCTTCTTCATAGGTTCCGGGCATTTTGCCTATTAACCAGTTGACTCTTATGGTTTCTGGACTCTCACACGATCATAGTCGTGTTGATAGTTGTATGCTGCCTATAGCTTTTATAGGTTAAGCTCTTCTTTGGTTACATTTAAATCCTTAACTGATCTCTCGGTCTTCGGTGGTAGGTTCTTGACCTTCTAGCTTCTTCTGTTGGATCGTAGTCGACTAATCTTCGTAGTTCCTCATTTGGATGTTGTTTGGCTTTGTCGAATATCCTTTCCGCCTTTCTCTTCATAAATTCTGTAACTGGTTCCCATTCCAAGTCCTTGTAGATTTGTTTGTTCCTAACAAACCAGGGTACGTCCATCGCCATTCTAAGGAGTTTATTCTCAGTGGCCTGTATTCTCTTGATGTGGGTCTTGGCTGCGAAGCCCCATGCCGCCGATCCATATGTGAGTTGTGGTCGCGCAATAGTTTTAATCATCGTCAACTTGATGTTCTTATTCATATGACTTCTTCTGCCTATGAGTGGATAAAGTTTACTCATTGCGGCTTTTGTTTTATCAACAGCACATTTGATGTGGTTTTTCCATGTAAGTCCTCTGTCAAGCGTCACTCCTAGGTATGTTGCTTCATTTTTCCATTCAACCTCTTGTCCATCAACTTCAAGGTTTTCTTCCATCCTCAATCTTCTCTTTTGCAGTAATATTGCTTGAGTCTTTCTTCCATTGATTTGGATTTTCCATTTGATGCACCATTTGAGTAATTCATCTATGGCTTCCTGCAGTCTCCGGTGTATGATCTCTGGGCGTCGATGTCTGAACGCTATTCCTGTGTCATCTGCGTACAAGGTGAGCATATTCCTAGCATTCTTCGGGATATCATAAACGTATATTACGTAAAGCAGAGGTCCAAGTACCGATCCTTGAGGCACTCCCGCTTCCAATTGTCTGGTTTGAGAGGTTGCTCCATCTATCTTCACATAAAAGTTTCTATTCCTCAGATAATTCCTTATAATCTTGCATAGCTTGGTCGAATATCCTGCTCTTTTCATCTTGTAGATTAGGCCTTCGTGCCATACTCTATCAAAAGCTCTCTCGATATCCATCAGAACTAATCCTGTGGCCTGTTTGGTCTGCATTCCTTCGGTGACGTATTCTATGAGCCGTAGTAATTGGAGTTCAGTCGAGTGTTCTCGTCGAAATCCAAATTGTTCGGGTGGGATTATCTTCAACATTTCTGTTTCCTCATTCAGCCTTTTGGCGATAACCCTCTCGACGACTTTTCCTAGTGCTGATAGTAGGCTGATTGGTCTATAATTTTGAGGAAATTTCCGTTCCTTTCCAGGCTTGTTGAAAACTATCATTTCTGCAGTTTTCCATCTCTTTGGGTAGTATTCGGTCCTCATCACTCCGTTTGTTATATTCGTCAAGGCTGCTATTCCTTTTCTAGGCAATTTCTTCAACATATAATTCGTTATCCTATCTTCTCCCGGTGCTTTCCGGTTTTTCAGTTTCATTATGATCTCTTTGATTTCTGTTGTTGAAGCCGGTTTTGGAATGATTTCGGTTTCCGGTGGTTCCATCATCAGTTCTTCGTTTGCCTCCACTTCTTCTTCTAGATCTTCATTGTCATCATCATTTCTGTAATTTATTCTGGCTTCTCTCTCAATTGTGTCGGCAAGTGCTTCGGCTTTTTCAAGTCTCGTATATACCATTCCGTTTGCTCCATGCAGTGGAGGTATAACTGTCTGTTCTCGTCGTAAGCGTTTTTGCATTTTCCAAGCCGAGTGATCTATTGTATTCAGTTCCCTTAATCTCTGGTGCCATCTGTTATTACGCAGTTCTGTTAAAGCATTTTTCAATATCTGACTATGCTTATTCAGTTTCTTCTTGTCTTCTTCTCTTTTTGTTGTTCTGTAGATTTTCCTGAGTCTTCTGTTCTTTTTTATAAGTTCCTTTATATCCCTTGGCGTATCTCCATGTGAATGTTTCGGAATTGGTTTCCTTATTCTCTTGGTGCTTTCTTCATAGGCTTCTTTTATATGATTTTCCAATTTTTCAACTGCTTCATCTAATTCATCCTGGGTGTTTATTTGGGGAATTTCCCTGATTTTCTCCTGAAGTAAATTCTTATATTTCTCCCAGTCTGTGCGTTCCTTGGTTTGTGTCTCTTCTTCGTTTCTTGGGCCATGTCCCACTATGAATTCTATGGGATTGTGGTCTGAAGTTCCGTCTTCTATTGTATCAATGCTGATTTCTTCAGTGATGTCTTTCATTACGACAATGTCCAGTACATCGGGTAGTCCATTTACTCTTGGTATGTAGGTCGGTATATCAGGTCCTATCACAACTGCATTAAGTTTTTCAGCATAAATCTTCAGTCTTCTCCCGTTTGTATTTTCCACCCTACTGTTCCATTCCTGCGATTTGCAGTTAAGATCACCAATTATGATTTTCGGGTGTCTTCCTTCTAGTAGCATTTTTAGATCCTCTTCCAGCATGTCCTTATCCGGTGATTTATAAGTTGAAATAATCTTCACTTGCCCTCGATTAGTATTCACAATAATCGATATTGCTTCTACTTCTTGTCCATTGAATATTTGGTCGAAATGGTGATCCATATTCCTTCTAGCCAGTATAGCAACGCCACCTGTGCTGTTAGGTCTATCATTTCTGTAAATATCGTAATTGGGAAATGCTATCCGAACGTTGGGGTTAAGTCTCGTTTCTTGAAGAGCTATGACATCCGGTCTCTTCTCTTCAATCAGTTCTTCGAATTCTGATCTGCGGGCTCTCAATCCTTCGACGTTCCAAGAGACGATTATGAGATTGTTCTTTATCGTCGTGTCAGCCATTAAATATTCTTAATAATTTGCTGCATCTTCTTCTCAATCTCTTTCTCCAGATTCTGCATCATCGTGCTGGGGAGGTTTTTCGTGAACTTATCCAGTTCCTCAGTGATTCCAGAAATTCCTTTTCTGGTTTCGGCTTTTTTGACGGTTTTTGCCTTTTCCGTCTTTTTCTCTGGTTTCTTCGTCTCTTTGACTGCTTCGGTTGCAGTTTCCTGGGGTTTCTTCACTTCCGAAGAGTTTGGGGATGGCCTCGGTGTATTTTGTGTTGGCCTCGAGCTGGTCTGGTTCGATCTTGGCGATCTCTTGGTCTTTTTAGTGACCAATTTCCATTCGCTACATCCCTTGTAGCTGGCTGGATGTCCTTGCTCTCCACAGAGAACACAAGAGGCATTTCGCTCCTCGTTCTCCCTGGTGAGCGTACACTCCTTGGAGCTGTGATTACCGGAGCATTTCACGCACCTCCATGGAAAAGTGCACTTACTTTGGGCATGTCCATATCGCTGACAGCGGTAACATTGTCCAGGCCCGGTCGTCCTTCTCTTAGGTTCAACAACACAGTTCATGTTGTAGAGCCTTCTCACCTCGAAGATACCCTTATTCTGGGTTTTAACCAGCAATAAGGGCATCGGCCTCTTAGTTATATTTGAGGTCATTCTTATGACCTCAGCATCGACGATCCCTTGATCCTTGAGGTCGTCAAGGATCGTCGGGATATCTGCATCCAGCGGTAGATATCTCACTACCGCATAGATTTTCTTTTCTTCCTCCCGTTGAAGAGTGTAAAACTCCCTATTTATTTTATGAAGGAAGTCCGTCATTCTTCTGTGGTCTTCCGCGGTTTGTGGAACGACCCTAATTCCGTCCTTCACAGTAGTCGCTCTGCTGTAATTTATTCCGTTTCGCATTAACGCGTTGGAAATTGACGTCCATTCGGACGTACCCCTCAGGGTAACTGGGGGGATTTTTTCTTTTCTCTCCACTGGAGTGGTTTTCTCTTGGGCTGGGGTTTCCAAGACTCTTTTCTTGTTTGCCTCTTCATTTGACGAGGAGCTATCCTTTCTCACTCTTTTGGCGGGTGGGGAAATTTTGGTTTGAGGGGTTTTGACCACCTCCATCTTCTGTTTTTGAACCGGTAAGTTCACTTCTTGGACATTTTTCAAAATAATGTTCTTCTTGAGTGCTTTGGAGTAAGGACTTTCCTTATTTCCCTCCTGCAACTCGAGCCTCTCCCTGAGATTTTTAATCTCAGCAACTAAGCTAGATACGCATCTATCTAACTCATTCACCCTCGCTTTCAAACTTGCGTTCTCCTCTCTCAAAATATCGTGTTCGGACACGACATTAGCGATTTCTGGCGCGTCTTCTTCCATTACGGACTCGCAGTCCGAATGGTCAGACATTTTAGAATCTAATTAATAATTACTTCGCTACTCGAAGAAATTGGAAATAAAATTTTTCAAGACAAAAGAAAAATGTATCTCATGCATAAAAACAAAACGGCTCATCAAAAATTCTCTACGCTATGAGAAAAATCAGAAAGAAAGATACGAAAAATAAGCTCACCTGATGTTTTCTGCAGTACCAACGAGAAAATTCTCTGGACACTTAGGATGAACACCAACTTTGAAAATTTTAACGAATTAAAATTCCGATAACAAATATAGAACCTACACAACTTCACAGACGGAATCAAATATTCCGTAGCTTGGTTAGTGGGCACTTTCACCTCCGCTTTCACTTTTACGGCACTGTGACTTTCTCGTCCGCTTTCTCTTTTATAGCACTAGGAGCACTGTAGCACGTCTTCTCCTGTCAAGCGATTGACTCGGAATGAAAATGAGAATAACTTGCCAAAAATCTATGGAATTTCAACGCATTAACACACTCTCCTATTGTATTCCAATAATCAGAGGCGTAGGAAGGGGGGTGCGGAGGGGGCGGACCGCCCCGGGTGCCAGCCCTGTGGGGGTGACAAAAATGTATCTTGAGAGGCTTATATTTGATTAGAGCTTATTTTCCTAGCAAAGAATAAAGAAGTACATCTAAGTCGGATCGATTTTAGATATAGTTTACGTACGATCGCTGAAATTGTGGGTGAAGTACAATTATCTATTAGGATAGATATCGTATAATGGCAAAAAGGAAGGTTAATCTTTGAAAATGGCTACTAAGCGAGGAGCGGAACAGTGAGCAATGAGTACGATGGCGTCGAGAAGGAAACTTGTAGTCAGGGCTGGAGTAGGAGCAGCGAGTGTCCGGGTGGAGTGATTTATGACCCATTATGTTTCCACTGCGCCTGCCTCTTCCAGTAGTTTAATTTCGTCATTCATCCTCAGTGCGTCTGCGTCAGTACCTAAATTCGACTGCAATAATACGCAAGCGCCGTTTACTCGTTTATTGCTTGTGCTTCTTTGTGGTAATCTAGACTAGCTGTGTTATTGGTGCCGTGGTGTACGTATAATCGTACAGAAATAAAATATTGAATCAGTGGTCCAGATTATTCTACCTCTTCGATCTGGCAGCTGGCAGCTCAATTTGGGTGAGTTTTGTTTTCCCATGCGTTTTGATAGTTCGAAATGTGATAGGATGAGGAGCAGAGTTAGGTAATCTACATATGCACACTTTCGCAATTTAGTGAAGGTCGATCTGTTGAGAAGTAGCAGGAGGACTGACAAGGTGGAGTGCTCAGTATAAAGCTGTTAAGACTGCATTCCAAAGTTCCAAGAAGATTGCCGATATAGCATTGAGGAACTTTGTGACCCCTTCAGAAACTATCCACACTTGAAGAGCAGCTTAAACTTTATTAACTGCAGAATGTGATTTCTCATTCTTGTGCTATTTGAGTCTATGGAATAGTGCACTAGAAGAAAAAAGGCTTTCAAACTTCTCATTCTTATGAGGAACTTTTCGACACTTATTCCTACAGTGTCGAAAAGTGCCTCATCAGAATGAGAAGTTTAATGGCCTTTTTGATTGAAAACAGGGAAATTCTTGTGGAAAAGGCAATGGAATTTGCGAAAGGTATTTGTGACGAGATGAAAATTCCTACCGCCAAAAGAAGAACCTTCAGAAGAAGGAAATCTATGCGGGAGAAAAAGATATCGGACGATCGATGTTAGGGTGCATTGACACGTTTCAACTAAAAATAAACACTCGTTGCCAAGGCATGGAAGTGATATCACTCAGGTGTGCTATCTTGCAGACCAAGAACTTGCTGAAGAGTTCAGAAACTGAATTGCTAGAATTAGTTGGCAGTTTAGTTTGTAGTTATGAAGAAATGTCTTCAGAAGACATTTTGAAAGAAATCCCACGTCTGAGGAGGTTTTTAAAAGTTCGGCTAGCGTTCCTGAAGAAGAAGCTCTGAAGTGGAGTTCTTTGAGACTATTGCAGTTTAATGTCGAGTATGAGCTTCCAGATTCTGTTCCAAATTTAACGTTAGCACTTGGAGTTTACCTTACATTATGTGTTTCTGAGTGTTTCCAAAACTAAGCTTATCCAAAGTTATCTCAGATCTACTATGAGCCAAGCTCGACTATCTTGCTTGGCTATTTTATCCAATGAGCATGGTGTAGCCAGAGGGATCGACTTTGATGAGACTATTTCTCAGTTTGCAGAGAGCAAAGTCAGAAAAAAGAAGTTCTGAAAGAAAAGATGCTGATAAGTTATTGAATTTGTGCAAAAAAACTGATTTTTTTCATTCAAATATAATATTTTACGTGTTGCCCTTCACACCTCTATGCCCATGTTTCAAACACTTCAAATAAAAACTCGTAATTTTGTTAACAAACAAAAAAGGCTCAACAATGTTATGTAATGTTGGGGGGCGACATGTTGAAATTCCGCCCCGGGTGTCACAAGAGCTTGCTACGCCTCTGCCAATAATCATTATATTATTCAACTTGAATAAGTTATTTGAGAATATTTTTCCTCCCATCTGGAATGTAAAATACAATAATCCTTGTACACTAATCAAAAAGCATAAAAAATGGCCAAAATCTGTTATATGGAATAGGAAAGAAGCCTAATTATAAAAATTTCAAGTATTATATCATTTAATTCAGTTTATTTTGAACAAAAATCTACAAAGTCCCTTCCTCCACGATAAGAAAAAAAGATCTAACCTTAAGTGAGAAAAACTTGGCTAAAGTCTATAAATATAGAATTTTAAGAGTCCGTTTACGCGAGGCAAAACAGAGCGTTTTTCACACTAATGTCTCAACGATTTACTCGAAAACGGTTTGTCGTATCGATATGATTCAAAAAGTTTATTCAAGATTTTCGTCATCACGAGGGACCTCTAAGAACGGATTTCCGATTTTTGACTTAGTTTTTGAGATAATCCAGGTTGAATTTGGTTTATAGTACCATTAATTTCAATGATCATTATCTAGAATAAGAATCGTTTAATCGAAAATCTAACTTTAGACGGACCTAGATAATTTCCTTCCCTTTATGACGATATCAATCTTGACTGTATCAAATCATATTTAGTCGAAATTCTTAGTAAAATTCTAAATACTTGTGAATTATATTGGAGATTGGAGGTAACCCCGAATGATTCATTCCTCGAGGCATTGATGGGAATGGGCGGAGCTTGAGAGTAGTCAGGACCGTACTTTCCCAACTGCCGTGAATTCCCATAATATATTTTTTTGAGCTATTGGCTTCCATGAAATATTAATATATATCAGAGGAAAAAATTCTTATCAACTAATGAATGGGTTGTAGGCTCTGTGTGTGTTTTCAAAAATAATTCTGGCTCTTTTGATTACTGCCTTTTTCTTTTATCGGTATAAGTCTTACTGGCACATACTATAATATAATAATAAAATAATAATACTCTTACAATTCCATAAGTTTTGAATACAAACTTATCAGAGTATTAAAATTTATGTACCTATCGCTCTATGAAAATTGGTACAGGACGTTATATTAGTAGTACCTGACCTTAATTGCTTTTAGAAGCGAGCGGCTATCGTCAAAGAGTTGTTAGTTATTCTAATGCATTTCTCGGAATTCACAAACTTATCTTCCAACTGAAATAATGTATATTGCTTCGTAAATTTGGATTAGCTGGGTAAGCGTCAACACTATTTCATCTCGATAGAGGTTATAAATCTTTTTTCTTCTTCTTGAGTAAATTGTTTTTATAGCTGAATAGACCCATTTGCTTTTGACCCTAACGAAAGAAGAAGAATGAATTTCTTCTTACGCAGTTGTACGCAGTCTTCTCATTTCATTCCGTAGAGATTTCGCTCAAGAAACAGAATACCTATCATTCAGTTTCATTTTGCTGTGTTTGTGTTGAACGAGTTAGTGCACCTTTGTGATATGGATCCTAGAAAGGGGAATAAAACCAAATTGCGTCTATCCGCTAAACGAAAAAGAAATAATAATTTATTCAAATATACGAGGTAAGTTATTTTGACATCAATAATATTATTTGTGCAACCAATTTTTATATGCTTTTAGTGCCCGTAATGCTGGAGTAGCTTTCGTATCTAAAAAAAAATTGAAGGCTCTGGAACAACTGGAATTGGAGAAATAAGGTTAGTTATTCAATCCCGTTTCAGCTTCTATTTATAATTTAGGTGATTTTTGATTTTTCTAGCAACGAACAACCAGTACCAGTAGCTGCATATGACATTATCGCATCTCAAGAATCTACAGAACTGAGGTTAGTACCCATTGCATGTTACACAGAAAAATAATAGATACCATCATTTGAAGTTGGCGTCGATTATATTTTATATAAATATAGACGTGCAAAAGCACGCCCTGCTCTTGTGTTCCAATAAGCATTTTATTATTCTACTTGAATGAGTTATTTGAAAACATTTCTCCTATTATCTGGAATGAGTAAATTGAATAATCCTTGTACACTAATCAAAAAGCATGAAAATTGGCCGAAATCTGTTATATGGAATTTAAAAGAAGCCTAATTATGAAGATTTCAAGTATTATAACATTTAATTCAGTTTATTTTGAACAAAAACCTACAGAGTCCCTCTCTCTGAATAACTGAATAACTCATCTCAAAACATATTTCTCCATAGATCTAGACTAAGAAAATCATCTCCTTACACTACACAATTGTGTAGTTATAGCCCATTGTTATTTTTGATTTTTATCAATGACCTAAGTCTTGTCATCCGATTTGTTAAGTTCTTGCTCTTTGCGGATGATTTGAAGCTTTTCTTTTCAGTAAAATCGTTATCCGACGTTGAGAGATTGAGATCGGACTTAAAAGCAGTTGAGGATTGGTGTGCTGCCAATTGTCTGGCTATCAACGTCGATAAATGTAAGTTCATGACAATATCCCGTCTGGAGCGCCCCATCATGGTCGATTATTGTAAAGGTGGTAAGAATCTTGATAGAGTGTTTGTTTTCAAGGATCTGGGTGTTTCATATGATAGCACATTGTCTTTTAGGGCACATATTCAGGCCATTTCTGCGTCATCTCTCAGGACTTTGGGATTCGTTATTAGAAATGCTAGGGACTTCAACGTCGAGACTCTGCAACATCTAATATATAATTATGATTTTCGATCCGCAAACTCTGTTTTTAAAAAGAATTTTATTCTTTCAATTATAAATCACAATTTTGAAAAACTAAATGACTTTATAATTGGACAGAGCGGAAAGGAGTTACAAACAGAATGAATTCTAAAATGGAACTAACTAGAATGTGTCTCTTTTCACATGGAAACCTTGGATTCTGGAAGAATCCGAGTCATCACTTTCTTCTCGCACTAATACTTTCCGCGAAGACGAAGCTGGCGTCAGCGTTCCAGTACGAGGAGCATCTCGTAATACTTTCCCCCTTAAGAGATATCGTCTCTGTTATCTGCTGGGTGGCCTTGGGTGATGTCTTCCATTTCTACGTGTATGATTTTCCTTGGACTGTAGATTAACTCGGAGATCCTTGTTTTGTTCTTTATAACGAAGATGATTCCAAGAATTGTGAAACAGCACAATATCACACTCGTAGACTGGTGAATGACCTGAGTTATTGGATGTAGGTACATGGGCTGGTCTGAAAGTTTTTCTGCTTCTTGAAGGATTGAAGTTGGTTCTTTCAGATGCCTCAGGTGAAATTCAATTTTGTGTTCAATGAAATTTTCGAAATGTTTTTGGCAGTTATTTCGAAAATCGGAACTGTGTCATCGTAGATGGATTCTTCAATAATAATTCGGCAGGTGGAACTTAGAAGGTTGATTCCCTGGATTGATTTCTTGAATAGAATTCCATGGCAGTCTTCTAGTACTGTTTTGTTCTTTTTGAAGAGGGTCAGGAGCTGGTGATTCTTCAGCGGGTGGATGATGTTGAAGTCGTTGTTCACTAGTGTTGTTTGGCATCGACCTGGGGTTGACAGAATGCATGCTTCCTTGGTAGGCTGTTGAAGGCAAAGCACCATCGAACTTCCCAATGTTGATTTGCATATTTCATTGGTCCAATATTCCTCGTTGTTGATTTTGATGGAATACGTCCTTGGCGGGATCACAGCAATATCTTGGGTATTGGGTACAGGGTAGATTCGGGAATATGAAGCAATTACTCGTTTGAGAATTGGGATTTTGAGAAGGAATGTGATAGTTTCCTCCGTTCCAATGACAGACATTTTTGCATATTCGATTATTTTGAAAAGATGAACATGATCAATTGGTGATAGTTGCTGTGTCTTATAAATTTTTTCAAGATATGTCCCGATGGAATAAAGTTCTTCAACTTTAATGACTTCTAAATTTGGAATTTCTCTCATTGCAAAACTTATAGTCCTTTCTAGCATTAATAAAGTGTTCGAGAGTGCTTGGGACTGAAGCATTTGGTATTCTACAATGATTCGAAATCCTTCGGTAGATTCAATATTCTGGAATAATGCTTTAGTATGAATAATATTTTCGTTTAGCAGAGCCAAATCTTCTGAATATCTTTTTGACAAATGATTAGCAAAAGAAGTTAATTTATTTATCCTTTCGATTTCGGAAGATTTGCTGTTGTGAAGGCTTTCTAAATTTTCGTTAATAGTTTTCAGATCATCATCGTCTAGGTTACCTGTAATGAATTTAATATCTTTTCCGATGAAATTAGCCAAACCTCTTCTAACTTTTCTATTGACAAATTTTCGTAAGATTTGTTCGATTTGATCCAAATTCAAACTCAATTGGTGAAAAAGTCGACGGGGTAATTCATCGAATGTTTGGTCTTTCTGAAGGTCATCAGAATTATCGTTCAACTGATCGAAATTGTCTTGCAAATTGGTAATATTTATGAAGAAAAGAAAATTATGGTAATGATCA
Organism: Coccinella septempunctata; assembly: GCF_907165205.1. NCBI lineage: Eukaryota > Metazoa > Arthropoda > Insecta > Coleoptera > Coccinellidae > Coccinella > Coccinella septempunctata. The sequence continues at coordinate 15,926,280 of NC_058189.1, read as the reverse complement.
AGAATTTTGGCATGACTCAAAGGTTCTTCAAAGTATCCATTACTTTTTATTTCGTGGACCTGAAGGGCCTGGTTTGTTTGGGTCTGAATCAGGAGGATCAGCAGTATCCTGAAAAGAACAAACGTTTTTTCTTAGTTTTTTGACTTTTTGTATGTGCGCTGTTGTTTCTCTTGATTTTGTAGTTAGACCACTTATTTTGTTTTGTTGTTGCTGTTCAACAATAATTTTTTCGAAGGGTGGATCCGTTTTTCTCGGTCTGTTTCGTTCGACGTAAACTGCTGCTTGTTCTAAATTTGGAGGGTCATTTCGCTTTTCGTTCAGCTTGTTTAATGTTTTCTGAGCTTTTTTTTATTTCGTTCGTAAATATGGTCAAAAAATGGCAAAATTTCCTGTTTTCGTTTTTCGTTATACTGCTCATAAATAGTCATATTCAAATCAAATTCTGGTAATTTGTCGTATGGACCATAAAGTAAATGAAAAGGTGAATAACCAGTCGCTGAATGTATCGATTGATTATAAATTAATGTTGCTGTAATCATGAGATTAGCTGGATTTTCATTTGGGTTTTTCAATTTGAGAATTCTGAGTTTTTCCAAAATTGTTGAATGGAATCGTTCAATTGGAGAATTTGAGCTCGGATTGTTCACTGTTGTAAAATGTAGATTGATTTTGTTCAATTTACAATACTCTGTGAAAGTCTTGTTCTGAAATTCTCGTCCTTCGTCACAAACAATCTTTTGTGGAATATTGTGATGTGAAAAATAATGACGTAATTTATTGAGAATTGTTAAAGCAGTGCCGTCTTTTAAAAGGTATGATTGCGCGTATTTTGAAAATAAATCAATTATTGTTAAAAACTTCGAATTTTGAAAAGAAAATGTATCAATGTGGATTACTTCGAAAGGTCGCTTAGCTAGGAGGGGACCTGAAAATTTCAATTTATAAGGGTTTCTCTCGTATTTTGATTTAAGGCATAATTCGCATTTATTTATGATTTCTGTGATTTTATTCCTCATTTTTGGCCAATAGTATTTTTTCGATAATTGATTAAATGTTTCTGAAATACCATTATGGTTTTTATCATGATATTCTGAAATGATTTCGACTTGATTCTCTTCACAAGGTACATCTAATAAAAGGGTGTTGCTTATATAAAGTTTCACGGAGTAATTGAAGGATTCTTTGCAAAATCTGATGAAAGGGAGTCGTAATTTATTTTCTCTGAAAAATATTCCGTAAGATTCATTCGGTCTAAAAATTTCTTTGAAAAAAGTTGAAAAATCATTTTCCATGAAATTTTGTCTTATTGTTATGTTGTAAGTATTTTTCTGAAAATTTTTTGTGAATTTTAAATTTGTGTTGTTCGCCAATATTTAGAATAATTCTATTCAGATATATATTCACAGGATTCCTGTGAATTTAATATCTTTTCCATGAAATTCCAAAGTCTTATAATTTTTCATTGAGAATCATCGTAAGATTTGTTCGATGTTGATCCAAATTAAACTCAATTTTGAAAAAGTACGGGGAATTCATCAATTTTGGTCTTTTGAAGGTCATCAAATTAGGTTCAACTGATCGAAATTGTCTTCAAATTGGTAATATTTCTGATAAAAAGAAAATTATTTTAATGTTATGAATTTTCCATGACTCAAATTCTTCAAAGTTTCCATTACTTTTTTATTTCGTGGAATGAAGGTTCTTTTTGTTTGGGTCTGAATCAGGGGATTAGCAGTATTTGAAAAGAACAAAGGTTTTTTCTTAGTTTTTTGAAATTTTGTTGTGAGGTGTTGTTTCTCTTGTTTTGTAGTTAAACTTATTTTGTTTTTGTTGTTGCTGTTCAACAATAATTTTTTCGAAGGGTGGATCCGTTTTTCTCGGTCTGTTTCGTTCGACGTAAACTGCTGCTTGTTCTAAATTTGGAGGGTCATTTCGCTTTTCGTTCAGCTTGTTTAATGTTTTCTGAGCTTTTTTTTATTTCGTTCGTAAATATGGTCAAAAAATGGCAAAATTTCCTGTTTTCGTTTTTCGTTATACTGCTCATAAATAGTCATATTCAAATCAAATTCTGGTAATTTGTCGTATGGACCATAAAGTAAATGAAAAGGTGAATAACCAGTCGCTGAATGTATCGATTGATTATAAATTAATGTTGCTGTAATCATGAGATTAGCTGGATTTTCATTTGGGTTTTTCAATTTGAGAATTCTGAGTTTTTCCAAAATTGTTGAATGGAATCGTTCAATTGGAGAATTTGAGCTCGGATTGTTCACTGTTGTAAAATGTAGATTGATTTTGTTCAATTTACAATACTCTGTGAAAGTCTTGTTCTGAAATTCTCGTCCTTCGTCACAAACAATCTTTTGTGGAATATTGTGATGTGAAAAATAATGACGTAATTTATTGAGAATTGTTAAAGCAGTGCCGTCTTTTAAAAGGTATGATTGCGCGTATTTTGAAAATAAATCAATTATTGTTAAAAACTTCGAATTTTGAAAAGAAAATGTATCAATGTGGATTACTTCGAAAGGTCGCTTAGCTAGGAGGGGACCTGAAAATTTCAATTTATAAGGGTTTCTCTCGTATTTTGATTTAAGGCATAATTCGCATTTATTTATGATTTCTGTGATTTTATTCCTCATTTTTGGCCAATAGTATTTTTTTCGATAATTGATTAAATGTTTCTGAAATACCATTATGGTTTTTATCATGATATTCTGAAATGATTTCGACTTGATTCTCTTCACAAGGTACATCTAATAAAAGGGTGTTGCTTATATAAAGTTTCACGGAGTAATTGAAGGATTCTTTGCAAAATCTGATGAAAGGGAGTCGTAATTTATTTTCTCTGAAAAAATATTCCGTAAGATTCATTCGGTCTAAAAATTTCTTTGAAAAAAGTTTGAAAAATCATTTTCCATGAAATTTTGTCCTTATTGTTATGTTGTAAGTATTTTTCTGAAAATTTTTTGTGAATTTTAAATTGTATTGTTCGCCAATATTTAGAATAATTCTATTCGGATATATATTCACAGAAGATTCCGTGATTGGAATAACTTTTCCATTGTCTTCTTGAGTTGAATGAATGGTGGCATTAGAATCATTATTATTTGCTTCATGTTGATGATTGGGATCATCGTTATTTTGACGATTGTCTGGGGGGTTCAAAATATTTTCAAGTTCTTCATCACTAAGTACCGGAAGATCATTAATATTAGGTAAAATTGAGGAAACTTCTATATTTAGGTCATTTTCTGATAATAAAGAGTCTTCATTTTCTCTGTTATTGATTTCAATTCGCGATAGGGCATCCGCAACTTTATTTTCTTTTCCTTTTTTATGAATTATGTTGAAATCAAATTCATCAAGTTTCAATTTCCATCTTATGAAGCCTGGAATTAGGTTCTTTTATTTTATAAAGCCAAACAAGGGGATTATGATCAGTTTCTATTATGAAATTTTGTCCGTAGAGGTATGGGTCGAAAATGTTTTGTTGAATCTAAAATTGAGAGGAGTTCTTTTTCTATGGTTGAATAATTTTTTTTCGGCTGAATTTAGGGTTCTTGAATAATAGGCAACTGGGCGGTTGTCTTGTGATAATACACTTCCAATTGCAACATTTGAAGCATCTATTGTTAATTTAAATGTTTTTTCAAAATCTGGATAAGCTAATATCGGAGCATTTGTCAATAATTCTTTACATAATTGAAAAGCATTTACATAGTCGGGATCATCAATTTTAATTTTCGCTCCTTTCTTAAGGCATTTGGTCATGGGAGAAACTATGTGAGCAAAATTTTGAATGAATCGTCTGTAATAACTTATTAATCCTAAAAATGATTTGATTTCCTTCACTGTGCGTGGAATAGGGTACTTTTCAACAGCTTTCAGTTTAGAGGGATTCGGAGATATTCCGTCAGGAGTTTATTAAGTGTCCTAAGAATTCGACATTTTTACTCAAAAATTCACATTTGTCAAGTTCAATTTTGAGGTTGAATTCTCTAATTTTTTCAAAAATTGATTTCAAATGGCAAATATGTTCTTGTAACGATTTTGAAAATACGACAATGTCATCCATGTAAACGAAACAAAACTTATGAAGATATTCTTTAAGTACATTGTCCATTACGCGTTGAAATGTACTGGGTCCATTTTTCAATCCGTAGGGCATACGAAGATATTCGTAGTGACCATTATTCACGGTGTGAATGCAGTTTTTTCTATTGATTCCTCGTCCATTTCGATTTGGTGAAAGGCTTTTGCCATATCGAGTGTCGAAAAATAGCAACTTTTTCCTAAATTATCCAAAATTTCTTCTATTCGCGGGAGCGGATATTTATCCTCAATGGTTTTTTCATTTAAACGGCGATAATCAATGACCATACGATATTTCTTTTGGCCGGAAGCATCTTTCTTTTTGTCTACAATCCAAACTGGAGCACTGTAGGGTGAAATAGATGGACGAATGATATTATCATCTAAAAGTTTTTGAATTTGTTCTTGAATAATCTTTTTCATGCTGTGAGAGTGTCTGAAAGATTTAACGTGAACGGGTTCTTCATCTTTCGTTCTTATTTTATGCTTGACAGTATTGCTAAAAGAGAGATCGCAGTTTTCGTTATAGAAAATATTTTTGAATTTACTACAAAGTTTCAAAATTTCTCGTTTTTCTTCAGAATTCATGTGTTGCGTACGAATATTTTTTGAAAGTTTTAATTTAGAATTTTCGATTTGAGGAGCACATATTTCTGTTTCAGATATTGATTTCACGGGTATTCTTTCCGAAAAGTTAATCTCTAAATTCCCGTTAATTGATTCTGAAATAGGAATTAGGCAAATACCATTTTTTGCTCGTGCTATACATTCTGGTGTTGAGATTTTTTAAAATTAATTTCGGGTAGTAAAACGTCACCATTTTCTAGGGATACTGGAATTTTTACAAATGTTCTTGCTATAGTTTTATTTGGTTTAAGTTTATTCGTGGAGTACTCGAGGTTGAAAGGTATTTTCAAATTTTTCATTTCCAAAATGTGGTTTTGATAGTCAATCTTTGCACCTAATTTTTGCAAATCGGATGTTCCTAATAAAGCATCGAAATTTTTATGCCAGTCGACAACATGTAAATGAATATTGTCGAGGATTCCTAATTCGTAAAACAGTGGAATATTGATGTTATCATCAGCGTTAATTGTATTTCCTAATCCGGACACACTGAATTTTTCTTTGAACAAAAATTGGAAAAATTTCTCAAATGCTGGTTTTCTATTAATGACTGAATTTGTGGCACCCGAGTCTATTAAAATTTTCAAATTTATTTTTGGAAGATAAATGTAAGGAAGTTTTGAATTTATTTTCAAGGAATTGAGATCTAAGTTCCTGGGGTGTCTGGAGGAGCTTCTTGAAAATTTTCATACATTTCGTAATAATAATTCTCATCTTCTTCGGAAAAATTCATAACATTTTCTTCAGAATGTTCGGGTTCGTAAGATTCAGCTTCATGATCGATTACATCATCGGGTTTGAATTGTACGTTGAATAATTGTTTTTTGTGGGAATTTCGAATTTCTGGTAGAAATCGACATAGGCGTCGGTTTTGTATTTCTGGTCGAAATTGACATTGGTGTCGGTTCTGGATTCGATTTATAGATACTTGACCCTGGTTTAGTACCAAAAACTTCTTGATTTGTGAAAAATTTCTGATTATTTCTCAAAGGTTGATTATTTGGAAAGACAATGTTTGGTAAGTTTTGATTAGAGTTGCTATTGGAAAATCTTGTTGGTAAATTTTGATTGAAAGCGTTATTGAAAAATCTTGTTGGTAAATTTTGATTGAAACTGTTATTAGAAAATCTAGGTAAATGATCATTATAATTTTGATTCTGTTTGAAATGAGGTTGTGCCAAAGGCTTCTTGGTTTCTTGGGATTTACGAAGAAATTCGGAATATTCCCATTCTTGTTTCCTGTTGTCATAAAATTTACATTTATTGATGCATTCTTCTAAGCTCTTCAACTCGAAATTGCTTATATAGGATCTATAAGGTTCTAGTAATCCTGCTTGGAATGTTTTTAGTGACAATTTCTCTGCTTCGCATTTTTTATAAGTTAATAGATTTTGGTCTTGTATATTCAAAGAGAGGTGTTGTAAGAGATCACTCAGAGTTTTTGAAATTCTTCTTTGTCTTTTTTGGACGCATTGTGTAACCGCAGCAATTAATAGTTCTTCGTTCCTTTGATCTCCGTATCTCTAAAGGAGAGCACGTCTGATCGAAGGCCAATCCGTCGCATTTTGGAAAGAGATGAAGTCTCGTGCTTCATTTAAGATTTTCGAACGGATCGAAAAATTCAAGCAAAATTCGAGATCGGTTGTTAGTCTGCCACGTAAATGTAAGACTAAATTATCTACCTCGTTTATGAAAATTGATAAATTTTTACCCGGTGAAAATTCTGGAATAGAATTAAGTAATAATTGGATGTCTTGTCTAGACATAGGGTCGGCTACTGTTGGGAGTGTTGGGGTGTTAGAAGAGTTTTGATTCATTTCGTTATTGAAATTTCTAATAGGATACGGCCGAAATCGATTATTCCTAAGTAAGCGTTCTTGAATATTATGAGAATTCAAAGATTCTAAAATTTCTGGCTCTTCAGCAATTATCTCTAATTGATGAGATGAGTCTGTCATCGAAATAAAGAATACTGGTGATATAGGAAATGTGGTGGAAAATAGGACTTACACCAAGATTTGCATCCTAGGGTGGAACGTCTTTCCTTCTGGTCGAAGTGGGTTGGTGAAGTTTGGAATTCGCACTAAGAGTTAAAACTCAACGGGGTTCCTCGAACAGTTGTGTTCACTAGTGGAAACTATTTTCAGTTAGTTCGTTTCTTGAAAAAACCGAAAACCGTTGCGAAATCCTGTTCGCAGCGCCAATTATGATTTTCGATCCGCAAACTCTGTTTTTAAAAAGAATTTTATTCTTTCAATTATAAATCACAATTTTGAAAAACTAAATGACTTTATAATTGGACAGAGCGGAAAGGAGTTACAAACAGAATGAATTCTAAAATGGAACTAACTAGAATGTGTCTCTTTTCACATGGAAACCTTGGATTCTGGAAGAATCCGAGTCATCACTTTCTTCTCGCACTAATACTTTCCGCGAAGACGAAGCTGGCGTCAGCGTTCCAGTACGAGGAGCATCTCGTAATACTTTCCCCCTTAAGAGATATCGTCTCTGTTATCTGCTGGGTGGCCTTGGGTGATGTCTTCCATTTCTACGTGTATGATTTTCCTTGGACTGTAGATTAACTCGGAGATCCTTGTTTTGTTCTTTATAACGAAGATGATTCCAAGAATTGTGAAACAGCACAATATCACACTCGTAGACTGGTGAATGACCTGAGTTATTGGATGTAGGTACATGGGCTGGTCTGAAAGTTTTTCTGCTTCTTGAAGGATTGAAGTTGGTTCTTTCAGATGCCTCAGGTGAAATTCAATTTTGTGTTCAATGAAATTTTCGAAATGTTTTTGGCAGTTATTTCGAAAATCGGAACTGTGTCATCGTAGATGGATTCTTCAATAATAATTCGGCAGGTGGAACTTAGAAGGTTGATTCCCTGGATTGATTTCTTGAATAGAATTCCATGGCAGTCTTCTAGTACTGTTTTGTTCTTTTTGAAGAGGGTCAGGAGCTGGTGATTCTTCAGCGGGTGGATGATGTTGAAGTCGTTGTTCACTAGTGTTGTTTGGCATCGACCTGGGGTTGACAGAATGCATGCTTCCTTGGTAGGCTGTTGAAGGCAAAGCACCATCGAACTTCCCAATGTTGATTTGCATATTTCATTGGTCCAATATTCCTCGTTGTTGATTTTGATGGAATACGTCCTTGGCGGGATCACAGCAATATCTTGGGTATTGGGTACAGGGTAGATTCGGGAATATGAAGCAATTACTCGTTTGAGAATTGGGATTTTGAGAAGGAATGTGATAGTTTCCTCCGTTCCAATGACAGACATTTTTGCATATTCGATTATTTTGAAAAGATGAACATGATCAATTGGTGATAGTTGCTGTGTCTTATAAATTTTTTCAAGATATGTCCCGATGGAATAAAGTTCTTCAACTTTAATGACTTCTAAATTTGGAATTTCTCTCATTGCAAAACTTATAGTCCTTTCTAGCATTAATAAAGTGTTCGAGAGTGCTTGGGACTGAAGCATTTGGTATTCTACAATGATTCGAAATCCTTCGGTAGATTCAATATTCTGGAATAATGCTTTAGTATGAATAATATTTTCGTTTAGCAGAGCCAAATCTTCTGAATATCTTTTTGACAAATGATTAGCAAAAGAAGTTAATTTATTTATCCTTTCGATTTCGGAAGATTTGCTGTTGTGAAGGCTTTCTAAATTTTCGTTAATAGTTTTCAGATCATCATCGTCTAGGTTACCTGTAATGAATTTAATATCTTTTCCGATGAAATTAGCCAAACCTCTTCTAACTTTTCTATTGACAAATTTTCGTAAGATTTGTTCGATTTGATCCAAATTCAAACTCAATTGGTGAAAAAGTCGACGGGGTAATTCATCGAATGTTTGGTCTTTCTGAAGGTCATCAGAATTATCGTTCAACTGATCGAAATTGTCTTGCAAATTGGTAATATTTATGAAGAAAAGAAAATTATGGTAATGATCAAGAATTTTGGCATGACTCAAAGGTTCTTCAAAGTATCCATTACTTTTTATTTCGTGGACCTGAAGGGCCTGGTTTGTTTGGGTCTGAATCAGGAGGATCAGCAGTATCCTGAAAAGAACAAACGTTTTTTCTTAGTTTTTTGACTTTTTGTATGTGCGCTGTTGTTTCTCTTGATTTTGTAGTTAGACCACTTATTTTGTTTTGTTGTTGCTGTTCAACAATAATTTTTTCGAAGGGTGGATCCGTTTTTCTCGGTCTGTTTCGTTCGACGTAAACTGCTGCTTGTTCTAAATTTGGAGGGTCATTTCGCTTTTCGTTCAGCTTGTTTAATGTTTTCTGAGCTTTTTTTTATTTCGTTCGTAAATATGGTCAAAAAATGGCAAAATTTCCTGTTTTCGTTTTTCGTTATACTGCTCATAAATAGTCATATTCAAATCAAATTCTGGTAATTTGTCGTATGGACCATAAAGTAAATGAAAAGGTGAATAACCAGTCGCTGAATGTATCGATTGATTATAAATTAATGTTGCTGTAATCATGAGATTAGCTGGATTTTCATTTGGGTTTTTCAATTTGAGAATTCTGAGTTTTTCCAAAATTGTTGAATGGAATCGTTCAATTGGAGAATTTGAGCTCGGATTGTTCACTGTTGTAAAATGTAGATTGATTTTGTTCAATTTACAATACTCTGTGAAAGTCTTGTTCTGAAATTCTCGTCCTTCGTCACAAACAATCTTTTGTGGAATATTGTGATGTGAAAAATAATGACGTAATTTATTGAGAATTGTTAAAGCAGTGCCGTCTTTTAAAAGGTATGATTGCGCGTATTTTGAAAATAAATCAATTATTGTTAAAAACTTCGAATTTTGAAAAGAAAATGTATCAATGTGGATTACTTCGAAAGGTCGCTTAGCTAGGAGGGGACCTGAAAATTTCAATTTATAAGGGTTTCTCTCGTATTTTGATTTAAGGCATAATTCGCATTTATTTATGATTTCTGTGATTTTATTCCTCATTTTTGGCCAATAGTATTTTTTCGATAATTGATTAAATGTTTCTGAAATACCATTATGGTTTTTATCATGATATTCTGAAATGATTTCGACTTGATTCTCTTCACAAGGTACATCTAATAAAAGGGTGTTGCTTATATAAAGTTTCACGGAGTAATTGAAGGATTCTTTGCAAAATCTGATGAAAGGGAGTCGTAATTTATTTTCTCTGAAAAATATTCCGTAAGATTCATTCGGTCTAAAAATTTCTTTGAAAAAAGTTGAAAAATCATTTTCCATGAAATTTTGTCTTATTGTTATGTTGTAAGTATTTTTCTGAAAATTTTTTGTGAATTTTAAATTGTATTGTTCGCCAATATTTAGAATAATTCTATTCGGATATATATTCACAGAAGATTCCGTGATTGGAATAACTTTTCCATTGTCTTCTTGAGTTGAATGAATGGTGGCATTAGAATCATTATTATTTGCTTCATGTTGATGATTGGGATCATCGTTATTTTGACGATTGTCTGGGGGGTTCAAAATATTTTCAAGTTCTTCATCACTAAGTACCGGAAGATCATTAATATTAGGTAAAATTGAGGAAACTTCTATATTTAGGTCATTTTCTGATAATAAAGAGTCTTCATTTTCTCTGTTATTGATTTCAATTCGCGATAGGGCATCCGCAACTTTATTTTCTTTTCCTTTTTTATGAATTATGTTGAAATCAAATTCATCAAGTTTCAATTTCCATCTTATGAGCCTGGAATTAGGTTCTTTTATTTTATAAAGCCAAACAAGGGGATTATGATCAGTTTCTATTATGAAATTTTGTCCGTAGAGGTATGGTCGAAAATGTTTTGTTGAATCTAAAATTGAGAGGAGTTCTTTTTCTATGGTTGAATAATTTTTTTTCGGCTGAATTTAGGGTTCTTGAATAATAGGCAACTGGGCGGTTGTCTTGTGATAATACACTTCCAATTGCAACATTTGAAGCATCTATTGTTAATTTAAATGTTTTTTCAAAATCTGGATAAGCTAATATCGGAGCATTTGTCAATAATTCTTTACATAATTGAAAAGCATTTACATAGTCGGGATCATCAATTTTAATTTTCGCTCCTTTCTTAAGGCATTTGGTCATGGGAGAAACTATGTGAGCAAAATTTTGAATGAATCGTCTGTAATAACTTATTAATCCTAAAAATGATTTGATTTCCTTCACTGTGCGTGGAATAGGGTACTTTTCAACAGCTTTCAGTTTAGAGGGATTCGGAGATATTCCGTCAGGAGTTATTAAGTGTCCTAAGAATTCGACATTTTTACTCAAAAATTCACATTTGTCAAGTTCAATTTTGAGGTTGAATTCTCTAATTTTTTCAAAAATTGATTTCAAATGGCAAATATGTTCTTGTAACGATTTTGAAAATACGACAATGTCATCCATGTAAACGAAACAAAACTTATGAAGATATTCTTTAAGTACATTGTCCATTACGCGTTGAAATGTACTGGGTCCATTTTTCAATCCGTAGGGCATACGAAGATATTCGTAGTGACCATTATTCACGGTGAATGCAGTTTTTTCTATTGATTCCTCGTCCATTTCGATTTGGTGAAAGGCTTTTGCCATATCGAGTGTCGAAAAATAGCAACTTTTTCCTAAATTATCCAAAATTTCTTCTATTCGCGGGAGCGGATATTTATCCTCAATGGTTTTTTCATTTAAACGGCGATAATCAATGACCATACGATATTTCTTTTGGCCGGAAGCATCTTTCTTTTTGTCTACAATCCAAACTGGAGCACTGTAGGGTGAAATAGATGGACGAATGATATTATCATCTAAAAGTTTTTGAATTTGTTCTTGAATAATCTTTTTCATGCTGTGAGAGTGTCTGAAAGATTTAACGTGAACGGGTTCTTCATCTTTCGTTCTTATTTTATGCTTGACAGTATTGCTAAAAGAGAGATCGCAGTTTTCGTTATAGAAAATATTTTTGAATTTACTACAAAGTTTCAAAATTTCTCGTTTTTCTTCAGAATTCATGTGTTGCGTACGAATATTTTTTGAAAGTTTTAATTTAGAATTTTCGATTTGAGGAGCACATATTTCTGTTTCAGATATTGATTTCACGGGTATTCTTTCCGAAAAGTTAATCTCTAAATTCCCGTTAATTGATTCTGAAATAGGAATTAGGCAAATACCATTTTTTGCTCGTGCTATACATTCTGGTGTTGAGAATTTTTTAAAATTAATTTCGGGTAGTAAAACGTCACCATTTTCTAGGGATACTGGAATTTTTACAAATGTTCTTGCTATAGTTTTATTTGGTTTAAGTTTATTCGTGGAGTACTCGAGGTTGAAAGGTATTTTCAAATTTTTCATTTCCAAAATGTGGTTTTGATAGTCAATCTTTGCACCTAATTTTTGCAAATCGGATGTTCCTAATAAAGCATCGAAATTTTTATGCCAGTCGACAACATGTAAATGAATATTGTCGAGGATTCCTAATTCGTAAAACAGTGGAATATTGATGTTATCATCAGCGTTAATTGTATTTCCTAATCCGGACACACTGAATTTTTCTTTGAACAAAAATTGGAAAAATTTCTCAAATGCTGGTTTTCTATTAATGACTGAATTTGTGGCACCCGAGTCTATTAAAATTTTCAAATTTATTTTTGGAAGATAAATGTAAGGAAGTTTTGAATTTATTTTCAAGGAATTGAGATCTAAGTTCCTGGGGTGTCTGGAGGAGCTTCTTGAAAATTTTCATACATTTCGTAATAATAATTCTCATCTTCTTCGGAAAAATTCATAACATTTTCTTCAGAATGTTCGGGTTCGTAAGATTCAGCTTCATGATCGATTACATCATCGGGTTTGAATTGTACGTTGAATAATTGTTTTTGTGGGAATTTCGAATTTCTGGTAGAAATCGACATAGGCGTCGGTTTTGTATTTCTGGTCGAAATTGACATTGGTGTCGGTTCTGGATTCGATTTATAGATACTTGACCCTGGTTTAGTACCAAAAACTTCTTGATTTGTGAAAAATTTCTGATTATTTCTCAAAGGTTGATTATTTGGAAAGACAATGTTTGGTAAGTTTTGATTAGAGTTGCTATTGGAAAATCTTGTTGGTAAATTTTGATTGAAAGCGTTATTGAAAAATCTTGTTGGTAAATTTTGATTGAAACTGTTATTAGAAAATCTAGGTAAATGATCATTATAATTTTGATTCTGTTTGAAATGAGGTTGTGCCAAAGGCTTCTTGGTTTCTTGGGATTTACGAAGAAATTCGGAATATTCCCATTCTTGTTTCCTGTTGTCATAAAATTTACATTTATTGATGCATTCTTCTAAGCTCTTCAACTCGAAATTGCTTATATAGGATCTATAAGGTTCTAGTAATCCTGCTTGGAATGTTTTTAGTGACAATTTCTCTGCTTCGCATTTTTTATAAGTTAATAGATTTTGGTCTTGTATATTCAAAGAGAGGTGTTGTAAGAGATCACTCAGAGTTTTTGAAATTCTTCTTTGTCTTTTTTGGACGCATTGTGTAACCGCAGCAATTAATAGTTCTTCGTTCCTTTGATCTCCGTATCTCTAAAGGAGAGCACGTCTGATCGAAGGCCAATCCGTCGCATTTTGGAAAGAGATGAAGTCTCGTGCTTCATTTAAGATTTTCGAACGGATCGAAAAATTCAAGCAAAATTCGAGATCGGTTGTTAGTCTGCCACGTAAATGTAAGACTAAATTATCTACCTCGTTTATGAAAATTGATAAATTTTTACCCGGTGAAAATTCTGGAATAGAATTAAGTAATAATTGGATGTCTTGTCTAGACATAGGGTCGGCTACTGTTGGGAGTGTTGGGGTGTTAGAAGAGTTTTGATTCATTTCGTTATTGAAATTTCTAATAGGATACGGCCGAAATCGATTATTCCTAAGTAAGCGTTCTTGAATATTATGAGAATTCAAAGATTCTAAAATTTCTGGCTCTTCAGCAATTATCTCTAATTGATGAGATGAGTCTGTCATCGAAATAAAGAATACTGGTGATATAGGAAATGTGGTGGAAAATAGGACTTACACCAAGATTTGCATCCTAGGGTGGAACGTCTTTCCTTCTGGTCGAAGTGGGTTGGTGAAGTTTGGAATTTCGCACTAAGAGTTAAAACTCAACGGGGTTCCTCGAACAGTTGTGTTCACTAGTGGAAACTATTTTCAGTTAGTTCGTTTCTTGAAAAAACCGAAAACCGTTGCGAAATCCTGTTCGCAGCGCCAATTATGATTTTCGATCCGCAAACTCTGTTTTTAAAAAGAATTTTATTCTTTCAATTATAAATCACAATTTTGAAAAACTAAATGACTTTATAATTGGACAGAGCGGAAAGGAGTTACAAACAGAATGAATTCTAAAATGGAACTAACTAGAATGTGTCTCTTTTCACATGGAAACCTTGGATTCTGGAAGAATCCGAGTCATCACTTTCTTCTCGCACTAATACTTTCCGCGAAGACGAAGCTGGCGTCAGCGTTCCAGTACGAGGAGCATCTCGTAATACTTTCCCCCTTAAGAGATATCGTCTCTGTTATCTGCTGGGTGGCCTTGGGTGATGTCTTCCATTTCTACGTGTATGATTTTCCTTGGACTGTAGATTAACTCGGAGATCCTTGTTTTGTTCTTTATAACGAAGATGATTCCAAGAATTGTGAAACAGCACAATATCACACTCGTAGACTGGTGAATGACCTGAGTTATTGGATGTAGGTACATGGGCTGGTCTGAAAGTTTTTCTGCTTCTTGAAGGATTGAAGTTGGTTCTTTCAGATGCCTCAGGTGAAATTCAATTTTGTGTTCAATGAAATTTTCGAAATGTTTTTGGCAGTTATTTCGAAAATCGGAACTGTGTCATCGTAGATGGATTCTTCAATAATAATTCGGCAGGTGGAACTTAGAAGGTTGATTCCCTGGATTGATTTCTTGAATAGAATTCCATGGCAGTCTTCTAGTACTGTTTTGTTCTTTTTGAAGAGGGTCAGGAGCTGGTGATTCTTCAGCGGGTGGATGATGTTGAAGTCGTTGTTCACTAGTGTTGTTTGGCATCGACCTGGGGTTGACAGAATGCATGCTTCCTTGGTAGGCTGTTGAAGGCAAAGCACCATCGAACTTCCCAATGTTGATTTGCATATTTCATTGGTCCAATATTCCTCGTTGTTGATTTTGATGGAATACGTCCTTGGCGGGATCACAGCAATATCTTGGGTATTGGGTACAGGGTAGATTCGGGAATATGAAGCAATTACTCGTTTGAGAATTGGGATTTTGAGAAGGAATGTGATAGTTTCCTCCGTTCCAATGACAGACATTTTTGCATATTCGATTATTTTGAAAAGATGAACATGATCAATTGGTGATAGTTGCTGTGTCTTATAAATTTTTTCAAGATATGTCCCGATGGAATAAAGTTCTTCAACTTTAATGACTTCTAAATTTGGAATTTCTCTCATTGCAAAACTTATAGTCCTTTCTAGCATTAATAAAGTGTTCGAGAGTGCTTGGGACTGAAGCATTTGGTATTCTACAATGATTCGAAATCCTTCGGTAGATTCAATATTCTGGAATAATGCTTTAGTATGAATAATATTTTCGTTTAGCAGAGCCAAATCTTCTGAATATCTTTTTGACAAATGATTAGCAAAAGAAGTTAATTTATTTATCCTTTCGATTTCGGAAGATTTGCTGTTGTGAAGGCTTTCTAAATTTTCGTTAATAGTTTTCAGATCATCATCGTCTAGGTTACCTGTAATGAATTTAATATCTTTTCCGATGAAATTAGCCAAACCTCTTCTAACTTTTCTATTGACAAATTTTCGTAAGATTTGTTCGATTTGATCCAAATTCAAACTCAATTGGTGAAAAAGTCGACGGGGTAATTCATCGAATGTTTGGTCTTTCTGAAGGTCATCAGAATTATCGTTCAACTGATCGAAATTGTCTTGCAAATTGGTAATATTTATGAAGAAAAGAAAATTATGGTAATGATCAAGAATTTTGGCATGACTCAAAGGTTCTTCAAAGTATCCATTACTTTTTATTTCGTGGACCTGAAGGGCCTGGTTTGTTTGGGTCTGAATCAGGAGGATCAGCAGTATCCTGAAAAGAACAAACGTTTTTTCTTAGTTTTTTGACTTTTTGTATGTGCGCTGTTGTTTCTCTTGATTTTGTAGTTAGACCACTTATTTTGTTTTGTTGTTGCTGTTCAACAATAATTTTTTCGAAGGGTGGATCCGTTTTTCTCGGTCTGTTTCGTTCGACGTAAACTGCTGCTTGTTCTAAATTTGGAGGGTCATTTCGCTTTTCGTTCAGCTTGTTTAATGTTTTCTGAGCTTTTTTTTATTTCGTTCGTAAATATGGTCAAAAAATGGCAAAATTTCCTGTTTTCGTTTTTCGTTATACTGCTCATAAATAGTCATATTCAAATCAAATTCTGGTAATTTGTCGTATGGACCATAAAGTAAATGAAAAGGTGAATAACCAGTCGCTGAATGTATCGATTGATTATAAATTAATGTTGCTGTAATCATGAGATTAGCTGGATTTTCATTTGGGTTTTTCAATTTGAGAATTCTGAGTTTTTCCAAAATTGTTGAATGGAATCGTTCAATTGGAGAATTTGAGCTCGGATTGTTCACTGTTGTAAAATGTAGATTGATTTTGTTCAATTTACAATACTCTGTGAAAGTCTTGTTCTGAAATTCTCGTCCTTCGTCACAAACAATCTTTTGTGGAATATTGTGATGTGAAAAATAATGACGTAATTTATTGAGAATTGTTAAAGCAGTGCCGTCTTTTAAAAGGTATGATTGCGCGTATTTTGAAAATAAATCAATTATTGTTAAAAACTTCGAATTTTGAAAAGAAAATGTATCAATGTGGATTACTTCGAAAGGTCGCTTAGCTAGGAGGGGACCTGAAAATTTCAATTTATAAGGGTTTCTCTCGTATTTTGATTTAAGGCATAATTCGCATTTATTTATGATTTCTGTGATTTTATTCCTCATTTTTGGCCAATAGTATTTTTTCGATAATTGATTAAATGTTTCTGAAATACCATTATGGTTTTTATCATGATATTCTGAAATGATTTCGACTTGATTCTCTTCACAAGGTACATCTAATAAAAGGGTGTTGCTTATATAAAGTTTCACGGAGTAATTGAAGGATTCTTTGCAAAATCTGATGAAAGGGAGTCGTAATTTATTTTCTCTGAAAAATATTCCGTAAGATTCATTCGGTCTAAAAATTTCTTTGAAAAAAGTTGAAAAATCATTTTCCATGAAATTTTGTCTTATTGTTATGTTGTAAGTATTTTTCTGAAAATTTTTTGTGAATTTTAAATTGTATTGTTCGCCAATATTTAGAATAATTCTATTCGGATATATATTCACAGAAGATTCCGTGATTGGAATAACTTTTCCATTGTCTTCTTGAGTTGAATGAATGGTGGCATTAGAATCATTATTATTTGCTTCATGTTGATGATTGGGATCATCGTTATTTTGACGATTGTCTGGGGGGTTCAAAATATTTTCAAGTTCTTCATCACTAAGTACCGGAAGATCATTAATATTAGGTAAAATTGAGGAAACTTCTATATTTAGGTCATTTTCTGATAATAAAGAGTCTTCATTTTCTCTGTTATTGATTTCAATTCGCGATAGGGCATCCGCAACTTTATTTTCTTTTCCTTTTTTATGAATTATGTTGAAATCAAATTCATCAAGTTTCAATTTCCATCTTATGAGCCTGGAATTAGGTTCTTTTATTTTATAAAGCCAAACAAGGGGATTATGATCAGTTTCTATTATGAAATTTTGTCCGTAGAGGTATGGTCGAAAATGTTTTGTTGAATCTAAAATTGAGAGGAGTTCTTTTTCTATGGTTGAATAATTTTTTTTCGGCTGAATTTAGGGTTCTTGAATAATAGGCAACTGGGCGGTTGTCTTGTGATAATACACTTCCAATTGCAACATTTGAAGCATCTATTGTTAATTTAAATGTTTTTTCAAAATCTGGATAAGCTAATATCGGAGCATTTGTCAATAATTCTTTACATAATTGAAAAGCATTTACATAGTCGGGATCATCAATTTTAATTTTCGCTCCTTTCTTAAGGCATTTGGTCATGGGAGAAACTATGTGAGCAAAATTTTGAATGAATCGTCTGTAATAACTTATTAATCCTAAAAATGATTTGATTTCCTTCACTGTGCGTGGAATAGGGTACTTTTCAACAGCTTTCAGTTTAGAGGGATTCGGAGATATTCCGTCAGGAGTTATTAAGTGTCCTAAGAATTCGACATTTTTACTCAAAAATTCACATTTGTCAAGTTCAATTTTGAGGTTGAATTCTCTAATTTTTTCAAAAATTGATTTCAAATGGCAAATATGTTCTTGTAACGATTTTGAAAATACGACAATGTCATCCATGTAAACGAAACAAAACTTATGAAGATATTCTTTAAGTACATTGTCCATTACGCGTTGAAATGTACTGGGTCCATTTTTCAATCCGTAGGGCATACGAAGATATTCGTAGTGACCATTATTCACGGTGAATGCAGTTTTTTCTATTGATTCCTCGTCCATTTCGATTTGGTGAAAGGCTTTTGCCATATCGAGTGTCGAAAAATAGCAACTTTTTCCTAAATTATCCAAAATTTCTTCTATTCGCGGGAGCGGATATTTATCCTCAATGGTTTTTTCATTTAAACGGCGATAATCAATGACCATACGATATTTCTTTTGGCCGGAAGCATCTTTCTTTTTGTCTACAATCCAAACTGGAGCACTGTAGGGTGAAATAGATGGACGAATGATATTATCATCTAAAAGTTTTTGAATTTGTTCTTGAATAATCTTTTTCATGCTGTGAGAGTGTCTGAAAGATTTAACGTGAACGGGTTCTTCATCTTTCGTTCTTATTTTATGCTTGACAGTATTGCTAAAAGAGAGATCGCAGTTTTCGTTATAGAAAATATTTTTGAATTTACTACAAAGTTTCAAAATTTCTCGTTTTTCTTCAGAATTCATGTGTTGCGTACGAATATTTTTTGAAAGTTTTAATTTAGAATTTTCGATTTGAGGAGCACATATTTCTGTTTCAGATATTGATTTCACGGGTATTCTTTCCGAAAAGTTAATCTCTAAATTCCCGTTAATTGATTCTGAAATAGGAATTAGGCAAATACCATTTTTTGCTCGTGCTATACATTCTGGTGTTGAGAATTTTTTAAAATTAATTTCGGGTAGTAAAACGTCACCATTTTCTAGGGATACTGGAATTTTTACAAATGTTCTTGCTATAGTTTTATTTGGTTTAAGTTTATTCGTGGAGTACTCGAGGTTGAAAGGTATTTTCAAATTTTTCATTTCCAAAATGTGGTTTTGATAGTCAATCTTTGCACCTAATTTTTGCAAATCGGATGTTCCTAATAAAGCATCGAAATTTTTATGCCAGTCGACAACATGTAAATGAATATTGTCGAGGATTCCTAATTCGTAAAACAGTGGAATATTGATGTTATCATCAGCGTTAATTGTATTTCCTAATCCGGACACACTGAATTTTTCTTTGAACAAAAATTGGAAAAATTTCTCAAATGCTGGTTTTCTATTAATGACTGAATTTGTGGCACCCGAGTCTATTAAAATTTTCAAATTTATTTTTGGAAGATAAATGTAAGGAAGTTTTGAATTTATTTTCAAGGAATTGAGATCTAAGTTCCTGGGGTGTCTGGAGGAGCTTCTTGAAAATTTTCATACATTTCGTAATAATAATTCTCATCTTCTTCGGAAAAATTCATAACATTTTCTTCAGAATGTTCGGGTTCGTAAGATTCAGCTTCATGATCGATTACATCATCGGGTTTGAATTGTACGTTGAATAATTGTTTTTGTGGGAATTTCGAATTTCTGGTAGAAATCGACATAGGCGTCGGTTTTGTATTTCTGGTCGAAATTGACATTGGTGTCGGTTCTGGATTCGATTTATAGATACTTGACCCTGGTTTAGTACCAAAAACTTCTTGATTTGTGAAAAATTTCTGATTATTTCTCAAAGGTTGATTATTTGGAAAGACAATGTTTGGTAAGTTTTGATTAGAGTTGCTATTGGAAAATCTTGTTGGTAAATTTTGATTGAAAGCGTTATTGAAAAATCTTGTTGGTAAATTTTGATTGAAACTGTTATTAGAAAATCTAGGTAAATGATCATTATAATTTTGATTCTGTTTGAAATGAGGTTGTGCCAAAGGCTTCTTGGTTTCTTGGGATTTACGAAGAAATTCGGAATATTCCCATTCTTGTTTCCTGTTGTCATAAAATTTACATTTATTGATGCATTCTTCTAAGCTCTTCAACTCGAAATTGCTTATATAGGATCTATAAGGTTCTAGTAATCCTGCTTGGAATGTTTTTAGTGACAATTTCTCTGCTTCGCATTTTTTATAAGTTAATAGATTTTGGTCTTGTATATTCAAAGAGAGGTGTTGTAAGAGATCACTCAGAGTTTTTGAAATTCTTCTTTGTCTTTTTTGGACGCATTGTGTAACCGCAGCAATTAATAGTTCTTCGTTCCTTTGATCTCCGTATCTCTAAAGGAGAGCACGTCTGATCGAAGGCCAATCCGTCGCATTTTGGAAAGAGATGAAGTCTCGTGCTTCATTTAAGATTTTCGAACGGATCGAAAAATTCAAGCAAAATTCGAGATCGGTTGTTAGTCTGCCACGTAAATGTAAGACTAAATTATCTACCTCGTTTATGAAAATTGATAAATTTTTACCCGGTGAAAATTCTGGAATAGAATTAAGTAATAATTGGATGTCTTGTCTAGACATAGGGTCGGCTACTGTTGGGAGTGTTGGGGTGTTAGAAGAGTTTTGATTCATTTCGTTATTGAAATTTCTAATAGGATACGGCCGAAATCGATTATTCCTAAGTAAGCGTTCTTGAATATTATGAGAATTCAAAGATTCTAAAATTTCTGGCTCTTCAGCAATTATCTCTAATTGATGAGATGAGTCTGTCATCGAAATAAAGAATACTGGTGATATAGGAAATGTGGTGGAAAATAGGACTTACACCAAGATTTGCATCCTAGGGTGGAACGTCTTTCCTTCTGGTCGAAGTGGGTTGGTGAAGTTTGGAATTTCGCACTAAGAGTTAAAACTCAACGGGGTTCCTCGAACAGTTGTGTTCACTAGTGGAAACTATTTTCAGTTAGTTCGTTTCTTGAAAAAACCGAAAACCGTTGCGAAATCCTGTTCGCAGCGCCAATTATGATTTTCGATCCGCAAACTCTGTTTTTAAAAAGAATTTTATTCTTTCAATTATAAATCACAATTTTGAAAAACTAAATGACTTTATAATTGGACAGAGCGGAAAGGAGTTACAAACAGAATGAATTCTAAAATGGAACTAACTAGAATGTGTCTCTTTTCACATGGAAACCTTGGATTCTGGAAGAATCCGAGTCATCACTTTCTTCTCGCACTAACACTTTCCGCGAAGACGAAGCTGGCGTCAGCGTTCCAGTACGAGGAGCATCTCGTAATAATATAAAATTCTCGTTTCACAGTTTTCGTTGCCATACTCCTCCGAAACGGCTTGACCGATTTTGATGAAATTTTTTGTGCTTATCCGGTATCTATGAGAATCGGCCAGCATCTGTTTTTCATCCCCCTAAATGTTAGGGGTAGTCCACCCCTAAATTTTTTTTTTATTTTTTAGACAAAATTTTTAATTTCTATTTTTTTATGATACAACATACAAAAATACATACAATCCTCAATTTTCACCCTTCTACGATCAACCTTTATTTTTTAATAGCCATTTTAGTAATTTAATCATTTTTCCTCTCCGGTCGAAAACTGATCAATCATCATTTAATTAGTTATCCCCGCCAGATGTCTACAGGTGTCACTTCTGACCCAGTAAACAGCACGAACGAACGAACGAACGAACGAACGAACGAATGAATGAGAACGAAGCCGGTCTCCTTTCTTTCTCACTTCCTACACAGTTGTCGGCCATCATTATTGTTTATGCATAAAGTTTAGTAGTAACGTTGACAATTATTATTTTGCTATCTCAATGTAACTCTCATATTAACTTTTAATCATTCCTATTTTATCAATAATAATTAAATTATCGTTCACAGCGCTCCATGCTTATTTCACGCATATACCACATTCTTACATACATACAATATACACATTCTAACATACATACATACTTACAATAAGTAAGCTATTTTTTGTCTACACTAGAAATTACTAGGAAATTATTTATATGGCAAAACAACGTTTGCCGGGTCAGCTAGTCTTTATGTTACGGGCAATGTAATTATTTAGGTCAGTATTCATAATGCTTGGTTATTATGAATAATGACCATTAAAATCGGGCAATTTGATAAATTTGAATTACTTTACAATAATTTCTCACATTGCCCGGTCATTATAAATACCGCTATTATTTCTTTGGGCACTTTGATTAATTGACACCAAAGGGACAACCTATGTGAAAAGAATGGCGAAGATATTCCACAGATAGAGATTTAACTAAGAGAATGTGCAAGATTGTCATTCAAGATAGGCTATAGTCGATGTGGCTGTAAAGGTAGCTGTAAATCCGACGAGCGCAAGTGTCGTAAAGAAAAAAAGCTATGTAACTCGAAATGTCACCAAAGTGGAAGCTGCTCTAATGAATAGAGCCTCTATTGGCCTGTATTGCTACGTATTGACATTTTGTGTGAATATAAATTTGAAAGTACGTACATATCTAATACTTTAGTTTTATTTGGACTCACGTTTTGTTTGTACTTATTTCATCCCACCGGTTTGTTTGTCAGCATGTGAAATTTTATTTGTTATGTTTTGTTTGTTACTTTGTCAGTCAGGTATGCAAAAATTTGTTATTTTTTATAGTAAATATGAATAATATATAATTTTCAAATTGCCCACCTGATTTTTAGCATTATACATAATAACCGGGCAATGTAATATTTGCAACATAATTTATCATTTTGTCATATCCTTTTGGGCACTTTTTAAATTGCCCGGGCATTATAAACAATGCCCAATTATTTACATTGCCCGTAACATTTGTATATCTTTAGTTAGACCTATGTTGGAGTTCTCATCTGTCGTGTGGTCTCCATACTTATCGATCGATGTTTCTTTGCTGGAGAGGGTTCAGAACAGGTTTCTCAGGTGTGCTGCTGTTAGAATGGGTACTTTCTCGATCTATACTTTCTCAGCTAGTCGAATGCGCGACCGTCTTGGACTGTCCTCTTTGAGAACGAGGAGGTTTCATGCGGATTTGATATTAATTGCTAAGCTCTTTCAAGGTCTTTTGTACTCCCCTGACTTGTTATCGCAATTCAGTCTGTATGTTCCTCCTAGACCCATCCGAAGGTTTGATTTGTTTCGACTCGCACAGTCGAGGACTAATTATTGTTTAAATTCTCCGGTTTCGAGGATGATGAGAAACGCTAATGTCGTGGACTCCTTAGGAGTTGATATATTTCATGATTCCATTTCGAGGTTGAGAAGAGATTTGAAGTACCTGATAAGACTGTGATATTTTGGATAGTTTTGAGTTGTTGCTCTATTGTCTTCTTTCTGTTTTGATGTATATATTTATATGTATGTATACTTGAATTTACTCTACGTCTACTCTCTTTTGTGTTTTGATGGATTGATTTGTATTTTTTTTCCTTAACTAAAAGGTCATGTACCGTTAATAAATAAATAAATAAATTGCTTGAAAAATGTCAGAAATCTGTTGTATTCAGTTGAAAAGAAGCGAAATAGATCATTTACTTCACATAGAAACTCTCCTGAACGAATTGCTTTATAAACATACTCTGAAGAACCTTTTTTTTTTACCAAATAACACCGAGAGATGATATTATACATTTCTTGATCTGATAGATTTATATGTACCTGAAAATAAATTTCAATTATAAAATATAGAATCTCCTGGTCGATTTTCTGTGCAGACTCACCCCCAAGAACTGTTTGTTATCTAGAAATTCTTATGTTCATACACAAGATCAAGGATGTTTCTCATTATGTGAGTTTGCATGTAATTTAATCTGAAATAAATTATATAAACTTGACAAATGGATCATATACTTACTTCAAATAGAAATTCTTCTGAACTAATTGCTTAGAAGCTTACCCCTGAAAAAGCTTTTTTTATTTAAAATGAGACTTTCCGAAATATTCGAAAAGAAATGTGTGATTCTGATGGACGAAATTTCTCTGAAGAAACGATTAGATTACGATGAAAAACTAGATATATTAGAGGGCTTTGAGGACTACGCCAATGAAGGAGGAAGATCACAAATTTTTTTTTTGGTGCAGCAGGGGGAAAATCTGCAAGTCTGAGAGGGAACAAGTGTGTTGATTCTCACTCTCCTGAGCTCGAGACCCACTAAAAACCCTAAGGCGGATCGGCCACCGAATGCGAAGTTGAGCGAAGCTGTGCTTTTTCAATGCTAAATCACGAGCTACGAGCTTATATTAGTACTGAAAATGCTCAGCTTCGCGCAACTTCGCATTCGGTGGCCGATCTCCCTTAACTGCTTCTTGAATATTGGTTCCGGGCATTTGCCTATAAACCGTTCATCTCTTAGTCGGTTTTCTTCTCGCACACTATCGTGCTCGGATTTATGTATTCATTCCTCTATTGGATAACACTTTATTGGATTTTTCAATAAGTTTCTGTTCTTATTTTAATCTCTTTTTAATTGATCTCTTGGTCTCCTTCGGTAAGTTCGCATTCCCTTTTTGTCTTCCTCTGGACCGGCGTGAACCTAGCAGACCGTTTCTGGCAGACCGTTTGACGGAAACACACCCGAACGCCGTGTTCAGTGGCGTGCGAAGCGTAGGACAAATTTATGCTGGAATAAGGCCGATTCACATAGCTAATAAAAAATAAGATCCTAGATTTGATGGAATGTGACTGATTCTTGGAAATTCCACGTAATTCCGTTATGGTCGACGGGGTTAATTTCCACCCTTAAATGTTCAAAATTCGATATCTCGGAAACCGTTAATCGGCGCATAAAGATATTTGGCATATACAATCCTTACTCGAATGCGACTATTCTCTAAAAATTTCATCCACTTCCCTTAGGATCTAGGGGGTCAATTTCCACGCTTAAATGTTCAAAATTCGATATCTCGGAAACCGTTAATCGGCGCATAAAGATATTTGGCATATACAATCCTTACTCGAATGCGACTATTCTCTAAAAATTTCATCCACTTCCCTTGGGATCTAGGAGGTGAATTTCCACCCTTAAATGTTCAAAATTCGATATCTCGGAAACCGTTAATCGGCGCATAAAGAGATTTGGCATATACAATCCTTACTCGAATGCGACTATTCTCTAAAAATTTCATCCACTTCCCTTGGGATCTAGGAGGTGAATTTCCACCCTTAAATGTTCAAAATTCGATATCTCGGAAACCGTTAATCGGCGCATAAAGAGATTTGGCATATACAATCCTTACACGAATGCGATTATTCTCTGAAAATTTCATCCACTTCCCTTTTGATCTAAATTTTTACAATGAGACACCACTTCATTCTCAAAAAATTGGAGTTTGGTGTGCTATCAGTCAGAGAAGAATTGTTGGACCTATTTTCTTTGACGGAACTTTAACAGCAGAACGCTATAAAGAGGATATTATCATGCCTTTTATAGCTGAATTAAATTTCGAAGAATGGTCATATAGTTATTTTCAACAAGATGGAGCCAGAGCACACACAGCTGTAGAAACATTGGCTACACTAAGGAATATTTTTCAGGATCGACTCATTAGCCTCAATACTGAAAATGAATTTCCTCCAAGATCGTGTGATCTTACACCATGTGATTTCTTCTTATGGCCTCATTTGAAGAATTCTATCTTCCAATCACCTATTTCTAATCTGGACGAACTCAAGACTAGGATCATTGAAAAAATTCATCTAATTAACGATGATCCTTTTATATTGAATAATGTCTTTGAATCTCTCAAAAGAAGATGTGAGAAGTGTTTGGAGCAAAGAGGAGGACATTTCCAACAGCTACTTTAATTATATAGAACTCTTAAACGTGAAACTCATTGTAATGAAAATCCCATAATTCAGTTTCTTCAGTTATGGCAGAGACTGCCTCTGGTTATGGATTTTCCTGTCAGCGTCAATTCAATATTTTATTCATTGGGAAATAAACATATTCTGAGGTGATTTATATCTATTACCTACTGTAATAGGTACACCGGTGTGAACCTAGCAGACCGTTTCCAGCAGACCGTTCGACGGAAACACCCGAACGCGGTGACCAGTGGCGTACAGCCAAAATTTTATAACACGGAAACTATTCGCCGGAGCATAACCATATTTGGAATGTAGGATCTTTATATCGATGTGATTAACCACACAAAAACTCAGCGACTCGCATAGGGATCCAGGGGGTGTTTCGTCATCCCTTATATTTCGAAAATCGATAACACGGAAACTATTTGGTGGAGCATCACCATATTTGGTACGTAGGATTGTTATATCGATGTGATTAACCTCACAAAAAAATCAGCAACTCGCATAGGGATCCAGAGGGTGATTCGTCATCCCCTAAATTTCAAAATTTTATAACACGGAAACTATTCGCCGGAGCATAACACTATTTGGAATGTAGGATCGTTATATCGATGTGATTAACCACACAAAAACTCAGCGACTCGCATAGGGATCCGGGGGGTGTTTCGTCATCCCTTATATTTCGAAATTCGATAACACGGAAACTATTTGCCGGAGCATAACCATATTTGGTATGTGGGATCGTTATATCGTTGTGATTAACCACACAAAATATCAGCGACTCCGGCGAACAGTTTGCGTGTTATCGAATTCCGAAATATAAGGGATGACGAATCACCCCCTGGATCCCTATGCGAGTCGCTGATTTTTTTTGTGGTTAATGACATCGATATAAAGATCCTACATTCCAAATATGGTTATGCTCCGGAGAATTGTTTCCGTGTTATCCCTTATATTTATAAGGGATGACGAATCACCCCCTGGATCCCTATGCGAGTCGCTGATTTCTTGTGTGGTTAATCACATCGATATAACGATCCTACATTCCAAATAGTGTTATGCTCCGGCGAATAGTTTCCGTGTTACAAAATTTTGAAATTTAGGGGATGACGAATCACCCCCTGGATCCCTATGCGAGTTGCTGATTTTTTGTGTGGTTAATCACATCGATATAACAATCCTACGTACCAAATATGGTTATGCTCCGGCGAATAGTTTCCGTGTTATAAAATTTTGAAATTTAGGGGATGACGAATCACCCCCTGGATCCCTATGCGAGTTGCTGATTTTTTGTGTGGTTAATCACATCGATATAACAATCCTACGTACCAAATATGGTTATGCTCCGGCGAATAGTTTCCGTGTTACAAAATTTTGAAATTTAGGGGATGACGAATCACCTCCTGGATCCCTATGCGAGTTGCTGATTTTTTGTGTGGTTAATCACATCGATATAACAATCCTACGTACCAAATATGGTTATGCTCCGGCGAATAGTTTCCGTGTTATAAAATTTTGAAATTTAGGGGATGACGAATCAACCCCTGGATCCCTATGCGAGTCGCTGAGTTTTTGTGTGGTTAATCACATCGATATAAAGATCCTACATTCCAAATATGGTTATGCTCCGGCAAATAGTTTCCGTGTTATCGAATTTCGAAATATAAGGGATGACGAAACACCCCCTGGATCCCTATGCGAGTCGCTGAGTTTTTATGTGGTTAATCACATCGATATAACGATGCTACATTCCAAATAGTATTATGCTCCGGCGAATAGTTTTCGTGTTATAAAATTTTGAAATTTAGGGGATGACGAATCACCCCCTGGATCCCTATGCGAGTTGCTGATTTTTTGTGTGGTTAATCACATCGATATAACAATCCTACGTACCAAATATGGTTATGCTCCGGCGAATAGTTTCCGTGTTATAAAATTTTGAAATTTAGGGGATGACGAATCACCCCCTGGATCCCTATGCGAGTCGCTGTTTTTTTGTGTGGTTAATCACATCGATATAAAGATCCTACATTCCAAATATGGTTATGCTCCGGCGAATAGTTTCCGTGTTATAAAATTTTGAAATTTAGGAGATGACGAATCACCCCCTCGATCCCTATACGAGTCGCTGAGTTTTTGTGTGGTTAATCACATCGATAATCCTACATTCCAAATATGGTTATGCTCCGGCGAATAGTTTCCGTGTTATAAAATTTTGAAATTTAGGGGATGCCTAATCACCCCCTGGATCCCTATGCGAGTCGCTGATTTTTTTTGTGGTTAATCACATTGATATAAAGATCCTACATTTCAAATATTGTTATGCTCCGGCGAATAGTTTCCCTGTTATTGAATTTCGAAATATAAGGGATGACGAATCACCCCCTGGATCCCTATGCGAGTCGCTGATTTTTTTTTGTAGTTAATCACATCGATATAAACATCCTACACATCAAATATGGTTATGCTCCGACGAATAGTTTCCGTGTTATAAAATTTTGGCTGTACGCCACTGGTCACCGCGTTCGGGTGTTTCCGTCGAACGGTCATTCCGAGTCATTCGCTTGACAAGAGAAGACGTGCTACAGTGATATAAAAGAGAAAGCGGACGAGAAAGTCGAAGTGTCACAGTGCCGTAAAAGAGAAAGCGGAGGTGAAAGTGCCCACTAACCAAGCTACGGAGTATTTGATTCCGTCTGTAAAGTTTGTGTAGGTTCTATATTTGTTATCGGAATTTTAATTCGTTAAAATTTTCAAAGTTGGTGTTCATCCTAAGTGCCCAGAGAATCTTTTTTTCTCGTTGGTACTGCAGAAAACATCAGGTGAGCTTATTTTTCGTATCTCTTTTCTGATTTTTATCATAGCGTATAAAACATTCGGCTTTATACCATAGTTTTATATTAGACTATTTCAGTGAAGATTTCTGAATATTTTATTATTTTCTAATTGTTTGATATTTTGAGATTTTTGATTATAAAACCATGTCGGAAACCTCAGATAATGAGGGTTCCTACATGGAAGCGACCGATGCTGAAGAGTTCAGCGAAGGCGAACACGAGGAGCTTGTAAAGCTCAGAGAAGAAAATGGGCAGTTGAAAGCTCAAATAGTCAAACTGACTGAAACTGTGTCACAGTTGGTCGGTGAGATGCGCCTCTTGAGGGAGGAAATGACCCGCAATAATATGACGAAATCTCCCACTTACGCCGCAATCACAAAGCCGGTAGCGGGTTCCAAGAATAATTCCCTTATAGGAATTGTTTCACGACCCGAAACAAGGAGAAATGATTCAACGCAGGTCGCGAAGGCCCCAAACGCGCCCCCAACTAAACGCGCGCGAAAAGAAAGCTCCTCTTCTGATGAGGAGACTGTCAAGAAGGCAACGGAAGTGCCTAAAAGAGATAAAATTCCACCCATCACGATGATGGGCACCTCAGATTGGGTAGAGATATCTAAAGCTCTCTACACAAAAAGGATAAATTACAACCGTGCAACTACAGTTAAAGACGGTATAAAAATCATCGCGTCAACCGTAGATGATTTTAGAAAAATCAATACATTCTTCGAGCAGCATGGTTAAGAATTTTTTACCTACCAAATGGAGGAGGAGAAGAAGATATATGCCGTTATTAGGCATTTACCAATCGACGCTGATCTTGAGTTGATTAAGGACGACCTGATATTCCAGGGAATAACAGACGCTGAGGTGTCCAGAATGACATCGAACAAGACAAAGAAACCAATACCTCTCTACTTGGTTAAAACCCAGAAAAAGGAAATCTTCGAAGTGAAGCGACTCTACAACCTCTGTATTGTGGTTGAACATAAAAAGAGGCCTGAAAGTCCAAGCCAGTGCTTTAGGTGCCAAAGGTACGGACATGCACAAAACAAATGCTCCTTCCCGTGGAGATGCGTGAAGTGCTCAGGAAGTCACAGCAGCAGTGACTGCACACTCACCAGAAAAGGTGAAGAGAGAAATGCCACATGCGTCTTATGTGGAGAAGAGGGCCATCCAGCTAGCTACAAAGGATGTAGCGAGTTCAAGCTGGTGACCAGAAAGAAAAATTCCCGAAAATCAGTTGAACAGAAAAAGAAGGTAACAAAAACAACAACTTCTGAACAAAAAATTCAGGAAGTAGCGAAGACCCAACCTACAGAGCAGGAAAAGAAGAGGGAGACTCCGAAACCCGTCCAGAAAAAAGAAGGACAGAAAAAGCTTACAATGAAACAAGCTGTGAACAGTCAACAAGATAAGAAAAAGATATCTGAATCAGCCGATGATTTAGATATCTTCACAGAAAAAATTTTCAACAAGATAATGTTGAAAATTGAGAGGGAAATGGAGAAAAAACTCCAAGCATTATTCAGTAAACTGAATTAATGGACCTTACGGATATTAGGAAGAAATCCCTCAAGATAATCTCGTGGAACATAAACGGGATCAACACTCGGAAAGCCGAGATAGAACAAATAATATCAGAAAGACAACCTGATATTATAGCCCTACAGGAAACAAGAATAAACCGGAACAGAAGACTGAATTTCATGAATTATGAAACATATAGATGTGACAGAATTACAAACACCGGAGGAGGAGTAGCAATATTGGTGAGAACAGATCTGAAACACTACTTTAAAAGTAGATCCGACGAAACACAAGGAAAAACAGAAAAAGTGACGATTGTTGCCGAATTAAATCGGCAAAGAGTCGAAATAACCTCGGCGTATAAGCCACCACAAAACAATCTATTGGAAGAAGAGATAAACAACATGTTGGAAGGATCAAACCCGAAAATCTCCATCGGAGATTTCAACTGTAAATCCCCATTATGGAATAGCATAACAGAGAATAGAAATGGCAAAAAACTCAAGGATTTCGCCGAAAAACAAAATGCCATAGTTATTGGACCAGAGCTACCGACATATCTTGCTTTTGGAAGAGGAATACCAGATGTAATAGATATCGCGATATTGAAAAATATAAGTCAAGAATTCTCGATTGAAACTTTGGAAGATGGAACCTCAAACCACAATCCCGTGGAATTGACAATTGGAGAAGAACCAAGAGAAAAACTGTTGGAAATAAGAGAATATACCAATTGGACTAAATACAGCCATTTAATACAATCGGAAATAACAGAAATTCCAACAATAAACACTCCAGACGATCTGGAATGTGCGGTTGATAAACTGGAAGAGATTATATTGAAAGCTTACGAAAAAAGCACGAGAAGAGTGAAGAGACCAGCTCCAAGTCATCCGCATGGCGATACGCCTAAAGAAGTAAAAG
Source organism: Coccinella septempunctata (assembly GCF_907165205.1). NCBI lineage: Eukaryota > Metazoa > Arthropoda > Insecta > Coleoptera > Coccinellidae > Coccinella > Coccinella septempunctata. Next base: position 15,895,136 of record NC_058189.1, on the reverse strand, counting down.
ATCTTATACAAGAAAATCGAAGACTAAGAAGAATATATAGGATGAACAAAAATGATCTGAATAGAAGGAACCTCAACCGACATAGCCAAGTTCTGAAAAATGCCCTGAAAGATCTAAGAACAAGCAGATGGAACAAAAGGGTGCAAGAACTGAATACAATCGATCATTCTGCATGGAGAATGCAAAAAAGCCTACGAGGAGAAAAGACTAAAATTCCACCCCTACACGGAGAAAGGGGAATGGCTTATACCAATACTGATAAGGCAGATGCATTGGCGGACTCGATCGAACGAGAATCGAGAATAAATTACAGGATAGACGACGATAATGAAGATTTGGAAGAACTGGTTGAAGAAAATGATGAAGAAATGGATGAATTACCAGCGACTGCTGAAATAGACAAGCCAACATCGCCAAATGAAATCAGGGAAATAATAAGAAGTTTGAAGAAGAGGAAAGCTCCCGGAAGCGATAAAATAACGAATGTTATGTTAAAGAAATTACCTAGAAAAGGTATAGCCGCTCTAACAAATATCGCGAATGGAATTATGAGGACAGAACACTACCCAGAAAAATGGAAAACAGCAGAAGTCATAGTATTCAATAAACCATTCAAAGAGAAGAAGTTTCCACAAAACTACAGACCGATAAGTCTACTGTCGGCTTTAGGAAAAGTAGTAGAAAGAATTATCGCCACGAGGCTAAATGAGGAAACCGAAAATCTGGAACTAATTCCACCAGAACAGTTCGGATTCAGAAGAGAGCATTCAACAGAACAACAATTATTGAGGCTCACAGAGTACATAACAGAGGGATTCCAAAATAAACAAGCTACAGGTCTTGTTTTACTAGACGTCGCCAGAGCATTCGACAGAGTATGGCATGAAGGATTAATATATAAGATGAGATGTGCTGGATATTCGATCAAAATATGCAAGTTGATACGGAATTATCTCAAAAATAGAAGATTTTACGTGAAAGTGGGAGGAGAATGCTCCTCAACAAGAGATATAGAGGCTGGAGTACCCCAAGGATCAGTACTTGGGCCACTTCTGTACAACATATACATCCACGATATTCCGAAAAATCCAAGAACCATGCTAACGTTATATGCTGACGACACAGGCATAGCAACTCGACACCGAAACCCTGAAATAATAGAACGAGTTCTACAAGAGTCGATTGACGAAACAAATGACTGGTGCATAAAGTGGAAAATCAAGCTCAATGGACAAAAGAGCCAAGCAATATTACTACAGAAGAGAAGACTGCGACCCACAACGAAACTGGATGTTGACGGCGAAGAAATCGACTGGAAAAATGAAGCCAAATATTTAGGAATAACGCTTGACAAAGGACTTACTTGGAAAAGTCATATCAAACAAGCAATCGACAAAACGAAAGCAGCGATGAATAGACTCTATCCTCTGATAGGAAGAAGAAGCCACATGTCGAAAGAGACAAAATTGAAGATAATCAAAGCCGTTGCTAGGCCTCAACTGACTTATGGATCAGTTGCCTGGGGTTTCGCGGCAAAGAGCCATATCAAAAGAATTCAGGCCACTGAAAACAAGCTGCTACGATGTGCAATAGATGCACCTTGGTTTGTCAGGAATAGACAGATTTATAAGGACCTGAAATGGGAAACCATAACGGAATTCATGAACAGAAAAGCAGAGAAATTATTCGAAACAGCGAAAAACCATCCGAATCAAGAACTCAGGAGACTAGTGGACTACGACCCAGAGGAAGACAAAAGGAGAATGCGAATTTACCGAAGGAGACCAAGAGATCAATTAAAAAGAGATTAAAATAACAACAGAAACTTATTGAAAAATTCAATAAAGTGTTAATCCAATAGAGGATAAACACATAAATCCCAGCACGATAGTGTGCGAGAAGAAAACCGATCAAGAGATGAACGGTTTATAGGCAAATGCCCGGAACCAAAATTCAAGAAGCAGTAGGGTTTTTAGTGGGTCTCGAGCTCAGGAGAGTGAGAAACCCCACACTGTTCCCCCTCAGGAGATGAGGGTGGTTCGTCTGTCTTGCAGATTTTCCCCCTGCTACACCAAAAAAAAAAAAAAAAAAAAAAAAAAAAAAAATATCAGCCGAAACTTTCGATGACTCGTAAAAATAACGAATTTTCGAATATTATATGTTTTATATAGGTGCATATCATTGAACTCTAAAAGTTCTTTTAGAATTCACATGATGGTACATAGAATGGTACATATAGTCGGACACCAAAACGTTATTTTCACGTAAAATTTATGAGGATGTTATAAATCTTGTCTGTTTTGAATTTTCTGCAAGAGTCGAGTACCACCCGTCCTTTTGTTATTATAAAATTAACCCTCATAAAAGCTGGTCGACTGTTTGGCCATAAATCTCAATGCAAGAGCAAAGTAAATTGTAATTGGCTACTCAGAAATAGGAGGGTGGAGTTTGATGAGAGGCGGGTGAATTAATCTTATTTCCTTCAAAAATCAAGGAAAATTGAAAAAAAATTAATTTTTTTTTTGTTATCATGAAGAAGTTCTCTTTAAGAAAATACTCTCGTTGATCATTTCGAACCATCACTTCTGCATTTGAATTTATACTCATATATAAATACCACCATTTTCAAACTGAGTTTAACAGAAAAATATTCATTTTTTTTTTCAAAAACGAAACGAGAGTCTCTTTGTTCCTTCCTTCTGATTGTATATGTTGAAAATCAGATGAATTCATCGATCCGTTTTTGAATTACGATGGAAATAAATAGCATTGTGAAGCATAGGGCGAATGGAAGTATTGTACAACCTTAAATTTCATAGTTTTCGAATTGGAATGCTTCTGTTGAATTCCAGTTCGAAAGTTTCGATAGAAGTGGAGACTTCAATGGTCGATTCGACAAGTATCAAACCAATTTCTAAAAAATTCTGAAATTTTTTTGGGTTTTCACTCACAGTCTGAACCATAATCAATTAAAAAATTGAAATAATCGATTTGTTCCTGTCTAAATTTTTGCACTAATGTATCAGGAGCCAATCAGATGGAAGATTTTGTTGACCTACTGACAATGAACGAAAAATTGAACTTTTTGGTAAAATTTCGTTTTTTCTGGAATCTATATCAGAATCCTTCATCTGACGAATTCTTGAAAATCTTCAGAGTCTAGTGAATCTCTTGACATTTGTCGCTTAGACAAAGTATGAAACCAATTACCCAGAAACTGTTGGATCCATTCGAACCAAATCTTGAAATCGGACAGTTTTCGAGTTGGAATGCGCTTGTTGAATTTCTGTTCGATACTATCATTTGGAATTTACTTTTGAATGGTCGATCCGACAAAGCATCAGATCAATTACTCAAATATTATATGATCAATTCGAACCAAATCTCATAATCCCTCAGTCTTCGAGGTGAACCGAAAGTTTTGGGCAATTGATCACATACTGTGTAGAATGGACCGTTGAAAATATGCATTTGTACCTACTGAAAGTAGGGATTTGAATCTACCGGAGGGGACTGAGATCGAGTTACCTCATCGTCGTTCAAATATCATAGCAAACTTCTTTAGCGACAGTAGGTTGTGGCCCTGAAAAGGGCCTTTCGAGTTGATCGTGCTGCGAATATTTACGATTTCTTCTCGGTTTTTTTCGGCAAAAGTACCGCTTGGATATTTGGTAAAACTCCACCCTGGGCAATAGTGACTCCAGAGAGTAACTTGTTCAATTCTTCGTCGTTTCTAATGGCCAACTGAAGATGGCGTGGAATGATCCTAGTCTTCTTGTTGTCTCTAGCAGCGTTACCGGCCAATTCCAATACTTCAGCAGCGAGATATTCCATCACGGCTGCCAGGTAAACGGGTGCTCCCGCTCCTACTCGTTCGGCGTAGTTTCCCTTTCGCAACAAACGATGGATACGCCCAACGGGAAACTGTAATCCCGCTCTATTTGAACGAGACTTCGCTTTACCCTTAACTTTACCGCCTTTACCACGACCCGACATGATCAATGAACTTATCAACAGATATTAGACGTTGCTCTATAAAATTTCGGGATGATTTTTGTAGTCACACTGGAATACATTCGTGCATGGTATCAATGCTATTTTCATTCCGCCAATTAGCGGGCGCCATCAGATAGACGCTATAGAAGGGCGGGCCGGGGTTCCTCTAGATTGTCGAATAGCATCCATTCATACTCTTACGCTAGAAATTTTATGATACTCTCGAATCGACCGCTGAAATCTTCATTTAACAAGAGATGTAGATGCTGGAGTACCCCAAGGATCAGTACTTACTACTTGGGCCACTTTTCGACATAGGCTGACGAGATTATCCAATGTTCGATGCGGACAGACCTGATTTATATATACAGGGCGAGTCTTTGAATCGTAAAAATATTTCAGCCGTGGATTCTTGAGATCCAAAGAAACACTTTTTTCCTGTACCATTTTTTCCGATTCAGCCCTGATAAGAAGATATAGACATTTTAGGTTTTCATAATGAGCTGTGCCACTCCTGGAAAAGCAAAATTACCTTCAGAATAAGTAAAAGAATCTGTGGATCTTTCAAAAAGAGTTGCATTCGGTCAAAAGTATCCAAGTTTTCGAATTTCACAGATATCTTTTATTTTTGAACTTCAAATTACTCGAAAACTATATTCCGAAATTCATTTCAATCGATAAAACCGTTTGTGAGAACTAGAAATAACATTTTTTTATATTTTTCAACGACCTGTACCTTTTAAACCGAGCCGATTCGGAAAAAACGGTAAAGGAAAAAAGTGTTTCTTTTGACCTCAAAAATCTACTGTAAAATATTTGTACGAGTCTAAGACTCACCCTGTATATGATTCCAGCTACTCAGTTTCCTATAACGTATGGCGATAAAAAAAAATCTATTTATTGAAAATAGAGGAATAATAAAAGTTTATTACAACGCAAAAACGAAAATTTAATAATATCAAAATAATGGTTGTGCATTACACTGTGGAATGAGAAGAGGGCTTCAGGCGTTGCTAGAGAAGCTTCTTCATTCCCAAAATTTGAATGTCTCAAATATTTGGTCAGGGAGCTGCTGCATTAAACATTTTTTTATGTTATCTGAATTGACCCAAACACTTCGTACATTGGACTGCAGAATCAAGTTTTGTGTTTTAAAAATGGAAATTCTTTCGTTCTCCCATAAATTTGCACTTTCTTTTTTTTAATATCCACCTCAAATAATCTTGGGGTTTCGCGGCATAGAGCCATATCAAAAGAATTCAGACCACTGAAAACAAGCTGCTACCATGTGCAATAGATGCACCTTGGTTTAGGGAAGGCTGATCCAAACAATTTCATGGATCAGTTCCGACCTGATCCGGTCCAGAAAAATAACTAGTCCAAAGATCAGTTCCAGTCCAGTTTCTAGTCCGGACATATTCGATAACACTCGGTGCCACGATAGAATAATTTGCTTTTTAGTATCGTGACTCGGTGTTGTTGAGGTCTTCTTCCACAGCTTTCTGTGGAAACTTGGATTACGGGGTACTGACTACTGGCAGCGTTGCCATTCGTACGATAATTATCGTTTTGATTTTATTTTGATAATTATTTACCCAGTACCTACCATTCGAGATTTCAATTAAGCTAAAATGTCCGTAGATACTAAAATTTCAATGAATCTGTTTTCAAATTATATTCAATTAACAGATTGCTGCAGAATGCAGAGGATTTTCTGTGAATTCAGTAATAACAGTACCTAATATAAACTGGACATGTACTTAATTAGTAGAGTTTAGAGTTCCAGAATTACATCTCGGAGGAAAGAGAGCGAGCAGATTTTGCTCTGATTCGTAGATAGACGTAGATCTACGCTCTGATTGGACGGTATTGACGTAACAGATGGAAAAGATGCGATTCTGGAACTGGCTAATTGTAGGCACCCTTTTCCACAAATGTTTAATTCTGTAACACAGATACCATAAAACTAAAATCTACAACTTTGTCGGCATTCTCTATAACAGTTACGGTTCCTTTTATGGGGCGGCTTCTTTGGAAAGAGCAAAACGCAGATATCCCACAAGCTAGGGTGAGAAAAAAAATTCTCCTCCAAAAACTCGTAAAGTGTAAATGAACAAAACGAACGGACTGGTGAGCAAAACGAGAGCTTTAGAATGATACCAATATTGGAAAGATCCGTTGAGGTGCCCTGCTGGTGTAATATTACACCAGCAGGGCACTTTGAATTGTCTATAGATCATTGTATATAGGTGAGCAAAATAAACTAAGTGCTTATTTTATTTATTTAGCTTATGGCGTATAACTAAGTGCTGAGCAAAACGAGGGCATAAAAATCGTAAAAGTTCTTTGAGGTGCTCTGCTAGTATAATGCCGCTCAGCGAGCTGACTCTGGGGGTCGCGATCCGAACCGAAGGGACTGGTACTCGTACTTGACTAACCCTTAACTGGTATTTAGGGCTGTGTCGATCACGATCGATCGAATCGTTTGGATTCGATCGTAACCCGTGCGGGAGTTATCGAGTCACCTATCTCGAAATGACCCAATCATTTCGATCATTCGGTCATATTCGAGTTCGACCCGCCTGCGTCTTCTGGATACGAACATTACTACAGAATTCGACTGACTGACAACATTAAATGTCTATTTTCTCAATAGATTGTTTATTTGACAAAAGATGGCAACTTTCATTTTCGCCCTATAGATGGATTGGTTGTTTTGGCATTGGTTGTAGGGTGTATCGCGTATCGCTGGTTGTCTATTCAAGAATAGGTATTGTAGCCTGATCGAGTCGAGATCGAAAGATCTCATTTAGCGGAATTGAAGAGAAACTTTTCGGAAGAAATAAAATTCTACCAATTTAATGATAACAGAAACCTTTTCATTTAGGACGACGCAATTTTTGGCCACATTCAGGCTGAAAATGCTGGACCATTTTAACGATCGAATTCTTTTGTTCGATCGATTCGTATACGTAGATTTCAAATATGAACTCGGTTGGATTTCTTCAGCAGTCAAAACTCAGATTCTGTGCCTGTTTCGTATTAGAGCTTGACACAGGATATGAGATGAAAATTCCGTAGTTGTTATATCTTATATCTAGCTCGAAACTTTGACGATATTTCTTCATTTCAGTTTCTTTTATGCGTGTCTAATCTGTTTAAATATAATGAACAATAGATTTCTTAGATTATGTATATAACACACATGATAGCCAAAAAAAATTTCATGTGATTAGAAAATTTATATACTCACTAAAAATGAAATGATATTACTAAAAAGAGATAATAATAATAAAAGTCTTTACTTCCTCATTGACAAATATAGATTGTATAGGAACAGTCAGAAAAAATTATCAAATAAATGAATGAAGTTTCAAATTAGATAACCATCATGAGAATGGATTATGATTTCTAATGATGGACTCGAATTCCGTAAAGTTGTATATGCTATGTCCAGATAGCAATGTTCTTAGTTTCCTCTTAAATGTTGAATATTGGAGGTTCCGCATCTGGTCTGGCAGTTGGTTATAGAGTTGCACTCCAATATTATGGGTTTTCCTCAGTCTCTGACTTGGCTGTATGATATCTTCTTTGTTTCTAGTATTGTAATTGTGTGGATCTGGATGTTTTGAATACATGTTTAGATTTTTCCTTATGTGTTACTCTCTTGTATATAATTACTGCATACAGTGACATTATTCTGGATTCAGTGAATAAGTTTCTGCAGTTTGTGTTCCATGGAACTCTATAGATACTTCTCAGGGCTGCTTTCTGCATTCTGAATATTTTATCTAAGTGAACCGTTGCTCCATCACTCCAACTGATTATACCATAAGTCATCCTTGAGTGAAATAGGGAGTAGTAGGCAGTTACTGCTGTGTTTGTATTGGTGATCTCAGCAATTTTCTTAATAGCATATGTTGCTCCGGCCAGTTTGGCACTGAGATTATCAATGTGGACTCTCCAGCTCAGTTGTACATCTAGTTGTACTCCTAGAAAGTTTGCTGAACTCGCTTCTGAGGTTTGACTCCTTTGTTTGACACTAAAGACCAATGATGTTGTTTTGGCAGCATTAAGAAATAATTCATTTGTAGTGAACCACTCTTTGGCTTGAACCATAATGTCTTCATAAGTTGATTGAACGCTTGTGTCATCTTCAATCTCAACTGCATATGTTGTATCGTCGGCAAACATACAGGAAACAACTGTTCTTGGTATGCTGGTTGGAACTCTCAGGCTTATGTTGTGTGGCATGTCATTGATATACAGAAGGAATAGTGGAGGGCCCAGTCTCGAACCTTGGACAACTCCCCTTGTTATTTTGAGAGCTTCACTTCTATTGTCATCCAATACAACTATCTGCTGTCGATCAGATAGGTATGATCTGAAAAGGTCCAAGCAAACACCACGTATGCCATATCTCTCCAGCTTCTCAATATTGAGTGATTAACACAATCAAATGCCGCTGATAAGTCGGTAAATATTCCCAGACACTGATTTTTGTTTTCGAAACAATCTTGAATATGTTTGGTTAAAGAATCAATTGCCTCAGCTGTTGATGTTCCTTTCCGAAATCCAAATTGGCACAATATTTGTTTAGCATCCGTGAAGTCAACGAGGTGACTATAGACCACCCCTTCTAGTATCTTTGAAAATGCTGGCAGTATTGCAATTTGCCTAAAATTGTTGGCTATGGAAGGATCTCCTTTTTTGAAAATAGGGCAGATTTTGCCTATTTTCATTTTAGTTGGAAAGACTGCCTCTTCAAGACATGTATTCAAGACATCCACCAATGGGTCAATCAGCCATGCAGCACATTTTTTTATCATAAAGACAGTATTACCATCTATATCCTCTGATTTTTTTGCTTTCAGGTTGTTTAAAATGGTTTCCATTTCATGTTGGGTCACAGGGTTGAAGAACATCGAATTCATTATGTAGGTTTTCTTCATTAAATCTGTGGAATTAACATTGTTTTTCCGTAGATTTTTTATGATGTTATTTGCACTGTTTACAAAGAAGTTGTTTAGTTCATCTGTGGTCAGGTTTTCCGGTTTAACATGCTTCCTAGATCGCCCAGTTTCTGTATTGATGATATTCCAAATAGTTTTGTTTTTGTTGTCTGAGTTTTGGATTGGTGTGTTATATAAGGTTTTTTTATGTTTGTAGTAATTCGAGATATTTCTTTTTGTAGCTGACATAAGTTTGTTTGTTTCCTTCACTTCTATATGTTTTGTAGCAGGAATGGAGGAACATTAGACGTTCTTTCGCTTCCACAATGTCTGGGGTTATCTAACGTGGAATTGGTTTTGACAATCTTCTTTTTATTGGTTGTAATTGGAAGGATAAGTTGTAGTAGTTCATATATGTTCCAATGAAGATGTTGTACTTGTCCTCTGCTGACTGGGCTGAGAATACTTCTTTCCAATCCTCTCTACTCAAGTAGTACTGCATAAGATTGATTTCCTCTTCTGTGTATGCCTTCTTGATACGGATAATAATAATACGGTATAATATTGAAGATTCATTCAAATCGTCATTGAATATTGAATGCATTCACATCATAATTGAACAAGTAACATTGTACGGAGCAACTGAAATTCAATTTTTAAGAATTCCAATGCAATATCTAAAAACGAAAACGTGTCTGACAGAAAAAAGGCAGCCACCTTCATGGCACACTAATCTAACAAAAAAATGCTTGCTACCTTGGTTATCCCTAATATTAGGGATTGGCAATTTTTAAATTCAGAGAAAAAATTCATATTTTGAAAATTGCCTGAATGGAGGTAAGCATCGGAATACCTGCGAAAAATATTCTAACTCTAAGTGCCTCATTATGAAGAAAGCACATGCCGACAAGATCCTTATTAATCTTATTGGCTAATTTTGGATAATTTATCACCTGCAATACAAACCAGACTAGGTAGGTGAAAGCACACAGGCACAAGCTGTACCTGCACGGACAAACCCTCTTGAGCTCATTATTAAGTGACAATGATGATAATCGTTGTATTCAACATTTTACTTTATGGCGCATTTTGACAATGAAAATCTGTAACTACTAAGAACCCATTCATTCTATTCTCAACGATTTATTTAGATGTTCGGCCAGAATCACGAGAAATTGAATGAATGAAAAAAAATTTCATGTGTTACCATTATGAATAAGCTTCAAGACAAAATTTTTCTTTACGTTAATAATTCTTAATATATATGAAAATAGCCCAAGAAACTCGAAATGTACATGTCACATTTGCCGATAGTTAACCTCGCCACTAAACCATTATAGATAGAATTTATAATTTCAAAGATTCAAAATTCCCAAAAATATTCCAGTCGGTACAAAATATTTTTTAGGTTTTATAGCTATAGGTACATTAAGACCATTTCTTACACAACTACTCTGAAAATAAATCTCAAACATCTGGCAAAATTGAAAAATATTGCCACTGAGCGGGTTTGTAAAAACCCAATCGAAGTTTCAGCACCATCCCTTTTTTATGATTTTTGGCGAACATTCCAGTTGACGAATTTTGGCACCATCTGGAAGACATTTTGGGGAAAAAATTTTCGGTCCTTGCATCACAGATACAGATGAAGATCAGTTGCATCGTTATCTACGACCTGTGAACTAATCTTCTGAGCCCTATTTTTTCGTTCGAAGTTTTTGAAGTGATATTTTTTTTATTCTCGCTCTACTGAACTGTGCTTGTGTCATTGGAACTATATTGACTGTTAATATTTACACTGACATTCTGGTAGTGATAAGTTTGGAAGTGGTGGACAAATTATTTATTAATTTTTTTTTCTGCAAAAATCTCTCCTCCAAAAACTCGTAAAGTATAAATGAGCAAAACGAACGGACTGATGAGCAGAACGGAGCAAAACTTTCGATCGAAACCAATATCGGAAAGATCCGTTAAGGTGTAATATTACACCAGCAGGGCACTTTTGATTATCTAATCTCGGTAACGGTAAGTGGTAGAGAAAAACTAATTGCAGAATTGAAAAGAGCAAAACGCAGATATCTCACAAGCTAAGGTAAGAAAAAAAATTTTTTTTCTTCTCTGAAAACTCGAAAAGTGTAAATGCACAAAACGAACGGACTGTTGAGCAAAACGATAAACTAAGTGCTGAGCAAAATGAGAGCAAAACGAGGGCATAAAAATCGTAAAAAAATTCTTTGAGGTGCTCTGCTAGTGTAATGCCGCTCAACGAGCTGACTCTGGGGGTCGCGAACCGATTATTTAACCCTTAACTGGTATCCTCGTGTCAAAATGGATCGTATCGTAACTATCGTATCGTATGTCTCTCGGGTTTCGCGGGACGAAGTAGTCTTCTTATTTCCGCCGTCTTATATAGTCTCTCTTTGTCTGTATCGCTTTACTTCTGTTTATTCCATTATTTCTCTAATCAGTGGATTATTGTGTATTTTCATTTTTTCTTCCAGTTTTTCGTTCATTTTTTGTAGGTGCTCTTCGATTGTGGGATATCTATATCTCTTTGTGTAGTTGTTCATTCGTGTGATACCACGGTGCGTTTAGTGTCAGCCTTATCGATATGTTTTGAACTCTCTGAAGTCTTCTCATGTTCCTTTCTGTTGTGTTCTTCCAGCTTGTGGCTGCGTATGTCATCGGTCGTATTATTGTATTATATATCTGATATAGGCTGACCAGATAATCCCCAGTTCAATGACGGACAGACCTGGTGAATGTGTATATATTTATATAAAGGGCGAGTCTTTGAATCGTAAAAATATTTTACAGTATATTATTGAGGTCAAAAGAAAAAAATTTTTCATGTACCATTTTTCCGATTTAGCCTTGATAAAAAGATTTACATCGGGTTTCACAAAACTTTGATTGTCCGATCAACGATTTGATAGTCATTCGATTACTCAACCGAAATCACTGAGACCTTTCATTTCTTAATATATTGAAAAAATAGCAATTGAGAATAATTAAATGGATGTATGAACATCATAATTCGATGCGGGAATAATATTCTGATGATGATCATGACTGAATTATCGATTGAAAACAAATTGACGTCTATTCGTCCATCAAGCGTTGATTCCCTGATCAAGCTTTATGAAACCCGGCGATAGATTTTAAAAGAGTTGCATGCGGTCAAAGTAGGTACCCAATTTTTCGAATTTCATAGATAATTTTTATTTATGAACGCCAAATTACTCGAAATTCATTTCATTCGATAAAACCGTTTGTGAGAACTGAAAATAACATTTTTTCATGTTTTTCAACAACCTCACCCTGTATATGCCTCCAGCTACTCAGCTTCCTACCCCGTATAGTGTTAAATAAAAATGATTTATTGAAAACAGAAAAATAATATAAGTATATCACAACACAAAAACGAAGATATAATAATCTTAATACAATGGTTGTGCATTACACTGTGGAATGAGAACAGGTCTTCAGGCTTTGCTAAAGAAGCTTCTTCACCCCCAAAATTTGAATGTCTGAAATATTTGGTCAGGGAGGGAGACGCTGCTGCATTAACCATATTTTTATGTTTGTAACTTGAAACATGCCGTATAATATAACTTCTTTTTCCAAATACAATGCCGAATTGACCCTTCGTACATTGGACTTCAGAATAAGTTTTGTTTTTTTAAGGAATGGAAATTCTTTTGGAAGATTTTTGCACTTTCTTTCTTTATTATCCATCTCAAATGATCTTTAGAAAAATACTGAATTAAATTCAAGATTTTGACGGACGTTTTCCAGTGACGGACTTCTTGGACGATTGACGGACTGTCAGTCACAATGACAGACGTCTGGTCACTCTAATATATCTTCATTTTGTTTGTTTTATCTAGTTTGCTCTTTCTGTGCAGTAATGGGTACATGAAACCTTTGATTCTTCTTGCTTTAACTTCGACGTTCCTGACGTGTTTGATGAAATTCTATTTTTCGTCTAGGGTTATTCCTAGGTAGTTCACGCTTTTGGTCCATGGAAATGGTACATTGTTTATTTTTACGTTATTCGAGGGTCCTTTCCCTGTCCTCTTGTGTAGAAAATGATTCCGGATTTGCTCTGATTTTCCATTTGTTCATCCATTCTCCTATCCTGTGGCAATGTTTTTGCAGTTCCTTCTCTATTTTGAGGTTACTCTTGAGCTAGTTAATATAACCGTATCATCTGCGTATGATGTAATGATTGTGTTCTCGAATTGAGACGTTTTTGTTTAATGTCAGATAGTGTTAGACCGAAGGAAATAAGCTTACATACAGCGGAGCATTTTTCCGACCAAATCTAAGGAAAATAGCAACAGACCAGTTTATAATTATCAGGAAGTACTAATTAGTGGTTCTGAAAAGAACCTATTGGGTAGAACGAACGTGTTCCACTTCATTTTGAACTAGTGTACTTGGTGACTGCTTTGGTACCTTCGCTGACTGCGTGCTTAGCCAGCTCGCCAGGTAAGAGAAGCCGTACCGCAGTCTGAATTTCCCTGCTAGTAATCGTAGAACGTTTATTGTAGTGAGCCAGTCTGCTCGCTTCAGCAGCGATACGTTCGAAAATATCATTCACAAAACTGTTCATGATACTCATAGCTTTGCTAGAAATACCGGTATCGGGATGCACTTGTTTCAATACCTTGTAAATGTAAATGGCGTAACTTTCCTTCCTCTTCCGCTTCTTCTTCTTGTCAGTCTTGGAAATGTTTTTTTGGGCCTTGCCGGCCTTTTTGGCCGCTTTTCCGCTAGTTTTCGGAGGCATCGTAATGTGGATAACTTAATCGAATATACGGTCCTCTTGCCGACACAAAATATGAAATAGGAAAATATCACATTTTTGGCTCCGCCCATGAGTTATAAACATTGTTTATATTCGATAATTTTTTATTTATTACCTACCATTTGAAAATTCAAGTAAGCTAAAATGTCCGTAAATACTAAAATTTTAATGAATCTTTTTTCAAATGATATTCAATTAACAGATTTCTGCAGAATACACAGGATTTTCAGTGAATTCAGTAATAAAAGTACCTAATATAAACTGGACCTGTACTTAATTACCCTCGTGCTTATAGGCACCCTTTTTCACAAATGTTTAATTCTGTAACAGAGATGCCATAAATCTAAAATCTACAACTTTGTCGGCATTCTCTATAACAGTTACGGTTCTTTTTATGGGGCGGCTTCTTTCAAAGCGGTCAATCTTTGCTTCTTTCAAGCCCCCTGCCGAATTTCTGGAATATCATTGGGGTTTCTTTGATTCTTAACACATGATAATTGTTATTTTCATATTCAGTTTCTTTATAACTAAACAAACAGAAATTATGAATAAGTTGAAATTTCCAAAATGACCTTCATAAATATCAAAATGCTATTAAAATTAGCTTAACCCAAATGTTTTGTCCTGTCATTTGTAAACATGCTCCTGAGTTGGTTTATAGTACCACGGTCTCTAGAAATCTTATAAATGCAAAAATCAGGAAACCACCCCAGTTCAATATTTCAACAATTTTGGCTTTTCCAAACTAGTTGGTTTATAAGTACCATGGTTTCTAGAAATCTTATAAAAGCAAAAAGTTTCATTTTAGGTTTCATTTGTAAGTTGAGACTCAACGATTAGTGTATGTGTTACTTCACAGTGAAGGAGCTTTGAATTACAGTTCGTTGCTTCCACTATGAATGCAGATTTTAATGGTCAATTAGTCAAATAACGAGTTCAATTTCGAAAGAACTGTTCAATCTGAATCGAATCTCGTAATGAAACCTCGGAACATACAGAACATTATTATTAAGATATTAAATTTCTGCCGTATATTAATTTTCATGATTTTTTGATCAAAATCGCTATCATTCGATAGCTAGAGTGAAATTCTGAATATTCTGCACCTGAAATTATTCGGCAAAATTCCTGACCGTCAAGTGATTTTTAGAATTCGGGACTTCGGGAAATATTTACATTTTCCGAAAAAAATCACCTACCGTGTTCGATGGAAACATCTTATCTGACATCGTTTCTCTAGCGAGTGAAAATCTATAAAAGTAATATTTGATAGAAAATTCTAGAGGCCCTGAAAAGGGCCGGTTTAAAATGTTTTTCCTTCCAAAATTATATATGTTTTACTTTTTCTTTTTGGGAGACGTTACTTTCTTCGGAGCCGTTACTGATTTGACCGTTTTTGGTTTCGGTGCTTTGGGCTTCTTCGTCGGCGATTTGATTGCCTTCTTAGCTTTCGAAGGAGATTTCGTTAATTTTGGCTTCTTCTTTTCTGTAGCAATTGCCGCTCTCTTTTTCGACTTACTCACTGTAGATGTAGACCTGGCAGGGGATTTGTTCTTCTTGTCGGCTGCCGTTGTAGATGATGCATTCTTATTTGCTCCATCGGCCGACTCGACCAATTTTTTCGCAACCTTCTTCGACGCGTTAGTTGTAGATCCGGCAGCGGCCAATTTGAAAGAACCAGACGCTCCTTTTCCTTTGGTCTGAATCAAGGAACCGGACTGTACAGCGGACTTCAGATATTTTCTTATGAACGGTGCAAGTTTTTCAGAATCGATATCGATCCCCGGCGATCTATACCGCACCAGAGGAAAGCTCTGGTATCGGTCTCCGGGGACCGATGCCGCACGGTAAACGAATCTTGAAAAATACATATTGATTATCAAAGATATTACACACCAAGATAGAGCATAGTGAGGGAGAAACGTCCTCGAAATGAGCTTTATGTTTATATTTTGATCAAAACCTTAGAAATTATAACTTACATAGGTTAGTATATAAACATAAACCTTATTTCGAGGACGTTTCTCTCTCACTATGCTCTATCTTGGTATGTAATATCTTTGATAATCAATATGTTTTTATGCAAGTTCTTGTTTACAAAAAACATATTAAAAATCTTATACGAGTCTACCTTAAAAATACCCATTTACTGAAGTCGACAGTTCTATCAGGAAATCGTCGATTTTCTTGTAAGAAATGTTTGATTCAAAGAACCACGTAATTATAACATTGATCGTTTTTGTTAAACCAATACAACCAAACCCCTTAAAAAGTGTGTTTAATCAATGGATTAACTACAATTAGTATTTATAGGAGGTATGTATGCTATGTATATTTTGAAAATGTTTAAGATACCTGGTAGTATCTCTATGACAGTAAATTTAATATTTTTCTTTTTAGAAATCAAGCATCCGCTTCAGCTTCCCAGAGAGGCTATCGACACTGCTGACTTTATACTATTCTTGGATGAGCTATTTGATTAGTTGGGAGCAGGCGATACAAATTTTCAACAGTATATCATTTAATTGCCCTCGAAAGAAAAGATCTGTTGTGCTGCCCACTTCGAAGAATATAGTGACAACATGAACAAGAAATACTAACCAAAATGTTGAACACTTTATTTCATCATTTAAAACTTTAGTTATTAATATTATCATGTCAGTGCATTCCTGGGGATCTAACTGTGAGGAAGATAAAACAGAGAGTCGTTTTCTTTTGTATTGAAAGATCTTTAATTTCAATTGATTTTCGATCAGAAATATTATTATTGTTTATTATAATTATTATCGTAAGAAAATATGTGACCTATTGACATTTTACCTCTGCTCATATATTTATTGTCATACTTATAGCTTTTGTATTTCCATATTTATTATCTCTGGTGGAAATATCAATATAATGTAAATTTTTCATAAGACAAGTTTTTATTTCCCCTCAAAATTCGACGTCATAATCCATATTATTCTATAGAAGTCTAAAACACCAGTCAATGAGCTATTTTAAATTTCGCGCCTTGCGATTTCAGTTTTCAGTTATACCGACATTACTCCCCGTTGGTTGAGTGGCAGCCGCATGAGGGCGCTAAGGGCGCCGCATAGAAACGTTGATTCATTTAATTTTGATATTACCGGATGACAGTTCCTTCTTCAGTAAATTGATCCAAATATGATCTATTCCTACCGAACAATTTGCCAAATTATTATCTTGATCCAATAGAATACACACAGACTCTTTAATCTTTCGTTTATAATGGTCTGGCTCCGTCATTAAAATTTTAGTGTTATTCCAATCCATCATGTGGTCTCCCGTATTAGAAAAAATATGATCTGCGATCTGTGATCGATTAATTTCTCTATTTTTAATATTATTTTTATGTTCGCGTTTTATTATTTCTAGAGGTCTGGACGTTTCACCTGTTAAAGATTGTAATGCTCTATATCAAAAGAATATATATAGGTACCACAAATGCAGGGTTGTTGTAAGTTCAATTTTTTGATTTTTGTTTTTCTTTCAAAGGTTTAGTTTTTGTTAATATAGATCTTAAATCATTTTTCTTTTTAAAAACAGTTCTTATGTTGAATTTCGAACCGATTCTTCTTATTTTTTCTGAAAGGCCATTAACATAAGGAATTACGTTCAATAAATTTGGTTGTTAGCTCTATCATAAAGTGTTTTAATAATACCTCTTTTGACACTTACTTGGTGATTGGAATAAATATTCAAATATCTATTAGTATGTGTCTTTTTTCGGTATACGCTCGTTTCGAAATAATTCGAAAACTTTTTTATTGAAACATCTAGGAATGAAATTTTGTTATCCTGCTCTAATTCCATTGTGAATTTTATTGTAGGTGTTTTGTTCTTAATATGATCAAAAAAATTCTCTAGTTCATCTCTACCATGTTGACAAATCACATAAATATCATCTACATATCGCCACCAAGTCTTTGGTTTTAGTGGATATGTGTCTATATATTTTTGTTCGAAATATTCCATGAATAAGTTACTCATTACTGGTGATAAAGGAGAACCCATAGCCATACCAAATTTTTGTTTATAGAAAACATCATCTAATTGAAAATATGGAATTCAGGCAAACTTCTAATATCTCCATTATATCATCAATAGTCAATTTCGAATTTTCATAAATGGTTCAATCATTAATCAATTTTGTTATCACTATTTCAAGAGTTCTATCAACTGGAACATTTGGAAAAAGATTTACTACATCAAAACTTACTAAGATGTCTGTTGCATTTAGATTAGAATTTCTTAATTTTTCAAGAAAGTGTTGGGCATTTTTCAAAAAAAATAGTTGATTTTCCTGTTAATGGGTTCAAAAATTGTAATATATATTTTGACAGGGGGATCCGAGTGAACTTACTATTGGTCTTAAAGGAATAAGAGGTTTATGCATTTTAGGTAGACCGTATAAATGTGGGGGTTTGTTATAAGATGGTGTGATAAATTTCTTTTGAGCATATGTGAATTTTTTGGAATTTTTTGAAATAATTTTCTTCACTTTATTCTCTGCGACAGAAGTTGGATATTTTTTGATTTTGGAATATTCATCGGTATCATTAACAATTTCTAAAAGTTTTCTTTTATATCCATTTGAATCCATAATAATTGTTGCATTTTCTTTATCGGCAGGTAGAATCTAATGTTATTATCATTTTTCAATGAAGTTGTAGTTTTATTCTCAATTTTATTCATATTTGGTTTTATTTTAAAAGGTTTATCAAGTAACAATTTATTTAGTACTCAAAATTCATTCGATTTATCAAGCGGAAGTTTTTGGGCTGTTTTTTCAATAGCTGTTATTATATCTAATGTTGGAATGTTTTTTGGAGTTATAGCAAAATTGAGTCCTTTTGATAATATTAAGTTGATTACCGTTTTATCAATGAAGTGATTTTCGTAATGTTGAATTTTTGTTGGTTTTCTTCCATTAGCAAAGAGGTCTAGAATATAAAAAAAGAGGTCAAAGAAATATAAAAACTAATATATGAATAACTGAAAAGAAGGAATCAAAAATTTTTTGGATAAATCATGTAAAAAAGAAACATCGAAAAAAACTGACACAAAAATATCAAATACATATAAAACTCACCCCATCAGAATACTTGTAAAAATTACACACAGATTTAATAAAACATATTCCGTGAATCCAAAGCAAATTCGGCACTATTGCACAATAAAGTCCATTGGTGACATCCAGGCGAGGCGTGCCGAATTTTGTTTTACGGAAGAATTCCGGTGAAACAAATTTCTCACAAAAACTGTTGAATAAATGCGAACTTGCGAACCAAATCTTGATATTACAAACAATTGAAACGCTTTTGTTGAATGTCAGATAGTGTCAGACTGAAGTAAATTAACTTACATACAACGGATCATTTTGCCGATCAAATCTAAGGAAAATAGTAACAGACCAGTTACTAATTATCAGGAAGTACTAATTAGTGGTTCTGAAAAGAACCTATTGGGTTAGAACGTATGTGTTCCACTTCATTTTGAACTAGTATACTTTGTGACCGCTTTGGTACCTTCGCTGACTGCGTGCTTAGCCAGCTCGCCAGGTAAGAGAAGCCGTACCGCAGTTTGAATTTCCCTGCTAGTAATCGTAGAACGTTTATTGTAGTGAGCCAGTCTGCTCGCTTCAGCAGCGATACGTTCGAAGATATTCACAAAACTGTTCATGATACTCATAGCTTTGCTAGAAATACCGGTATCGGGATGCACTTGTTTCAATACCTTGTAAATGTAGATGGTAGATGATAACTTTCCTTCCTCTTCCGTTTTTTCTTCTTGTCAGTTTTGGAAATATTTTTCTGGGCCTTGCCCGCCTTTTTAGCCGCTTTTCCGCTAGTTTTCGGAGGCATCGTAATGTGGAAAACTTAATCGATTTTTTTTTTTTTTTTTTTTTTTTTTTTTTGGTGTAGCAGGGGGAAAATCTGCAAACAGACGAACACACCCTCTGCTGAGGGGGAACAGTGTGGGGATTCTCACTCTCTGAGCTCGAGACCCACTAAAAACCCTTAACTGCTTCTTCATAGGTTCCGGGCATTTTGCCTATTAACCAGTTGACTCTTATGGTTTCTGGACTCTCACACGATCATAGTCGTGTTGATAGTTGTTTGCTGCCTATAGCTTTTATAGGTTAAGCTCTTCTTTGGTTACATTTAAATCCTTAACTGATCTCTCGGTCTTCGGTGGTAGGTTCTTGACCTTCTAGCTTCTTCTGTTGGATCGTAGTCAACTAATCTTCGTAGTTCCTCATTTGGATGTTGTTTGGCTTTGTCGAATATCCTTTCCGCCTTTCTCTTCATAAATTCTGTAACTGGTTCCCATTCCAAGTCCTTGTAGATTTGTTTGTTCCTAACAAACCAGGGTACGTCCATCGCCATTCTAAGGAGTTTATTTTCAGTGGCCTGTATTCTCTTGATGTGGGTCTTGGCTGCGAAGCCCCATGCCGCCGATCCATATGTGAGTTGTGGTCGCGCAATAGTTTTAATCATCGTCAACTTGATGTTCTTATTCATATGACTTCTTCTGCCTATGAGTGGATAAAGTTTACTCATTGCGGCTTTTGTTTTATCAACAGCACATTTGATGTGGTTTTTCCATGTAAGTCCTCTGTCAAGCGTCACTCCTAGGTATGTTGCTTCATTTTTCCATTCAACCTCTTGTCCATCAACTTCAAGGTTTTCTTCCATCCTCAATCTTCTCTTTTGCAGTAATATTGCTTGAGTCTTTCTTCCATTGATTTGGATTTTCCATTTGATGCACCATTTGAGTAATTCATCTATGGCTTCCTGCAGTCTCCGGTGTATGATCTCTGGGCGTCGATGTCTGAACGCTATTCCTGTGTCATCTGCGTACAAGGTGAGCATATTCCTAGCATTCTTCGGGATATCATAAACGTATATTACGTAAAGCAGAGGTCCAAGTACCGATCCTTGAGGCACTCCCGCTTCCAATTGTCTGGTTTGAGAGGTTGCTCCATCTATCTTCACATAAAAGTTTCTATTCCTCAGATAGTTCCTTATAATCTTGCATAGCTTGGTCGAATATCCTGCTTTTTTCATCTTGTAGATTAGGCCTTCGTGCCATACTCTATCAAAAGCTCTCTCGATATCCATCAGAACTAATCCTGTGGCCTGTTTTGTCTGCATTCCTTCGGTGACGTATTCTATGAGCCGTAGTAATTGGAGTTCAGTCGAGTGTTCTCGTCGAAATCCAAATTGTTCGGGTGGGATTATCTTCAACATTTCTGTTTCCTCATTCAGCCTTTTGGCGATAACCCTCTCGACGACTTTTCCTAGTGCTGATAGTAGGCTGATTGGTCTATAATTTTGAGGAAATTTCCGTTCCTTTCCAGGCTTGTTGAAAACTATAATTTCTGCAGTTTTCCATCTCTTTGGGTAGTATTCGGTCCTCATCACTCCGTTTGTTATATTCGTCAAGGCTGCTATTCCTTTTCTAGGCAATTTCTTCAACATATAATTCGTTATCCTATCTTCTCCCGGTGCTTTCCGGTTTTTCAGTTTCATTATGATCTCTTTGATTTCTGTTGGTGAAGCCGGTTTTGGAATGAATTCGGTTTCCGGTGGTTCCATCATCAGTTCTTCGTTTGCCTCCACTTCTTCTTCTAGATCTTCATTGTCATCATCATTTCTGTAATTTATTCTGGCTTCTCTCTCAATTGAGTCGGCAAGTGCTTCGGCTTTTTCAAGTCTCGTATATACCATTCCGTTTGTTCCATGCAGTGGAGGTATAACTGTCCGTTCTCGTCGTAAGCGTTTTTGCATTTTCCAAGCCGAGTGATCTATTGTATTCAGTTCCCTTAATCTCTGGTTCCATCTGTTATTACGCAGTTCTGTTAAAGCATTTTTCAATATTTGACTATGCTTATTCAGTTTCTTCTTGTCTTCTTCTCTTTTTGTTGTTCTGTAGATTTTCCTGAGTCTTCTGTTCTTTTTTATAAGTTCCTTTATATCCCTTGGCGTATCTCCGTGTGAATGTTTCGGAATTGGTTTCCTTATTCTCTTGGTGCTTTCTTCATAGGCTTCTTTTATATGATTTTCCAATTTTTCAACTGCTTCATCTAATTCATCCTGGGTGTTTATTTGGGGAATTTCCCTGATTTTCTCCTGCAGTAAATTCTTATATTTCTCCCAGTCTGTGCGATCCTTGGTTTGTGTCTCTTCTTCGTTTCTTGGGCCATGTCCCACTATGAATTCTATGGGATTGTGGTCTGAAGTTCCGTCTTCTATTGTATCAATGCTGATTTCTTCAGTGATGTCTTTCATTACGACAATGTCCAGTACATCGGGTAGTCCATTTACTCTTGGTATGTAGGTCGGTATATCAGGTCCTATCACAACTGCATTAAGTTTTTCAGCATAAATCTTCAGTCTTCTCCCGTTTGTATTTTCCACCCTACTGTTCCATTCCTGCGATTTGCAGTTAAGATCACCAATTATGATTTTCGGGTGTCTTCCTTCTAGTAGCATTTTTAGATCCTCTTCCAGCATGTCCTTATCCGGTGATTTATAAGTTGAAATAATCTTCACTTGTCCTCGATTAGTATTCACAATAATCGATATTGCTTCTACTTCTTGTCCATTGAATATTTGGTCGAAATGGTGATCCATATTCCTTCTAGCCAGTATAGCAACGCCACCTGTGCTGTTAGGTCTATCATTTCTGTAAATATCGTAATTGGGAAATGCTATCCGAACGTTGGGGTTAAGTCTCGTTTCTTGGAGAGCTATGACATCCGGTCTCTTCTCTTCAATCAGTTCTTCGAATTCTGATCTGCGGGCTCTCAATCCTTCGACGTTCCAAGAGACGATTATGAGATTGTTCTTTATCGTCGTGTCAGCCATTAAATATTCTTAATAATTTGCTGCATCTTCTTCTCAATCTCTTTCTCCAGATTCTGCATCATCGTGCTGAGGAGGTTTTTCGTGAACTTATCCAGTTCCTCAGTGATTCCAGAAATTCCTTTTCTGGTTTCGGCTTTTTTGACGGTTTTTGCCTTTTCCGTCTTTTTCTCTGGTTTCTTCGTCTCTTTGACCACTTTGGTTGCAGTTTCCTGGGGTTTCTTCACTTCCGAAGAGTTTTGGGATGGCCTCGGTGTATTTTGTGTTGGCCTCGAGCTGGTCTGGTTCGATCTTGGCGATCTCTTGGTCTTTTTAGTGACCAATTTCCATTCGCTACATCCCTTGTAGCTAGCTGGATGTCCTTGCTCTCCACAGAGAACACAAGAGGCATTTCGCTCCTCGTTCTCCCTGGTAAGCGTACACTCCTTGGAGCTGTGATTACCGGAGCATTTCACGCACCTCCATGGAAAAGTGCACTTACTTTGGGCATGTCCATATCGCTGACAGCGGTAACATTGTCCAGGCCCAATCGTCCTTCTCTTAGGTTCAACAACACAGTTCATGTTGTAGAGCCTTTTCACCTCGAAGATACCCTTATTCTGGGTTTTAACCAGCAATAAGGGCATCGGCTGTTTTGTTTTATTTGAGGTCATCCTTATGACCTCAGCATCGACGATCCCTTGATCCTTGAGGTCGTCAAGGATCGTCGGGATATCTGCATCCAGCGGTAGGTATCTCACTACCGCGTATATTTTCTTTTCTTCCTCCCGTTGAAGAGTGTAAAACTCCCTATTTATTTTATGAAGGAAGTCCGTCATCCTTCTATGATCATCGGCGCTTTGTGGGACGATTCTTATACCGTCCTTTACTGTCGTCGCTCTTTGGTATTTAATACCGTTTCGCATTAACGCGTTCGAAATTGAAGTCCATTCGGACGTACCTCTCAGGGTGACAGGGGGGATTTTTTCTTTTCTCTCCACTGGAGTGGTTTTCTCTTGGTCTGGGGTTTCCAAGACTCTTTTCTTGTTTGCATCTTCATTTGACGAGGAGCTATCCTTTCTCACTCTTTTGGCGGGTGGGGAAATTTTGGTTTGAGGGGTTTTGACCACCTCCATCTTCTGTTTTGGAACCGGTAAGTTCACTTCTTGGACATTTTTCAAAATAATGTTCTTCTTGAGTGCTTTGGAGTAACTTTCCTTATTTCCCTCCTGCAACTCGAGCCTCTCCCTGAGATTTTTAATCTCAGCAACTAAGCTAGATACGCATCTATCTAACTCATTCACCCTCGCTTTCAAACTTGCGTTCTCCTCTCTCAAAATATCGTGTTCGGACACGACATTAGCGATTTCTGGCGCGTCTTCTTCCATTACGGAATCGCAGTCCGAATGGTCAGACATTTTAGAATCTAATTAATGATTACTTTGCTACTCAAAGAAATTGGAAATAAAATTTTTCAAGACAAAAGAAAAATGGCTAAGTTATATATTTTCTATACTATGAGAAAAATAAATCGACTCACCAGTGATATCCGTGGAACCAGCGATCTTGGAGGTGATCTGGACTCTACACTGAACACACTGAATTTGAACGAATTTCCGCTCTATAACGCATACACTTATAGAACTTACAAAAAAACTTCGGAAGTTTCGTAGACGGAATCAAAAATTCCGTAGCTTCGCTAGTGTCAACTTTCACTTCGACTTTCTCTTTTACAACACGAGAGATGACGTATCGCACTGCATCGCTAGTGTACACTTTCACTTCGACTTTCTCTTTTACAACACGAGAGATGACGTATCGCACTGGTATCATTCAACACATCTACCTGCTTCAACGTCTCGAGGTTGACTGAAATGACTGAATATGACTTAATCGAAAATATGGTCCTCTTACCGACACAAAATATGAGATAGGAAAATCTCACATATTTGGCTCCGCCCATGAGTTATAAACATTGTTTATATTTGATAATTTTTTATTCAGTACCTACCATTTGAAAATTCAAGTAAGCTAAAATTTTAATGAATCTGTTTTCAAATGTTAGTCAATTAACAGATTTCTGCAGAATGCAGAGGATTTTCTGTGAATTCAGTAATAACAGACAGTTCCTAATTTAAACTGGACCTGTACTTAATTATTCTCGTGCTTTTAGGCACCCTTTCTCACAAATGTTTAATTCTGTAACACAGATGCCATCAAACTAAAATCTACAGCTTTGTCGGCATTCTGTATAACAGTTACGGTACTTTATATGGGGCGGCTTCTTTCAAAAAGGTTAATCTTTGCTTCTTTAACGCCTCCTGCCGAATATCTGGAATATTGTCGGGGCTTCTTTGATTCTAAACACATGATAATTGATAATTGTTATTTTCATATTCAGTTTCTTTATAACTAAACTAACAGAAATTATGAATAAGTTGAAATTTCCAAAATGACCTTCATAAATATCAAAATTCAATTAAAATTAGCTAAATCCAAATTTTTGGCCTGTTATCTGGAAACCAACCCAGTTCAATATTCCAATCCAACAATTTTGGCTTTTCCAAACTAGTTGGTTTATAGTGAGGTGACCAGACGTCCGTCATTGTGATGGACAGTCCGTCAATCGTTCAAGAATTCCGTCACTGGAAAACGTCCGTCAAAATCAATTTTTGTCAAGAATAATCGACTATTCGAGATGGATAATAAAAAAAAAAGTGCAAATTTACGGAAGATCTTTCAAAAGAATTTCCATTCCTCAATAAAACAAAACTTGATTCTGATGTCTGAAGTCCACTGTACGAAGTGTTTAAGCACTGCATATGAAGATACAATCATCTATTTACACTGTCCCAAATGCATCAATCAAAGATATTAAGTATTTCTCTCCTGTCGGAAGTTAGCAAATATATTTTCACATATGTATTGAAATAGCTATACACAGTTATCATTGAATAACTCCACAGTGTTTCCAAAGTTTATTTGTAGTTTTCGAACCAATAAACATTATTATGACTTTAGCCTTGCGGCTTTCACACTCCTCTCCAGAGGAAAATTCACTTATCCCAGATATCTGAGATATCAAAAGGTTCCAGGGTTTCGGGCTCGTGGTGGTGGTGGGGTTCGGGTCGCTCCTCGGCTTCCTGCTGTAGGTTGGATTCCTGCTCCACCCGCACTTCCTGTCGGAGCAGACGGTGTTCCTCTGCATTCCCCATGTACTTGCGTACAGTTCTCGCCGTTCCGAGCAGTACCGCCTTCTGCATGACTTTATAAATATTTTCGTCCAACTGAAGTTTTCTCAAGTTCTCCAGTAGTTTCTTCGGTATCAGGCCTGTAGATGAAATGACAATAGGGATGGTCTTTATATCTTTCAGCTTCCACTGTCTTCTGGTTTGTTCCTCGAGATCTCTATATTTTGAAATTTTTTCAGTGTGTCTATCTAGAAGATTGTTATTACGTCGATGAATAGTGCTGTGTCCTCATCCTTATTGAGCAATATGAGGTCTGGTCTATTGTGGGTTATTTTCCGGTCTGTGAGAACAGTGCGATCCCAGTAGAGCTTGTGATGTTCGTTTTCCAGCACAGCATCTGGATGGTAATTGTAATAAGGAATCCTTTTCGAAGTTAGAAGTTGGTGTTTTAGTGCCAATTCTTGGTGAAGAATCTTGGCAACAGCATCATGTCTATTTTTGTACTCCGTGCCCGCGAACTTCTGACATCCCCCGGTGATGTGCTGGATAGTTTCATGTGTCGCACAGCCATAACGACAGCTATCGTCCGCCACTGAGGCATCCTTGGCGATGTATCTCATGTAATTTCTTGTTGGAATCACCTGATCCTGGATGGCGAGCATGAAGCCCTCTGTCTCAGGAAACAACCTTCCGGAAGTCAGCCAGTAGTTCGACGCAGATATGTCGACGTAATCATGGTTGACCTCATTCTGGTGCCTCCCATGCAAAGGTTTGCCAATCAGTTTCTGCATTTTACTTTCTGCAGAGTGTTCGACGGTTTCCAAGTGATCCTGGTGTAGCTTTAATGGTGTAGATGTATCAGCAACACAAACTACTCGATGGAGTTCTGACGAAGCTGCCTTGCTCAAGAAATAGTTTCGAAGTCCTTCAATTTCCTGGGACATACGGTTGGACAAATCAACAATTCCTCTACCCCCAAGATGTCGTGGCAGCTCTGTCCGTTCTATTGAGCTTTTGGGGTGATGTTTATTGTGTTTAGTCAGCATCGTCCTTATTTTTCTCTGTAAAGCTGCTAAATCGGTGGTCGTCCAAGAGATAATACCAAATGAATAGCTCAGCGCCGAGCAAGCGTAGGTGTTAATATTATTATTATTATTATTATTATTATATTTTTTGAACAGATGCAGAGCCCGCAAGGACTTAACCTCCTAGCCGGTTATACATCCTAGGAGCAAAAAAACTGTATGATCGCTGGGTTGTTCTCTTAACCATCAATGGTGCGACAAAATGATCCTCACAGCGGTACAGGGGTACCTACCATCCCTACCAATTTTTTCACTGTACTGTTAACATGTATATCCCATCTCCGGTGACAGTCTATCATCACACCCAGGTATTTATATGTCTTCACAGGTAGAATCTCAAATGTTGTGTCTCCTTCCATATGTAAGCAGTCAAACGTGGGGCAACCTGCTGCATTGCAGGAGAATGGCATATAACAAGTTTTCTTGATATTCATCCTTAACAATCTTCCATCCAACCAGTCCTTCAACACCTGCAAACCACTATCCACCTTAGATCTTAGTATTGCCCAGTCATCCGACATGAAAAATATAGCCGTATCATCTGCATAGCCAACAATATCACCATCAACGTCCAGCGAAAACAGTTTGTTAATATAGATGTTGAATAGAATGGGTCCTAAGACGGATCCCTGTGGAACCCCACAGTTTTGATTCCGCCTATAGAACTTCCGAAGTTTTTTGTAAGTTCTGTAAATGTATGTGTTATAGAGCGGAAATTCGTTCAAATTCAGTGTATTCAGTGTCTTGAGTCCAGATCATTGATCGATGGTTCCACGGATATCACTGGTGAGTCGATTTATTTTTCTGATAGTATAGAAAATATATAACTTAGCCACATAGCTTAATAGTAACATAGTAGTGAGGATTTCCAATATTTCATTATTATTCAGAAATACCACATATAGTTCAATACGGACAAAAAGCCATGTCGGAGGTCTCAGACGATGAGAGATCCTACATGGAAGCTACGGACACCGAAGAATTCAGTGATGAAGAAACAGAGGAGCTTGTAAGGCTCAAAGAAGGGAATGGGCAGTTGAAGGCTCAAAAAAATAAACTAACCGAAACCGTGACTCCGTTGGTCGGGGAAATACGCCTCTTGAGAGAGGAAGTTAATAAAAACAAAGCCCCTCAATCCCCTAGTTTTGCTGAAATTGCAAAACAGATTGCGGCACAGAAATCCCCCACATTTGCAGAAATTGCAAAGCCGGTAGCGGTCCCCAAAAAAAACCTCCAAACAGGTAGTAGCTCCAGAACCGGAAATGAAGAAAAATTTTGCAACTCAAGTTGCAAAAACCCAGAACGCGCCGTCCACAAAACGCGCGCGTAAAGAAAGTTCATCTTCAGACGAAGAGACCGCAAAAAGGCTACGGAGTTGCCTGAAAAAGATAAAATTCCTTCCATCACGACGATGGGTACAGCCGATTGGGAAGAGATCTCAAAAGCTCTCTTCATGAAGAAATTCGGCTACAACAGAGCAACCGTCATAAAAGACGGAATCAGGATAGTAGCCTCGACTGTGGACGACTACAGGAACATTACGAAATATGTATTTTGACCAGATTGGTAAGGAGTACTTCACCTACCAGATGGAGGAAGAGAAAAAGATCTACGCATTCATTCATTGCTGTATCCCTTTACCGGGAATAAATCTACAAAAAGAAGAAGAAAAAAAAAAAAAAAAATTCGAACATACTTGTAACTTCTTAGTGCTAGTTGCGACTGTGTGCCCTCCTGTGACTAAAGAGACCCAACCGTGACCTGCAGATCCTTCCACACTTATACTGGCCTCCTGGTTTCCGGGCTCCCTCAGTGAGTTCGCCGTATAGAGCTATTTTGGGGAGTCTTGTGTCTTGCATCCTCAGAATGTGGCCGCTCCATCTGAGTCGGGCCCTCGTTACTTGAGTCTCAATTGTTGTAAAACTCGCGCGCTGCAAGACTTCTGCATTCGAAACTTTGTGGAACCATCTGATGTGCATTATCTGTCTTAGATGACGTTGCTGCGTCTGTTCAAGCTGTTTAATATGTCGCCTGTAGGGAGTCCAGCTTTCGCTTCCGTAAAGAAGCGTTGGGAGGACCACTGCTCTGTAAACAGCTGTCTTGGTCTTCAGATTGAGGTCGTGATTTTGGAACACTCTGTCCTTCAGCTTCCAGAATGCCCGTGATGCCGAATTGATACGGTTGTGTATTTCCGTGTCAAGGTTAGCCCTAGTATTTATGAAGCTTCCCAAGTATTTGAACTTCTCGACCTGTTCTAGAGCTTCATTGTCCAGGCTGATATCTGTTTGAAGGCTTTCTGGCGGACTTACCAGGATTTTGGTCTTGTCAATATTGAGTCTAAGGCCAAAAGCTTCGTATATATAATTATAGGTGTCCATCATTATCTGTAGATCCTCTGAGCTGCTAGCGATGAGTGAACAGTCGTCTGCATATTGAAGTTCCGTGATAAACTTGGTACGGGTTTTTGCTCTGAGGCGCTTCAGGTTAAACAGGCCTCCATCAAATCTGAATCTTATCCCAACACCTCTTACGGGCATGCTCATGTCAGCAATTATCGATACAGCTATGGCGAAAATATTGAACAGTAAAGGCGCTAATACGCAGCCTTGTTTTATTCCAGAGTTGGTTGAGAAATGGTCGGTTGTAGAGCCATTATGCTGTATTCTAGCGGTGTTGTTGGTATGAAGGCTTTTACACACTGCTAGGAATTTTTCGGGTACTCCTAGACGTGCCATGATTTTCCATAGCGCTCTCCGATTCACCGAGTCGAATGCCTTGCTTAAATCAATGAAGGCTGTATAAATCCTTGATTGTTGTTCACGGGCCTTTTCTTGTAGCTGTCGCAGTGTAAAAATTAGGTCCACCGTACCTCGATTTGGTCGAAAGCCGCACTGGGATTCAGGTAAAAGCTTCTCTAAGAGTGGAACCAGACGATTAGCCATAATCTTCGAGAGAATTTTACCGGTCACATTAAGCAACGATATGCCCCTGTAATTGTTGCAATTCGACGTATCGCCTTTGTTCTTATAGAGGTTGATAACTAAAGCGTTTCTGAAGTCTTGTGGCACATCTCCCTGTTCCCAGATCTTGCGGAATAGTATTAGGAGACTATTGACAATGTCCTCATCCAAGGCTTTGAATATCTCCGCCGGAATGCCGTCTAGACCAGGTGACTTATCATTTTTCATATTTTTAATCGCGCTTATGATTTCCGACATTGAGATTTCGTCATCAAGCGATGTCATCGGACTATACGCGGGGAGCAGGTCTAAAATGGATAAATCCGAGTCGTTATTTTGATTCAAGACCTGTGAGTAATGGTCCTTCCATCTTTCGAGAATTTTTCTATCATCAGTTAGAATAGCTCCATGAGCATCTCTTATAGGAAAGCTAGCTTTTCTGCTTGGACCGTAAACAGTTTTAATAGCTTCGAAAAAACGCCTGTAGTCATGGTTATCGGCGTAAGCTTGTATTTCCCTAGCTTTTTCTTTCCACCAGCTGTCCTTGATTTTTCTTATTTCTTGACGGACCTCGCGTTATATGTTTATGAAACCTATTTGGGCTGCAACATCGCCAGGCTTGTTAATTGCGGTTTTCATCGCTTTGTGTTTTGCGTCCAAAAGGGGTGCGATATGAGTTTCGCTGTCGGCAAACCAGTCTGGGGATTTTCGGGAGCGTTCTGTGCCCAGTATTTCTTTCGCTGTATTTGTAAGGGATGACTTGAAACGGAGCCAATGAGTCTCAATGTCGTCGTTATAATCCGGTGGTGTTAGGCTATCTTTGACGGCAGCTGTGAATCTGTCCTTTGTAGAAGGTAGTTTGGATATTTGAAGGCGCTCTCTTAGATACTTCGGCTTGCGTTGGTATTTTGGGCGCATTGAGATTTTCATTCTCGAGATTACCAGCCTATGATCAGTCCAGCACTCCAGATCTGCTCTGGGTTTAGTGACCAACACCTCTTTCAGATCTTTCCTTCTCACGATCACATAGTCGAGGGTATGCCAATGCCCTGAGCGCGGGTGGCGCCAGGTCCCCCTTGAATTGGGTCTCGTAATAAAATAGGTGTTCGTTATACACAGATTGTGTTCTGCACAAAGAGCCAGCAGACGTTCTCCATTCGAATTGATGCTGTCTGTGCCGTGTTTCCCTATTATTCCCGGCCAAAGTTCTGAGTCTTGACCTCTGCCCACTCTAGCGTTGAAGTCTCCAAGGAGAATAATTCGTTCCCGTTTTGGGATTTTACTTAATGTAGCAACGAGTGTTTCGTAAAAAGTGTCCTTTAAGTTGTCAGAGGAGTTCAAAGTGGGTGCGTATACTGCAATGATGTTCACAAACGTGTTATTCGCTGCAGGAAAACGTAGGGTCATTAAACGTTCTGAGATACCAACTGGATTTTCGGTAAGTTTGGCGGCCAGGTCGTTTCTAATGGCAAAGCCTACGCCATGTTGTCTGATTTCGCCTTCCGGCAAGCCTTTCCAGAAAAAAGTATACGCTTGTTCTCATTCATTCATTCATTGCTGTATCCCGTTACCGGGAATAAATCTACAAAAAGAAGAAAAAAAAAAAAAAAAAAAAAAAAAAAAAAAAAAGAAAAAAAAAATAAATAAATTTGAACAGACTTGTAACTTCTCAGTGCTAGTTGCGACTGTGTGCCCTCCTGTGACTAAAGAGACCCAACCGTGACCTGCAGATCCTTCCACACTCAGGGCATGGATAGTCTCCAACCAGATCTGGCCGCCGCTGTATCCTTCTCGATTCTCCATTATAACTGTGGACCAAAGACCTCCACTGTGACCTGTCTAACGCTAGTTGTTCCCAGTTATGATTAGCATTAACTGATTTTAGGGATTGATGTAGTGTATCCTTAAACCGCTTATACTGGCCTCCTGGTTTCCGGGCTCCCTCAGTGATTTCGCCGTATAGAGCTATTTTGGGGAGTCTTGTGTCCTGCATCCTCAGAATGTGGCCGCTCCATCTGAGTCGGGCCCTCGTTACTTGAGTCTCAATTGTTGTACAACTCGCGCGCTGCAAGACTTCTGCATTCGAAACTTTGTGGAACCATCTGATGTGCATTATCTGTCTTAGATGACGTTGCTGCGTCTGTTCAAGCTGTTTAATATGTCGCCTGTAGGGAGTCCAGCTTTCGCTTCCGTAAAGAAGCGTTGGGAGGACCACTGCTCTGTAAACAGCTGTCTTGGTCTTCAGATTGAGGTCGTGATTTTGGAACACTCTGTCTTTCAGCTTCCAGAATGCCCGTGATGCCGAATTGATACGGTTGTGTATTTCCGTGTCAAGGTTAGCCCTAGTATTTATGAAGCTTCCCAAGTATTTGAACTGCTCGACCTGTTCTAGAGTTTCATTGTCCAGGCTGATATCTGTTTGAAGGCTTTCTGGCGGACTTACCAGGATTTTGGTCTTGTCAATATTGAGTCTAAGGCCTAAAGCTTCGTATATATGTTTATAGGTGTCCATCATTATCTGTAGATCCTCTGAGCTGCTAGCGATGAGTGAACAGTCGTCTGCATATTGAAGTTCCGTGATAAACTTGGTACGGGTTTTTGCTCTGAGGCGCTTCAGGTTAAACAGGCCTCCATCAAATCTGAATCTTATCCCAACACCTCTTACGGGCATGCTCATGTCAGCAATTATCGATACAGCTATGACGAAAATATTGAACAGTAAAGGCGCTAATACGCAGCCTTGTTTTATTCCAGAGTTGGTTGAGAAATGGTCGGTTGTAGAGCCATTATGCTGTATTCTAGCGGTGTTGTTGGTATGAAGGCTTTTACACACTGCTAGGAATTTTTCGGGTACTCCAAGACGTGCCATGATTTTCCATAGCGCTCTCCGATTCACCGAGTCGAATGCCTTGCTTAAATCGATGAAGGCTGTATAAATCCTTGATTGTTGTTCACGGGCCTTTTCTTGTAGCTGTCGCAGTGTAAAAATTAGGTCCACCGTACCTCGATTTGGTCGAAAGCCGCACTGGGATTCAGGTAAAAGCTTCTCTAAGAGTGGAACCAGACGATTAGCCATAATCTTCGAGAGAATTTTACCGGCCACATTAAGCAACGATATGCCCCTGTAATTGTTGCAATTCGACGTATCGCCTTTGTTCTTATAGAGGTTGATAACTAAAGCGTCTCTGAAGTCTTGTGGCACATCTCCCTGTTCCCAGATCTTGCGGAATAGTATTAGGAGACTGTTGACAATGTCCTCATCCAAGGCTTTGAATATCTCCGCCGGAATGCCGTCTAGACCAGGTGACTTATCATTTTTCATATTTTTAATCGCGCTTATGATTTCCGACATTGAGATTTCGTCATCAAGCGATGTCATCGGACTATACGCGGGGAGCAGGTCTAAAATGGATAAATCCGAGTCGTTATTTTGATTCAAGACCTGTGAGTAATGCTCCTTCCATCTTTCGAGAATTTTTCTATCATCAGTTAGAATAGCTCCATGAG
Source organism: Coccinella septempunctata (assembly GCF_907165205.1). Taxonomy (NCBI): domain Eukaryota; kingdom Metazoa; phylum Arthropoda; class Insecta; order Coleoptera; family Coccinellidae; genus Coccinella; species Coccinella septempunctata. The sequence continues at coordinate 15,861,762 of NC_058189.1, read as the reverse complement.
CATCTCTTATAGGAAAGCTAGTTTTTCTGCTTGGACCGTAAACAGTTTTAATAGCTTCGAAAAAACGCCTGTAGTCATGGTTATCGGCGTAAGCTTGTATTTCCCTAGCTTTTTCTTTCCACCAGCTGTCCTTGATTTTTCTTATTTCTTGACGGACCTCGCGTTTTATGTTTATGAAACCTATTTGGGCTGCAACATCGCCAGGCTTGTTAATTGCGGTTTTCATCGCTTTGTGTTTTGCGTCCAAAAGGGGTGCGATATAAGTTTCGCTGTCGGCAAACCAGTCTGGGGATTTTCGGGAGCTTTCTGTGCCCAGTATTTCTTTCGCTGTATTTGTAAGGGATGACTTGAAACGGAGCCAATGAGTCTCAATGTCGTCGTTATAATCCGGTGGTGTTAGGCTATCTTTGACGGCAGCTGTGAATCTGTCCTTTGTAGAAGGGTTTTGTAGTTTGGATATTTGAAGGCGCTCTCTTAGATACTTCGGCTTGCGTTGGTATTTTGGGCGCATTGAGATTTTCATTCTCGAGATTACCAGCCTATGATCAGTCCAGCACTCCAGATCTGCTCTGGGTTTAGTGACCAACACCTCTTTCAGATCTTTCCTTCTCACGATCACATAGTCGAGGGTATGCCAATGCCCTGAGCGCGGGTGGCGCCAGGTCCCCCTTGAATTGGGTCTCGTAATAAAATAGGTGTTCGTTATACACAGATTGTGTTCTGCACAAAGAGCCAGCAGACGTTCTCCATTCGAATTGATGCTGTCTGTGCCGTGTTTCCCTATTATTCCCGGCCATAGTTCTGAGTCTTGACCTTTGCCCACTCTAGCGTTGAAGTCTCCAAGGAGAATAATTCGTTCCCGTTTTGGGATTTTACTTAATGTAGCAACGAGTGTTTCGTAAAAAGTGTCCTTTAAGTTGTCAGAGGAGTTCAAAGTGGGTGCGTATACTGCAATGATGTTCACAAACGTGTTATTCGCTGCAGGAAAACGTAGGGTCATTAAACGTTCTGAGATACCAACTGGATTTTCGGTAAGTTTGGCGGCCAGGTCGTTTCTAATGGCAAAGCCTACGCCATGTTGTCTGATTTCGCCTTCCGGCAAGCCTTTCCAGAAAAAAGTATACGCTTGTTCTACCAAGCTACCTTCGTCCGAAAAGCGTGTTTCGCTTAAAGCAACTATTGCAATGGATGTTCGTTGCAGTTCCTTATCGATTAGGGCAGTACGCCTCTCTGTTCGGTCGGCCTTGGGGTTGTCTAGCAAGGTTCTGACGTTCCATGCTGCAAAAGCTATGTGCTTTTCACTGGTGTTTGTTCGATGATTCACTCGCTCAGGCACCCTCCCCCGGAGATCCGAATGGGAGGGTATTTTACCTCCGGATACGAATTTTGTCCTGTTCGACTGATCCATCTTTTTGTAATAGCTGCGTTAGAAGGTGTTCAAAAGCTGCACTGGTAACGCTGTCAGTGCAACTTTGGTTGCGGCTACGACTAGATTATCTTGTGGCACAGGCATCCTGAGACGACAAGGTCTGAGACGTAACTTGAGCAACGCAGAGAGCCATTTCCTGCTCAAGCCAATGTTTAGGCTACGTAATTGTGGGAAACAGAGTTATACCGCTCATGTTCGGTCGCCAGAGCCTCGTTCGTAAGAACAGGGTGCACCGCGAGTAGGTGAGGTTGGCATTTGAGAGGAGAGGCTATAAAACGCATCCTTTCCCCTTACACCCCTTACATAAGGCATCTCCCAATAGATGCTGACCTAGATATAATAAAAAAAAAATGATCTAAAAGTCCAAGGAATCCATGACGCCGAGGTGTCCAGAATGACATCCAATAAAACCAAAAAGTTTATACCCTTATACCTGGTCAAAACTCAGAGAAAGGAGATTTTCGAAATAAGACGCCTCTACAATCTCTGCATTGTAGTGGAATCAAAAAGAAGGGCAGAAAATCCAAGCCAATGCTTCAGATGCCAGAGGTACGGACATGCCCAAAACAAGTGCTCTTTTCCATACAGATGCGTTAAATGTTTGGGCAATCATTGCACAAAAGATTGCGAACTTACCAGAAAAGGTGAGGAGAGAAATGCCACATGCGTTCTGTGCGGTGAAGAAGGCCATCCAGCAAGCTACAAAGGATGTAGCAAATTCAAATTAGTGACAAGGAAGAGGAAAACAGGCCAGAAATCGGCTCAGCAGAGCACGGTTCCTCAAAAAGTCCAGGAAAAAAAGAAGCCCACCCTCTCCAAAGTAGACGACAAGAAAAAAGAAGTACCCAAACCAGTACAGAAGAAGGAGCAACCGAAAATGCCCCAAGCTAAACCTACGATCAACAAAACAAAAGAAAACAGAAAAGTCTCTGAATCCGCCGACGATTTAGACACTTTTACTGAAATTTTTTTTAACAATATCATGTTGAAAGAGAGATGGAGAAAAAACTCCAAGGAATGTTCAGTAAACTGAAATAATGGAACATACAACTAGGAAAAATTCCCTTGAAATAGTCTCCTGGACATAAACGGGGTCAGTACTCGAAAATCCGAAATAATATCAGATAGAAAACCTGATATTATAGCCTTACAGGAAACAAGAACCAAATACGCGATTGAACATCATGAATTATGAGATATATAGATGTGACAGGTGCTGAGCAAAACGGAGCAAAATGAGAGCAAAACGAGGGCCTAAAAATCGTAAAAGTTCTTGCCTTGCTAGTGTAACACCGCTCTCTAGCCTCTGATAGGAAGAAGCCACATGTCGAAAGAGAGAAAATTATTAAAGCCGTTGCTAGGCATCAATTCACAACTGGCATACGGATCAGTTGCCGTTGCTTGGGGTATCGCGGCTAAGAGCCATATCAAAAGAATTCAGGCCACGTAAAACAAGCTGCTACGATGTGCAATAGATGCACCTTGGTTTGTCAGGATTAGACAGATTTATAGGGACCTAAAATGGGAAACCATTTCAACACGAACTGATTTCAGTAACGAATTGATTAAACAGTTAGTTGGTGGTTTCATATTTTGTCGAATCGAGAATCGGCAAACTACAATTCGGAAAATTTTTAAGAATTCGTCTGATGTGGCTCCGAAACATTACGAAATCTTATCAAAAATTCGCTTATCCGTTCAGTGTCAGTCAGGCAATAATTTTTACCATCTGAATTGCTCGTGACACATGAGTGCATGAGCAAATCGATTATTTCAATTGATTGTGTTTCAGAGACTCCAAACAAATTTACAAATTTCAGAAAAAGATTTGGAGAAAATGGTATTACACAATGTGGTCGAATCGACCACTGAAGTTTCCATTCTTGCCGAACTGTATAACCGTGGCGATCGAAGTATCGTACGAGTAAAAAAATCACCTACAGTTTTGTGGTTCTGAAAAGAACCGATATGTAAGATTCCCGAATCGAAATTTAAGCACGTTCACCCCTTATACGTCTAGCAAGTTGAATGTCCTTCGGCATGATAGTTACTCTTTTGGCGTGGATCGCACACAAGTTCGTATCCTCGAAAAGTCCAACCAAATAAGCTTCGCTAGCTTCTTGAAGTGCCATTACGGCGGAACTTTGAAATCTGAGATCAGTTTTGAAATCCTGAGCGATCTCACGTACCAACTGAGCTCAGGGGATTCTCACTCCCCTGTCGAGTGAGAATCCCCACACCTGTTACCCCTCAGGACAGGGTGTGTTCGTCTGTCTTGCACATTTCCCCCCTTCTACACCAAAAAAAAAAGTTGTTGCATATCAAGGAGAGTACTCAACAGCAATTAGATACTTTGTTGGGTACTTCCATAGACCCCCTATAGTGTGTTATTACATAGGGAGGGCACATTTAATTATCTATATCTCGGTAACGGTAAGTGGTAGAGAAAAACGAATTGCAGATTTGGAAAGAGCAAAACGCAGATATCCAACAAGCTAGGGTGAGAAAAAAAAATGTCTCCTCCAAAAACTCGTAAAGTATAAATGAGCAAAACGAGGGCTTTCGATCGAAACCAATATCGGAAAGATCCGTTAAGGTGCCATGCTAGAGTAATATCACATAAGCAGGGCACTTTTATCTAATCTCGGTAACGGTAAGTGGTAGAGAAAAACTAATTGCAGAATTGAAAAAAGCAAAACGCATGTATCCCACAAGCTAAGGTAAGAAAAAAAAAACATTTTCTCTTCTCTGAAAATTCGTAAAATGTAAATGAACAAAACGAACGGACTGGTGAGCGAAACGAGAGCTTTCGAATGATACCAATATTGAAAAGATCCGTTGAAGTGCTCTGCTGGTATATTACACCAGTAGGGCACTTTCCGAAACATTACGAAATATTATCAAAAATTCCCTGTTCCGTTCAGTGTCAGGCAATAATTTCTACCATCTGAATTGCTCGTGACACATCGATTATTTCAATTGATTGTGTTTCAGAGACTCCAAACAAATTTACAAATTTCAGAAAAAGATTTGGAGAAAATGGTTTTACACAATGTGGTCGAATCGACCACTGAAGTTTCCATTCTTGCCGAACTGTATAACCGTGGCGATCGAAGTATCGTACGAGTAAAAAAATCACCTACAGTTTTGTGGTTCTGAAAAGAACCGATATGTAAGATTCCCGAATCGAAATTTAAGCACGTTCACCCCTTATACGTCTAGCAAGTTGAATGTCCTTCGGCATGATAGTTACTCTTTTGGCGTGGATCGCACACAAGTTCGTATCCTCGAAAAGTCCAACCAAATAAGCTTCGCTAGCTTCTTGAAGTGCCATTACGGCGGAACTTTGAAATCTGAGATCAGTTTTGAAATCCTGAGCGATCTCACGTACCAACCTCTGGAAGGGCAATTTACGGATCAGCAACTCGGTACTCTTCTGATAACGTCGTATTTCACGTAAAGCAACGGTTCCCGGACGGTAACGGTGAGGTTTCTTCACACCGCCTGTGGCTGGAGCACTTTTACGTGCGGCTTTGGTGGCTAATTGTTTTCGCGGAGCCTTACCCCCGGTCGACTTTCTAGCAGTCTGCTTAGTACGAGCCATAATAAATGTTAGCGAGTTTCTCTACACAAACAGGTCTGTGACGCAATCTAAACAATTCTATTCGTCCCCACCACCGTTGGCCTATATTTATAGACTACGTTGCCGTTCCAATGCGTATCTGAAAAGCTATTGGATGATACGGAATTTCTGTGGTGGGGCGGCTGTAGTTTATAAATACTGGTCGGAGAGTGAGCTTCAGTCATTCTGATTTCGTTAACGTATCGGCTTTTGTCTTAGACAATTCTAAACTCTCTACAGACATGACTGGTCGTGGTAAAGGTGGTAAAGGTTTGGGCAAAGGTGGAGCCAAGCGTCATAGGAAAGTACTCCGAGACAACATCCAAGGTATCACCAAACCCGCCATTAGGAGGTTGGCTAGGCGTGGAGGTGTCAAGCGTATTTCTGGCCTCATCTACGAAGAAACTCGTGGAGTGTTGAAGGTGTTCCTGGAAAATGTAATCAGGGACGCTGTCACATATACCGAACATGCAAAGAGAAAAACTGTTACCGCCATGGACGTTGTATATGCCCTCAAACGTCAAGGACGTACATTGTACGGTTTCGGCGGTTGAATAAGTTATTATTCAGGTCGTAGTGTAAACGGTCCTTCTCAGGACCACAACGATTAAATAATGTTCGTTTTATGCAATATTGATGTCGATTGCTAATTAATTGTCTGTTCGAACCAAGTTAGTTGTCTTGAAGATATGTGCGTATTATTTTACTAAGATCACTAAGCCTGGAAAAGAAGAAGAGAATCCTTAGTAGATTCTGTGGCCAAACCCTTCATCAAATTTTTACATAGCCGACCTGAGACTCGAATAAATCCTCAAGTTCGTGTGCTGAATTAAGCCAGGTATGTGATATTTAGTACAAACGGTCTAGTGCAGAAAATCCTCAATTTTTTGGTTAAGTTATTCATTTCCAAACGCGACATGTTTTGGGTTACTAAATTATTTGGCGTATGTCCAGCGCCTTCTTTAATGGTCCTTCGTAGCCGAATTAATAATTCTATTTGATATCTCATTTGTGCGCTTTGTTCCACCACTAAAATTTAGCATATTTTCGAACCGAACAAATTCGTAAACGAGATTGTTACCTGAAATGTCGAAGTTCATTTTCTGTAGGCGGTACTGAGCCAACCCTTATCTTGACAACCTTCTGCGAAAATAGTCGTTTTTCAATATCTACCTTTCGCAGAATTCATTCAGTGAGTTAAAATGTCTGAGGTGTGAGAGTAAAAAACAACGAAAGGTTTACATTGAACGAACTGGGTGCATTCTGAATGCGGCGATCATTGCAGAAAGTGATCGAACAAAAACCCTGGAGTCTACCTTCAAAGCCTTCGATAGTATATAATTCAAGATTGTATCATGCGGAGCGGAGCAATTAGAGTCCCTAGAAACCGAAAATCAATTGCGGGCGAAGATTGAGAAAATTTATTTTGATGTACAGACAATTCATAGCGAATCAGACAATTCATAGCGAATCGATAGAAAATGTAAGTGTCGCATCATCTAAACGCTCACATGGATCATCGAACGCCAAGCTTCCGAAAATCACACTTCCTGTTTTTAGCGGCGATTTAAGCGAAGAACATTGTCGATATATTTTCGACATGAGTCGACGAAAATGAGCAATTGTCCGGAATCGAGAAATTTCAATACTTGGCCAGTCCTTTGTCGGGGGAAGCACTTTCCATTATAAAGAGAATTTCCATGGCGCATGAAAATTATGAAATTGCATTTTCCAATTTGAAGGAGAAGCGGTACGATAATATAACGTACATATCCTCACTTATGTCCGAACAGACAACTTATTAGCAATCGATATTGATATTGGATAAAACGAACATTATATCGTTGTGGTCCTGAGAAGGACCGTTTACACTACGACCTGAATAATGACTCATTCAACCGCCGAAACCGTACAATGTACGTCCTTGACGTTTGAGGGCATATACAACGTCCATGGCGGTAACAGTTTTTCTCTTTGCATGTTCGGTATATGTGACAGCGTCCCTGATTACATTTTCCAGGAACACCTTCAACACTCCACGAGTTTCTTCGTAGATGAGGCCAGAAATACGCTTGACACCTCCACGCCTAGCCAACCTCCTAATGGCGGGTTTGGTGATACCTTGGATGTTGTCTCGGAGTACTTTCCTATGACGCTTGGCTCCACCTTTGCCCAAACCTTTACCACCTTTACCACGACCAGTCATGTCTGTAGAGAGTTTAGAATTGTCTAAGACAAAAGCCGATACGTTAACGAAATCAGAATGACTGAAGCTCACTCTCCGACCAGTATTTATAAACTACAGCCGCCCCACCACAGAAATTCCGTATCATCCAATAGCTTTTCAGATACGCATTGGAACGGCAACGTAGTCTATAAATATAGGCCAACGGTGGTGGGGACGAATAGAATTGTTTAGATTGCGTCACGGACCTGTTTGTGTAGAGAAACTCGCTAACATTTATTATGGCTCGTACTAAGCAGACTGCTAGAAAGTCGACCGGGGGTAAGGCTCCGCGAAAACAATTAGCCACCAAAGCCGCACGTAAAAGTGCTCCAGCCACAGGCGGTGTGAAGAAACCTCACCGTTACCGTCCGGGAACCGTTGCTTTACGTGAAATACGACGTTATCAGAAGAGTACCGAGTTGCTGATCCGTAAATTGCCCTTCCAGAGGTTGGTACGTGAGATCGCTCAGGATTTCAAAACTGATCTCAGATTTCAAAGTTCCGCCGTAATGGCACTTCAAGAAGCTAGCGAAGCTTATTTGGTTGGACTTTTCGAGGATACGAACTTGTGTGCGATCCACGCCAAAAGAGTAACTATCATGCCGAAGGACATTCAACTTGCTAGACGTATAAGGGGTGAACGTGCTTAAATTTCGATTCGGGAATCTTACATATCGGTTCTTTTCAGAACCACAAAACTGTAGGTGATTTTTTTACTCGTACGATACTTCGATCGCCACGGTTATACAGTTCGGCAAGAATGGAAACTTCAGTGGTCGATTCGACCACATTGTGTAAAACCATTTTCTCCAAATCTTTTTCTGAAATTTGTAAATTTGTTTGGAGTCTCTGAAACACAATCAATTGAAATAATCGATGTGTCACGAGCAATTCAGATGGTAGAAATTATTGCCTGACACTGAACGGAACAGGGAATTTTTGATAATATTTCGTAATGTTTCGGAAAGTGCCCTACTGGTGTAATATACCAGCAGAGCACTTCAACGGATCTTTTCAATATTGGTATCATTCGAAAGCTCTCGTTTCGCTCACCAGTCCGTTCGTTTTGTTCATTTACATTTTACGAATTTTCAGAGAAGAGAAAATGTTTTTTTTTTCTTACCTTAGCTTGTGGGATACATGCGATTTGCTTTTTTCAATTCTGCAATTAGTTTTTCTCTACCACTTACCGTTACCGAGATTAGATAAAAGTGCCCTGCTTATGTGATATTACTCTAGCATGGCACCTTAACGGATCTTTCCGATATTGGTTTCGATCGAAAGCCCTCGTTTTGCTCATTTATACTTTACGAGTTTTTGGAGGAGACATTTTTTTTTTCTCACCCTAGCTTGTTGGATATCTGCGTTTTGCTCTTTCCAAATCTGCAATTCGTTTTTCTCTACCACTTACCGTTACCGAGATATAGATAATTAAATGTGCCCTCCCTATGTAATAACACACTATAGGGGGTCTATGGAAGTACCCAACAAAGTATCTAATTGCTGTTGAGTACTCTCCTTGATATGCAACAACTTTTTTTTTTGGTGTAGAAGGGGGGAAATGTGCAAGACAGACGAACACACCCTGTCCTGAGGGGTAACAGGTGTGGGGATTCTCACTCGACAGGGGAGTGAGAATCCCCTGAGCTCAAGACCCACTAAAAACCATAAACTGCTTTTTCATAGGTTTCGGGCATTTTGGCTATAAACTGTTAATTTCTATTGATATAAACACTTTATTGGATTTTTCAATAAGTTTCTGTTCCTATTTTAATCTCTTTTTAATTGATGTCTTGGTTTCCTACGGTAAATTCGCATTCTCCTTTTGTCTTCCTCTGGGTCGTAGTCCACTAGTCTCCTGAGTTCTTGATTCGGATGGTTTTTCGCTGTTTCGAATAATTACTCTGCTTTTCTGTTCATGAAATCCGTTATGGTTTCCCATTTTAGGTCCCTATAAATCTGTCATTTCCTGACAAACCAAGGTGCATCTATTGCACATGGTAGCAGCTTGTTTTCAGTGACCTGAATTCTTTTGATATGGCTCTGCCGCGAAACCCCAGGCAACTGATCAATGTCAGTTGATGCCTAGCAACGGCTTTGATTAGCTTCAATTTTGTCTCTTTCGACATGTGGCTTCTTCTTCCTATCAGAGGGTAGAGTCTATTCGTCGCTGCTTTCGTTTTGTCGATTGCTTGTTTGATATGACTTTTCCTTGATATTCTATCCGGTGCCATCGTACTACCCAACGTATTTTAGCCTCTAACCAAATCTTAAAATCACACATAATTTTGTAAATGGGATGCGCAGTTTGAAGTTGCTTCCAGTATGAATGCAGATTTTCATGGTCAATTAGTCAAATAACGAGATCAATTTCGAAAGAACTGTTCAATCTGAACCCAATCTCGGAAAGAAACGTAGTTTTTTAATTGCGATGACTATGTTGAGTACCTCGGAGCCGGGAGAACATTTATGAAGATATTAAATTTCTGCCGTATATTAATTTCGATGATTTTTTGATCAAAATCGCTATCATCCGATAGCTAGAGTGAAATTCTGAATATTCTGCACCTGAAATTATTCGGCAAAATTCCTGACCGTCAAGTGATTTTTAGAATTCGGGACTTATGTGATAGCATTTTCAAAAATATTTACATTTTCCGAAAAAATCACCTACCGTGTTCAATGGAAACATCTTTTCTGACATCGTTTCTCTAGCGAGTGAAAATCTATAAAAGTAATATTTGATAGAAAATTCTAGAGGCCCTGAAAAGGGCCGGTTTAAAATGTTTTTCCTTCCAAAATTATATAGGTTTTACTTTTTCTTTTTGGGAGACGTTACTTTTTTCGGAGCCGTTACTGATTTGACCGTTTTTGGTTTCGGTGCTTTGGGCTTCTTCGTCGGTGATTTGATTGCCTTCTTAGCTTTCGAGGGAGATTTCGTTAATTTTGGCTTCTTTTCTGTAGCAATTGCCGCTCTCTTTTTCGACCTACTCACTGTAGATGTAGACCTGGCAGGGGATTTGTTCTTCTTGTCGGCTGCCGTTGTAGATGATGCATTCTTATTTGCTCCATCGGCCGACTTGACCAATTTTTTCGCAACCTTCTTCGACGCGTTAGTTGTAGATCCGGCAGCGGCCAATTTGAAAGAACCAGACGCTCCTTTTCCTTTGGTCTGAATCAAGGAACCGGACTGTACAGCGGACTTCAGATATTTTCTTATGAACGGTGCAAGTTTTTCAGAATCGACTTTGTAATTCGAACCGATGTATTTCTTGATAGCTTGCAACGAGGACCCGCTCCTTTCTTTCAATCCTTTGATGGCACTGTTAACCATATCGGAAGTTGGGGGATGGCTGGGTTTGACATGTTTCGACTTTGCTGAGGTTTTTTTCTCGGCTTTTTTTAGCACCTTACCAATAGCACTAGCGGGCGTAGTTGCCTGTCGCACTTCAGACTCGGAGGTTGATAATGACATTGTGTGACAACACTTTGGATTACTTCAGGTTCAGATAGTGGGATCGATATTAGCGAAGTTGACGGAAATTTGACGGGCGATTGGCTTGTAAATGATTGCTAAGGACTTGAAATTGCAAGTTTCCTGCGTAATTTCATGGAATTTAAAGTTTTTTATTTGTACCAATTATTGTGTTCATCATTGCATCGTATTTCGGATGAATGCGATATGGGAAATAGGCCGATATGTTATTTTTGACGGACCGAAACGATTCTTCCCAGACTTGCCAAAGTCGCTCTTGTCATGGTTCCTGGATATTCTTATCATAAGTTATTATTTCGAGATTTGATTCTCCTTGATCGAACAGTTCATGATAAATAGAACTCATTCTTTTATTCATTGACTACCAAAATCCGCATTTTTACTGGATGTAGCGAAATGTTATTGGACAAAAAAATGTCTAATGCTTTGTCGAATCGACCACTGAATTTCTATCGAGAGAATTCGAAAACTATATGAGATTCTAGGATTGACCCACTAAACGAAAAAGATCAAGAAATCGCCAAGATCAGCTTAAACCACTTCGGAGCCAGCTCAAACCTCTCCGAATCCAGCCCTAAACAAAACTTCAGGAAATTGCAATAAAAGATGCCAAAGAAATCAAGGTTGGAAAGAAAATATAAAAGCGGAAAACCATTAAGAGAATTTCATTTATGGTGAATATTGGCACAAGAAACATGAAATTAAAACACTCATTCTCTCAGCGACATTTCGAAAATTTTATTTCCTTCATCAGGCTACAACAAAAGGTTATTGTTACCTAGCATTCAAGTGGATTCAAAAAACAACGAAAAGGTTGTAAAAGAAGTGGTCAAAATATAAAAACTAATATATGAATAAAATGTGAATAACCGAATGACTGAAAGGAAGGACTCAAATTTTTTTTTTTTTTAAATTATGTAAAAGCGAAACATTGAATAAAAACTGACATACATTCGTATTATAAATATCATCTCTTTGATAGAACTTCTTAGAAGATTTTGTTCTCTACATAGTACTTGAAGATTATCTATTATTCTATCTGAATTATCGAACTGAAATTCAACATGTGCATCTCAATTCGAAAACTGTGTACAGTTTCGAGAGTGTTTTAATTTCATATTCCTTGTGCCAATATTCACCTTAAATGAAATTCTCTTGATGGTTTTCCCCTTTTATATTTTATTTCCAACCTTGATTTCTTTGGCATCTTTTGTTGCAATTTCCTGAAGTTTTTTTAGGGCTGGCTTCGGAGAGGTTTGAGCTGGCTCCGAAGTGGTTTAAGTTGATCTTGGCGATTTCTTGATCTTTTTCGTTTAGTGAGGGCGTTCAATCCTAGAATCTCATATAGTTTTCGAATGCTCTCGATAGAAATTCAGTGGTCGATTCGACAAAGAATTAGAAATTTTTTGTCCAATAACATTTCGCTACTTCCAGTAAAATGCTGATTTTGATGGTCAATGAATAAAAGAATAAGTTCTATTTATCATCAACTGTTCGATCAAGGAGAATCAAATCTCTAAATAATAACTTGTGATAAGAATATCCAGCAACCATGACAAGAGCGACTTCGGCAAGTCTGGGAAGAATCGTTTCGGTCCGTCAAAAATAACATATCGGCCTATTTCCCATATCGCATTAGTCCGAAATACGATACAATGATGAACACAATAATTGGTACAAATAAAAAACTTTAAATTCCGTGAGATTACGCAGGAAACTTGCAATTTCAAGTCCTTAGAAATAATTTACCAGCCTATCGCCCGTCAAATTTCCGTCAACTTCTCTAGTATCAATCCCACTTTCTGAACCTGAAGTAATCCAAAGTGTTAAGATCACACAATGTCATTATCAACCTCCGAGTCTGAGGTGCGTCAGGCAACTACGCCCGCTAGTGCTGTTGGTAAGACGCTAAAAAAAGCCGAGAAAAAAACCTCAGCAAAGTCAAAACATGTCAAACCCAGCCATCCCCCAACTTCCGATATGGTTAACAGTGCCATCAAAGGATTGAAAGAAAGGAGCGGATCCTCGTTGCATGCTATCAAGAAATACATCGGTTCGAATTACAAGGTCGATTCTGAAAAACTTGCACCGTTCATAAGAAAATTTCTCAAGTCCGCTGTACAGTCCGGTTCCTTGATTCAGACCAAAGGAAAAGGAGCGTCTGGTTCTTTCAAATTGGCCGCTGCCGGATCTACAACAAAGGCGTCGAAGAAAGTTGCGAAAAAATTGGTCAAGTCGGCCGATCGAGCACATAAGAATGCATCACCTACAAAGGCAGCCGACAAGAAGAACAAATCACTTGCCAGGTCTACATCTACAGTGAGTAAGTCGAAAAAGAGAGAAGCAATTGCTACAGAAAAGAAGAAGCCAAAATTAACGAAATCTCCCTCGAAAGCTAAGAAGGCAATCAAATCGCCGACGAAGAAGCCCAAAGCACCGAAACCAAAAACGGTCAAATCAGTAACGGCTGCGAAGAAAGTAACGTCTCCCAAAAAGAAAAAGTAAAACATATATAATTTTGGAAGGAAAAACATTTTAAACCGGCCCTTTTCAGGGCCTCTAGAATTTTCTATCAAATATTACTTTTATAGATTTTCACTCGCTACAGAAACGATGTCAGAAAAGATGTTTCCATTGAACACGGTAGGTGATTTTTTTCGGAAAATGTAAATATTTTTGAAAATGCTATCACATAAGTCCCGAATTTTGCCGAATAATTTCAGGTGCAGAATATTCAGAATGTCACTTTAGCTATCGGATGATAGTTTCGATCAAAAAATCATGAAAATTGATATACGGCAGAAATTTAATATCTCATTAAATGTTCTGTATGTTCCGAGGTACTCAACATAGTCATCGCAATTAAAAAACTACGTTTCATTACGAGATTCGGTTCAGATTGAACAGTTCTTTCGAAATTGAACTCGTTATTTGACTAATTGACCATTAAAATCTTTATTCATAGTGGAAGCAACGAACTGTAATTCAATCTGCGCATCCCATTCACAAAATTATGTGTGATTTTTAAGATTTGGTTAGAAGCTAAAATATGATGGGAAGTAGTACGATGGCACCGGATAGAATATCAAGAAAAGGTCATATCAAACAAGCAATCGACAAAACGAAAGCAGCGACGAAAAGACTCTACCCTCTGATAGGAAGAAGCCGCATGTCGAAAGAGACAAAATTGAAGATTATTAAAGCCGTTGCTAGGCCTCAACTGACATGAATCAGTTGCCTGGGGTTTCGCGGCAAAGAGCCATATCAAAATAATTCAGGCAACTGAAAACAAGCCTTATTTTTCTCATTATCCTCATCACTGGGTAATGGACGTTTCGAAGCACTGGTAGAAGGATTATTTTCATCGCTTGAATTTCTGGGAAAAATATCCACAGAGGGATGTTTTCGCTTGAAATGTTTTTTTAAATTGGACACTGAATGTTTCTAAGACAGTTGTTGTTTACAGATGTCGCAGGAACACATTATTTTTTCAACGTCTACGATAGAAAAATAAAGCCATATCGGGCTTCTCTTATTCGACATCTTAGCAGAAAGATCGAAACACGCGCTCGAAGGTATATCCTTATAGTATAGTTCACGGTACAAGGTACCTATTTCACGTCTCGACTTAACTCAACTGGAACTATAGAACTAGCGAAGGTATGAAATAAAGTTAAAAAAATTCAAGCACCGTCACTTTGAAGTAACACATACACTAATTGTTGAGTCTCAACTTACAAATGAAACCAAAAATTTCTAGAAACCATGGTAATTACAAACCAATTAGTTTGGAAAAGCCAAAATTGTTGGAATATTGAACTGGGGTGGTTTCCGGATTTTTGCATTTATAAGATTTCTAGAGACCGTGATACTATAAACCAACTCCGGAGCATGTTTACAAATGACAGGACAAAACATTTGGGTTAAGCTAATTTTAATTGCATTTTGATATTTATGGAAATTTCAACTTATTCATAATTTCTGTTTGTTTAATTAAAGAAACTGAATATGAAAATAACAATTATCATGTGTTAAGAATCAAAGAAACCCCAACAATATTCCAGATGAATATCTGGAATACTGTTGGGGCCCCCTGCCGAATGGCAGGGGGCTTGAAAGAAGCAAAGATTGACCGCTTTGAAAGAAGCCGCCCCATAAAAAGAACCGTAACTGTTATAGAGAATGCCGACAAAGTTGTAGATTTTAGATTTATGGCATCTCTGTAACAGAATTAAACATTTGTGAAAAAGGGTGCCTATAAGCACGAGGGTAATTAAGTACAGGTCCAGTTTATATTAGGTACTGTTATTACTGAATTCACAGAAAATCCCCTGTATTCTGCAGAAATCTGTTAATTGAATATCATTTGAAAAAAGATTCATTAAAATTTTAGTATTTACGGACATTTTAGCTTACTTGAATTTTCAAATGGTAGGTACTGTATGAAAAATTACCAAATATAAAAAATGTATATAACTCATGGGCGGAGGCAAATATGTGAGATTTTCCTATCTCATACTTTGTGTCGGTAAGAGGACCATATTTTCGATAAAGTTTTCCACATTACGATGCCTCCGAAAACTAGCGGAAAAGCGGCTAAAAAGGCGGGCAAGGCCCAGAAAAATATTTCCAAGACTGACAAGAAGAAAAAACGGAAGAGGAAGGAAAGTTACGCCATCTACATTTACAAGGTATTGAAACAAGTGCATCCCGATACCGGTATTTCTAGCAAAGCTATGAGTATCATGAACAGTTTTGTGAATGATATCTTCGAACGTATCGCTGCTGAAGCGAGCAGACTTGCTCACTACAATAAACGTTCTACGATTACTAGCAGGGAAATTCAGACTGCGGTACGGCTTCTCTTACCTGGCGAGCTGGCTAAGCACGCAGTCAGCGAAGGTACCAAAGCAGTCACCAAGTACACTAGTTCAAAATGAAGTGGAACACCACATACGTTCTAACCCAATAGGTTCTTTTCAGAGCCACTAATTAGTACTTCCTGGTAATTGGTAACTGGTCTGTTGCTCTTTACTTAGTTGTTGGTCGGAAAAATGCTCCGCTGTATGTAAATTTATTTCCTTCGGTCTAAAACTATCTGACATTGGACCAAAACCTTTCAATTCGAGAACACAATCATTATATGATGATACGGCTATATTAACTAGCTCAAGAGTAGGGATGTGTAGTTCGTTCAATTTCGAGGAACCAGATCGATCTAGATCCATTGCTGAGAAGACCCGGTTCAAAAGACCCGTTCAATTGACCCATTGGTTCTTTTAGGTAGTTGGGTTTTGGGTTGTGATCCAAACATTACGTATGGTTCGAATTCGGATCCGTAGTCCCGTCTCGATCAGTTCACTGTTTTGTTAGGAATTTCACTTCAGTTTAGTTCAGTTGAATTAAATTTTGATAGAATGAAATATGGATGCTTCTTTAGTTGCAAACAGCTGTGTTTTGTGGGCCATAATATTTTTGAGCGGCTGAAAATAGTTAGTTGAGGTCAAATTCGTGAGAGAACCGAGAGAAATATTGACCCCAGTGTAGAAAAAATTCAAAAACCAAAAGTCTTTCGAAAGGAAATGGATATCGGACGATTCAAATTTTGAAATGGAGACATCATTGATTTACAGGTTCGAAATTCGTGAGATCTAGTCTCATTAATTTCGTCAAAACCTGAAATTTTTGAAATCAAGATTATGTTATTGCTGCGAATCCAAATATTTTCCTCAAATTAATCTGAAAAAAAGTTGTAGAATTGACCAATCACTCAAAATTTACTTTCATCCATATAGACATAATAACAAAAATTTCTACTAGTCCTAGTTCCTAAATCTATCATACTTTCTTCAACAAGGAGCCGTTGATTCACTTGCGAAATGCAAGTAATATAAGTTCATTTTATTACGACTACCATCTGTTTCCTTTGGGTCAGTCTGAAACCCGTCTAACTATTCGGGTACCTGGGTCATGAAGAGACGGAATTATGAATCATTCTTTCGATTCCAGATCTTCCGATCTCCAGATCCCATATCAATTTTGTGGGTCGCATGGAGCCGTTTGGCTCATTCGACCCAGTTGAACGAACGGGTCATTTTTCGGGTGAAGAACTGAACGAACCATTGGTTCTAACGAACCGGGTCTTTTGATTCGTTCGTTCGTGAACGACACATCCCTACTCAAGAGTAACCTCTAAAATAGAGAAGGAACTGCAGAAACATTGCCACAGGATAGAAGAATGGATGAACAAATGGAAAATCAGAGCAAATCCGGAGAAGAGCAGTGGAATTATTTCTACTACAAGAGGACAGGAAAGAACCCTCGAATAACTTAAAAATAAACAATGTACCAATTCCATGGACCAGAAGCGTGAACTACCTATTAATAACCCTAGACGAAAAATTGAATTTCAACAAACACGTCAGGAACGTCGAAGTTAAAGCAAGAAGAATCAAAAGTTTCATGTACCCATTAGTGAACAGAAAGAGCAAACTAGATAAAACAAACAAAATGAAGATATATTAGGGTGACTAGACGTCCGTCATTGTGACTGACAGTCCGTCAATCGTCCAAGAAGTCCGTCACTGGAAATCGTCCGTCAAAATCTTGAATTTAATTCAGTATTTTTCTCAAGATCATATGAGATGGATAATAAAGAAAGAAAGTGCAAAATTCTTTCAAAAGAATTTCCATTCCTTAAAAAAACAAAACTTAATTCTGAAGTCCAATGTACGAAGGGTCAATTCGGCATTGTATTTGGAGAAAGAAGGTATATTATACGGCATGTTTCAAGTTACAAACATAAAATTATGGTTAATGCAGCAGCGTCTTCCTCCCTGACCAAATATTTCAGTCATTCAAATTTTGGGGGTGAAGAAGCTTCTCTAGCAAAGCCTGAAGACCTGTTCTCAGTCCAAAGTGTAATGCACAACCATTGTATTAAGATTATTATATTTTCGTTTTTGTGTTGTGATATACTTGTATTATTTTTCTGTTTCCAATAAATCATTTTTATTTAACACTATACGGGGTAGGAAGCTGAGTAGCTGGAGGCATATACAGGGTGAGGTTGTTGAAAAACATGAAAAAATGTTATTTTCAGTTCTCACAAACGGTTTTATCGAATGAAATGAATTTCGAGTAATTTGGCGTTCATAAATAAAAATTATCTATGAAATTCGAAAAATTGGGTACCTACTTTGTCCGCATGCAACCCTTTTAAAATCTATCCCCGGGTTTCATAAAGCTTGATCAGGGAATCAACGCTTGATGGACGAATAGACGTCAATTTGTTTTCAATCGATAATTCAGTCATGATCATCATCAGAATATTATTCCCGCATCGAATTATGATGTTCATACATCCATTTAATTATTCTCAATTGCTATTTTTTTAATATATTAAGAAATGGAAGGTCTCAGTGATTTCGGTTGAGTAATCGAATGACTATCAAATCGTTGATCGGACAATCAAAGTTTTATGAAACCCGATGTAAATCTTTTTATCAAGGCTACATCGGAAGAATGGTACATGAAAAAATTTTTTCTTTTGACCTCAATAATCTACTGTAAAATATTTTTACGATTCAAAGACTCGCCCTTTATATAAATATATACACATTCACCAGGTCCGTCCGTCATTGAACTGGGGATTATCTGGTCAGCCTATATCAGATATATAATACAATAATACGACCGATGACATACGCAGCCACAAGCTGGAAGAACACTACAGAAAGGAACATGAGAAGACTTCAGAGAGTTCAAAACATATCGATAAGGCTGACACTAAACGCACCGTGGTATCACACGAATGAACAACTCCACAAAGAGATATAGATATCCCACAATCGAAGAGCACCTACAAAAAATGAACGAAAAACTGGAAGAAAAAATGAAAATACACAATAATCCACTGATTAGAGAAATAATGGAATAAACAGAAGTAAAGCGATACAGACAAAGAGAGACTATATAAGACGGCGGAAATAAGAAGACTACTTCGTCCCGCGAGACCAGAGAGACATACGATACGATAGTTACGATACGATCCATTTTGACCGGAGTTAAGGGTTAAATAATCGGATCGCGACCCCCAGAGTCAGCTCGCTGAGCGGCATCACCCCTATAGAAAATCTACAAATCCTCAAGTTCGTGTGTTGAATTAAGCCAGGTAGGTGATTAAATATCACCTACCTACAAATAATATAGTGCATAAAATCCTCATTTTTTCAATTTATTCAATTCCAAAACGCGACCTGTTTTGGATTACTAAATTATTTGGCGTATGTCCAGCGCTTTCATTAACGGTCCTTCGTAGCCGAATTAATAATTCTATTTGATATCCCATTTGTGCGCTTTGTTCCACCACTAAAATTTAGCATATTTTCGAACCGAACAAATTCGTAAACGAGATTGTTACCTGAAATGTCGAAGTTCATTTTCTGTAGGCGGTACTGAGCCAACCCTTATCTTGACAATCTTCTGCGAAAATAGTCGTTTTTCAATATCTACCTTTCGCAGAATTCATTCAGTGAGTTAAAATGTCTCTGAGGTGTGAAGAAACGACTTGTGCAGAGTAAAAAACAACGAAAGGTTTACATTGAACGAACTGGGTGCATACTAAATGCGGCGATCATTGCAGAAAGTGATCGAACAAAATAGCCGGCATTCAAAGTTCGCTTCAAAACCCTGAAAACTACCTTCAAAGCCTTCGATAGTATACAATTCAAGATTGCCAACCAATCATGCGGAGCGGAGCAATTAGAGTCCCTAGAAACCGAAAATCAATTGCGGGCGAAGATTGAGAAAATTTATTTTGATAAACAGACAATTCATAGCGAATTGATAGTGTCGCATCATCTAAACGCTCACATGGATCATCGAACCCCAAGCTTCCGAAAATCACACTTCCTGTTTTTAGCGGCGATTTAAGCACATGGAAGAACTTTGTCGATCTATTTTCGATATTAGTCGACGAAAATGAGCAATTGTCCGGAATCGAGAAATTCCAATACTCGGGTGTTTCCATGTCGCATGAAAATTATGAAATTGCATTTTTAAATTTGAAGAAGCTTTTGGAATCAAATCATAAAAGTTCCGAAGTTTGAGAAAGAAAACTTAGTTTTGCTACGAAAGTTAGTCAATTCATTCTCAGAAAATTTATCGGCATTGGAGAATCTCCGTTTCCCTGTAGAAAATTGGTGCTTTCCGTTATTTAACTTAATGTTAAAGAAGTTAAACGAAAAAACACGCATGACATTTGAATTGCAGTATAACACGGTGGAAATACCAACATTCAGGGAACTTCCGTACTTCCTCAACAATCATTGTAAGGCGTTGGAAGCCTCAGGGCATTCCCAGGTAACAACTGAACCTTCTAAGTTAACCGGACGAAGGGCGTCAACGAGGTTCGTTTGTCACCAATTAATTCATCGAAGCCGACACCAGCCTTGAAATGTGAGTTCTGCGAAGGCAAACACTCTAGTTATAAATGCTCAGATCTGTTGAAAAAGACTGTACAGGAACGACGCGCCTAAACGTCAAACCACAAATTATGCTTCAATTGTTTGAGATCATCGCATGTAGCACAAAATTGTCAATCTAAATCGAAACACGAGCTCGAAGGTATACCTTATACTATAGTTCACGGTACAAGGTACCTATTTCACGTATCGACTCAACTCAACTGGAACTATAGAACTAGCGAAGGTATGAAATAAAGTTAAAAAAATTCAAGCACCTTCACTTTGAAGTAACACATACACTAATCGTTGAGTCTCAACTTACAAATGAAACCAAAAATGAAACTTTTTGCTTCTATAAGATTTCTAGAGACCATGGTACTATAAACCAACTAGTTTGGAAAAGCCAAAATTGTTGGATTGGAATATTGAACTGGGGTGGTTTCCGGAGCATGTTTACAGACGACAGGCCAAAAAATTTGGGTTACGCTAATTTTAATTGCATTTTGATATTTATGAAGGTCTTTTTGGAAATTTCAACTTATTCATAATTTCTGTTAGTTTAGTTATAAAGAAACTGAATATGAAAATAACAATTATCAATTATCATGTGTTTAGAATCAAAGATGCCCCAACAATATTCCAGATATTCGGCAGGAGGCTTCAAAGAAGCAAAGATTATCCTCTTTGAAAGAAGCCGCCCCATAAAAAGAACAGTAACTGTTATAGAGAATGCCGACAAAGATGTAGATTTTAGTTTTATGGCATCTGTGTTACAGAATGAAACATTTGTGAAAAAGGGTGCCTACAAGCACGAGGTTAATTAAGTACATGTCCAGTTTATAATAGGTACTGTTATTACTGAATTCACAGAAAATCCTCTGCATTCTGCAGCAATCTGTTAATTGAATATCATTTGAAAATAGATTCATTAAAATTTTAGTATCTACGGACATTTTAGCTTAATTGAAATCTCAAATGGTAGGTACTGGGTAAAAAATTATCAAAATAAAATCAATACGGTAACACCGAGTCACGATACTAAAAAGAAAATTATTCTATCGTGGCACCGAGTGTTATCGGAGCCTGTTTCGTCACAGCATATAACGTTAGCATGGTTCTTGGATTCTTGGGAAAATCGTAAATGTACAGGGTGTTTTCTAATTGAATGTCAATATTTATGGGGGTGATTTTTGGGCCCATTTTAAGAAAAAAACTTCATATGAACATATGTTCTAAATGTCTTTTCTTTTAAGATACAGGGTGGTAAAATTTTCAAAATTGAATCATTTATTTTCAATATCTACAATACCACTTCAAATATTTCAATGAAATTTGTCATACATGTATACTATGAATCAAGAGGCATTTTTTAATATATACCTTTTTTTTTTATTTCCACCAGTGACGTTCGTACTTAATTTGACCTACCTATTTTGGCAAACATTGATGGTACGCCACAGATTTTTAATGAAATAAAAATTATATTTGAAATTCCCAATAATTTATTATCAAAATTGATCACTTGACTTTTTAATCCGATTCACAGTTTCCGCTTAAAAAAATAAAAACCGTTTCTTTGCATGATCATAACAATATCCTTAAGGCGGTGAACACATATGAGCGGCCGCGGCCACGATCACGATCGAGAGCGTCCCATGCAAATGTCATATTCCGCACATAATATCACGATCTGTTCAGCGATATAGCGGCTTTCAGTCGCGATGTCTCACGATCGTGATCGTGATCGTGGCCGCGGCCGCTCATATGTGTTCACCGCTTAATACATACCTACATATGACAATATCATCACCATGCAGAGACATACGTAAATTTCATTTTGAAGGTGAAACCCGTGAGTCAAATTCAAAAGATCAAATTTGCTCACGTCAGTGGCGTGCCACTGACTGTCTAAATAATACCACCCTATATCTCAAAAGGTAAGACGTTTAGGACATATGTTCATATAAAGTTTTTTTCTTGAAATGGGCCCAAAAATCACCCCCATAAACATTGACATTAAATAAGGAAACACCCTGTATATGTTGAACAGAAGTGGCCCAAGTACTGATCCTTAGGGTACTCCAGCATCTACATCTCTTGTTAAATGAAGATTTCAGCGGTCGATTCGATTAAGTATCATAAAATTTCTAGCGTAAGAGTATAAATGGATGCTATTCGACAATCTAGAGGAACACGGGCCCGCCCCTTCTAGAGCGTCTAGGCGTCCGCTAATTGGCGGAATGAAAAGAGCATGAATATCAAGCACGAATGTGTTCCTGTGTGACTATAAAAATCGTAACGATAATTTATTGAGCAACGTCTAGTAACTGTTGATAAATTCATTGATCATGTCGGGTCGTGGTAAAGGTGGTAAAGTTAAGGGTAAAGCGAAGTCTCGTTCAAATAGAGCGGGATTACAGTTTCCCGTTGGACGTATCCATCGTTTGTTACGAAAGGGAAATTACGCCGAACGAGTAGGAGCGGGAGCACCCGTTTACCTGGCAGCTGTGATGGAATATCTCGCTGCTGAAGTATTGGAATTGGCCGGTAACGCCGCTAGAGACAACAAGAAAACTAGGATTATTCCACGCCATCTTCAGTTGGCCATTAGAAACGACGAGGAATTGAACAAGTTACTTTCTGGAGTCACTATTGCCCAAGGTGGAGTTTTACCGAATATTCAAGCGGTACTTTTGCCGAAAAAAACCGAAAAGAAATCGTGAATAATTCGCAGCACGATCAACTCTATCGAAAGGCCCTTTTCAGGGCCGCAACCTACTATCGCTAAAGAAGTTCGCTATATTTGAACGACGATGAGGTAACTCGATCTCAGTCCCCTCCGGCAGATTTTGATAAGAAGTGAATCTCGTAATGACACGTAGTTTTTGAATTGAGATGCCTTGTTGTATTATTACAGTTAACTCCTCCGAGTACAAATCTTCCGCTTCAACGCGCCGAATTTCAAATGCATATTTTCAACGGTCCATTCTACACAGTCTGTGATCAATTGCCCAAAACTTTCGGTTCACCTCGAAGACTATGAGGGATTATGAGATTTGGTTCGAATTGATCATACAATATTTGAGTAATTGATCTAATACTTTGTCGGATCGACCATTCAAAAATAAATTCCAAATGATAGTATCGAACAGAAATTCAACAAGCTCATTCCAATTCGAAAACTATGTCCGATTTCAAGATTTGGTTCGAATGGATCCAACAGTTTCTGGGAAATTGGTTTCATACTTTGTCTAAGCGACAAATGTCAAGAGATACACTAAACTCTGAGGATTTTCAAGAATTCGTCGGATGAAGGATTCTGATATAGATTCCAAAAAAAACGAAATTTTACCAAAAAGTTCAATTTTTCGTTCATTGTCAGTAGGTCAACAAAATCTTCCATCTGATTGGCTCCTGACACATTAGTGCAAGAATTTAGACAGGAGCAAGTCGATTATTTCAATTTTTTAATTGAATATGGTTCAGACTGTGAGTGAAAACCCAAAAAAATTTTAGAAAATTTTTTAGAAATTGGTTTGATACTTTGTCGAATCGACCACTGACATATCCACTTCTATCGAAACTTTCGAACTGGAATTCAACAGAAGCGTCTCAAATCGAAAATTATATGAAATTTTAAGGTTTGGTTTCTGAGAAATTGATATAATACTTTCTCGAATCGACCACTGAAAACTAAATTTCTATCGGAAGTATCGAACGAAGTATGAGGCTTACTGTTCCCTTTTATTATTATTATTTTTATAAAATTTACCATACGTTAACATCACGCTCTGCGCTCATCATCATCATCATCATCATCATTTATTCACCATCAAAATATATTACATGGCAGGTCAAAATACAATAAGTTCAAAAATAGAACAGTATAAAATATAAATATAAAAGACGAGAAACATTTGAATACACATACAAAAGGTCCAAACATATAAATGTAAAAATGTAAGCACGGTTATTCATCGAACTTAATGTTCCAGAATTCTTCGAACTTATAAATAGTGTTTTTAATTAACGTTTCCTTAATCTTCTTCAGCAACCTATTTCGTGGAAGCATCCGCATTTTTGATGGAAGTCTATTATAAAATTTAACCCCAAAATGATTAGTGCCAGTCTGTGTTTTTTTGAGGCGATGATACTCAATGCTAAGTTCATTTCTGTTCCGTGTACCATAGTGATGATTGTCATCATTTCTCCTGAATTTAGCTCTATTATCATGGACATACATTATACAGTTAAGTATATACACAGATGTTACGGTGAGTATACCCAATGATCGAAACAACTCTCTGCATGAAATGATTCTTGGGACTCCAAGAATGGCTCTGATAGCTTCCTTTTGTTTCAGGAGTACATCAATCAGTCCGGAACTATGACCCCATAATATTATGCCGTATGTAGCAGTCTGGTGGAAGTTGGCGAAATAGGTCAACCTAGATATGTCCGTGCCTGCAACCTCCCTCATCCTACGTATGGTGAAAATTGCAGTCGAAAGCCTCTTCAATAGTGATGTTGTGTGAGTGTTCCAGGTAAGTCGATTGTCCACAGTCACACCTAACAATCTGATACACTGCGGAGCCTCATTGCCGGCTACTATCATACGGTGGGACTTATCCACATTGAGTTTTAATCCATTCACGCTAAACCATTTTTCAGCACAAGCCAAAGTCTTGGCACCTCTAATTTCTAGTTCTGCTCTCCTGGACGAGTCATTTACAAAGCTGGTGTCATCTGCAAACATCGAGGTAAGGGAGCACGGTACATTCAGCGGTAAGTCATTTACGTATAACAAAAACAATAAGGGACCTAAAATTGATCCCTGGGGCACTCCATATCTAAGAACCCCCACCCGTGACACTGCATCATTCCACGAGACCACCTGTGTTCTATTCTCCAGGTATGATTTGAAAATAGCCAACGCATTTCCTCTAACTCCATAAATTTCCAACTTTTGAAGTAGTATTTCTCCTACCACACTATCAAATGCCTTTGATAGGTCGCAGGCCAAAACCTCAACTAATCTACCTCTATCAACTGCCTCAATAACATTATCCATCAACGCAATCAGCGCTGTCATAGTTGATCTACCTGATCTAAATCCATGCTGGCATTGATCGAGAACCAGTGTCCTGTCGAGAAAACCCAACAATCTTCCCTTCAATATTTCCTCCAATATTTTCGAAAAAGTAGGCAGAATAGATATTGGCCTATAATTAGTGCATTCGTCTTCATTTCCACTTTTATGAACGGGAATTATTCTTGCAAATTTTAGTGGTTCAGGAAAAACTCCCTGCTCGAGACATTGATTAAAGATATCACACATAAACTTAGAGATTTTTGGGTAAATCCTTTTCATCAATACCACATTCATTCCGTAGATATCCGCAGTTTTTTTATTTTTTAACCTTTTAATAATCTGATTCAGCTCATCGATTGTAACCGGATAGTTGAACATTGAACCTGAGGATCTGGGTACCCTCGAAGCAGTCTTTCTCATCAAATTTATTGCTTCTATGGCAGAAGGTGAGCACTGATTTGAAATTGTCGCTCCTATATTAGAAAAGAAACAATTGAGTTCATCTGCGGTCAATTTACCTTCTTCTTTCCTCTTCTCTCTCGACTCAGCAGTTTCTTCCCCTATTACTCTCCATATGGCCTTTGTTTTATCCTCTGATGAACTTATATACTCACTGTTCACTTTCTTCTTTTCTGCAGTGTGACTTTCTCTCAGAGATCGTTTCAACAATTCTACGAGTTTCTTGGAGTCATCACTCTGACGAATACTGTGGATTGTCAGAGCCGCATCAACTGCCTTCTTCAAAGCCACATTTGAAGCATTTCTGTGAACATATTTTTTATTCCTGTTTACATTTACCGTCTTCAAAGGAAAACAGCTATCGAAGCAGCCTTTAAATACTGCATGAAATCTATCAAAAGTCTCTTCAGCTCTTTCGGATTTGAGTGAATCCCAGTCAATATCACTTAGTTTCTCCTCAAATTTAATTATATTTCTCCTCGTTATCATATGCCTAGTTATATATTTCCTTTTTGTTACAGATGTCTCATTAAGCAATTTAATTTCTTGTACTGAATGATCCGACAAGTGTGGGTCGTATGTTTTACTTTTGTAAGTTTCCTTGTATATGTTCGTAATAAATATATTGTCAACACATCCGAATATTTCATGTTTCTGCAGTCGATATAAAGTTGTTAAATTTCAGAATAAAATAGTGGTTTTATAAACATTGAGTATACTATAATTTGTTTTCAAAAGTGGAAATTTTCACAAATCAAACGAGAACAGGACATAAGATAATTCAATTCAGAACAATTCGTTGAATGTACCATACGGTGGGTGCCAACAAAAAAAAGTGCATGCAAACACAAATATCAGACAGCCCATATAGGAGGACATACATGCTCGGATAATTCTAGAATATGGCCGAAGAAAATTCTCATGTCACAATAAAACAACTTTACGATGAGGTGGTTAATTCAAAGAAAGAAATAAAGAATTCGATTGCTGCAAGCGAATCAAGAATACTGTTGGAACTGCAGGCCCTAAAAAAAGAGTTGAAGAACTAGAAACAGAAAATCAATTTTTGAAAAGTGAAATAGAAAATACACATCGAATAAATAAGAAGAATAATTTAATTTTTTACACCCGAATTCCTCTGTGAAGAAATAAAACGCCTTATGCGGATAGAAATCAAAGCCAACGACATCAACAACTGCTATAAATTAGGAAAGAAAGAAAAGGCCCCCATTAAAGTAGAATTAATATCTTATTTAAAAAAGAAAGAAATCTTATCGAATGCGAAAACATTAAAAGGATCATACTTGAGAATATCGCATGACTTGACGGAGAAACAGCATGAGGAATACAAAATTTTAAAAACTAATTTATTGAAAGCTAAGGCAAACGGTTCTCGAAATTCATTCATACGAGGGAACCGCCTTATAGTCGGAAATAAATCTTACACAGTGGAAGACTTAGAGCATAACCAACCAGAAAACAAAGCAGATAGTGCGCCATACCAACACCAATAAGAAACGAACAAGCGAGTGCAGTATTCGAAAGTGAAGGGGATGAAAGTTCAAAGGAGGTGAATTGGGAGCAGTGGCGGCTCGTGGTCATGAGAGCTGAGGAGGCTAATAGTTTTCGAGGAGTGTTGGAACAAACTCTTATCAGTCAATAAAGTATACTTCTTCAACATAATGAAAAGTTGTCAGTTCTAAGATTAATTTTGAATGCAAGAGGATGCTATATGCTCCTTTTACTTGTTATGCCTTTCGATAGATCGCGGTGAATTTTTCAAATCTGAAAATCCCGTTTTGAACCATGAAGTATATCTATTCTGTTTGATGAGAAAATAGTAAATATGGCCAGCAAAATAATTTTTCCCGTTTGATCGATCCAGTTAACCAATCACATTTATCGTACCAAACAACACTGAAACTTCTATTCTGACGCTTTCAGTAGACTTTAGTGTAATTAAAATTAAATTTGGTGGAGGTCTTGTAAAGGTTTTAACAACGTGTACAGTTAATTCTCAATATTCAATTCCATTTTATTTTTTGATCCGTATCAGTACTTACCCCTAACGCCCTAACAAAACAAGAATATATCACAAATTTCCCGAAGTTCCAGTTCTCCACGAAGTCGTTACATTCAAATTGAAAATGGAAATCATAACAACTACCGCCGGACAACGCCCCTACCGTCGGAGATCAAGCGAATATTGTCGAAGACGGCACGAAAGAATCAATGGAGAACAGGGGAGCTGAGCCTCCTCTGGTACATTTTACGGGCGAATATGGTACAGTAAGTCAGCTGAATTCTTGTTCGGCTAGTACGCGAGTCCAGAGAACGTATGCGTGAGTTACACTATCAACGGAGGCAGCAGGCCAACAGCCTCCGTCCGAATAGGCAGTACTAGGAAATATTCACATTCACATTCGACGCGGCGGACGCGCACGCACCCGGTGGATTGTATGATTGTTATGCTGGATTTTTATGAGCGGAGGACCGAAAAATGAACTAATTTTTATCTGAATATCTACTTCAGGTGTTCGGAAAATTTATATAGAAATTACTTTCTGAAAATGAGGACATGCCCGAAGTGAATGTATTTTAGCTCTAAGCTTTATGAGGAGGCTTAGCCTCCCTTGCCTCCTCTGACGAGCCGCCCTTGATTGGGAGGATACAGAAACTTTGGATGAAGCAAGTACGTCACAAACAGGACCAGAGAGAAAACAAATCCAAAGTAGAAAAGTTACTCCAAAATCTACTATCGGAACTAGAGTATTCAAGAAAAAATGTCCTAACAAACAATTAAGGTTGAGACCAAGGAATGGATTTCTCAACAGTAGGATAAAGAAGCAGAAAAGAAGGTTTTTATTTCAATAATAAATAAAAATACTTTAATAAATTAATTCTAATAGGACTCAAATAACTAAAAATAAACTTACATGTCTTTTTTGTTGCTTTGGTATCTTTCATAATGAAACGTTATATAAGGGATTACGAATGCACAGTATATGATACTATCATAGTAGATATTAATTACCTAAAAAACCATAAATTAAAATTCAATAATAATTTCAACATACTGTATATAAATATACCTAGCTTAAATTTAAATTTGCCTGAATTGATCATATTTTTGAAATATTTATCTTTGGATTATGGAATCATTGTACTCACTGAAACGTTTCAAATTGAAAATTGTTATCTATTTCAATTAAATGGATTTAATTGTATTTATAATGAAGGTAGTTACAATAAGAACGATGGAGTGGTCGTGTCTACGTTAAAGAGAACCTTAAATTCAGTTATAAAATTGTTGAAATTGGGGAAACAAAAACTATAGATATTTTAATAAAAGGAGCATGCAATAAAGATATGAAGGTAACAGCCATATATAGATCTCCACATCAGTGTACAAAACTGTTCAATGAAGGTTTATACAACTATCTGCAAACAATATCATGTCAAAGGCACTTGATAGTGGGTGATATTAATATTAACATCCTATCCAATGAAGATTTCGCTGAGGAATACAAAAATATTAACACTTTGGGATTTGTATCGTTCATAAACAAATGCTCTAGACCGGCTAGCGGCTCTTGTCTCGATCATTTTTATGCTAAGGGCTGGAATACGAAGAGTACTTCAGACTGCATGAATGGCTATATTCTGGACTATTTAATAACTGACCACAACCCGACTATGATATCTTGCGGCAAAGCTAAGGAACCCAAACAATTAGGCACTACGAACAAAGAAAAGATTTACATAAATTATGGGCAACTTAAACAAGACCTGGCAAGGAATGTATACGGAAACAAACGTAGATTCAGTTGCTGAAATATTTATTAACATTCTCACAAACTATATAAAAAAAAATACCATTCATGTAAAAATCGAAAACAAAAATATCAAACGTAAGTCCTGGATAACACCATCCTCATTAAAATCAATAAATGAAAAAAATAATATGTACAAGGAACTTGTACATCCGTACATCCGTAAAATCTAGACCTGAAAGAAAAATATTCTGAGTTAAGGAATCGAATACATAAGCAGAGTGATGCTGCAAAGCAAAACTACTTTCAGAAATATATTTCAAGAAATGAATCTGAACCGAAGGCTTTATATGGGATTATGTAAGTAGAGAATGTTATGATATCAAACCTGCAACAAAGATTGATGTAATAAAAACAACGGAGGGAGTGAAACTTTCTTTATGGCTCCTACAGATCCGAAGGAAGTCGAAAATATCATTGAAAGTTTGAAAAATGGGAAGTCACCAGGAATAGACGGCATACGTGCAGAGACACTGAAACAGATAAAGGAGGAAATCTCCGAACCCCTTCGCAATGTTATCAATTATTGTTTCGAAAATGGTATTTTTCCGAACATATTAAAGGTAGGCCTAATGAAACCTCTTTATAAAGGTGGAGATAAGACCGAAATATCTAACTATAGGCCTATTTCATTGATTTCAAATGTGTCTAAAATAATAGAAAAAATTTAAAAAAAAAAGAATGATAAAATTTCTGGAGCACAAAGGCATATTAGAGAAGAGCCAATATGGATTTAGACAAGGTAGAGCTACAGAGGATGCTATAGGAGATTTAATTGGAAAAATACAGGAATGCTTGGGTGAACAAATTCCAAGCGTGGATCTTGTCAAAGTTTTTGACACTGTCTGCCATAAAAGGCTTCTAAATAAACTGTAGAACTATGGTTTCCGCGGCAAAAGCCTTGATCTACTAAAGAGCAACTTAACGAATCGCCAACAGATTGTAGATATAGGTGGAGATATGAGTTCTTCAAGGACAGTTACTTACGGCGTTCCTCAGGGCACGGTCATTGGTCCACTTCTGTTTTTAGTGTACATTAATAGCTTGTCCCGATGTACAAGTGAAAGCAGTATAATTGGCTTCGCAGATGATACCACCATACACTACAGAGGTAATACATGGGACGATCTGAAACATAAAGCAGAGAAGACTTTCAGACATATACAGAAATGGTTTCAAGCGAACAAACTCACCTTAAACCTTGACAAAACAAAATACATGCCCTTTTCGTCATATTCCTTGGGTCCAATAGGGCATCTTGAAATAAATCCAGAAATGAAGATTCCAGAGACAAAATTCATTAAATATCTCGGGATAGTAATTGATGTCAACTTGAAATGGGACCATCACATTAGTCATGTAGGTAAAAAACTTAGAGGTCTCCTGAATAAAGTCAGAATTATGAAGAAATATTTGAAAAGCCCTAAATATTTGATAATATTGTTCAATGCCCTGGTTCAGTCTCAAATCAATTATGGCATCTTGGGATGGGGTGGAGTTTATGATGTTCATCTTGAAAAACTGAATACTATGCAAAAATGGATATTGAGAATAATCCATGGCAAAAAATTACATATCCGAGTGAACCACTATATCAGACATCCAAAATTTTAGACACAAGGCAGCTCTACACACTCAAAATAGTAATTAATATTTTCAAAGGAAAAATAATATTGGAAAAAAGAATCATCCATATACTACAAGAATTAAAAATAATATGTACTTACCAGAAATCAAGAGCAAAGAAAAGAATAGGAAAAAGATACTTTTATTATCTCGCACCGCGCATATATGAGAAGATTCCTGAAGATCTGACAAAAATAAAAAATTACAAGCAGTTTAAAAAAAAAATTAAATTCTGGATTACAGAAAGAGGTCGCAAATATGCGGAAACACTTATAAATCAA
Source organism: Coccinella septempunctata (assembly GCF_907165205.1). Lineage (NCBI taxonomy): Eukaryota > Metazoa > Arthropoda > Insecta > Coleoptera > Coccinellidae > Coccinella > Coccinella septempunctata. The sequence continues at coordinate 15,830,230 of NC_058189.1, read as the reverse complement.
ACTTAAAGAATTGCACTGGAATGGTATAAGTTATTCCGATTTATGCAAAGATTATATACTATTATATACTATTTATGGACTGACCTGAATTGATAAACTTACCGAATTGATACACTTACGAATTGACATCTCACCCACTACACGATTTGTGAGCTGATATGTTGTTCGGAATATTACGTTTATTACGTTAGTTGACTGAAAAATAAGTTTAGTTGTGTACACCCACAGGTTAAAGGAAAGTGAAAATGTTAATTTATAGTTACGCACAGGTTGTAAATTCTAGAATTGAAAACCTCTGTAACTCATCATGTTTATTTATGTTAAATAAACATTATTATTATTATTATTATTTTATTTGGTTTGATTATGAATATCAACAGGTAAGGAATATACCTACATTAAATGTCTCTCAATTTTCGCTCAGTAAAAATCGTGACAAAATTAAAACTGAAAAATACATTTCTATTATGCTAAACTCCTAAAGGACATCGATAAATTCTTCAACTGTAAGTTTTTACAGGAGAGAGAATACAAAATCAGAAACAAAAGTACCTGCTCCTTTATAATAAATGATACGAATAGACAATGAAGGCGCTGGACATACGCCAAATAATTTAGTAATCCAAAACAGGTCGCGTTTGGAAATGAATAACTTAATTAACCAAAAAAAAATAGGATTTTCTGCACTATATTATTTGTACTAAATATCACCTACCTGGCTTAATTCAGCACACGAACTTGAGGATTTGTAGATCTTCTATAGGGGTTATCACCGAACATGAATTAGCGAGTCCCAAGCACACTTTATCGACAAACACAAACACCTTTTCTCAGAATGGGACTACCTCGGTACCTCGGCGGGTACCGAGGTTTTAATTGTTTTATTGGTTTCTCGTCTTCGAATCTCAGGTCGGAACTATGTAAAAATTTGTTTCTTGAGGATGGACGAAGGGTTTGGCCACAGAATCCACAAAGGATTCTCTTCTTCTTTTCCGGGCTTAGTGATCTTAGTAAAATAATAAGTACATATCCTCAAGATAACTAACTTAGTCCGAACATACCGCCCACCAAAATATAACAAATATTTTCATGAAAAAAAATAAAGTGAAGTGAAGGTTATCTGCTATAATAAGAAAAAAAATGGAATTAATATATACAACAAAACAATATACAGTGAACAACAACGAGAGAGTTACATTGAATAGAAGGGAAACTGTTGCGATCACGCAAGATTCATTTTCTTTCAATCATTAAATTGTTTTTTTTTCTTTTCTCTATATGTATTTTTATTTTCGGATATTTTCTATTTTCGGATATTTTCTATTTTCAAATTCAGTTCTCTTTTAATGGTTTTCAAAAACTTTTCAATTCTTTAAGTCAAAATCACCTAATATTAAGTATCTTTCAATTCTCCCCCGTATATGCCTTCAAATTTCTCCTTCATCGGTGTGAGAGGAATTTATATGTGTTTTAAAGACACATTTAAAAAAAAAAACAATTCATTACAAATTGTCAACTGCGAGGTACCTGTGCTCCAGTGCAATATATTTTCGATATTCTTCATTTTCAAAATTTTCACACTTCGACAACTTCAAACTCGAAGATTTTCCGGATTTCAAACCAGACATAGTGAAACTCTGGCAAGTCCGGCAATAAGGTAGGATTTGAAGGTATTTTAACAACTTTGAAATTAAATACAGTCCACTTGATCTCAATCCTCCAGAAACATTCCGAGGTAGGAAGAATAAAATTCATACTCCCTTCAAACCCTTCGGGATTAACTTTCTGTTGGAAGGGGACACAGTTTGACGATAGGAAGTTTAATTACCCCCGTCGTTGTTTTCAAACTAACCACGCGACACACTTGATCGAAACCGGGATGTAATTCGCAGATCCTTCCTAGTTTTCATTTGAGAGGCGGTAAATTGTCGTCTTTGATTAAGACCAGGTCAAGGTCAAGGTGCGGTTCTGCTTGATTTTTGAGAGTCCATTTAGATCTCTGTTGGAGTATATGTAAATAATCAAGATACCACCGTTTCCAAAAGTCTTGGTGTGCTCTTCCCAACTAAGCTACTAGAGGTCACGGCTTCCATCTGCGTTGACGGACCTATACTGAACCAGAAGCCATTTGTAAAAAATGGACGAAAATTTTTCGAACAAACGGAATACGGTAATGAAGGAAAAAGAATAGAGTAAAATGTCAAAAAAAAATGTTTGACAAAAGTCCAACACTCTTCCGGAGATCTGGAGATCAATAATAAATTTATTTCTTAGGAAAACAAAAATAACTCAAAGAATAAACTAACCCGGAATATAAGGAATGAAATTTTTAGGCAGGCCAAGTTATTCAGTGATTATTCTGAAATGACTGACAGTAAAGTTGTAACTGCCGTAGCACTATTCCGTTTGTGCTGCGGATGGATATTTGTATTACCTGAATTCGTAAACTCTCAAAGAATCAATTCGATATATTGAGATATGGTCAGTGGAAACAGTAGGCGGTTAAAAAGGCAAAATAGTTATTTTCCTAACAATTGCGGAAAGTGGTACTTTCCTGCACGAAACGCTTGAAATCTAAATATCCAATTTACGAATTACGAAACAGATCAGATGATTTTATTATTCACATAAATATGTATAATGACAGAGGTAATTCTGCATGTTGTTATCATTGTTATCTCATCTTTGGCGTTCGGTGCATAGAAATATGGCAAAATTCAATTTACATTTGGATGCGGGAAAGTGACTCTTTGCAACTTGAGATGCGTGGGGGAAAAGGGTTGAACGCACACGCTTGTAGAAGGAAATATTTTTAGATAAGTGTCTGCTTGATCAGAAACCAATAAAATCTACAGAAACAACGAATATCAACTTGACTGAAAATATAAAAGCGAGAACAATTCTTAACAAGATGCCATTCCTTCTGTCGCTTTGTCAGGAAATACTAATTCGCTCGATGGGGTTTTATGGGTTTAAACCTGAAACTATGGAGGGTAGAAAGAAGGAGAACAAACCTCGAGGCTTTTTGGGCCAAAAAGTGTCCGCAGAAACCGCCAATAGGCCAGGTGGCGCTGGCGAGCAATGGAGCTGAACCACTGAACAATATTGAAGCTTATTCGATTTCAAATGTGAAGAACGAAAGAAATTGAATGATTTCAAGCGATATCCATGCAAAGAGGAGTTCCTTCACAGATTACAGAGTAGAATACATAGATTGTCTATGGTAGAATAGATCTGACACTAACGTTCTACGGTGAAAAATACAGTTTATCCCGCCCTCATGCGGCTACCACTCAACTAACCGGGAGTAATGTCGGTATAACAGAAAACTGAAATCGCAAGGCGCGTAATTTAAAATAGCTCTTTTACTGGTGTCTTAGACTTCGATAGAATAATATGGATTATTATTCGAATTTTGAGGGGAAATAAAAACTCGTCCCATGAAAAATTTACATTATATTGATATTTCCACCGGAGAAAATAAATATGGAAATACAGAAGCTATAAGTATGACAATAAATATATGAGCAGAGGTAAAATGTCAATAGGTCACATATCTTCTTACGATAATAATTATAATAAACAATAATATTTTTGATAGGAAATCAATTGAAATTAAAAATCTTTCAATACAAAAAAAAAGACCCTCTGTTTTATCTTCCTCATAGTTAGATACCCAGGAATGCACTGACATGAAATTATTAATAACTAAAGTTTTAAATGATGAAATAAAGTGTTCAACATTTGGGTTAGTATTCCTTACTCCATGGGCTCTAATGTACACAAAAAAGTTTTCTGAACAATCTTGATTGAAAGCCCCAGTGAGAATATATTTAAAGTGATAATGATTGAACAGTTTTTGCCTTAAGTAGAGGAAGGCTTTCAATGTTGTCACTATATTCTTCCAAGTGGGCACCACAACAGATCTTTTCTTTCGAGGGCAATTAAATGATATACTGTTGAAAATTTGTATCGCCTGCTTCCAACGAACATTGTGTTCTGTTTGAATACTCACCGTCCTCTTTAAGGGTTTAGCAGTGGATGTCAAATCTCTGGATACAGTCAACTAATCAAATAGCTCATCCAAGAATAGGGTAATTATGGAGAACATATCAAATTTACTGTCATAGAGATACTACCAGGTATCTTGAACATTTTCAAAATGTACATAGCATATATACCTCCTATAAATTATCATCTATTAATTGTAGTTAATCCATTGATTAACACACTTTTCAGAGGGTTTGGTTGGATTGGTTTAAGTAAAAACGATTAATGTTATAATTACGTGGTTCATCTTTGAATCAAACATTTCTTACAAGAAAATCGACGATTTCCTGATGAAACTGTCGACTTTAATAAATGGGTATTTTTAATTTAGACTCTTATAAGATTCTTGATATGCTAGTAAACAAGAACTTGCATAAAACCTTAAGGCAAAGATTATAGAATTAGGTTAGGTTAGGCTCTATAATCTTTGACCTTAAGGTACATTCACAATCAATTCTCGGGCCGAAGTGCACTTCGGCACGGAAGCTTAGCAGATGGCGTTCTCCGTTACCATTCACAATGAAATTCAAGACAAAATTTCTTGCAAGTTGCAAACTATCACTTCGGCAAGGAATTTCGTGCCGGCTAGAGATGATGCTGATGCTTATGTTTAGATCAGTTACATTTTTGATTCATTTGAGTATTTGGTTCCAAGATTATTGCGAATGGTAAATTTCGTGCCGAAGTGCACTTCGGCCCGCTAATTGATTGTGAATGCGGCTTTAGATTAGGGAAGGGAGGATTCTCTAGGGGTGTGTTCATAAACTTACTCCGAGAGTAGAGTATGAGTATGGTCATGCTCAGAGAGCATACTCTGAGGAACTAAAAGTACGTTTGTGAACGCTTCGAGTAATCAGAGCTTACTCAGAGCTTGCTCAGAGTAAGTTTGTGAACGCAAGCTAGGCTAAGAATAACTAAAACACATTGAACTCTATGGGAGTTCAATGCTAAAACATAATGAATATTGACATTGACACTGTTGGCGTTGACAAATCCAATATGTCAGAATACAGTAATCTGTGGAGAACATGACAAATATTTTCGTATGCAGTGCCACCTAGCAATTGATTGCAGAACTGAAAAACCGTATTTGGGGTAGGGGTAAGGAAGTGTCAAACCCCTGACTTCCTCTTTGATCCATGACGACGACAGTCGTTTGTTGTTTTGTAAATATTTTCAACAGTGGCTTGACACTTCCTCACCTCCACCCCAAATACGGTTTTTAGTTCTGCAATCAATTGCTTGTCTTCAAGTGTCCGCCATCTCTTATGATCCAGACATCCAAAAACGGAATTCTACCATTTTCTTCAATTTTATGTGTGAATTGTAGGTCACTATGAAAGCTGTTAAAAATTCTCAAAACAATTTCTATCTTATCACGAGGGACAGCCATGATTATGTCATCAACATAGACAAAGATAAATAGTATAAAAAAGTCTAATGACAACAGAACAAACTTGATGAGACTGTTCATAACTAATTCAGCTAAAACCGGTGAAGCCGGGTTGCCCATAGCCGAGCCTCTGACCTGTGCATGAAATCTTCGATTATACAGAAAATAACTATTCTTGAACACGAAATTGACAAACATGACGATGATATCTAGAGGAATATCTATAAAATTCCCGAAAATATGCCAGTTTTCATGTAACAATCGTACCACTAGATCCTGGGGAATATTCGTAAAAAGAGATTTCACATCCACGCTTATCAAGACATATATCCCTCAGGAATGTCTGGTATAGTATCAATCCGAGAAATGAGATCAACAGAGTTTTTAATCGTGTACGAGAATAAGGGTCTGATTTTTCCCAACATAGCGCAAAGAAACTTCGAAATATTATATGTAGGTGCATTGCAACAAGATACTACCGGTCTTAGTAGTAGTAGTTACTTACTACCTTATGAACTTTAACTAGACCATAAATTTTAGGGGGAATGGAATTATATTTTCTCAACTTTTTTCCCTCACTATCTGTTATCAGCGAACAAGTTTCCAAATGTTTAACAAGTTTGTTAGATTCAACCTGAATCTTGATTGTTGGGTCTGATTTAAGAGGTTTATACGTTACAGAATCTGAAGTCCATCATTTTTGTTCATATTCAACTCTATATATTGAAACAGTTTTGTTGCCTTTGTCAGCATTAACCACGTAGATGTCTGGATTGTTTCTGAGGTAATTACGAGTTTTCTTGAAAATATATAGTAAATATTAGGTTGTTCAATAAGTTAATATAATAAAAATAATAAGACTAGACGTTCATACAACGAAATCGAAACACTCAAATTCCAGAAGTGATATCCAAAGGAAGAAACTTGCCTTCGAAACGGAAAAACAAAAAATGGAAATAGAAAATAGAATGATGGAAACGGAAATGCAAATGCAAATGAAGGAAGAAAAAATGAAGTTGAAGTTAATGGAAATGGAGAGTGCAGTGAAAGAAGCTGAAATCATAGAAATGGAAGATACAGGTTCAGAATTAACTTCAGCAGCGACAAAATCGACGAATCGAGGTTGAATACAAATTTTTATTCTGGAAATATAATTCGTAATCCTGTTGAAGAACGTCATTCTTCAAAATAACCTCTAGTGTCTACAGCTATACACAATCAGGAGTTAGACAAAAATCATCCCAGTGTTTTAAAAATGATGTTACGCAAATTACCTGATATGTTGAAACTTCGTTGGGGCGAGGAAATTTTGAAGAAAAATGGTGATGTTAATCTTGATTTTGCCTTATGGTTAATGCAAATAGCCAATGCCGCATGTTTTGTTACAACGCCCAGAACGTCATATGACACAAAAAATACATCGAGAACACAAAATTTTTATAATAAGAAGATCGAGAAGACTTTGATGATATCTACATCACGAAACTCAATGAATTGTGGGTACTGCAGCAGTAATGGATACACAACAAATAAATGTGAAAACATTGTAGCTGACGATATTGAAACCAGGTGGAAAACTGTAACGAAGAATAAATTATGCTTTTCCTGTCTCAGAAACAATCATCAGGCAGTAAAATGTCGGCTGAAGAAAATTTGTGGCGTCAATGGTTGTAAACGTTTCCATCATCGATACTTACATAAAGAAGAAACCACTAAGATTCCAAACGAAGAAACTCAAGAAAATTATGAACCACTCTTTACTACCAGAGATGGTGGGAGTGTTCTGCTTAGAATGATAAATGTCAAAATTTTTGGTAATGGCAGAATAATACATACAGTCTCCTTGTGTGATGAAGCATCTTCTGTTAGCCTAATAGACCATTCACTTCTTGAAGATCTCAATATTCATGGGGAAGTCCAACCGTTATGTGTTCAATGGACCAACCAGATCACGACACGAAGATTCGATATGTGTTAATTTGAAAATTTCAGGAAACTATGAAGAAGCCAAAACATTTACAATGAAAAACGTCCGCTCAGTAAAAAATTTGTCGCTACCAAAACATCATGTCTCAGCTTCAGAATGGCAAAAATTGTCATTCTTGAATGGAATACCGCTAGAGGACATATGTGAACAGCCAATGATTCTTATAGGGCAGGATAACATAAGACTTACTCTTCCTAGACGGATCATCCAAGGTCCTGAACATGAACATCTACCAATAGCAACCAAGACTCAACTCGGCTGGATCCTTCATGGGAATACTTCCGGCAGGACAGAGGACAGAAGAAAAATATATATTTCATATATGCGACAATAATCTTTCCGACGAAAAATTTCATGTATGCGACAATCCTCATTCAGACGAAATGCTGCATAAGTTAGTGAAAGAATCATTCACGTTGGATGCCTTCGGTGTTTCGGCTTCAGCTCAAACAAAAAGAGATAAAGAAAATGATAGAGCAGTTGATGTAATGAAACGCACCATAAATCGAATCGGGTAAAGATTCGAAATAGGACTAATTTGGAAAAAAGATGATATGAAATTACCAGAAAGTAAATCAGTCGCCTATCGAAGACTATTATGCGTCGAAAAACAGATGCTGAAAGATGATATCTTCAAAAAGAAATATTGCGATAACATCCAGAAATACATAGATAAAGGATATGCACGCAAACTGACCGGAGAAGAAGCGAAGAAAGAAGGAGCAAGAACTTGGTACCTTCCTCATTTTGGTGTAATCAACCCACAAAAACCCCAGAAACTCCGACTTGTATTTGACGCTGCAGCTAAATCTCATGGAATATCTTTGAACAGTAATCTTCTTGCTGGTCCCGATTACCTTCAATCTCTACTGGCAGTTTTAATAAGATTCAGGGAAAGAAAAGTTGCATTTTCTAGTGACATTCGAGAAATGTTTCATCAAGTCAGAATAACAGAAATAGACCAAGATTTCCAACGGTTTTTGTGGAGAAACGGTGAAACAAATTGACATTGTGATGTATAACAGATGCAGGTCATGACATTTGGTGCTACGTGCTCCCCCACTTGTGCCCAATATGTAAAAAATTGCAATGCTCGTCATCGGAGAGAGTAATAGAAGCAATAACCAGACGTCATTACGTTGATGATTATTTGGACTGTGTTGATTCTCCTCTAGAAGCATACAATCTTACAACAGAAGTAAGCAGAACACAATCTAAAGCGGGTTTCGAATTAGTGAATTGGACTACCAATTCAAAAGAACTGATGAAAATGATGTCCTTCGATGAAAATCTAAATAAAGATCTGAACCTTGATATGGAGATGTCTCTGCAAAGAGTTCTAGGACTGTCATGGAGCTCAGCTGAAGATAAACTTGTTTTCAAGTTGAATTTCCATCCTGAACAGAATCGACAGAGACCTACGAAACGACATGTGCTGAGAATAATAATGAACTTCATAATTCGAGGCAGGATTTTGGTCCAAGATATTTGGCGAAGTGGCATTGGATGGGATGACTTCATAGATGATGACATATATAAAACATGGTTATTATGGCTAGCAGATCTACAAAAAATGCCCAGTTTAAAGATTCCGCGGTGTTACTCCCTTAAAATTCCTGTAGCTGAAAGTATCGAATTGCATGTCTTTTGTGATAGCAGCAAAAAAGCGTTTGCAGCTGTTGCATATTTGCGAATAATACATGACTGCGGCATAGAAATTTCATTTGTATTTGCCAAAGCCAGGGTTTCTCCAACCAAACCCATATCTATTCCTAGACTAGAATAACAAGCAGCAGTAATGGGAACCAGAATAGCGAAGACAGTCAAGAACGAACTTGATATTAAAATTAATCAAACATATTTTTGGACAGACTCGTCTACAGTGCTCAATTGGATTTGTAGCGATGGAAGACAGTTGGGACAATTCGAAACGCATAGAGTTGGAGAAATTCAGGAATCGTCCGAGACAAAAGAATGGAATTGGATACCAACGAAACTCAACATTGCCGATCTAGCTACAAGGACATACAATGAAGATGGTAGTAACTCTATAAATTTCGAAAATTGGTTCCTACCCAGGTAGAACGGTGTTGTCTCGAAGACGTCTTCATTAGGTCTTTATTGGTCTTCGACGTCACTCGGATGTACAATAACGTCCCTGAGACGTCAATTCAAGTAGGCTAGTAAGACCAAAGAGTAACAACAGTTGATACTCTTTGGTAAGACGTCGTACAATAATGTCTCTGAGACGTCAATTCAAGTAGGCTAGTAAGACGTCACACAAGAGACGTCTGAATAACATTATTCTTAGACCTCTCTGAGACTTAAGACTTATAATTTTTTCAAGGTACGATATATATCGGACAGTTTGAATATATATATATGTAGATATGAAACGGAGGATAACGTCCGTTCCATTTATCCTATGTAAATGCATGTGTCAACGCACTGATAATTCATCTTTTGCTTCATTTTCGTTAGTAGATGTAGATGGTCTTGAAAATAACTTTTTCTGATACACCTTTTTTGTGATACTCAGTACCAATAATACCAATATCTTACACAGCCTCGACGGACGTGTTGGCAGCGAACTCGGCTGGATGCCGGAAGTAGCGATATCATAGATGCACAGATTACAGAGTAGATGTTTGTGGGTGTCTTGTACCTAGGATTTAAATAATGTTGGCTGATGTGCACGAACACAAGGCCAGGGGGGGTGGGAAGAGAAAAAAATATAACAATCAATGTTGGTTCACATTATGTTGTTTTTTGTTTCATTTCTATCCATGAAATTCTAAAATTTTCAGAAAAATACTAACGTCCTCAGTACGTAAGAAAGACGTACGCAAGACGTAAAAAGTACGGAATAATCGTCTTCCAAATTCGTCTTCAAGACGTCACCGTAGGACGTCTTCAGGCTGTGATATATTAACGTCACCATAAGGTCTCACTGACATCACCAAGTTGGTCACCATACGTCCGAACATGACCAACCAAAGACGTCTTGAAGACTAAATTTTCTACCTGGGTTCTGACCCTTCCATGCATCTATATTTATAATGTATTGTCATATATCAGATCGAATTAAAGTTCACTAAGGAAAAATTCCTATTTCCACAACTATCCAACTAGGCACTCGGATATGCTTAGCATCCCGGTTCACAAGACAAGGAAATTCGAAACGTCCGCCCTATACTAAGGAATATTGCTCTACAATCATCTTCCATCTGTCTATAAGAACATGAATGAATGTAATCTGGCCACTAAGCCAGTTTAATTGTCCTTTATACTGATATATTTTCAATTGTTTGTTTGTTATACATATATATCTTGTTTATTTATATACACGAATATTTGTAGCAATTGTAACTGACTTGTCCTATATATAAGTGTATGTCTGAAGGGATTAATAAATTATTATTATTATTATTATGTAGAAACGCCTCTATGCATGCAATTTTCTTGTCTTTGTGAAAGTGTGTCACAATTATAATCCGCTAATGTCACATTTACACCTTTTGTAGTGTAATTGTGACAGCATAAACTTTTTCGTGCAAAAGTCATAAGCGAGTTCAGAATTTCAAAACTGGCAACTTTGACTTCTCTAACTGTTAGAACATACTCTAGTGTTAGAACCATAGACTTATTACCATATATTAATATGTCTATGGTTAGAACATACTCTAGTGATGCTGAAAATCAACAAGTAACTCTCGGAATGGTATAGTTTTCAACAATAATGAACTTCAATTTAGAAAAGAAAGAAATCGATTAATCCACTAATTATAATTAGTGGATTAATGATATGCTTCAACCATGTATTGTTTTATGATTATGTTTCAATACTGAATACTGCATAATTATATCTGACATTGTAATTAGAAAGAACTAGACTCCATGCATTTTTCGAAAAAGGTATGAAACACCAAAAATGTTCATGTCAAATTTTCGGAAGCCCACCCTGCAACACATTTTACACACTTGTAATGCAATAATGTATTGAATATAAAGTTCGAAAGTTGAGAAATTGTTACGCATTTTCACTAATGGAATACTTTATCTTTTTCAGTTGCACTAAAAGTTGTCATTGATATTCTGACCTTGCTCATCAAAACAATCGAAATAAAATTGTTAATAGGAACTCGTACAGCTAACATGGAACTAGTATATTTGGGTAACATCCTATTGAATCTTTCCTCCCCAGGAATAATAAATATTCCAGATAATATTCAAGAACATATGTGCAAAAATAAAATAATTACTTTTTCAATGCTATCCAATGTTTTTATCAACTTCAAATGTCCGCAGACCTTTTATACGGAACTGAACGGAGATTTGCTATATCCTGAATCTAATTATGGGTTTATTGTCAACAACTCCAATGAACTCGAGATGATCTTGTTGAACACCACTAAAAATTTGTATTTCAACTATGGAGCTTCCTGTGTTTTACTCATCAAAAATCATGATGATCTACCCAACATTTTTCAGATAATGTGGAAATATTATTTGAGTACTAATTTTATTGGAGTATCAGAAAAAAATATGATGAAATATTATGTATGGAATCCATTGGCTCAAGTAAATATTTGTGGCAAGAAACATCACTCAGTAATTATAAATATTGGCATGATAATTGACAATTACATCGAGAAACATTATGGAAGCTGTATACTTCGAGTTAAATATAGTTTCTTGGCTCCAGGAGCCCCTCAAGCTGGTATTTTGAGACAACTGGAGATTAATTTCAGAAAGTTTCTCCTTTCTAGAAATATATCCCTATATGTTTTGCCAGGTACTGAAAAGTCTACTCTAATTAATGAATGAGCAACTACGCTGGGATTATGATTACCTCATCAATACTATGGATAAAGATGGGTTTGACTTGGTTCTAGGATTCTTCTATTTATTGAATACAAATCACCTTTCTCATAATATCCAGCACACAGCGGTTTATCTACACACTACGGGTTTTTGGATTTTCCCAAAAAGAAAAATTTCGTTCTGGAGAATCATTACATCTTCTTTTTCGCCAAATATTTGGCTGTGTTTGGCAATCTTCGTTACATTATATACGACAATATCGTATTATGTATTACCTAGTAAAAGTTTTGTCGAGATCATTTTGGATATTTACGGAGCATTTCTTGGGGCGTCATCTTCAATTGGCTTAGAAAACAAGTTCAGAGCAATCCTCTTATTAGAGATCATCTTCTGTTTTTACATGAACGCTTTCTTTCAAGCGAAATTGAATAGTCTACTCTCAGTACCTATTCACGAGAATATAGAAAATATGAACGATTTGCTCGCTTCAAACATGAAAATAAAGTTGATTTCATCTATTATAAGGGAAATGCCACAGGCAATTGCGGAACGGGCTGAACCATTTCCTACATTTTCTCAGGATTTCGTAATGAATGATCTTGAAAAGAAAATGGACTTTGCTACCGCAGTCATCGACTTATATATAAAAAAATTTAATATCCCTGGTTTGAAGTCTTTCAGAATGCAGTCGCTTCTGATTTGTACATATATCAGAAGAGGCCATTATCTTCTTGACTTTTTCAACCAGTGTGTACGATATAGTCAACAGTTCGGATTCATAAGTAAGCATATTGACAATAATGTCAGAAGAGAAATTTCAGAAGATATCCCAAAACTCTCTTTATCCAAATTGGACAGAGTTTTCATGATGAGTTTCATAGGATGGTTAGCCAGTTTTCTGGTTTTTCTATGTGAAAAATTAGTTACATCTTTGATAGATAATGGAAAAATTCCTAACCTTAAAATTGAAAGGAATCGAGTACAAATCCGAGTTCGTCTCGATTGATAATTTACGAATCATTATACTGTATATGGTTTTTTCAGTGCAACATGCTTAACCCTCAAAATCTACAACCGACATCATAAATGCACAAAGTTTAATTCCCAAAATCATTAGGAACAAATATGTTTTTTTTTTTTAGTCTACGTTTCGGTCCTGCCCAACTAACATTTTTCAGTTCTTTAAGGATTTAATTGATATATAGAAGATTAATAATAGCATTACATATAGCGGATTTGTTTTATACTAACTAAAAATACACTTAATTATCGTATTAGCCAAAAGGTATTCAAAAATTATCGTTTAAACATTTATATGATGAAATAATGAAACTTTTTTATAGAAAGCGTATCGTTTATTCTTATAATAATAATAATAATAATAATAATAATACTTTATTAATCCTGTCAGACAAATACATGTATAGGACAAGTCAGAGAAAAAAACAAAATCAAAATAGAAAACTACTCACAAGAATCAGAAAAATATTCAGCAACAGAATAATAACATCTACTAACTAAAATAACTTTAACTGCTTTTTTGAATTCATTCAACTTAAGACTTCGCAATGATCTAGGTAAGTGATTAAAAAGTTTGATACAGTGATACATTGGTGAACATTCGAATCTAGAGGAATTATGTTTTGGTACACACAACAATCCGTCGTTTCTTGTACTGTAGCTATGAAAGCTAGAAAGTTTGGTGAACTTATTTTCGTTTTCTTTGGTATAGATCAAACATTTGAGAATGAAAATCGAGGCCAAGGTGAGGAGGCCATTTTCAATGAAAACCGGTCTACAGGAGGACCTAGGCTCAACATTAAATATCATACGCAAGATCCTCTTCTGTATAACAAAGACTCTGCCAACGTCCGATGAATTACCCCACAGTAGGATGTTGTATGATAGGTGACTGTACACCAAACTGTAGTATATGTTGAGAACGGACCGCAAAGGAAGTGAATTCCGTACTCTACTTAAAGCAAAGTAAGAGCCATTGAGTTTTCTACAGACAGAATCGATATGAGTGCTCCACTTCAAGTTGGAATCGATGTGGACACCCAGGAACTTGGTATGGTCCGCAGATGAAATAACCTCGTCCAAATAGCGTACAACCAATCTGCGTTCGCTGGATCTTAGAGCAAAATGAACGCATTCAGTTTTAGCAACATTAATCATTATTGAATTAGAGCGACACCAATCAACAAAGCACTGGACTAAAAGGTGACATAACCTCTGTAGCTCGTCAAAGCTTCGCGCAGTAACCAATGCTGAGGTGTCATCGGCGAACAGTAGTATTCTGATCATGTTCAATAGACGAAGAAGATCGTGGCGGGATGTTGCAGCGATCATCATCTTTTTTAAGTTGCATGGTAGATCGTTTATGAAAAGTAAGAATAGGAGCGGCCCCAGGACTGAACCCTGAGGGACACCCAAATTCACTTCATGTTCATCCGAAAATGCGTTGTCAACTCTGACGATCATAGTTCTGCCCTCAAGATAGCTGGAAATCCATCTCAAAAACACTCCTCTAAATCCCATACTGTAGCATTTTTCGATTATAAATTGGAAGGAGAGACTGTCGAATGCCCGTGACAGGTCAAAAAACAATCCCGCGACAAACAATCCACTATCAAGGCATTCATAAACGCACTCAACAAAGCAGAGAGCTGCGGATTCAGTTGAGCGGCCCTTCCGAAAACCATGTTGTGCGGTGTCAAGTACATGATGCTTATCGAGGAAATTCATCATCCGGTCCAGCACAATCCTCTCGAAGACCTTGGCAAAGACACTGAGGATGGAAATTGGTCTATAGTTGGCGATTTCGTTCAAGTCATTCTTCTTGAATATGGGTATGACAATAGCCTTCTTGAGATGGCTGGGAAATATGCCACTACTAGATATTTATATAACATCATTTATAAAGCTCTTTATGCTTGAGATAGATTTATCTTATAAAGGTTTTAAGAATGTATTGTGTAACATCTTTATGATAATTTTGAATCTCTATGATATAGTTATATAGCTGGCCCACGAGAAATTATATAAATGTTTTATAAGCATCAAAACAATGACAACGTTTTGTCCAAAGAACTTTGGCAACATTGGCTGGTGCTCTTCTGGTTCGAGAATTATTAATGTTTTATATATGCCATATAAAAGCAGGCCTTATATCTTCTCCTCCGACATTAGTTTATTTATGGTTTAAAATTTTGAGACCAAGCCATTTTGTATTTATTGTATAAACACATTGAATCAAGCCCATAAATTGAAAAATTATATCCAAAAATGATTCTTTTGACATAATTACTTGAAGAAAATGGTTTGGTTACATATCGAAAAAAATGTAATTTACAAAGAAAATTTGAATGTATATTTTCAGTCCAGAAAAGTTATTTATTGAAAAAGTAAATAAATTCGAGGCGCACGAAAATTTAGTGAGCAATATGTATATATCTTTATCAGAAAAATTCACGTGTTTCTGAATTTACCACATCTGAATGTTTCTTAAGCTTTAAATTTCTTATTGACTTCTGCCTAACGCCATGAGGACCGATATACACAGATTACAGAGTAGATAGATAGATAGCCGATATATCCTTATGATATCAGTTCCATTGTTACGATATATTTATACATCTGTTTAGGGAAACCTGTATCTGAAATATAATTCTAAGGTTACTTAGTGTAACAGTCATGTCAGACATATTTAAAGTATCAAGCAGTCGAAATAGAACAGGCCCGGATCTAGGGGGGGGCAAGCGGGGCGCTATACTAGTGATTCAGGGAAGAACTAATTTGGCACCTTTCATGAAAGAATCTGCAAAGCATCCAATAATATTACCAAATAAGCACCCCTTCACACGTCTCCTGATACAGTATTATCATGAAAAATACGGACACCATGGAATTGAATTAGTTCTTAATGAATTTCGGACACTCCGAGAATGTTCTAGAACTGCGCAAAACTGTTGCGCACTAGTATCGAATCCTCTGCGCAGTTCTAGAACCATTCTCGGACTCTCCGAAATTCGAATCCGAATACAGCTAATATTTGTCAGTTTGTCTCTGTCTCTGTACTCTGTAATCTGTGGTCTCTGTGGTAGAGAAAGGGAAAGAGTCTTGTCTTTGTTACATGATATTAGTGTTCTGTGGTTACATCTGTAATCTGTGATGTAAACATACATAGATAACCTATACATAAATAAAATAGGACATGGGGCTTCAAACATAGGCAAAAGGTAGATAAATGAACATGGAACGAAAAAAAAATGTGAAAATTGTTGTATTAGGTGACATTGGACACAGTCCTAGAATGGCAAATCATGCTATATCTTTAGCAAAGTGCGGACACACAGTTGATATAATAGGTTATGGAGAATCCGATTTGCCACATCAATTTAAATTATCTCCGAACATATATCACCATTTTTTAGTCTCTTGTCCTAGAATAAACTGGAAACTTCTCAATTATATATGGAAAACAATATGGACTTCTATCAATCTCTTTTTTCTCTTGGCTATAACACGTAGGGCAGATGCACTGCTGGTTCAAAATCCACCTGCAATTCCCTCTCTGATTGTTTCTTGGGTGTATTGCAAGTTGATAGGAGCTAAGCTAATAATCGATTGGCATAATTATGCGAATACTATTATGGCATTGAGTGTAGGAAGAAGAAGTCGTCTAGTAGCATTAACAAAATTAATAGAAAAGACTTTGGGTCGAAGAGCTGACTACAATTTTTGTGTTTCTAAAGCCATAAAGAATGATCTCTATGACAAATGGGGTATAAAGTAAGTATCATATTTAATATGCTTCACATTGTTGTTTTTAAATTTGAACCAAAACAAGCTATCCCTCTGCTCTTGATTGTAGATCACAAGTGGTATATGATCGCCCAGGTTCTCACTTTGGTTCAGTATCATTGAGTGAAATGCATGATTTTCTCAAGGTTTTAGGTGAAAAGAAAGGCTTTCAAATTTTCATGGATAAAAATGATCAAAATTCTACCTTACTTACTGCACTCCATCCAAACAGTAGCCCTTATCTGAAGGAAGATAGACCTGCATTTATAGTATCAAGCACAAGTTGGACAGAGGATGAAGATTTCTCTATTTTATTAAATGCTTTGCAAGGTACTTACCTTTCTTAAAATAATATCTACAATGATTATGATAAACAGCCTTAAATTGGGAGAAGTTGAAAAACTGACTTCATATTTGTTGTATGAAATTTTCACCAGTGCGAGGTAGAATTTAACTTTTAGCATATGTTGGCAGGTCGATGAATGTCTTTGCCTCCTGAAGTTTTCCTTTTTGACTTAAGCTGAAAAGAATTTTTTGAAATATGCCAAAAATGGGTGATAGTAAAATTTTACAAGTTATCAGAAGATGACGTTATATCACTAACATCGATGATACTTTTGATAAGGTGCATTTGCCGAAAAGATGTATCTTATAATTATAAGAGATATCTACGGAAAAGGTGAATCTGCAGACTCACTCTTGCATTCTGAGATGAGGGCTCTCTTAAAACTCACAAAAATTTTACTTTTTTTTTTCCTGAATATGCTTCCTAGAAATACAATTTTGTCTTAGCTGCGAGAACATCTTGACTACCAAAATCATAAAAGTTTTGTCTTGAGCTAACACATTATCTATTGAGGACTATTTTGCAGAATAGCCATGCTGTGCTGACACTACAATTGCAACTTTGCTATAGAATGTTTTAAAATTTAGTATGAGATACTTATTACTTATAGATTTCCAGCTTATCCTACTGTTAAATGAATTTCCATTTGCAGACTACGAAAATCATTGGAGGGGTGGCAACCAGAAAAAATTGCCTAAAATGTTGGTTGCTATTACGGGAAAAGGCCCTTTGAAAGAATATTATTTAAAAGATATAGAATGTAGAAAGTGGGAACATATTACGGTGATTACACCATGGTTAGAGGATGAAGAATATCCTCTTTTCATTGGATGTGCCAATATTGGAATATCCCTGCACACTAGTTCTAGCGGATTGGATTTACCTATGAAAATAGTGGACTTATTTGGCGTTAGGGTACCTGTATTGGCATATAACTTCGAAGCGTAAGTAAATTTTTGATTAATAGTGAGACGAGTGCTGTATTAAATTGATGTTATATATAAAGACTTTTCTGTTTCAGACTGAAGGAATTAGTTATTGATGGGAACAATGGATATATCTTCTCTAACCAAGAAGAACTTTCCAAATTACTACAAGATTTATTTGAAGGATTTCCACTCAATGAAAGTGTAATTAAAAATCTGAATAAAATGAAAAAAGAACTTGAATCATTCGGAAATTGGGATAAAATATGGAATAGTACATGTAAACCGATTTTTGATTAAATATTGTTTTGATAAAGGGTTTATTTTTTAACAGTTCCTTCATCTATCTACCAGTTATACTCGAGGTTATACTTTTGACTTTTGGTGCCCTCAAAAAATATTTATTGAGTCTTGAAGACAAACAATTTCTTCATTGAACCTAGTTAGGAATATTGGCTCATTTTCACTTGATAGATTCTCTAACATATCTCATTTGTCAAGAAGTGATTTATATTGTAAAACCAAATTCTTGCAGCATATTCAAAATGCATATGATTAAAAGTTGAAATACGGTTTTTTCAATTGTGATAGGTTTTCACATTATATAAGAACAGAACGAAATATTCTTACATCAACTGAAACTAGTTTTACATCAGGGCTACAAAATTTAAAACATAAGAAACACCAAAGAACTATGTCTGTAAGTAAAAATAACGCAGGACAAAACATTCAAAATATGAAATGAAAAATATGTCAACATAGATGGCTATAAAATATGAGAGAAGGCAAAAAATCTGATGATGCTTTAGTTCGAAACATTTGCAAGATCTGTGCAAATAAAGTTGTTCGACAATCCTGAAATCGTATGGGAGGTTGTTTTTTAAACAACATACTAAACAAACGTACTCAATTATAGAATGTATGTCTTTATTCATGAATACAAAAACTGATTATAGTAGATGTCCATGCTCTTTATTTACCTTCTTGACCAGTATAATTCGAGTTGAAATAAAATATCTACATTGAAATTCAAAATGATTTGCATTTCTATTGAATTTATGATATATATTTTTTGAAGGGTAGGAAAAGACGTCAAAAATCATTACTACTTGAGTGAAATCTTAGAATAGAAGTTCCTACGAACAGAAACTGCACTTAAGATGACTCTCAAATAGTATCACTAATATAGTCTTGGTTTTTCTTCAATCGTCTGATTAAATTACATCAAATTTATGTTAAAAATTGATATGAATATATAAATAGTTTTTTTATAGATCAATTGCAAACTAGTAGAGTTAGAATATATAACTACTCTGATGTGGGATTTATGCAAATTTCCTAGAACTCAGACCTATGTGTCTCCCAATTATATTGGTTTCTTTCTTAGGTATTACAAACTCTGCATAAACCCACTTTAATAATAGTTTGAACTCAAGTTTCCCAAAAATTTCATAACATTTCTGAACTCTACAAATTCAGGTTAGTGGAGCAAACAAACTTATATATAAATTCACATTTTCAATAGATTAACATAAAAAGTCAAGTGCTATTTTAAATATCGAATTACACTAGTTTAATTATGGTTAAGTATCATTATAGCTTATCATGTAGCAATATTCTTAAACATCTCCCCTGAAAGTAAGCTGTCTAAAGCTTTCTGAACAGTTGGATCTTTTAGGAGTGGGGTAGATGTTGAAGAGGTAGGAGGAGGACCTTGCTCACTTTCAATTTTAGTATTATCAGATGATTTGTTCAATATATTCATTATGCGATTTTGTAATTCCGCTTGTTTATTCACTTGATTTCCAGTACCAACATCAATACCTTCACTTAATTCAAACTGTACTTGTAATTCTCTTCTCTCTTCCAAGTATTTCAAGACTTTGTCATACTGAACAGAGGTCAGCAATCTATTTTCAGCAAGCATATTTAATAATAATTGTATTGCAGTGGGATGTTTGTCATAAATTGTCATTTGAGATTCATTATCTGCAGCTATAATTTTTTCACCACGCATATATGCTTCAAAATTTCTAGTGATAAAAAGAAGAGCATCATCTACAGGCATATTCCTATGTTCCTGGGGAATCCCATGTAACACATTCAATGTTAAACTCTGGTTATCTTTGTTTTGTGGCATAACAAGTATTGCATATAAACAACCTCGACTTGAAATATTGGCTAGTACACGACCTATTGGAACATCCTCGTTTGGAAATAAAAGGTCAACAATAAGTCCAAGTGATTTCAATCTTGATTCAATATACTCTGCATATTCTGTCAACATTTTTGAAACTACTATGATTTCACAATCATTTCTTTCAGGCCTGTCCATCATAGGCAATGGCTTATCAAATTCAGGGTATCTTTCCGGAGGACAATATGGAACATTACCCATAAATCTATCCCTATCTAATGGTGGTGGATGAGGTAGAAATCTATCATCATGCCACGGTTTACCCCTTCTCCCCCTAATTCCTCTTTTACGCATTTGGCCTCTAGAATCCTCATCATCGTAATTTTCTGATGAAATAATACTTTGGGGTTTAGGTGGGAACTCTTGTTGCTTATCTGATTCTTGAAATTTTTCAGCAATCATTTCTAACTCTTGTTCTTCATAGCTAGGTGATTTACCATCTCCTTCAGGAGGCTGATTTGTTTTTGGAGGATCTTCAGGCTCAATCTTTTTAGCAGTAGTATTTGCATTTCCAATACTTTGATTATTAGGAGCTGTCTTCTGTTGGTTGGGGGATTCTTGAGGTTTTGAGTTAGGATTGGAAGTATTCAAATTACCCCTATTTCTGTCAGGTAGAGCAGGTTTGACAATGATTTTTTTGCCATGAATAATTGTTCCTTGCTCCATTCGAATTGCATTTTGTGCTTCTTCATCTGTTTCAAACTGGATAAAAGCAAAACCTCTTTGTAAAACGATTCCCAATATTCTACCATGTTGTCTGAATTTGAGTTCTAAATCATCTGCTACCACTGTTGTTGGGAGACCACCAATATAAATCCGTTGGGAGGCAGTTGCCGGGTTTTTCATAAATTGTTTGTCAGTTCGATACATTTTCCAATGTTATGTGTTGTTTTTATACACAATATTTTATGAATTAATGACAACTTTTTCGTCGCCCTATAGGATATATAAGATATTACTTATTATTATTAAGTTTCATTTGTAAACTAACAAGAATCCATAGATTAAATAATCATTAATAATCAATCCAAAAATCGAAGAATCTTTATTTATGATCATAGATATAGACAATAGTATTCTATGTCATGATTTGATGTCTCTTGTCAAAAATTTTCTTCTCCTTGATTATTCTTCCTTTGGCCTGTACACTTGGCTTTAGCCAAACATTCACTTGCACAGAAAACTAATATTACTAGTACTAATATTACTAGGTAATAAGAGAGAAAGAGAACGATCGCTGCTTTCTTTGAGACCACAGATTATTTTTCCCCTAAAATATCAAGGAGATATATCTCCTTGCTGAAATATGTACCAATAGGTAGTTCATGTTTTTGCCAATAACCGCGCTGGCGATCACGGGATGGCGAAATTTTGATTCAAACTAGTTGAAGTTGACTGAGTGAACTGTCTTCCTGGTGACAGATGATTAGAATATTATTATTTTCGATTTTTGATAAGAGAACAACATATGATCATGGTGAAATGTTAAAGCGTGCGCTAGTGTAAGAGTGGTTTGGCTTCGGAAAGAAAAGGAGAAAAGATAAAATTTCAGAGTGCATTTTTGAGAATAGACTCGGAATCATTTTGTGATTCAAAAGAACTTTTACGGTGTAGATATCAAAAAAGATTATGAACGAAATCGTGAGAAGTGAACTCGGCCAGTTCTCCAGTGAGTGCAAATATCTAGGTGTTATCCTGGACAGCCAACTCAACTGGAGAAAACACATAGATAAGACTCTTTCCAGAGCCACGGCGGCCATGTGCATTGCAAAAGACTCTTTGGAAAGACATGGTACTCTGGCTATATACAGCGGTAGTACGCCCTAATTTCACCTATGCGTCTCTAACATGGTGGACAAAAGCCGAAGAGGTCACCACACGCAGCCAGCTGCAGAAACTGCAAAGGCTGGCCTGTAGTGAGAGCTTTAGCAGTTTTCTGTTGCAGGTCGTTGAAATCATCACGAAATTCTTTGACTGAGTAAGTCCAGTCTGAAGTCTGGAGTGTTTCTCCAGAGGATTATTCTGTTTTTCAACTCCCATCTCCATTGTTGGACCGCTTGCTTATATTGGTATTTTCCAAGCCCACAGAAAGGCTCAGGTCCAGCAGGTGTTAACCTCAATGCCCTTTTTGGAAGTTCATCGGCTTTCTCATTTCCTTCAACACCAAAATGCCCTGGTACCCATAGTATAGTCACTTTCTTATTCCTGGCCAGTTGTTTCATGGTATTACGGCACTCCCATGTCAGGAGAGAACTCTGGCAGTGTGATTCCAGGGACCTGGACCAGGCCTCCAGCGTGGCCTGGCTGATGTCCGTGATGATATAGATATGCGCCCCTTTGAGGTTCATTTCAAAACACTCCTGAGAGCATACGTAAACAGCCAGTGTCTTGGTATGTGAATAGAGGGTTCAATTCCTAGAGCTTTATAGATTCTCGGTTTAGGTCCATATAGGCCAATGCCGGTGCCCCTTTCTGATTTTGATCCATCAGTAACCAAATAACCACGTGGATGACTTTGTCCAACCGATTTACGAAACTTATTGCACTAGGACGGTCAGCTATGACCGTCTCAAAGGGCCTTTCGAAATCGAAGATGATTGGCATGACATCCTATGGTTTTGCCAAGAGGTTTGAGTCCAGTTGATCCAATATACTCATATGTCCAACCCAGTTTCCAGGTAGGAGATTCCCGTTGAGGGATATTGTTATTGCTTCCCGCAGGCTACATTTACTCACATGTAGGTGTAGGGGAGGCAGATCAAGTATGGCCTCAAGCGCTGCTGTAGGAGCTGTGTGCATAGCTCTCGTAACACCAACACAGGCCAGCCTTTGCAGTTTCTGCAGCCGAATGCGTCTGGTGACCTCTTCGATTTTTGTCCACCATGCTAGAGACGCCTAGGTTACAATAAGACGTACTACCGCTGTGTATAGCGGTGCGAATGAAAATATGAAAAATGATAGGTCACCTTGTCTAGACGGCATTCCAGCGGAGATATTCAAGGCCTTGGATGAAGACATTGTCAATAGTCTCCTAAAACTATTCCGCAAGATCTGGGAACAATTCAGCTGTTTAGTAAGCAGTGGTCCTCCCAACTCCGACTCAGATGGAGGATGAGGATGCAAGACACAAGACTCCCCAAAATAGCTCTATATGGCGAACTCACTGAGGGAGCCCGGAAACCAGGAGGCCAGTATAAGGGGTTTAAGGATACACTACATCAATCCCTAAAATCGGTTAATGCCAATCATAACTGGGAACAACTAGCGTTAGACAGGTCACAGTGGAGGTCTTTGGTACACAGTTATGATGGAGACTCGAGAAGGATAAAGCGGCGGCCAGATCTGGTTGGTGACTATCCATGCCCGGAGTGTGGTGGGATCTGTAGGTCTGTTGGGTCTCTACAGTCACAGGAGGGCACACAGTCGCAATTAGCCCTGTTATAAGTCTGTTCGCACCTTTTTTTTTCTTTTTTGGTCTTTTTGTAGATTCATTCCCGGTAACGGGATACAGCAATGATGATGATGATAGCCACAGTAACATTTGCGGCTTAATGCCCCATGTCTTTCCAGAGAGTCTTTTGCAATACACATGGCCACTGTGGTTCTGGAAAGTCTTATCTATGTAAACACATAAATAACACTTTCCAGCACCACAGAGAAAACTCTCCAGTTTAGTTGGCTGTCCAGGATAACACCTAGATATTTGCACTCACTGGAGAACTGGCCGTTCAGGACCAACGCTCTGAAGTCGAGATTCCTTTTTCTTGTGAACGGAATCAGTGTTGTCTTCGAGGGATTGGCAGTAAGCCCCTTCTCCTCGCACCACTTTTCGATCATCCTGAGAGCGGTTTGCATTAGGCTGCTTAGTGGGCCTTAATGCTTGCCTCTAATAGTCACCACTATGTCGTCGGCGTATGCCTGGACTTTAAAACCACCATTCATGACCAGACACAACAGTAAGGGTGATAGTACCCCTCCTTGATGGCATCCCCTGCACGTCGCGTCAGCACGGTCACTTCAGTTTCCCCCGGTAGGCTATGACGGTTCGTCTTTTCAACATAGTTGATATCCACTTAACAGTGGAGGGTTCTATCTCTTTCCGTTTCGCTGCATTACATTTGGAAACATGTAGGGTATTATCAAACGCCCCCTCAATGTCTCCAAACATTGCAAGTAGAATCTCCTTTGCCCCAAGGGTGCCTTCCACCTCTTTAAGATGGTGAAGGGCGTCTACAGTAGATTTACCCGCTGTATGAGAAAATTGTTTGTTATGGATCTTTAGATTTCCCCTTACACCGTTGTCAATTATTTTCTCCATGTTCTTCAGGAGAAAGGAGGTGAGGCGTATTTTCTGAATGCTCCATCAATCCTCAATTCAAAGATATAAATTTTGCTCTTTTCGGAAGATCCTTATATCGAAAGTGTCAGCTATTGTTTCTATACCATTGAATCTTGAAACCAGTCGCAATGGTATTTTTTTTTTCTATCAAAAAACGGGTTTTCTACAATAACTTTCCATGCCTATGTTCGATAGTTTTTCTTTTTTCTCTTTTTTATTCTGCTCAATGAATAAGTCATCGCTTAATCTAGATGGCTCAGTATGATTTGTAAAGTATGGTTTTTCTTAACAAGGAATTCGTCAGTTCATGGAAAAATTTCTCATGAAAAAATTCGTTCTGAAAAGCGAGCCAATACAGCTAGTAGGCGCTTTGAATCTTGTTTTGAATAATTAACCCTAACCCGTAATAATTGTAGAGTATGTTTCGTTAGATTCAGAAGTGTTGGTGGGTGTGCCTCAGGGGGGTATTTTCGGTCCATTTCTGTTCTTAATATATATCAATGACCTACCAGAAAAAATTTTGGTGGAGGAAGAATCTCTGGCTGTTGAGAGTATTTTGGTTATTGATAGCAGACCTGCAAATGAAGAAATTATTTATCTGGGTGATCTCTTTGCAGATTTCGAAGTTCAATCTGAGGGAGAATTCGTCATGTTTGTGGACGATACTAATCTACTGGTGGCGGCATCTGGTATTTCAGAGGTTATTGGGATGGCTGCTAGGGGATTTTATGATATTTCGATTTGGTGTAATTCGAATAGAATTACAATCAACTCGAATAAAACGGAGTGTGTTGTTTTCGGTACCTCTCATTCAAGAATTCATATTCCTGAGGATATTGTTCTCTCTGGACAAATTGTCAAGATCTCCACCAGTACTAGTTTCCTGGGTGTGATTATCGATCATCAACTTAATTGGTCTTGAACATATAAAATCATTGCAGACTAGATTGAACTCTGTTCTCTACACACTCCGTGTCTTGGCACTGCAGTCTGACTCTGAGTTGCTGAGGACAGTATATTTTTCTAATTTTCATTCGGTCATGTCCTATGGAATTTTGGCGTGGGGTAATGGTTCGGATGTTTGGAAAATCTTTTTGGTCCAGAAAAAGGCTATCAGAGCTATGCTTGGTCTAACAGCGAGGACATCTTGTCGAGGACATTTTAAGAGTCAAGGTATACTCACAACTGCTGGGACATACATTTTTAGATGCTTGATTTTTTTGAAAAGCAATTATAATCTATTCAGGGAGTATGAGAACGGCAATAGAACAAGGCGCATTCATCCGTTTCTCTTTCCCAAGTGTTCGCTCACTTTGACACAGAAGAATGTGGAATATATGTGCCTAAAACTATTTGATAAACTTCCGAGGGATTATCAAATTCTCGATGGTAATAAGTTCAAGACTAGAATCAAGAGATTATTGATAGAATTGGAACCGTACGATGTGAAGGAGTACCTAAATCATAAATTTCCAATAATAGAACGACTGAAAATTTTAAATGGCAGATTTTTCAACCGGGTCAAAGAACTGGAGGATATATATGGCATGTTCCACAGAGATACAGCGAGCAACCCACTCAGAAAATTTCCAGACCAAACAATCATGGACAGTCTCACGTCCATGGCTATGTAGATCAATAAAAAAAAAAATTAACCCAATTTAGTATATAATAGTCTAACCTTTTTTTTTTTTTTTTGCTACATCGATGTATCTAAATGTACAAGGCTGAAGGACTTTGGTCGATGGCCTTTTATTTATTTATTTATTTATTTATTCAATGAACGGTATAAAACCTTTTACAAAAAAACAAAAAAAAAACAATGAAAATTACAAAATCATCAACTATTTCTACTATTCAAAAACATTACATAATAGAAGAAAAAAAATCACAGTGTTATGAGATGCCTTAAATCTAACCTCAATCCCGAGACCGACCGATGAAATATATCGAGACCCAAGGAATCTACGACATTGGTATTCCGCATCATTCTAGAAACTGGAGAATGAAAGCAGTAATTAGTTCTCGATAAGGCAGGTCTAAACAGATCGAATCTCCTGACCAATCTCGAGGGAACATATAAATTGAACTGGAATAGAAGTTCAGGAGAATACAAAAGTCCTCGAAACAGTTTACAGACAAAAATGACATCTGCATGGAATCTTCTTGTTCTCAAGGATGATAGTCCAAGCTGGTCCCGCAAACGACTCGCAGAGAAAGACATAAAAGAATATTCGCCTCTTCTGATTGCTAAATATTTGAGGAATTTGTTCTGTACTTTTTCGATAAGAAGGCTGTCCACGGCAGTGTAGGGGGACCACACGACGGATGCGAATTCCATATTTGGTCTTACAAGAGTGACATATAGGTATTGTAGTGTCTCGCTGCTGAAATCTCTAGTACATCTGAGAACAAATCCCAAAGTTCTTAGGGACGTTGAAGTAATCATTTGGATATGAGGCTTGAAAGTCATCTCTCTGTCATATGAAATACCTAAGTCTTTGACAACAAATGCTCTCTCGATGGGTTGCCGTCTAATGAAATAGTGTACTGTTATAGGGAATTCTAAACGAGAAACAGTCATGAACTTACATTTATTGATGTTAATTGTTAGACGATTGGCTGCACACCATTCCTCAACAGCTCGCAGATCCGACTCCAAAGCTTCAACGTCAGCCATAGATTTAACCGAAGTGAAAAGCTTCAGATCATCGGCAAATAATAAAAATTTGACAAAACGGATGACGAGTCCTATGTCGTTAATGAAAATCAAGAACAACAAAGGCCCCAGGTGACTTCCCTGGGGATCGCCAGACGTGACAGAAACCGGAACTGAAAGCGTGTTACCTATCTTCACGAACTGGAATCTGCCCGAGAGATAAGAATTCAACCAGAAATAAAATCTTCCATGAAAACCAAATGACGCAAGCTTCCTCCCCAGAATCGAGTGCGACACCCTGTCGAACGCCTTAGCGAAATCAGTATACACAACCTCGACCTGCCCATGATTTCCCAAGGCCTCAAGAACAAACTGAACGAAGACAAGTAGATTGGTCTCAACACTTCTACCCCTTTGACCCTTTGACTGTGGTCATAAATTTCAAATCTGAGCGTTTTATATTTGTTCAGTTGCTTCTTATATTGACGTATTTTCTTTTCAATATTATTTGATTATGGAAATAAATATTATTATTATTAATTCGAAACTTGACAGGAGAAGAATTATTAGGAATATTCCTGAAAATAATACCAATGCTATAAAGGTACATTTATTTGCTGTTGCATTCAAGAAACTTTCAGAAATGTCAATTTATCAGCCAGAAATGGCAATTCCATCAATAAACAAGAAATAATTATATTGTTATACTATCTTGTTCAAAAATATCAACTCTTCAAAAAGTACTGAACGAGTACACTCAAGAATAATAAAAACAAAAGTATAAATAAATATTTCAGAAAATAAAACTATCTCAATATTGATCCAGTGTTGGATATTCATATCAAAGTATTTGAACTATTACTTGATTTCCAACTTTTCAATCATTGTTTAAATATTGTTGTTTATATTCCACAATTTACAAAAATTGCTACTAAATTTTATTAGTTTATTAAATTGCACTCAATTATGTAAGTTCAGTTGAACTATCATTTTCTACAGAAATATGAAGGAATTCTCGAAGAACTTGAAGTGATGTCATGAATTTATAGTAAATAATATAAAACAACCTTTAAGATTCTCATGCTTGAAATAACGGAAATAAATTTCGATTTACACACATGCAAAATTTAATTTTTTGACAATTTTTTCAAGGAAGTATTGAGGAAAGCGGCCAAATTATAATCAGACTAGACTCTTGATGATCATAAACAATCACGTAATTAATTTAATGGATCAAAACAGATTCCTTATAGCTAACTTAAATCACAAACAGTTTATAATCACATGATAGTTCACTTGGATTAGAATACTCATACTTTAAAAAATACCAGAAGAGAGATGTTTGACTGTACAATCTATCGATACAATACACTATCGGCAGTAGGCCATAATATATACATCTAAACTACTAACATGAAAATGTTGAGACTTTGAAAATTTGAGCTGAAATACTTTTTAGAAATTTCACTTTATAATTATTTTCAACAAAACTTGTAGTATAATCTTGACAAAATTGGTAAATCAACTACTGACAAGTTTTGCCAATAATTTCTTTCATAGAAATATAGATCCCATTTGAGCTTTCAAACAACTGTTATAAAATTTGTGCAAAAATTTCAGCTGATGTAAATTACACTTTTTTCAGTTTTTTAGTCGTACGAAAGAATATGCTCATAATCACTTGAGTGATACACAACTTTCAAACTAAATAATACTGAATGATTTACCTAAGAGAGAGCCATTTTTGTATTTGTTCAATACTAATTTCCTACATATTTTTGATCAAAAGATTAATAACCAGTGGAACATTTTTATAGTGATGAGGCATAAATAATGGTTCTTAATTTAGAAAATGAAACAGTATTATTTTTTCCAAAAGTTTGATCACATTGAACAAATTATATGAACTGATTATCAATAATTTACTTATTACATATTATACGCCACATAAATTGGATCTAGTTGATCCGCTAAAAATCCATCTCTTAAATGCATTCTTTGTTTTTCTCCTCTTGAGTTGATTGGAACAACTCCTGGATCTACCACTACGACGACTCCAACAATCAGATGATGCTCCTCTAGTACTGTATTTGTAACTAATGGTACTAAATCCAAGGCTTCACTTTCATTACCATCTAATTCTACAACTACAACTAAAAGATTGGTCCAAGTGAAAACAGCGCTGAAAAAAAAAGATTAATTTGAATTTTTTTTCGAATCGATGCTATATTTGGATTGAGTATTAAGAGGAGTTTATGCCACGGAACTTTCTCGCCATCCGTATAAGGCGTAAAGGGGGAAAGACTACCAGAATGTGGTGTGTTGCCGGAACACTTGAACGATAAGTAGAAGTTACGAATATTACAATAGTTTCTACTTTCGTCGAAAAGATGGCAGTACTTAACGAACGTCTTTTTCAATTTCATCAGGATACGAATTGTAACCAATGAGAAATTTTTTCATGTGGAAATTCATAGAAGAGATAATTGCACCTCGGGAAGTTAATAACATGAATAAATATTTGTTGATTGGATTGAATCATAATGAAAACCCCATATAAATTAGTGGTTTGTGACGTAAGATATTCATTTTATCTTTTTGAACTGACCACTAAAACGGTGTAAACCCTTCTTAAACTCAATGGAATTATAAAATTATACCGGGATGTGACCAAAAAACATTACATATTTTAAAACTCACAACAACCCACCACACTCAACGAAATATTGTTGACCATGACTTTAAACATCCTGTATCTCGCTTATGCTTCGAAAATAGGGTATAAACTATAGGGCAAAATTGTTTTTCCCGATCTCATTTACACGAATATACAGGGTGTTTTCAAAGTGTTTTTTTTTTTTGACAGAAGGTAGAACTCACCAAAATAAGTCGTTTAACCAAAAAGTGTTCACATAATATAGGTGATATACAACCCCTAGAAGTTCGACAAAATTCAAAATTTCATTGAATTTCAAGAACGGGACTGTGTAAGGTGACTCCAGCATCGCAAAAACGAAACAAAACATAAATATACGGCTGGACAATGCATGGTTCAGTACCAAGTTCTTCGGATTAGATGCATCAGATCACTTTTGAGAGAATCATAATAGTTGTATCGTGCAATTTAGGGCGAAAAAAAATGTAGAACATCGAGGCAGTTTCTTGAAAGTTGGAATGTTCGAACAAGAAGATTGTGATGCCCATTGTGAAAAAATCCGTGAATAATTCAGACGAATTCTATTGGTGAGATTTTGAAGTAATATTCTATTTTTCACACTTGCGTCCTAAGTCTTTTCTGTCAGTTGGTATCGAAATGAGCCATTTCATAAAATCGTGTAAGTTACTAAATTATAATGAGAACAATTCGGCAATCCTCAGTTTCCATTTTCATTACCACGTAAAAATCGAACGAGCCAATATCCTAAACGAAACCACATGGCCGAATCCGGAGATAAGTTTGTTCCCACTGCTTTGCGGTGCTAACAAACGGTCTAGGGTCGTATTAGGATTTATTTCAATTTTTTGTTCAACTTTGTCATTTTGAAAGTTTTGTATAGGTGATTTCTGGTGAAACGCTTCATTTTGACCAGTTCTACCTTCTGTTGAAAAAAAAGCCTCACCCACAAATACACCCTGTATTATAGATCTAAATCATTATAGCTATATATACAAGGTGATGCAGTGGTAAGTGGGCGGAAGCTAAGGGTTGATGGAGGCCACTGAGGTGAGTCAGAAAAACTCATATTTTAAGGGTCTTTATATCTATAATCAAGTGTTTTATTGATTTTGCCATTTTCTTCAATTTGTTCAATTATCTATAACTTTCAAATCACCCTATATATTTTGATCATATTTCTCCACAACTAGTTTATAGTGACATAGCAACTGAATTTCCTTCAGGTCCGGCCTAGGAAAAACTGATAAATAAGATTGAATAGAAAAAACATCCTCTCTACAATAAATCCTTTTATTTGAGAAAAGGAGAAAAAACTGAAGGAAACAAGGTATAGATCGTTCTTCCGTATGCGATTTAAATACTCAATAAACCTAATAAAATCTGAATTTCAGACAACACACTAACAATAATTTTGATATACAGGGTGTTTTTTAATTCGATCTGATTTATCATTTTTCCTAGGCCGTCAATAGTCAGTATAAACTAGTAGTTGCTGAGAATAAACGTACCAAATATCATCGAAGTATATAGAGTGTTTCGAACGTTGAGTAAGAAATTTTCTTATACAATAAAACTCTCTGTATCACAGACAACCTGTCTCTGCTCTGTATCTTGATTATAAAGAGCTTAGGACCCTTTAAATATAGGTTATTCTGACTCACCTCAGTGTCCTCTATTTACCCTTAGCGTTCGCCCATTTATCACTGAATTATGGTGAAACACCCTATATATACAGATTCCGAAATTTAACGCCGAACATTGGGAATGTCATGGGAAAGAAAAGGACTGTAAATAGGCAATCGCCCAGGGCGAGAATAATTTGATTATACGTGCTGAATTATTCAATATTCAACTGGTCAGCTTAATATTTTTAAGTGAGCTGCGCCTGCCGGCCACGAATTCGCAATCCCCTCTCTAACGAGTAATGACAGCGAAGTAGGAACTAATTCAGAGAGCGATCCATATGAACATTCAATAATTTATCACCTGTATTGAAATTACATATTCTCGCTCTGGGCGATTGCATTTATACAGTCGTCTTCTGACTCGTGGCATTCCCTATGTTCTGAAAAGAATTTTCGCAATCTGTATGTATAATTCTACTGCCCGTGTTTGATTAAATTTTGTTTGTGGATTTGGGTGAGTCTCCAGATGGTTTAGACTCGCATTTCAGCCCAGTAGACGGCGTTGCAGTAGAGGTACACATACTCCCTGGGGAGTATATAGTTACAGTAGGTACCCAACTATTCAAACGTCTGGGACGGATAGTTTATTTATTTATTAAACCACAAGTCGAGTTTTGAGGTTGTTTTTCAAGCCTGGTAAAATTCTTAAGAAGTTTCGTATGTTGGTTCAGGTAGCACCCCCAACTGGGTTAGGTAGGTGGCGTTGCAGTCGAATTAAAAGATAGTTTCTTAATGAAAATTTGTGTTTTCGGAAGGTGTTCAAAATAGGTATGGTCAGACCATTGTTTTTTCGCATTATTCATTAATTTCGAAAATTTCTAATTCTTAAATATTAGCGACGCTTGGATAAGCAACGTGAAATGGAAAAGCTTTTCAATGATGAATATCGGCTATGACGGGACCACGTCTGTCAGGTCCATTAGTTTAGATAAATATTGTTTCCCGAAATTAGTGGATAAATCCATACTTTCATATAAACTTTTCTTCACTTACCATTCTGCAATTTTCTTATGGCACCGCATCACGCTATTTTCAATATCAATAGGATGATATCTCATGCCCCTAAGCATGATAGTTTCATCTAAGGCCCCAACAACAAATACAGCATCGTGTTGTTCAGGGTTATCAGAGGATGATGCGCTGAGTATGTGATGTGAAGAATTCAGAGACTCTGTATCGCTGTCTCTTCCTAAAATCGTTTCCTCCAATGCGCTTCTATTAGATCCAGTGATCGATGTACTTTCAGTTCTTCTTAGGAAACCTAAATAACCGGTTCTTGCATAAACTTCACCTGTATTTCCTGTCACCAAGTGGGCATTGAAGTGATCGTTGTACTCATTTTCATCTCCATAAATGGTGAAATATCCGCTTGCATTATGGCCACTTTGAACCCAAATTTCGCCGAGATGGGAATCGCCACACTGACCCTTAGATTCCGGGTTTGCGATGATAACTTTCACTCCAGGTAATAATTTTCCACTTTCCATCAAGCACAAACTATGGGGGCTTCCTCTCTCCACTAAACTAACTCTATCATTGCGTAACGCCCTAAGATCTACATACACCGACGATGGTTCGGGACTAGAAGCACCTTGCAAGCAAATGGCCACATTAACGCGACACCCAAAACTGGTCGATACGGCCCTTGGACTTAAACCTAAAGCACTGAACAATTTGGAGAAGCTAGTAGTCAAATTTATCCTAGGCCTTTCTTCTGCCACAACTACACAAGTTCTCACACATGCCAGATTAATACCGCGCGATTTCAGTTGATTAACCGAAGATCCCAATCCTTTTGTACACAACTCCATAACACCATAGGAGCAAAACGTGTCGCGAACTTTATTCTGACTGACGGCAGTCAACCAAAGGGCTGGGTTAACATCAATTTCTGATGGTGGTATGAGGATTGAATGATGACCTGAATAAATGCTGCTTAAACACCTGAAAAATTTCAACATTTAGTTTTAGGTAAATTTGTGATGTCAAACATCATGCTATCGTCTGATTGTATAGGGTGAATATTTGACTTGTACATATATTTCAACAGTAAATTCTACCCATTGAATAAAAATCTTTTCTAACATCCCAGGTACGGCTCCGTTGGAAATGTATAGGCTGCTGAAATTTCGTGGGTTTTTGCCTTCTTGTCGGCACTCATTTCAGTTTAAAAAATATCGCTCTCCGAACTGGATCAAGATTTCGGATATACAGGGTATAAATGCATAGTTGCGAAAAAACTTGAGCGGTCATTCCTTGTCAAAAATAGTGTAATAATATTTTTTTTGAGCTGCTCCTGCTTAAATGCAGCCCTCTAAAGATGGCACTTAAACAAAATTTTTTATTTGTTTGTTATTGGATATTTGTAACATGACCTTGAGATTGCTGAGGATCGACCACGATTTCTCCATAAACCGCGGAATATGCATCGGATCGAGCAGATCAGATTCCACGGATTCTGGCTCGCTGTCTCCAGCCTAACCCAATTTCACAAATGGAATTTGCTATTATCGCAAATTTCATTAGTTTGTACTGGTGCGCATATTATGAAGCCCGTGCAGCAATTTTGAAATATCCTAAAACCGCTAATATTATTTTCCATTAGATAGACAAGTACACAATGCATTTCTGAAAATTGGACTTAAAACACCTCCAAATAGATCTTTTAACAGTACCTATTTGAAAAATCAAAGAAAGAAAATGTGCTGTTTCGAGATATACCTCCGATACTTGAATTCCTTTTTCTTTATGAGATTCGATTGACAGAATATTCAAGAACTAGATAACGTTGTACTGGAAAAAAAATAATTCACATTCGCACTGTCAATATTCCGCAACATTTCTAGCATTCTAGAGTGATAGATTTTTATAGATTTTGGTCGCGCATCATGGCCGTCGAAATTCTGTCAGCAACAAGAGGAATACCGAGAAATTTATCTAGGAACGTACTCACTCGTGAACCCAATCTGCAGCGGCAATAAAGAAACTATCAATGCGCCGCATTCGCATCCTTCGCATAAATATCCCAGCCTGCATGTTCCGTACTGTAGTGGCAGTTTCCCTTTTTTGTTGTTTATGTTATAACTTATCGAACTTTTCGGCTTCTCTTTGATAAATATTACCGACTGCAGTTGGGATTTTGGGGCGGCTTCTACTAATACATTTCGAAAATTTTTTTATTTTCAATTCTCCAATCAGAATTCAGACTGTTCTGGAGAGGAGTGTGAAAGACTTGAGAAAGTGTTTTATTTCCATATTCCTTATCAGTATTCGAAAGAAAAGGAAAAGTTCATTGTTCATTCCTGAATCAAATCATTGAATGTTTATTGTTTGTGGAAAATTAGTTAATTATTTGATTTTTTTTTTGGAATATTTCAACTACGTATTCGGATTTGAGAATTTCGAATCGAGTTATTGAAGGTAAGAGTTCTATAATTCGTTATTTTTCAAGCATTGCTCCGGCACCGGGTAACAGGATAGAAATCTATAGGAAATCCTGAACAATGGTGCTTGTAATAAATTCAATATTTCATCGGGAATAATAGAAAACACACGTTATTTAAAAAGAGTCTATTGGCTATCGATTTCGGCCGTGGGCCATCATCAGGCCAGCTGAAAATAACAAATGGATATTCTTCAACATCTTATTTGAAATTTCAAGTACAAAAATTATATGAGAAAACTTTCATATATATAATATATCGTCGTTAAAACCCGAAAAATGTGTAACTCCCAATTTAATCAAAAAAGAGATTTTGATGCCTTCCCTTAGCGGTTTTCAACATCTATATGCTCAGAAATTTGTGTAGTTCCTTCGAACAGTTAAATATTTTTCCCGCGCAAAATAGAATAATGCTTGAAATTGTTTAAAAGAAATACGTGTACCTCCCTTACACTAGCACGGCGTCAGTGCATATAGCCACATCACATCAGTGGATAACATAAGAAGTAGTGGAAAAATAGTGCTGGTTTGCTGTGAAAACAAAGGTAAATATTAAGGGAGTACGGGTAATAATAAAAAGGTTTTTGTCTCTCCTGTCAAATCAGCTAAAATGGAGTTACACATTTTTCGGGTTTTAACGACGATATTCATTAATAACTATCGCCTTTTAGTGAGGTTAATTTTGAACTCACCGTCAGGAATAGGTTACAGCTGTCATATATAAGAAAATGGATATAAAATTCTTTAAGGTGATCTTCCTTATTTTGGATGGAATCAAAATACATTAATGAAAACACAATAATGACAAATATTCTAAGCCATGTGAAAGACAGTATGCAGTTAAAAAGTAAGTGTCAATCAATGAGCAGTGCATCCTCTTTTATATTTTTTATTCGCGTTGTACAGGTTTTTAAGGCGCGAAATATAAATGTTGTATTTGTCATATGAACGGTTGTAACATTTTAAATATATTTCTACCTGTGAACTCTGAGGTCTCGTTCAATAGGTTCTCATTTTGTCTGTTCTTTAAGATATCTAATTGTTCAAGTATGTAGTATCAGCCTATTGTTATCATTTTCTCTATGTAAGATCGTCAGATTTTCCACTGTTGTCCTGTGTTTTAGCTCCATATCCATCAGGTGATTACCTAATGCTGAGCTGGGTCGATTTTTTATGTGCTTGGTGAATCTTGTTTTTGCTGAACGGGTGGTCATTCCTATATAAAAAGAGGGGCATTCTGCACAGGTAATCTTGTAAACGCTACTTCTCTGTTCGTCGTTGGGTTTCTTTTTGTTATTGATCAGCAAGTTTTCCAATGTCTGATGGCGCCTGTTTATCATTCATCCGATTCAAAGAAGACTCAGTCTGTCGTTCTGTGTAAACGAGGATGAGTTTTGGTGCGCATTGTCTAAATCCTGCTTTACGACGAATTTTTTCAAAACACGATATTTTGTTAACTTCGATTTTGAATTTCCTCAGGGGTGATATTTTCGAATTAAATTGCTTGAAATGAATATAGAATCACCATTATAATCATATATTCGCATTTGTAATTGATTGAGCATTCGGAAAATTATTTCTTAAAATATTGTGTAAAAAAAAAATAAGTTTTCGAAAAAAAAAACAGAACTGCTATTAAAAAATTGGAAAACTTTGAAATATGCAATTTTTTTCGAACGGGATTTCCTTAATACCTTTCCATGCCTATGTTTGGTAGTTTTTCGGATAGCACATTTATATATTATTCCTGAATTAGGCGCACGGGGTCAAGCCATTTTCAAATTGAAAAAAAAAATGTAGCGGGGGCGCAACCAAAAAGTTCCAACCAAATGTTTTGGGACCTATATAGGTGCTGCAAATTTATTTGTCACCAACACTTTTGGGTATATTATTGCGTTGAATGCAAAACAGGAGACTCTCGTCCTGAGCCTGAATATTTTCTTTTTTCACGTTGATATCGACCTAGCCAAAAATATGTAGTTATAATTTTGCTTAACGAAGTCACAAAATCCAGTGACCTGCTTAAACACTGTACAAGTCAAAGACTGAGCCTATATATATATATATATATATATACACAAATCGGTAACTCCAACTCTTATTATGAATCTATATCAATAACGGGTTATTGGATGAGAAAGGACTGCAATTATGTGAAACTCATTTATTCATCGTCGACGTTTCGGCTCATGTCTGAGCCTTCTTCAGGACTCTACAAGGTAATAATAATATGTTATAATACAATGTATAACACATCAACATGAGACTTACTGAATAGTCGAGGTTAAAATTATTTCTAGCATCAAAACAAGTCAACAAGTAGTCAGCAGAAGGCAACATATATCACAACAGGTGAAAAGCCATATGAATAGAATTGTTAGGCACCAAAAGTCAGTATATTCTAAAATCAAATTTCTTAAATTTCAGAAAGAAGTACGAAAATTGCACATATGCAACGTTGGTGGAAACAATACAATTGAGGTTACATCACAGAACACATGATACAATACATGAATAATTCTTTTTCTTTGTATATCAACCAGAATCAACTGACACATCTCGGACAACATTATTATGTCTGTATGTAAATAAAAAGGAATATATATTACTGATATTTTCAATGTCCTTTCTAGAATTCATCACATTTTTGGTTCCTTTAATATGAAACATTTCTAAGAACGATCGCTTGTTTAAATTCCTTTCGAACTCCAATATCTTAGTCGAGTTATAATCCATTACATGTTTGGTTTTTCTACAGTGCTCAGCAAGAGCACAAATTTTTTTGGGATTTTTTATGTCGCTTTTGTGTTGAGTAAGTCTCTTCTTAACTTGTTGGGAGGTTTGGCCTATGTAGCCTAAATTACATGACAAGCATGGAACATGATACACAACTCCCCTCATCTTCATTTTATCAATCCTATCCTTAACAGTAGAATAAAGACCGGCTATACTAAATTGATTCTTTACTGCTATTTTTAAACTAGGTTCCTTTAACAGATTGATCAACTTATGAGTAACATCAGGTATAGCTGGTAAAGATGCATAAGTAATTGGTGTTGAGACTTCGAGAGATCCGTTTCCACCACCTCTTGCATCACCCAAACTTTGTGACATATCACCCGATTGCAATCGTGCAGATGTATTAAAAATTAATTTGCTGCACATTGCTCTAGGATATCCGTTTTTTACAATTAAATCATAAAAGATTTTCAAATTCTTCATTAGGAGAGTTGGATGAGAAATTCTACTGATTCTCTCTTTCATACCAATAATCAGATTAATCTTTTGTTTCAGAGGATGACTTGATAAGAAGTTGATATATCTACCAGAGCTACTGCTCTTTCTGAACCAATCAATCTTTAATTTATTATCACTTGTTCTTATCACTCTTGTGTCAAGAGTGGTATTATAGACTACTTCAAAGAGATCCTACTTCATCGTTTCAAACTAAGGCTAATGCGATAGTAAAAAATTTAGTGGATAAGAAGTATATTTCAAAGGAACAAGGTAAGATTTTACATGAGTATAATGGTGTTCCAGCTAGGTTTTATGGCCTACCGAAGGTCCACAAACCTGTCCTCACTTTGCGTCCGATTGTGTCATGTATAGATACCCCTACTTCTCATCTTTCAGAGTTTGTAACATCAGTGTTGACCAATTCAGTGGATAATTCTAATAATAGATATTATGTTAGAGACAGTTTTGAGTTTTCTGCCATGTTTAATGATTTCCAATTACCACCGAACTACAAGTTAATCAGTTTGGATGTTGTATCCTTATATAGCAACATTCCTCTTGACTTGGTAATAACTGTCATAGAACATAATTGGGATTCAATATCAGCACATACAGATATACCAATGGGCGAGTTCATAAATATCCTGAAGTTTCTTTTTGAGTCCAATTATTTCGTCTTCGATGGAAAGTTTTTTTGCCAGATATTCGGATCACCCATGGGGATGAAATTGAGTCCCATTATTGCGAGAATGGTGATGGACTACCTGCTTGATGCTGTAATAGCTTTGATACCATTTTTGATCCCTATCATAAAAAAATATGTTGATGACATATTTTGTGCGGTTCCTGCTGATCAGATCCAGTTCGTCCTTGATAGTTTTAACAGTTTCAATCAGCATATTAAGTTCACAATAGAGGAGGAAACAAACAATTCTGTTCCCTTTCTTGACACAAGAGTGATAAGAACAAGTGATAATAAATTAAAGATTGATTGGTTCAGAAAGAGCAGTAGCTCTGGTAGATATATCAACTTCTTATCAAGTCATCCTCTGAAACAAAAGATTAATCTGATTATTGGTATGAAAGAGAGAATCAGTAGAATTTCTCATCCAACTCTCCTAATGAAGAATTTGAAAATCTTTTATGATTTAATTGTAAAGAACGGATATCCTAGAGCAATGTGCAGCAAATTAATTTTTAATACATCTGCACGATTGCAATCGGGTGATATGTCACAAAGTTTGGGTGATGCAAGAGGTGGTGGAAACGGATCTCTCGAAGTCTCAACACCAATTACTTATGCATCTTTACCAGCTATACCTGATGTTACTCATAAGTTGATCAATCTGTTAAAGGAACCTAGTTTAAAAATAGCAGTAAAGAATCAATTTAGTATAGCCGGTCTTTATTCTACTGTTAAGGATAGGATTGATAAAATGAAGATGAGGGGAGTTGTGTATCATGTTCCATGCTTGTCATGTAATTTAGGCTACATAGGCCAAACCTCCCAACAAGTTAAGAAGAGACTTACTCAACACAAAAGCGACATAAAAAATCCCAAAAAAATTTGTGCTCTTGCTGAGCACTGTAGAAAAACCAAACATGTAATGGATTATAACTCGACTAAGATATTGGAGTTCGAAAGGAATTTAAACAAGCGATCGTTCTTAGAAATGTTTCATATTAAAGGAACCAAAAATGTGATGAATTCTAGAAAGGACATTGAAAATATCAGTAATATATATTCCTTTTTATTTACATACAGACATAATAATGTTGTCCGAGATGTGTCAGTTGATTCTGGTTGATATACAAAGAAAAAGAATTATTCATGTATTGTATCATGTGTTCTGTGATGTAACCTCAATTGTATTGTTTCCACCAACGTTGCATATGTGCAATTTTCGTACTTCTTTCTGAAATTTAAGAAATTTGATTTTAGAATATACTGACTTTTGGTGCCTAACAATTCTATTCATATGGCTTTTCACCTGTTGTGATATATGTTGCCTTCTGCTGACTACTTGTTGACTTGTTTTGATGCTAGAAATAATTTTAACCTCGACTATTCAGTAAGTCTCATGTTGATGTGTTATACATTGTATTATAACATATTATTATTACCTTGTAGAGTCCTGAAGAAGGCTCAGACATGAGCCGAAACGTCGACGATGAATAAATGAGTTTCACATAATTGCAGTCCTTTCTCATCCAATAACCCGTTATTGATATAGATTCATATATATATATATATGTATATAAAAATATTGCATGCAACTTACCATAAAGCGAAACCCAGACCACAATATGGATCCAGGCATAACGCTATATGTCTACTGGGGTATAGTTCGCATGAAAGCTTCATACTCCTGCAGAGATTTGTAACTGCAGCATGTGACATTTTGATGCCGGCTAACATGCCGGTTGTGGAAACACTGAAATCCAAATAAGCAAGCATTTCTGCAGCTGGTGCCCTATAAAGAACGGGTAATTTCTTTTTGGGCATATCATCAGTGTCTAAAATGAGCGGCCAAGATTTGATATCGACAACATTGCTAGCCTCCTTGGAACGCAGGAGCTTAATCACAGCCTGGAAAATACATATCGCAGAATAAAAATAATTATTCCGTTTCGACATTTCAAAGCAGTTATTATGAAATTAACTCACCTGTGAAGATAATACTAATACGGATTTTGAAACATCCACAATCATCCTGACTGTTGGAAGGGTAGTCTGCAAATTTTGGGGATGTGGGGGCC
This sequence comes from Coccinella septempunctata, assembly GCF_907165205.1. Classification (NCBI taxonomy): domain Eukaryota; kingdom Metazoa; phylum Arthropoda; class Insecta; order Coleoptera; family Coccinellidae; genus Coccinella; species Coccinella septempunctata. Next base: position 15,788,902 of record NC_058189.1, on the reverse strand, counting down.
TTATTGTTACAGGTACAGCACCTACATACAGGCATCCATAGAAAGCGCATATTAAATCTAACCCTGGGGGAAAGATTAAAGCCACATGATCACCAGTGTTTATCCTTCCTTTCTCATTCAGAAGGTTGCCTATCCTTTCAGCTCTCTTATGCAATTCTGAACAAGTAAGTACCTTAGCAGCTGTACCCTTGCTATTCAATAAAGTAAACAATGTGTGATCTGAGGTACTATGCGCTCTCCAACGTAAAATTTCTGTGATGAATTGTTGCTGAAATAAAAATTTCAATATGAGTAAAATTCAATTTTTGAATGGAGATAAATTTGACATACACCAGTTGAAAGTTTTAAAGGTTTACTCTCACTATACCCTTTCGGTATACATTTCGTCTTATTCTTGTATATTCTCACTCTACCTTCCGTCTCTCTTCTTTAACTATATATATACATCCCGTTGTCCCATCGATCAGTTCCGTTTTCATACGATTCACTGATTTATTTATGGAGGCTAGACGAAAGACTACCCCACTATCCCTAACGTTCCTATTCCGTAGAAAATACGTTGGAGGATAGAGTAGGTATGAATATGGAAAGAAGAAGGAAGGCTTATTAGTGTTACCGGCAATGTGTATAATTCAGGCATTCTATACAATGCCTAGGCAATGTATAGAATGCCTGAGTCTTTTATGCAATGTATGAAATAATACGAATGCGTTTGTCCATTTCATATTTTACCTAGGCATTCTATAAAATTTCCATACTCCATTCACATTTATTTTAGCAGTCGGTTGGCCATGAAATAATTTTCTCAAGTTTTTGTAACTAGAACGGAGTAAGGTTGGCACTCATGAAATGTCGTTAATGTCATAACGCCGTTACCACAACTAATATCAATTTTTATTACGAAAATGCCGAAAGTGATTGAAAAAAGAGACAGGGTTTTAGGAAGTGCTATTTAGAATTTAGGTCCGCTCATTCGAATAGTTATACCCTGATATTCTAAAATCCACAATACGTCATACGGTAGCGAACATATTCAATGTAAGAGAATTTACATAATGTTTCATCTGGATCTAAACGACTTATATTTCAGCTGAATATTTCCACAATCAGAAAGATTGTGAATGAAGAGGATGACAAAGAATTTTCTTCTATTGGGAGAACCAAAAAAGTGGTGGCATTTGAGAATTTTATGTTTGAGTGAATTAATGCGAAATGTTTACTACAGGATTTTCGATGAATGTCATCGTAGAATAAGTTCCCGAAAATTGATTTTTCTATTTTTCATTTGACTTGTCCTATACATTGTAAATGTCTTAAAGTACCAATAAATACCTAATTATTATTATTAAATCAATGTATTTAGATGAACAGCCACAAATACGCGCCAGTTGTCCTGTTAATTGTTTATTCATGTGAAATTTTTGTTCAAAGGTGAAGTTCATCTTGACTTGAAACTTCCTTTAATACCTTTTACTTTCATTGATGCAAGATGATTTTTGTTTATATAAACTTCAATTACGTTCGTCACATATTTTCCGAAGAGATTCGACATTGTGATAAAATACGTAATAACAGAAACTTTTACATAGAACGGGCAACATAGCGTTGATTTAAAACCCAAAAATATTTTGACAAGCGTCATAACCCCACATTTTCGTACTAAACAGAGTGAAATGTGTCAAATTTCCATGGCCAACCGAGTGCTAAAATAAAAGTGAATGGAGTATAGGTATTCTATAGAATGCCTGCTGATCTGCTGCAATGTGTGAAATGAAGGTGAATGAGGTGTGGATTTCCAACAGTTATCGACCGACCGAGCAGTTTGCTTACCCTGTGTACTAACTAATTTCAAAATTGACGCCCACTGCGATGTTACCATCGTGAACCTATATCATGGTATCATATAAATAAATACAGCGTATCAGGCTGATATTTGTGAATCTTTTTAAGAACCTGCCCTTTGAAGAATCTGCAGCGAAAACCACTTCGTTATTTATTCCTTTGTTTGTAAAAATAAGTTTATGTACAGGGTGTTTTGAGGCTTTTTTGATACAAGGTAGGAAGCCATAAAAATAAGTCATTTCACCAAAAATGTTCTAAATAAAATATCCAAGATGGCTGAGCTACAACCCCTACAATTTCAAGTAAGGAACTGTGGAAGGTGACTCCGACATCGGAAAAACGAAACAAAACATAAACATATGGCTAGACAATGAATGGTTCATTACAGTACACCTGATTAGTTGCATCTGATTAGTTGCATCTGGTCACTTGAAAAAATTGTTGTGTCCTGCGATTTAGGGTGAAGAAAATTGAGACAGTTTATTGAAAGTGCTATAATTGTTAACCTATTTTATCCCATTTTTTACGACGATTGTTGGAGGGTTCGAACAGGAAGAAGATTGTGATGACCATTGTGAAAAAATTTGTGAATAATTTAGACGAATTTAATTGGTGAGATTTTCAACTAATATTCTATTTTTTTTACACTTTGTCCTGAATATTTTTCTGTCAGTTGGTATCGAAATGAGCCATTTCATAAAATCGTTTAAATTGCTGAATAATGAGAAAAATTCGGAAATCTCAAGTTTCCATTTTCATTCCCACGTAAAAATGAAAGTGGCCAATATCCTAAACTGAATCATATGGTTGAGTCAGTCATCACGACATTAATTTTTCATATTGCTTTGCGATAACAAAAATGAAAAAATGATCTAGGGTTATGTTAGGATCTATTTCAGTAAACATTTACAATTTTTTTTCAACTTTGTCATTTTGAAAGTTTTATAGAGGTGATTTTTGGTGAAACGCTTTATTTCGACCAGTTCTACTCCTTTTAAAAAAACACCCACCTTTAAATACACCCTGTATATATCTTTAGATTCAAAACTGACACAAAAGCATATTTTGAGAGAAGCATGCATTTTTTTTTGTGCTCTATCTACTAACATTTGAAATACAAGAAGTAAGAATAAAAATACAAATATCGTTGGAGACATTTGAAGGCATTCGAAGTTGTCTTTCACATCGGATTCAGTTTCGAATCGGCAACCGTTGAGGGATGCTCGGTGATATTCGACTCCAGGATTTTTGCGAACAACTGAAAACGTTCCAATCCCGTCCAAATAAAACAAACAGACCTTTGATAGTACCGTCTCTTGTGACCCAAAAAAGCCAACGAAACGTTCTGAAGCGTTCAAATGGATTTGGCAACGCCGCCCACGCCGAATCCAACGTATCCAAATCTCTATTTATATATATACCGGGTGTCCCAGAGCTTTTAGGCCAGCAGATATCTCAGTTACCTGCGGAAAAAAAAATTGAAAAAAATACTTGTCGTAGGAGATCATACGCTCTTTCATGCAGCATAGCAAAATCCACCCCCTGACAAACAACTCCCGAGAAACCACCCCTAACTTTTGTTTTTCAAATGGCACCCCCATGTTTGTTTGGCTTCAACTGACAGCTCTTTTTAATTCTCAATCAATGATATATCATAATATGTAGTTGTAAAGATAGTCACTCGATAAAATTGAATTTGTTAGTGGGTACTGTTAATTGGACTGATCGAATTAGTCCACATTGTAGAGACAAGAAATAGTGGATGTTGAAAAAAAAGAGTCAATAAAATGTTAGAACTTTTTGTGCTGTGTTTTATTCCTACGGTATCTGGATGACAACAACAACAACAATGTGGACTAATTCGATCAGTCCAATTAACAGTACCCACTAACGAATTCAATTTTATCGAGTGACTATCTTTACAACTACATATTATGATATATCATTGATTGAGAATTAAAAAGAGCTGTCAGTTGAAGCCAAACAAACATGGGGGTGCCATTTGAAAAACAAAAGTTAGGGGTTGTTTCTCAGGGGTTGTTTGTCAGGGGGTGGATTTTGCTATGCTGCATGAAAGAGCGTATGGTCTCCTACGACAAGTATTTTTTTCAATTTTTTTTTCCGCAGGTAACTGAGATATCTGCTGGCCTAAAAGCTCTGGGACACCCGGTATATATACATATATAGACGAGGGGTAAAAGGCAAATGTTATCTGAAGGAATTACTGATAAATATAAACTCACTTTTTTCGAAGAGTCTTCCTCCTCTAGGCCCCCAACATCTCTGCCTTGGGCACAAGCCAGTCTGTTACCTTGCACAAGATTTCCCACGATAACAGACGCTGGGCCAACGTCTGAAACACAGTCGGTTGCTGAAACGCAAGGGAATACCATGCTGTAGCATCTCTCAAGCAAAGCTGTCAGTTAGTTAAGAGTAAAGAGGGGACCACTACCAACAACCCACTCGTAGTGTCAAGTCGAGAGGGGGCAGAGGAGTTCAAGAGCTTCGATGGCGAACGTGGGGAAATAAAAAATCAACAAATCTCAACAATGGAGGCGAACTTCTCTGATTTATGTGAACTTACCAACTTGATCGGTCACGCTTTTCGTATCTCGAAAGCAATTACAACGTTAAATGTAATGTTGAAGTATTGGTTTTACATGAAAATGTAATGCCCTGATTCCTGCATGAACTTCAATAATTTGTCGAACGAATAAAGTAATCGGTAGATTTCATAGGACGATCTGGTAGTGTCGACACTGCTACACTGGCCTTGGAGGCTTGGTTCCAGAAAAATTACGGATATAGAAAAAATTATTCAATTACTTGTCGTATTAAACAGCCGTAAATCCTGAATCCTCGAAAAAATTTTATATAGTATTTTAATTTTTTTTTCAAGCATACTAAGTATTTATCAAACGGTAGTGCTCTAAATTTCTTCGGAAATAAGCAGCCCCTTCAATAAAGTTGCTGGATTCATAACATTGAAAATCAACGATACAAATTGCAATATTACTGTTATTAATGTTGTGCTTCTCTTGACAGTGAGAATTGGTTCTCACATTACAAGTGTTTCGCAGGTTCATTTTCAAGATGATGATTGTGGAAAAAGTTTCAAAAATATGTTTTTTGGTTGAACATTTTCACTCATTTCACGAAATCTTCAATATCGAAGATCACTTCATGAGTAAGATGAAAGATAATCAGAGAAATTTGCTTCCATAAACACATAACTCTTTATTACACATATGAGCACATCGAATTTGGGAGTTATTACACTGTTAGCTAATGAACTCTCGTGTTATAAGGTGCTACCAATAGTATCTGTGGATGATTACACATTAGTTGATTGATTTTTTATGTACTTTACGAATCACAGTGAGACTTTGATCTGAAACTATCCATAAAAGTTGTTTCATCCGTATGTATAACATATTATATAAACACATTCAAGCTTACCAAAAACAACTTTTTATGTTTTCCAAAAAAGTTAATTATTATGTTGTAGCGTCACCCGTATCCACGATAGATCATGATGATAATTTTTTTTTAATAATTGAACTTATCTAATAATGAAAATTTAGGTGTCAACTACCACTAAAGTGCAATAAAAATAAGGAATAAAACAACTACCAGGATAGTTTCAGATAATAATAATGTAATAATTGTATAATACACAATGAAAACAAAACCATCAAAAAAACATATTAAAAATGGTGCAATGGTGATGGGGAAAGTGCAGGCAGTGCAACAAGATACTGAATCTGAGATAATGAGGTTACATCTCCTTTTGAACACCATAATAGCAAATCATAAATATCTCAAGTAATTGGAAAACAGATACCCAGTTGAAGGATCGTCCATTATAATTCAATATTTAATGACCATTAATATTTTAATCCTCCATTGGTCAGGTAAATACATCGTTTCAAGAAAGGATTATAATTTTAATGGTTCAATTGACATTCCTGAAACTGGGCGGGCATAAATGTTTAAATTAGAAAAGCGAAACCAAAAACTTTTTTGTTTAAAATGAATATGCCCGAAATATAAATAAACAACTCAACCTGCTTGCCAGAATTAAAGGATATTGAATTAATTTCAGTTTTATTTTCAGAAAAACCCACTTTCCTTCCGAAATATGTTTATGTAAGCGGTACAGATTCTCAGATTCCAAAGAAAAGTATGAAATTTTACGAAAAACATAAAAGTTCATAGTTAATTCACCCTTAATACAGAGTATCGCCTCCACGTGCATCAATAAATGCTTGGCATTTGTTCACATGCTTTACAGCAAGTTATTGAGAACATTACGCTCAACGAGTTGCCAAAGTTATGGCAAAATATCTCAGAGCTAGCGCAGCCTTTGATCTTTGGGCATCAAGGACTCTGCATTCCGAAGCGTTGTCAATTGGAACTATTCTTAACAAAAGTCTCGATGTTAGATTGACTTCATGAAGACGTCTTTTGACATTTCAAAGGGAAATTGAGGTTCCTTTGGATTTCGAAGGTACTGAGTTCTATAAGAGATGAGAGGCTATCTTTCCACCGAAAGAGTTGAAAAATGGTTGTCTGCTAGCGTTGTAGCACGTGGTTCATCACTTCTGGGTCATTAACGAACAGTTCCAGTGGCAAAGTACCGTCAGAGTAAACGTGATATCACACTTTGGCTAAAGTTTTTTTTTAAAAAATGCCCACTTTTGTTCGAACAGCGTGAAACAGCTCTTTTGGTATCGATTTTTAATTGTGTGCTCATTTGATGTATACAGGGTGTGGCGTAATGAATGGATAATATGGAGCCTGCGGGTAGAGGGCTCTATGGCGGTTCAGAAAATAGTTATTTTCCTATCAAGTGCGGAAAGTGATACTTGCCCGCACGAAACTGCCGTTACCCGAACGATGCGAAGCAGAGTTCGGGTAAGCAGTTGAGTGCGGGCAAGACACTTTACGCAAGAGTTAGGAACAATATTTTTTCTACAAGCGCTTGAAATATATAAATATATCCATTTCACGAAACAGATCATATCTCATTTGATTAATTCATATATAATGACAGACGTAATTCTGCATGTCATTACTATGGGTTTCTCATCGTCGACGTTCTATGCATAGAATCATGATAGAATTTAATTTACTCTATAATATTTGCGTGCGGGAAAAACCCCTGCTAATCCATTCCCGCACGCAAATGCGTGCGGGAAAGAAATAGCAGGCGTTTTTCCCGCACGTTTTGGGAAAGTGACTCTTTGCAACTTGGAATGCGTGCGGGAAAAAGGTTGAACGCGCACGCTTGTAGAAAAATATATTTTTCGTTTAGTCAAAGTGCCTTGGTTTTCGAAATATTGGAGATTTTCGAAAATTTAAGAGAACCAATAATATGGTTACCTGGGAGTTAATGCAAAAAAAACATGCCCGTTTCATTGAGATTCCTAAATGGTATAACTCTCTGTATTTTCAGTATTTAATACAAAAAAAATTCCTATTGCAATTTGTTTAATGTGAACACTGTTTCTAAAATTTTTAGCAGCTAAAATGAGAAATGCAAGCAGAATAAAGCAATCATCTATCAGAAGGTACAGAGCATGTACTGAAGCTCATGGTGGCCTCTTAGAGCATCTTTTGTGAAATTTAATTCAATGAAACGATGCTCATTTTAAAATTGTTGATATGCAATAAAGCTATGATTCATTAGAAAGTGTAGACTATAGAGCATGTATTAGAATTCATGGTGGCCAATTTAAAAACATCATTTGTGAAACTTTATTCAATTAAACGATATTTTAAAATTTTTATTTTTTCTCGTTTTCTTTTATTATTGAACCCCAACGTTGTGAAATCAATATTTTCAAGTAATGAATTAAATTTCAGCATTTTTGTAACAAAGGTCTTGACTCAATGTAATAGAAATTAATTTTGAGCTTTTTTTCTTAATTACAAAAGTGCTGAAATTCAGATATCGATTGAAATTTATTCTGGGAGGATTCTGCAGGAGCAAATCGTCGATTTCATTTTTAATTGATTTTGTTTCAGAGATTGGGAGTGAAAACCCTAAAAAGTTTATTAAGAAATGCTGAAATTCACTTGGTTACTTGAAATTCGCTTAAAAACCATTATATTTATAACTATAGGGCATAATAATGAAAGAATACGAGAGAAAAAAAACCAATTTTAAAATATCGTCTAATTGAATCGAGTTTTACAAAAATGGTTCGAAGTGGGCATCAGGAGCTCTACTAGATGCTTTACAACTTCTTATAAATAATTAGTCTCATTTCAGTTGCTAAAAATTAAAGAAAAAGGCTTACATCAAACTCTGCCTTGAATTGTAATAGAAATTTATTTTGTATTTTATGCTGGAAATAGAGTGAATTATACCATTTCAGAAACTCAGTGAAACAGGCATGTTTCCTCTTGCTTTGGCACTCAGGTAACCATATTATTTTTTACACCACGCAGGGTTGAACTTAAGAAAAAAAAATAAGCAAAACGGAAAATTTGAGTCTCATATTTTTTTTAATGAAAAACTTATCATGCTCCCCAAAAATAATATAATTTACATTCGATAGCGCATCTATCCAGGAATACTATCCGAAAAACATTTTGAAAAAATTCCTCCATTCGGAGTTTTGCAAAACGAGTGGCGAAGGGTGTGATTTTCTTGCATTTTCGAAAATTTCCAATATCTCGAAAACCAAGAGACTTTTTACTAAACATAAAATATATTTTTCTGAACCGCCATAAGGTCCCCTACCCGCAGGCATCATATTATCCATTCATTACGTCACACCCTGTATATTCAAGCATACGCTGATGATAACCATCTTAGCTGTCCAGGAAACACAAACCATATTTCAAGGCTGGTGTGAGGGTGAGCAGTTGGGCGTTAACCCTTGCACCACCTTGATTGTACCCTTCACGAGGAGAAAATTTCAAATTACTTCAATGTTTGATGAGATAAGACATTTCATGTTTTCAACCATTCCCAGTGGACAATTCATAGCGAACTATGCCCACTTGTGGAAGAAGCCATATATCTGGGCAATACCTTAGATCAGGTGGTGCCCAACCGGTCGGTGCCGGCTATACGTCCGTTCGATCGCGACAGTGCTGTTAACTAATACGAGGAAGAAATAGATGCCTCTATTGCCGTCCCATCAGGTACTCTTCTATTTAAAATTTCGGCAATTTTATACAACTGGTAGATCTCGCAGTCAATCGAGTTAGCCACACCTGCCTAGATAGAAAGCTTCGCTGGAACTGTCATATGGACATCAGGGGGAAGCAGACCCGCTGACTGTATGTCACGGTAATTAGACCGATAGTCACTTACGGCAGCATTGCCTGGCGGTCCTGAACAAACCCAAAACAAACTTGCGAGACTCCAAAGATCGGCATGCCTCATGATTTCAAGGTTCAGGCTCTACTCCAACTGCATCTATGGAGATAATTTTAAACCCCCCTTCCCCTCTGACATCATCTTTTGCCTTAAGAAGATGGGACCGGAGGGTATTAGTTTATGTAATTGAAAAAAAAATTAAGATGATACGGAAAATATGCTTCTTTGAAAAACAATATCCTTAGCTTTTGATGAGCAGTTTATTTCTTTCCCACTTCGTAATACAACAGACGGATCGTTGTATGTATTTTCATATACATACTTATAAAGTTTGGTCTTTGGTTCCAAGTAATTTTTTTTTGAATATTCTTCCTATATGCATAAACATCAAATGTGGATTGTTGTAAAGTATCATAATGGGCCACAGGTGTTCTTTACTAATGAACATTAACATGCCTGAAAATTCACATCCCTAAAATATCAAATATGTAGGAAATTTTACCTGAATGTACTTCTCGAGGTTTTGGTAAATTTGTTACACAGGTATGTGGACACAGTAGCACATTAGCAGGATGTAGAGTTCCCTCTAAAAATCTTCTTTTCGTTTCAGATAAATGTATGCCTCCCAAAGGAGTTTTCGGAAGATAATTGGGAGGTACTAAAGCCAAACAGTAAATGCCAACTTGGTGAATTGAATCCACTGCTTGAAGAACACGAGACATCCATTGAAAAGACTGAAGTAATGAATGACTAATGAGTATCTTTCGTTTCGGATTATTTTATGTAAGGAATTATTCAAATCTGATTTAGTTAGAAAATGAATACTCACTTCTTCTTCACTACAATCGGGCCTCTGCTCAGCAATAACACATATTCTCTCATCCCTGAGAACTCTGTGACTGAAAACTGCAATTCTTCCCCTATAAATGAATTTCATAGGTTCTACAGCCAACACAGTAGCAATAATATCATCGGCATTATGTTTTCTACCAGTAACTGTCATTAGACCATCTTTGGATCCACAGATGAAAACAAGTCCTCCAGGACCCAAAAATCCAAGCAGCCCTGATCTTGTGTATTCAGCATCACCTATGGTTTTGCCTTCAGCAGTTATAGGTTGCACTTTGAAGGTGGAATTACTGAGTCCTTGTAATCCCCAATATTGTGTACCACTAGCGCCGGAATTGACACAAATTTCACCTACCTGAAAATTCCAGAATATGGTACAGTATAGCTCGAAAAAAAAAAAAATTAACGGACGCGTCCGTAAGCCTTAGCTGAAAGTCGCGAAGGATATGACGTGTGCATAGTCGTAAGTTTTCAATTTGCCCGTGCCCGATAGCTCTTGGACTTTAAGAAGGTAAAAGAAAATCTAATCAGTACATGTAAATTTTAGTTTAGGTTTTTACCGAGTTAGAATCATAGATATGTCTTCTTATAAGAATAAGAAGTTCCATGATCCCTAGTAACTCAAAGTACATATACCATTTACCCATTGTCAGCAGAAAACTTGTCGACAGACGGTAAATGGTATACTTTGTGTTACTGGGGATGATGGAACTTGCATTTTCTTAAATCTCTAAAAAGTATAAGAAGACATCTCTATGGTTCCAACTTGGTCAACACCTAACCTAAAATTTACATGTACTGAGAAGTCCATATTCCTGATATATATATGTTTTTTTTCTATTGATATAATGGAACATATGGAACCATCTTTATTATTATTTTCGGATTGACCAAATTTCCTCACGGAAAATTAAGCATTATAAAAAGGTCAATTGAAATACCTATGAGACCACGGTTGAAAATCTCGCAAATTTATGAGCAAGTTTTTAAATTATACATTGCGAGATTTTTAACCGTGGCCTTGTATACTCCATTCACATTTATTTTAGCAGTCGGTTGGCCATGAAATAATTTTCTCAAGTTTTTGTAACTAGAACGGAGTAAGGTTGGCACTCATGAAATCTCGTTAATATCATAACGCCTTTGCCACAACTAATATCAATTAATATTACGAAAATGCCGAAAATGTTCATCTTGACTTGAAACTTCCTTTAATTCCTTTTACTTATATTGATGCAAGATGATTTTTGTTGAATAATTTAACATTTTTGTAATGATCTGTTAATTCCTTCGGGAGATACCCATTCCCAACTACTGCATCATATGAATTTCATCTTCGGATTAATATTTTTGAAATCTACAACTGATGTAGCGTATTCAAACTTTAGCCAAAGAAGATAACGAACATAAACTTTCCTCAAGCTAGTGCATATAATGATATTATACCGATCTCTTGTATTTTCCATACAAATAACTGGATTTGGTATACCTTCAATCAGTTTGTATAAATTTCAATTATCTTCGTCACATATTTTCCGAAGAGATTCGACATTGTGATAAAATACGTAATAACAGAAACTTTTACGTAGAACGGGCAACATAGCGTTGATTTAAAACCCAAAAATGTTTTGACAAGCGTCATAACCCCACATTTTCGTACTATACAGAGTGAAATGTGTCAAATTTCCATGGCCCAAAATAAGAGTGAATGGAGTATAGGTATTCTGAATCCTGCTTTCAAAGCTTTCATTAATAATAAAAAATTTAGTTAGGTTGGGTTATTTATAATACAAGTTCACTTACTTCATCAGTTTTACACAAAAAGGGTGGTCCCTCCATTTTGATAACCACAACAACGCATCCAGGCATCACTTGCCCACAATCCTGTAAAGTCAAGGAGGTGAGACTGTTTTCTTGATCGACTCGGACAACTCCATAACTGAGACCTTGCATAGATAGTACCCCTCTACCCGTCGAATTAACTCCAGCTCTTCCAGGTCTTCTTACAGAAACAGTTAAGCATTCACTTGAACTAGCACAGGGACAAATAGCATCAGGTCTCAGACCTTTACTTTGGAACACCGATAAGAATTGATCACAAGAACTCAATGACCACGGATTTGCTCCATCAGCCACCAAGAGCATTCTTAACGAGGACATATTGATGTCTTTATGGTCTTTTGTAGCGAGTAAGCCCCAGTGGAGATCTCTTGATTTAACAACAGCAACAGATGCTCTGTATTTAGTTATCATTTGCATCCAGCTAGCAGGATTGACCTTCATTAAGGCATATGGAATATAAATTACGTGCATTCCATTCAAGAGACTTGTCAAAACGGAATGCCATAAGCCCACTTCTCTTTTAAAATCTAATACACAGACCATATTTTCTCCTTCGGTATAATTGCAAGACATTGTCAACATCCTGCAATGCTGTAACATCGCTGCTCTAGTGATGGTCACCCCCATGACAGAACCATCTCTGTCAGTACTATATTCTATATATGCTGGTGTTTCATCTGACAACCGTGGATCCGGTGTAAAATCCTTTGGAGTTTTGGCCAAATGTTCAGTCACAAACCAATTCAGTTTTGGCCAACCTTTGAATTGAACCACTTCACCAGAAGTTGTTTTGGGCAAGCCCTTCAAACACGCTTCGGAGGTCAAGGCTACTTGCACTGAGCAGCTACCCAACAAGAAGCCTATTTGTTGAGACCCCGCATCTCTTCTTGTGATGGGTACTTCAATCGGAACAGGCACAATGCCCGCTTGAAGGCAGCCATAAAAAGCGCAAATAAAGTTGATTGGATCGTTGTTTGGATAAACTAAGGCTACTCGGTCACCTGACTTCAGACTTGTATCACCATTTTTACCGAATGATTTCGTTAATAATGCATAGGCAATTTTCCAGGAACGAGTTAGCAGTTTACCTGTAAAATTCTCGGTGTAATTTGTATCAGGAATATTATATAACTGAAAGATTTCAGCAATGAGTACTTACCATAAGTTAAGGTTACCGTCAATTTTCCGTTCGGATCTAAAACGGTAGCAACAGGAGCCTTAAATGAAGCACAACCATATCTTGATATAGCAGCTTCAATATTTCTGGGAAGACCAGAAGGAATAACCAACGGATCTCCTAAAGATGGCGTCATACAACCACCTTCTGGTTTAGGAGCATTAGGATCTTTCGGATTTGCGGCGATTTCAAGTTCAATATCGTCGTCTTGATAAAACTCCGGCAAAGGTCTTCTTTTAGGCTTCTTTAAAGTGTTAAGAAGTTGCTGTATTTTAGCAGACACTTTCCATTTTCCAGTACCAGTGCCGATGGTATCATCCGATGTCGATGATGCGTATCTATTCAGTCTATCAGCAGCTGGAGGTCTACGTCCTCCTTGGGCAGTGTTGTGGGTTACATCTGGAGGTTGTGAGTCTATAAGAAAAAGTAGATTCATTGTGGTTGGATGATTTTTTGATTGGTTGATTCGATTCTCACAAGGAAGAAATCCCGCAAAAAGTGAATGTCATACAATCATCTATGGAATAGAACGTCGATTCGACCAGAACTCAAAAGACAATTTCTACCATCAGAAAATGGATCGGAAACGACTTTGTTTACTGGGAGGTAATGAAAGACTACATCTACACCTACACAAACAAACAACTGATTTACTGATTCAACCAGTTCTTCAAAAAATCTATTTTCTTACACCGAGTGTGAAAATTTTTTGAGTGAAATGAATGAAAACCTTTGATTGCAATTGATCAAGAAATCGTGGGAAAACTACATTAATCGTAGTTCCGCATCTTGTCATTCCTTCTGTATTATCCGTATTCATTGTCGAATTTAGTGTTCCTTTTAAGAATTCAATGAGTGACTCTGCTTAATCTGAAGTACAATCAACATTGAAGTCTCCAGTTGAGATCGGCTTTTTTTATTATCAGATCCAATGATTGCAGCAACTTCAACGTAAAGTATTCGAGATGAATTTCGTAGGCTTGCCTCCATCGTTTGGTTAAAGAGCTTTATCACTTTTCTCCTTCAATTGTCAGAGTTTATCAGCCCATGTTGATAAATAATGATTTGCCAAATTCAGTGATTCTTGTATGAGCCGATTCTGAGGTAAAAAGAAGAGACTATTTTTAAGGGCGAAATTCAGAAGGCTGAAGAGGGGACCACCTGTCAAAAATTAAAAAAAAAGGGAACTACTAATTCTGTCTCGAGAATCTGTGACCACATTTTGTTACATTAATTTCGGGACATCCTTTAGATACAGCGTGGAAACCACTTTTGGAATAAAATTCTTATGTTAGAAAATCAAAAATGATAAAAAAACAACTTTCAATTTTAATGGTGCGTCAAAATTAATTAGGAACAAAGTAATTTAAGTATTCAATAATTTGAAACCAAATATAATAATAATATTATAATAATTTTATTTGCAGAAACTATAAATACATACTCCACAAATAAAGAATATTCCCACAAAGGCTTAGCCTGTCTGTGTGACATATTGTCGAAATTTCATTCATTATAATTCATAATAGAACTTACATAATATAAACAGGGTTCGTATTTATAAGATTCTCCTGGTATACAGGGTGAGTCTTTGACTCGTACAAATACTTTAACAGTAGATTCTTGAGGTCAAAAGAAACACCATTTTTCTAAACCATTTTATCGATTCGGCCCTGATAAAAAGATATAGCCATTTTAAATTTTCATAATATGCTGTGCCACCGAGTGTGCCATCCCTGGAAAAAAATTACCTTCATAATAACCAGCTAAATCTGTGATTCTACACATCTGTGGCTCTTTTAAACAGAGTTCGCCAAAGTACCCAATTCTTCAAATTTCACTGATACTTTATAATTTTAGAACATCAAATTACTCGAACACGGCGCATTATACGAGAAAATACAGAGAATATATTTTTATTTCACAAAACGTTCATTCATTAGTTTTGAGAGTTCGGTTCTTTGAATTTTTGGTATTTTTATGGAACGTAATGGTCATAATGAGAAATCTGGAAGACGCGGGTGATATCTTGTGTTCGAAAAAGATCCATCAAATAAATGAAAAACTATATTCCGAAATTCATTTCATTCGATAAAACCGTTTGTGAGAACTAAATTTTTTTTAATGGTTTTTCAACAGCCTGTATCTTTTAAACCGAGGCGATTCGAAAAAAAATGGTAAAGGAAAAAAGTGTTTCTTTTGACCTCAAGAATCCACTGTTGAAATATTTGTACGAGTCAAAGACTTACCCTGTATAGTTCATTGATATCAGGTTATAGGAGCATTCAAAATATAAAAATATACAGGGTGTTCCATTCAAAATAAAGAGGACCCTGAATATTTAAATTTATGCTTGAAAAGCGCGCACCATTGAATTTAAAAGTTGACACGTCCCAGTGTTTTTTATAGTTTTCTTATACATATAAGGTCACAAAGAATTTATTCCATATTCCACAGCTACTTCACTCATTTCGAACTGAATACAGAATTTTATCATTTTCACTAACATGAGTTGTTAAACCACGACTCGTGATTCGCTACCAAAATTGCATCGTTAGGTGGGCGAAGGTTAACTCGACACAATAATGGATTTTCATCAATTGAATATTCAACCATTTCATTACTTGTTCTAGTAGGACGGCGATTAAGCCGACAGGGTGTTCTTATTTTTCAATAAGACATGGAAACAGCCTTAAAATCTCAGTATAGTGAATAGTAGATCAAACAGCGAGATGAAAACATGACCAAATATAATGAATACACAAATACTCAGGTGTTATCCTGGACAGGCAACTCAACTGGAGAAAACGCATAGATAAGACTCTTTCCAGAGCCCTGACGGCCATGTGGGCTTGCGAAAGCCTCTTTGGAAAGACATGGGTCAAGAAACCGAAAATAGAACTGTGGCTATACACAGTGGTAGTACGCCCTATTGTCACCTACGGGTCTCTAGCATGGTGAACAAAAACCGAAGAGGTCACCACACGGAGCCTGCTGCAGAAACTGCGAAGGCTGGCCTGTGTTGGTGTTACGGAAGCTATGCAGCTCCCACAGCAGCGCTTGAGGCCATACTTGATCCGCCTCCCCTACACCTACATGTGAGGAAATGTAGCCTGCTGGAAGCAATAAGAATATCCCTTAAAGGGAATCTCCTACCCGGAAACTGGGCTGGACATATGAGGATATTGAATCAACTGGACTCAAACCTCTAGGCAAAACCATCGGATGTCATGCCAATCATCTTCGATTTCGAAACGCCTTTGAAACGGTTATAGCTGACCGTCCTAGTGCAATAAGTTTAGTAAATCGTTTAGACAAAATCTCATCCACGTGGTTTACTGATGGATCAAAATCAGAAAGGGGCACAGGCATTGGCGTATATGGACCTAAACTGAGGATCTATAAACCCCTTGGAAATGAACACTCTATTTTACATAACGAGACACTGGCTGTTTACGTCGCATATCTATATCACCACGGACAGCCAAGCCACGCTGAGGTCTCTGGAATCACACTGCCCTCTGCTGACATGGGAGTGCCGTAATACTATTAAGCAACTACTGGCCTCAGACAATAAAGTGACTCAAGTATGAATACCAGGGCATTGTGGTGTTGAGGGAAATGAGGAAGCCGATGAACTTGCAAAAAGAGCATCAAGGTTTTCCCCTGCTAGTTCTGAGCCTTTCTTTGGGCTTCGAAAATACCAGAGCCCAGGATTAGGGACAGAGAAGGGAAACTTTTAAAGCCCGACCTTCTGCTAATAAAAGATCATCACGTCATTGTATGCGACGTCTCAGTGCCCTGAGCCTTTAAGCATGGCTTATGCAGTTAAGAAAGCCATATACTCCACTCCCACCTTCCTAGAGAAGGTTGAGGAACTTCACCCGGATAAAACCATAGAGGTGCTTCCACTGATTGTGGGAGCTAGAGGAGGATGGTTCCCTAAAAACCGCAATATCATCAAGATGGTTGGCGCTACAAATGCGGACATTGGTGACATTATCCATACCGCACTGAGGGGTGGCTGCATTATACATAAGCAGTTCAACCGCGTGGTTTGGCGCTGTGCCCGTAGGGTTCGCGAAGTTCGCGTTTAATTGTCCCACTGCAAGACCTCAGTGTAATGCTTTAACCAGTCTCGCGTGTGCGCGAATTGGTTGTGTATTCGGGCTACTGATGCGGGGTATAAGTGCGGTTCGAGAGAGTTTGTTCGTGAGCTTCGTTCTATACTTGGACGTATTGATTTCTCTCTGTTTTTTGTCAAATATGTCATGTACTGAACTTTTATTTTCTGTTTTATCTATTGACCTGACATTGTCTACGTCATCTCTGAGGTCATGTGACCGAATAGCATAGGAATATCTTTCTACTCTGTTTTCTTTTGCTGTGAACCGCCTTTGTATACTGCCTGTAGTCTGAATATTAAATAAAGCCTTATAACAGCGATCCAACAATGGAAGTTGAACAACAGGATAACCCTCTTCTGGACTTACTCAGTCAAAGAAATTCGTAATGATTTGACCGACCTACAGCAGAAAACTGCTAAAGCTGTCACTAGCTGAGCTTCAGATGATGGTGGGACTGCTGACAGGACAGCAGATGAGAATTGAAGGCTCTCTCCAGAAGCAGAAACAGCTGAACACATGGCATGCATGCAAAGTGTCCAGAGCTGGCAGACCTAAGAACTGCTCATATGGGAAAACCCGTCCTGGATACTCACGAGGTAACGGCCAAGGCCCCTGAGGATGTCGGTTTTATCAACATCATTGACGACCTCTTTGGGATCCTATGAACGAGTAGGGTAGGCTAATCGCGCCACAACGACCCCGGTTCAAATAATAATAATAATAATATAATGTATAAGAGATCAAGAATATCAACTCACATGGTCTGATATTCTGCATGACATCGTTTATTTCAGTCATATCATGTTTGATTCTGTGGTCCCAGTTGTTAGGCGGTGGCAGGCGTGCCCTGTAGTTCAACGGGGGTGGCGAGCCCGTACTGCTCGTGTCCGATAGAGGAGGAGGCGGAAACATCTGGGGTGTATTTCTGTCTTTAGGTCTTTCTTTATCAGGTGTTGTCTCAACCAGTTCCTCGTTGCCCAAACTATCGTCATCTGATGATGAATCTAAAACAAAAGATTACAGTTTTTGACGTGGTTCTGAACTATATCTTCAAAATTATTTTTCAGAGCTAGGTACAGAAACAATCGAAAGAATATTCGAGGGTGTCCTGGATAAAATTGGAAACATTTCAATGGCAGACAAAGGACACCTGGCGGATCATCTACATCTGCAGTATCTAGGAGTACTAAAGATTCTATTTTACAGGGTGTTTTTAAAACTTGCATAAAAATTTGAACTACTATATCTCCTGAACGGTATCACGGATTTATCTGATATATTTGAACTGAAGATATAGCTCTCACGAGGTTCAAGTAAACTGTAGTCGAACTCATTCGATTTGCAGGACCCTATTTCATAAATTTAGACAGTAATAAAAAGTTCACCAATTCATCCTGTTTAGCGATTTTCATGATTCCTTCGATATCTGTGTAAAATGTGGAATTAATGTATTCAATATTTAAATATTATCGCATGGCACCAGTTACCACCAAGGTTGCCAGGTACTGAATTTTTAGGAAGTTTTAGTAATTCGTTCGACCGATGATTTACATAACATTAATGGGATGTGGGTTGTGCAGGTGGAACTTTCTCATTCGTTTATTTTTTCTTTAATTTTTGTTCCTCGACTATTGTTTTGTTTTAATAATAAAAATAATGAATAATTATTTTTTCTCTCGGGTAGATATTAAACATCCTATTCTTCTCATAACAAAGTGAATTTTGAATCTTTTAGTCCAGTCATGTTTATAAAATAGGGCTGACCCTAGGAATGGAAAAAAATTAGCTTGAAACTCGCATACACCTTCATTTTGGAGTTCTTAAGGTTGTCTGAAGTCTCATGAAATCTCTTAAGCCCTTAATAAAATACGCTTAACCTTGTATTTATTAAGTTATTAAATCATTAAAATATCATTGACAAAGGAAGATTTGATTATTTATCAGTTAATACATTGTCTTCAACAACATACAATATACAGGGTGTTTCTGAATTCATATAATTCTTTGTCCAACAACCTTTTCCCTCCAAGTTACAGCTTCTAGATTTTTGCATGAAAATTCCTAATTTTCCAGCTTCTGTAAAAGACATACCAATGCTTCTCCCTTCGTTATTTAAAAATTCCATTAAACATACAGGGTGTTTCTATTTCAATGTCAAAGTCAATCACGACAAAAGCCCCAAAACTGAGTTTTTTCAAATGAGAATCAATTTTTTTCATTCGTCAACTGATATCTACGTAAAAAATAGTGTAATACATACTACTGCTTCAAAAATGCTTATTTTCCAAGATATAAAGTAAAATCTCATGGTCTAGTTTTCGTTTACATTATTGTTTCTTCAGAAGTCATAGTGAAGAAAAAACAAGCATTTAATAATCATGTTGATAAGTAGACCAATTTGAAAATAAAATTAATGGCCACCTTGGTATTTTTTAATTTTAAAATGTAGTCTTCAATCTTCAATTTTTCAGAAATGCTATGATTTCATTCCTGTTTTTCTCTGTAGGACGAATTTCATCCATCCTGAACATTGAGTAGTTTCAGAAAATAACAATTGTGTTTTTTTAAAGAAAAAGTGGAAAAATTACTTCTGAAATTTTTTGTACATCTTTCGTAACACGAAAATCCTAGTTTGCAATAGTTATTGTTCACTTGGTGAACCAGTATCAAATATTAGGGAATGTAAAAACTCTTGGCTCAAGTTTCACAAATTTATTATGCTGTTTCAGGTTTTATCCCATTGTCAAAAGCGAAGTTTATACTCCTCAGAGAATGGGATACAACCCGAAACAACAGCATGATGTAATTTGTGATAATTAAGGCAAGAGTTTTCTTTAATTTAGTTATACATCCAGCATATGAAGGATGGTTTAGAATAACTCCCTCCGCTCTGTATAAAGATTCTCGTGAAATTTTAAATTAAAATATGGTTCCCATCACAAGAAGGAACCTTGAACCATATAAATTATCTCTAGAGATAAAAAATAACACGAGATCAGCACACTGGATAGAGGGACAATGTTGTTCTCTTTCGATGCCATCGAACCTCTTTATGCCAACAATAGAAAGATCAAAGGTTAAGGAGTGCTTATACGCAACACCGTACAATGCTTTCGAAGAATCCATGCCTCGTGAATATAACACTAGTAGATTGGATGTTTTCTATCGGAATTGCCTTGTTTACAACGTACTACAGTTAGAATATAAAAGAAATATTTGATGTTCTGTGGTTAATATGAAGAAATTAAAAGCAATTAATTTTCCAATTTTATGTTTTTGGACCATTCTTCATTAAGCTGAGTTGAGTACTCTCACAAGTAGACTCCTCGTTCTTTGCGAGACCAAATATATACGGTCTAGCGTCTAGTTTGTCTACTGATTCAAAGCTTTGTAGACATATTGCGTCATTTTGGTATCCGAGATGTGCCGCGGGTTGTCTACGTAGACAAGTCTCATCTGGGACCTCAAAAATTGCAGGTCTAGGGTCTTCCGATAGAAATAGGAGACGTCAGACCAATTTTCTTCTAACTTCTAATTAAATGACGAAAATACCGTCCCATAAATTGCAAAATTTTCTATACGTCGAAGTTTTGTACCGAAATGTAACTTGAGATTTGGAGGTCTCAGGGGGTTTCGAATTGGGAGACTGGGGACATATTTTCGAAATGATGGCATTTCGGTTCTCGAAACACGCTGAAGCATGTGTACTATTTCTCATTTCTCAACCCCGGGGGTGTACTTGTACTCCACATAGTACTAGTAGGGCAGTAGGGCTTCAGGGGTGTTTTGTTCAGAACAGGAAATGTAGGATATTTTTAGCGTCAAAGTTTTGTACTATATAGTTTTGAACCGAAATGTACATTCTTATAAAAGTTTTGTACATCCAAATAAAATGTTTTCAATTAGGAGCTGAAGGTACGTACACACCCCACTTTCAAAATTGCAAGTTTTGTTTATTTCAAATTTTTATACTACTTTCGTAGCGAAATGTACGGGGTGGGCAAAATTCGTTGTCTACTGAGGGGATCTCGAGAACTATAGCAGCTAGAAGAAAACAGATTCTCTAGCTCTTTTTTCATGACTAATCCAAATATGAAAACAGAATCGGCCCATCATTTTTAGATTTGGAGTTATAAACAAAAATTGAGATTTTGACGATTCCGAAAAGTTCTCATAACTTTTTTGTCTTTGAAGTTACAGATCCGAAACTTGAACCTTCTTAGACACTTCTATACGTGGAATCTACTGACAAAAGTTTTATTTCCAATTCAAAAATAATAGATTCAATAAACGTTTGTATTTAAAAAAATAAAAGTTCACCTAATGACTCGAAATGAAAAAATATTTTGAGCTAATCAGTGGATTCCACGTAAAAAAGTGCCAGTAGAAGGTTCAAGTTTCAGATCTGTAACTTCAAAGACAAAAAAGTTATGAGAACTTTACGAAATTGTTAAACTCAAAAACGAAGTATCGTAGGAGGCTACAGTTTTCACCATTCTCTGTTTCTCCGAAATAGAGCTTCTAGGTGCTATAGTTCTCGAGATCCTCTCAGTAGACAACGAATTTTTCCCACCCTGTACCGTCAAGCAAAAAGTTTTATATTTTGAGATTAAGTGGTCTTGGGAAAATTTCAACATGTTTGGCCCCGAAACAAGCTAAAACACGTGTACTCGTTTTGTATCGAAATATATGCACCTTTCTAAAAAAAAAGGCACTTTTCCCAACCTCGGGCTTCAGTAGTGTTTTTTTCAGAATAAGAAATATACAGGGCGAGTATTTGACTCATAAAAATATTTTAACAGAAGAAACACTTTTTGCCTTCACCCTTCACCATCTTTTCCGAATCGGCTTGGTTTGAAAGAGACATGCTGTTGAAAAACCATAAAAAAATTTTATTTTCAGTTCTATCTCACAAACGACTTTATCGAATGAAAAGAATTTCGAAATATACATATTCATTTAATTGATTAATCTTTCTCGAGCACAAGATATCAACCACGTCTTCCAGTTTTCTCATTATAACCAATAAAATACTAAAAAGTCAAAGATCCCAACTCTTGAAACAAAATTGGACGCCAACTAATGAATATTTGAACGTTTTTACTCGTATAATGCGCAGTTTTCGAATAATTTGATGTTCAAAAATTAAAGTGTCTGTGAAATTTAAAGAATTGGGTACTTTGGCTGAATAAAACTCTGTTTGAAAGCTCCACATATGTGTAGTGTCACAGATTTAGTTAGTTATTCTGAAGGTAATTTTGTTTTTCCAGGGTTGGCACAGCTCATTATGAAAAATTAAAATGGCTATGTGTCTTTATCAGGGCAGAATCGGAAAAAATGGTAGAGGAAAAAAGTTTCTTTTGACCTGAAGAACCTACTGTTAAAATATTTCTACGAGTCAAAGACTTAGCCTGTATAAGCTTTTTAACTCCATAGTTTTGCAACGATTTGAACCCCTAGGAAATATTTGTTTCTTTAATTAAGATGACAAAAATTCAGTTTTCAGTGAGGTGAGGCAGTGGACAAGAACCACCCTTAAAATAGAAAATTTTTGTTACGTCGGAGTTTTGTACCGAAATCTACCGCCATGAAATTGGTGAATCTTAGAAAGGATTCAAATGAGTGCAAAACAATCACAGCAACATTCTGCTATTCGAAAACCTACGAGAAATTTTGTACTCTCTGTGTGGAAGATTTCTGTGAAAAAGATCACACTTTCCAACTTTAGGGGGCATTGCATTGCATTATTTTCTCGTAATATAGATGGATTAGTACATATATACCAAATGTACGACTATACACTCAATGTTGTTTACTTTAGTTTTCATGGATGTTGTCAAAATACTTAGGTATTGCAGATGCGCGCGATTAAAATATATCTCCAGTCTTCCCCATTTGAGACCCTCCTAGAACCCCCAAATCTCAGGGTACAAAATTTTTTTTTGACGGTTTATTTTGTTAAAAAACTAGAACAAAACTTGGGCAAATGGAAAATTTGCAATTTCAAAAGTGGCTTCCCAAACTGAAAACCGTATTTTCGTAGTCTTAATTAGGCGTGCATAACTTTTTTCAACGGTATTTCGTTACAAAAGTAATACAAAACTTTAGCGTACAGGGAAAAATTTTAATTCTCGTACTCGGGGTGCTGGAGACATGGATCCATAATGACAGACCAATAATGGATATGGATACTTATGAGGAGCGACGAGAAAAATCTTTTTCTATTATTTCCTTCGAGGATATTAGATTGCAAGTAGTGATGACGGTTTTATTGTAGAAAACTCTCAATGAACACAATTGTACCTTTCATTCTACAGGACTGTTTGATATTCAGGATTTTCATCTACACTTTTGGTGAGACCTATGGGTCTCGTTAATAGTTGAATTGAAAAAAAAAAGGACGAAATATATTCTTTTTTTTTGACAGACAGATGAACACGACAGTAATACCGACAGTTTTAGGGCTCTACATGCAGTTTCCGAATCTTCTTTGAATTTGGTTGTCAATTTCAGGTCAATCTTACATATTGAATATGATTTTATTATTTTACCCTTTTCTGCTTTTGTTTTCCCTCTATTTCAGATAAAAGTTTCTGGTATCTTGGAAAAGACTTTCTGGATTTTCCTTTTTGTTGAAAAAAGGATCAATTTTTGCAGTGCGAGATGCCCTTCATTATAAAAAATTTCAGCTCGAGAACCATTTCATTTCTTACAATCGACTACACTCACAGGGAGAAAGTGTTTTTTTACTGAGGTTGTTCCCTAAGCTCTTGTATCATCACCAAATTGTATGGTACCCCGTTTACGCTAACCTCTGCTAAAACCTAAAACTGTATCTCATACATATGCTATAATTATTGTTTGCTGTTAAAGATTGTAATGATATATATCAAAAGAATATATTATATACAGGGTGTTTCATTGGTAAATGAACATACAGTAACCTAGGCTAGAGCTACCCTAGGCGAGTCCAAAAAACCCATATATGATAGGTCCAATCAATTCCATAACCAATATACAGGGTGCTTCATGTATTCACCTAAAATTTCAATTTCTCATAACTTTTGAACCAACCAATATAGTCGGTTGATATTTGGAATATATCATTCACTTGCACAGGTCGATAGATTCACATTTAAATTTCCAAAAAATTCCAGGTCCGTAATTGAAAAATATGGGACATCTTCCAAGCTGAGATTCAACAACCTGTATACCAAAATTTTAGGATTTGATGGAGATATTTGAAAAGAGCATAAAATTTCCAATGAGATTCAGTAGATTTCATTGGCCCGCACGTCATTTTGCTCAAAGGAAACTCCAGGTAAAGCGAAGCGAGAAATAATGTTTTCTTTGCTTATTTTGGTTACAAATCGTTCTAAGACAATCTGTTATGTTTTTGAAGTAAGATTTAGTTCTTACTTTGATCACAAATCGGAACACGCATTTAAATTTTAGGTGAATACATGAAGCACCCTGTATCTCGGTTAGGGAATTGATTAGACCTATCTAATATGGGTTTTTTGAACTCGCCTAGGGTAGCTTTAGCTGAGGTTACCGATGTTGATTTACTAATGAAACACCCTGTATATGACGCAAACAATTTTTTCGGAGCCCCTCGGCATGTTTTTTTTCGGAGATTTTTGGTAAAGTGTTATGGGACATTTATTCGTATATTTGGTATTTTTGGCAGCCATAAAATGGCAAATGAGATTAAAACTAGGAGCTAATAATGAAGGTACAAAACAAATAAAATGAATCTTTAAATAAATTTTTCTCGGAAAATATTATTGTTATTTGTATTAATGATAAATGAATGTAACAGGCATGACCAATAATGGACCTCTACTTTATCCTCATGCTGCGCCCTGAGCCGTTCAAATTACATTTCCTTAGAGGTAAACAAGGATGATTATTCCGGAAATTGAAACCTCTCCAGAATAAGTGACATTTTCCCCAACGGATGGAATAAAAGATAATTTTTTACCAAACTCGGCCGAATAATGTTACGCCTACACGAGGGACTCGGAAGTTTGGCGGTAGAGTGCCCCGAGATTATAATTCATCTTCATTTTAACCATCAGAATAATCCGTCAGAATACAAGACAGAGATGTCTTATATTCAAATGAGAGTTTGAAGATTTGGGATTTGAAGTTTGAATAAGGAAAGACTCAATCTCATGTCGTACAGAAAAAATATGATTACTTATGGAAATACTTATCATTGGTAAAGAGCGGAAAGTGATACTTTCTCGCACGCGAACCCGTTTTCCCGAAAGACGAGAAACGTGTGGGAAATACAGTTTATGCACAAGTTGGAGACTTATTTTTTCTACGATCTGGGGCATTTTCTTTGCCCATTTATCTTCACCTGCATCAGTAGTAAAGAAAAGTGATACTCTGAACGCACGGTAGAAAAAGGTATTTTTCAATAGGAAAAACTCCTTCTGACGAATATGATGTATTTTTTATGAAATATCTTTGAAACGTCACATTTTGAAATAACCATTTCAACCGTTTCCCAAAAAAAATTATTTTAAGCACTTAAAAATGAAAAATAAAAATAGGTATTTAATATTTAAAGTCCCTCGGGGGAGCTTGAAACCCCTAAAGGGTGCGTCCCCAGGTGGCGGATAGGGGAATGCCCTAACCGATCAGTCTCAACAGATCGGCGGGTAGGTGGGAAATAAAATACCATCCGCAGACCAAACAAGCAGGGTAGGCAGAGCTCTATAGCTACAGTGACAGCAGTCTGCCTAAGAGAAGGACACTCTGAAATCAAACCCTGGCCCTTCAGGTTGAAGGTTGAGGCATCGGGCCAACTCCCCGATACTCGGAAAATAGAATAAAAGTTAAAAATTCCAGCAACAAGCCTCGGATTGGATGGATAAAACGGCGACGACTCAAGCTCAGGAAAAGGATGATGAATATTGGTACATGGAATGTTCAGGGTCTTTCCCAAAAACTTAATGATGTAGTTCACGAAATGAAAACTTTGAGTATGGATATAGTGATACTTACGGAAACTAAAAAGAAGGCCAAGGATCAGAAAGTTTAGGATTTTACGATCATTTCTACTCTGGAGTAACAACAGATAAAAGAGCTCAACAAGGTGTATCCATACTAATCCGAAAGGATCTGAGGAGACATATCACATCCTGGGAACCCATAAACCAACGCATAATAAAGATGAACTTAACTTTGCTTGGGAACAGGATCACAGTTGTGGGAGTATATGCGGTCAATGATGATGCTCTCGTGAAGGATAAGGAAGAATTCTACGAGCAACTCTCATACGAAATATCGAAGATAGGAACATCTAGAGAAATGATTATACTGGGGGATTTCAATGCCAGAACGGGGTCCAGAAACAAAGATAAAATAATAGGCCAATTCGGAGAAGACACTGTGAATGATAGTGGAAGCAGACTTATAAATATATGCGAACACAATAACCTCAAGATACTGAATGGTTTTTTCCAGCATCGCTCGATCCATAAGTTCACTTGGGTCCAGAACACCAGGAATTTAAAATCTATTATTGATTATATAATTGTCCGACAACAAACAAGGATGGTAGTACAGGATGTTCGCGTTTACAGAGGAGTGACCTGCGGAAGCGACCATCACCTTGTTAGGGCTAAAATACTCCCCTTCGGAGAAACGAAGAGGAAACTATCACCACCAGAAGAAGATGAAGAAGAAATCACGGAGATCAGATATAACCTGAACAGCTTTGAACATGAAAGTGTTAAGCAGCTTTACCGAACTAGATTGAATGAAAAACTCACGCAGAGAACTCATTTTGAAACTACGGAGCTGCACTATAGCTGTATAAAAGAGAGCTTGAAGGAGGCTTCGTTGGAGGCATTAGGAGAACGAGAGATGACCAAAAGGAGAAGACCATACTGGTGGGATGAAGAAGTTGAAGAAGTCATCAAAGTCAAAAAGGATAAATACAGCAAGTACCTCAGTACAAAAACAGAACAGAGTAAAAAAATATATAGGGAGGCTCAGAAAGAAGTACACAGGTTGATACGAGAAAACAAAAACAAAAGCTGGGAAAAGACCTGTTTAAGAATCAACTCATACATTGGAGGCACAAGGAGTACAGAAAGCTGGAAAACCCTAAGATCCCTTCGCAAGGATAACAAGAAAGATATTATTTCACCGATATCTCTACAAAAGTGGGATGAATACTTCAGCAAACTCTTGACGGAGGATAGGATGGAATATGAACCACGAATTGGAGATGAGCACATAAGGACTACTGGATCACCCATCAGAGTCTATAAAGATCAAATAGAGAGGTTATGCCTTAGATTAAAAAATAGAAAATCGCCAGGCCCAGGCAGCATTCCCTCAGAACTGCTCAAATACGGCTCAAACAAGTTATTCGAACATCTTGCGGAACTTTTTCAGAAATGTCTTAACGGAGCAAGCATCCCTGAGGAATGGAGGACTTCATACATGACAACAATCCATAAAAAGGGAAGTAAGGAGGTCTGTGACAACTTTCGAGGTATCGCCGTACTCGGCACCATCTCGAGAGTATACGGTAGATTACTTTCGGAGAGGATTGAAGCGGAGTTCTATGATATGGAAGCCGAGGAACAAGCAGGCTTTAGAGCGGGTAGGTCAACCATTGATCATCTATTCACCCTAACGCAAGTAATAGAAAAAAAGAGGGCGATGAACCAGGAGGTACACCTTCTTTACGTAGACCTCAAAAAAGCGTATGATAGTGTACCTCAGCAAAAACTTTGGGAATCTTTGGAAAAAACCAATATCAGTATAACCCTCATTAAGGCCATCCAAGAAACATATAAAAACAACAGTTGTCGAATAAAAAGAGGTCAAAGAGTGTCGAAGGGATTCAGAGTGAACAAGGGGTTGAAACAAGGTTGTTGCCTTTCTCCTGTCCTTTTCAAAATATACTTGGAACAAGCTCTCAAAACATGGAAGAATAAATGTCGCGGTATGGGTATTCCAATGAGCGAATCTATCCTCTTCACGCTGTGTTTCGCCGATGATCAGGTGGTTTTGGCCCAAGACTATGAAGACCTACTGTACATGACCCGAAAGCTCATAGAAGAATACCAGAAATGGGGTCTTGAGGTGAATATCAGTAAGACAAAGTATATGTGTATGGGCGGTGAGCAACGGGATTTGATACTAGAAGAACAACAGGTTATCCAAAAATGTAGGCAATATAAATATCTTGGAATACGGATAACAGATGACGGAAGCATGGATGAGGAAATAAAACACCGTAATAACTTGGGCAGAAGAGCAATCAGACAATTGAACGCTATACTGTGGGATAAAACCATTTCCAGAGAGAACAAGCACAGAGTGTATGAATCCATTATTAAAAGCATAATAACTTATGGAAGTGAAGTATGGCAGCTGAAGCAGAGATCCTTAAGGTCGCTCGAGGCTACGGAAATGGATTATTGGAGGAGAGCGGCTGGAAAATCACGGTTGGACAGAGTGAGGAATGAGAGTATCCTGGATATCATGAAGGTAGATCATAGGGTGACGGACGACATCAAGGAGAAACAACTGAGGTGGTACGGGCACGTGCAGAGAATGGGCGACGAGAGACTTCCGAAACAGGTGCTGCATTGGATGCCCCATGGAAGGAGAAGAAGAGGGAGACCTAGATTGAGCTGGAGAGAGGGAATAACAGGCGAGATGACAGCGAGGGGAATGGAAGAGAACTTATGGGAGGACCGAGAGAGATGGAGGCTGGAAATCAGAAGACGTCGAAGAACGTTGTGAACTGATGTATATATATATATATATATATATATATATATATATATATATATATATATATATATATATATATATATATATATATATATATATATATATATATATATATATATATATATATATATATATATATATATATATATATATATATATATATATATATATATATATATATATATATATGATTAAGGGGTGTGGGAAATGATTGGTGTTATATTTGTACTCTCTTCTTTATTTCATATGTCTACGTTTCGATCCACATTGGGACCTTCTTCAGGACAACTAAAAAACATGAATATAAATCAGCACATAAATGAAAGACAAACAATAAGATGACCTACCGAAATACAGAGGTGTTCAAGTTGTTTCCAGAGTTACAGCAATCATAATAATAATACACAGTTAACACAGGGTAGACTGTCAGGAGGTGCATATATCCAAATGAATATGATAAATCCTATATAGCCTGCAGCAATGAAATTATAATCGACACAAAGAGGCACATTCGGAAGTTTCTAAACTATAGAGCATCTAAGAGAGGTTAAACGAAGCGGAGCATAGAACCAGGTGGAAACCCGTGAACATAAAACCATGAAATGGCCTCATGGAATTGTCATATTTTTTACTTATTACATTAATTATTTATAAGATGTTGTTATTGTGTTATTTCTAATTCAATTTATTATATTTATTTATTTATTTTGTTTTTTCATTAAATGTCCCATCATTATCACCATCACATTTCATGTCTGTTCACTCATTCACCCTTATCCAGTCGTCCTCCCCACACTTCGGTATCACTATTCCAGTCTTTTTCTTCCATCAGTCAATTGTTCTCCCCTTTATTTGTCCTCGTGATTCACTCTCACTAAAACACGGTTCGGTAAACAGGTCCCTCTCACCGACCACATTACCCGGTTCTTAATCACATATCAGGTTCGGAATTGACTAAGTATAACTTTTGCCAACCTTTCACTCTCACTGAAGGATGGAAAAAGTGGGTGGAAATTCAAACGTCCGCGGCTCATCCACCATCCAGTGTATCCATTTCAGCTCCACTTAGTGGCCTCGCCATCTCTCTCTCACTGAGTTGGTCGAAACGGATCAGATATGTGTAGATACTACTGATGTTATTGATGTCTCTTCTATAATTCATAGAATTGACCTGTCGTATGATGTGGTACATTTCTAGGAAACATCGTTTGCTTCCATTCCACTCACAGTCAAGGACCTGGACAGAGTCATAGTCCATGAGATGATCCCTGTTCCTGGTATGGTCGGCCAATGCACAAATCTTTTTGGGGTTTTTTATGTCGCTCTTATGCTGTGTCAATCTTTTCTTTAATTGTTGTGATGTCTGGCCTATGTAAACCTCCTCACATACAGAGCAAGGGACTAAATATACTACGCCACTCTTGTTCATGGTGTTGATTCTTTCTTTTGTGCGACTAAAAAGTTTATCAATCTTAAATTCCGATCGGGGTATCAGTCTCACGTTTGAGGTTCTTAGGAGACTGATCAATGCATTGGTTAGACCCTTGATCAACGGAATGGACGAATAGATAAGGTTGACGTCTGTTGTGGCGGATGCGCTCGTGTCTCCATTTCGTTGTCGTTCAGGTGGACTGGAACTGGAACCGTAGATTAGCCTATTCAATAGATTTCTGGGGTATCCATTCTCCATCATCAACTGATGTAAGAGTCTGAGGTTCTTCTGCCTTAAGGAGTGGTGGGAAATTCTCAAGATGCGATTTTTTAACCCCAACACCATGTTTACTTTCTGCGAATGTGCATGATTGGAAAGATAGTGTAAATATCTTCCTGAAGCGGAAGGTTTCTGGTACCAGTCAAGGATCAGCTTGTTATCAGATGCCCTAATGACCCTTGTGTCCAAAAAAGGGACACTTCTGTTGGTTTCCTCCTCTAGAGTAAATTGTATGCGGTTGTGTTGGGAGTTGAACTTGTTTAGGAGGTAAGTTACTTCGTCTTCAGGCACCGAACAGATGATGTCATCCACGTATCTTTTTATCAGTGGGATGTAAAAAAGGACTCCTATGAGTGCATTATCGAGTACAAACTCCATCACAATCTCTGCAATGGGTGAGCTGGAGCTGGAGCCCATTGGGGAGCCCAAAATCTGAAGGTAAAAGTTGCCATTGAATATGAAGTAATTGGATTCAAAAAGAAACCTGACAATGGCCATGAAGTCCTCCCTTGGTATGGTGGTATGGCAGGCTATGGCTTCCCACTTCTCTCCGATAGCTGACAATGTAAGCTCTAATGTTATGTTGCTGAAGAGTGAGACGACGTCGAGACTGATCAACACATAGTTGTCCGGGAGCTGAATCTCACTGATGTAGCCTGCGAAGGAAAAGGAATCCTCTACGTGGTATCTGCTCCTCGTGGTCGATAGGTAGGAAGACAGAATATTGGTCACAAACATAGATAAGTTTGCTGTGGGGGTGTTGATGCAAGACATAATAGGCCTCAGGGTTAGGGTATATATATATATATATATATATATATATATATATATATATATATATATATATATATATATATATTTAAAGCGTTTCATGTGGATTGCACAAGTTGGCAACATCGACTGAAATGTGCCTTGATAATAAAGGACAACAAATACATTATCTTGATGAGATAGACAAAGATGGCTGTCTATGAAATCTGCGACGAACGAGGAAGGTCGTAAAATTTTATGGGATTTTTATGGCCGGTTGCAGTTGAAGCTCGCCAGTAAGTACGCGCCTGTAGATCAACAGCTGTTATTTTATAAACAAGCTGATCGGACGTTGTTCTTTTCATTGTCTTGTATGCGCTGTTGCCAAATCGTAAACTCCGCACAAAGCGATTTGAATTTTAAAACCCCATATTTGAAGGATGATTTTGCATAGTTGCCGCGGTGAATTTGAAAAATTAAAAATGAAACTCATAATTATTGAGTTTAAACTTGCATATGCAGTGATAACCCAAATTGAGGAGAATTCCCCATTCTCGATTGCCCTGTTGGGCAATTATTTTATTTATTTATTTATTTTTTTTATTTCCTATTTTTCATAGAAATACTTTCAGAAGTTGTATGTCGGAAAGATGATTACAAATTTGTAACTGAATGAATAATATAAGATAAAACACCCGCAAACAATTAAGCATCTCTCAAATAAATAAATTGTTGCGACACACATCCATCCCTAAACCGAAGCGTTGTGAAAGAATCAATGATTGATTCATTTAAAATGAATAAAGAAATCATCGGAAAGTGTTTCAATTTCAACCAACCTGAGTCATGTCGATCTCTATCGGGACTTCTCGCCATCACAGATGTCCTTTTGGAAGGCATTGGCATAGATGGTTTCAGCCTATTTTGCATAGCTTGTGCCAGTGCTCTTTGTACTGCTTCTTGTCGAACCTCTGAAAATTAGGATAATCGAATTAAAACATCAATTATTTCAAAGGCAAGATGAAAATTCTACTTAGAGTCTCAAAATAAAACGAAATCAGAACTACAAATAATGTTAGTTAAAGAGGAAGATGATATTGAAGTACACACAGTAACATGCCAGCACACAGCACCTTATATCCATTTCTTAAAAGTTTGCAAAATTCTTTCAAATATATAATTACAGGTAGGCAGCAACATTGATGAGATGAGATGTCCTTGAGAATTGTTGAAAAATAAGTTTTTTCGAGAGATTAGGAACGACTAGCTTCAACCTGCAGTGTCTCTTGTATAAGGACACATTTCTGAAGGGTGAACTGACTTCAGTAAAAATATTAGTTTGTTATAATATAAAAGTGCGTCTTCATTCTTCATATTATATATGTACATACCTACTTCACGCATGAGAATATTACATTTGATTTTCGTATGATGCTCTTTGATATTAATTTTTTGAAATAATTTTTTTCCGATATAATTATACAATCTAATGCATATATTTTTCACGCATACGATACGTTCAAAATGTTGAAGTATTATAATTCTCCTCAAATGCAACGACTATGATTACATATAAGACAAAAATCATTTCAAAATTAAAATCAGATGCGTGATTATTACGATTTTTACTATGAGATCTTCACGTTTTAGCTATGGCAAAATCACTTTTGGATGATTGAAAGTTCCGATGATGGTTTTTAATAATATACATTGTGTCAATTTCAAAAGCTGTACCACCCTTAATATCTCCATGCCTCCATGCAAAATCAGAAAAACTGCAAAAAGAAATTCCTTATGAAAGTAAATAATGGGGTGTAGCTCCATCTATAGTGTATCGTAAAACAATATTGCCATCCTCGAGTTTATTCTCTAAACTTGCTGTTATTAACGGATATATTATTTCTCCGAGCAGATTCAAGTAATAAGGTTTTCTTCAATAAATATAGGTCCAATAACAGCATTTCCTATAATACCATCTAAAACGTTTATTTTCTTTGAGTATTTTGTATGACCTCTTACAATATGTGCGTTTTTATCGCTGCAGTAACGGCAATTTTTTTTTTGTTAACACGCCCAACAGAAAAAATAAATAAAAGATTTGGGTTGGCATTGATTGAATATGTCATTTGTTCGCAAAATTCAATTCTCTATCAAAATCAAACAGATGGTAAAGAATGTGAATTTTGTAGGGATGGAATTTATGTAACTACAACGTCTTTTTTACTGTTCCTGAGGCATTCCCTACTTCATGGAATGAAATGTTTGAATTTGCAACCATGGTGCCCCACTTCAATTTGTCTGTCTTCAGTTAAAACACATATATTCCGGCATTTTTCGTTTGCAACTGAGCCTAAGCTCCCTGAACTTTGCCACTAATTCTACGACATATTTGTGATTCAAATTCATCCCCGGAAATTTTGCATTGAGCATTGCTGCGTTCTTCTTGCGCATCTTCTGCATTCACCATACATAAAAATAATTTCAATTCAAACAACAAATTCTGTAATATTGTGGAAAATATGTTGATCATGGCATCTTTTGTTCTACACACGTGGGATTCGCTGTTATTGGACCTATATTCATTGAAGAATATGATGATACTCACTTAAAAATGCTTGAACAATTAATGAATAATAACACTAAGTTAAAGTGATAAGGATGAAAATAAGCAATGGCTCACATATAATTTCCAAGAGAAATGGATTGGTAGAAGAGGGTCGATTGAATGGCCACCACGCTACCAAGACTTGACACCATTAGATTTTTTCTCTGGGACATTCGAAGTCGATTGTGCAAAAAACACAGCCCCGAGATGTTGAACAATTGGAAGCAAAATAGGCAAAGCATGCGAGACATTCAAGTTGAAGTTTTCCAAATTATAAGGGTCACATTTGAAAATAGGTTATATTGTTGTCTACAAAATAATAGACAACATTTTGAAATATTTTATAGTGAGCATTATTTCATTATTTTCATGTTTCATTGAAGAGGGTCAAGTGTGTCGTATTGAAAAAAGAATCGAATTACCTTTAAAACAAGGTGTAACCCACTCAATCCCCTTCCCATTTAATATTTTAGGGGTTGATACAAATCAATTGGAATCAACCATACAAAATGTTCCCCTTTCTTTATGCAGTTTTTCTGATTTTGTATGGGGGAGATATTAAGTTTGACCTTTTCAAATTGACACAAGAATATAAAAAAAATATCTTTGAAGTCTCTTCTACGGTGCGCTCGAAGTCACGGTTGAGTAAATTGATAGCGAATCAATTATAAGTTTGTTTCAGTGGTTCAGATATGTATCCCTAGGGTTAGAGAACCGATAATGAAATTGGAGATCTGAAAAATACCGAATTACTCATTGGCGAAGAACAGGTAGCAAACAGAAATGGAAACATAAATTTGTACCATATCGAATTAATTTAGACACTGTGGATATTATTGGAAACAAAAGGGATTCATTTCAATCAGAGAAATAGACATCCTATTAACTCTTTTATGAGGTCGATTCAAAAACAGATTCCATTTCATGAGAATATTGCCGCTTTTAGAAACAGATATTACCGCAAAGGAAAACACGTTGAAATGCATTTCATTCAGATGAATGAAATAGATTTGATAATGGATGAAATGAAAATGAATACGATCTGCACTCCATTTCGCAGAAATTGCAATTCATTCAAAGAGGATAACTTGCGTAATTCTGATTCAGTTCTTGTTAGGGATGTTCTTTGTAGTGTGAATCAAAATACCACGGAATGATAAATAAGCTCACACATGTGGAAATACAGCGAGCTAATCCCTATTCAATCTAGTTAGTTCCAGATTAATCGAAATCATCAATCAACTACGCAGTGGTTTCAGGTTTATTGTTCATCATTAGTGAAGCTTTCACCATCATAATTCCGAATTGGAGATAGATTTCATATGAAACAAACAGTTGAATAGTTCAAAGAGATATCCTACCAACTATCCTGCAGTTTCCTAGTCTAATTGACGATACCCAGGGATTCCTTGCTAATACATACAACTCGACTATCACAGAAGGTATGGACCAAATACTTGACATGTGTCAAAAATTATTCATTGGACAACCAGTTTGAGACTTAATTAGGTACCTTCATTTTTCAGGTATTTTTTGAGCAAGGTTATGGAAATTATCATGCTACTTCAACTGATTTAGCTGAAAAGAAAAATTTAACAGGCGAATGCTAATTGAAGGTTTTTATTCATGATTTTCAGAGTAATTTTTGCACCTATCGCCATATGAATTAAACTGCCAATGTCACCGTCTATAATCATTTATGAAGTCGAGTTTTAAATAGGGTGAGTCTTTGACTTGTAGGTACATATATTTCAACAGAAAATTCCTGAAGTCAAGCGAAACACTATTTCCTCTCAACCTTTTTTCCAATTTGGTTCTGTTTAACAAATAGAGGATGGTGAAAATCCATAAAAAATGTAATTTTCAATTATATCTCATGGAAGATTTTATCGAATAGACAGCTTTTCGGAAAACAGTTTTTTATTTTTGTGATGGATCTTCTCCTGGCATAAAATTCAAATCACATCTTTCAATTCCTTAATTCTGATTATTACATAGCACAAAGATAACAGAAACTCAAAGAACCAAACTCTCAAAGGTAAGCTTAATGTTCATTAACGAGTATTTGACCATTTTGGAAAATGAAAGTGGGGTACTTACTCTACATATTTTCTAGTATAATGCGCCGTTCTATAGTAATTTGATATTAAAAAATTAAACTTATCTGTGATATTCGAAAAATTGGATAGGTAGTTTGGCTGAATGCAACTCTGTTTATAAGATCTACAGAAAAACCTTGAAACACAACACATTATAGATGTGTAGTATTGTAGATTTAGCTTGTTATTATAATTTTGTTGTTATTATAGTGTTTTGTGTTTGTCAACTTTATTTTATTCCCTTAAGCCTGTTTGCAACAGCCGAGAATTCTCTAGAGAATTTACTCGAAAATTCATGCGCCGTGAATTATGTACCGTTGCATACGCACTTTCGGTAGAATTCTCTGTTCAGTTGCACAAAATAATCTCTGCCGTTTTCTTGCGAGAATTCTGTAGAGAATTCTCGGCTGTTGCAAACGGGCTTTATAAGAAAATCGAAGGATAAGTACCTTATGTTTGAATCGAGTAACTCTTGTACGAAATGAAATAAACAACGATAAAATTGAGTACATATTGGAAATGAATATCACAGCTAATATGGGTAGTTGCAAGCTCAATTCGTTGTTATCATCGAATATATTCAATATTTATCGCCAACGAAATTGCGTTAACTCATATAGTGTATTCGTTAACCAAACAGAATTGGAAAAGTGAGTTTATGCTTGTTTTTCTAATATTATTGAAAAGGTTAAAATGTATATTTGATGCCTCACACACTTGTGTGAAAAACAATGTTAGGTTTCTTGGAATGGTATAACTCGAATCATTATAAAAACTTTAAATGGCTGTATCTTTTTATCTAGTGCGAATCGGAAAAAATCGAAAAAGAAAGTGATTTCCTCAAGGGTCTACTGCTGAAATATATGTTATTCAAGTCGAAGAATCACCCTGTAGATACTAAAGTTCAACATGTCTTGAAAAAAAAAATTTAAAAACGAGGAGCAGTGACATCTCTTAACTTCACTCTGAAAAAATTAGTTAGTTAATGCTAATTTCTGTACTGAAAATTCAAGATTAACAAATCAAATGCGAGCGCAGATTCAGTACAAGAGCATAAAATAGCTGTTATGTTGGCAATTTATTAAAGATATAGAATCTACAATAATTTAGTATTCACCAGTGCCGGACTGGTCCATACTTGCCAAGTGAGATTTTGAAAAATGGGGGGCATTGTAATGGTAAACAAATGCAGAATTAATTCTCCCAACAATGAATCATTATAAAAAATAAAGAAATAAGCTTTAAAACAAGAAACTGAATATCAAATATATCTCAACTTTAGCCGCCAAAAAAGAACGAAAAATAAAGATAAAGAAGAGCAAATATAGTGTTCCCCCTTGAACTAGACAAGCATTATACGACTACGTATATTATACAGGTCTTTGACAGTAGATTCTTGAGGTCAAAGGAAACACTTTTTCCCTCCACCATTTTTCCGAATCGGTTCGGTTTGAAAGATACAGGCTGTTGAAGAAATATAAAATATGTTATTTTCAGTTCTTTCACAAACTGTTTTATGAATTTCGGATTATACTTTTTCATTCATTTGATGATTTTCACTAACATTAGAGTTGTTTAACCAGGACATATGTTTCGCTATAACTGTAGCATTCTCAGGTGGATGAAGGTAAAGTGTTTATTGCTTGTATATATATATATCTTCTAGATCAATACCAAATATTTTCAGTTTACCTTCACCCACCTGAAGATGCTCCTATGATAGCGAAACACGCGTCGAGGTTAGTGAAAATCATATAATTCTGTTATTAGTTCATACCCTGATGTATCACGCTTATGTTTCGAAAACGGGGAATATAACAAAACGAAAAAATGTTTTTTCGGATCTTATCTACAGAATTATACATATATGTTTGTCGAGTTCACAGTGAAACACCTTGAATATCAATATTTACTTCAATTTCACAGGGCACCTTACGGAATCGTGCCAAATCAAATGTAAATAAAGGTAATTGGCAATATCCCATTTCAATATTCGTATTTTTTCCCCATAAATAAAATTTCCCTAGAAATAATATTTCCATGTTGCTTTGAGGAACGGAATTCTTTATCACACAGCTTTTGGGGCAACCTTCAAGACATTTCTATCCCCAACACATTTCTCCTTACAAGGTGAAAAATATAGGGATGGCCCACATAAAATAGTCCAGCTGAATATTTTCATAAGGTTTTTCAGGAAAACATCGTGGGAGTTAAATTTCTATTTGGTGGAGGAAACATCTTTTGATTCAAACTTCGAGAGACCTAAGCATGGTGGCAACTCTACCAAGAATCATAAATAACAAAAGGGGTGATATGTAAATAATTTTGAAAGTTCTGCAATTCTATTTATGAATATGCACCGCTCGTTTCAGTGCGATGGGTGAAGTGCACAGAGCGGTCGAGTTTCTTAACAAATTTTAATTAATAAGATGTTCAGATTGCCAACAGTTCATTTCTGAACTGTAAAAGAGTGTTTGTTCAACATTATGATTCACATTTTGTAACATTTCATTACTCAATATATTCGAAAAGAGCATAATATCACAAATAAACCATTGCAAACATGTTCAATATTTCATGAGTACCTACTGATATAGAGAGAAGAAAACTTTTGAAAACACAATAACGTATTGGACCTTATCAAGAATTTGATTCTGAAAAAAAAACCTTCTTGCATACTATTGTTGTTATACTACTGGCACTTTGATCACCTGATGTGCTGCAAATTGTTGATAAAAACATTGACCAAGAATTCAATTACTGTGTGGAAGCAAATGATGAACAATTTCAACACCTGAACGAACGCAACAATTTTTGTTATTTTATGAATCTTGAGGGGGTTGCTACCGCGTTAAGGGGGCTGATCATACACCGTCCACTTTATAATCCAAATTTATTACTCCAAATAAAAAGTGATCTGTTCTGGCATTTATCGAAGAAAGACCTACTCACGGAAATATACGGCTGGATTGTTTTACGCTCGGTTTTACGTTAACCACCATGTATAAATGTGAGATATCGATCACTTATTCCGAATGGCGGTTTTAGAATTTGAATATAAGTAGTGTACTTCCTTTTTTTCTTCAAAAATGTGTCATTGCAGGCTCAAAGTGAAAATATGAAAATAGGAAAACTTTATTGGATCTCCTCCATATGACGTTCCAGCATCATATTTATAAATAATACACAAAAACTTATAATATTGAAAAAAAATTTTTGCTTGAGAATATTATCTGAAAACAATTTGAATATTGAAAGGAATAAAAAAAAACTGAACGCTATAGTTGGGGAGCCCAAGAGGGAAATTGGGGATTTACTCGAGCGTGTCAGATTAATATAAGGGGAGATACCTTGGACCCTATAGAGTGCCTCTACCAAAAATTAGACCTGTATATAGGGGGAATTGTCTAGGACAGCCTGTCAGAATAGTAAAAAAAAAACGATCATTATATATACAGGGTGTCCGGGGAATAACTGTACATACTCTTACCAGAGATAGAGCTGGACTAGCTGGTTACGGATTGACTATAAAAAATTAATTTCTGGATTTCCCTAGAAAACTACAGGGTGATTTTCCAACTTCATGGAAATACTTAGACCATCATAAAATCCAAACTTATCGACGGATATTATTGAAACTTGGGAGGTTATTGACACATGCTAAGGTCAAGTCAGAAAGATATCAATTATTTCATTATTCCAGGGCCGGACTGATAAATATTCATCTAAAGTGTTCAGGGCAAAAAAACACTTTGTATTTCAAATGACAAATAATTGATTCGTTTTTTAGGAAGAAGCTAAATTATGCTTCAATTCTCGGTATCACTCAAAGTTGTCACATCAAGAATAATTTTTTTATGAATTTTTGAATTTGGATAAAGTTCGAAAATTTGAATTTTTCAACATGAAGAGAACTGAAAATGTCATGTCTGAATATAAAATGCGAATGTATTAGTAGAAAATTTACAAAAAAGTTCAGAGCTTTAATAAGCACTTCAATAACGAAACAATAACAAATTTAAAAAAACTAAAATACAGTAAAGAGTACCTAATAAAAATAAAAATAGGAACGAATGAATTGCTGAGTCAACGATATTTCAAAAGTGGTTCGAAATGAAAACCAATAGCTTGTATACATTTCTCTTGCCGAATTTTCAAATTGGATACAGCCTTTCGAATCATATCACCATTATTTCTTAAAATATCGCAACTTGATTATTCTGTTCATCAGCTGTTCTCTTCACTGGAAGAAGTGTAACTTTGGTCTATATCATTGTTGTCGAACACCCAGTATACATAAGAATAATTTTGAAATATGCTTCTGTATACCCTATACACATCACCAATTTTTTTTTCAAAATACCTTCATTTACTCCCTCAAAGTGAAATCCGCGTCTGGGGTAGCCACCCAGTATATCAACAAATTATTATAGTCTTCTTCACCTTCAGTGACTTTTCTAAAAAAATTTATTATTTATTTTCGAACTGCACAAGATGACTATGTTCTGTTCATGTAAAAAAATTGCAATTTTCGAACTTTATCCAAATTAAAAAATTCATAAAAATATAATTGTTTATGTGACAACTTTGAGCGGTACCAAAAATTGAAGCATAATTAAGCTTCTTTCAAAAAAGCTAATCAATTATTTGTAATTCGAAATACAAAGCGTTTTTTTTACCCTGAACACTTTAAATGGAGATTAATGAGTCCAGCCCTGGAAAAATGGAATAATTGATATCTTTCTTACTCCACCTTAGCATGTGTCAAGAACCTCCTAAGTTTCAATAATATCCGTCAATAAGTTTGGATTTTATGATGGTCTAAGTATTTCCATGAAGTTGGAAAATCACCCTGTAGCTTTCTAGGGAAATCCAGAAATTAATTTTTTATAGTCAATCCGTAATCAGCTAGTCCCACTCTATCTCTGGTATGAGTATGTACAGTTACTCCCCGGACACCCTGTATACACTAGGTCGTGTCAGATTAAGATATATGTGGTTAATTACATGTTGGAATGTATATATTTTCTTAATCTGACAATTTAAGCGTGACGAAAATGTGCACCAAATTTGCAAAAAAAAAAACGTCATGTGCACCTTCTCCAGCGCGGTGGCTTTTTGTCCTAATTTGAAGTTTGAAGCTTATGATTCAGGAATATCGGAAAAAATATAATCTGACACTTTCAGCAAGCCGAAACAATAAAAATTGGCCATAAAGGTCACAAAAATCTGTTTTTTAAGTTATTTTGTCCGAAGCAATTTTTTCTAAGTTTTAACGTTTTCGAGATACCTATGGCGATGAATGTATATTAGACTGGGTTTCAACATTGAACTTGGTCTTGCGCATGTGTGGCTAATCACCCTCTAGCTCGAAAACGGTTAAGGGTATAAAAAATTGCCTCAGACAAAAGTTGTATAGAATTTTATTATCTACAACTTTCATAATGAATCAGAAACGATTAGAGATATTTAAAATAAATCCTAGTTATCATCTTCAAACTCTCAGATTGAGAAAAACTCCCTTCATTAGTGGCAGATTAATGGGTCAACATGTCTGCAACACCACGATTAACCACCTGTATAAAAATCTGGCCGCTCGAGTATGTACAAGTAACGATTTTTTTTTCATTTTCAAAGGACCGCTGAGACCTTGCGTCACAACCGAATTGTCAGTCCCTTGAAAAGTAGCTTCCTTTGGGTCTAATTAACATATCCTTTGAAAATCTGACACGCTTGAAATTTTTTTTTTACCATTTTCAACTATTCCGTGCGGCCAATCCCACCAAGCAAACTGTCAAATTAACATGAATTTATTATCAGGGAAACGTAGGGCATATACAGTATTTTAATCTGACACTCTCGAGTATGTACACCTGACAATCTTTGAAAACCTGCAGACGCTTTCCCCACCTCTGAAAGTGCATAGATCATAGAATTTTTTTTACTTTCTGTCATCTAATCTTCAAAACCCACTAGGTCTCCACGACGCTCGAGTAAATCCCAATTTATCATCGTCGGCTCCCCAACTACTTCGTATCTTGGAAACTAAGGCCGGCCTCATACAGCTGATTGTCTTTCTGAATTCAGAATAGAAGAATAGAGTTTTCAGTGAAGGTGGAAAAACTGAAAAAAATAGCAGGTGAAGGTTAGATTGTCAAAGATAGACTACCGTTAGAAGAGGTTAGTAAGCAGCCGCAATCCCATTACAGATTTCACCCAATTCACCTACCGTTATTCATAATACAATCTATTTCGCGTCTTCTGCATTCTCTTACCTGAGTGATAGCGACTCTCGTTTCTAGTGAGCCTGCGATTGCCCCTGCGGACGGCTCGATTGGCCGGGCTTTGGTAGCTGCTGCCCTTGGAATCTTTTCCGCTAGGTGCATCCCCCACATCTACATGCAAAACAACACTCAGCATGCGATCGATACACAGCAGAATTTGGGTACAATAAATTCGAACTTTTGTAACAGCATATAACCCGGGTTTCATAAAGATTGATCGGGGAATCAACGCTTGATTAACGGATAGACGTCAATTTGATTTCAATCGATAATTTAGTCATGATCTTTCAGAATATCATTCTCGCATCAAATTATGATTTTTATACGTTCAAAATGAAAAGGTTTCAGTGATTTCGTTTTAGAAATCGAGTAACTAACTGTCCAATCGTTGATCGGACAATCAAAGTTTTATGAAACCCGCTGTAAAAGCGACAGTTTAGCGTTTGCTGTTAAGGTTCAACTCATAATTTTTTTCCTGCATGAATAGTTAGAATTATTTGTTTTTTTTTATTGATAAACTCGAGTTCGAGACTCATAGGATTTTGAATTAAGTACACGAATTCCGAAACGGATTATCAAGTCGTTATCAGAGAAAGAGATATTGAATGGATAGATGACATATCATAAGAATTATTAATTCTGTAATGAAGTCACAGATAGATTTTTGAAATGTGTACTGAAAGATGAGATGAAATTTTAAGATATAGGAAGTTTCTACAAGGATGCGCCAATACTGCCTATAAAAAAGTTTACTGGATAATCCATATGTACAGGGTGGGCAATATTGGAGATACCTGAATTACAACTTTTTCAACCCAATGAGATAGAGGAAAATGCATGGCACATTAAGGTCGTCTTTTTTCGAGAAACTTATATTGCCATCAACTGCATTCCAGTATCTTCTTTTGTTTTCGAGTTATAGATCAAAATTAAAATTTCAACTTTGGTCATTATCTCCGTTTCTGTTTGAGCTAGGATGTTGAAATGAAAACATTATACAGACACTTTTTTGATAGCAATCCAGTGGCATACCACGGTTTTTTCCAACATGTATATTTGCTATAACATAAAGATGTATTTTTTCTTATGAAAACTGTAGTTTAAAATGACTTAGAAAGACTGAGGGCGATGGATGATATATTTCTGAAACGATAAAAAAATGGCAAATCTTTTAAATCATTTCAAAGTACTGTTTTCATAAGAAAAAACACAAATTTATCCTATTGCTCAGCAAATCAACCTGTAGGAAGAAATCATAGTACGCCACTAGATTGCTATCAAAAAAGTTTCTGTGTAATGTCTTCATTTCAACATCCTAGCTCAAACAGAAACGGAGATAATGACCAAAGTTGAAATCGCCCAAATTTAAATTTTGGCTTATAACTCAAAAACAAGAGAATACAATCATTTTCCCCCATCTAGTTGGGTTAAAAAGTTGTAGTTCAGCCCCTGTACATGAAACGTTTCATTTCTTGCAAGTAAATGCCCGAAAGAGGTAAAAGAATCAAAATATGGTCTTACCAACTAAGAAAGCTTTTGGGCGCTTGTTTAAATTCATAAGCAGAGTTATCGCCCATTCGGGAACTGAACCAGTTCAAAGCTGCTCGGTTATACAAAATGATATTTCCAAAAATTAAGATTAGATCAAGTTGAAAATTAGTAATTGGTTCTAGAATAAAGCTTTGAAGGATCAAGCAATTTGAGCGCCATCTGGAGAATAGTTTCTGAGGAACAGAATTTGATATTCTTCTATTTTGTAGTGATACGATCCTCATGAAATTTCGCATAAGTCTTTATATCCGAACTTTACAACTACTCACTGCATTTCAATTTCATTAGATCATTATATAATACAGGGTGTGTCTTTGACTCGTACAAATATTTTAACAGTAGATTCTTAAGGTCAAAAGAAACACTTTCTTCCCATACCATTTTTTCCGATTCGGCCCTAATAGAAAGATATAGACATTTTAAATTTTCATAATGAGCTATGCCACCCCTGTAGAAACAGAATTTCCTTCAGAATAACAAGCTAAATCTATGACTCTACGTGTCTTTGGATATTTCAAACAGAGTTGCATTCAGCCAAAGTACCAAATTTTCCGAATATCACAGATATTTTTTATTTTTGAACATGAAATTGCTCTAGTATCATACGATGAAATATGAAGAATGCTTTTATTTAACAAAACGCTCGAATATTCATTAGCGTCCAACTTAGTTTCAAGAGTTGGGTTTTTTGAATTTTTGGTATTTTTATGGTACATAATGGATATAATGAGAAAACTGGAGACGTGGGTGTTATCTTGTGTTCTACAAAGATTAATCATATAAAAGAAAAACTATATTTTAAAATTCATTTTATTCGATGAAACCGTTTGTGAGATAGAACTAAA
Source organism: Coccinella septempunctata (assembly GCF_907165205.1). NCBI lineage: Eukaryota > Metazoa > Arthropoda > Insecta > Coleoptera > Coccinellidae > Coccinella > Coccinella septempunctata. Next base: position 15,744,112 of record NC_058189.1, on the reverse strand, counting down.
TATAACATTTTTTTATGATATTTCAACAGCCTGTATCTTTTGAGCCGTGACGAATCGGAAAAAAGTGTTTCTTTTAACTTCAAGAATCTACTGTTAAAATATTTGTACGAGTCAAAGACTCACACTGTATATGTACTCCGAAAACAGTACAATCGAATATTTCTGAACGAATGAGTTTTTACGGAAAACACCGAAACAGATCAATTATTTTTTTGGAGGGGTACATCGAAATGTTGTGTACTATCAGCCTCCTTAAAGGGGTGGCAACCCACTCAATAGTTTTAAATTGCAAATTAAGTCGAGCGATACATCATTTTTGCAATTTTATCTCGAATATTGTAACGAACTTTGATGTTTTAACAAAAATCTACCCTCATTTTGAGCTTGTTCGGTCATTTTTTTCCACGTTTTTAGTTTTAATTAGAAATAATCATTGTGTATTGAGCTTCGTGTCAGTTAACTTAGAACCTCAGCCTACTTCGTCCTGCCCCTATTGTAATAAGTGCTAGCTGGTGCCAAAGCCCATGAACCACTCGTTGTGCCTGAGTTCTGCTACTGTTGCGAGTACGATTCTTGGCTGGTGCGAAAGCCCACTGCGAAAACAGAGCGGAGAACCGCCTCCTTCTGCTGCGTTCACCGACCTCAAACCCTTAACTTTTCACATAATACATGTGTACTTTAAAATTATTGTTTTCGCATCTGGTGCACACTGCATTCTTCGCTTGTTAGAGTTCGTAAGGCATCCGATCTTTACTTGGGTTTTCGAATTCTTTGTTGTTTCAACTGAAGAGACGCATATTGAAAGAAAAAATTGCCGAACTTTCTGAACGAATGAAACGTAATTCGAAAAATAATATAGTTTAAAAACTAGATTTCCCTTCTTTTTCGTGTATGACAATGATTATTACTACGTTGATAACAAACAGGAGAGTACCCAAGATTAATGACTCTTTCGACGTGCAACATAATACACATATCAAAATAAGTATCTACTACACAAAAATCTATAACACAACAAATACATGCAAACAACGATTTCGAGCGTATGGATATAAAAAATAAATACCGGAATAAACAGGGTTCGAACCTGAGTGGTATCGTTTCTCGTTGTGCGTGACACGACGTTGCGTTCGACGTCTAGTGTGCTGCTGAGGCCTGACGGCTGATCCATTGTCGCCGCCACTGCTTTTGCCGCCCTCATTCGAGCCGCTCCCGGCTAAACACAATAACAGGCGTTTCATTTAGAATTTATGAGAGAAAGACACAATTCACATAATTTTTCACCAGCATATAGGAATTCAATTAGTCAGTACGAAATGAAAACGAAAGGTCGAAATTAATTCTTTATTAGACTAATGTAATTTAGGGTTGGCTATGGAACGACTTCTACTTTACTTTTTATTGAATTTTGAGACGAAATAATTAATTGTATGTACAGGGTGTCCCAAGTTCGATGTTCAGTGGGGGAATCTCGGAAACAAGATAAGCTAGAGCAAAACAGTTGGCATTTTTACTAGTTTTTTTCAGATGAACAAAGAATGGTGAAAACCGTAGCTTCCTTCGTTTTGGAATTATTAGCAAAAATTGAGATTTTAACGATTTCGAAATGTTCTTATAACTTAATGAAGTTATAAGAACAGAACAGAAAGGTTCAAGTTTCAGATCTGTAACTTCAAAGACAATAAATATATTGTCTTTGAAGTTACAGATCTGAAACTTGAACCTTCAATAAGCACTACGTTAATCCATTGACAATCGTAAAAAAAATTTCCGCTTCTATATTCTGAATTGCGAGACTAAAGTTTTGTGTTTTGAATGTAAGCTATTATTGAATGCTTCAAATGAAAGAAAAATCGAAACTTCAAAAATATATATACTCCATTCACATTTATTTTAGCAGTCGGCTGGCCATGAAATAATTTTCTCAACTTTTTGTAACTAGAACGGAGTAAGGTTGGCACTCATGAAATGTCGTTAATGTCATAACGCCGTTGCCACAATTAATATCAATTTTTATTACGAAAGTGCCGAAAGTGATGGAAAAAAGAGACAGGGTTTCAGGAAGTGCTATTTAGAATTCACGTTCGTTCATTCAAATAGTTATACCCTGATATTCTAAAATCCACGTCAGACGGTAGCGAACATATTCAATGTAAGAGAATTTATACAATGTTTCATCTGAATCTAAACGACTTATATTTCAGCTGAATATTTCCACAATCAGAAAGATTGTGAATGAAGAGGATGACAAAGAATTTCCTTCTATAGGGAGGCCCAAAAAGTGGTGGCATTTGAGAATTTTATGTTTGAGTGAATTATTAATGCGAAAAGTTTACTACAGGATTTTCGATGAATGTCATCGTAGAATACGTTCCCGAAAATTGATTTTTCTATTTTTCATTTGACTTGTCCTATACATTGTAAATGTCTTAAGGTACCAATAAATACCTAATTATTATTATTATATCAATGTTTTAAGATGAACAACCACAAATACGCGCCAGTTATCCTGTTAATTGTTTATTCATGTGGAATTTTTGTTCAAAGGTGAAGTTCATCTTGACTTGAAACTTCCTTTTACTTATATTGATGCAAGATGATTTTTGTTGAAGAATTCAACATTCTTGTAATTATCTGTTAATTCCTTCGGGTGATACCCATTCCCAACCACTGCATCATATGCATTTAATCTTCGGGTTAATATTTTTGATATCTACAACTGATGTAACGTATTCAAACTTTAGCCAAAGAAGATAACGAATATTAACTCTCCTCAAGCTAGTGCATATTATGATATTATACTGATCTCTTGATTCTCCATGCAAATAACTGGATTTGGTATGCCTTCAATCAGTTTGTATAAACTTCAATTATGTTCGTCACATATTTTCCGAAGAGATTCGACATTGTGATAAAATACGTAATAACAGAAACTTTTCCGTAGAACGGGCAACATAGCGTTGACTTAAAACCCAAAAATATTTTGACAAGCGTCATAACCCCACATTTTCGTACTATACAGAGTGAAATGTGTAAAATTTCCATGGCCAACCGACTGCTAAAATAAAAGTGAATGGAGTATAGATGTTTTCCTCCGAAAGATTGTCCAAAGATTGTCCGTGGATTCTACGTGAAAAAGTGTCAAGGTTCAAGTTTCAGATCTGTAACTTCAAAGACAAAAAAGTTATGAGAACATGTCGAAATCGCCAAAATCTCACTTTTTACTAGTAACTCAAAAACGAATGATAGTAGGAGGCTACGGTTTCCATCATTCTTTGTTTCTCTGAAAAAGACCTAAAACAAATATTCGATTTATCAAAACAAAAAGCAAAAATTTTGCGAAAATGAACTGAGGAATACAAAAATATTTTTGATAATTAACCAGAGGTAGACTAGAGCAGATCAATCGAATGAAATCAACAAAGCTACACCCGGAGGACTTTCATTTCATCGGAATTATTTCAATAATTTTTCAAGAGGTTTTATCACATTTTGGTGAGCATAAAACTAACTGTTATACTGGGCAGAGATACCGGACACATTCTGGCGCTAATCTGGAAATACATTTTCAAATTTCAGATTGGTCCATATGGAATTGCTGACGATGGTGTCATTGTTGAAGGAAACAAATTTCTAGCAATTCGAAATCGTCAAACTTTTGGAATGAGATCTAACTCACAATAATTAAAATATTATTTTCAACATTGGTAGAGTTCTCAGTTGATTATCTATTGACACTTTCGAAAACTTCTCATTTCGAGTGAATTGGATTAGTCGATCATGAATTCAGGTAGTTTCTGCTCTAAAGAATGTCCAATAATATTTTCTATAAACTCCTAATGGGTATCCAGATCTCGACAATATTCTGACGACGTGACGCCGACGCATCAAAATCACTTCTGTAATAATTTTACGAATTAATTTTATAATACATATGTGAACTTAGGACTGAAAGGATGAAAAAACTTATAGATCAACCAATCAGTAAAGGTTTGAATTCACATAAATCTTGCACACAGAAGGTGTAATTAAAAACTTTTCGTCACAATGTAAGATGAAGTGTTTTACAGTCTTCAATTGCAGGTTGAAGTCTCTACATACATTAAATGGTAACCTTTCAACCTTTATGCAGGGTGTTCCCTTGTTTCCGAAATAGAAGTACAAACGACAAGGGGCAATTGCTTCAAAGCTATAAAAAAGAAGTCTCATAAACAAGCGTTTCGTTTTCAAGGTACAGGATGTTGAAATTCATAATTTTTCAATTTTTCCTCATGCATGTGCAGATATTCAGATGAGTTTGGCAAAAATACATTTCAAGATGTATTACATCATATTATTACATAAACCTAGTGAAAAATACCTATTGGAGGATGGCTTTCTTACTTTGTTCCTTATTTCATTTGCTGTAAAAACTCATCTTCAAAAAGTTTTTGGTCTCTTGCAATTTATTCGTAACTAGAACCGTTTTCGAGAAATAAATTCGCCAGGAGAAGCAAAATTTACAAAAGAATTCAGTAGGCTCATGCATATTTGGATAAATTCATAGTTTAGATTATTTATAATGTAAAATGTCAACAACTCAAATCTGAATAGCCAGATTATACCAAATATCTACTTTTTTCACACATTTCCTTTTCTCCTTTGAACGCCATACCCGTTCCTTTGAAAACACGCATACCAAACTCATAAAGACAAACATTGGAATACTCAATTCAGAATTCCCTAGAATATTTGTCAAAAGAACTTGAACTCAATTTATTCACGTCTGCTTTTGAAGCAGAATCAATAATAGAAGTTTTTGTGCACTTAATACAGTAGAAATTTTCGTCTGAATTCCGGATCGTAATTTGACAGTTCGCAGAGGAAACCTCAAAATTATGCTTGTATGGTACAATTTATTAAATTAACGAAGTTTGTCCAACGTTAGTTTTCTTGTTACCATAGCACAGGGTCAAATCGATTCCGATATCTTGAAGAGAAATCCTTATTAGTAGTAGGTGGAAAATTTATTATAAATTATAAAAAAAAATGGAAATCGTCCAGTGAAACTGAAAGTTTTCAGGGGTGAAATAATGGCTTTTTTCGATTTCCGGCCAAACTACACCTATAGTATTGGTTACAAATTAATATCTTCAAATCCTAATCAATCTTTTTTTTATTTCACGTTTTCCGCCATATGAATTTTATTCAAGTTTCATTGGTAAATACGAAAGTTGTAAATATTTCAATTAGCTATATTTAAATGTTGTCATTCCGATACGAGGTGTAGTTTAGAAGGAACTCGTAAAAATCGTTGATCTCTCAAAACCTGCCTCTTCACAGACTTTTACTGAGTTCTTTAAATTTTTCCTTATATGTATCTACATAATTTATAGTGAAACACATAATGCTAAGGAAATTATATTATCTCGATTATTTTTGGCCCTGGACTACCAGTTTTCCAAAATATATTCACAGGACAGCCTGGCAACAATGGGTGACCATTGAAGTAGAATTCTACAGAGGATTCTGCCAGTTCCGTTTTTCAGAAAAACGTATAGGGATTTGTTACCAAAAGTACAAGTCAGGGATGAGCGGATGCAGCGTTAGAAAAATATTGGCAATTTTTTTAGCGACAAGAACCTGTATTTTTGATGAAAGAGTGTTTCGTTTTCCAGAAAAACAAGTTTGAAAGGTTCAGTTACTCCTTGTTTTTTCCAAGGAAAACCATTAACCCGTGAATAATATTTGCATTTTCGTTTAATATCGAACAAGATAATTCTATCTAATTCCTTCAGACTACTCGCTCGATTGATCTATCTGAAGGTTCTTCGCTCCCATTTTCGAGATGCTCTAATGTCCTAGGTGCATTTTTTATTATTGGGAAGCTCCATCTGGAACATCCATTAGCCGTCGAAAACCTGTTTCATTGTCCGCTTCGTATTCTAGATGAACAAAAGTAATATGGTCAGTGACAGTACCTAATTACCGATATCCTTTCCTGTTCATGTGACTATTAAAATTTGAAAGGCAACGAACGAACCAAACCAATTCTTCTTCACCCATGTGGTTTTTTGTGAAATGTGGAATATCCATTAGGATTCCCTTAAGAAATTTTTTGTAGAGAATCTAATTCAACCAATAAAATAACGGATTTTATAGCATTTTTTTTTTGAGGGAACAAAACATTGCATGATGGTCATAGATGTTTTTGAGGATACGTTTCAAAGATTTTTTTTTATGATTTTTCGTTTTTAATTTTTTAGGTATAACAAAAAAGAATGTGGGATGTTGCCAGTAAACTTGAACGATCAATAGTAGTTGTGAATATTACAATCAAAATTGTCGAAAAGATGGCAGCACACTTTACGAACGTCTTTTTTCAATTTTAGCAGGTTTCGAATTGTAGCCACAGGCCAGACTTTTCGAAAAAATTTTTTGTTTGGAAATTCATGTAGAAAATCATTCCACCTCGGAAAGTGAATAACATGAATGTTTGTTCTTCACTGAAAAAAATTTTTCAATTTTTATTCCGTTTGACGAATAAAAAAAAATTCTGACTTTCCGAGATGACGAACTGATAGAATTTAATTATAATGAAATCCCTATATGAATTGGTGGTTTCTGACGTGAGATATTCATTTTCTCTTTTTGAACTGACCACTAAAACGGTTTAGAACCCTCTCAAATGGTTGAATATCTAGATATTTCTGTGTTTCAATCATACTATGATCGGGATGCGGCTATGTTTCTTTTAAAGGTAGGTACATATTAATACATTGAAAACGCATGATTACACCAATATTTTATTAATCGATAGCGAGATCGATAGTAAAATGGTTTTAAATATAAGTTTTCTTGTTCACATTTCCATTGCGAAAAGCGTTATAGCTAGCAATCTATCTTATGGGCGCTGATGAGAATCCAACTTCAACAGAAACTGTGAAGAAAACAACAGTTAAGTAAAGCATCAATTATTTAATAAAATAATCGTATATAAAAATATTCATTGGTCAATGTATTCATCCGCACATAAAAGCTGTGACTACACTATTTTCGAAGCACTTACTGAAGAAGCATACCTCACTATTGTTCACTTTTACTTGATGCTTTAAAACAGGAAATTTCAACGAATTTATCATCTTGAAATTTGGTTTAAAATAACTATATTTGCGAAGATCACGTTTCATTGGATGGAATTTGTGTTGTTTTCACTTCAATATCTCTCTCGATATTTTTTATCAGATGTCAAATTACATGTGTTCGTAGATTTCATGAAATCAGGAAATTATGAGACATTTTTGTAGAGAAATTAAAAAAATCCAACATTTTCAGTCAATCATTAATAAATATCGATGTTAGGTCCTAATTACCTTGTTTGAAGAGACGGAGATTATCGATTGAAATTTATTCTGGGAGGATTCTGCATATCGATTGAAATTTATTTTGGGAGGATTTTGCATCTCTTCACAAACCTTTTAGGGCTTTCACTCCCAATCTCTGAAACAAAATTAATTAAAAATGAAATCAACGATTTGCTCCTGCGTGAATTCTTGCACTAATTTGTCAGGAGCAAATTAACTAGAAAAAATTGTTGCCTGACAATGAACTCAAAATAAAATCTACAAAAGTAGATTTTTTCGTCTGATGAAGGAGTCTGATATAGACTCCGAAACGTTACGAAGAATTATAGTTTCAACGTTATTTATTTTGAGTTCATTGTCAGGCAACAATTTTTTCTAGTTAATTTGCTCCTGACAAATTAGTGCAAGAATTCACGCAGGAGCAAATCGTTGATTTCATTTTTAATTAATTTTGTTTCAGAGATTGGGAGTGAAAGCCCTAAAAGGTTTGTGAAAAGGATTCTGCATCTCTTCATAAACTTTTTAGGGTTTTCACTCCCAATCATTTTTAATTGATTTTGTTTCAGAGATTGGGAGTGAAAACCCTAAAAAGTTTATGAAGAGACGGAGATTAGTTTACGTATATTTATAAATACATAACGCATGATAAATTCGTTATGGAATTGTCCTTCGTCAATGGTAAGAAATTGTAAACATTTTAAATTGTTAACCGCCGATTCCTATTCCATCATGCAGTATTGTTTAAGGACACCCCGTACAATAATTGAAAAAATAGCGACTCGCAAGATTGGTATTTTCGGCCACAGATACGAAATTGAACAATTCATTATAAGAATCAAACCTTCACTGAGAGTTTTTTTTATTTGAATGATGGCTAGTGAATGTTGAAAATGAGATATAGAAATAGAGGAAATAAGAGAATAAAATGAATAGATTATGAAGGAAAAATAGTGACTTCATTCCCCTTTAGAAAAACCGCATTTCTTCGCATGACATACAAAATTAACATTCTACATCTCACAAAAGTGTCGAATCGAGAAATTAATTCCAAGACGGTTGTTTTTACACCACATTACACCCGAGTACGAAAGTCGAACTTTACGCGTAGAACTCACCTGAAAAACAATTTTCCCGCGTCAAAGAAGATAATGATTACTTGAAAACCATTCGACGATCTTGCCGAGGTAACCTGATCTCGTTTTTATCCAAAGCTCGATTAAAATATCGAAGCCACGGTTTGTACCGAAAAGATGAGTAGTGAGGCGCGATAAATATTGAAATTGAAATGAATAATATCATGATTTTGTTCAGGAGATGAATCAGCTGGTGTTTCCATTTATTTCTACGCTGATAGGCAGATAAATGGAAACTGATGATTTCAGGTGTATCAATATACAGGTTGGCCCACGACCTGTAGTTCTTAAATGAATCGTTTTAGACCACAAGTGTGATAGTTTATTGGAATCGTTTTCTCCGACGGTACATACACTGCGCAAAAAAATTAACGCACATTATGGAAATCTCAAATTTATTCTATAACTGAAGGTGTTCCCAATGATAATTATTTTTATCAGAATTATGCATGCATATGTTATCCACTTTCAACGGTTTTCTTCAATACAGATGTTTTTTCCCAGCAGGAATAAAAAAAGATGATATCAGATTTTGAATGTATTGGCACCATTCTAAAATCAGTTGTTCTCGATCAATTCTAGTGATCAATAGTTTTTCTTTCGTTTGATTTTCTACACTCGATCGCTATGCAACGCGAAACACGCAATTTTACCCAAGAGGAATGTGCCCAAGCGGTAGTTTTGCGAGAAGAAGGGTGGACATACACAAGAATTGCAGAAAGGTTTGGAGTTTCCCATACAAGTGTGTCCAGAATGTATGTCCAGACAGGTATGAATGTCCGAAGACCAGGATAGGGTAGACCACGGGTAACAAATGCCATTCAAGAACGTTACTTGAAAGTTTCTTCGTTGAGACAACGGTTTGCAACCGCTCGCCTCCTTCAAATTCAGCTTGAGCAAACTCATGAGGTGCAAATTAGCACTCAGACAATAAGAAATCGCCTAGTGTCGCGGCAAGAGGCCCAGCTCTTACCCGATTGCCGATTGGGAAAGAGTTCTCTTCACATATGAGTCTAGATTCTGCCTCTACCATTGTGATCGACGTTCCCTTGTAGACAGACGTCCACATGAAAGATATGCTCAGAGCAATTTCCTGAATACTACTGGTTTCGGGGGAGGATCGATTATGGTATGTGGTGGAATATCTTTGACTGCTCGCACAGACCTAGTGGTCGTTGATAATGGAGCTATGAATGCTGATAAGTATATAAGAAACATTCTTGAAGAGCATGTAGTGCCATTTGCCCCATACATTGGTGAAAATTTCATTTTTATGGACGATAATGCCAGATCCCATCGTGCGCGCATCGTTCAGGAGTACCTTGAAGAGGTTGAAGTCTCTCGAATGGAATGGCCAGCAAGAAGTCCAGATCTCAATCCTATTGAGCAGGTTTGGGACAACCACAATAGAAGGCTAAGAAGTTCAGAAAATCATCCAGCTACTCTTAATGACTTAGGAATCCAACTCGGAGAAATCTGGGAAGGATTAGATCAGAACATTTTAAGATCACTCATTTTGAGTATGAACCGTCGTTGCCGAGCTGTAATTAATGCAAGGGGTGGGAATACCAAGTATTAAATCACTTATCAGCATTTCAGTATTTTGAAAATTGTTCATTTCTCTTCTTTCACATAAGATTCGGTGAAATCCTGAATTTTCTTCCATTTAATGTGTCTTGTTTCGTTCAAAACCTTCCCGAGAGAACATAAAAAATAAGTTATAAAGTCAATGTAGAGTTAACTTTCAATAAAATTGAGATTTTCAGAATGTGCGTTAATTTTTTTGCGCAGTGTAGAAATTCCAAAATATACAGGTTGTACCATTGATAATTTTTAAACTAATGTCACGTGACTGACAACAAAAATCTCATTGGGTAACCTAACATCGAAAACAGATTTAATTACTGATTTAATTTACAACCCCAAAATTACAATTCTGTACTACTCTTGGATTCCGAGATATTCTCTATATTTATTGTCGTGGGACACCCTGCATATTGTCGATTCCAAATATGATTCGATGTCCTCTCGGAAGTAAAGCTCAATTTATCGTGAATAAAAGAATCTGGAACTTCGAGCAAACTGTGAAATACCGTACTATCTTATAGAAATCCGTTTATTGAAATTAATAAATATTTATCAATAGTCTTTTCATTCTTGTTTAATTCAGCTTTACCTTCGTTTTGGACTCACTAGGGCCTAAAAAATAAATTTTAGAAAAGATGTTTTAAAGGAAGCGGAATAAAAAAAGATTGAACTAACGAATAATACTCATCTCCAAACGAACCAGAACTAATATAAGAGGAAAAAGATAATGACAAAATCCATTCATCATAGGTAAGGTCACCAAAATCGTACTTTTCCTTCATTAATAGGTAATCTGTTAACGTTTTACTTCAATCTAAAACGTTTTTTTATATACAATCATAAACTGATGATCATCAATTGAAATGTTACGTTCGTGGAAAAATTTATATTATTATTCCATTTAAACTTGTATGTCTTCTCCTTAGGATATGGGCCAGTACAATTTTTGGTTTTTTTAACATTAAACATATGCAAATTGTTAGGTATCAAGGGGGACAAAAAATTTAATTTTTTTTTGTTACCTTGACTTCAGCTTTAATTCAAGGTCGACTTGTTTTTTTTTTTAATGGAAAGGTATATTTTCTACCGAAGATTCTTATTCTCCATGAAAAAATTTATATGTACATACTAACTTTTATTTGATACTTTTTTCATCGGACTTCAATTATTATTATTTTTTCTCAGCCGTAAATAAAATTTACTTCGATATTTCGAAATCCGATGAGAAAGATTCAAACAAAAGTTAATATTTTTTATAAAAAATAATAATCTGCACTAAAAAATATACCTTTACATTAAAAAAAAAGAGGTGGCCTTTAAGTGTTAAAAACAAGTATTTATGTTAATTTTCTGTCCCCCTTGATACCTAACAATTTTCATTTGAAATTTTATTTCAAAGTAAATAGTTTTCGAGATATTTTACTGTCTCAAGTTAAATGCCGCACTCTGTATACATACCTCAATATCATATCAATCTGTATATCGACACTGTAATAGTTTTTCATTTTTACGACCATAGAAAAGCAACTCAACATTAAAATCCAAAAATTTGAATTGGAAAGGTGATCAGGGTGAGATATGAAATATTTTTATATGTATAATGAATATTATTTGTAAATAATATAAACTTATTTTTATTTTTTTGTTTATTAATAATAATTCTTCTACGACCTCGTCTACGACCCTGCCAAGCAATGTTTTTCGTTTTTATAATTGAGTAGCTTTTCTAGGGGGAATGTATAAGATGATCTGATATTAAGATATATTGAATAAGTCAAAAATTTCCCTACCCCGGTTCTGACTTTTTCAATTGAAAATTGTAACGAAGGCGGTTGCAAAGGGTGACACAACTGCAAAATTTAAAATCTGTCTGTTGATTAGTTTAAGTTTTATTGAATTTTCATTCAACATTTGGATATCTCGTATATCTCAAACGAAAGCCCTCAGGTAATTATAAAACTTCTTGATATGAGTCGACCTTCATGGTCTCAGTTTATGGCTTCCGTTTGTTGCATTCTTTCCGAGGACACCTTGTATGAAAGAAAGCTAGATTTTGGGTAATGCATACGCCTGCATGCCCATTGAACTTGGGAAAAAAAAAAGAAAATTTTTTCTCAAACTTCAATTTGATACCAATAAAGATAGCCCATACTTACAGCATTTCAAATGTTGAAACATTTTCGCTGAAAATTATTAAGAAATTCAAAACGGGCAATCTGAGACCAAACGTAACCGCACATAAGTAGTGATATTGTCTTTGTCTCTATAAAATGTCGAATTAAATATAGGGTGTTAAAAAGGCAACTCCGTATTGCTACCCGGTACACAAATCAGGTAGAAATATTATGATAAATTCTAGATTTCTTCGAATTACAATATGAAAATTTTGAAAAAAATGTGTATAATATAGTGCAGAGTACTACTTCAATTCACACGGTCTTCGGAAAAATGACTGTTTGAAGAGTTTCAATAAAAGTGTTGTAACATTTAATTTTCAATAAGTATATTATCTTCTTCTTTGAAGGAAAAATGGAAACATTTCTGGCGACCTTACTTATTATGAAGTGAATAACAGCTGAAGAACATATATACTTAAAAATTTATCAAGTAGTTTCCATTGTGAAGAATACATGAGAGAAAAATCTGATTCCAAACATAAAACTTCATGTGAAACACCTCGTTGAAAAAACAACAACATGAGTAATAACACAAAATTTTACTCACTCGAGTTTTGTTTAGGCACATATGATGAAAGAAGTTTAGTTCTCTTCTTTTCATATCCTTTTTGTGTGATGTCACCTGAAAATAAAAAGAAAAAATTAGACGAGAATGTCAGAACTTCTTCAATAATCAGGTTGCAAAATCATAGAATCAGTGGTATTTGCTAGAATGATAACAGAATCTTTTAGAAGCGGTAGTGAATTGAAAATATGAAATTATTGAAAAGTTTATGAACACTTATATTCGATGCTTGATTCATCAAGAATTGTGAATCCACCGTATTAAAGTACCCTTTATCCTTTTCATGTATTTCCAGGTTTCGACTAACATCTCAGTAAATTTTGTAATTTTGTTATTTCTGCATTGAAATTAAGGAATAAATTCTGAAAAAAATTTTGAGTCCATATCATTTAAATTCATCATCATGAATGATATTTAATGTAAATAAATGGTAAAAGTGTACAAGGCGAGTGTTTGAGTCGCACCATGTAAATATGTATTTTGAGGTCACTGAAATACACCTCAGGGGTGATTGATGAAGTGTTATCAAAAAATGACCAAATCATCCTCAGCACTAAACTTCAGAGTCGTCACATAAAAACCTCCTCCAATCCTCTTAGAGGGTGCAACTCCTCAATTGTACATGATAGATAGAAACTATCTGAATAGGGGATCTGTCGTAGGATATTCATTTTAATTTTCATCATTTCCATCAACTGATAAAAAGGCAAGCCTTCACCGGAAAACAGGGCGTCATAGCGTTATTATAATGGAGCAATGGTCGCATTCAGCGGACGGAGCGCAAAGCGCTTCTGCTACCCATCGGTAGCGGTAGCGGTCGGGAACATGTTGAACGTCCGCTGGCAAGCCGAGATAGGATAAGGCAGTCCAATGAGCTGTCACTATCAGCTGATTAGTTGAGAAGTCTGTAGGAAGGAAGTAAACAAACGGATTTTTTAAGTTTCGTTAACCTTGTACTGGTGGAGTCAATTTTTTTTGTGAAGAATTACTAAGTGTATTCTCTATCCATTGCGGTTCATGTACTTACCTACCTCTATAGAAAAATGGAGAATTATATTCTAAGTGAAATAATGGAGAGTAATCAAAATGTAGATATTATTCTTCAAATCGCTTTGGAATTGGCAGAACCAATTCGATTATTGGAGGAAAATGATGGTGGTAGACCAGTAATACCACGAAATGAAAATTATTATGAAATCACAATAAGGAGTTATGAAGGAAACTTATTCTCCGAACACTTTCGCATGATGCGACCTACATTTGAGGTAAAATAGATTTTGTGAAACATGATTGTAACTTATTTTATTTAAACGTTCTCTTCAAGAAATTACTACAAAACCTAGCAAATATTGGTGCTGTGAGACCTGCAGTAATACCTTTCGAAAAAAAAGTGTTATTCACTATTTGGGTACTTGCTAAGCCCGAGTCATTTTTGGCAGCTGGTGATAGGTTTGGGTTTGCGAGAAGTACTGCCCATATGGTTTTCAAAGAAATTGTTGAAATTATAAGGCAAATGATGCCCCAGTTGATATCTTGGCCAGTGAATCATCAACAAGCTATAAATGTGAGTTTAATTTTGAAGCACTGAGGAAATATGTATTTGAAATGTACATTTTAGGTATTTCGAGAAAGATCCCATGGATTTCCTGGTGTTGTAGGAGCTATTGATGGATGTCACATCCCAATAAAACAACCAAAAAACAATGCCACCGATTACTACAACAGAAAAGAATTCCATTCGATAATTTTGCAAGGTGCCTAATCAGTTAGTTAGACAGGGTTTTTTTACTGACATTTTTCCCTAAGCTCATGTATCATACTCCAAATTGTATGGTACCCCGTTACACTAACCATTGCTAAAATTCACACATATGCTTTATTGTTTGATACCAAAAAATGTATTGCTGACATTCAAAAGAATATATATATATATATATTTATATATTTTTACGTATTGAAAATGTTCGACAGTTTATTCTTTTGTATTTCAAGGTGTCTGCGATCATCGAATGGCTTTCATTGATGTATTTATTGGGATGCCAGGGAGAGTACATGACGCAAGAGTGTTCAGATCTAGCGACATCTATCAGAAATTGATAAATGCAAATAACCCCTTATTGTCTAGAGATATGCATTTGCTTGGCGATTCTGCTTACCCTCTGATGACAAATTTACTGACACCATATAGGGACAATGGCCATTTGAATGATATTCAAAATAACTACAATTATAGAATGAACTCCATTCGTTCAGTAATCGAAAGAACATTTGGGCGATTGAAAGGAAAATTTCGACGTTTGAAGTATTTAGATATAGGAGATCCTGATTTTGGAACACACATAATCAGTGCTGCATGTGTTCTTCACAATTTTTTAATACTGAATGAAGTGGAAGAAGATCCTCAAGAAGTACTAGAAGAGGATCTACCACTACCAAACCCAGAAGGGGACGTTGCAGATGAGGGTGGAAATGACAAAAGGGATAACATCGCAAATATGTTATTATAAATATTTTATTTAGAAAATACATTATTGTTTTTTTGAAGAATTAAAAAAATTTTCTAAAATTTCATTTCTTCGTTCTTGAATTTCATTGTGTCTTTCAAGTGCTTCCCGAAGAAGTTTGATTTCGTTGACACGGGCAGTCTCAATTTCAGCCAGCTTCTTCCTCAAATAAAACATTCCACTCTTGGAATCCATTTTTGTGGATTTTCTGCAATTAAAATATATTGCTAGTTTAATTTTATGTCTGTGAAATTAATATAGAAAAGAATACAGCTTAAACTTAACATACGGAGTGAGTGTTATGTTGTCTTTCTGCTTTTCAATTTGAGGAGTGGCTGCAATACTGGGTTGAGGTTCCTCTATTATTTGAACAGGTTCCTTTATGGAGTCTGGATTTATTCCAGGCCCCTTTTGGATCACTGATACTGGAGCTGATGAGAGTGTTCGGGGTAAATTCACTGTTTTATCGTCTCTGTATATTTCATCAAATTGATTATAATATTCCCAGTGTATTCTACCCCTTCCAGTTTTGCGTATGTTATCTTTAATGCCTGTATAGGTTTTTTTCATATTTCTCCATTTTCTATCCAAAATCTCTTCCGTGACATTATGCCCTTTGGAGGTAAATGTTTGTTTTATTTCGTCCCACAGCTTTTTTTTTTTAATTTTTGGATCTCTAAATGCATCCTTAAGATGCATGTACCGTTCCACCAGTAATTGCGTGGTTTGCTTATCCCACGAAAAAGGCTGACCTGCAAAAAATGAATAACATCCATAATTTGAAAAGAAAATTTTTTTTCTGAGAAGACTACATACCTGGATTCAAGCGTTGATTTCCAGAAGTTTCCCCCAAAGCTTCTCTGGGAGATACTGAAAAAATAAAAATTCATAAAAATACATTACTTTGTCACCTCCTGAAGTTTGTCGCACCTATTCACTGAGACCCTGTATATTATATACCACAATAAATAGTTTTTCGCAAAATAAACATACCTTCTTCCATAACGATGGATTCCCTTAAAGAATGCTCCAAGAACGCTGAGGAATAATAAAAATAAAGATATATTTGCATTTAGTGAGAAAAAAAATGATGAAAACAAGAAGAAAAATATATATGTTGAAATACGTTTTCACTCCCAGTCTCTGAAACAGAATGACTTTAAAAAAAAGACCTATGAAAATTAGATCTTTATTATTTGGAGTTTTTTCATGATTGTGATTCAAAGACTGGGAGTGAAAACCCATAAAAGTTTCCGAAAAAAACATAATCAAGAATTTTGACGAATTACTTTTGTTGCTCTAGTATATTTCCTATAACTTATTAAACATCCTTCTATATTTCTTACCTTCAATTTCCATTCCGTTTTCGTCAACTAACTCAAACTCGTACATTTTACACACTAAACAACACTACTCGGTTCGAGTCCAACTTTCGCTCCTTTCCGCTACCGCTACCTAGCACAAATCAAATCCGCTCCCAAAAATGGCGTCCGCTCCAGAACGTGTTGAGAATGTAGCGCATATGTCACCGAACGTTTCCGCTAGCGTTTGGTAACAGTTGCGCAACTGTTTCGTCCGCTGAATGCGACCAATGTAAGACCTTGGCCAGAACAATATTAACCCCAATTACTCAGTGTTATCGAGTTCACTCTTCATTAATTATGTGTTTAGTACGAATACTTAATTTGACGTGCAGCACTTCAAAATAAACGATAAGATTTCCTTGAGCACACATATGTTATGGAAATTGTGTGTAAACTATCGGGAATTCAGATATGAAACTTGTAGGTACTCTTTTTCTTTAAGCTCATGCTTTCGAGACGATATTGGCTCTTCATCAGATTGTTTGATAGAGACAACTTTTCAAATTAATCTTGATCGTTTCGAGATTTAACAAAAAACCTCAACTCCAGTGAGTTGAACCTTTTTGTTCGGATATTGTGTGATTTATGTTCGTTCTTGTCTGATGAAAAGGCAATAATCTAGAAAGCTGAAAAAAAGAGTACAAAGTTCTTCTGCCGAATCCCTGATAAGTCAGAAAGGACTCTTTGTTCTATAATAAAAATAATGGGGGAAAATATTGCACTATCCTAAACCCGTGGCTACGCCTGCGTAATATTATTTTGAAACGCTAGTTAGTGTACTGGGTGGGCAAATTTCGATGTTTTAACACTACAGCTTTTAAACCAGAGGAAATAGACAAAATCTGATATGCCATTCTCGTTCTCTTTTTATGAGAAACTTACAATAGTAGTAGTGATTTTTGCCACTTTCTTTCGTTTTCGAGTTATAAGCAAAAATTGGAAAAATGGCGAAATCGAAATAAATTTATATCTCCGCTAATACTGATGTAGAGCTCTGAAATTGAAACATTATAAAAGCACTTTTTTACGTAGAATCCAGTGGCGTGCTCGCCTTTTAAGCAGGATTTTTAATTACGAAGCTATGACCCAAAGTTATGATTTTTTAAATGGGAACACTAGATTTCTGTGCAATTTTTTAAAAGCTTAATTTTTACTGATTTCAAAAATATATAACATCATATGTTTTGTATCAATATAAATAATGGAAAATGGTCAAAAACAATTTTTGTCAATATTTTTATAGTTTCAAATTTTGACGAGCACATAAAAATAGAGTTTCCTATAACAAAAGCAGTGTCCTTCCGGCAATGTCATTCTTTCTATGCTTTTTACCAATTTTCACAAAATTTGAATCAAGATATATTTCATAAATTTTCATTATATTGAAAGGACTTATAGAAGGAGACAGTGGTAATCATACGATGCTATATTTTTCTATGCTCATCAAAAGTTGTTGAAACCATTGAAATATTGAGAAAAAAGGTTTTTGACCATTTTCTATTATTTATATTGATACAAACAATATGATGTTATATATTTTTGAAATCAGTAAAAATTAAGCTTTCAAAAAATTGCACAGAAAACTAGTGTTCCCATTTAAAAAAACATAACTGTAGGTCATAGCTTCGTAATTAAAAATCCTGCTATAAAGTCGAGCACGCCACTGGATTCTACTTGAAAAAGTGCCTGTATAATGTTTCAATTTCAGAGCTCTATCATCTGTATTAGCGGAGATATAAATTTATTTCGATATCGCCATTTTTCCAATTTTTGCTTATAACTCGAAAACTAAAGAAAGTGACCAAAAATGACTACTACTATTGTTAGTTTCTCAGAAAAAGAGAACGAGAATGGGGTATCAGATTTTGTGTATCTCCTCTGGTTTAAAAACTGTAGTGCTAAAACATCAAAATTTGACCACCTGTACAGGGTGGGTAAAATTGGTGATACCTGAACTACAATTTTTAAACCCAACGAGATAGAGGAAAATTAATGGCACATTACGGTCGTCTTTTTTCGAGAAACTAATAATACTATCAACTGCATTCCTCAATTGAAAAAAATGGTATGAGAAAAAGTGTTTCTTTTGAGCTCAAGAATCTACCGCTGAAATAAGTGTCAAAGACTCACCCTGTATAATAGATGACATGTAAATAAATTACAGTAATGTTCGTTTCCAACGACTCCGTTTTTAGCCAACTTTCGCTTATAACGAAGCAATTTTCAGGGAATAAAAATAATAATTCCTGATAGATATTAACATTTATCCTTTATTGCAAACTTCGCTTACAGCGAACTGTTTTTGACGGCCCTTTGAGGTTCGTTATAAGCGAACATTACTGTAGTTTAATAAAGGTATTAAAGAAAAATCCAAACAAGCTTCTCCACATTTCAAACAAACGCAAAGATTTCACTTTGAACAATCAACACTGACTAGGAATAATCAATTATATTTCTGATATGGATAATGAATGATAAAATCCGATTACATCATCGTCACTTGTCCACTTAGTCTTCTATTCGTAGAATCTTTCGAGTCATCCCAAGTGATTCAAAAGTTTACTTCTCACTAAATATAGGGTGCTGATATAAAGAGATTTAAAACCGAGTTTAAAACTAATCATACAATTTTTTCAAAACCTTCCTTCCGCAACCGTTCTGTTGGAAGCGTTTCTTGTGATATATGAAATAACAATTTCGATATTTTCTTTGCTTATCATAACTTTTAAATTTGCTCATTTTGCGTCTATACAGGGTGGTCCAGATCGTAACCAAGAAATTTTAACCACGTATTCTACATCAAAAATAAGCCCTAGTTTGTCATATAAACATATGTCGAGAAATGTTTCCCCTCCGAGATACGGGGTGTTAAAATTATAGAAAAAAAAATGTTTTTTATTAATAACTTTCACACTGCTTGAAATATTTTCATGAAATAGGTTTTGAGCGTCAAAGAGCACTTTTTGCATAATATCATTTCATTTTTATTCTACCAGTGGCGTCCCTACTGCAGCGAGACTGAATATTTTCAGATAAAAAAATGATACGCCACTGGTTTTTCCGACAATAAAAATTACCATTCAAATCCTTATTCAATTTGGAGCAAATTCGATCTCTTGACTTTTTGCTGTACGAGGCAGCGTTTCCGGTTAAAAAAATAAAACATATTCTCATGCATGAAGAAATAGGCCAAATTTGATATGGTAGGTACATAATAATATAATTATTGCTATATCAAATTTTGGCGATTTCTTCATGCATGAGAATGTGTTTCATTTTTTTTTAACCGGAAACGGTGCCTCGTACAGCAAAAAGTCAAGAGACCGAATTTGCTCCAAATTGAATAAGGATTTGAATGGTAATTTTTATTGTCGGAAAATGACGATTTCAGCAGTGGAAAATGAACATTCCATGAAAGTTTCATCACTTCACTAGAAAAATTCATTCCACAAAACTCAACTCATCCATTGTTAAATTGTTGTTAAATTAATTTTTCATAGCTTTTTATAAAAAACAAAAATACTCCACTCGAATAAGAAATTCAGCAGAAAACAGGAACTCATCAAAATGAATCATTTAATCAATAATAATTGTCCATATGAAAATATTCAAAATGGGGAAGCTTATATCTCACGAAGTCGATTTCAACCTTTTTTTTAATTCTTCGTTACTTTTTACGTAAATATCGTATTGTTTCAATGAGATAGAATTGATAGTTTTCAAGTTATTAGCGTTTAAACCGAGGTTTAATCTAATCTAATTTTATTTCTAACAGTTTGAACAGAAAATATTGGAAGATGTAAAAAAATGGGCTGAAATTATTTTAGAATATCTGCAGTAAAACACTCTGTATCTCGGTGAGGTGGAATATTTTAATCAAGTGCTTTAGGATGAGTTTTCGTATTTTGTGCATGACTAAATATGTAGTCACACATCCAATTCACATACATGTAAATATGTAGTATAATACGAGTAAAACGAACTGCAGAAGTTTCCATACAAAATTGAATAAAACGACGAACATGAAAAATTTCCCTAATTGGACATTTGGAATTGCTTACATGTTCGAGGATACAATTCATAACCCCCTTCATGCCGATGAAAACATACATAATTCGTTCACTATGAAATGAATTTCTTTGTAGGTTAAGTGACGGCATAAATTACTAAATTAGAGATGTAAAGATCTCACAGTGACGAATTGTGGTATTATGTACATATATACAGTTTAATATCCATTCATACATGCATACATATGCCACCATATCGGGTTCCTTACTTCGGAAAAGAAATATGATAGCGGCGACAAGTGCAGCCATTGAATTTTTCATCTGGAAATGTGGAATGGAACGTTCATTTCCGAGTTTTTTGTTTCCTCATCAGATAAATTTTCGAAATGAGCTTCGTCAGCTCCCTTTTGTAAAGTACTTGGCTGCCAAACAGCACAACAATATAGGTATTCCCGAGGATATTACCAACTGTTTAATTTGTACCTCGATTTGTACACTGTTTTATAATATAAGAAATGAAAAATTTCAAACATCAGCATCAGGTAGGTATAAAGTGCTTAAAATTCGATGTACTGAACCCTAAATTTCCAATGGAACAAGTAAACGATACTTCTTTTTTAACTTTGGTAAGTTTTTTTTTCAGACACACAGAAATACGAATGCTTTATACAGGGTGTTCCATAAAAACTGCTTACAAATTCAAAATATTAATTTCT
The DNA here is from genome assembly GCF_907165205.1 of Coccinella septempunctata. NCBI lineage: Eukaryota > Metazoa > Arthropoda > Insecta > Coleoptera > Coccinellidae > Coccinella > Coccinella septempunctata. Next base: position 15,722,713 of record NC_058189.1, on the reverse strand, counting down.
GAGGTCGAAGAGGTCCTGTGGCCCTTTGTACATATAGCTTCGTTTCCAGATACAGGGCGTAACATGTTTTCCAATAAAATAACAAATTCAATCCATGAGGGGAAAACTAGACTCTTGTATCATAGATGAAGGCGGAATTTTCAACAATTCTTGTAATTTGAAAAGCTTTTTGATTTAGTAAAATTATTTGTTCGATTGTACTGCTCGAGTATTTTTTTGAATAACAAACGGTTTTCAATTTTTTATTAAAAAGTGGTGCGTCCTGGGGCAAAATCGCATACTCTTCTTGTTCTAAAATGAACAAAATTGTAAAAATGAATTCAATTTTGGAAAAAGGAAAATTATTATTTTTTCATAAAAAATATCAAAGTGAAACCTGTACTACAAGGGCGTGCTGAAGACAAGGTATTCAACGTGAAATAATCATTTTAATGATTTATGCATTTTTACCAAATCTCCATCAAACATCTCAAGACATTTCGAAAATATTCGTTATTTATTTGGAATACATTCAACCTTTTGTCTACAAAATTAAACATAACCAACAATGTCCAATATTTCATTTTTGAAATTTGGAGTTGGATTTTTACGAAGTGAAATCCCTTAAAAACCGTGGGTATTCATGAAAAATATCAAATTTTCATTGAATTCAGTGGCGTAGAAATTATTCCAAAAAAAGTTAACAACATACCCATACCGCTTCTGGATTATACAGGTTAGCTAAGATTTTTGAGGCCAAAGGAAACGCTTTTTTCCTTTAACATTTTTTCCGATTTGGCCCTGATAAAAAGATAAAGCCATTTTATAATGAGAAGACTGAAGACGTGGGTGATATCTTGTGTTCAAAAAAGTTTCATCAAATAAATGAAAAACTATATTCCGAAATTTATTTGATAAAACCGTTTGTGGAAAAAAAAAATGTTTTTTTTTTACCTCAAGAATCTACTGTTTAAATATTTGTACGAGTCAAAGACTCACCCAGTATGTTTATTGGAAGGATTAATTTCTGTACCTTCACACAACTAAAGTGAAAATTTTCGTTATATTTCGATCGATTGATTTATAATAAATAATAATAATTTCAACTCGTGAGTGCATAGGAAACTGTCAATTTCTGCATTGAATCATTGTGATTTAACAACTCATGTTAGTAAAAAAATCATATAATTCTGTATTTAGTTCAACTTTTGTATTTATTATATGCCTTTTTGAAAAAAAGAATTCCAGAAGAGAATCCAGATGCAGCTATCTGATTGTTTTTGTTAACTATCAAGTAAGACCAATCCATATTTTCAAACCTCAAAAGAAACTCGTGCTGTGCTTTTGAAAGGAAGCTACGAAATCATACTGTTGAGAAGCGAATAAAATGAAATAATGGGCAATACTTAAATTCATAAGTGAACCATTAATTCAATAAGTTACTTTGTTAGAAAAAACTTCATTAACTTTTCGAACAAACCATTTCTGAATTGATATGGAGGTGGACACTTGGGAACAGGTGGCGGATCTTCGAACTGCTGTAACCAATCGTACAATTGTTCTAGATCCTTCAGACTTTGCTGTCTTTCTGCTTCTTCTCTGGCTGCTACTTCTTCTAAACTCTCCATTTTAAATCACTATCAACATATTCAATTTGCTTCGAATGCGACGATCAACACTGCTGCAGTGACGGTTTCTAAGTTACTAACACTAATTGATCGATAGAATTTTTGTGCGTACTTTTTCTTGACTATCATAAACTATGAATAATTTCTGATATGAACGACGATTTCACCAATTCCAACAATAATATTCACATTGGTATCAAAATGATTTCCTGAAACAAAGAACGACGCGGTGTGGAATCATGTTAGAAGATATTTTTAGATAAAAATCCAACTGGTGTTGAAGTTCTGGTATTATATTTCGACAGGAAGAAAATGGATAGATACTTATGGAAAATTTAAGAAAAAGAAAGCTAGATGGAAAATTCCAGAATTATATGTTATTATTAATTTTTCGAATTATTAGTAAATGGGGGATAAGGAAACTTTAATGTAAGGTGAATCTTTCATCCCCAGATAGTGAGAATAATCAAATGCAGAGAGATAAAATTGTATCTCAGATTTCAAATTCGTCAGAAATACCTCAGAATTCAATAAAGAGATTATCGAAACGAGTAACAAAAGGTGGGTTTTGTGATCTTGTTATTTTGAGTCGAATCGACCCTACTGATCACCAGGTTATAAAAATAAAAACGGGGAAAAATCTGTTAGATTATGGGGTTAGGGAAGCATTTATCGATCCTTTTGTGTATACTATTTCCAGAATGGTATGCAGCGGAAAGATCGGTGCGGTTACATAGGTGAGATGCTGTGCGCTCTACCTATAACAACAGTCGAATGCCCTTAGCGAAGTTCCCACTGCAAATATTTCGTTTCCTTAAAAATAGATCAATTCCTCGTTTCACAGTCCGCAAACTGAGATATCCCACTACAATTTCAACAGCGCGTATAATACCGAAGCAACTCTATTATGTATATTAAAAAAATTTCAACTATTCGTAACAAAACGATCAATGCAACCGGATTTAAGGCTGCACACAATATCCCGTAACAACAACAATCTACCAACAATTTTTAAAATTTAGAAAAACTCTTAGAAAAAGTGAATCTTGAGTCACAGCATCTGAGGATTTTAGACGCGATGACGTAATGAAGATGCTGCCGCGCGGTGCCCGTTTGCAGGACCAGAATATCGCGCCTCGTTAATTCGTTCCATTTTGCTAGCGGCAGGGACGGCGGTGCTTGCCGCCATTCGAACGTCGACACTCGACAGACTGGACGGCAGGAGAGAGGTTCGCCGTCCCCGAAAAGCCTTCGACCCGACCTGCGCCCTGGAGAGTTCGCGACGCAGGCGCAGCGGCGGCGGCGGCGGATCATCGGCCTTATCAAAACGACCGAAAAATAACGTCAGGCATAAACCGACTTCTTCGGATTACTGAACAACAATCGTCTGGATTCTGCGACGAAACAAACAAAGTTGCAGTAACAAGGAAAGGCAAATGAGGCAATTCCCCGAATGTTTGAATGTCTGCGTGTCGACAATAAAACGAAACTGCAGAAGTAACATCTTAACGGCGGGTTTTGGAAGGTCAACATTTTCTTGTGAACCCATTTTTTTGAATGATCTATGAGTGGCTGAATTTGGGCAAATCAGAAATTTGGAGACAAGGAGTTGTATTATGGTGTAGGTGATGTTCTAGAAGAACTAAATGAGGACAACGAAGAAGAAATGTTCGAACCACCAGTTAATGAAATGGAAAAGCTAACAACTAACTAATATCAAAGAGATTACCTTAAAAAAGTATAGCTGATGTCACACATATAGAAAACGGAATAACGAGAACTGAACACTATCCGGAAAAGTGGAAAATTGCAAAGTCATGGTGTTCAACAAACCTGGCAAAGACAAGCAATTCTCACAAAATTACAGGGCGATAAGTTTATAAGCAGCTCTAAGAAGAGTAGTCGAAAGAGTTGTTATCGCCAAGAGGCTAACAGAAAACATCTGAACCCCTTACCAGCAGATCAATTCGGATTCAATTCTTAAGAGCATCAATTACTGAGACTCACAAAAAACATACCAGGAAAATTCTAGAATAAACAAGCAATAGGTCTTGTTTTACTAGACGTCGTCGGAGCATTCTACAGAGTGTGGTATGAAGGATTGATTTTCAAAATGGGATGGGCTGGATGTACCATCAAGTTGATCAGGAATTATCAGAAGAACATGAGATTTCAAGTGATTTTGGAAAGGAAATGCTCCACAGCAAGATATACAGTTGTGTTTCAAAATTCAGGAGGGGATTGCTCGTATGAAATTAAGATGGGTCTTTCCTTTAACAAAATTTCCTCAGCCTACCCCTGTCCGAGATATCACCACTAAAAGATGGTGACTAAAATTAAGTTTCTATTTTTTTTTCTAAAACTCCAGTAAAAAAACAAGGTAGAGGTGGTAATTTCCAGCATTTATTGTGAATCCTTCCACATTTTACATCTTTACTGCTTTCCATTCAATTTATTAAGATAATTATAAAAAATCGAGAATAAAAAAATTTGTAAACAAAACATTTCAATTTATAATTTTATTTCATGAAACTTCATCTCGAAAAACACTTTTGATATGAAATGAAGTAAGGGTTGCTAATTTCAGACCCGTATAAAGTAACAGGAATATTGAAAAAATTCCCGTGGTTAACGGAAATTACAGAATTTCAAGTATCTAGCTTTACTGGAATTTTAGAAAAAAAAAATGAAAACTGAATTTAAGTCAACACCTTTTAAGGGTGATATCTCGGAAAGGGGTGGACTGAGGAAATTTTGTTAAAGGAAAGGCCCATCTTAATTTCCTACGAGCATTCACTTCCTGAATTTAGGAACACAACTGTATATCTGAATTTTGTCGCATGAATTTAGGAACACCTTATATGTACATATATGGAAACGGAAATGCCACAGGGGTCAGTTCTTAGGCCACTATTATTTATTCACCATATACCAAAATATTCAAGAAGGTGACACTATACGCTGTCGACACTGGAATCGCAAGCCAGAACTCATGGAAGGAATATTAAAAGAAGCTGTCTGGTTATCAAGTGAAGGTTAAACTTAACGGGCAAAATTGCCAAGCGATACTACTCCAGTATAGCAAACTGCGAACCACAATCCATTTGGAGATTGATGGGGAGGAAAGCGATTGGAAAAATGAAGCGAAATACACTGCGCAAAAAAATTAACGCACATTCTGAAAATCTCAATTTTAATGAAAGTTAACTCTACATTGACTTTATAACTTATTTTTTATGTTCTCTCGGGAAGGTTTTGGACGAAACAAGACACATTAAATGGAAGAAAAATTCAGGATTCCACCGAATCTTATGTGAAAGAAGAGAAATGAACAATTTTCAAAATACTGAAATACTGATAAGTGATTTAACACTTGGTATTTCCACCCCTTGCGTTAATTACAGCTCGGCAACGACGGTTCATACTCAAAATGAGTGATCTTAAAATGTTCTGATCTAATCCTTCCCAGATTTCTCCGAGTTGGATTCCTAAGTCATTAAGAGGAGCTGGATGATTTTCTGAACTTCTCAGCCTTCTATTGAGGTTGTCCCAAACCTGCTCAATCGGATTGAGATCTGGACTTCTTGCTGGCCATTCCATTTGAGAGACTTCAACCTCTTCAAGATACTCCTGAACGATGCGCGCACGATGGGGTCTGGCATTATCGTCCATAAAAATGACATTTTCACCAATGTATGGGGCAAATGGCACTGCATGCTCTTCAAGAATGTTCCTTATATACTTATCAGCATTCATAGCTCCATTATCAACGACCACTAGGTCTGTGCGAGCAGTCAAAGATATTCCACCCCATACCATAATCGATCCTCCCCCGAAACCAGTAGTATTCAGGAAATTGCTCTGAGCATATCTTTCATGTGGACGTCTGTATACAAGAGAACGTTGATCACAATGGTAGAGGCAGAATCTAGACTCATCTGTGAAGAGAACTCTTTCCCAATCGGCCTCTTCCCAATGGATATGCTCTCTCGCAAAATCCAAACGCGCCCTTCGATGGGCTGGAGTAAGAGCTGGGCCTCTTGCCGCGACACGATCATATTCTCTGAGGCGAATTCTTATTGTCGGGGTGCTAATTTGCACCTCATGAGTTTGCTCAAGCTGAATTTGAAGGAGGCGAGCGGTTGCAAACCGTTGTCTCAACGAAGAAACTCTCAAGTAACGTTCTTGAATGGCACGTTGGTTCTTGAATTACCCGTGGTCTACCCTGTCCTGGTCTTCGGACATTCATACCTGTCTCCCTGAATCGCTGCAACATTCTGGACACACTTGTATGGGAAACTCTAAACCTTTCTGCAATTCTTGTGCATGTCCACCCTTCTTCTCGTAAAACTACCGCTTGGGCACATTCCTCTTGGGTCAAATTGCGTGTTTCGCGTTGCATAGCGATCGAGTGTAGAAAATCGAACGAAAGAAAAACTATTGATCACTAGAATTGATCGAGAACAACTGATTTTAGAATGGAGCCAATACATTCAAAATCTGATAATATCATATTTTTTTATTCCTGCTGGGAAAAAACATCTGTATTGAAGAAAACCGTTGAAAGTGGATAACATATGCATGCATAATTCTGATAAAAATAATTATCATTGAGAACACCTTCAGTTGTAGAATAAATTTGAGATTTCCATAATGTGCGTTAATTTTTTTGCGCAGTGTATTTAGTTAGTACCCTAGACCTAGGACTGTATTGGAGAAGCCATAATAAGCGAGCTATCGACAAAACTACAAAACCAAAGGCATCGATGCATAAACCTTATCCGCTGATAGGTGGAGGGAGCCACATGTCGGAAGAGACAAAATTGAGAATAATCAAAGCCGTTCCTAGTCCTCAACTGAGCGATGTGTGTCAAAGAGGTATAATCAAAAGAAATCAGGCAGAACAAAACGAGCTTCTGCGATGAGTAATGAGTGCGTGCAACTTGGTTTGTCAGGAACAGACAGATTTATCGTGATTTGAAAGGGGAAACCATCATCGAATTTATGAAGAGAAAAACAGAAAAGCTATTCGAAACAGTGAATGAACATCCGAATCAATAATTCAGTGGAGTAGTGGACTATGACCCGGAGTAAGACACTAGAAGGAAGGAAGAAGGAGAATTTATTAAGGGAGATCGAGAGCTCAATTGATGCGAGATTGAAATGAGTAGGCAAACTTATTGAAGAAGTAATAGCCGAACAGGAGAAGCACAAAAACACCGGCACGATATTGTCCAAAAAGAAATAAACCGATCAACAGACTAACGGTTGATGCCCGTAGCCAAAGAACAAGCAAGTTAGGTTTAGGCAGTATCGAACTCAAAAGATTGAGGAGTCCCACTGTTATTCCATGGAAGTTCGTATTTATAAGATTCCCCCTGCTGTACAGGGTGAGTCTTTGACTCGTACAAATATTTTAACAGTAGATTCTTTAGGTCGAAAGAAACACTTTTTTTCAATACCATTTTTTCCGATTCGGCCCCGATTAAAAGATATGGCCATTTTAAGATTTCATAATTAGCTATGCCAACCCAGGAGGAACAAAATTCCCTTCAGAATAACAAGTTGAATCTATGGATCTTTCAAATATTCAGCGAAAGTACCCAATTTTTAGAATATCACAGATATTTTTTATTTTTGAACATATTATTATTTTATAATACAAAACGTTCAAATATTCATCAGATAGCATCCACCTCAGTTTCAATAGTTGGGTTCTTTCAATTTTTGATATTTTCATGGTCGAAATAGATTAGTCAAATAAATGAGAAACAATATTTCGAAATTCATTTCATTCGATAAAATCATTTATGAGAACTGACAATAACATTTTTTATGCTTTTTCAACAGCCTGTATCTTTTAAACCGAGTCGATATGGTAAAAATGATGTTTTGGTTTTCTGAACCCACAGTTGGAATTGAAAAAAAGGTTGGAAAAGATATTCAAACGCATTCTATTCAGTCGAGAATTATTCACAAATTTAATGAATTTAATTTTTTTGGGAGGAAGGTTTGACATCGAATTTGACTGAGCAATTCCAACAAGAGTTTTATGAAATAAATCTTTATATTTTGAGTTAGTATGTATAGCAAAAGTTGGTGAAGGAAAAAAGTAAAAAAAAAATGCATTTAAATGATTAGGTTTTGATTGCTTAGTTTGATTTTTAATTGTATAATTTGTGTAACAGAAGATATCAATTATAAAAACCATGTTTGTTTGATTTTTGTAACAGTTAATTGTATCAATGAACTACTTCTGCGAAAATTAGTGTGGAATAGTAAATTTCCGCGTCTTTTCTCTTTTAATTTTTTACCATAGAGTGATCAGTAATGTCGAATAGTAATCTCCGGTTATTTTTCTATCCTTCTATCCTTTCTATCAATCATGATTACTCTATGGCAATCCCAAAAAACTGAAGCAAGAACTTTTCCAGCAGATTTTTGAACAGGAAACTTCTTAGGTCTTGGAGAACTAGAGTGTCGCCATTCCATCGATTGTTGCTTTGTTTCTGGATCGCAGAAATGTACCCAAGTCTCATCCATAGTAACAATTCGGTTTAAGAAGTCCACATCGTTTTCATCGAGCACATATCGAACGCAACGCAATGCTTCTACCCTTGCACGCTTTTGGTCAACATTCAAATATTTGGGGATCCATTTTGCAGCAATTTTTCTCATGTCCAAATTGACGTGAACTATATGATGAACGCGTTCGTATGAAATATTCAGTGCTTCAGTTTTAGTCCAATTCGACGGTCTGATAAAATCATGTCATGAACCGCATCGATATTTTCCTGGACTGACATAGAAACTGGCCATCCCAATCGGTCATCATTTTCAATGGAAAATTTCCTCTTTTGAAGCTTGCAGTCCAATTTTCCACGGTCGCATACGAAGGACATTGATCACCAAGGGTATTAAGCATATCTTCGTAAATCTGCTTACCTCTTAACCCTTTTAAATAAAGGTACTTGATGACTCGATACTCCAATTTTTCGATTTTCACAATTTGGGTGGACATCTTCTTTCCTTTAATTAATTGCGTAACTCTGGTTTACTTTTTTGACCTCGAACTTGACACTGACACTTCTAATGAGTTATTATTCGTTGCTATGGTAACACAATTTTTTATGCGTAAAACTGGTCTAGGCTAACTAAATGTCAAAACATCCTCATAAGTGAACAAAAGATCTTTGGGGGTTCTTAGTTACCGGGTCCATGGATATTTGAATAGCAATACTTAAACAACGGCTACATAGCCGTGAAATGAACATTCATTTCGCTGTTTTCCTGTGTTATTTTGATTATAAAGGGTGTTTCAAATTGCGCGTTTTTTTTTTAAGAATAAATAAAATATAGATGGCGCACCGAATAGGTCTGGGTATTTTGATATTTAAAAAGTACGATGTACGACATTTATAAAAATGGCTTCGTACACGATACAACAACGCGTTCAAATTATTAAATTATTTCATGAAAATCAGCGTCCTGTGAAAAGTGTTTTAAGAAAATTACGTGAATTTTATGGTTAACATTATCGTCTATCTGAAAGCACTGTTGGTCGAATTATTAACAAATTTCAAGAGACCGGTTCGGTGATAATCGAATTTTTGTGGCCAGAATATTGATAAAGAGGACATTTGGTATCAACACCTCACTTTGCAAATGACACAATTGATTTATTGAAACAATACTTTCCTGGACGAATAATCTCCAGAAACGCTGATGTCAATTGGCAACCAAGATCATGTGATTTGACACCGTTGGACTTTTTTCTTTGGGGGTTATGTGAGAAGCCAGGTCTATAAGAATATAAGAAATAATTCGTGTCAGTGAGTTAGAGCCTTAATTATGTTAAAATTTCATTGAAAATTTAAACAAAAGAGTAGACGTCTGTAGAGCTGCAAGAGGAGGCCATTTGGCAGATATTATTTTTCGTACATAAATGTCACAACTGATACTTCAATTAGCAATAAACAGTTTTTGAAAACGATTGCAAATTATGTGTTTTATTTATAAAAAAAACCGCGTAATTTGAAACACTTTTTATTTCTACAAGCTTTTTGGATAATTGCCACCTTGTCCTTTTTCATATTTCGTAAAATAAATCGACGTTTTTCGTCCTCATGAATTCCAGACATTTTTCGATATCGATTTCACCGCCCGAATAATCCTCCCGGATTCCTTCCAGGAATTCGGGGAACGGCATCAAGATCGGAATGTTTTCAATTTATATTTCGATAAGGAGTTCATGAGGAGACTGCGGGCCGACATATTGTGGAAAACCCCAAACTAAGAACAATGCAACAGTTCGTGGAAGAGTGATGGCCCTGATCGTTTATCATAGAGATTGCTAACGGTTCAAACCGCAATGGACGTTAGGAGACGCCGCTACAACTTTTATTGCTATCATTTATTTCCCGACCAAGTTTGTGTTTGAGACAGAATCGGTTCCAATTGTTGGGATGCCCGAAAAATGAGAACAGATAGGGTGCTAACGATGCGTTATTAGCCTGCGAGAGGGATATATGAAAGTTCAGTTGCGATTCGAGGGATAGTGTGACAAAAAACAAGAACTATCATTATTTTCAAGGTTTTTTTTTGTTAGGTCGAGAGTTATATGTACAATTTAGAGTTATCTATCAATGAACCTTCTCATATTTTGAGTAAATACGACAATTCTGGGCACATAAGTTTTCAGAGTTAGTTGAATTATCCACTTGGAATGTGAGTAAGTGCATTTTTATGTATTGATATCTAGTTAGCCTAGTCTAGTTCCATGCATAAAAAAAATATTGCGTTACCATAGCAACGAACAATAACCCATTGGAAGCGTCAGTGTGAAGTTTGAGATAAAAAAAAGTAAACCAGCGTTACGCAATAAATTAAAAAAAAGAAGATGTCCACCAAAATTGTGAAAATAGAAAAATTGTATCGAGTATCGAGTCATCATCAAGTACCTGTATTTAAAAGGGTTAAGAGGTAAGCAGATTTACGAAGACATGCTTAATAACCTTGGTGATCAATGTCCTTCGTATGCAACCGTGAAAAGAGGTAAATTTTCCATTGAAGATGATGACCGATCGGGAAGGCCAGTTTCTGTGTCAGTCCCCGAAAATATCGATGCAGTTCATGACATGATTCTATCAGACCGTCGAATTGGGCTAAAAAGTATATCTGAAGCACTGAATATTTCCTACTAACGCGTTCATCATATAGTTCAAGTCAGTTTGGACAAGAGGAAAATTGCTGCAAAATGGATCCTTAAATGTTTGAATGTTGGCCAAAAGGGTGCAAGGGTGGAAGCATCGCGTTCGATCTGTGCTCAATTTGAAAACGATGAAGACTTCTTGAACCGAATTGTTACCATGGATGAGACTTGGGTACATTTCTACGATCCAGAAACAAAGCAACAATCGATGGAATGGCGACACTCTGGTTCTCCAAGACCTAAGAAGTTTCCTGTCCAAAAATCTGCTGGAAAAGTTCTTGCTTCGTTTTTTGGGATTGCCATAGAGTAATCATGATTGATTTCTTGAATAAGGGTAGAACAATAACCGGAGATTACTATTCGACGTTACTGACCACTGACAATTAAACAGAAAAGACTCGGAAAGCTATCCAAAGGTGTTTTATTTTTGAAAGACAACGCCCCTGCACACAAATCTCATGTTGCCATGCAAAACATTCGTGATTTAGGGTTTGAATTACTAGAACACCCCCCTTATTCACCAGATTTGGCTCCATCCTACTATCATCCATTTCCTCGACTGAAACAAAGTTTAAAAGGTCGTAAATTTTCTTCCAACGAGGAGGTCATAGAAGCTGTGGAGGTCTGGTTTGCAGAGCAAGGAGAAACATTTTTTCTGAAAGGTCTAGATACGTTGTAGGTTCGCTGTAATAAATGTATCCAATTAAGATGACAATATATTGAGTACTAAAATATTTTGACACATAGGCTAAGAATTTTTAATATATCCTCGTAGAGAATTTCATTTGAATATTTAATTACCACACCAATCTACAGCCTAAGCCATATACAGATTGGCAAAAAACAAATTTAAAACAACAACTTAATTAAAAAGTTACGAAAGAAAATTGATTTATACACATGTACATGTAAAGACTGCCTCTTATAAAGATTCCGATCCCAACACAGCCCTCCTTACATCTAATTGAGTACAGCTAAAAATGTCGAAGGCATGCTGAAAACTGCAAAAATCTAGACACATTCTGAACAGTAGCGAAAACCGAAGAACGTTAGTACATGGAAACGGAAGATAAAACATGGTTATACTTCGAACCTGCAGTCTCGGAACGTGCACATCCACTGAGGGTAGTAAGAGCCATCAATTTGAGAACAAAGAATATTACGTAGGATCTAACATTCCCACTTAAAAAAACATAACTTTGGGTCACAGCTTCGTAATATTCTACGTAAAGAAAAAAGTGCTTGTATAATGTTTCAATTTCAGGGCTCTATCATCAGTATTAGCGAAGATATAAAATTATTTCGATATTGCCATTTTTTCAATTTTCGCTTTTAACTCTAAAACATAAGAAAGTGGTCAAAAAGGATTACTAACCTTGTTAGTTTCTTAGGAAAAGAGAACAAGAAGGGATATCAGATTTTGTCTATCTTCTCTGGTTTAAAAACTGTAGTGCTATAACACATGAGGGAAAAATATAACGAATTCAACGAAGTAATAAAATACAGAGTGTTCCATTGAAAAAAATATAAGTTTGTGTCGTATCTTCAAAACCATACACCCAAAAAAATTGAATACGCCACTGGATTCTACGCAGAATTCCGTATCAGACGTAGTTTTCAGCTCAGCATTATTTCTAACAACTTCGGAGATGAAGGAGGGGTCCGAAAAGTATCAATGTCCAACATCGCCCTGTATCTCATAAACGGAAACAGTTATGGAAAATCTGATTAGGCCAACTTGAGTTTCACAAAATAGAAGGGCAGGAAAGTGAAAACCGTCTCTATCTTAAATAACAAGCGAGAAACCTGGCTGTCTCACCCAAAATAGGATGTACAGGGTGGGCAAAATTCGTTGTCTTCTGAGGGGATCTCGAGAACTATAGCAGCTAGAAGAAAAGGGACGGCACATTCTCGAGCTCTTTTTTCTTGACTAATGCAAAACTGAAAACAGATACAGCCTAACGTTCATAGATTTTGAGTTATGAACGAAAATTGAGAAATTGTCATTTTTAATGAAGCTGAATAACTAGCTTATTTGAACTGGTATTCGAAATCTGTTGTTACATTCTACAGGCACTTTTTTATGAGGAATTCGAATATGATCTCAATAAATTTTTTGATCCAGTCATTTTCGAGGTACGACAGGGACTTCTGATTTTTCAAATATAAACTATAGTTGAAATTTCTTTCATCTTGCTGCAATTTTTTTGCTGATTTCAAAAATGTATCATATGTCGCTATTCACATGAATATAACGTAAGAAAAAAAATTCAATACTTAGTCCTGCTTTTCGATTCACTATTGAATTTTCAGTAGAGTGGCGTAACCATAGCGACCGTTGAAAATGCATTATGGTTCGTGAACTCCACATAATTCTGCGTGAACTCAACCTTCTGCGATAGGAATCACCGACTGACGAATAATTATTTCTTTTATATATCGATATCGAGATCGATATCGATATAATTATAAATAAATTGAATAAATTTATTCAATTATCGTTTTTCTATTTATGAAAGAATTTTAAGAACTTTACGAGTCAGTAATATTATAAATAAAATACGATAGCTATCTATAATTATAATTTTTACAGAAGTAAGATGATGAAAAATAGGTACTTCTGTCAACGGTAGTGTTCGAATTGTGAACCGTCATAAGATAAGCATGCCGAACATCGCGAGAACAAACGATGGCAAATCATCGAAAAATTTATTTAGCAATCCGTGATTTCAATCATAGAGGCTCAGGTTCACAAAATATTATGCATATTCAACGGTTGCTATGGTAACCCAGCCTACTTATAATTCAACAGAGAATCGAAAAGCAGAAAAAAGTATTGAATTTTTTTCTCGTGAAACATTCATGTGAATAGCAACATATGATTAATTTTTGAAATCAGCAAAAATTTTGCAGCAAGATGAAAGAAATTTCAACTATAGTTTACATTTGAAAAATCAGAAATCCCTTTCGTATCTCGAAAATGACTGGATCGAAAAATTTCTTAATACCATATTCGAATTCTTCATAAAAAAGAATACGAGATCAAATAAGCGAGTTATTCAGCTTCATTGATGACTGTGTCATCCGTTTTCTACTAGCTTCTATAGTTCTCGAGATCCCTTCAGTAGACAACGAATTTTGCCCACCCTGTACATCGCCCTGCTGGCTAAAAAAATAGACCGATAACAGATAATCTCAACGAGGACTATTTTCAATTATAAGCAGGTTCACAATTCTTCAAATCTAATCAAACGTTTTCAAATGAATGGTTGACCACTAGGGAATACCTTCACATACTTAAAAATAAAATTCCCTCAACCGTGTCAACAGCATCGATGTTTCAATTTGCGTACACAACGGAGAAAACCGTAACAATGAGAAATGTGTAATTTGATGAGGACATCGGCAATTACCCGTTAACAACCTCATCAGACCTCGTTAGGCCCCCGTTTAATTTGCGATACCAGTTCGTTTTTGTTTCATTGTACGATTGTGCATCTTGAAGCGTGCTTTCCTACTTGAACGATAAACTCGGCACACGTCTAGGACGCACAAGTTCTGAAATGCTCACTTGAGCGAGAAATTATTACCTGGCATCCGTTCTACCTTGATAATTCACCTACATTGGCTACGGCTGCTTTGGTAATTGTTTTCGTATTAATCCATTGTAGCACAAGCCACAACGTTGGCTCTTGATAACATCGACATAATCGTACAACCGGGTTGTCATTTCCTTGTTATAAAAATCGCTGGAAACGATATACTTCAACGCTATACTGGATATGAGGAAAAATCGATACTTCTAATACAAAAAATAATAAACTGCGGGGAAATCTCGTGCCGTATCATAGTACACAGGAAGTCTCTACCGATATCCTTTTTGACGAGTCAAATTTTTGATTTTCTTGAAACTATTCGAGAAAAACATTTTTTGAGGAGAGTTTTCCTCTAATAATGAACGAGCAAAAGGAAAAAATATTTTAAAAACGTTTCATTATGAGATATGAGATGTATTTATAAAGATTCCAAAAAAAAATTGCAAAAAAACAACATTTCGTCTTCGAAAGCCAAATATATGGCAGATTTTTTATATATCGATTGAAATTTATTTTGGGAGGATTCTGCATTTCCTGATAAACTTTTTAGGGTTTTCACTCCTAATCTCTGAAACAAAATCAATTAAAAATGAAATAAACAATTCGCTCCTGCGTAAATTCTTGCACTAATTTGTCAGTAGCAAATCAACTATAAAAAATTGAAAATAAAGAACGTTAAAATTATAATTTGATATTGTAACGTTTCGGAGTCTATATCAGACTCCTTCATCAGACGAAAACCAATTTTCGAAAATCTTCTGAATTGTATCTTTTATTTGACGATTAAGGTCAAAAACGTTACAATATCCGTTACAATATCAAATTATAATTTCAACGTTCTTTATTTTCAGTTCATTGTCAGGCAATAATTTTTTCTAGTTGATTTGCTCTTGACAAATTAGTGCAAATATTCACGCAGGAGCAAATCGTTCATTTCATTTTTAATTGATTTTGTTTCAGAGATTGAGAGTGAAAACCCTAAAAAGTTTATTAGATTTTTTATAATTGCAACAATTATTTATCCATTTATTCGACTGGATATTTACAAATACTACTCTACACTATAAATAGTTCTTGTAGAAATTTTATGCTACATGAATTCTATCTATTTGTGAAAATTTCCTTATTTATAAAAATGTAAGGAAATCTAGAAAAATTCGATTTTTCTAAAAAATTTCAATCAATATATATTATCTACTATGAAATGTTAGTTCCAATGGTGCCAGGTATAAAGCCACAATGGTTATAATAAATTTTAATCATTTGAAATATGAACAGGGTGTCCGCCAGAAAAAAGACCTTATACCTATATAACTAACTATTACCAACTAACTATAAGAGCTGCCAAAAAAGTGTCGAGCAAAAGTTATTCTGGATGAATAATTCTTCAATAATTCAATAATACAATACGACTAACTCATTTGTATACCGAGTGGCAATACAAAGTTACGTTTTTCTAAATGAAACACCCTATATGTTATTCGACATTTGGATGGAGCTCAAGAAGACGATATCAAACAAATTGTTTTATGGGTCTCATGCAAAATTCCAAATACCGAAAGTAGATTATCTTCCGAAGTATCGGACTGCAGTTGTCAACAGGAAATTTCAAGGAAATATGATTCGAAGCTCTTTTTATAAACAGATCATTTTAAAGAGCCCATAAGCAGTGTTGCCACGGTTTTAAAATGCATAGTTTACTCTTCCTTCAGATGAGCCACCCCATAAAACATGCCATTATTAAAAGAATCCAACAATGTGGATATCATCACAGACATAAAGCTAGGTAGTTTGTTCGTTTGATAATTTTTATAAAAAGTGTTATGCCATCATTTTGAAACTAGTTTTCGCAGTTTTTTTGTTTGCTAACAATAAGTTGAATGATGTATAGGTTAGAAGAACGAATAGATATTGTGGAAACTTCTATTTCACATGAAAAAAGTAATGATCGTACTTTGAAAGAATATAGAGCTGACTTTCCTGAAAAAAGCTCCAGGAAAAAAATTAGTTTGGAAATTACATCACAAATTTCAACGAGATGTAAATTTCGCTACCGACCATCAATTCTTTCATATTTCGAGGAACAGCTTATCTATTTGTGTGGGGAACCTTAAGAAATATGGTAGGTATACGGATAAAGAACATCCAACTTAATGACTTGAAACAAAACATTATAAATACAGTGAACCAACTTAACAATGCTAATTTTATTGTTAATACAATTGCACATTCAAAATGCAGATTTACGACATTGTTTTTGTTATTGAAACTTCAATCGGTTTCAAAAAGGGCAGTATTTGTGGACACTTTATAAAAAAATAATCGAACGAACAAAAAACCTAGCTTTACGCCTGTGATAAATTATATATGATTGGATTCGGCATTTAAAGAACTTTAAAATTTTATATGGAGTGTCTAATATGAAGCAAAAGAGAAAATAATGAATTTTCAAAACGTGGAAACACTACTTTTGAGCTCTTAGAAATGATCTATTTTTAAGAATAGCTCTAAGTTAGATATCCCTAAAAAAATTCGACAACTGCAATACGCAATACTTTTTATACTTAAGGAGGTAATCTACAGTATTTCGAATATCAGACCATTTTTGCTAAAAATTAATAATAATTCCGAAACGGGCCCATAAAACTGTATATATTTGATTTCTGCCTTTTGAACTCCATTCAAATGCCGAATGAAATGTAGGGAGTCCCATTTAAAAAAAAAGGTAACTTTGTATTGCCACACTTAATAAGTCTTCTTAAGGACTGATTTATCTAGAAAAACTTTTGCTTGACAATTTTTTTGGAAGCTCCTATAGTTCTGAATATAAAGTATAGGGTCTTTTTTGTGTGGACACCCTGTACATATATAAGTATTCAAAACAAGCTTTAGTTCAAAAATTCCCTACTACAGTGGAAGCTCGATATAACAAATCGGAAGGGAATGAGTGAAAATTCGTCATATCAAGTAATTCGTTAAACTGAGGTTTGTTATATCGAGGTGAGATTGGTCTAAAATTTGTTAAATCGAGGTTCTACTGTAGTTTTATTCACCTCAACATTACGTACTCATCTTGTTTTAGCGAACAATTTCTACTTATAAATGAGAACACATTTTTGTCAAATCTGTATACATATTTTCTATTTAAAATTGTAGACAATGTGCTTGGGGGAATCCCGAACTTATAAGCGATGTCAAATTTTTTCATCTTAGGATTATTGTCAACATAATTATTGATGTTTCGCTTTTCTACACAATTGACAATGAACATCTTTTACGTTTCTCAGCCATTGCAAGTAGACGAGCAGTACAGTTTACCTTACTTGCCATCAAACAATTTTGACCGTTTTACGAAAAAAACGTGTCGAAACCTGTCGCGACTCAATCACATACTATACGGTATTAAGGGTCATATTGCTGGGAACGTTATATAGAGGTTTTGAGTTGACAAAATTCGTTAATTAAAGGTATTTACACTTTTCTTTGATAGTTGAGAATTCGTTATAAAAAGGTTGTTCGTAAAAAATTTTCGTAATGTAAAGGTATGATTGACATTGACTCTTATGGACAATTATGGGATTAGGGAAAAATTCGTTAAATCGAGGAAATCGTTATATTGAGGTTCGTTATATTTACTCTACAAGAAAATTAAAAATTAAGTCAAGCTGTCACAGATAGCTAGGTAATGTTGTACTTAACGGTTTTCATAACATTTCAATCTCTTATTCATTCTTTCAGATAAAACAGCGAGAGTTCCTAAATTTCATCTGTAGTCTCCATTTGAGTTCAAAGATAGGACTTACGTGAAAGAAGTGTGGAATAGAAATTTGGCTGAAAGTATTTCAAGAGGGTTTACTGGTGCCTGTAACAAGTTCTCACGATCTTCAATAAATCATGCACCTCGAAATTGGTTGTTCTGCTCACAATGAAATGTTACTTTCATTCCATTAACTAGTTCACATTTAGTACAACTTTCTTCGTCACGAACCGCTTGAAGGTCGAATATGAGCCCGCTTTATATACTATGCACATTATTTGGAGGAATACGACAAAAGCGACCAACATCGAAGTAGATAGTACGCTATAGTTCATTGGGCTAAAAAGGAAATATTGTACTCTGAGATTTACCCACTAAATTATATTTTAACGCCAGAAAAACATAGAGGAGAAAAATAATTAAGGGGAATATTCAATGAAAGATGAATTTGTGGATAGCAAACCAAAGTGTTATAATTTGTACCGCTTACTACTTGTTTTTCGTCATTTACATTTCCATTGTAGGAACATATGGTCGATTAATTATGCTATATGTATAAATCTTCGAGAATTCATATTTATTTGAAATTGTCTCTTCTTTGTGCCAATGGTTGTTATGATCCTATATGTTTTAAAAAATGAACAGCTTTACACATTGAAAACACAATGAAATGGGGACAATACCATTGTTACCATTATTATAAAATTCATATTGAACAAACTGGTTTCTTGCATAATGCCCGAGATTAATCAGTACAAGCAAGGCACAGTTTCAAAACCTGCTCAGACTTCACGCTCACAATAAAAACGCGTGTATTTTAAGAAACGTTCGGAAAAATTTCCCACCACCCTCTTCCTATTAATCAGCGCATGCAAGCTCAAATTTTATGGTTGCTCGAGATTATCGGCATATGCAATGAAACGCAGGATAGATCCTTCGGTATCATTACAGATGGTCATCAATAAACGCTATCAAGCAAGCTCATGTACGGGCGCGTTTTCATTGCCAATAAATATCGCGTAGCATGATTATACCCCATCCGAATATGGTGCCCATAAATTTGAAACATGCTCATTCCCCAAGGCGATGGATACTGTAGTTCTGAATTTTCCACGTTTAACACCTATGGATAATCCCCTTGAGTTAGGAATAAAATTATATGTGAGTAATGATCACGTATTCATCACCCTATTGGTATCAATGGTTTATGTAAATAAGGGGACTTCATAGTATTTTTAAATGTTTTGAATAGACCATTATATGAGCATATGCTACAATTTTCGAAGATTTTAGATTAAAAAAATATGGACGTTACCTTGATTCAGAAAATAATATTAATGAAATAGCCTCATTAAGTCTGTAATCTATTAAGTCTATGATTCATTATGTCAAGTCAGCAACAAGATCTAATCAACTTTTGGGTTACGATTGCTACGAAAATGTGTCCATCATTTTAATTAATTTCGTAATTTGAACAATAAAATTTCCTAAAAATAGATAAGTATCAGCCACATCAACTCAATATATATTAATATAAAATTAATATAAAAACGATTGCTGAAATATTGAACTGGATTTCTGTTTTTTTATGAGTCATTGTTGAATGTATGAATTATAAAATTCAAGACACTAGTTGAAAAATCTAATTGCATGGAGTTATGTTCAAATATTATACTTATGCTAGAACTTCTTGTCTCCCAGAATTTTTTTTTCAGTATTTCATCCCTATTATAAGATGATTGATAAAAAAAAACATCAATCATTTTCAGCAACATTTCTGGCACAAAAGTTAGGATCAGGTTCAAAAAGACTCAACTTTGTCCTATCTGAAATTTAATTCGAAAAGTTCATACTTTCCAGTTTGCATTTAAATGTTCACTTTGCTTCCTTCAATTTTGAATATTTTTGCAATTCACTTGAAGAGTCAAAAGTTGCAAAGAAGTTTGGTGCAACGGACATGTAGCTGTAGCATTTTTCTACGCAGTAGTTAATACCGAAGATATAAAATCCGTGCGTTCTTTGATGTTGATAAGATGTTTGATTCAGTTTAGTGGTATATTGTTCATTTTATTTTCTTAACCTTTACTGGTGATCTCTCCCAAAGTCTATTTGATTTGGATAGGTAAGATCTCTCGGGATCATCAAGGGGTGTTTGATTGGATCGAGGATTGGATTCAATGGACCATCTTGAGAGTATGTTATGTTTTGTTGTTTTTTAGATGGTTTAATTCATTGAGAATTTTGTATTCATTTTTTTTTCTTATTATTATATGACGGATATTTATAGGTTTTTTTACTTCGACACTTTTCTGTAAATAAATATATAAATATTTTGCTCTTTCCGATAATAATATCGACTTCAGCTTGCACCGACTCATATTAGATCTTTATTAATTTTCATTATACTTATAATCATTTATTATAGTTGTTTTTTTCATTTCGTACAAAAGTTACCAGACTCAAACATAACCCATTTGATACTTATCTCTGAATGTTCAAACGTTCTTCTTCTTTGCCAGGTTAAAAAACATAAAACACTATACCTAATGATTACAAAATGCCCTACAGAATAACAAAGTGAATCTATGACACTACATATCTCTAACGCTTTAAGGTTAATTCTGTGGATCTTTTGAACAGGGTTGCATTCACCAGAAGTACCCAATTTTTCGAATTTCAAGAATATTTTTTATTTTTGACTATCAATTTGAAAAGTTCTTCATTTTCCAAAATGGTGAAATATTATTTAGTGAGCATTCAACTTCGTTTCAAGAGTCGAGATCTTTTAATTCCTAGTATTTTTATGGTATGTAATAGTCATTATGAAGGGAGAGGAAGATTCGGGTGAAATTTTGTGACCGGAAAAGATTCGTCACATCAGTGGAAATAAAATCATTCAATTCAATAATATCGTTTGGGAGATATAACTGAAAATTACATCTTTTTAAAGGGTTTTAAAGAGCCTGTATCTTTTCCTTTTATTATTTATCTTTTCCACGGAGCCGAATTGGAAAAAATTGTTAAGGCAAAAAGTTTTTTTTTGACCTCGTGAATCTTCTGTTAAAATACAGGGTGTATTTGAAGGTGAGGTTTTTTTTTCAACAGAAGGTAGAACTGGTCAAAATGAAGCGTTTCACGAAAAATCACCTATCTAACTCGCAAAATGACAAAGTTGATAAAAAATTGAAAATAATTACTGAAATAGATCCTTATACGACCTGACCGTTAGTTAGCTGAATTATCGCAAAGCTTTTTTTTTAGTAACTTACACGATTTTATGAAATGGCTCATTTTGATACCAACTGTCAGAAGAGACTTAGGACACAAGTGTAAAAAATAGAACAATACTTCAAAATCTCACCAATAAAATTCGTCTAAATTATTCACGAATTTTTTCACAATGGGCATCACCGAGGGCATCACAATATTTTTATTCGAACATTCCAATAATTGTCGAAAAATGGGGAAACATCACAAGCACTTTCAAGAAACTTCCTCGATTCTCTACATTTTTTTTCACCCTAAATTGCACGATACAACAATTATGATTTTCTCAAAAGTGACCTGATGCATCTAATCCGATAAACTTGGTACTCAACCATTCATTGTCCAGCCATATGTTTATGTTTTGTTTCGTTTTTGCGATACCGGAGTCACCTTCCACAGTCCCGTACTTGAAATTCAATGAAATTTCGTCGAACTTCTAGGGGTTGTATCTCAGCCATCTTGGATATTTTATATAGATTATTTTTGGTTAAACGACTCATTTTAATGAGTTCTACCTTCTGTCAAAAAAAAGCCTCACCTTTGAAAACACCCTGTAGATGTTGAAGAATTACTCTGTGATTGAATTTCGTACACCTATACCTATAGGTGTTTATTCAATAAAAATAGTTTCTTTCAGAACTTCTGGGAAAAGGAAGAGGGGGGTAAGGAACTTTGCACAACAAATTATATTAAAGATCCCCCTTTAAAATTGTTGATTAGTAACTCGTTCAAATTTGATCGCGTGATTTTAGAAGTACATATCTTGCATTGTGCACCACTTTTTCACCGCATGAGTCGAGTTGCAGTTTCCAAGTGAAGGAATTTCGAAATTTATGCTCGTATCCAGTATTATGAGTAAATTTTTTTCTTCAATTCCAATTCTGAAATTGAAAAACTGAAATCTTCGATGATTTTGTAAATAATGAACCTCTTATATAAAATTAGCAGGGTGTAGTATTTCGAAGGGGTTTATAATTTTTTCTTCATGTTCGATTCACAGGGCATTTTCGCCCGTTGAAATGTTTGTGGAGAAAATGTTTGGACATATTCAGGACTTGTTGACAAACGACAAAGTCTATATAGAAAACAACTCATTCCTCGGAAACACAATCGACTTCCTATAATACACCTCAACAACTCACCAGTAGGTAACGGATGATCGTAATCTATCCATTCAAATCGCGATGCCGACGCGTATGAATATCCTGGGGGACATACCAAAGCGTACCATTAATAATTTACAATAATCATTTCCACATTTAGAGCGGATACAACAGTCGGTTATCGAAAGAAATTAATTTCACCCGTAATTTCAATCGAATCAAGGTTGAAAAATGAAAAACCAACGATGCGCATTCTAGAATTCAAATGAACTTTTGTTACATTGTGGGAGCGCACGGTGCATGATATTACTGCCACAAAATGTTCAATGACCAATAATCCATGCAATATACTAACAACAATATAACTAACTTTATTGTGTTAGTTTAGTATTCAAAAAGAAATTTCTTTTATATAGATGGTGAATCTTTGACTCGTACAAATGTTTCAACAGTAGATTCTTGAGGTCAAAAAAATAACTTTTTTCTAATAACATTTTTTCCGATTTGGCCCTGAAAAAAAAATAGCCATTTTAAGTTTTCATAATGAGCTGTGCCACCCCTGAAAAAAACAAAATAACCTTCAGAATAACCACCAAAATCTGTGACTCATCTGTGGATCTCAAACAGAGTTGTATTCAGCCAAAGTACCAAATTTTTCAAATTTCACAGATATACTTTTCAATTTTTGAACATCAAATTACTCGACAATGTCCCATTATACGAGAAAATAGGAAGAATACTTTTATTTTACAAAACAATATATTCATTAGATAGCGTCCAACTTTGTTTCAAGAGGTGGGTTCTTGGAATTTTTGGTATTTTTGAGGTACGTAATGGTCAAAACGAGAAAACTGAAAGACGTGGCTGATATCTTGTGTTCGAAAAAAATCTATCACATAAATGAAAAACTATATTCTGAAATTCATTCAATTCAGCTATATCTGTGACACTACCCATCTGTGGATGTTTTAAACGAAGTTGTATTCAGGCAAAGTACCCAATACAGATACTTTTTAATTTTTGAACTTCAAATTACTGGAAAACGGAGCATTATACGAGAAAATATGAAGAAAATCGTAGAGGAACGTAATGGTCATAATGAGTAAACTGGAAGACCTGGCTGATATCTTGTGTTCGAAGAAGATTCATCCAATAAATGAAAAACTATATTCCCAAATTCATTTCATTCGATAAAACCGTTTATGAGATAGAACTAAAGATAACAGTTTTATGGTCTTTCAACAGCCTGTATCTTTCAAACCGAGCCGATTCGGAAAGAATGGTAAAGGAAAGAGTGTTTCTTTTGACCTCAAGAAGCAACTGTTGAAATATTAGTACTAGTCAAAGATTCACCTTGTATACATAGTGTCCCGAAACTAGTGAATCAAATATCACAGCACGAAATAATAGACGAAATACTATCGAATTACAGCGATTAGAACTATACCGTTTCCAAAATAATTGGCATTTTATGAAAATACCTAAAATTGCCGATTTTCGAACAATTTGTTTCAATCACAGGGGGGTCAATTTGTGATTGAGGATAAGGTTTTTTACCCATATTAATCCTAGATCATTGCATCATCACCCCTAATTAAAACTATTTTAAGTATATTTTGAAAATAGGAATTTAACGTATTTTTATTTCGGAAACGGTAAATTTTCGCTGAAATAATGTTGGTATAATTCGATGGTATTTGGTCTACTCTATCGTGGAGTGAGGTTTGATTCACTAGTTTTCAGACACCCCGTAAATAGGTTTTGTAATCCCAAATAAATTTGTATAAAAACCGTATATCATTTGTACAGGGTGTTTCAAAAAGCCTGTTTTAGCTAAGCCCCTTTTAGTGAGCCCCTGGTCACTACACCAAATTTAATCAAAGAATTGATACTCTTTGATTGGATACTAGATTCGATATTAACTGCGAATGCATTTGATTGGTGAAAATTCTAATTTTCAGTACTGAATTTAGTACTCAATTTAGCATAGGGCCAAGCGGCTCTAAGATACCCTAACCAAAACCACTAACGCCCGGTTTTACAATCGAATGTTAACTTCTGGTTAAGGAGATTTTAAAGGTTAGGCGTTTTACAATCACATAAACTATACCAATAATACCTGAAGTATGGAAAAACCTTAAGTAAAAATCACAGAATTTTTTTCTATGAATTTTATTCAAATTATATCATAATCGCTGTTTGAAGTATATATACTTCAATCAATGATATAATAATATTGGAGTTAGCAAGAATTGTTTTATTGATTCAAAAATCGTTAGATTGTTAATATGGACATATAGGAATTCCATATTAACGTATAATATAGCAGTGATGAATTGTGTCATCTCACAATATTTTTTCAATTGCAAAAATAATTAATTGAACTTTTATTACTTATGTCGATATATTTCTATATGGAAACCCTATAGTTATAGTTTGATGAAGAAGAATTAGTATTTTTAGGAGAAGGAAGGTAATCAGTCGAGTTCAATTCGCATGGTCATTTTTTTTCATCGTTACAGGTACAATATGAAAATCTAATATCTATCGATTTTTATAGATTATCGAGTATAACCACTTCGATTCTTTCGCTTTGCCCAATACGGACAATGGGAGAATTAACGTGTAAAAAATATTTCAAATTGTCCATTATTTCTCCAGATCATTTCGACTCACATTTATGAACGTCCAGTTTATTATTACAAGAACAACTGTCACTCTTCTTCCATTATGAATGAAAATTGCATGTTTATGTCTATAGATACAACTACAGAGAACACTTTCAAAAATTTCTGAGCGTCTTAAGCGTGCAATGTATAATTTGAATGAATATGCAGCCACAAGGATAATAAGGATAATGTACTTAAAGCAGACAGCATAAATCAGTGTGAATAATGGCAATAGAAGTGTTTTCTCTGAGCTAGCAGACATTTTATATGAGATTTGTCTGGACATATTTTCTAAGTTCAGTGTCATTTCCTGCATATTGCGAAATAACACAAGAGTAATGGTACTTCAGATTCAGAGTTTTTACGAGTAAACCAAGCCCTCAAGTTCTTTCTCTGAATCGCAGAAGGTAGGAATTAACCCGTGTTCATGTGGAATAATAACGAGAGGTAAGTATGAAGACATGTTACGACTTCATAAACATTCCGTTTGACGAGTTTATTGGATGGATAATACTCGATACGCCTCTTCATCGTGATATTAATTTTGACCCAAGCCGAGCAATTAATGATGAATGACTAACATTATTATGCTTCATGCTGAAATTTATTCGAATCGAACATTTTGAGGAAAAGCTTTGTCGTTGTCAAGGCATCTATTAAGAGGGTCCTGGTATATTCATACACTATAATTTTTAACAGGCATATCAAGCAACCCTACGATTGCGAACAAATGTGCATAGAAATGACCAGGTGCGATTCCCTTGTGAAAATGTGATGACTTTTTAAGATCTACCGCCAATTTGATAATACGGGTTTTTGCCACGTATAATGTTTCACGATAGTAAACTAAACAGTAGGTGTCGAAAAAAACAGGTATCCCATTCCTGACATTAAATTAATTGAAACGCGATTTATCAAATACAATACTTGAAATATTATGATTGAAAAACATGTGTGAAATAACTTCTGATTTAGATCCTTCAAGTAGAATGATTAAAAAAGATAACAACGGGGATAACAATAACATACTCACTTTTTATATCATTCTACTTGAAGGATCTAAATCAGAAGTTATTTGACACATGTTTTTCAATCATAATATTTCAAGTATTGTATTTATTGACCTCATTATACAGGCCTGTTCACAATGAAATCCCGCATTTACGTGAATTATAACTTCTGAAAGGAGAGACATAGAGGGCTTAAACCTTTTGCAGAATATTTTTAATATCCTTAATTTTCTTCTGAGATAGGGGAGTAGCCTTATCTTGATTAGAAAATTCAAATTTTGGACAAAAAAGAATCCAAGAAAGGATAATAACGAGTTAACAATTTGTTCGGATTCCAAAGAAAAAATAGTAATGGTAAATGGTCTTATACAGGTTGAGTCTTTGACTCAATACGAATACGAATTTCAACAGTAGTCTTGAGGTCAAAAGAAACACTTTTTTCCTTCACCATTTTTTCCGAGTTGGCTCGGTTTAACAGATACAGGCTGTTGGAAAACCATAACAAAAATTAGTTTGGTTTTCATCTATGATTAAGGTTACATGAAAAACTCATCAGGAATGTGGATTATATTTCTTCTCAAATCTTATTCAATTTGCCTACGTTTCGGAGATAATTACTCCTTTACTCTTTAGGGCTAAAAATTGAATAAGATTTGGGAAATACTGTCCAAATTCCCGATAAATCACTCACAAACGGTTTTATCGAATGAAATGAATTTCGGAATATAGTTCTTCATTTATGTGATGAATCTTTGTTCGAACACAAGATATCACCCACGTCTTCCACTTTTCTCATTATGACCATTACGTACCTTAAAAATACAAAAAATTCAAAGAACCCAAATCTTGAAACTAAGTTGGACGCTACCTAATTAATATTTGAACGTTTTGTAAAATAAAAGCCTTCTTCCTATTTTCACGTATGGGACGTTTTCGAGTAATTTGATTAAAAAGTATCTGTGAAATTTGAAAAATTGGGTACTTTGGCTGAATACAACTCTGTTTAAGATCCACAGATGTGTAGTGTCACAGATTTAGCTAGTTATTCTGAAGGTAATTTTTTCCAGGGGTGGCACAGCTCATTATAAAAAATTATATCAGTGCCGAATCGGAAAAAATGGTATAGGAAAAAAGTGTTTATTTTGACCTCAAGACTCAACTGTTAAAATATTGTTTGAGTCAATGACTCACACTGTTTTCATGATTTGATTGCTCCTAAAGCCCGTTCGTAACAGCCGAAAATTCTCTACAGAATTTTGGATAGAGAACGGCAGAAATTATTCCGTATGCAACTGAACAGTGAATTCTACCGTAAGAACGTATGTAACTGCAGAGAATAGGGAATATTCCTTCTGTCGAAAATGATGTATTTTTTATGGAATATCTTTGAAACATCACATTTTGAAATAACCGTATCCCAAAAAAAATTATATTAAACACTTAAAAATGAAAAATAAAAATGGGTATTTAAAGTTTCAAGCGTTTTGTGAGAATTGCACAAGCTGGCAACTTCGACTGAAATATGCCTTGATAATAAAGGACTACAAATGCATTATCTTGATGAGATAGACAAAGATGGCTCTCTACGAAGTCTGGGACGAACGAGGAAGGTCGTAAAATTTTATGGGATTTTTATGGCCGGTTGCAGTTGAAGCTCGCCAGTAAGTAGGCGCCTGTAGATCAACAGCTGTTATTTTATAAACAAGCTGATCGGACATTGTTCTTTTCATTGTCTTGTATGCGCTGTTGCCAAATCGTAAACTCCGCACAAAGCAATTTAAATTTTAAAACCCCATATTTGTGGGATGATTTTGAATAGTTTCCCAGGTGAATTTGAAAAAATCATGAATGAAACTCATAATTATTCAGTTTAAACTTGCATATTCAGTGATAACCCAAATTGAGGAGAATTCCCCATTCACGGTGCCTAAATGTACAAGTACATTCTCTAGAGAATTTTCGGCTGTTGCAAACGGGCTTTAGAGTATATAATCGAGTTTGAAGTTCCTATAGACTTTATAAGGGCAAAATCATTTTTTTTGAGGTTTCAACGTATTTGCAAGCTGCTATTTGCATAATTCTTACTCATCAAGACCCGGTTGCTCAGTTCAGGACTAAGCCGAGATTTAAGTTGATCCTAGCTTAACCTGACAGAATTGAACGTGAATGACAAAATTAATCTAGGATTAACTTTAATACCGAACTGAGCAACCGGGCCTCAGTGTTTACTATCCTGCAAGCATTAAGTAATTAGAATATAAGGAATATTTTGCAAACAGTTCAAGCACTTATTTATGGCTTTCCTATAAAAAGTTATAAGCCTGTGAACCAGCCTGTATACATAGGTATCAATTCAGGGGCGTAGGTAGGTTTATATAAAAACAATTTATCTGGTCTTGTCTTTTGTTGGGGTCAATATCTCGCCCATACCTGATTCCAACATCATGAACACATATTTTACAGAACATGACGGGTTCTACCTTGAACACTTATCAGAACTGAAATATTTGTTTTTTCCAAATCATACTCAGTTCAAAAGCCAAAAAATTTAAACAACTCTGGAACTATTCCATATTTTTCGACAAATACCACAAGAACTTATTCCTCCCTAAATGGGCTAAAAGAATTCAATTGACTAGAGTTGAATCTGTTGTACTCATGGCTGTATTTGATCGATGCTAACCTCACTTCTGTCAGTCATGTCAACTGATGTGGATTTGTTTACAGTCGCGTTTCAAAATATCGAATTTCTGAAGCTTCTCTTTCTTATTTCCGAGTACAGAGTAGTAGGTTCTTTAGCTCTGGTTATTCGTCTTTCGTTTGGTATCTTTCGCGAAGAAATATAGATTTCCCAAACCTCCAAATCATTTCAATATTTCCCTCTTGCCTCTCCCACTTGGTGCTCACGAAATTAGTAGATACCGATTATGCGTAACACGTTCCAAAAAAGATTTTACAGGACACGCAGGATTCCAGGACTCGCTCAAGGCTCGTCCTGGTAAGTCCGTAAAATACCACTTTTCGTTACGTACAACATTTTTTCTGCAGCCTTACTTTCGTTAGTCATTTCCATTTTTTGGATGTGAAGAGAGAAGATATACACACCAATGTTACATGACAAGCGCTATCATAATCAAATAAAAATGTTATTACAGATATGCAAAATCGTACCGAAAGTGGAATAAAGGAAAAAGCGTCCCGAAAATAGCTACTTTCGGTACTGTTTTTGTAAAGTGTTCCTTTCGATTCAATACAACATGCCGAAGTTTCATTTCAGATAAAAGTTTCTGGTAACTTGGAGAAGACTTTCTGGATTTTCCTTTTTGTTGGAGAAAGAATCAATTTTTGCAGTGCGAGATGTCCTTCAATATGGAATATTTCAGCTTATTTCGTGAACAATTACAATCCACTACACTCACGGGGAGAAAGGGTTTTTTTACTGAGGTTTTTCCCTAAGCTCTTGTATCATACAACAATTTGTATGGTACCCCGTTACGCTAACCTCTGCTAAAACTGTATCTCACACACATGCTACAATTATTGTTTGCTGTTCAAGATTGTAATGCTCTATATCAAAAGAATATATATATATATATATATATATATATAATATATATATATAATATATATATATATATATATATATATATATATATATATTAGTCATTTCTATCTCCTGGTGATTTTAGTGGGCGTTCCTTAATTTGGCTGTAAATTGAAGTGCATAATGCTTTATTGATTCCGGTTAAGGAGATTCGCATTTTTTTTTTAGGAAAAACCACTTTCGCGCAAAGCAGCAATATAAATTATGTGGATTATTTCGTTCCTAATTGTTCAACAGGAAAGGGTTTTCAGTCATTAGGAATAACGTCCATTCTCAATTGATTCATTATTAATCAATTATTATTATTACTACTGGCGCAGTTTGAATTATTATTCCAGTGAATTTTCTGATTGAATATTCATCATGAGCAGAGTTGGTGGGATTTGTTCGTCAGTTTACTACTTTACAATATACCGGTTCTCTCAGGTTGCTTGTTGTTATTTCAAATAATATATAGGGTGTTCCTAAGTTGGAGGAACTAACGAAATGGGGAAATTTTAAGAAAAGAAAAACCTTATAAACATGGGACCGCAAACGATTTTCGAGATACAGGGTATTGAAGTTAGAATTTTTTTTTCAAGTTTTCTGTAGAGTATCTACACTTCACAAGATATTCAATTGAAATTCGGCATACCTATATATTATATTTGATATTTCACACCATGTGACATGCCAATTTCGATAGCAAAACTAGAGGGTGATATTTTTTCTGGAAAACTGTCCCTTGTTCTCCTTCAGAACTTTTTTTGGTGAGCCTCTGCTAATTTGAAAAAATGTAAAACGGAGCTTTGTTGTTATACTAAACTTTATGGTTCTCTTGTAATTTTGTCGTATCTGCTAACTATTTCGCGAAAACAAATTTGAACGATTCTCTCGAAATCCTCAGAAAAATCCAAATTGTCATAAAAATTCAGTTAGTAAGCTGTGGTTAACAAATTCATTGTTAGTTTTGACACATCAAATTAAAGTCGGTACTATTCCCAATAATGAATGTGTTTTCACAATTTGTTTTGATATCAATCAAAAAATTCAAACTACGTTTGCGGTGGGAATTTTTTTCTTAAAATTACTTAAGGTATCTTCCGTCTTCGTTTGTACCTCCAATTCAGGAACACCCTGTATATTTTCTTTAATCGCACATCCTTCCAAATGTTCTCAATACTGGTCTCAAACTGACGTAAAAATGACATCTGTCAAAATAACGATAGTAGACTTTTTGGCGACAGGCAACCTGACTCACCCGGTATTGCTCGCTTTGCTACAAGTTTTTAACAGTGGGTGTTTTATTCTATTATGCAACATTTCATCTTTAATTGGAGAGTATGTCAATGACATACACTCAAGTAGTAATTGATGTTTTGGAAGTGTTATTGTTGGTAAGTAAGTGATAAAAAATGAAACCAATTACAATGACATTACTTTTTTTTTTGTACTTACGATTTTCATTTCAGATACTTCATCAATTATTACCCTACTAAAAAGGCATGTTTTTTATAACACAGTGAAAGTGTGTGTCATTGACCAAAAAATACATACAATAAAAAATATATCGTCTCATCAAAAATATTATCAAAGGGGTAATCCATTTTAACTTGATCAGAAGAATGAAATTTTAATTCACTGATACACTGTACAGGGTGGGCAAAATTGGTGATTTGGTGTGGCAAAACTACAACTTTTTAACCCAACGAGATAGAGGAAAATGAATGTGCCATTCATGTCGTCTTTTTCGAGAAACTAATAATACCATCAACTGCATTCCTCTATCTTCTTTTGTTTTTGAGTTATAGGCCAAAATTTAGATTTGGGCGATTTCAACTTTGTTCATTATCTCCGTTTCTGTTCGTGCTAGGATGTTGAAATGAAAATATAATACAGACACTTTTTTGATAGCAATCCAGTGGCCTAATATGATTTTTTTCCTACAGGTTTATTTGCTGAGCTATAACAAAAAGTTGTGTTTTTCGTATGAAAACAGTAGTTTAAAATGACTTAGGTAGAATCGCCATTTTTTTACCGTTTCAGAAATATGTCATACATCGTCCTCAATCTTTCTAAGACATTTTAAAATACTGTTTTCATAAGAAAAAACACGTCTTTATGTTAAAGCTCAGCAAATATAACTGTTGGAAGAAATCATAGTACGCCACTGGATTGCTATCAAAAAAGTGTCTGTATAATGTTTTCATTTCAACATCCTAGCACAAACAGAAACGGAGATAATGTCCAAAGTTGAAGAAATTTTAATTTTGGCCTATAACTAGAAAACAAAGGAAGATAGTGGAACGCAGTTGATGGCTTCTCGAAAAATGACGACCGTAAAAATGCATGGTACCATGCATTTTCCTCGTTAGGTTGAAAAAGTTGTAGTTCAAGTATCACCAATTTTGCCCACCCTGTACAGGCTGACCTAATTTCTATATTCAGTGAGGGAATCTCGGAAACTAAAATAGCTAGACACTTTCCGAACTCTTTTTCAGAGAAGCAAAGAGTGGTGAAAAACGAGGAATTCCACGATTCTTCGTTTTTGAGTTATCAGCAAAAAATGAGATTTAGACGATTTCGAAAAGTTCTCATAACTTTTTGGTCTTTGAAGTTACAGATCTGAAACTTGAACCTTCTTTTACGTAAAATGCACCGACAAGCTCAAAGAAATTTTTCATTTCGACTGAAAACAGATCGAGCCTAACGTTCATAGATTTTGAGTTATGAACGAAAATTGAGAAATTGTCATTTTCAATGAAGCTGAATAACACGCTTATTTGAACTCGTATTCGAAATCCGTTGTTATATTCTACAGGCAATTTTTATGAGGAATTCGAATATGACATTATTAAATTTTTTGATCCAGTTATTTTAGAGATACGACAGGGATTTCTGATTTTTCAAATGTAAACTATAGTTGAAAGTTCTTTCATTCTGCTGCAATTTTTTTGCTGATTTCAAAAATGTATCATATGTCGCTATTCACATGAATATAGCATAAGAAAAAAAGTTCAATACTTTTTCCTGCTTTTCGATTCACTGTTGAATTTTCAGTAGGCTGGCGTAACCATAGCGACCGTTGAAAATGCATGGTTCGTGAACTCCACATAATCCTATGTGAACTCAACCTTCTTCGATAGGAATCACCGACTGTCGAATAATTATTTCTTTTATATATCGATATCGAGATCGATATCCTTCAGAAGAAAATAAAAGACTTTCGTCGGATTATTAAAGAAGAAAATTTATTCAATTATCGTTTTTCTATTCATGAATGAAACTTAAAGAGTAAGTAATATAAATAAAATACGATAGCTATCTATAATTGTATTTTTTATAAAAGTAAGATGATGAAAAAAAGGTACTTCTGTCAACGGTAGTATTCGAATTGTGAACCATCGTAAGATAAGCATGCCAAACATCGCGAGAACAAACGATGACAAATTAATCATCGAAATACATATTTATTCAGCAATCCGTGATTCCAAGCATAGAGGCTCAGGTTCACAAAATATAATGCATATTCAACGGTTGCTATGGTAAGCCACCCTACTTATAATTCAACAGAGAATCGAAAAGAAGGAAAAAGTATTGAATTTTTTTCTCGTGTAACATTCATATGAACAGCGACATATGATAAATTTTTGAAATCAGCAAAAAAATTGCAGCAAGATGAAAGAACTTTCAACTATAGTTTACATTTGAAAAATCAGAAATCCCTGTCGTATCTCGAAAATGGCTGTATCAAAAAATTTAATAATATTATATTCGAATTCCTCATAAAAAGTGCCTGTAGAATGTAACAACGGATTTCGAATACGAGTTCAAATAAGCGAGTTATTCAGCTTCATTGAAAATGACAATTTCTGAATTTTCGTTCAAACTCAAAATCCATGACTGTTAGTCTGGATCTGTTTTCAAATTTGGAATAGTCAGGAAAAAAGAGCTAGAGAATGTGTCATCCGTTTTCTTCTAGCTGCTATAGTTCAAGAGATCCCTTCAGTAGAAAACGAATTTTGCCCACCCTGTACATTCAAGAAACAAAAAGTTTCTGCCAAGTTGGTCCACGACTTCTTACTGCTCCAGGATTTCCTAAAATTATGGAAATAATTTGTATTGTATCACTTAGTATGTTTGAAAAGACCGGAGAATGTTCTCCCCGTCTCGAAATAAAATCTCGACTCTAGCGAGTGAAAATAGAAATAACCCTTCATTGTGCATTTGGGTCAAAATCACCAAGGTGGAAAATTACCTTTGACAGAAAATAAATCACTGAATTCTGCCTTTTTCCAAAAAAATTATCATTTGTAAATTCACACCTGTGTTCATTTTAACTATACATAATATATTTTACTTCAAAAATGAAACATATTCATCATTATTTGAAGAAATACGTACAAAAAATCATTTCGGGAACGTGTCCGGAATAGCAATCTTTCGAAACTAACATCGTGAATATTCATAAAATGGAATAAATTAAACAAGTTTTCTTTCTCATTGGCCTAAAATTGTATCTTAAATCAAGTAATTAAGGGTTTTATTGAAGAAAAAAATTGAATTAGAGAAAATCGATACAAAATATCATGTCCGACAATAAGAGCGTCATTTCAGTGAACAGTTTTGATAGCCCGAAAAAACTATGTTTGTTAACGCAGTATTTACATTAGATGTGGTCCAGTGTAGTAGGAGGTCTAAAGGAAGTGACTGTCTAGTGAGGTTTTCATCTACATAATTGAAAATGAATGGTAAGTACCTTTCGATTCATTTTTGATAGACCGTACATCAATAGGTCATCATACCGGGAACGCGTTCATTTACTATGTGTATTAAACAATATATGTTTTATTGTGTTTGTAACGAAAACTTACTTCAAATATTTTACATAAACCAATCCAAACGCGATATCGCAAATGACTGACGTAAGAAAATGGAGTTCGTATTTGAAAAAATCATTACGGGAACGGTCATTTCGGGAACGTTCCCGGACTTGATGGAGCGTTCTCGAAATGACTATGATGTTCCCGAGATGACTATTTGATTGCCAAAATGATATATGTTATAACTATTGATCATTTAATTCATTTTTTATCGTGTAAACTCGGTTTTTAATAAATGTTTCATTTTTCAGCTAAATGGAGTCTCATAAGTCTGAAGAAAATAAAAAAAACGTACGAAAAAACAACTCAAGAAAAATAGTTCAGCTTACTTGCGAAATCGAGAAGAGGCTAATACCAGAAAAAAGAAATTTTTAGATAAGATGACTGAGAATGATAGAGATATTTAAAGGGCTAAGGATAGAGCATACTACATGCTGAGATGACTGAGAGAGTAAAGCGAAAGCGGAGAAAAATTTGGAAGGAAGCATGACAAAAATACAAAAAAAAAAGAAGAAAGCATTATCAAATATAATGAAAAATAATTCTCCACATTCCAATGATGATCACTATCAGTGAGGAAAACGTCATTGGGAAGAAAAATTGTGCGGAAAGATAGATCCAAAGCATACCGCAAAATAATGCGGCAGGATAAAATGATAACTGAAATTAAACGAAAATATGAACATTTTTAGAGGACACTGAGAGGAAATGAAAAAAAGAGGACAGGAGAAAACTCAGGTGCAACAACACCAAAAAGCAAAGTAGATGCATTCCAATGAAATATCGACGAACGCAAGACTCTTTTATTCAACGAAGAAATGACTACGCAATTGAAAGACACAGCCAGTACTTCGAAATTCTAAAGAGAGGGAAGTTTTCCAAAAATGACTAAGACTTTTATGCCAAAACAAAGAAACAGTTCATCGATTCTGTGTGTGATACAAAAATGCGTAAGATGGTTTTGAAGCCGGAAGTTAAACAAAAAGTTGAAGATTTCTTCGAAAGGGATGACGTTAGTAGGATGTGCCCAGCCAAAAGAGATTTCGTGAAGAAGAGAGGCATCAAGAAACAAAAACTACACTTTTTATTCTCCGTTAAAGAACTGATGTCAAAATTACTCAACGGAGCTGCAATAAATTTGTCCTATTCAATATTATTAAGGGCAAAAACATTTTGGGTAGTTGCCCCAAGATTAAGGGATAGAGAAACTTGTTTATGTGTCAAGCATGAAAGTTTCGAACTCAAACTGAACAAATTAAAAAACTTACAAAATATCATGTACGGAGGTATTGAAAGAAATATCATGGATTTATAGTTGCGATATAACTTCCCATGACTGTATGAATGGTTTATGTGATAACTCTGAAAATCCAAAGTTTGAGCCAGGTGATGATACAGATTCTGTGGCATACTTTCAATGGAAGTGTGTAAATGAAGCTAAAAACGTAAAGGTTGATGACTTTAGAATGATAAATAATTAAGAATAAACCAAATGTATAACATCTAAATATCTGCTTATGATTCGATAATTTTACATTTTATCTCTATCGTCATTTACGGAACACATACATCATTCCGTGAACACGTCGTCATTTCCGGGAACATCACCCAAAACTCAAATAATACTGTATTATTTCAGATATTCAAGAACAGGATCTCGTTATATTTAAATCAATAGGGTTCCTCATACCTACAAATTATTTGTTTGTATATAATTCGGCGATATTAGCATATTTGCAGAATTCAATACCAAGAAACAATCATAAAGCTCAATTCATAGCGATCTCCTGCTCCTTAATGTTTTTGCTTGGGATTTCATTAGAGTTTTTCAGTGTTAGATTATTACCTGCGCACTACTGCTTCTGGACAGAGAGGAAAAAATTACTTAGATTATCCCCCCATTTTATTATCAACATCAAAAAAACGTTCCCGGAATGATTGTTTTATGCGATAGCTCAATTTAAGAATGAAATTACTAGTGAACTATTCAATTCTATGCTCTGCCAAAGTGAATATAGTTCATATACAAGTTGAGTGATAATTTGAGCTGATTATCAAAGTAATGGCTGCTAGGTATATTCATCATAAAAGAGAATGTGGAATTTGCCACCTTGGTGATTTTGACCCATTTACAGCATGATCGCACAGATGAATAGAACAAATCGTTGTCGTGAACTCGACATTAAGGTGGCCGGTGGGTTCGCGGGCATCGTCGTTCCTCATATTTAATCCTGGCAAGTCGTGGAGGACTTGCCATTCGAAAGAGCCATGCACTAACTAAGATAGCGGAGAAGACACAGAGGTCTCGAGTTGATCATCAGGTGTGGCTCACACTAGAGATGTACCTTGCCCGCCCTCGACCGTCGACGACGGCATAGACCGCGCTGAACTTTCCAAGACCTCTCCCGCTCTTGCAGACTGCGGCAGCGGCACAGCGGCCACGGCTGAATAGATAGATAAATCTCTGCTTTCGTGTCCAGCGGCGGAGCAAAGCTTCATTTGAATTTCAAATGTTTGTTATAAGGATACTGTCCCTTTTTTTTCTTTAACGAGGGCCCATTCGTCAAGCCGTTCCTATTAAATGGAACGAGAAAACGAATCTTCTCAACAGTCACGAACGCAAGATAACAGATTAACTCCAATGAAAATTCGTACACGAGACAGGCGGTCTCGTTGTGGACACAAATAATTCTGAATGAATTGAGTTTCACGAGATCGCATCACATAATTCGAGACGGGGTCCAAAATGACATACTCCATTCACTTTTATTTTAGCACTCGGTTGGCCATGGAAATTTGACACATTTCACTCTGTATAGTACGAAAATGTGGGGGTTATGACGCTTGTCAAAACATTTTTGGGTTTTGAATCAACGCTATGTTGCCCGTTCTCGTAAAAGTTTCTGTTATTACGTATTTTATCACAATGTCGAATCTCTTTGGAAAATATTTGACGAACATAATTGAAGTTCATACAAACTGATTGAAGGCATACCAAATCCAGTTATTTGCATAGAAAATACAAGAGATCAGTATAATATTATAACATACACTAGCTTGAGGAGAGTTAATGTTCGTTATCTTCATTGGCTAAAGTTTGAATACGTTACATCAGTTGTAGATTTCAAAAATATTAACCCGAAGATGAAATACATATGATGCAGTGGTTGGGAATGTGTATCTCCTAAAGGAATTAACAGATAATTACAAGAATGTTAAATTCTTCAACAAAAATCATCTTGCATCAATATAAGTAAAAGAAATTAAAGGAAAGTTTCAAGTCAAGATGAACTTCACCTTTGAAAAAAAATTTCAAATGAATAAACAATTAACAGGACAACTGGCGCGTATTTCTGGCTGTTCATATTAATTGAACAGCCACAAATACGTTGAATACATTGATATAATAATAATTAGGTATTTATTGGTACCTTAAGACATTTACAATGTATAGGACAAGTCGAAGGAAAAATAGAAAAATCAATTTTCGGGAACTTATTTTACGATGACATTCATCGAAAATCCTGTAGTAAACTTTTCGCATTAATTCACTCAAACATAAAATTCTCAAATGCCACCAATTTTTGGGTCTCCCACTAGAAGGAAATCTTTGTCATCCTCTTCATTCACAATCTTTCTGATTGTGGAAATATTCAGCTGAAATATAAGTCGTTTAGATTCTGATGAAACATTGTATAAATTCTCTTACATTGAATATGTTCGCTAACGTCTGATGTATTGTGGATTTTAGAATATCAGGGTATAACTATTTGAATGAGAGAACCTGAATTCTAAATAGCATTTCCTGAAACCCTGCCTCTTTTTTCAATCACTTTCGGCATTTTCGTAATAAAAATTGATATTAGTTGTGGCAACGGCGTTATGACATTAACGACATTTCATGAGTGCCAACCTTACTCCGTTCTAGTTACAAAAATTTGAAAAAATTATTTCATGGCCAACCGACTGCTAAAATAAATATGAATGGAGTGTAGTGAATCTTATTGTTGATACTTTTTGACAGAAGTGACGAGTCAGATGCGAGTGATTATCACCAAACTTGGTTTTCGCGGCCAATAACAAGTCTTGACACAACCTATAAAATGCCTTGAAAATAAATAAACAGAAGAACTTCCTCTATCTTCATTTGTTTTCAAGTGATACATGAAAAGTCATTTTTCTGCTCTTTGACATGGTGTCTCTATTTCGTTAAGAATCAGAAATAATATCGAAAAACAAATATGACATTCTATGGTCACTTTATTATGCAAAATTCAGTGGCGCAGTCAAAGATTTTTTCAGTCCGACACATCAGAGATATAATATTAACTTTTATTGTGTTAAATATCAACCTTATGTTGTTTTTACGTATTCCACCCGCATAGTTTTTTTTCCGATTCAGAATAAATAATATACGTCGTGTTTCCCATTTTTCTTCTAACAAAAAATAGTCAAGAACTATAGTTTTTGTATATTTACATGCATATACATCAGCTTGAATTGAATAATATTGAATTGAAATAAGTAGGTATTCGAACAAGTAGAAATAAAAGGAAACACACTGTTTTATTATATTTTTATTCTTAGGCGATCGATTTCGGATTATTATTATTCCATCATCAGGCCAGCTGAAAATACACAATGATAAATATGAGATTTGTTTTCATTATATTCAATATTTTCTCTTCAAGGATATTTATTTTTTATTCTTTAGGTTAAGAGTATGCAACTTATGTGACTTACTGTCTTATCGAAGTTGAAATGGACCAAATCGTTCTTTATTATTTATTGTTTCTACTATTATTTGTCTATTTTCCTGTTTCGTTCTTTAGTTTTCTTAATTAAACTTCAGACATTTATATCAAATTATTTTATTTGTTGTTCTTAGTAGCGTGATGTCAATCGGGAATATACATACAGGAAACGGTTATGGTCAGTTCTCAAATTCAGGTATAAGCTCTGGAAGCGGGAAGTTGAAATTTGGTTTTATTACTTTTTTATTTATTATTTATGTATTTAGTTATCTATAAGTTTAAAAATATTTATTTCATTAAATTCTAAGTTATCATTCGATAAAAATGGGTTATCTTCATTTTTTATGTTTTCATGTTGCTCTAGTAAGTTTAATTTGTAATATTTATTTCCTCTGTGTATTATCTTAAGGTTGTCGTAGTTGTATGTTTAAAATTTTCGATATGTAAACCTAAGGCTGAATTAGCTCTATTTTTTCTATGTTCATTAAATCTTTTTTCAACGCTACGTGTATGAATACACGTAGCTATGTAAAATGGGGGGCAATTTGTGCATGTTATCTGGTAAATTCCGCTTTGTTGTTCTAATTTCGGCTTTGTTCTGTTGTTAATCAATAGAACATTCCTTGAATAGAAAATATTGAATATAATGTAAACAAATCTCATATTTGTGTATTTTCAGCTGGCCTGATGATGGAATAATAATAATCCCAAATCGATCGTCTAAGAATAAAAGTATAATAAATAGTGTGTTTCCTTTTTTTCTACTTAATCGATTATAGAACATACTATGGAAGAATTTATTTCTAAGGAAGTAGGTATTCAATTTTTCCGTGTAGGTCAGGTGGGCAGGTTATTTCCACTGATAATAGGATAATGCGTATAGAACTTTATGCTTCTAAGTTGGGTCAGGTTATCAGAGACTTTGAAAGATCACTTTCATTTTGGACATTTGAAAAGATGCTCGGAAAATGAGGAAATAATCATATGATTGAAGCTGTGCTACTAGTATACAGGGTGAGTCTTTGACTCGTACAAATATTTGAACAGTGGATTCTTGAGGTCAAAAGACGAATCGGCTCGGTTTAAAAGTCACAGGCTGTTGAAAAACAATAAAAATGTTATTTTTAATTCTATCTCACAAACGGTTTCATCGAATAAAATGAACTTCGGAATATAGTTGTTCATTTACTTGATGAATCTTTTTCGAACACAAGATATTACCCACGTCTTCCAGTTTTCTCATTATGACCATAACGTACCATAAAAATACCAAAAATTCAAAGAACCCAACTCTTGAAACTGAGTTGGACGCTACCTTATGCATGTTTAAATGTTTTGTAAAATAAATGTATTCTTCATTCTTGTTATTCTGAAGGCAATTTTATATTTCCAGGGGTGGCACAGCTCATTATGAAAACTTGAAACAGCTACATCTTTTTATCAGAGCCGAATCGGAAAAAATGGTATAGGGGAAAAGTATTTCTTTTGACCTCAAGAATCTACTGTTAAAATATTTGTAATAGTCAAGGACTCACCCTGAATAGATTATCTACCAGAAAAGGTCCCAAAACATATTCATTCGAATTCATGTTTACAAAATTTCAGAAAGTGATGAATTATTCCATTTCTGCATTGAAAGTGCTTATGCAATTGTTCGTGTTATTATCGCTTCCGTATTTTTACCCCATTTTACGCAGGGCAGGATTGTGCGAATATCGAACTAATTAGGTGACAACTTGTACCAGTTCTGAATAATCTAAACTAATTTTACTGGTGAATTTCTTGAGTTATTTCAGTCTGTTTTACACTTGTGTTCTAAAGATGATAACGAGAAGAATACGAAATCCCCATTTTACCATAAAGTCTCGTTCCCAGTCAAAATTCTAGTCAAATTTATAACAATCTGAATGAAACCAAATGTTATGTTTGATTGAGTCATGACAAGATGTAGTGTGCATATTTCACACAATAAATGTTGTTAATGTCTAATACACGTATTATGGTCTATTTTTTCAACATCGTCATCTTGAAGTTCTTTTGAACTCTGATTTTTGGTGGGCCGGTTTATTTCGAACACTTCTACCTTCCGATGAGAAAAAGGCTCGCATTCGAAAACATCCTGTATAATGTGACACAAGCATTCAAGACTCCAAACACGATAAGGACTAACGTCACTTAAGTTGAAGACGTTAATAAAAATAAAGAAAACAAAGAACTACATTCATGAAATACCGTATTGTGGAGAAACCAAACGTCCGTTAAAGACAAGAACAACCTTTGGTTTATATCTACGCATTTCGGTGTGGCAGACACCCTTTCTTTCCAGCCTACGTTCCAAAGTATACCGTGTCAGACAGACAGACTATGTCGTCGGCTTCGGTCGTTTTTGAGGCGCAATTCCACTGACTTATCAACAACTGGCATGATTATTTAAATTTTTTAATTGATTTCGTTTCAGAGAGTGAGAATGAAAACCCTGAAGAATTTCAGATCATGCAGAGTCCTTCCAGATTAAATTTCAATCGATATTTGTTTCCTAGTGTTGCCTGATTAAAGTCATGCGACTAACGCTCAGTTGCACTAACATTAATTATAATTTAATGGCATATTAAAATTTTAATCCTCCATTAAACGAGGTAAACATACCAATTAATGGAGGTATGGGGAATTCAAATTTTAATGGATCGTTAAATTCTATTCGACATTCCTGCAACTGGGTGTGTAGGTGCTGCTGAATTGACGATGCTTTCCTAATTTTCTTATTCGTTCACGAGGAAGTGCCGAATGCTGAATGAACTTTTATTTATTAATTTTTTTTTCACTTCAAATACCGCTTTATAACTCATCGTCATGTTTTTGTGATCACTGTGATTTTGTTATCGTTGATATAAGTATTCCATTAGAAAATCTTTTCTTGGCGAGATATACACCCAATAATTGATGCAATGGTGATGAAGAACGCCCTTTTAATGAACTTCCATTATTTTTATAATTTCTCTTTTTTTGTAGCCTTGATGAAGAGCGATCAGAAGACGAGTTTCGCATAACT
The DNA here is from genome assembly GCF_907165205.1 of Coccinella septempunctata. Taxonomy (NCBI): domain Eukaryota; kingdom Metazoa; phylum Arthropoda; class Insecta; order Coleoptera; family Coccinellidae; genus Coccinella; species Coccinella septempunctata. The sequence goes on along the minus strand of NC_058189.1, from coordinate 15,680,224 downwards.
CTCGTCTTGGAGAATTTTCAAGCAGAAGAGTAAGGTATTTCAATTAGGCGACTCCTTTGATGTCCAGAAGAACATCTTCCAAGGATCCGCAGAAGAATCGAAAAAAGTAGACTTTCGAGCTTATTGCGTTGGTATCCGTTCGTGAAAAACCGTCTTTAAAAAAAGTGGAGTAGCAAGTTTTGTTTCGATAATTGGCGATGAGTGAATTCTTTGTCGCTAAACACTTTTCCATAATTAGTTGGTGGCCATGTTGGGAGTTCGTAATAACGAAGGACTGGACCTGATGAAAATACTGCACGTCAGGTGCCGGTACATGCCAAGTTGTAACGGTGCAGCCCCAGGTGTTACCGGGACTATGCGCAAATGGAGAAATTTATGTTGACGACGTTGAATTGCAAGCGGAACTGTTTCAACCAACATTGGAACTTTGAAGTATCCGGGAGAAATTGATATTGAATCCAAATTAATTATCCAGTTTAGAAAAATATTATACTGTCTGAATGTCTAACGTAAAAGTGAAAAGTTCTAAGAGTTTTAAATTCGAATCCTTCAGCTTGCAAATGTTAGATCTGCCATTAATGGGGTCTTGAAAATGTAAAGTAGACTCTTTTCGTGTCCTAGCTTTCAAGTAAAGAAAAATATAACAAATCATTCCTTTGAGGCTTCTTTTCTCCAAGGGATTATTCCCTTTGGGAATATAAATGCATGCAGAAGATTCCTCGAACATTCATATTTGATGTCCATCCTTCAAAAGAAAAATCAAATATCGGTATATTTTTCATCATATTATACATCCTTGGTCAGCACTAGGATCATTGTCCATTAATTTATGAAGAATATCGAAATTTTTATTATACAGGGGATTCATAATTATTGGAACAAGATACTTGGACTAATATATTACGGGCTAGGTTTTTTCTGGGAGGGGAGTTACTTTTCTCGGAATAAATAAAAACTCACAAAAAGTATGCAAAGGTCTATCCCGGAAGCGATAAAATAACGAATGTTATGTTAAAGAAATTACCTAGAAAAGGTATAGCTGCTCTAACAAATATCGCGAATGGAATTATGAGGACAGAGCACTACCCGGAAAAATGGAAAACAGCGGAAGTCATAGTGTTTAATAAACCATTCAAAGAGAAGAAGTTCCCACAAAACTACAGACCGATAAGTCTACTGTCGGCGTTAGGAAAAGTAGTAGAAAGAATTATAGCCACGAGGCTAAATGAGGAAACCGAAAATCTGAAACTAATACCACCAGAACGGTTCGGATTCAGAAGAAAGTATTCAACAGAGCAACAATTATTAAGGCTCACAGAATACATTACAGAGGGATTCTAAAATAAACAAACGAATAGCTGTAGCAGGGGAAAAATCTGCAAGTCAGAAGAACCACCCTCCCCTGAGGGGGAACAAGTGTGGGGATTTTCACTCTCCTGAGCTCGAGACCCACTAAAAACCCTTAACTGCTTCTTGAATATTGGTTCCGGGCATTTGCCTATAAACCGTTCATCTCTTAGTCGGTTTTCTTCTCGCACACTATCGTGCTGGGATTTATGTGTTTATCCTCTATTGGATTAACACTTTATTGAATTTTTCGATTAGTTTCTGTTGTTATTTTAATCTCTTTTTAATTGATCTCTTGGTCTCCTTCGGTAAATTCGCATTCTCCTTTTGTCTTTCTCTGGGTCATAGTCCACTAGTCTCCCGAGTTCTTGATTCGGATGGTTTTTCGCTGTTTCGAATAATTTCTCTGCTTTTCTGTTCATGAATTCCGTTATGGTTTCCCATTTTAGGTCTCTATAAATCTGTCTATTCCTGACAAATCAAGGTGCATCTATTGCACATCGTAGCAGCTTGTTTTCAGTGGCCTGAATTCTTTTTATGTGGCTCTTTGCCGCGAAACCCCAGGCAACTGATCCATAAGTCAGTTGATGCCTAGCAACGGCTTTGATTATCTTCAATTTTGTCTCTTTCGACATGTGGCTTCTTCTTCCTATTAGAGGGTAGAGTCTATTCATCGATTGCTTGTTTGATATGACTTTTCCAAGTAAGTCTTTTGTCAAGCGTTTTTCCTAAATATTTGGCTTCATTTCTTCGCCGTCAACTTCTAGATTCGTCGTGGGTCGCAGTCTTCTCTTCTGCAGTAATATTGCTTGGCTCTTTTGTCCATTGAGCTTGATTTTCCACTTTATGCACCAGTCATTCGTTTCGTCAATCGTTTCTTGTAGAACTCGTTCTATTACTTCTGGGTTGCGGTGTCGAGTTGCTATGCCTGTGTCGTCAGCATATAACGTTAGCATGGTTCTTGGATTCTTCGGAATATCATGAATGTATATGTTGTACAGAAGTGGCCCAAGTACTGACCCTTGGGGTACTCCAGCCTCTATTTCTCTTGTTATGCAGCATTCTCCTTCCACTTTCACGTAAAATCTTCTATTTTTGAGATAATTCCTGATCAACTTGCATATTTCGATCGAATATCCAACACATCTCATCTTATATATTAATCCTTCATGCCATACTCTGTCGAATGCTCTGGCGACGTCTAGTAAAACAAGACCTGTAGCTTGTTTATTTTGGAATCCCTCTGTAATGTATTCTGTGAGCCTTAATAATTATTGCTCTGTTGAATGCTCTCTTCTGAATCCGAACTGTTCTGGTGGTATTAGTTTCAGTTTTTCGGTTTCCTCATTTAGCCTCGTGGTTATAATTCTTTCTACTACTTTTCCTAACGCCGACAGTAGACTTATCGGTCTGTAGTTTTGTGGGAACTGCTTCTCTTTGAATGGTTTATTGAACAACATGTGTTCATGTTTTCCATTTTTCTGGGTAGTCTTCTGTCCTCATAATTCCATTCGCGATATTTGTTAGAGCGGCTATATCTTTTCTAGGTAATTTCTTTAACATAACATTTGTTATTTTGTCGCTTCCGGGAAGGATATTTTGTATATCAAAGATGTATATCAGATATCAGGCAGTGAGCTATATATATTTTCATGAATGGAATTGCTCGTTTCCGAACTTGGATTATGCGGGGGAGTGTTTCCGGTGAACGTGGCATTACCGATGCATATTCAAAGGTGATGTTTCTCAGAAATCAACAAAATAAAAATGGGGAAATTTCATATGACATACAATAGATTTATGTGAGTTTGGTATTTCTTTTCGCAAAAGAAAAGGATCATTTTACTTCCAATGTTAAATCAAACTCCCAGTTCTTGTGATAGTATTCAGTAGATCGGAGAAATAACGAGTCGTTAAATCATTTTGGCATCAGGGAATCGGCTGATTGCATCAATGAATAAATCATCGTTAAGCTCTTCCACCGAAATAAATCTGTAGACTGCGGTCAGAATCCTCTAGGTCGAGTCCATCTATGTAGCTTACGTAATTCTCCAGTGTCCATTAGTAACCAAATTACGGAGGTATAATTGGTTTTCTGGTTCTCTATTGCGTCACCGGTCATTCATACGAAGAGATCGGCCACATCGTTTGGAGGAAATTGGAAACTGAACGTAATTCATGGAGAAATTTCATATCTTTCAGGCCAGAGGTTCATTACCGTTCTAGGCTGTAACTGACAGAATAACCGAAAACTCAAATTGAAAACTTCTGATATTTATAAACCTACTCTAACATAATATTATGAACTTATCGAAGTCGATCAGAGTAGTTATGTATATTAGTTATATTCTCAAGACTCTAGATCAGGGGTCGGAAACCTTTCTTGGCTGCACGTACAACGGTGTAAACATTAAAAAGACGTTTGGGTCAGTGATATTTTCTTTTAAAAACTGTCGTGTAGTGAATAAAAAAGGATTTCATGGAGAAAATACTACACTTTTAATTTTTTATTATTATATACAACTAATAAAACTCATATTATTATAAAAATAAACATAGTTGAATAAAATTCATTGGTAATCATCCACTTCAATATGAGTGGCTGCCCTGCACATTGATAAGTTGAACCGAATATGGATAAAATGGAAAAGACAATTTTTTTCAAAGATGAAAACTTCCTAGGAACTGATGCCCAACACGTCGATATCATGAGGAAATGATGATCTTCTGTTTTTTTTTTTCAAATCTTCCTGCAGTTCCTTGAATTTATACGTCCATAACGTTGAATTTTCGAAATCAATGATTTCTAAACTAAAATTTACAAAAAAAGACTGCAAATTCTAAACATTTTCTTTTATTTCGTCATCGATATTTTTTCTTCGTGCGCGTTTTTTAACACAGGAAAGAACATAAACTTTTTAGTCTTTACGTCAGTTTCAACTAATATTAATTTCGATTTAAAACCCTTATATTCATCCATTCATTTTCAGAATTGTATGGTTGTTATTTCCTTTAAGACATACGTTGAAATCATTATAATCATTCATTATCCCCGTGTCTCATGCAGCTTGATCGAGGAATCAACGCTTGATAGACGAATAGACACGTCAATTTGTTTTCAATCGATAATTCAGTCATGTAAATTCACAACATAATTCTCGCATCGAATCATAATGTTCATACGTCCGTTCAATTATTTTCAATTGCTACTTCTTCAATATATTCAGAAATGAAAAGGTTTCAATGATTTCGTTTTAGAAATCTAGTGATGGAAGTGATGAAGAAATATAATAATAATAAATTATCCTCATGTATGATGACGAAAAAAAAATAGTGAAAGAAGTAAGTAATTTTTTGATTTCTATTAAAAATAATATGAAGTCTAGTTTTTTGTCTGCAAAAAAGTGTGATAGGAAAGTTATTCAAGGAACGAACAAGTTTCAGTTCATGGTATCGAATCCGATAAAATTTGAGTTTGAAACTTATTCCACTAAAATTGATTTCCAGTGGCGTCATCTTCGTAGGGAGGGCCGCTAGGAAAAAAAATTATGGGAACTTCTCATCCTCATTTTTTATGTTCTATCGGAATCCGAGCGATTTCCCACATTTTCCGGGACACCCTGTATAATTTAATGAAAATTTGATATGATAAACAGTAGTAAGGACCTCTTAAAATACTGCCCTTAAATTTAAATTAGCTCTTTTAGTTTACCAGGGGAGAACCAAGTTGTACATTTCAATGCTTACATTTCAAACACCCTGTAGGATAAGGAAATGAAAAAACATTTTTGAATACCTTGAACATAAAGCTAACGAGAAGGTTCTGCTGTTCATTGTTGATAAAATGAACCGTTTTCGAAAAACAAAATATATTATAAAAGAGAAGTTTTTTTAATTCTATAGAAAAAATGAATTCTAATTTTTTTTGTCAGCAACAAAGGATGATACGAGAATTATTCAAGGAAGAATAAAGTTTCAGTTTATATTATTGAATTCGACAAAATTACAAAGATTCAACAATGTGTTGAAAATGTAAGCATCCTAGTCCACCCCTGGTAAACTAAACAAGCTGATTTAAATTAAAGGGCAGTATTTTAAGAGGTCCTTACTACAGTTTTTCATATCAAATTTTCATTAAATTATATTCCAGTGGCGTCATTTAGGAGGTCGGATCTCCGTAGGGAGGGCTGCTAGGAAAAAAGAAAGGAACTTGTCTTTATGTTTTATGTGAATCCGAGAGATTTCCCACATTTTCCCGGACACCCTGTATAAATATAACCTAAGAAGGTATTTGAAAAGAAGAAATATACGAATTCAGAGCATATTAATCAGTATTCAAAATTGATACAATTATACTTAGGGAGGACTCGGGAGGACTTAGGGAGATGATTCCTCGATGAAAATAAGCAGGTATAGTTCCTATAAATTTTTTCGAAATCCCTTCCGAGACTCAGCGTTTGGAAGGCGATGACGAGTTGACAGTTTTTAATTTTTTTTTACGGGTTCTAAAAAACACGGAGTCATGAAACTATACATAATATGAAGATGTTACTCACACAATTTTTTTAAATTTCATAACTTCATTATTAGGGGTTGAACAACCCCTTATGATTTTCCCTCCAAAATTTTTTTCGTGGGATAGATTTTCAAGAAATAAAATTCTCTTATGGTTTCCCATTCAATTCTTCAGAAAAAAAAGTCTGTTGCAAAATTTTGATACAGTCGATACTTTCCTCGGAATAAATAAAAACTTACAAGCAGTATACGAAGGTCTATGAGGCAGAGTTGATGCATGTATTTCAGCGGGAGGTAGTCATTCTATGGAACACTTATACAATAGGAGCGTTCGGCCAGTAAACTCTATAAGCACTTTTTGTTCCGTGTCGTTCGGGCTCGAAGTTTCAGAACAAAAAGTGTCAATAGTTGTCGTTCGTTCTAGACGGAGTGGAGTTTTCGGAATCAACTCTATGAGCCCCAGCTCCCAAGGTGGGGCGCGAAACGAGTTTGTGTAGAAGTAGGGTTATGAGACAAACCATGAAAAAACAACTTATAAACAAACTATTCATAAAACTGTAGAATTTCCGTTTAATCCACACTAAGAATTATCTATTCATATACATTTTCGAACAAATTGCATTCAAATTCAAATTTTTCCCATGATTTTTGTGGTTGACATTTGTCATTCGTTCATTCAAAAATTGCCAATTTGTACAAGCTCCATTAGCCCCATAGACTTATAAATAACATGGACACCGCATGTGAGAGAGAAGTCGGTTGGTTGAATAAGATGGAGAGTTTGTGGGCAAGCTGTCAAAAGGTTATAGAACACAAGTTTATGCGAAAATTTTCTTCAATAAATTTTAAACAAGCTTCCGAGAAGACACACAGAAATTCCATAGCATTCCTTCGAAATCAATTATGTCAAAAAATATGTGAGTTTTAGTCAAAAATAGATGTAATGAGAATAATAATCAACGTATCAACACCTTGTGGGCAACGTCTGCGTTAATATCCATCATATGATTTTGACATTGCCCACACGGAATCAGTTCATCTCTTTCTTGTTCGATCAAAACGCATAAGCCCTTCTCTCTCTAATGCATACAACCCCTCGATCTACTGAAAAGTCACGTGACAGTGAGTCCATGTATTATAAGTCTATGATTAGCCCTAGCTGATCTGTGATAAAACTCTAGTTCTACTCGCTCTGTACCGGTGTTTACTGGCCGAACGTAGTCAATGAAATGGAATGAACAGTACTCAGAACTACTCGTAAGTTTTTATTTATTCTGAGAAAAGTATCGACTGTATCGAAATTTTGCAAGGGACTTTTTTTCTCCAGAATTGAATGGGAATCTATAAAAGAATTTTATTTTTGAAAAATCTATCCCATGAAAGAATTTTTGAAGGAAAATCATATGGGGTTGTTACTTACAACCCCTAATAATAAAGCGCAATAAAGTTATGAAATCTAAAAAAATTGTGTGAGTAACAACTACTTAGTGCTTCATATTATGTACAAATTTATGACTCAGTGTTTCTTAGAATCCGAAAAAAAAATTAAAAACTGTCAACTCGTCATCGCCTTCCAAAGGCTGTATCTTGGAAGGTCGATTTCGAAAAAAATTTATAGGAACTACCCCTGCTTATTTTCATCGAGGAATCATGTCCGTAAGTCCTTCGCATTTGTTTACAGACATCCTGTATTTCCAATTTGTTAGGGACATAAATAAACAGCAGTAAAAATTCAAATTATCTTCAGTCGGTGCATAGATTCACCTATAATAGGTCTAAGGATAATTCTTTATTTTCACTACCAACCTGAATTCCGCAACACAAAATCTCAGCTTATGGACTATTACCGAATTTTATTCGATTTTCCATAGCCACTCGAGATGTTTATCATTCTTCAATAATCTTGAATAGACTATATTTTATTGGTGATTTTTATCATCTTCGTCATCTTGGAGATTTTTATAGCTGATTTATCGTGAAATGTTTTTCTTTAAATAGTCCTACTTTCTTCAAAAACGCCCTGTATAATTGAAATTAATCTCATATTCGAAATTCGACATTATTCTAAAATAAATCGTTCAAACACTCACCACATCTCCTTGCGGGTCTTCTCAACGTAGAAGGCGCCCTAACAATAGTGGGTCTGACAACAAAAGTGGCATTCCTTTTACGGGAAATACCGGTGGACTTTTTCCTCTTTACCGGACGAGGTTTCGCTCCCGAGGATGGTCTCGGGACGTAATCGTTCCTTTCACTATCACTACGACTATAGATAGAGTCATCATCGGAGTCGCTCAATAGACGCGCGGTCGCTTCTTCGCTGGCCGGCGAGAATGCCTCGTCGTCTCGTGAGCTGTTCCTCGAAACGACACCATTGTCAGAGCGTCCATCTTCCCACAGTTCCAGGTCTAGATCGCCCGGTAGGCTCTCATAAAGATCCTCGTCCGTCGTGGGGTCTATGCCGACGTACACGCTTTCAGCGGGGTTTAAATTCCTGATCTCGCACATTTCAGCCTTGAACGATTTCTTTCTTTTCATCGAGGCTCTCCTCCTTTCCGGAGGTACGAAAATCATGGGGTCCAACTTGAGGAAACTCAACTGACGCGGACGTCTACCCACCACCACCTGGTAGATGTCGTTTCTGCAACTCCTCCGCTTATTGCCTCTGCTCAGCTTCCCCTTCTTCTTCCTGCTGCTCTTTCGTCTGACAGAACTCCTTTTGGTTTCGAAGAAACTAGTCCTCTTGAAGTAACCGTCGCGACTAACTGATAATTTGGGTTTCGGTTGCTTGTTGAAGAATCCCGAAGTCTTGAAAGGGGAGTTGAAGTCTCCGAAACGGGACGTTGGCACTGAGAACGACAATCCGGAGTCTCGGCTTGAAAAGAGCCCGGTGGAATTCGTGGTAGCACTATTCGAAGAAGACGTCCTGCTCACTGAAAACACTTGTTTCTTCTGCAAACGATTCGAGACAACCCTGCTGTCTTTCATGTCCCGCAAGGCGCTGTCTAAAGAGTTATGAGCTGGAGGATTGGCATTCGTCTGGTTATTCCTAGGTATGTCCAAACTTCTTGGAGACATCACTCGAGGCGCGTCCATCCAGATTCTTCCTAAACTTATGGATAGTGAACACATCTCCTCATTTCCAGAATCGGATGGCATTAGCGATGGCAAGCGGTTGACTTTCGTTTTATCCCTCATCAAAGGAGATTTCTTGATGTCTACAGAATCACCCCACGGAAACATCTCCACAGCTGAATCATTACTTTCCTTACGTTCAAGGATACCGGCGTGAGACAGTCTTCTTCTAGGAGAAGGGGATGAAGATATTTCTTCGATAACAGGAGGTGGAAGACTGTCATCGGAAGCAGGTACATAAATCACGGTTCTTTCGGACCCCTTACCACCGAAACAGGTCAGTGAAGGATCTTTCACTTTCGACCTTTGTGGTTGAATATTTTTGCTGGTTGGGGGAGTTTTCTTCCTAGGTAGTTCCATGTAGGTGTTCTGAATCGGCTCATCTCGATTTACTTGAGTCGCGGAATCAACTTTGCAAGTCGCCTCAAATATTTTCGACAGTTCTTCTTCCGGGACTGTTTGAGTGGCAACTTCTAACTTTGACAAATTCTTCTTTTTGCCCCGATCCAGGTAACTTTTCCGGATGGATATCCTCTTGAAGGATTCGCTCCTTCTGAATCCGGAGTCATCCTTCTTCTTCTTCTTTTTGCCACCCACCAATCTTCGGAGATTCTCGAAAGATAGAGGTCTCATTTCGAGGTTTCAGGTTCCTTCAGTCTTTAATATGTGCACAGCTTCTGACTTATGACTCTTCATGGTAGGTTTCTTAATCTTCATACCATTGGAGGGTGGGTCCAATATGGACGAAAGTACGATATTTTCACCTAAAGTATCGAACACGTGTTCAGGTTCAAATTATTTTTCACTAATTGTGAAGTGAGTTGAGCTAAATAAATATCCACTAAGTTGATAACTTTCGAGACTTATCGGTACCAACAAGAAAAAAAACGCACGAATATATCTAATGATGATATTAACATTTAGAATAAAGGAGTAGGAATATTGAAGCCGAAGTTTAGTAGGCCCAGTTAAAACTTAATCTCTCATCAATTCATTCAGAACGAGTTCGGTTTGTAATCGTCTTTTCGGGAGGTATCAATCTATTCGCAGAAAAAAGCACGTACGATAGTATTTCACGTAAGCGGGTCACAGAAGTCCCTTTAATTTTAAAGCTTTTTTGAACCCAACAAAGCTCCAGTTTCATAATCAAATTTAAAGTCCAATTAAGCTCAATGGTTCCTTCACGTCCAGTTTCATAATCAAATTTGAAGTCCCTTTGAACTTGAAGATTGGTTTTATTTCAAGGGTTAAAAAAGCTTTAAAATTGAAGAGACTTTCGTCCAGTAGCTGGAAAGTCTGTTAAATTTAATGCTCCATTAAAATTTTAATCGTCCATTATTCCCTTCAAGGATTAGTTCAAAATTTTAATGGGGCATTAAATCTTAATGGACGGTCTGCAAGCTTGAATGAACTTTAAAATATTCGCAAAATATAGGTGTGTATACTCCATTCACATTTATTTTAGCAGTCGGTTGGCCATGAAATAATTTTCTCAAGTTTTTGTAAATAGAACGGAGTAAGGTTAGCACTCATGAATTGTCGTTAATGTCATAACGCCGTTGCCACAACTAATATCAATTTTTATTACAAAAATGCCGAAAGTGATCAAAAAAAGAGACAGTGTTTCGGGAAGTGCTATTTAGAATTCAGGTCCGCTCATTCAAATAGTTATACCCTGATATTCTAAAATCCACAATACGTCAGACGGTAGCGAACAAATTCAATGTAACAGAATTTATATAATGTTTCATCTGAATCTAAACGACTTATATTTCAGCTGAATAATTCCACAATCAAAAAGATTGTGAATGAAGAAGATGACAAAGAATTTTCTTCAATTGGGATACCCAAAAAAGTGGTTTCATTTGAGAATTTTATGTTTGAGTGAATTAATGCGAAAAGTTTACTACAGGATTTTCGATGAATGTCATCGTAGAATGAGTTCCAGAAAATTTATTTTTCTATTTTTCATTTGACTTGTTCTATACATTGTAAATGTTTATGTTCGTCACATATTTTCTGAAGACATTCGACATTGTGATAAAATAACAGAAACTTTTATATAGAACGGGCAACATAGCGTTGATTTAAAACCCAAAAATGTTTTGACAAGCTTCATAACCCCACATTTTCGTACTATACAGAGTGAAATGTATCAAATTTCTATGGCCAACCGAGTGCTAAAATAAAAAAATATTTCTATGTTGCCTATGGCTCAATAAATACCTAATGTCAAATGTGACGAAATCGATGAAATATCGAAATTTGACATTTAGTGAACCATAGATATATTTTGCTTAGAGCAATTTTTAATAAAATAGATTGAAATAATTATAAAACTACCATTAAAATCATTCGCTGCTCTCGGAAAAACCGGAAAATGACAAGTAAAAAAGAAAGTCAGAAATGGTATACACTCCTGTGTATACCATTTCTGACCTTTCTTTCACGGCGGGTTGGCCATAGGTTGGATGTGAATGCAGCTCATCTAGCTCTCACTTTTTCAGAAAAGTTGCTTTCTGGATTTCGGCCTTAATTTTCGATATCCATAACTTAAGAATGAGTAGTCCGGTTTTAATGAAATTTTGTGGTTTCGTTGAATTTTAATAACCCTTCGAGATGGCACATACAATTTCAAGCTTATCAGGACCATCTTCAGGGTACTGAGATTTCTCTTTCAAATATTAAAATCTATATTTTCTGGATCAGTTCAAAAACTTTGCTTTTAAGAACTGAAAAAGGGTAGTTTTGAATTTTTTCAAACTAACTATAAAATATGTCATTGATTTTTTTATTATTTCCTAGCTAAAGAATTATTACTATCAATAAAATGAATGCCTGTAACAAACCCCAGCATTCTTCTCTGATCTTTACAGACTATTTTATGGTCTCGATGTCTATCGATTCTTTATTTATTAAACCTTTCCAAAGAAAGACAGGAATGCTGGTATCATAATAGGTCTATAGAAAGTGTGAGTAGGGAGTCGACCAGTTTGCTGGTAAAAGCGCCCACCTATGTTTCAATCTTGTATAACGTTGGCGCCCAAACGTAACCTTCGGCTGCCCACACCAGCTTCGCTTTTAACATAATCGAATTCAATATGAATTTCTTCGAACGGCTTTTGTATGGGTGTGTCGTGTCTACGCGGATTATGGCCCGATGAACAAGGATTTATAACTTCGGAAAATTTACCTTTAGCAATTCATCTAGCATAAACCAAAATTTACGATTGAATTCATTTTGAACAGAAGACGGCTTCATTTCACTTTCAATTGATTCAAATAATTTTTTCTGGGAGAAAACAAAAAACTCAAATTTTTTTCTTTTCAAAATCTTCGACTTATTCCTTCGAAATTCAGAGAGGAAACATCGCGAGTGGGGAAAGCCGCCTTCAGTTTTGGTTTCGCATTGAGTATGGAGAATGTGGACCTCTGGCTGTGTTCGTGAAGTTAGCACCCACTTTTTCGAAAATGAAAAAATTTTTGTTTGCATTCGTTAGTAAATATTTGTAACAACAAAATTTTCGTTTGTACCTCAAAGGTATTAGTAGAAAAACACCGCATTCCGCTGGGTGCTAACTTCACGGGAACCCACTGTTCGATTTTTCGCGAAAAATAATGTACAGTTGGAAAGTTCATTTTCGAAAATGAAGATAATTTTTTTTGCATTCGTTCGTAACTCGTTAGTAACTATTAGTAACACAAAAATGTGGGTGCTAACTTCGCATTTTGAGGGAGTCATTTTTCCAATATAGGTTAGGTTACAAACAAAAATTTTTGTGTTACAAATAGTAACTAACGAGTTACGAACGAATGCAAAAAAAATTATGTGGGTGCTAACTTCGCATTTTGAGGGTGTCATTTTCCCGTTATAGGTTAGGTTACAAACAAAAATTTTTGTGATACAAATAGTTACTAACGATGAACTTTCCAACTGTACCTACATTATTTTTCGCGAAAAATCGAACAGTGGGTTCCCGTGTGCGGTGTTTTTCTACTAATGCGGTGTTTTTCTACTAATACCTTTGAGGTACAAACGAAAATTTTTGTGTTACGAATAGTTACTAACAAGTTACGAACGAATGCAAAAAAAATTATCTTACCCCTATTACAGCGAAAGTAAATATATTGCAACTCAAATGTAAAAAAACTAAACTAAACAAGGGAACTTCGATTTCTTTCATTCTTTGGTGATTTCTTTGTGGAAATAACGTAAATAATAATATACTGTGTAAAATCGGCATATTTCCTGCTGCCAATGCGCCGCTTGTATCTATTCGGTATTGTCCCAAGTCACCCTAAACAACAAAATAAATGAATGAGATCCGTGTTGCCGTTTGATTTGTAAACAATCTTGTTTAATAACATATCTAATATCCCAATATCCCACGTATCCAGAAAAAAAATTTAACATGCACAATGTGAAACACATGTACTGGACACTAGAAAGTATAAGGGCCATAAAGAATCGCTTTAACCCTCCTAAATTCAACAGGAATTAATTGAACTAACCGAAAAGAGGCTACACACTCTTATAAGTTTGTCCCTTCATTCATAAATGGTAAGAAACAAAGAAATCTGCAAGGGGGTAATGGGGAATTCTCCTCAATTTGGGTTATCACTGCATATGCAAGTTTAAACTGAATAAGTATGAGTTCCATACATAATTTTTTCAAATTCACCGCGGAAACTATTCAAAATCATCCTTCAAATATGGGTTTTTAAAATTTAAATTGCGGAGTTGAAGATTTGGCAAGACAATGAAAAGAACAATGTCCGATCAGCTTGTTTATAAAATAACAGCTGTTGATCTACAGGCGCGTACTTACTGGAGAGCTTGAACTGCAACCGGCCATAAAAATCCCATAAAATTTTACGACCTTCCTCTTTCGTCGCAGACTTCATAGACAGCCATCTTTGTCTATCTCATCAAGATAATGCATTTGTTGTCCTTTATTATCAAGGCATATTTCAGTCGATGTTGCCAGCTTGCGCAATTCTCACAAAACGCTTTAAACTTTAAATACCCATTTTTATTTTTTATTTTTAAGTGCTTAAAATAATTTTTTTGGGGAAACGGTTGAAATGGTTATTCCAAAAATGTGACGTTTCAAAGATATTTCATAAAAAATACTTCATTTTCGTCAGAAGGAGTATTCCCTATTGTCCCAAGTTACAGGACTATCCCAAGTCACCCGAATCTACAGGTATTGCTCATTTCTACACACTAATATACAGGGTGTTCCTGAATTGGAGGTAAAAACAAAGAGGTAAGTTTAAGAAAAAAAAGTCCCATAAACATGGGATCGCAAAAGTTTCGCTTTCGAGATAAAGGATATTGAAGTTTGAATTTTTTCCAAGTTTTTCTCGTCATAGTATCTACATTTCACAAGATATTCCACTGAAATTTGGCATAGATATTACAATTGAGAGTTTACACCCTGTTACATGGTAATTTCGATAGCAAATCCACAGGGTGATATTTTTTCTGGAACACTGTTCCATGTTTTCCTCCAAGACTTTTTTTTTGGTGAGCCACTGTTAATTTGAAAAAAATGTAAGCAGAAGCTTTGTTATACTAAACTTTGCAATCTCTTGTAGTTTCGTTGAATCTGCTACGGATTTCGAGAAAAAAACGATTCTCTCGAAATCCTAAGAAAAATAAATTGTCATAAAAATTAAGCTAGTAAACTGTGGTGAATAAATCAATTGTTAGTTTTCTGTCAGTTCTCTTAATTGTAATATCTATGCCAAATTTCGGTGGAATATCTTGTGAAGTGTATATAGGATGAGAGATTAACTTCAACACCTCTAAAACGCTCGAAACGCTTGCGATCCCATGTTTATAGAACTTTTTTTTGCCTATCGCTTTCAACGGATTTTTACATTCAAACAAACGCCAAACAGAAGTTTTTCAGCATAATTGTAAATCGAATTTCAAAACCTTCAAAATGATGAATCACTATCTATTGCCAGGGGATACCACAAATAAAAATAGCTTCATATTCATTTTATTTCCGATCATAATATCATGATGCTCTACAAAATAAACGAATACTCTAGTTTGAATGTTGTTGAATATCGTTTTATCTTCGAATTTATTCGAATATGATAAACGTACCACTATCCTTTTTGACGTCCAAAACTCACAGACAGAGTTCATTGAAATCATCGTTGGAATTTTTGTTTGTTCAATCTCATTAATAACATCTATTTCAAAAACTGGTTAGAGGACATCGACAAGTCTATAATTTTATTGCTGACAAAAACAACTGCTTTCAGGATACTGGCAATGATACACAGAACTTCTCTGTAACGTAACCCTCGAATATTCACATATTATGAGTTCGTTGATTTCAAATCCATCATTTCTGAAGTACACACCGGCAAAAAAACTCGGCTACCTAAAATTTTGGTGAAGTTGGCTGTCCAAGAGCTTTCGTAATTTTTCATCGATTTCAATTGTTTCTAAGCTGAATTGTACATATTTGAATTCTTTGTTATTGAAACAAACTCCGGAAAAGTTTTCGAAAAATGTTATAGCTTATTTACATAGGGTGAAAAAAAACCATGGATTAAGGTCAAATTTCTTAACACCCTGTGAAACAGTTCGGGAAATTTGTAGAGATTACGCTCGGTTTATCACCATCCCGAGCACCATCCTTTTCGCCATCATTTTTATTTCACCTAGATATCTTGATATCTTTTGAATATACATGTAGTAATATTTTTATTTTCAGAATTATCATCATACATGATAACAAAATGAAATAATGTCACATGTCACAAATATCTTTTGCAGACTTCATGAAACCTGCTGTCTTCAATGAATCCATCGACTTTTTTGGGGAAAAAAACTGCTTCCTCTCAAAATGAAAATAATTTTTGGACATTGATTAAGTAATTTTTTTATTCAGAAAATCCTAAATAACTCTGGAATTATTCATTTTAGGAACATTAACATGTTAGAAAAATATCATTATTTTTCTCCGCAGAATCCAACGCAATCATAAAAAAGGGTTCTCATTTGAAAGGAAAGTTTTGGGCATATCTTGATCCCAATCTTTGACACAACATTTGGAACACCCTGTGACGAGTTTTTCAAAATTCAGGAAGTGTACAATATTTCCACATTCTTCCACTAACATAATACTGAATACGCATATCTCCAATTTTTTCCAGTTTTTTCTCAATATTTTGAAACGATTGAAACGATTTGAACAGTAATATATTCAGAATGAAATTCTCTATAACAGAAACGAGAATGTAGAAAAAAATTTTTGGAATAATTTATTTTCATTCTTTGTATAACTGAAAGTGCTCAAGCTTCAAGAATATTTTAGATCAGTAGATAATGTCGAACAATATCATAATCCCAATTTTCAGATTTCAAATAGGTCCAGTTATCCAGAAACGTCTAATAGGCCCTCGAACTTGGTACACCCTGTATTGCGGTTTTTCATCAATCAATGAAATACATCTATTTTCGCACCACTATGGACCTAGTTAATTGACAATGTATAGTATGTCCACTATTCCACGAACATAACATGACATGTTTCGGCGAGAAATGTTATCGGGGAAAATCTTTAGGCTAGGAAATCTTTAGGTTCAGCAATCAGATCAATGCGTTGGCCTAATTCGTGATCCGCGATTCAAATCTGACGAAACTTAAAACGTACAAGATCTGGAGGAGAATCCCCATGAATAATAATTTTAATCAGATTTCCGAACAAAGTTTGAAGTATATAAGCGACAGAATTTCTAGATCTACTAATTCGGAATCTAAGATTGAAACAAAGTTGAAATGGTGCAAAAATTGTTGCACCCAGTACACCTTCCTTTACCCGGTGAAAATCGCCAGTTTCTAGTTGAATTGAGTTTTTAAGCTTTCTTCTATCTCACTGTACAAGTAAAACATTGTTTCGAAATATGTATATTCAATTTTTATTAAAAACACCTATGTGTTTATATAAGGTTGGGAAAAAGAAATCCATTATCTTTTTCAAGTAGATGGTTGTAGTGATGGATATCTTGTTAAGTATTCATCGAACAATTTCAAATCTATGCTCGTGACATTCCGAAAAAAACAATTTCCTTGCTGTTTTTTGTTCGGTCTATTAAGTTGTGAGTAACAGTGTGATGAAAATGGAAGTCAACAAAAAGAAAATTTCACCGTTTTTCTTTTAAGCCCGTTTAGCACAGAGTACACCGTGGGTCAACGGTTGCGTTTTATTTGCAAACTCGGGTTAACTCTGTTGTGTTATTTTTGACATCAAGCGTTACTACACTACACGCCTTCCTGCAAAACGAACGAGGTAGTAGAAAAACAAATCTTACATTAGTTTGTCTATGTTCAAGACCTCACTCTACAGAGGCACCAACTGGTGATAACAAAAACGGTAGCCCTCATTCACATAAAAATCGTGAGCAGTCGAATTTTTATCTGCGAAGCCTTGGCCAAAATGAATGAAATCGACATATTTCTTAAACGGGTTGCAACTCTGGGATGGAAATGGGTGACATACGACAACACTTTGCAAAATCATAGTATACAAAGCATGGCTAAGCAGCAAGGTCCAGTAAGGTTCCGCTATCCATTTGGTGGGACTGGAAAGGAATAATTCTTGTTCAGTTACTGGCACTGAATTCAGATCTCTACGATTTGACCGTTTGAAGCTAGTGATTCACCAGAATTAGCCAACAGAAGAGGCGTTGTTTTCTATCAGCATAACACCAGACCCCACGTCTATAGTGACTCGCCAGAAACTCAAGGAGGTTGGATGGAAAGTTTTGATACGTTAACTATAGGTACTTTCGTTTGCATAAAAAGTGTAGCAATTTTCTACACTCGATTCAGTATTCGTTTGCTGATTGAATTTACACCAGGGTCCTGTAGCGTTCCTCGAACAACTGAAGAATAGGAGAATCATCACTTGGAAGACTGGACCTGGTCGAAAGGCCCTCCCAGTCAAAATCAAGATTTGGCTATTATTAATTTGAGTACTGAAGGCATTTCTAAAGACGAGGGTGATCCTCCACCAAGATCAGCAGAAGATTTTTGACGCAGAGATGATATCCCTCCCAATGCAATTAAAAAACAAGTTATGTACCTATGATTATTTTTTTTTTCTTCAGTCATCATCAAGTCTTGAAATAAGTTTGGATGAAGGCTTTATTATTCGCCTTTTTTCTCGTTTTCTGCTCTGTTTCTTTGTTTCAGATATTATTTCGAAATGGAAAGAGGATAAAGAAATCTTTATGTCAGTGGAAAGGAAGCCCTTCAGTATGAAAAGCTTATTCTGTAAACAAATTTGTCATCACTATACTTCTCACGGGGAGACAGGGTTTTTTTACTGAGGCTTTTCCCTAAGCTCTTGTATCATGCTCTAAATTGTATGGTACCCCGTTACACTAACCTTTGCTAAAACTCATACATATGCTATATTGTTTGATAACTAAAAATGTGTTGCTGACATTCAAAAGAATATATATATATATATATATATATGTATATATATATATATATATATATATATATATATATATATATATATATATATATATATATATATATATATATATATATATATAGATTTGTTCGACCGCATATACAGACCCAAAACGGTATACTCGACCGACTTTTCAGTCCAAAAGTGACGTTGTCAGACCCGGCTCCGGGTCTGGTAACGTTCGACCATAGAATCGTTATAAGGGGGGTTAGGGGATGCTAGGGGTGAATTTTCAGGTGGGTCTGAAAAGTCGGTTATACTCGTTATTATATACAAAAAACTTCAGGGTTTGGCCAGTGCGAGGGCGCTTCGAGCGACATGAACTTGATGTATATAATCCGCATAGTTGACCGACGCATCTAGTCCGAAAATTTGGCAACGCTGCAGTTGAAGAGCTTGAGAATTTATTTTGTCATCTTTTCGATTTATACACCTCAAATGTACTATAAGAAAACTTATACGATCCCGGTATGATGAACAGTCGTCATGAGACATATTCAATGACGATATTTTGAATTGAATTGAAGTGGTGTTATTGGATTCTTTTCGTATACGAACTATAATAGCACACGTATGGAAACTTATACAAGCCCGATTAAGTGAAGTGAGGCGACCTAATTTCAGGAGCACTGGCACATTTAGGATCCTATGCACAAAAATTGTATTTTCACCACACCCTACTTGACCCTCTGTCGTGTTTACGAATTTACGAATTTCCTGAACATCATTGTAGTTATATTTGGTTGACTTGACAGGAGCTCTTTTGCAGAAATTTTTCAGAAGATCAATATACAAAAGCAATGGAGATTTTGTACTCCTACCACAGTGATAAAAAGGTTTTTTTCAGTATGAAGTCCTTATATTCTTGAAAAACTATTCTTGAAAACTCTATCTCTGGTATTCTTCAGCAACTTCATTTTTGTTTGAATCATAGAGATGAAATATTGGAAATTACTCGAGTATCCCGAACTAACAATTGGAAATTTTCAGTTCAGGAGGTGGAAGGGTATTCCTCAGTCAAACTTTCAATTTAATCATTTATAAATAATCAACTATGTAGTGGCAAAGAGTACAGGGGAAATAAAAATCCTTAATGAGATGCCGACGTTTCGACCTTTATTTCTGGTCTTTTTCAAGGCTATTCATATGGATTATCCCTCATAATATTCTGAGGTGGACATAAAACTGTGTCGTCAATTCTTTTAAAACTCAATATAAAGGTCCATTTGTCAATAGATAAAAATTATTCAAAATCTTTCATTTCCTACAATAAACAACTAAACCAGACTCCGTATCATTTATAAAAATACACATAAAAATTATTATCAATTCAGAGGACTTTCAGTTACACGATTGGATTTCGCCTATAGGTACAAGTTAATTTACAGAGTGATGTGATACGTAATATAAGTTTAATATAGATATTTGAATTAGCTTGAGCTGAAATGAACAGATGATATAATATACCAAAATAAATAAAAACACCTAAAAACTGTCTCTCACCAATTTATTCTACAAGAACTACCGGTTTCGGGATGACTAATCGCATCCCATCTTCAGGTTCCAACACCAGAAACGCTGTTATGAGCCTCTGGACTTTAAAAACCTACTGGGATGTCAATAATTCTGGAAAAGACCATAGTGATTTTTCAAATTTTGACATTTAAATTGACATTATCGGGAACTCATCTATGTCTTGAAATTTTTACTTCTCGTAACTAGTAAATTATTTCGCAACTGTTGCGATAAACTGGAATTAAATACCTTCAGTGACGACTGAGACGATTTAAAAGGAATTTGCGAGGAACGTTTGACTATTGACGGCAGAGGGTAGAGTAGGGTAAAGTTAAAATTATTTTTTTTCTTGGCGAAGATCCTGACTTCATCGGACGTTTATAGTTTCGCGGACGTGTGATAATCTAGTTTGCATACGAAAAGAATTCAATAACACCACTCAGATTCTATTCAAAATATTGTGATAACTTTTTCTTTCAAGGTGTTCCAGACATAAAAATCCAAAAGCGTAAGGTCGGGGCTTCTTGTTGGCCATCTTACCGGACTGTACCTTCCAATCCATTGCACCCCAAAATATTCATTCCCGTACATTCCGGCTATTATGAGCAGGGCAGCCATTTATTTGAAACCAGACATTTTCTCCAATATGTCTGTCAAGATGCTTTGGATCAATCGGATCGGGAAATATTACTCGTCCGAAAGTTCATTTCTCATTACTGCCAACCACACGTTGACCCCCAACTCATGTATGGAAAAGAGAAAACTCCCATGCGACCATGGTTTCTCATTTTCAACATGAGTTGAGGGTCAACATAAGATGGCCACAAAGAGGCTCCGACCTTACGCCTTTGGATTTTTATGCCTGGAACACCTTGAAAGGAAAAGTTTATTAACTTAGCTTTCAGACTCGAGAGGTCCTGATCGAAAGAATAACATTGTGTTATGCTGAAATGCGTCAGAAACTCCGCAGGGTTGCAGATTCACTACAAAAATGATGTATAAAATGTATTGAACAAGGCGGTGGCATTTCGAGCAATTATTACGAGTTTAAGTACTAGTAGTAATTTGTTTTCTTTACATGTTTTCATAAAATCTATATCATTAAAATTTAGTTTATTCATTTGGGTTATTTGATTTTGCAGATAAATTCATGATTTCCATGTAAATAATTTTAATATTCAATCATTCAATCAAATTAAGGTTTGGAATGTGTCGAGTTTTTCGTTGTTATCTTGTTAGCCATTATATTCATATGTTAACCGTATATTTCACAACTGGAACCGTCTCCCTGAATGCGTAGTGCGATCGACCTCGGTAAACGGTTTCAAAAACAGTTATGACAGGTAGAAGTCCTCTCTGTGAGGAACTGTGGTGTTATATCTAATTTTGTTTTCTTTTTTGTATATGATATTTCAGTTTTGTATTTTTCGCTTTCATTTTCATTTATCCACACAGTTTATGTATGCATGTATGTAATCTATAACAATTTTCTCATTTTTGTTTGTGTTATTTCAGTCTTTCGCATTAATGAATGATTGTACATATCGAGGAAAGCTATTACGATTATTCTGGTTTTAAAGTTTGTTTTGGAATATTTCACATCTCATACCTATTCATTGACGCGATATTTATAGGAATGAATTAGATTTTTCTGTTTTTTATTTCAATTTGGAAAATACATTAGAGGAGGAATTCTGGGCTTGGCACGGACTTCTTGGAAAGTGAAACAATTATTTTCAATTCGACTTACAGGATGATATGATGAAACTGAACACGTTGAATTAGGTGTGATGAGTCTGGCTCTGGAATATTAAAATAATTCATATTTCGCTCTCTAGATCTCAATTTTTGTAAACAGTGTTTCAATAAATTTTGTTGATTTTTGTCTCATTTTTATGATAGTTGGAGTACTTGCACGAATTTCAGGAACCCCCTTATAGATTTCAGAAGGAAGCTAAAAATTAATTTTTCATATTTTATTACAATCATTTTATGTATACAGCCTCTCAAGGTTATGTTATTAATGGATCAAAATTTGGGAAGAATCTGTTAAAAAGGAATTTGCTTCATGAGAATATTGAGACAATACTTCTTTCTCAACAAACTCACACATATATGAATTTCTACCGTAACACCTACTTTTTCGCGTCATTTTATACATCGAAATTGTCGGCTCCAGTCCCGTCAGACTGGCAACAGCGCCGGGATCGTGAACGTTGGCCATATTTACCGCTGGAGTATATGTGGGATTGTAAAGTTGGTGCAATGTCTCGGGTTTGGAAAATATTATCGATTATGCTACTTTTTTAAATGAAGGAATTCTTTTCCCCTCTAAGTGTGCCTAAGGAGTTATAATTCTCATTAACGTTATTTCATCATATATACTCGAAGAAAACATTCGGATCATGTGGGTCTCAGGTCGCCTTAGAAACGTATCGGGACTGGAAACGTCTATTGGACAAATATATATATATATATATTTACACCAGTGTAGAGGAGGTGTAGTTTATCTACATATATAAGATGGGCATTATGACTTTTCCTTCAAATTATAAGTAATTGAACAGCATTGGTTTGGAAAAGTGTACGCAAATTCACGTTGAATAAATGAATGTTTTGGATCGATCCGATTTCGATTTCTGCCCGGAAAAAATTCCGTTTTCCCATGAAACATCAATAGCATTAAAAAAATCTCTTCATTATACGAGTATGTATGAAAATTACACTATTCAAGGCGTTTCAAGGTTTTCCCATGTAAAATAATACCACTTTTCATTATCTTTAATGATGTAATTTGGTATAATTTGTGTTTCATCATAACACATCGTAGTTTCTTGAAAGAAAAAATTAGAGCGCGTATTCTCCTTGAATCGTGTTTCGATCAAAATAGTAACAATGCCAAAAAGATTGAATCATAAGGGTAAAAAAATCGTTCGCGTGCGTTAGTTCGAATCTATCCGTGATTACTGGTCTAAAAACATTCCGATATAAGGATATTTATATGAAGTTATTTTTATACGCAAGGGCAAAATGGGTTAAGTGTAATAGAAAAAATATAGTTGCGCTTTAATATGCCGTAACAAGAAGCGTATTTCGTTGTTAAATCAATGTCGTGCTGAATTATTTTCACCAACCTCAGTTTTCAACAATACTTACTGTATAAGGAATAATACTGAACAAATAGCAGTGACTGAAGATATTTGAAGTTTTGTTGCGTTCGTTTATGGTCTTTGTTTAATTGAAAAAATTGGAAAATTAATTTTATAAGTTCTGAATGCTTATCGATTAGTCATGATTTTGTTCTTCTGCAATTCAAATACATATTTTTCTTTTTTAGACATGAACTCTTCCATAGTATGTCCAATATTTAATAACGTAATAGAAATAAAAACACGTTATTTTCTGATTTATTTAAATATATGATAAAATTCTCTTCATAATTTACTATAAAATTTTTACTTTTTTGGTTAACACTATTACTCATTTAATTATTATTGCATTATGGGTAATTACAGCAAATATACTAGCTGCCCCTCTACTCAAGGATAACGGAAAGCTGGGTTCAGAAAAATGATGCTACGTAAGCAATTTCAGGTGAAATCTTGATTGTTATTTGTTTTAAGTCCCCCTTGGAATCACCAATCCCCAAGAAAATTTTCAACTTTTCTAATTACAAGGTGAGTCTATGACTTGTACATATATTTTAACAAAATATTCCAGATGAGGTCAAAAGAAATACCTTTTCCTAATACCATTTTTGCCAATTCGTCTCGGTTAAAAAGATGCAGGCTGTTAAAACCATAAAATGTAATGATTTTCGGAATACAGTATTTTATTTATATGATGAATCTTCTCCTAACACATCTTCCAGTTTCTTCATTATGAATATTATGGTACCATAAAAATAACAGAAATTTAAGGAACCCAACTCTTAAAATGAAGTTGAACGCAGACTAATGAATATTTGACTATTTTGAAAAATAAAAGTAGGTATTAATATTTTCTCGTATAATGAAATTTAAACCATAATGAATGAATAATATTGGTGACGAATATCAGAGCTAATATGGGTGCTTGCACCTGACTTCGTTATTACTATCGAAAAATGGTTATAAAAATATGTATTTCTTTTGAACTCAAAAATCAACCGTTAAACTATATGTACAGGGTGGGCAAAATTCGTTGTCTACTGAGGGGATCTCCAGAACTCTAAGAGTTAGAAGAAAACGGATTTTACAAGAGAGTTTACAAGAGAATTTACAAAAGGAGACCGAGAGATCAATTGAGGAGAGATTAAAATGAGTACGACAACTTATTAAAACTATACTAAGAAGAGATATCCGAAATGGACGAACATGAAGACCCTAGCACGACAATGTGCAAGAAGAAATCAACCGATTAAGGGATAAATGGTTTATAGGCAAATGCCCGGAACCAACAAAAAGCAGGTTAGGTTTAGTGGGTCGCGAACTCAGGAGAGTGAGTAACCCCACAGTGTTCCCTAGAAATGGGTTCCTCTGGGCGAGAGATAGAGCCCCGTGTTTTCACGGTCGCAGATTCCCCCTGCTATAAAAAAAAAAAAAAAAAAAAAAAGAAAACGGATGACACATTTCAGAGAAACGAAGAATAGGGAAAACCGTAACCTCCTACGATTTTTCGTTTTTGAGTTATCCAAAAAAAATGAAATTTTGACGATCTCTAAAAGTTCTCATAACTTTTTTGTCTTTGAAGTTACAGATCTGAAACTTGAACCTTCTTAGGCGCTTTTATACGTAGAATCTACTGACAAAAAATTTTTTCCAATAAAAAAATTAAAGTTTGCCTAATAATTCGAAATGCAAAAATTATTTGAGCTCGTCAGTGGGTTCTACATAAAAAGTGCCTGTAGAAGGTTCAAGTTTCAAATCTGTAACTTCAAAGACAAAAAAGTTATGAGAACTTTTCGAAATCGTCAAAATCCCGTGTTTTGATAATTAATGACTCAAAAACGAAGAATAGTAGGAGGCTACGGTTTTCACGATTCTTTGTTTCTCTGAATAAGAGCTCGGAAATGTGTCATCCGTTTTCTTTTAGCTCTAAGTTCCCGAGGTCCCCTCTGTAGATAAGGAATTTTGCAAGCCTGTACAAATCAAAGACTCACCCAGTACGTTGGGTTCCGAAAAAAATATTTGTTATTGTGTTATAAAAAAATCACATAGGCTCTGGTTAAACCTGCATCGTGATTCCAGATTCCATTCTTCCCAGTTCAGCCTTATACACAAAAACGATGGTATTTCGAGATTTTTCAAGGTTCGAGATAAGGTTTCATTCATTCCATATCTGAATCCGTATTGTCTGACGGAAAAAAGGAAACCCGGTTTCACATTCACAAGATTCGAGATCGAGCTTTGCCTTAGAAATTTCGGAATAAATTAGGGAGGAGACAAAAACGATGTTAAGTGTTGCTCCAATCAACAAACTGAAAATCACTGATGGCAACAATGACTCTGGCAGAATTAGGTGGCACCATTACTCAGCAAAATACATGGTATATCTTATATATTCATTACTTTACATGATCAATATTAGTGATCATTCGTTGCTCATTACTTGAAGTGGGGATTTTCAAAAACGTTTCATTTTGTTCACTAGATCCATAAAGAAAATAATTCAAATCTAAATCATGACAGACATCCAAAATTCATTGAAATTCATAATTGGTATAGAAAAGAAAACTACAAAGATGAGTTCACACTGACACCTGAAAGTGTCACAATAAAAATAAATCATTTTGCTAGTGAGTATGAAACCAAGCAATAAAAATCCAGCAATGAATCAACAACTCCATATCTTACAAGAAATAGTGAGCGTAGGTATGTTCGAGGAACAAAAATTTAACCTGACCTTTTCGATCTGTTCCCGCATACAATAAGATGGAATATTTGCTGAAAATGCCCAACAAAGCAGGCGGAGAAAAATATTTGACAGATATATTCGTGCCATGAAAATACACATTCCACTTCCGCTTTCAAGGATTTGCGGCTTTTTCACACGTTCGCAAGTCGGAAGAGAGCAGAAGGAATGTTTTCGCCAGTCAGGAAGGGCCCCTGGGGAGTTGATTGTTCGAAAAATGATCGCACTGAAAGTTAGGGTTGGTTTATGCTGGCCCGTAACTTATTTCCTAACCCCATAAATGGTTTTTCGCCTGTCGGAAAATATAAAAATTTTAGATTGAAAACCGCGTGTTTCATAAAGCTTGATCGGGGAATCAACGCTTGATTGGCGAATTGACGTCGATTTGTTTTCAATCGATAATTCAGTCATGATCATTCAGAATATCATTCTCGCATAGAAATATGATGTTCATACGTCCATTCAATTATTCTCAATTATACTACTTCTTCAATATATCCAGAAAGGAAAAGGTTTCAGTGATTTCGTTTCAGAAATTGAGTAACTGTCAAAGCGTTGATCGGGGTAGAGATGAGGTCACTTTTTTTAATTTTTTAAACACCCTGTATAGGCATGTTCAAATCGTTCAGCGATTTACCTTCTTGTAAAGAGAAAACATTGTTAGATGGAAGGCAAATCTCACATCTATCAACGATCACATTTCATCGAGTTAATTTACAATAATTCAATTTGGAACATCATGAGGACTTATCGATCTTGTGACTGACTTCCTGACATACAGGGTGTCCGCGTCATGGGACAGCGGTCGATTACTCTAATTCTATCAACTTTACAAAAAAGAGTTTCAAATAAAACTTTCCTCTTTTTAAATAGAGCATCTCCTAAAATTATTTAGAACTATACAAAGTGTTTCGTTTCTTCTGCACAGCTTTCAACTTCGTTATTTTAAATAGAACACCTTATATATCTTCAAATTTTTAAATTCCTTGTTAAATTTGAATATAAGTTCAATAACACAACTATGTCTGCATTCTCAACGGTTTTCGAGAAATTTGACTTTTTATTAATATTTTGACTGTTTAAGGTACTTACATAAAGGACTATAGATCCGTCCCTATTCTATGTAATTGATTCAAATTCGGACTGTGTATAGTCAATAAATGAAACACTCAAAATTTTCTCTGTTAATAACCATTATAAGACAGGGTTCACGAAAAAGTAGATCCATTATCAAAACAGAAATTCATCAAGATCTAATATTTTTTTAATGGCAACCCATATTTTTTTCCGTTCATTATTTGAAACAACTAAAAGCCAACACAAAATGTTTAAATAATGAACATAAAAAAATATGTCTTGTCATTTAAAAAAATTAAGATTTCGATGAATTTCTGTTTTGATAATAGATCTACGTTTTCGTGGATTCTGTATATGATATTGATATTTACAAAGAAAATTTTTAGTGTTTCATTTATTGACTAGACACTAGACAAATTTGAATCGATTACATAGAATAGGGACGGAGCTATACATACCTCAAACTGTCAAAATATTAATAAAAAGTCAAATTTCTCGATGGCAATTCTCGTTGAGAATTCAGACGTGTTATCAAACTTATATTCAAATTCAACAGGGAATTCAAAAATGTAAAAATATATAGGGTGTTTCATTTAAAATAACGAAGTTGATAGCTGTGCAGAAGAAACGAAACACTTTGTATGGTTCTAAATAATTTTAGGAGATGCTCTACTTAAAAAGCGGAGAGTTTCATTTGAAACTTCTTTTTTGTGAAGTTAATAGAATTAGAGTAATCGACCGCTGCCCCATGGCGCGGACACCCTGTATAATAATAAAGGGTCTACTTCTTCTCAGCATTATAATTATCACTACGAAATAACACAAATTGTCACTCACTGAATTTTATCAGTGCAAAGTGATCAGAGAAACGATTCTCATAGGAAAACAAATTCCGTTTTTTTCATATTTTTTTTTTTAGCTTGTTCTTCGAAATTTTTTTGTCTGCAAATCGATCGAGACGGTTTTACGTTGAAACTAACACAAAGCAATTGATTTTCAGACGTGCAATTTTTTATTCGGTCAATTTAGTTAGGGTCAACAATATTTGCGATATGACAAACTTATTTCTTCAATCGCGAGTAATGATCCCTTTTCCTTATATAAAAATGACATGAGTAGGCAGACGGAACAATTTCATGGTTGTATTTATAATGAGCTCGGATATCAAGTATAATAAATGTTCCTTCGTAGATAATTGGATAATAGCGGAATCCATTAAATTTTTCCTCGTTTCATTAACCCACAAACAACAAACTCGGTTGATTTCAATGAACAATAATTATCACTTTCGATTCTCCAACATTACTTGAAGATTCATGGAAACGTTGGGAAACTATTCACGTTAAAAAAATATTCGATTGTTTGCCAAAATTTCGATTTCCATTATATATTTAATTGATCTATTTCGGTATCGTGGTAGTAACTAGAACAACAATAATTATAAACAGAGAAAGCGAAAATTTCTATGGCCACAAGTTGAATTCAGAATAAAATATTCCCATGTATTCTATGAACCAGATGGATAAACGAAAATGAATATTTGATCAATTTTCTATCCTTATAGTGAATGTATATTTTTGTCAAACTCTACATGTCTCAAAACGTAAACTGTAAAAATTTCTAGTTTGAAAAATGTCAATATTCAAAATCAAATGAATATCTCTATATTTTATACTCAATATGTATGTACGTAAAAGTGAGAAAAATTCAAACTAGAAGTAATGTAATTTTGTCAACTTTGATTGCCCGATAAACAATTTGACAGTCACTCGATTTCCAAAATGAAATTACAGAAACTTTTTCATTCCCGACTATATCGAGAAAATGCGATCAATTGAAAGTAATTGAATTGGCGTTAGTCTTCGACAGGCAGATGAGAAACCATTAAAAAATGTTATTTTTAGTTCTGACAAACAATTTTATCGAATGAAATGAATTTCTGAATATAGTTTTATATTTATTCGGTGAACCTTTCTCAACACAATATAACCCCCACGTTTTCCAATTTTCTCATTATGACCATTACGTACCATAAAAATACCGAAAATTCAAAAAACCCAACTCTTGAAACTAAGTTGGACGCTATCTAAGTTTTGTAAAATAAAAGTATTCATATTTTATCGTATAATGAGCCGTTTTCGTGTAATTTGATGTTGATGAATGTAAATATCTGTGAAATTTGAAAAATTGTGCACTTTGACCGAATGCCACTCTTTTTAAAATATCCACAGTTTTGTAGCATCACAGATTTAATTAGTTATTCTGAAGGTAATTTTGTTTTTTCAGCTCACAGCTCATTATGAAATCTTAAAATGGCTATATCATTTTATATGGGCCGAATAGGAAAAAATTGGTTTAGGAAAAGAGGGATTCTGCAGACCTCAAGAATCTACTGTTAAAATATTAATACGAGTCAAAGACTCACCCTGTATAGATCATAATTTCAAATGCAAGAATGATATTCTGAACGCTCATTACGGAACTATTTATCAATTGAATAAAATTCGATATGGAACCGCCAATCAAGTTTTGATTTCCCGATCAAGCTTTGTGAAACAGGTCCTAATTCTGTTTTGGGGAGTAGCACATAACACTAATGTTCGAATTTCGACTGGAAAAATGTGACATCTTTAGAATTTGAATATAACAAAAAATTTAGTTTATTCGTCGAAATATGATCGCAAGTCCCACTTTCAAAATTAAACATATCTGAGTTTGAAAGAAACACAGAAAACTGCAAAGCACTGAATACTCCAAGAACAATAATAATTAAAAACGTACTAAAGAATGACACGAAGTTCTTTAACTATAAGATATGTATGAAATTCAATGGATGAAATTATTCATGAATTCAGCAAAATAACCAATGCAAGGGAAGTGATGATCCGAAAATTATAACAAATACTATTACAAATTGTTCGTTGCAATTTTACATACTTCTTGAAATTCTTTTTATTTTTATTGCACCTTATTCGAAATAGATTATTTCATTTCTGTCATGTAAAGGGTGTTCACAACATTGAATTTGGACTGTCCTTGCCACATTCCAAAATTGTAATTTTTCAACTTCGAAACATCTGTGCTTCTCTTTTACTTCATGGGGTTCAAGAGAAATTGGACTGTATTAAACGCGTAATTGATTAACCCATATTCCATCAATATTTTTATGAAATAATTTCAAAGCACAATTTGTGAATTACACCGAAACTAACTAGTTTTTACTCTCTCAACCTTCCTATCAGTGAAACGCTACAGACAAAAGCAAATCTAAATTTCATCCGAGATTTCATCATTACCTGCTCCTACTGATATGATTCAGGTCTTCTAGAAAAAAATATATCGAAACCTACAGGTACTACGCCTTAACTCATTTCTTCAAGGCACCAAGAAAAAACTTGAAACGAAACCAATGGAATATAATTAGGTAACAAGTAACGGATATTACGAGTGTAACTTGGAAGTACGCTACCTCCAACAAACCATAACAGAGGTGAGTTTAACGGGTATAAATAATATAACTTCATTTCCAGACTTGATGCCGTTTCTATATTATATGAACCGATATGTTCATTACGATGGTCATAAATGCGGTTAAGCCAAAAAACGTTAAGACAGAGATCAATTCGATGAACCTTCCACATCCCCTCCATATCAGTACAGGTCGTCCTAACCAAGACACTCCAGCAGAGGGTGTTTCACATTTTGAATCGCCATTTTAAAGTAGAAACGGCATGTTTGTATTAAACAAGGTGATTTATTGAGAAATGCGCATAGGTAGAGTAAAGGTAGATAGAGGACACCAAGTTGCCTCTAAATAACCTATATTTTATGGGCCTATCTTTCATTATTACTAGAATACAGGGTGATTTAGTGATTTTTCCATTTTTTTCAATTAATCGTAACATGATTTATTAACCAAATTAAAAATTTTATAATATTTGGCTGATAGATACTTCGTCGACAAAAATAATAAAAAAGTCGGCTCAAAAAAATTAATAGGAGACAACAACACCCTGTATATCAATATTTTAAAATTTTATTAACAAACTTGGGGAGGCCAGAAAAAAAATGAGTGAAACTGATTGTATTGGGGTTTTCCGCATACAAGTTTTTCAATTTTCAGCTTCATTCAAATGTAAATGTTTCGTCAATGTCAATAGGGTGGCAGATAATTGAAAAACAGATAAATTGCCTTCCCCGAACAGTAAATTTTCTAGATTCATTCCATGAAATCATTATTAATTATTGATCCCAATTTTACTGAAATACGAGAGAATATGTCCGTTATTGGGACAAATTATTATTAACGATAATTGAGTCCCAAACAGTAATAAAATTTGAACAAATTTATCATGGCATGTGCTCATCGCACAATATTGAAAGAGAATGGAATGAAATGTTAATTCCCAAGGAATCAAAACTTTATTTTATACAAAAGTAACGTTGGAACAAATCTACATTACTGAAGTTGAATAATAATAATAATAAATTCGAGATGTAGATTTGTTGCAACCTTATTTTTGTTTGTAATGAAGCTATTCTCCTCCAAAATGGGGAGATTTACTCTTTTTTAATTATTTTTAATAGGGCGTAATGTAAGGATGAATTTACGTATACAAGGTGATTAAAAGTAGGTTATTGATTTTGAAATTTGTCCAAAAAACGGACACGCCCTCTCGTTTTCAATTAAGGTTGGTATTTAGAAATTAGAATAAAAAATTTTTATGATTCAAGCTGGAAAATAACCATTTGGGGAAAGCAATTTATCCTTTCAAATTTGTGAAACATCTGGATTTGACTCAAGCTGAAAAAATTGAGGAAACGCCAAATACATTTTATTTGTTATTTTTTCCTTTTTTATTATGTTTATCGACAGGTCTCCTGACAAAACATAGGGATCAAATAGCTTGAGGGACCCTCTACACCCTATCATAGGGTGACTCATAAGTTATAATCAATTGAAAAAATGGAGGATGTACGAGGATTTATTGATATCTAGTTAGCCTAGACCAGTTCCATGCATAAAAAAATATTGCGTTACCATAGCCACGAACAATAACTCATAATAGCTTTGTTTTGGTTCGCACTTGAGGCGGTTCCGAATCGGTTCAAAGTAGTGGAGCAGCAATGGTGTGGGAAGCTACACGCATGCTACGCGCGAGCTTACGCTGAATAAATAAATGTGCGACTGTTTTGAACCGTTCTGGAACCATCCTAAAAGCGAACCAAAACAGGCCTTATAAGTGTCAGTGGGAAGTTTAAGGTCAAAAGAGTAAACCAGAGTTACGCAATAAACTGAAAGAAAGAAGATGGCCACCGAAATTGTGAAAATCGAAAAATTGGAGTATCGAGCCATCATCAAGTACCTGTATTTAAAAGGGTTAAGATGTAAGCAGATTTACGAAGATATGCTTAATACCCTTGGTGATCAATGTCCTTCGTATGCGTGAAAAATTGGACTGCAAGCTTCAAAAGAGGTAAATTTTCTATTGAAGATGATAACCGACCGGGAAGACCAATTTCTGTTTCAGTACCCGAAAATATCGATGCAGTTCATGACATGATTTTATCAGACCGTCGAACTGGGCTAAAACGGATATCTGAAGCACTGAATATTTCATACGAACGCGTTCATCATATAGTTCACGTCAATTTGGACATGAGAAAAACTGCTGCAAAATGGATCCCCAAATGTTTGAATGTTAACCAAAAGCGTGCAAGGGTAAAAGCATCGATTTCGATCTGTGCTCGATTTGAAAACGATGTAGACTCCCAAACCGAATTGTTACTATGGATGAGACTTGGGTACATTTCTACGATCCAGAAACAAAGCAACAATCGATGGAGTGGCGACACTTTGGTTCTCCAAGACCTAAGAAGTTTCGTGTCCAAAAATCTGGTGGAAAATCTATCCAAAGGTGTTTTGTTTTTGCAGGACAACGCCCCTGCACACAAATCTCATGTTGGAATGCAAAAAATTCGTGATTTTTTAGTGTTTGAATTACTAGAATACCCTCCCTTATTCACCAGATTTGGCTCCATCCGACTATCATCTCTCTCCTCAACTGAAAAAAGTTTATAAGGTCGTAAATTTTCTTCTAACGAGGAGGTAATAAAAACTGTGATGGTCTGGTTCGCAGAGCAAGAAGAAACATTTTTTTTGAAAGGTCTAGACACGTTGCAGGTTCGCTGTAATAAATGTATCCAATTAAGAGGAGAATATGTTGAGTAATAAAATATTTTGACATTGAAATTTCGTTTGGTTCTATAGTAGGCTAAAAATTTTTCAATATATCCTCGTATCTTGGTTACATAGAATGGTAGACCAATAAAATATAGGTTACTTAAGAGCACCATCTACCCTGATTGTATGCGTATTCCCCAATGAATCACCCTGTGTGATAGACCGTGGTGTAGACGTCTCGAAATTTTTCCAAGATTATAACGGAAGTGTTTCATGCGGTAACAAACTTTATTCTAAATCCATATTGAGTGACTTGAAATATTCATTTTTATATTCCGTTCTTTAAGTTTCACTCTACCTTCTTTAGTTTTCAAGGAAAACTTCGGCTGAACAGAACATACTACAGATGGAACGTACATCATTATCGAAAATGTTTTTGGTAAGATTTAAATATGTATTGGGACATACTGAATGCTTAAGTTGGAAGTGTGTGGGTTACTGAACAATAATGAACAAACGTTCAACTTGTAAATTAGAGGAGTTCCTGAAATGCATTAATATTTATATCGATTAAGAATCAGTAGCTCCATTATTCAATTCACCAAATTTCCATATTAGTTACAACAGATGCAATATGCCTCATTGTTAAAAAGGAATGTCATAACTGGGTTTATTTAAGGTGAATGATTTTGCACAGAGTATCAATGAGTGTATAAATTCACTAAGAATTGTAGGGAGTAAAAAGAAGGGGTGTGGCCGATTTTTTTTTCTACATAGGTCAGAGATAAGAAGACATCGATATTTTTTTAAACGTCCATCATTATTTTGGTTATATAGAGTTTCGATGAATAGTGAATAGGTACATTTTAAGATCAAAGTCATCAATCAATCTGGAATAGCTGAGGAAGCATACGTTCATTTAGATTCCACTTCTTGAGTTTTGATTTGATCTTAACAATAAGATACCCTGTAAATTGTAAATATTTCAGTTGAAGGAAATCACTGAGAAACCTCTTCTACTCTTCACTTAACTAGTCCCGCTATACTTTTCCATACACATACCGACAGTAGCTTTTCTTGGAGTAACCAGTGTACTCGCCAGTGTAATCAGGAAAATATCGGCTCTGGCAAATATTAAAATTCCAGTTCTTATGGAGTTAAAATTATTGAATAGAAGTATCAAATACACTGCGCAAAAAAATTGACGCACATTATGGAAATTCCAAATTTATTCTACAACTGAAGGTGTTCTCAATGATAAAGGTGTTCTCAATGATAATTATTTTTATCAGAATTATGCATGCATATGTTATCCACTTTCAACGGTTTTCTTCAATACAGATGTTTTTTCCCAGCAGGAATAAAAAAAGATGATATTATCAGATTTTGAATGTATTGGCTCCATTCTAAAATCAGTTGTTCTGGATCAATTCTAGTGATCATGGTTTTTCTTTCGTTTGATTTTCTACACTCGATCGCTATGCAACGCGAAACACGCAATTTGATCCAAGAGGAATGTGCCCAAGCGGTAGTTTTGCGAGAAGAAGGGTGGACATACACAAGAATTGCAGAAAGGTTTGGAGTTTCCCATACAAGTGTGTCCAGAATGTTGCAGCGATTCAGGGAGACAGGTATGAATGTCCGAAGACCAGGACAGGGTAGACCACGGGTAACAACTGCCATTCAAGAACGTTACTTGAGAGTTTCTTCGTTGAAACAACGGTTTGCAACCGCTCGCCTTCTTCAAATTCAGCTTGAGCAAACTCATGAGGTGCAAATTAGCACTCAGACAATAAGAAATCGCCTCAGAGAATATGATTTTAGGCCTCGTGTCGCGGCAAGAGGCCCAGCTCTTACCCCAGCCCATCGAAGGGCGCGTTTGGATTTTGCGAGAGAGCATATCCATTGGGAAGAGGCCGTTTGGGAAAGAGTTCTCTTCACAGATGAGTCTAGATTCTGCCTCTGCCATTGTGATCGTCGTTCCCTTGTATACAGACGTCCACATGAAAGATATGCTCAGTGCAATTTCCTGAATACTACTGGTTTCGGGGGAGGATCGATTATGGTGTGGGGTGGAATATCTTTGACTGCTCGCACAGACCTAGTGGTCGTTGATAATGGAGCTATGAATGCTAATAAGTATATAAGGAACATTCTTGCAGAGCATGCAGTGCCATTTGCCCCATACATTGGTGAAAATTTCATTTTTATGGACGATAATGCCAGACCCCATCGTGGGCGCATCGTTCAGGAGTACCTTGAAGAGGTTGAAGTCTCTCCAATGGAATGGCCAGCAAGAAGTCCAGATCTCAATCCGATTGAGCAGGTTTGGGACAACCTCAATAGAAGGCTGAGAAGTTCAGAAAATCATCCAGCTCCTCTTAATGACTTAGGAATCCAACTCGGAGAAATCTGGGAAGGATTAGATCAGAACATTTTAAGATCACTCGTTTTGAGTATGAACCGTCGTTGCCGAGCTGTAATTAACGCAAGGGGTGGAAATACCAAGTATTAAATCACTTATCAGCATTTCAGTATTTTGAAAATTGTTCATTTCTCTTCTTTCACATAAGATTCGGTGAAATCCTGAATTTTTCTTCCATTTAATGTGTCTTGTTCCGTTCAAAACCTTACCGAGAGAACATAAAAAATAAGTTATAAAGTCAATATAGAATTAACTTACTTTAAAATTGAGATTTTCAGAATGTGCGTTAATTTTTTTGCGCAGTGTAGAATTAAAGAATGATGAGAAAACTTATTATTGTACAATATGCAGGGACTTGCTCTTTCTGAAGAGATAACTCATCAAATTCTTCATACGGAATACAGATTATGCAACCGAAAATCGATGACATTGAGCCCAACATTATTGTAGAAATAATTAAATCCATAGTACCAAGTTCACGAACACATCTAACTGGACCGGTTCATTTCGGTTCCGTAATGCGATCTACCGCAAGGCGACGAGAAATTTCAAGTGATTTCTGCATGTTTTCCGATAATAATATGCGAACAGAGGCTGAGAATTTCGTTGTGAGGAGCTTTACGCACCGGCTCCTCGTAGAATATGAAAGAGGCTAAACGGCCTTGAAACCAATTTCACGCTCTGTCGAAAGGACCCAAAAACGATTCTTCTCGCAGCTGTCATTCAAATTAGGCTTTCGCCCTGATTTAGTAATTTATTTCGGCAGAACGTGCCGGGAAATGATTTAAATACAAAAAAATGGGATTTGAAAAAGGCACCAGAAACGTGCTTTGAATGGGCGATTCACAAATTTTTAGAGTGAAAAGGGGATGATATTATTTGTAAGAAAACCCTTAAATTTAATTGACTGAACGTTTAAGCAATATGAAGATTATGATTTTAAGATCAACGGTAGTAGGTATTCACTGTAAGCAGTGTAACTTACATACAGGGTGATAATTTAAGAACTTGCCAGGCCAATTATGTCGCAACAAGGATGTTTTCACAGAAAAAGCCGGAACAGGTCAATTTTTATTCGGAGGGGGACATACTTTGAGCAGAATTGTAAGCCGAAATCTCCTCAACCCTAGGTGTAGAAGCTATCACCCCTAAATTGACAATAGGGAATAGAGGGTGAGATTTACCTCAATTGCAAATTTTTATTGATTCCTTGAAGTAGTTACAGGAGGTGATAATTTGAAAACTTGCCAGGCCAATGGGGAATTCTCCTCAATTTGGGTTATCACTGCATATGCAAGTTTAAACTGAATAATTATGAGTTTCATTCATGATTTTTTCAAATTTACAGCTGAAACTATTCAAAATCATCCTTAATATGGGGTTTTAAAATTTGAATTGCTTTGTGCTGAGTTTACGATTTGGCAACAGCGCATAGAAGACAATGAAAAGAACAATGTCCGATCAGCTTGTTCATAAAATAACAGCTGTTGATCTACAGGCGTGTACTTACTGGCGAGCTTCAACTGCAACCGGCCATAAAAATCCCATCAAATTTTACGACCTTCCTCGTTCGTCGCAGACTTCATAGACAGCCATCTTTGTCTATATCATCAAGATAAAGTATTTGTTATCCTTTATTATCAAGGCATATTTCAGTCGATGTTGCCAGCTTGTGCAATTTTCACAAAACGCTTTAAACTTTAAATACCCATTTTTATTTTTCATTTTTTAGTGCTTAAAATAATTTTTTTTTGGGAAACGGTTAAAATGGTTATTTCAAAATGTGATGTTTCAAAGATATTTCATAAAAAATACATCATTTCCGTCATAAGGAGTATTCCCTATTATGTCTGGACAAGGTTGTTTTCAGAGAAAAAGCCGGAACAGGTCAATTTTTATTCAGAGGGGGACATACTTTGAGCAGAATTGTAAGCCGCAATCTCCTCAAACCTAGCTGTAGGTGCTATCACCCCTAAATTCTTCATAGAGAATAGAGGGTGAGCTAAACCTCAATTGGAAGACAATATGTCCCTCTACATAATACTATTGTCTTCCAATTGAGGTTTAGCTCACCCTCTATTCCATATTGAGAAGTTAGGGGTGGCAACCCCTACACCTGGGATTGAGGAGATTTTGGCTAACAATTCCGCTAGAAACATGTCCCCCTCCGAATAAAATTGACCTGTTCCGGCATTTTCTCTGAAAATCCTTGTCGAGACATAATTTGCCTGGCAAATTTTCAAACTGTCAGCCCTTGTAAGTACTTCAAGGACTCAATAAAAATTTGCAACCCATAGTATTCATGTAGAGGATCAAAGCATCTTTCAATTGAGGTATAGCTCACCCCCTATTCCCTATTGATAATTTAGGGCTGATAGCTCAACCTAGGGTTGAGGAGATTTCGGCTTACCATCCTGCTCAAAATATGTCCCCCTACGAATAGAAATTGCATTTTCTCTGAAATCATCCTTGTCGTGACATAAATGGACTAGCAAGTTTTCAAATTGTCATTGTATTATGTTTTAACATAATACAGAGTTATTTTTTTTAATATTGTTAAAATATATCGAAAATACAAAAATCAGGACTATTGTGAATTACAAACCTTGTAAGGCTATGTATCAAGCCGTATTTGTTAACTCGGGGTTAACGTAGAGGAGAGAAAGAATTAAAATATGTAGAATATCAGTAATAGTATGTTTACTCGTCACATATTGAATTTTTGGTTCGTATAGAGATAAAGCCTACTCCCGTAATATTGTAGGCATTTCCAGAGGAAAATTTTGAATTGTGGCCTATACTTGATGAAAATTCATCATTTAACTAGAAACTGGATTAACTACATGATTCAGTAGGAAAAGTTACACCATTACACGTATTTCGCTTTCCCAATAGGTGATATACAATAAACCTTCACCCACACGGTGGTGCTAACGTAATAGGGAAACTCGTGTAGTGGCAAAAAAAACATGTAATTCAGTTTCTAGTTTATTTCAACGATAAATTATATGTAGATATTTGAATAGGTCTCGAAAGTTATCATCCAGGCATATTTTGCGCTCATGTTCGAATAATACATCATCTATTCGTGTATTACAAATGCATCCAGATGAGACCTCTCATCCTTGAAAGTGGTGCAAACATATAGAAATGGAGGAACATGGGTAATGAGCTAAATTAAAAGTTGAAATAAATCGCGAAATAATTGTGCTTTTCCTGCTGGAAAATTGATTTCGGAAACTAGCCACTTCAAGAGGTCTCACCGGGAATTGCAATAACGATTAGTAATTTGCTTCAAAAGTTTGAACATGATCGTGTAGCGCACGTGTGTCACGGAGTGGATATTTATTACACTTGGAACTCACGGAAGTTAATGAATGAGCTAATAACTCGAACAGGGTTGCCGTGGCACTACGGTAAAAATGGAATGAAGACAAGAACGAACTTGATAAGAGTAAAGTAAATTGCCATTTCCGTTTACTTATTCTCAAGAATGCACCGTTGTTTACTCAAGAAAATCAATGGTTCCTCTTACGCTCTCGTAAATGTTATGAGCCATACCATATTCTTGTAGATTTCGAGATATTACTATCCAAACACTCAACATTTGAATATCATTTGTTTTTCAAAATTTTGATAATATAATCGCAAAAATGCACATTTTCGTGGTCATCATAAAGGGCAATTTGAATGTTACTTTATCTCCCAATAAAAATCAATTACAACCACTATTGATGAGAGTGGGAATTACAATATGAAGAGAAAATATAACCATAGCTGATTCTATAAGAATAAATGAGAAAATACTAGATGTTAACAATTATAATCAGTTTATTCCTTTTTTTCTATTGAAAAAATTGTTTATTTTCATACCACCCCACGTTTTTCATGAAGTTTTTCATTAAATTTGAATGTTTCAAGAATTAAATGATAATATATAAAAATTCTTTGTTCGTGGTTTTCTGAAATTTCATTCATTCTATCCGAAAAGATTTTTCTTATCGAACAACTTGGATAGAATGATGAACAACTCTTGTAAATACTGAACAGTTCTAAAATTTTCAGTTTATTCTATTTTTTATCGTTCGAATTCACAATATTGATTTCAGAGTCACCTAAGTAGAAAGCTACCAGTACCTAAGTTCTTTACGAAGGGAATATACGATTTCTGACTACAAAAATGTAGAGTGCATACCAAATTTGCTCTCCCCTAAGGGTATTTCTGTATTTCAAGTTTGAAATTTATAGGCTACTTTTTCCTGACGAATGCATAGGTGCTCACAGTTTTTTTATACAGGATGATTCATAACTATAGGGACATAGGCTAAGGGCAGACTGTTTGGACCGTTGAACTTTGGAAGTTACAGGGCCATTTGAAAATTATTCCATTTTCAGGGATACTGTGTATCTCGAAAACCGCTTATGATATTTTCAGGTGTAAACTGTCCTTGATAGATATTCTCACGGAGAATTCATTGGCATATACAAAAAAAAAAATTCTAGGCTATCGTTTTCGAGTTATAACTGAAACTTATGGGACACCCCTCGGAACATCCTATATTTTATTTCAACATCAAATCACAAATCTTTTTCTGATTGAAATAATATATGGTATTTAAAAATAGTTTTGATAATTAAAATTAAAATTTTACACTTAAAAGCCGATTTATCCATCTTTCAAAGGTGCTTGGACAATTATTAAAATTATGACAGTAAATCTCCTTTGTTCCAGAATATTTCAAAGTATTTCCCTCGGTATTTCCACTTGTGGAACATTTCAATTATTATAAGATAAAAAAAGGAAAAGAAGGTGTTAACGCCATTGTTGATCATCAAGAAGAAATCAAGATTGGAATTTTGTACCTTTTTTGATGGTACTTGATAATCTTGATATACAGGGTGAGTCTATGACTCGTACAAATATATTAGTACTAACAGTAGATTCTTGAGGTCAAAAGAAATTATTTTTCCCTTTACGATCTTTTCCAAATTGACTCGGTTCAAAAGGTACAGGCTGTTGAAAAAACATACTTTTTTTTATCTTTGTTATATCTCACAAACGGTTTTGTCCGAGGTTTTGTCGAATTAAATGAATTTCGGAATACAGTTTTTCATTCATTTGATGAATAAAATAAAAGTATTCTCTATATTTTCTCGTATAACGCACCGTTTTGAAGTAATTTGATGTTCAAAAATAAAAAAATGTCTGCGAAATTTGAAAAAATGGGAATTTTGCTGGTGTCACAAATTTAGTTAGATATTCGGAAGGTTATTTTATTTTTCCAGCGGTGGCACAGCTCATTATAAAAATTTAAAATGGGCGTATCTTTTTATCAGGGCCGAATTGGAAAAAATGGTATCGGAAAAAATTGTATTGGACCTCAAGAATTTACCGTTAAAATATTCGTACGAGTTAAAGGTTCACCCTGTAATTACAACCTCTGTAACTTTCAAAGTTTAACATATATCAAAAACTGAAACCATCTTTGGAGTTTTCATGAAAAATTAACCCATAAATTCATATCTCCAACGGTTGCACAAATACCCTTATGGGACAACGAATTTGGGATGCACTGTACAGGGTGGGCAAAATTGGTGATACCTGAACTACAACTTTTTAACCCAACGAGATAGAGAAAAACGAATGTACCATTCATGTCGTCTTTCTTCGAGAAACTAATAATGCCATCAACTGCATTCTTCTATCTTCTTTTGTTTTTGAGTTATAGGCCAAAATTTAAATTTGGGCGATTTCAACTTTGTTCATTATCTCCGTTTCTGTTTGTGCTAGGATGTTGAAATGAAGACATTTTACAGACACATTTTTTATATCAATCCAGTGGCATACTATGATTTTTTCCAACAGGTTTGTTTGCTGAGCTATAACATAAAGCTGTGTTTTTTCTTATGAAATCAATAGTTTAAAATGACTTAGAAAGAATCGCCATTTTTTACCGTTTCAGAAATATATTATACACATCACCTTCAGTATTTCTAAGTCATTTTAAACTGCTGTTTTCATAAGAAAAAATACAGCTTTATGTTATAACTCAGCAAATATACCTGTTAGAAAAAATCATATACGCCACTGGATTGCTATCAAAAAAGTGTCTGTATAATAATAAGACAAGTTTTTTCAGGAATTTGGACTTTAATGCTTTTTTTGTTGAATTTCTTTAAATCTTCACCAACGTTTCGGATTCAATTTGATCCTTTATCAAGGCTAAAAAAGGTAACAAAGTATAGTTAAATTTTTTTTTTATTATTATTATTATAACATGGACGAAAATCCAGATACAGATGTCTGTATAATGTTTTCATTTCAACATCCTAGCTTAAACACAAACGGAGATAATGACCTAAGTTGAAATTTCAATTTTGACCTATAACTCGAAAACAAAAGAAGATAGAGTAATGCAGTTGACGGCATTATTAGTATCTCGAAAAAAGACGACCAGAATGTGCGATGCATTTTCCTCTATCTCGTTGGGTTAAAAAAGTTGTAATTCAGGTATCACCAATTACATTATCATTTGTGTAATTTCTACATAAATAAACTTCCATTACCAATATTACCATTGACGAGGATCGTGATTGATTAATTCCGTTAATCTCATTCGGTGTTTTCCGAGTGAACATTCTTGAGAAACGACTAAACGTGCAAACGGCAACCCCGACAGAAAAATTGTACCTACATGGCTCGGGAGGAAAGATGGGGAAAAACCGTAGAACGGCACTCCCTTCATAATCGGAAAAACGATATAACTTGGTTAATAGCGTTAACCGTTTACCATCGGCGCACAAATCCTATGGCACAGATGTCGTTCGGCTTATTGCACCAGAACCGGCCGGTCAATAAACTTATCCCAGGATCGATTTATCTCCTCACTTCGACATACGAAATCGAAAGAACACGCCACAAGCAATCACTGTACTCCTCTCCCTGGGCGAAACGATAACGGAAGACCAGTTTTCGAAGAACAACACAAGTGCACAGCCGAAGAAAGTTGTCACTGGTAACGTACTAACAGTACATATGTACATCCAATTTCTGAGCTTCGCCGATGGTCAAAATGACTTGGCGTTGACTTCGACGGCGCGGCGTCCTGATCTCGCGTCTAGTTACCTGAGGAACGAACGTACGGATCTAGTCGCAAGCGCGGGGCACTTGATTGCTGGAAAACGTCCGCGGCCGCCTTGATAGAAGAACGGGTAAAGGATGATGGTGTGGCGCAAATGGACCCGAGGAACTGAGTTCGCGTTTGAAGGAGTTCTCGGTAATAGATGAGAGGACGGTTCGGGGGGCCGAAGACATCGAGTGCCGACCACGACGGCATACAGGGTCGGTGCAAGAGGACGGAACGGTACTCTATTCCATGACCGTCGCTAGGGTGTAGACAGGATAGACGACCAAAAAAAAAAGGTCGTTTGTCCACACTTTTTTTTTTCATTTGTCCAGGTACCGTTTGAAAGATATGGAAAAAAAGATTTTTTCGTCGACCCGAACAAAAAACGACATTTTACGTATTAATTTCTCCGAACAAAAAGTCGACTATTTTCGAACGCGAGTACTTTTCGTACTGATTTACTTTTCGTCCGGATATTCATCACTAAGCAATATACAGGGTGTCCGGGGATAACTGTACATACTCATACCAGAGATAGAGTTGGACTAGCTGATTGCGGATTGACTATAAAAAATTAATTTCTGGATTTCCCTAGAAAGCTACAGGGTGATTTTCCAACTTCATGGAAATACTTAGACCATCATAAAATCCAAACTTATTGACGGATATTATTGAAACTTAAGAGGTTATTGACACATGCTAAGGTTGAGTTAGAAAGATATCAATTATTCCATTATTCCAGGGCCGGACTCATTAATCTTCATTTAAAGTGTTCAGGGTAAAAAAAACACTTTGTATTTCGAATTACAAATAATTGAATCGCTTTTTAGAAAGAAGCTTAATTATGCTTCAATTTTTGGTACCGCTCAAAGTTGTCACATCAACAATTGTTTTTTTATGAATTTCTTAATTTGGATAAAGTTCGAAAATTGCAATTTATTTACCTGAACAGGACTTAGTCATCTTGTGCAGGTCGAAAATAGATAATAAATTTTCTTAAAAAAGTCCCTGAAGGTGAAGAAGTCTATAATAATTTGTTGATATACTGGGTGGCCACCCTAGACGCGGATTTCACTTTGAGGGAGTGAATGTAGGTATTTTGAAAAAAAAAAATTGGTGATGTGTATAGGGTATACTGAAGCATATTTCAAAATTATTCTTATGTATACCAGGTGTTCGACAACAATGATATAGACCAAAGTTACACTTCTTCCAGTCAAGAGAACAGCTGATGAACAGAATAATCAACTGTTGCGATATTTTAAGAAATAATGGCGATATGATTCGGAAGGCTGTATCCAATTTGAAAATTCGGCAAGAGAAATGTATACAAGCTAATGGTTTTCATTTCGAACCACTTTTGAAATATCGTTGATTCAGCAATTCATTCGTTCCTATTTTTATTTTTATTATAGGTACTCTTTTCTGTATTTTAGTTTTTTTCATTTGTTATTGTTTCGTTATTGAAGTGCTTATTAAAGCTCTGAACTTTTTTGTAAATTTTCTACTAATGCTTTCGCATTTTA
The DNA here is from genome assembly GCF_907165205.1 of Coccinella septempunctata. Lineage (NCBI taxonomy): Eukaryota > Metazoa > Arthropoda > Insecta > Coleoptera > Coccinellidae > Coccinella > Coccinella septempunctata. Next base: position 15,635,969 of record NC_058189.1, on the reverse strand, counting down.
TATTCAAACATGAGATTTTCAGTTCTCTTCATGGTGAAAAATTCAATTTTTCGAACATTCGAAATACAAAGAGTTTTTTTTCACTCTGAACACTTCAAACGAATACTGATGAGTCCGGCCCTGGAATAATTAAATAATTGATATCTTTCGAACTTGACCTTAGCATGTGTCAATAACCTCCCAAGTTTCAATAATATCCGTCAATAAGTTTGGATTTTATGATGGTCTAAGTATTTCCATGAAGTTGGAAAATCACCCTGTAGCTTTCTAGGGAAATCCAGAAATTAATTTTTTATAGTCAATCCGTAACCAGCTAGTCCAACTCTATCTCTGGTAAGAGTATGTACAGTTATTCCCCGGACACCCTGTATTATAACGTGCGTTCAAAAAAATTCGTCGTCAAGTAGGCTATGGAATTTTGAACGTCGATATTCCGTGTCTAAACGTAATTCTTAGCTTGTGCTGTATTATTTTACAGGCTACTGTCAAGTTGAGCGTTTTGGAATGTTGTTAAATTAAAATTATCAGCAAATAATTAAGATGATTTTTACCGACGTACAAAAAGTATTCATCCTACTTCAGGAATGGGGAGAAAATATAGAAGGCGAGTGGAAATATTCTGTTGAGAAATGTTTCTGCGGCTTCAGAATGGAGTATCCCAAAACGTTGCCTGTAGATCACCAAATTTTTCAAAGTACTGTTTCGCGATGTTACTTTTTTTACATAATTCAAAGTACAAAAACCATAATGAGTACCTCCATTCGTTCAAGAGTTCAAGACTCATGTCTGTGACTTATGAAAATTTTTCCAATCGCCTCAGATTGTTTGGATTCTTGTAATCTAATTCAATGAAAAAAAATGCTTTTCGCAGGTTGGAAGAAATCATTATTAGATGTGCAAGTAACTAATTCGGAGAAATTGCCTTTTCAAACAAAATTACGATATTTAGGTTAATGTCATCAATGTTTACATTTGGCAGTGGAGTGATTTAAGGAATGAATTACGTTCAGACACAGAAAATCAACCTAGAAAATTCCATAGCCTACTTGACGACGAATTTTTTTTAACGCACGTTAGATCTCGGGGTGAATGAATTAATTTTGTGACTACAGAATTTGATGAAAACATAAGTGCCTGTGATAATAACTGTCATTCGATGTTGTCAAAGTAATTCTCTACGAAATCGGATAGATTATACCAGTGAATAAGGTACAGGGTGTCCGAGTTAAAGTGTCCTTATACCTTATTTTGGAAATTGAAGGAGCTAAATAAATACGAAGCTTGTCTGTAATCGATTGAACTTTTATTTTTATAACCCACCTTGATACAGGGTGCTCCGTTTTTTCCATGTTGGTACATATCAACTTTCTTATTTTAAATGGAACACCCTGTATATTATTGCATTTTTGAATTCCTTGTCGAATTTTAAGGTAACCTTGGTGTGACACCCATGGTCCTATATAGTACCGATTCTGAGATATTCGACTTTTTCTTAAAATTTTGACAGCTGTAGGTGCTCACTAAAAAAGCTGATACTAGTTTTCTAATGAATGTATCAAAACCAAATTTTGCCCAACTCTTGTCAACATATTGGATCATACGTTACATCTCTATTTTTAGCAATCTAATGTACAGAAATCGAATTTTGTGTAGTAGTTTGAAGCCATATATGTATATGCTGATTTTTGTTCAATAGAAAACTCGGTTTACGCAACACCTAATTTTTGAGTTCTACGGAGTTGCCTCCTCTGTTAGGGTGCCAAATTGGGACTTTGCCTAGGGCGCCAATTTGACTAGCGACGGCCCTGCAGTCTATTCATCCTACGGGTATGCATCGATAGCAACGGCGACGGCGGAGGAAGATAAAGATGAAACGGGACAAATGGAACCCGGTATCAGGTGATCGTTGGAGATGTTCAGTATGTCTATGATAAGAAGCCCGATTTTAGTTAAGTGCTTTTAATATTTTCGGCCAAAAACCTTTAGGTCGACAAAAAAGTGCGTATTTTAGGAAAAGGTTCTTTATTTCTGAAATAATCGAAATATTTATTTTTTTGGTGTATTAAGGCTCACAGAGAACATTACAGAGGGATTCCAAAATAAACAAGCTACAGGTCTTGTTTTACTAGACGTCGCCAGAGCATTCGACAGAGTATGGCATGAAGGATTAATATATAAGATGAGATGTGCTGGATGTTCGATCGAAATATGCAAGTTGATCAGGAATTATCTCAAAAATAGAAGATTTTACGTGAAAGTGGAAGGATAATGCTCCACAACAAGAGATATAGAGGCTGGAGTACCCCAAGGGTCAGTGCTTGGGCCACTTCTGTACAACATATACATTCACGATATTCCGAAGAATCCAAGAACCATGCTAACGTTATATGCTGACGACACAGGCATAGCAACTCGACACCGCAACCCAGAAGTAACAGAACGAGTTCTACAAGAAACGATTGACGAAACAAATGACTGGTGCTCAAATCAAGCTCAATGGACAAAAGAGCCAAGCAATATTATTACAGAAGAGAAGACTGCGACCCACAACGAATCTAGAAGTGGACGGCAAAAAAATCGACTGGAAAAATGAAGCCAAATATTTAGGAATAACGCTTGACAAAGGACTTACTTGGAAAAGTCATATCAAACAAGCAATCGACAAAACGAAAGCAGCGATGAATAGACTCTACCCTCTAATAGGAAGAAGAAGCCACATGTCGAAAGAGACAAAATTGAAGATAATCAAAGCAGTTGCTAGGCCTCAACTCACCTATGGATCAGTTGCCTGGGGTTTCGCGGCAAAGAGCCATATCAAAAGAATTCAGGCCACTGAAAACAAGCTGCTACGATGTGCAATAGATGCACCTTGGTTTGTCAGGAATAGACAGATTTATAGGGACCTAAAATGGGAAACCATAACGGAATTTATGAACAGAAAAGCAGAGAACTTATTCAAAACAGCGAAAAACCATCCGAATCAAGAACTCAGGAGATTAGTGGACTACGACCCAGAGGAAGACAAAAGGAGAATGCGAATTTACCGAAGGAGACCAAGAGGTCAATTAAGAAGGCAAGAAGAGATTAAAATAAGAACATAAACTTATTGAAAAATCCAATAAAGTGTTACCCTATAGAGGATAAACACATAAATCCCAGCATGATAGTGTGCGAGAAGAAAACGGACTAAGGCCCGTAAAATTAATGGTAGTTTAAACTTCCGATTAAGAAATCTCCGATCAAAGTTAATCCATGGTTTAAACCGTCCTGTTGAGATCAAGTACACAATGAGAAGAGATTAACTAATCCTGTGCAGTTCCCAAAATAGTTGGCTATTTGAACTAATTGTGACTCATCGTTTGTAATTTCTTAGTTTTCTGTGTTAATCTTTTGCTCCTGTCAGACTGTTGTGATCTTTGTATCAGCATTATTATTGTTATATTATTGAGGTGCGAGGTAAAACATATGGTTGATACATAGGATTCAGTGCTTCGTTTCTGAAAATATCTATACTTATTTGCTATCTAACGAAAGACAAATTTGGAAGTGGAAATAAGGAATTGCTTTTGAAATTAGCAATTCAGAAGATGGATTCCAAGTCAGACTAAATATGAAATTGAATGTTGATATTTCACCTTGAGGTAGGGTGGCTTATATCATACATATCATCCCATTTATCACGAATAATATATGGTCTATCATAATACCTATTGAAATCATTCGTGCAAGATCTCAATATCTGAATCCGAATCGCTATCATAATCCAATTCTATGTTCATTTTCAAACATTGAACTCAATAATTCTCTAACCGGCAACGCAAACCTAAACACAATTTCTTGAATCAAAACAAACAAGAAACTTCAAAAAAATTCATAGAAGCAGGTAGAAAACAATTTCATAGAATATATACGGTTTAATCCCTTTTGGATGGTTTAAACCTACCGTCCCGAAGGTTTAAACTAATCGATAGTTTAAACCATCCTTGATGGATTAACTATGTTTGATTTTAAGAAATAATCGGTATCCAAAGTTTAAACCCTCATTCTTGGTTTAAACTACCATTAATCTTACAGGCCTAAGAGATGAACGGTTTATAGGCAAATGCCCGGAACCAATATCAAGAAGCAGTTAAGGGTTTTTAGTGGGTCTCGAGCTCAGGAGAGTGAGAATCCCCACACTAGTTCCCCCTCAGGAGAGGGTGGTTCGTCTGACTTGCAGATTTTCCCCCTGCTACAATATTTCAACCTTGACCATTTTCAATAATCAAAGTAAAGAAGAAATTGTACTCTATAGAGCCTCCAACTTCTCAAATTCTTAACAATCATCAGTTCATAGTCAGAAAATTGAGTCAAAGTCAAAATATACAAGTCTTCTTTCTGCCACGTTTGAGTGCTAGGACATCCCAGCTTTTCTACCTTAACACCCAAAATACCAATATTTTCTTACAATCAACGTTAAATTTTGCTACTCAGATCTGACATCGCTATGATTTCAGGGTCTCTGTTCTCTATCTGTGGTATTTATTTGAGTTTTAATGCTTGAGATAGCACTGTCATAGTTCAGGTTGTTTTCTGTGATACTTTTCTGTGGAATAAATAAATCTAGTTCTCATAGCAAAACCTTACTACATGTATTTATACAATCATGAGGATATGCAAAAGAATGACGTCTAAAAAAAACGAAACATATTTCTACCTATTGCTGACAAAATATTTATTTAGAGAAAAAGGTTACAATACAACCAAAACTTTTCCCATGTTTGTTAATTATATATGTCCGAAAATTTAGAGGTTTTTGCCTAAGCCGGTTCTGCTACGAGGCAGCAAACTTCAGATTCGTATTCAGCACCCCAAAAAATATATCATTCTGTTGAAAAACCTTCTACCGCACTCATGTTATCTAAAAAATAACATTTGATTAGACTAAATCATTTCAGAATCGATTGATTAATGAGTTGATTATCTCAAGATCCTTCTTCGTGCTCTATACTGCTACACTCATGCTTCACACTAATTAAACAAAAATTTAAATTATGACTTGAGCGAGTTTCGATCACGTGGAATCGAAATATTTTATATACCTACAGTAAAACAAGATTCAAACATTTATTACTCGAAAACTATTCGAGGCAAAGTCATGCGGCAATAGATATTTATGATATAACTATCATAAAGTTTCATATTACGATATGAGATGGGGAATTTGATAACCTATCGATTATCGTTATATTAATTTATGATAGGAAAATAATACAATATTTTACGTTCTATAAACCAGAATTATTAATTATTCACTGAAAAGAGCTACCTAGTTAATATACATAAGGTACAGAAACTAAAAGTTCAACCCAAGTCATAGCCCTCAAGCCCAAAACGAGATTCCTCGAAATCTCAAGTGAAGGTTTGATTCACGCTGGTCATGTGAAAACATATGGATCTTGTTTCAGTACACTGCACCGAATAATACCCTTTCTACATACAACTAATCGACAACAATTTTTTTTTTGAAAAATGACTGTAACAATCTTCAATGGCAGGAATAGCCACAAAAAAGTCTGGAAGACAATCAGGCAATAACAATTTCACCCCTGCTCTTCAAAGGGCAGAAAAATTGCAAATGCAAGAAAATTTCTCCGGAAAAGATTTTTGTGTGTGGTTTTGAATAATCTTACAGCATCTTTTTTGTTCTTCTTCTCGAGAAATTTCGTTGGAAATGATGATGTACTGCATGCAGCATTATGACTATTATTTACTCAATTTCATATTATGAATAATGAAAAAGTGCTAACTGAAGACAATGAATGTAATCATTCTGTTACGATCTGCATCGAACTAACCAATTTGTCATCGTAAGGACAACTAAAGAAAGAACGTTCCACCGAAAAGGAGTAGATGCTGCCGACGGTTTCGGTCTCTTTTGACCTCGTCAGAGCAACACAACTCTTTCTCCGAAAGAAAATGCTGTAAATTAACGGACTCTACTGTTAGTAGCTTCTGAGTATTATGAAACACTCGAGCGCCATCTAGTATGCAACGAGATGCAGTTCAACCCTCCCCAGATCCCAACCAGACGAAGACAATGGCATATGTCCCATATTTATACTATGTATATGAATAATATTGTCCTCACGATAGCAACTTTTTTCCTTGAGATTCAGTTACGTCAATAGATATGAAAGGAGGTCCTATAGGAGAGCCTCAAGTGGTTTATCCCGTTTTTTTTAAATATTGTCAATAACGGCTTCACGTGAGACAGGGGACGACGATATGTTTGGGGTCATTTGAAGAAGTATATCGTGAGAGGGAGGAGAACAGTGTTGTCTCAAGACAAAGTATTCGAGGAGCACTTGGAATTGTTCTACGCCAGTGACTTATTGTTACCACAAGGGCAAATCAATAATTTAAGGACATCAAATCAAAGACAGTTTTTTTGTTATAAATATGCTTGGACAGGTCAGTTAGTATTTTAAAATGCGCTCATTTTGATGTGAGAAAATGTAACACAGTTACCAAATTTGATATATGAGGTCATCGATAATTTCAAATCTAAATTATCGCTATATAACTGTTGAGGAAAAAATATAAATCTAGCCCTGGATGACAGCGACAGTAGTTGAAAATAATAATTGTTTCTGTTAATGTCATTTTTTCTCTCTTAAAAAGTTAATTATATATTCTGACGACCAGAGGACCTCATTTTTATTCCTTTGACCGGTTCTGACGACGAACAATAACATTCTCTCAGATGAAAAAGCGCAATTTAAAATACTAACCGACCTGCCCGAGTATAATTTAGAACAAGAAAAAAGTGTTTTTGATTTACCGAATTTATACCAAGTTGGAAACTTGCACTACATAGCATTGACAGTTTTTCATTCTGAAATGTATTGAAAAAGTAGCAAATTGAAAATCAATAAGTTGGCACATGTATTTGATGATTTAATGCAGAATGGACTAACGATTGCAAACAAATGGATATGTATCTATTCATCAATCAAATCAAGCTGATTACCCGATCAAACTTTGGGAAACCGGGCATAAATCTTATAAACCACTGATGGTACTCAGAATATCTGTGACTCATGTAGTTTTCCATTTTCCGAGTTTCCATCGAGTTAGAAGCTTCTTCGTACTGAAATTCTAAATTTCTCATATCACGCGTGCCTCGAGTCAGAAATCGATATGGCATGCCAATTTAATTGAAAATAATAAACCAAAATTGAATATTTCCACTCGACATATGACCTAAATAAGGGCTAATGGGTAAAGCAACATAAATTGTTTTCCGTGAAACATCATACACAATTGCAAATGAATAATTCAATATCCAACTCTCGATCGCATCCGCATATATGCTGCGCAAATATTTGTGGAAATGAATTCAAACGTGAAGTCTAATGCAAGTGATCCTGGAGGTAATATTCTACATCAGACTAACAAGAAAGCGGTACCTGCCAAACCGAATCATGTGAATATTATGTTTGATCAACCTGCTTCCTGGAGGTGATTTTCAATTATGCTTCGTTCCTCCTATTCTGGCCCGGTTGGCATAAGTGTATTTTAGTGGAGTATTACAAAATGGAAAGGAAACAATGAAAACTGGAATTTCCTGCAAGAACTTTCAAAATAACTGACCAAGAATAACGATTATGAGAAATTAGCCTTGGTAAAATACACTGCGCAAAAAACTTAACGCACATTATGGAAATCTCAAATTTATTCTACAACTGAAGGTGTTCTCAATGATAATTATTTTTATCAGAATTATGCATGCATATGTTATCCACTTTCAACGGTTTTCTTCAATAAAGATGTTTTTTCCAAGCAGGAATAAAAAAGATGATATTATCAGATTTTGAATGTATTAGCTCCATTCTAAAATCAGTTGTTCTCGATCAATTCTAATGATCAATAGTTTTTCTTTCGTTTGATTTTCTACACTCGATCGCTATGCAACGCGAAACACGCAATTTGACCCAAGAGGAATGTGCCCAAGCGGTAGTTTAGCGAGAAGAAGGGTGGACATACACAAGAATTGCAGAAAGGTTTGGAGTTTCCCATACAAGTGTGTCCAGAATGTTGCAGCGATTCAGGGAGACAGGTATGAATGTCCGAAGACCAGGACAGGGTAGACCACGGGTAACAACTGCCATTCAAGAACGTTACTTGAGAGTTTCTTCGTTGAGACAACGATTTGCAACCGCTCGCCTTCTTCAAATTCAACTTCAGCAAACTCATGAGGTGCAATTTAGCACTCAGACAATAAGAAATCGCCTCAGAGAATATGATTTAAGGCCTCGTGTCGCGGCAAGAGGCCCAGCTCTTACCCCAGCCCATCGAAGGGCGCGTTTGGATTTTGCGAGAGAGCATATCCATTGGGAAGAGGCCGATTGGGAAAGAGTTCTCTTCACAAATGAGTCTAGATTCTCCCTCTGCCATTGTGATCAACGTTCCCTTGTATATAGACGTTCACATGAAAGATATGCTCAGTGCAATTTCCTGAATATTGAGTTCCTGATTTCGGGGGAGGATCGATTATGGTATGGGGTGGAATATCTTTGACTGCTCGCACAGACCTAGTGGTCGTTGATAATGGAGCTATGAATGCTGATAAGTATATAAGGAACATTCTTGAAGAGCATGTAGTGCCATTTGCCCCATACATTGGTGAAAATTTCATTTTTATGTACGATAATGCCAGACCCCATCGTGCACGCATAGTTCAGGAGTACCTTGAAGAGGTTGAAGTCTCTCGAATGGAATAGCCAGCAAGAAGTCCAGATCTCAATCTGATTGAGCAGGTTTGGGACAACCTCAATAGAAGGCTGAGAAGTTCAGAAAATCATCCAGCTACTCTTAATGACTTAGGAGTCCAACTCGGAGAAATCTGGGAAGGATTAGATCAGAACATTTTAAGATCACTCATTTTGAGTATGAACCGTCGTTGTCGAGCTGTAATTAACGCAAGGGGTGGAAATACCAAGTATTAAATCACTTATCAGCATTTCAGTACTCTGAAAATTGTTCAGATTCGGTGAAATCCTGAATTTTTCTTTCATTTAATGTGTCTTGTTTCGTTCAAAACCTTCCCGAGAGAACATAAAAAATAAGTTATAAAGTCAATGTAGAGTTAACTTTCATTAAAATTGAGATTTTCAGACTGTGCGTTAATTTTTTGCGCAGTGTAAATAACTGAATTACATGGAAATAGCTATTGGACAATTTATTGAAATTCAATTCAGCTATGAAAAAGCATGATGATTTGTTCTTCATAAGGTTCAACTGTTAAAGTTCTATCAAAGAAAATAACTCCCACAATTTGCATGCTTTTGACTGTTGCATACTGTTAAAGTTCCATTAAAGAAAATAGGTCCCACATTTTGCCACTGACAGATGCATACCGAACTCCAATTTTTTTTTGGAAGCTACAAGGGTAGGTAATCAACCTCTTCAATTTTCTGATAACATGTCAATCTTTGTAGAAACAAATTGTCCTTTTTTCAAAATCGTGTGGCATATGCAAACTGATACCTGAGATAAAACCCGAACAGAGGTTCGTGGAGCTTCTGTCATCATATTTTCATTATTGCTGAATAACTCAGAGGTTTTCTTGTTTGGTCGACCACTTCCTTTTTTGCTTGAACATACCTGTTTCGTCAACACATCACAAAACAGTACTTTGGAAAGATTTATAATAATCTACAGTTACATTGGGATACTTCTAGGGAGTCGTTGGAATATTTAAGAATTTTTCCACTCTCCTTCTATTTTCTCCCCAATTGTGAAGTAGGATTCAATGGTAAATGCTTTTTGCACGTCCGTAAAAACCATCCTTATAATTGTCTGACAGTTAATACAATCCAAAACTTTAACTTGACAGTTCACCTGGAAAATAGTACAGCACAAGAATCAGGTTTAGACACGAAATATGGACGTTCAAAATGTCATAGCCTACTTGACGACGAATTTTTTTGAACGCACGTTATACCCCAACAGCTTCTTCAGTCAGATGAACGTTCTGTTGGAATTATTAAGCTGATAGCCGAAGCCGGCCCTTCTTTATGTCCATGAGGACATGAGGCAAAACTGGCAAAAAGAAAGGCTGATCTCGCCGGTTTCCCAACCTGCAACGTCTTCTTATAGATGGGCCACGGCCACGCCTGCATATTGTTGGATGTTCGGAAGACGGTCGTTTTCTTTCTTACTTCTCGAATTCATACAACGACGGGAATGGGTGGATACGCCCATGAATAATGTTCGTATTGTCGAATTAGAAAATGAAAAATCTCATTACGTAAAAATGTTGATATAACTTAGACACGGCTGACCGAAAAAAGAAAAAAATAGAAAGATGTAGCGGCAGAGTTGTACCAAGAATTTGAATGAAATATCTGCGAGTCACACAAAGGGTTATTACATCTAAATCAGTCTTTGCAATCTACATATTCCCTGATGGTTCAGTTGAAATTTCAAATATCCTCAAGTTAGAAATTTACAGAAGTATTACACAAAGTGTCATCATTCCTAATTAGTCTGAAATAGATCCGACAAATACCCATTAAAAAACAGCGTAAATTTTCACGAGGGTAAAAATGAATTTTTTGCTCAATTTGAAATATAGAATGTATGTATGAGGTAGGTACTTCGTAAAATCAGTATTCAGTAATCAGTAATGAGCTCAATATCATGCAATGAATTTTTTAACACAAATTTTCATATGGTTGAAGGTATAGTAGGTATTGCCTTCATAATATTAGGATGTTATGGAGAAGAGACTGTGCAAATAATGAACTGATTTGTAAAATATGAAGTGTTCTCAATTAAAGAGTTTGAATATCTTTCATTATTTTTTCTCTCAAGTGCCATAAAAAGTACATCCTTGAAGATATTTGTTGCAATTAATTGAAGCAATTAAGTAGAATCAATTCAAACGATTGATAAATCGTAAAGATATTATGATGATTGATACGCGCATTCCAAAATTAAATCAAATCATCAGATAAAGTACCTACAATAATTTTTCCTCTTTTTTTTCCAAATAAGTGGGTGATAACGATGCGAGACTCGATAGAGATGCTATTTCAGTTATGATTAAACAAAAATAGGTTCATTTGTACAAAAAATACCATTGGCTGTAGTCGCTGATGACCTCGAAACTTTCTGGAAAGATCCTCTTCGAAGAAGACTTGTTGGAGTAATTCTCACCACCATTTTCCCTCAAATGAGGCAGTAGACATCAGAAAATGGTAGGTACCTCGGATCCTTGGGACATTTGTAGTTTTTGTCCTTACGTAAAGACGGATGTACTGGCTTACTAGTCGGTTGTACTAATTTCGAAAAAGCACGAGAGGGGAGCAAGATGGAGACATCAGCTGATTTAGAGAATTCGGAAATTGCTCTATTTGACCAAACCGCTGGATCTCGGAGCTGCAACATGTAACGCAGCCATGAAAATGATGAATAGCAGATCGATCAGCAAATTTTCCAATTCAGGCTGAATGGAAGGTATCCAAAATCGAAACGTAATGCTGGGAAATTACTGTGACGATGACATTTTCACCCTCGAAAATGAAAGGGCCTCTCAATTCTAATTGAGCACACTAAAATGAGAAACTGTGACTTTAGGTGAGTGGTATTTCATGCAGTTCACGAGGAATAATAACTGCAGCCCAGTACCGGTTATTTTCTTAAAATGTAAGAACGTCAAAATCTTGATTCCATTCAAAATCTACAGACCCAAAGATTAGAGAAAATCTCTAATCTTTGTACAGACCCTAAGGAACACAAGGAGCCCTTCCTCGCCTACCTGCCCGCACCACAGTCCGAGCAATGACCCTTCGAAACTCGTCAATCAACCCTGCCGCACCCTGTATATGTTCAAGTCATTGAGGGAAAATGTTAACTTTAAAAATTTTAAGCTCAAAGTTTTTTCGTATTGTACTGTTAAAGTACAATATGGAAAATACGTAACAAAAAATGTACTGAACTCTGAATCTATTGAATTGCATAAGAATAACATAAATATAAATACAGCCACTGTGCAGAGAATAGAGAAGACAACTGTTGACTAAAACTACTAGAAGTATTTGGGAAGCATAGGGGACGATCGAGGTGAGAGAGAGGAAATACTGAAAATGAGATGAATGGAATTAGCTACAAGAAAGATGACAAAGACCAGTAAAAAATGGGCAAAACATAAAGGGGCTTGCCGCTTGAAGATAGACGACAATCCTACGCCCAATGGGTTGAAAGGAATTTGATAATATATATGTGATCTACATATATATATATATCTATGATAATTTCATCGAAATATATTAACAGAATATTTCAGTTAACTATCCCTACAGGTATCCTGCATATGCATATTATTTTTGCTCTTCATTTGCATCACTAGGTAATTTTCGAAAATATTGATAGATATTCATATTGTTTGTTAGGACAATTTCTTTCACAGCTTGTTCATTGTGCAATAAAATAGCTGCACAGTTACATATATATGGGTGACAGCACCTGCCTTGATGACCTATGACTCACTATAAATGGATTTCAATTGGCAGACCCAAGATCAAAACAAAGTTTTCTAGTGTTTTTCATTACAAACACAACGATTTTCAATTTGATATTAATTAAAAATGAAATCAAATTGACAGTATAATTTCTTATAATCGACGTGAGTACAAGAAGGACTACTATATAAGGTACATAAGAGGAAAGTAAAAAATATTCCTACTAGACTGAAAGAATTCGATTCTCCTGATTTTTCTCCTTTCAATATCAAGGTTTCATCTTCTGGAAAAATAAGTAAAAATGTTACTCATTTCGTGAATATACGGCAGTTAATAAGGATTGTACAGTATGCCAGATTTATTTACAGCTGCAGCATTTTCCTGAACCTAGGAAAAATTCATTGTAAGACAAGTATCGATTGCAATGTTGACAATCAACATACTTAAATCTTACAAGATACGAGAAGAGACCAATGCAAGTTCCTACCTTCAGATAATTCCAAATCTAGTTCAGCTAATTTTTCCCTCACATCTTCCGGGAGAGTGGAAATGTCTATTTGAAAGTCACCCATAGTAAAAAATATTTTTTTTGCGTTAAAACATCAATTGGACAACACTACATCCCGATTTCAAAAATAAAATGAAACGAACGATGAACCATTTTTCTGCGAACAGTCACAACGACAAGTGAAGTGACAGCAAAGTAGCTGAATCTGACAGTTCGCGTATCGCGTGTGGGTAAAGAAGCAACCTAGACTGAGGTTGTCAAAAGTCAGAATTGATGACGATAGAGTGCCTAACTTCATAGTATAACCATTATCATTGAGTAATAAGAATAAGTATTAATACTCAATGCCATTAGCCAAAAGTTTCCTTATTCCTTATTAATTAATTACATAGACTGATCAAGTCTCCGTTGATCATTTCGAATTTCCATCAACGCCTTCGCGGCAGTGAACTAATTAATTCTGCCACTGTCCACTGCCATAGATGAACTGCTTCGCGGTATTCGGTGGCAGGACTTTGTTGCTTTTGTAAATCTCAAGACCCTTTTCTAATTCCTCTAAGTTTTAATTAGGTGCCTTTCAAAAATTCACTTTCAATGAACCTCTTCTCAATTTTCATCTATTTCCCGAAAAAATTCTGGTGTTGCTGGATTTTATCGCAAGCTTTTTGAAAATCATCTCATTTTCAAAGGAATAAAGCCAGCCTTAGTTTTCTTTCCAAATTATTTTATTTTTTATGTTGACTAGGAAAATTGCAGAACAGGAGCTTTGTACAAACTTGAATTAAAACATTCACTGAAAAATTATCCTACCTTAAATTCTTACATGGTAAATGAGAAAATTAATTTTGAGCAATAGATGGAAATACAATACAAAGAAACCAATTATATCAATAAATTAATCGATAATAAATTATTTATTGTGTGATCATAACCAAAATTTCATAATAAAATACAACATCTATCCTGTTAGTCTTAAAAAATTATTGTGCATGACATCATATCGCATGATGTATTCAATTCAATAAACCAATCAAAAAATTCTTACCTTAAATATTTAAAATTTCAATGAAACAGTAAGAGCTGAAACATATAAACTACTAATTTTAGACTGGTTAAACATCAACCATTATCACAAGTGCTCAGAAAAAATCGTAATAGAATATTATATGAACTAACTATGTATATATATATATATTACAGAAAAATGTACAAAATACACAAATTCGGTTATTCAATAAAAAAATATATTGTTTCTTATTGCTGGTCTGTGCTTTCAACAATTAGCATTATAGACTGCTGAGAGCCTGCTTCTGTTGTAACTCCTCTCACACATTCCACCTGATGTGAAGCCCAGTCTTTCCTTTGACAAAATTGGGAACAATACGGAGTCCTTCTACACAGAGAACATTCGGCATTGGCTTCTCTGTTGCAATTTGCACACTGAAAAAAAAATAAAATCAGGAACTGTCGACCGATTTGAAACAATAGGGTACTCTAACGATTTTTCAAAATCAGCTGACCATTCATTGCCGTGGGGCACACAAAGCATTTTATTGAACCGATGTGTGTTAAACTTTTTGTATTTTATACTTTCGCAGCTTATGAGAAAATGCCACCTTGTCGTGTAGTCAAGTGTGGAAGTAGAGGTGAAACAGACAATGTGAAGTTATTTAAAATACCCACTGTTCGGAATTTCAAGAACAAAACTTGATTAAACAAACTGTCCATGATTAGGAGATCTAACGTCGACAACAAAACCAAAACATGCACAAAACACAATAAAACACCTCTCAAACTCTACCGAAACAGCATGGGAATCAATGGAGGGAAAAGCTTGTGCTGAGCTGAATTTGACAAATCGTTAGCATACCCTATAAGAAATTTTTTGTTATTTCTATGGTTTAGGTATTTATTTTCGTGATATTTGTTTTAGGTACAGTAGTAGAAACTCGATTATATGGGAGCATTTTATTTTATTATGTGCACGAAAGCACCATGCAAATGTTGATTTCAGTAAATCCCCCATTAATTTACTCAATAGTTTTGCCAAATGCTGGCAAATCAATATTGTGTCATAAAGAAACCATATCATAAAGAGAGCATAAAGAAACTTAAAGTATACTTCTGTCATAAAGAAACCATACCACAAAGGAATCTTTAAAAAAAAGACAGAAAAAAACTATTCTGTATTCACATTTATTTTAGCAGTCGGTTGGCCATGAAATAATTTTCTGAAGTTTTTGTAACTAGAACGGATTAAGGTTGGCACTCATGAATTGTCGTTAATGTCATAACGCCGTTGCCACAACTAATATCAAATTTTATTGAGAAAATGTCGAAAGTGTTTGAAAGAGAGAGAAGACAGGAAGTGCTATTTAGAATTCAGGTCCACTCATTCAAATAGTTATACCTTGATATTCTAAAATCCACAATACGTCAGACGGTAGCGAACATATTCAATGTAAGAGAATTCATATAATGTTTCATCTGAATCTAAACGACTTATATTTCAGCTGAATATTTCCACAATCAGAAAGATTGTGAATGAAGAGGATGACAAAGAATTTCCTTCTATTGGGAGACCCAAAAAAGTGGTGGCATTCGAGAATTTTATATTTTAGTGAATTAATGCGAAAAGATTACTACAGGATTTTCGATGAATGTCATCATAGAATAAGTTCCCGAAAATTTATTTTTCTATTTTTCACTTGACTTGTCCTATACATTGTAAATGTCTTAACACGTTGACTGTCCCCATTCTAATTTTTTTTTCACCCCCCACGTCCAACACATTTATCCAAGGAGGGGGGTTACTTTTGAGTGATAAAATATATATTCTATGAAAAAATTAATTCTGCAGCCATTTAAGGAAGTGTTCTTGTTCAAAATCTTCAAGTCCAATGGAAGGCTTGATGCTGACGTTTCTTGAATCACATATGATTAATTATGATTGAGGTTATCAATACATATTTCTACAAGTCGTTCAGCCCATATGAACCGACCACACTGCAGCGTTCATGAAAAGTAACCATATTTATCTTGAACGTTAAATGAATCAATGAATCACATACGATTCATGGACTCCTGGCGAAAATCTTGATGTATCATATGTGATTCATGGGACAGTCAACGTGTTAAGGTACCAATAAATACCTAATTATTATCATATCAATGTATTAAGATGAACAGCCACAAATACGAGCCAGTTGTCCTGTTAATTGTTTATTCATGTGAAATTTTTGTTCAAAGGTGAAGTTCATCTTGACTTTAGTTGATGATTTTTGTTGAAGAATTTAACATTTTTGTAATTATCTGTTGATTTTTTCGAGATATACCCATTCCCAACCACTGCATCATATGCATTTTATTTTCGGGTTAATATTTTTGATATCTACAACTGAGGTAACGTATTCAAACTTTAGCCAAAGAAGATAACGAACATTACCTCTCCTCAAGCTAGTGCATATTATGATATTATTATTATACTGATCTCTTGTATTTTCCATGCAAATAATTAGATTTGGTATGCCTTCAATCAGTTTGTATAAACTTCAATTATGTTCGTCACATATTTTCCGAAGAGATTTGACATTGTGATAAAATACGTAATAACAGAAACTTACGTAGAGCGGGCAACATAGCGTTGATTTAAAACCCAAAACATGACAAGCGTCATAACCCCACATTTTCGTACTATACAGAGTTAAATGTGTCAAATTTCCATGGTCAACCGAGTGCTAAAAGAAATGTGGATGGAGTATATACTGATTGCAGACTAACATACAGGTTGTCACATTATGAAAATCAAAAGTACATTATGCAGTTCTTAGAGGGAGTGTTCGGATAGCAAAGTGCATACTTTCGATTATCATATTGTGACAATTTTAGGCCATATCTAGGAACGCGTTTTGGGGCTATATATACAGGGTGTACCAAGTTCAAGGGTTTATTAGACATTTCTGGAGAACTGGACCTATTTAAAATCTGAAAATTGAGATTATGATATTGTTCGACATTATCTACTGAGTTAGAATATTCTTGCAGTGTGAGCACTTTCAGTTATACTGGGAATAAAAATAAATTTTTCAAAAATTATTTTTTCGTTTCTGATATGATAGAGTATTCAATTTCGAATATATTTCTGTTCAAATCACATCAGAAAAGAAAAAGTAAAAAAAAATTTTTTTGGAAAAATTTACTTTCATTCCCTATATAACTGAAAGTGCTTAGGGTTCAAGAATATTTTAGCCTCGATTTTAGCTCAGTAGATAATGTCGAACAATATCATAATCCAAATTTTCAATTTCAAATAGGTCCAGTTTTCCAGAAACGTCTAATAGGCCCTCGAACTTGGTACACCTTGTATATGCAGATTCCAAATCTTTTTTGAATTGGCTTGTGATTTTATGTTAATCTGACATATAAAACTTATTATTATCTCACATTTTTCTAGTTTAGTTTTTTTCTATTTCAGATCAAGTTTGTTGGTAACTTGGAGAAGGCTCCTTGTATTTTCTTTTTCTCCAAGGAAAGGTTCAATGTTTGCATTCTGAGATGCCTTCAATATCAAATATTGGAGTTATAAGTATCAACAACTATTTCAATGACTGGCTGAAATTGGGTACATAACCTCACTATGCGTAGCCCATATTGCTAACACCCTCAACCTGAGGGGCTGCTAGCTTGTATGTTATATTATTATGTAATTACTATGGGTAAATAAACAATAAAAGCCTAATTCAAGTATTTAAAATAAATACCTTCTTATGATTTTCATTATCTAAAGCGGGTTGTAAAATTGAATCTGCAGTTCCATCAGGCTGTAGAACAGCCACTTGAGCTTCAACTCTAGCTGCCAAAACTGCTGCTTCCTTATCCCGCTGATATTTGTCATTTTGTCTATTTATGGTATCTTTTAATTCATCTAATCCTCTCCTGAATTCAGCTGATAAACGATTGATTTGATTCGCAATATCTTCCAATTTTCGAACTGATAATACTGGATCTAACACAGTCACCGAGTCCATGAGTTGATAATCAGATGAATCAAGTCCCTCAGCCAAATTTTGCCATGCTTCTTCTTTAGATTGTTGACTGTCGCTAAGCCCATTTTGATCCCTCATTTTGCCACTGATTTCATGTTCCCTTTTGCGTTTTCTTTTATATGGAGTGAATAGTCGAACTGGGCCTGTAGCAGACTCATCATCACAACAAGCTGCACAAGTACAACTGGTTGCATGCGGCAGTATTATACCTGTTGATAAATTGCAAATCATTAGCCAAATAAAACTGTAGGAACTTAAATGCAATGTTTCAGTGAAAAAGTTAATAATAATAAAAAAAGCAAACAATACCTTCGTCGATCAACGTTTGAAGACTTCTGCCGCCAAAACGAATACTTCTTTTCCAATCTTTGCTGGATGCTCTACCACAAACCGCTTCGAACTCACTTGGTGTGTACCACTGATTACCTGATTTTATACAACGCCCTCTGCCACCTGAACCAAATCGATTTTTATGTAATACTGCTGAGGTATTTTTACATCGGACGGGTAAAACTGGTAAACTGGCTGCTTCGCTCCAGGATCCAACTATACTCGGCGTATTTGAATTGGAAGAAGTATTATTCGATCCAACTTCCTCTTGTTGAATTACAATAGTTTTCAATTCACCACTTGTAGGATCAGTAGCTAAGTATCCATTGTTATCGACACATAACATTGGTTTGAACTGAGATAATTGTTCTTGGGTAATAACATTAAAAGAACTAGCAATAAGGGAACCAACAGGTAAAGAGACTGGGACACCACCATGTCGAACCGATAACGTGACCGGGACTTTCTCACTTTTCGGAACAACAGAAACGCCATCATCTCCGCCATCGTGTTCACTCGCTAATTGTTCGGCTTCGGAAATGTCCGGTAGGACGACACCCTCCGAATTTGAGTTCTCCATGTTAAAAATTCGACAGGTAGATATTTCGGTAATTTCACATGAATTTAAACAATATTCCACCAATATTTAACACAAACTCATCAGCAAATTAAACCACAATACACATTGAACGGGTAACGTCGATGTCGAACAACTATTTCTTTTTCTCATGCTATCTAATACCTGGTAATGGTAAAATTTTACTGCGCATGCTTGGCGCTAAATATGAATGGTGGTACCCCTTTCAATATTGCAACAATGTTAATTTATTTATTGATCTGTATGAATGAGACGACTGATATTCTGATTTATGACCGAGGAGAAGTATCGTTGATCATTTTTTTATTTCATCACTCTGTCTGTGGGTCTGGCTATATAAAATGAAAGAGCAAAGTATAAATAAGTTAGTCATTGTCCACACTAAAAGTTATTTTACAGAGCAATGATAACTTAAAAAAAGATTTGCTTTTGATGTTTCATACATTTACTTTTATATTTTTTCTACTACTGAATACTGAAAAAGAAGTTCCCTCTGGTATTTACAAAACAAAGGGGACACCCGGGTTTGAACCGGGGACCTCTCGATCTGCAGTCGAATGCTCTACCACTGAGCTATATCCCCGCTGATAACAATGAATTGAAAATATTGCTTACAGATAGAATTTTATGAGGTGCCATAATAGTAAATATCGCCCATAGATAGAGGAAGGTAGGAAGATAGATACAAAGATTATCTCTATAATCTTTGGGTAGATAGAGCACAGATTACAGAGTAATCTATATTCTAGATAGAGAAGTACCAGCGTGAAGTAATCCGGAGAAAAGTTATCCTGTAAAACAACCGAGTACACCCGAAGGTTCATTGGCGTGCGGTCTCACATATCCGGTGCTATCTCGTGAACTTCATACTTCATTGTTCATAAATTAGATTCATTTTGGACCAGGGACGTAGTTATAGGGGTGCAAGGGGTGCCGTGCGCCAGGGCCCGGGCCCGTCTGGGGCCTAGTAACATTTAGGCACACATTCAATAATAAAATTGATGCAGTCTGTTTTTCCTTATTCTACACGCTTCTCAAAATATTTCACAAAATGCATTGAATGGGCCAGCCCAGCACTTATCGAAAAAATGTGTTTTGGCAACTGAAACAGGTTGTGCTATGCATGTACAGAGTTGTGCCGTTCGAATTTTTGCGAAAGTCTCTCTTATCTCCCGCGGAAAATCGAAAATGAAGAAAAAAGAAGAAAAAGCCAGCACTTTTGTTTTTTCTTCTCAAAAATTAGTGGAAAAATTTGTGCTGACTTTTGCCGTAAATATTTTCTCGAAAAATTGTCGGATTTTCCGGGAAATCTTGAATCTTGAAATTGAAAAAAAAGTTAGTCTAACACTTTCGTTTTTTCTCAATGAAAACAATGTGAACAATTGTGCTACACGTATGCTAACTTGTGTCATTGAAATTTTCACGAAAATCCTTCTAGTTTCTCGAAAAATTGAGATTTTGGAAAAAAGTCAGCCTAGCACTTTCGTGTTTTTGCAGTTTAATTTTTTTATGAAGTTGTGCTACATTTGTGCTGATTTGTGCCGTTGAGATTTTCAGAAAAAACTTTCAACTTTTCTTTCAAATGGTGGATATCAGGAAAATCAGTAGATTGTCTGAAAATCAGTATACGTATACATATATAGCAACAGGCCTAATATTCAAACCGTCGAGGTTGGCAACCCTCCATGCACAACTTACGACTCATCAAGATTTGCATAGCGTCATAAATCATCAAAAATGTATCGTATCACGATAACAATAGTGTATAGTAATCTTCTTTAGTCATAGCTATCCATGCTGGAATTCATTAAGCTCAATTTACGAGATTTCTCTTCTGAAAACTGAATTCTGGCAACATTATCGTGATAGACTTTTGATGATTTATGCAAATGAGTTGATGAGTCAGTTGTGCATGGAGGGTTGCCACAACCTCAACGGTATGAATATTAGGCCTGTTGCCATATATACTCATTTTCAGTCAATTTACTGATTTTTCTGATATCCACCATTTGAAGGAAAAGTCGGAAGTTTTTTCTGAAAATTTCAACGGCACAGGTTAGCACACGTGTGGTCACATATTTTCATTGAGAAAAAACGAAAGTGCTGGGCTAACTTTTTTTTCAATTTCAAGATTTTCCGGAAAATCTCACAAATTTTCGAGAAAATATTTACGGCACAAGTCAGCACAAATGTACAAAATTTTCCACTCATTTTTGAGAAGAGAAAAACCAAAGAGCTGGGCTAACTTTTTCTTCATTTTCGATTTTCCGGGAGATAAGAGGGCATTTTTTCGATAAGTGCTGGGCTGGCCCATTCAATACATTTTGTGAAATATTTTGAGAACCGTGTGAAATATTTTGAGAACCGTGTGAAATAAAGAAAAAATTTCAACGGCACAAAGCAGCACAAAAACCTAGCACAATTTAGCACAAAAATTTTTTTTTCGAAAATCGAAAAGTGCTGGGCCAACTTCACACACATCATAAAATGTCCCATAAAATTTTACGACCTTCCTCGTTCGTCGCAGACTTCATAGACAGCCATCTTTGTCTATCTCATCAAGATAGTGTATTTGTTGTGCTTTATTATCATCGCATATTTCAGTCGATTCAGCCAACTTGTGCAATAGCAATAGAAACGAAACGCTTTAAATTTTAAATACCCATTTTTATTTTTAAGTACTTTTTTTGAAACGGTTGAAACGCGTTATCAAGAAGACCTTGTCCTGAGAATTGCAACCATTGTTCGCGCTTGGAAGAAAAGATCGATTTAAGGCGGACCGCCGTAATCGAAGACGACTGGCTACCTGAAGAAATTCAAAGAGCACAAGAGGAATATAACGACTTGAAAGTAATCCTGAGTTGGAAGAAGAGTGGTAGACGACCTACTTGGGAAGAAGTATCCAGACTGAGCCAGAATGTAAAGTCGTATTGGGTACAATGGGAAACGTTGAAGATTGATGGAGGTCTTTTGAAACGTTGTTAGGAAAATGAAGATGTATCTAAGCAGAGGCTTCGCAGTTGATTGTGCCGAAGAGTCGAGTGACAGACTTTTTGACCAGACTACATAATGGAACTTCGGGTGGACATTTCGGGATAACTAAAACGTTGGAAAAAGTCAGGCAGCGATTTTACTGGCTAAATTGTAAGAAGGGCGTTAAAGATGAGTGTAGGATATGCACAGCTTGTGCTGATGCTAACGGACCTTATGGTAAAGGAAGTGCACCAATGAAGCAATATAACGTCGAATCCCCCCTGGAACGAGTAGCCATCGACATCGCTGGCCCTTTCCAGTAACAGACCATCGATACAAGTACATTTTGGTAGCGATGGACTATTTCACGAAATGGGTGGAAGCCTACGGTATTCCTAATCAAGAGGCAAGTACGTTAGCTGATAAATTGGTCAGAGAATTCTTCTGCAGATTTGGAATACCTCTGGAGCTGCATTGTGATCAAGGCCGAAATTTTGAATCGAAGTTATTCCAAGAAGTATGCAGCAAATTGGGAATTCACAAAACAAGGACTACACCTCTTCATCCACAATCAGACGGCATGGTCGAACGAATGAATCGGACCATGGGAAAACATCTAGCCAAAGTAGTTTCTGATCACCAGCGGGATTGGGATGAATATTTACTACATCTATTCACCATGGCATATAAATCTTCGGATATCTACCAAGGAAACTCCATCCGGCCGAGAAGTAAGGCTGCCTTGCGACATGAGTTTGGATATAAGGCTGGAGAAGACGTAGCCGGGGAGGACTACGTTAGAAAATTAAGAAACAAGCTGGATTACATCCATGACAAGGTGCGCAATCAAAAGCATCAAGCAAGCAAGTGACCAAATGAAAATGCGCTACGATATCAAGGCTATTGAAGGCGGGTTCACCGCTGGAGATCTGGTGTGCCTACATAATCCACAAAAAAGGAAAGGTTTTTCTCCGAAACTGCAGAGACAGTGGGAGGGACCGTATGAAGTTATTAAGAGGATAAATGATGTAGTTTACAAGATAAGGAAGCTCCCCAGAGGAAAACCGAAGGTCGTCCATTTCAACCGATTAGCCCCGTGCCCCCGTACACGCAGGACGAAGAAGAAGTACGTCTTGTGGAAGTTCCGATGCAAGGTAGCAGCGATTACCAGAAGTTTATGGATTGCTATGGTGAGACACGCGTTGCACGGTTCGGCGTCACACAGGAAGTACGTCAAGACCTCTTTCACGTTTCTGAGGAATACTCTCTTGTTCATTGTGTAGCGAATGAACTTCGTATGAGCAAAGGAATAGCAAGAGTATTCAGAAACAAATTTGGACGTCAAAAAGAAATATGGGTACAACAGTCAAGAATCGGAAAAGCTTTGAAATTGAAGGCTGAAGGTCGGTTCATTTATTACCTAGTCACCACGGTCCTCGCAGTGGCAGAAATTCACGGAATCTGTTCTGTCCTGAATAGGAAATTCATGTTCTTATCTTATCTATAGATTTAGAACTAGTAAGCCCGTAGATTCGCCTTTTCGGTCTGATCCGCATTATCGGGCTGGTTCGCCTTTTCGGGATGATACACCTCAGCCGCGGCTCGGGCCTACGCCCACGCAAGAGAGAAAGATATTTTTTCCATCCCAACCTAGAAAAAACGGTTCTCGTAGCTCTCGGTGGGTCGGGGTACAATCATAGAAATCATAATATATATACTTACTCTAGAATACTAATCCAGTAGTAAGAAATGCGGCGAAAAATTGACGTTATGTCGTTAAAGCGAATGCGCGACATTAGTTTATTTCAACTCAAACGTTCTTCTTCTTCTTCTTCTTGTTAGTTCCTGTCCTCCTAAATGCGTTCCCCCATATTAAGCGGGCAAGAAACCATGGAACAGCCGGTAGGCTATGCTTCCAACCTCTACGTGGTAGGTACGATCAAACAGCCTGATTCCCAGGGGTGTAGGAGTCTAGAATGGCTCTATCTCAGGCTGCGAGGACGTTGCTATAATATAACAGTGACAAACTCAGTGTTAGGCTTCAAACATTGTATCTATGCTCATTCCCTTGGAGTAACACAAGTTAGCACACTTAGAGGAATGTGGATATGTCGGGAAAAGGAACTGGATTATATAAAGAGTGCTGAGACTACAACTAAACTAGCTCAAAATCAACACTGTCATCAAAGTCTAATACGCGAACAATGTAAAAATTCCAACAACAAGCTCATCACCTCGGGCCTAGTCGAGTAGAACACCTCACACAAATTAAGGGGAACTGTTATCCCCAGGGCAAGCAAACTCTGATATAAGTTGTCGCAATTGGAGGAATTATCGCCACAAGAGAAGAGAATGTGTGGCAAGTCACCCAACTCGCCACAGCTACATAGAGGGGAGTCGATGACACCAATCCTTGCCAAATGTGCTGGAGTCAGACAATGCCCCGACCTAATCCGGACAAATGTTGTGATATTCACCCTAGGGGTATTCAAAAACTTAAACCAGGTTTCCCTACGATATGAGGCAGGTCTCACCACCGAAGAGTACTGTCTGCCCTTGGTCATTCCAATCTCTCTAAACCTCTCTGTCCATTCATCCCAGAGTCGGCTTTTCAAAGCCGGCCATAGCTCTCTTGGATCCCCTCTCAGCTGGGATTGTCCCTGCAGTAATCTTCCTCGATTTGCCAGTAAATCCGCTGTATCGTTATGTGCTATATATGAGTGGCTAGGTATCCACATCAGAGCAATCCTCAGCCCCAAAGATCTTGCCCTCCCCAGCAAAATTAGAGTATTCGCCTTATGTCAGTCGAATTGTTTATATGGTATAAGTGAGAAATAAACATATTTCATTCGTTAAAAGAACATATTTTTCGATTCATACAGAACTACTTGTCGGTATTGAACACATGCATGGATGACTAATTGTGTTTATGCTTTGTTAGAAAATCAGTAGAATGATGTTGCAGGTTTCAATGAAGTAGGTATATCAGTATCTCGGAGGTAACGTGTTATAAGTCCAAATCTAAATTTGTCGATAGAGGTATTATTGATGAGCGAGTATTCATTGATTGTTTGTCCAAACCGTGAATTGGCTGAAGATTGGAGTGTTCTAGCGAATTCCATGGTAACAACTGGTGCTTACTAAATATTTGGAACTCGCAACAAAAATTCCAGAAAATCTAAACTTAATATCACCAATGCAATTCGATATTATCGCAGATTCCATTAGATGAACAGGTACCTATGCATTGATTGCATATTATAAACTCCGTGCAACCATTTTGAAATATCCTGATCTAGTGCAATACTTCTATATACCATCAATGGAATTCGCTATCAGTGGAACTCGATATAATTCAAGTTTTGAATTTTTTGTTTGCATTTATTATTTTTAATATGATAGACAAGTACACAAGTACATTTCAGAAAATGTGACTTAAAACTCCTTACCTCCGAGCAGATCGTGCAACAGTGAAAAATCAAATGACTGAAAGAAAACGCGTTGTTGTCCGACATACCTTCGTTACATGGATTCACAGAACAGACCCCTTGACTTACTTTATGCATGGATTGTCCCCTCTTTATGAGATTCGATCGACCGAATATTCAGAAACTCGGCAAAGTTCTACTAGAAAATAAACTAATGATGCGCATTCGTATTTAACGACCACTGTCAATTTTTCGCCGCATTTTTTACTACTCGATTAGCATTCTAGAGTAATAATATATAATATGATTTCTATTTCAATTATTACCCCCTCCACCTAAAAATGTTCGCCCTTTTACATCTTCTATAGGTACTTTGCGACTGTCGCCGAGACCCTAGGTGCCCAGATCTTCGAGATCCTTTTCCCTCGAAAAAAAGTTGTGGGACAAAAAATAAGAGTTTTTTCGCATCATAAATTCGAAATAACGATACCTGTAGCTCTTTTCTGGAATGAGAAATAGCCTTGTCCTTCCCGAAGGAGCGGGGGTGTAATCCCCTACCACACGAAATTTTTCAAACGAAACGAAAAGCAATATGGACATGTATGAATGGGGGCGATAAGACTCCCCAGTTAATAGATCTTTTTTTTCAATCATACGGTGGTATTCTGCTTTCATCTGTAAGCCAATCTGTAACTTTTCATAAGCTTACTGGAAGTTTATGCATTTCTGGACGTTTTTAGTGATCTGTAGCTTACAGGAATCCGTATCTATTCACGATAAGTATTACAAAAATAACACTGTAAAAAAGATAGTTACAGGAACATAACATTAACTTAAGATGTTTTTAGACATCTTAATCGTACGCTACAGATTTGTAACTTACAGATGAAAAGCAGAATACAACGATTAATTTGAAAAAGAGAAATCATCGCGTGATAAACGTTCATGCGTCGAAAAAATAAAAAATCCGCCATCTCTCCGAGGTAAAGAACAAATGCCCCTAAATGATTCCCATCGATGTAAAACACAAAACACCCCGCTCTGTGAGTGGTCTAAATTTTTTCTGATCATCGATCGACACATAGGTGACACTTATGATTTGCACACAGATAAACCAGAGATATATATATATATATATATATATACTTCATTCAACTTTATTTTAGCAGTCGGTTGGCCATGGAAATTTGACACATTTCACTCTGTATAGTACGAAAATGTGGGGTTATGAAGCTTGTCAAAACATTTTTGGGTTTTAAATCAACGCTATGTTGCCCGTTCTACGTAAAAGTTTCTGTTATTACGTATTTTATCACAATGTCGAATCTCTTCGGAAAATATGTGACGAACATAATTGAAGTTTATACAAACTGATTGAAGGCATACCGAATCCAGTTATTTGCATGGAAAATACAAGAGATCAGTATAATATCATAATATGCACTCGCTTGAGGAGAGTTAATGTTCGTTATCTTCTTTGGCTTACATCATTTGTAGATTTCAAAAATATTAACCCGAAGATGAAATGCATATGATGCAGTGGTTGGGAATGGGTATCTCCCGAAGGAATTAACAGATAATTATAAGAATGTTAAATTCTTCAACAAAAATCATCTTGCATCAATATAAGTAAAAGGAGTTGAAGGAAGTTTCAAGTTATTAAGATGCAACTTCACCGTTGAACAAAAATTTCACATGAATAAACAAGGAACAGGGCAACTTGCGCGTATTTGTGGCTATTCATCTTAATACATTGATGTAATTATAATAATTAGGTATTTATTAGTACCTTAAGACATTTACATTGTATAGGACAAGTCAAATGAAAAATAGAAAAATCCATTTTAGGGAACTTATTCTCCGATGACATTTATCGAAAATCCTGTAGTAAACTTTTCGCATTAATTCACTCAAAAATAAAATTCTCAAATACCACCACTTTTTTGGGTCTTCCAATAGAAGGAAATTCTTTGTCATACTCTTCATTCACAATCTTTCTGATTGTGGAAATATTCAGCTGAAATATAATTCTTTTAGATTCAGATGAAACATTATATAAATTCTCTTACATTGAATATGTTCGCTATCGTCTGACGTATTGTGGATTTTAGAATATCAGAGTATAACTATTTGAATGAGCGGACCTGAATTCTAAATAGCACTTCCTGAAACCCTGTCCCTTTTTTCAATCACTTTCGGTATTTTCGAATTTTCGTAATAAAAATTGATATTAGTTGTGGCAACGGCGTTATGACATTAACGACATTTCATGAGTGCCAACCTAACTTCGTTCTAGTTACAAAAACTTGAGAAAATTATTTCATGGCCAACCGACTGCTAAAATAAATTTGAATGAAGTATAGATATCTATATCTCTGAGATAAACTTGAGCGTCGCACATATATGACACTTGTGCTTCGTCCCACAGATGACACTTGTGATTCAATAACTGATCTTTGATGGTTTTCCTTTCACAGCGAATGGAATAATGAAATTAAGAAACTCCACATCTTTCTTGCGCAATTTTCGGGGAACATCTAGAATGTTTTATCACCTCCTTCGGGGCTGCTGCCTCGTGGTTCGTCTCGGACTATGGAGGGTACCCTCCATACCTCGAACGTATCGCGGCTTTTCGAACGGATAGAAAAGATCGAAGTCTCTGTGGGCGGCACACAGCCGGCCACATACTTCGGTTTCGGTAAATCCTCTCAGTTATTTTTCAGTCGCTTCCGGATCTGTACCTCATGAAGAGGAAACATCTTTTACTGGCGGCCGCGGTTACTGTGTTGAATAAAAAATGCCAGAAAATTGCCTGTACAAATTGATGAAATCCATAATAAATTGTTTGCTTGCTGTGTTCTTAACCATGGTAGTTGAAGTTACTTTTTTTCACCACACACATATCGGTTTTTGGAGCTTTTGGAACGACGCGCGACGGTTCGAATCGCGGCGATACGAACGGATAAAAAAAAAAAAGTCTATGGCCGGCTTTAGGCAGGTATAATATAGTTCTTAGTAACTCTGCTTTGCATAAACTCAGCATAACTCCAATTATCTTTGCTTCCAGTATTTCGAAAATGGTTATTGATTTATGACATTAGACATTGTTCTCTGCTTTTTAGTCACAGAATCAATTTCTATAAAAAAAAACTGATAATTTATTGGCATGCCATTGTAGAAAACGAAGTTGAAAATATTTTAGATATCATTGTCATCCCCGATAACACAAGGAAAATAAATTTCATGAAAATATCTTTTGTATTTTTCTGTATATCTTTGGGTGATGTTTGAAAAGATTCACTACTCTCTTGTTTCACCCCACAAAACTTTTGCCAACTGCCAGTTTTCAATTTGATCGGATTTGTACTTTTAGAAGTATTGAAAAACTGCCAAGCACATGTTGGGCGACCAATTCATTACCTAGACATGGGTGACTGTTCTGATTATGAACAAGCGAGCAGAGGTCCTAACCTCACGTCAGATGCATTTCCCATCCAATTATAATAGAAAACGGATAACGAATAATTTTCCCCACAAAATCATCAGCGATTTCAATATGAGTCTTTCAAATATATGATTTTTGCACAAATGTTTCCAAGTGTTATGTTGAGGAACACCAGAAGTAATTGAAAACGAATGCTTTATTGAAATGAAACGACAATAAAACGAAATTCCAAATTACAGAATCTAAAACAATCATATTCATCTCAAAATTTATGGACTAGATACAATAATAAAAATATTTGTTGATTCATAAATATAATTTCATATCTTAGTTCGAGATTAGGTTGATTAAGTACTTCATTTTATAGATATTCCTCACCTATTATATTCTATGATGTGGAACACTGTAGATTCAGGTTACTTATGACACTGCATATATGCATTCATAGGATATCGAATTGCCAAAATCGTATGTTGCCGCAGGCCAGGAAAACTACTACACTAGCCGGTTCTAAGAAACACTTTGCCTGCCCTACAGTAACCAACGATTTTCGTTAGAGTGCCCTATTACAAATTTTCACGATGACATCATGACAGTTTCATGTGAAAAACATTTTCTTTTACCTTAATGCTAAAAAACATTCTTTCATTTTACATACATAAGAAAAGATAAGATAAAACAACTTTTTGAAGAATAACTTTGGAATGACAGATAAAAACCCATGATGAAAAATGCTATCCTACTGTGTTGAAGTCGGGTTCACATTAAAGTGATTGTTTCCTATATATGTTCATTCAACTTTATGAATTGTCGAATATAGGTACTTTTTTGAAATAATTCTAACTGAATTGCTTTTTAACGTAAGTAACATGTTCAAAAAATTGAACAAGTACCATGTCACTTTCATAAAATAAAACAATATATAACTAGATATAAAATATGCAAATAATTAAAACAAAAAACCTGTTACATCTCTGATACAGTACATAACATTACAATTTCACATCAAAAATTTTTTGCTAAACACTTGATTTTCATGGCTTACTAAATTGTGATTGAATTTATTCAATTGTTAATAAGAGAAATCTTCTGATGTGCAAATGTTATTCTCACTTGAGACATTACGACTAAAAAAAATCTAATCGCAGTGTATGTATATATACATATATTTCTTTGGATTTTCAAAAACTGTGTCAGATGAAATACCCGAAGGTAATAAAGAACCAATAAAAATGAAATGGAATTTTGAATATCCCTGTTTTTTTTTCGAATGCAGATGATATTGATAATCCTAATTAATTATTTGTGCAAATAAGCTTGGAATCTTGGAAATCAATAATATGTGCTTATTAATGCACAGATATAATATTATCGAAAGAATCAATACAATACAAGGTTTATGACCAAAGGAAGTTTCAGATAAAAAGATTTTAATGGTTTACATAATAAATTTTTACTGATACAACAAACAAATCAATTCAGTTCAAAATATTACTATTGAAAACAAAAACAGCTATGTACTGTCTGATTTTTGTATTTCAAAAATAACCATCATCTTACTTTTAGATTTCCATCATATATCTGATATCCTTCCGATATAAAGACAAAATTAAGTGACTAATATGTTGTATCCATATGCATTAATACATATTATATAGAAACCTCAGTAGTTTTACTATTCAATATCAAAATAAATATAATATTCAGAGATTCCGCATTTCCTCAGAAATATATTAAAGTTGATCTCCATTCTTATTTCCCAAATTTTTATCTGATAAGGGATCCAACTCTTCAAACAAACTTAGCCAGGACATCTGAGCGTCTTTTTTAGCACAGGCGTCCCTCTGCTTGAATTCGCCATTTAATGTTGATTTCTCCAAATTTTTGAGATCATCGTTAGTGAAATTGAAGCCTTCCATCATTAGATTTGAGGGCATGAAGAAGTCCTTTGAGAGTAGATCTGAAGTATTCTCATCTTCAGTCAGGTCGAGAAGTGATGGATCAGTATCAGCTTTATTCGCATTTATTTCCACAGGTCCGTTCGTAGGATTTTCTTGTAATGAAAAGTCATCACCAAGAAGGTTTGTAAGATCATTTCCTGCATCTTGAATCGTACTGAAAGTACATAGTTTATTGAAATTTTATTTTAATTGCATTTCTACATTTCAGCTTGGGAAATATCCCAGGAATTGTTTTAAAGCGTGAACCCAATTTTGTGTTATGCCTTAACTTTTAAACAAGATCTAGATAACAAAAATGAAGAAAGCACGGGCGTGATGTTAGCAGCTTTTTTGCGCTTGTTCATTTTCATTACCAGAGTGTTCGCCCATTCAATTATTCAACTCGCTCAATGTTGCTTAGCAGAGTACAACTGAATTAATAACTATGATCATGATTTCAGAGCAACGAAACTCTTCTCTTTAAACGAGAATGCCTCGGAATTGATGGACATTCATTAGTTAGATAGACATTCAGTAGACGCTTGGAAGTTATAACAATAACCCAGCGCTATCTGGCAAGTTAAGATCCAACTGAACACAATCCCAATGACCACCCAAAAATGATGCGATGCGGCATGTAACCAATCGTTCCATTTTTAAAATAACAATTATAGATTGATATGATAATTATTTGCAAAAGCAACTTGTATAAGTTTAAAACTGTAATGAACAATGAAATATCCAATTCTAACAAGAATCAAAGAAGAATACATAGAATTATATTAGTGGTGAAAGAAGTCATAAACAATAACATTTACGAAAGCTTCAAGATACATCTACATAAGCCTATTATGCGGCCTTCTAAACCCCCTGTCTTTAGAAGGCCGTGGCAAAGGCGATGTGTATGTGAATCATTGAACTCAATAAAGAAATTTTATTTATGCATTCACATACTTTTTAAATCTTATCACCACTAAAGCCAGGTTAAAGGCGGATCTTGTTTTCTTTGCAATCTGATTTGGCTCTTCAGGCGTTTTAAAGAGTTAGATTTCTAAAGCCTCGTCGATAGGCACTCAGCGGCTTAATTTGGATGCAGTTTTAAGGTGCATTATGATGTGTGCCGCACAAGAGCCAATATCAGAATAAAAAAAAACAAGAAGCGGGTAGATAGAAATTTGACCTGGATTAAATGGCGATAAGATAAAAAGTAGATCTACCTTCAAAGTTGATGGATAGATTTAATGCACTGGCTTCGACCCAAAGCTGACGCTTCATGAAAACTATTGTTAAAATTGAAAAACCAAACATATTCTCAGTTTCTCCATGTAAACAGACAACTCTAATTACGAAACTTGATACCAGGTAACAGTAGTGTAGAGCAATACGAATAAAAGAAATCTACCTATTCAAGTATGTTCTGAAATTTAGAAATCTACTAAAGAAATGTTGAGTTTTCGTCGGGGATTAACTTCCATATTCATTCTTTTGGGATACTTCCGATATCCTCGAACAGTAGTTCCGGTGTTCCCATACACATACCTCGTCGTCAAAAATGACACAGCAGAGTATACCCGGCGGGTTTGCGAATAAAACGCAACCGTTAACCACGGCGTACTATGTGCTGCAAAACGAACGATTTGACAATAGAGCAATGGTGCACCCAGAATATTATGGGCGGGAGGGTGCACACATAGATGCTTGCTTGATGAAAGTAGTCTTGGAAGCGTTTTTTAAGGTTTTACTTTTGGAAAATCAGTTAGCTTTTCGACTCTTCGGGTACGCCAATGCAATAGAGTTCATTGTCTTGGTCGCTCCGGTTCTGTTGTAATTCGAATATGGCCAGTAGCACCAGCAATATCCTAACTCGCCCTTTATATAGGGCGATTGGACTATTGAACACTAATTATAAATAATAACTAATTATAATTTTATGCTGAATATTTGCATGATGGGATTTTCGCCAATGAAATTCCTGCCCAAATTATTTTCAGACCTCTGCAACTTCCGGTTATACCGGCCTACTCCTTTCTTATTTCAGAGGGCACACCCCTCTATCTTTGCATCGTTAGGTGTAGTCCATTCAAGAATGATTGACATCACGGGTGGCTACGGAAAATTTAATTTAAGTTGGTAATAGCCCATGATGTTAAGATTTTGTTTAGCGGAATTCAGGTTGTTATTGTGAATAAACAGTGATCTGTTTATATGAATATATAAAATCAATAAATGCGGCTTTCACAATTCTCTCCAGAAGAACATTCACTTATCCCAGATATCTCAGATATCAAAAGGGTTAAGCTCTGTTGGAGCCCTTTCCCGGTTTTCGGGCTCATGGTGGTTGTCGGGTCCGGGCCGCTTCTCGGTCTCCTGATGTCGGTCGGGTCCTTCCTCCTCCCTTTATCCCTGGTGTTCATTGGGTTCCTGATCTCTCCGCATCTCTTGTCGAAGTAGATGGTATTCTCTTTCATATTCTGCATTTCCCAGGAACTTGCGTACAGTTTCCGCCGTCCCCAGCAGTACCGCTTTCTGCATGATTCTATAGATGGTTTCGTCCAATTCAAGTTTATTGAGAATGCTGAGTATTTTGACCGGAGCTAGGACAGGTGGTGAAGAACAAGACTAAGATAAACTAAATGACGACGTTTCGTCCGTATATTCGAACTTTTTCAAGGCTGTATAAACGCATAAAGATTTATCAGTGTAACACATAAAACAGTAAAAACAATAATAATGACTGCTAAAGCTGTAGAACTGTCCCTATCTCGGAATCTATCATCACAGTCATACTTGTGCTGTCTTATTCTCGTCTTCAACAGTTGTTTTGTTTGTCCCACGTAAGATTTATTACATTCCAAACATGGTATCTTTTAAACGATACTTGAACGGTTATTGTGGGGGGTTGAATCTTTTTTCGATGTGCCTATCTAATAGGTTGTTATTTGGAATCTCTATTCTCATCCTTATTCAGTAATATGTGGTCAGGTCAATAAATGATTATTATTATTATATGCACTAACCCAAGGAAATTTGAAGATAATTTTTTTATGTAGTGTTAAAACACTGTTTGCTGTTTGTACCTAAAATGTACAAGCTGTTTATGAGCTGATCATAAAGTTGGACAAATCGAAATCATCAAAACTCAATATTTTCAAATTACAACCTATATATCCTATTTTTTCAGTAGATTCTACTCAGAAAAAGGGGCTGTTACCTACATGAACCTTGCACCTATAATAAAATAAGGGAAAAGTGCCATTTCGTACTGCTTGAAACCACAGTTAAAATTAAAATTATAGAGTAAATTGAATTCTGCCATATCTCTATGTACCGTTTGCCAACGATGAAATAACCATGGTAAAGACATGCAGAATTACGTCTACCATTGCATATTATGAATTGATCAAACCAAATTTGATTAGTTTTGTAAAATAGATTTATAGATTTATTGATTTATTATTTAACACTGGAATACAAACGGGCATACGCCCAAGATTATATTCACATATTAACAATTATTTCAAACGGAAAAAACTTCCATCTTATTCAAACAAACAAAAACTTCCAAAATCTGAAATATGCACACAAGAAAATACAAAATAGAGGACTTCCCTACATGTTTGCCAACCTAAAAAAAGGTCTAAAAGGTCTACCATCAGGGAATGATTGCTTTCTAACGAAACCTACTTCATTCTTTCCGCAATGATCAAATATATTTATGAAATTCTATCGAGCTTTCTAGAGTTTACTGTTAAAAAGAAAAAAAGATTTTCATAACCTCGATTGCTGATTGGTTGAAATTTATGTTGGTATTACTACTTCTTGTGACAATTGACATGTTTCGTTGGCAAATGTCAAGAAGAAAAAAGTAATCTGTTAGGTTATGGGCAAAGTTTTGGTTATGTGCACAATCTTTGCTTGAACGCATTCTTGTTTTCTTGTATTTTGTAAGCTATACAGCAGACAATATTAATATTATATATATCAGTAAAAATGACATTTGCCAATGAAATATGTCGATTGTCACAAGAAGTAGTGATACCAACATAAATTTCAACCAATCAGCAATCGAGGTTATGAAAATCTTTTTTTCTTTTTAACAGTAAACTCTAGAAAGCTCGATAGAATTTCATAAATATATTTGATCATTGCGGAAAGAATGAAGTAGGTTTCGTTAGAAAGCAATCATTCCCTGATGGTAGACCTTTTAGACCCTTTTCTAGGTTGGCAAACATGTAGGGAAGTCCTCCATTATTATGAATTACAACTATCTTATCCCACAAAGAAGATGAACTATTATTTCCTATCAAAAAGATCAAAAGACTGAAGCAGTTTTCATTGTTTTTTTCAATCTAACCATCGAACCATGAAATTAATTCACGCTAGAACAAAGGGCATTATATGAGGTCATCATTCTATGAATTGACGAGTTTAGTGCCGAATTTGTGTTCGTGAGACAGCCATAAAACACCTCAAAAGAGCGCAAACTAACATTTGGAACTCTAAAAGAAATGAACTGGAACATCCCAGGGACCGAAAAATCTCCCCTTATAATTTCACATATGAATAAAATATCCGTTAAACTCCGACGATTAAATGAACACAGGATGTTAAATCTATGTCGAAAAGCCGTGTAGTCGTGGTTATCAATCCTAAAATTGTTTTTGTTAGCCAAATATCGCAAGAATCTATTTTGTACTCCCTCTAAGCGCAGCACGTAACAGTTGTATCTTGGGTACCACACAGTAGAGGCAAAGTCCAACCTACTGTGGACAAAAGAATAATAGAGCGACAGCAACGTCCTGTTCCAACTCCATACTACATATTTCGAATAATGAAACCCAGCATTCTATTGGAAGTATTGATGACTTTTTCAACTAAAATCTAAAATACGAGCATTTCTTGTGAATGACATCTTACAGCATTTATCAAAATTCAGAAAGAGGATAGCTCTCGTCGCAATGCTTTTGAAGCCTGATGAAGTCTTGCTGCAATTCAAAGCAATCCTTATATGTTTCCACTGTTTTGAAAAATTTCAAGTCATCTGCATACAGAACAGAATTTGAATAAAGAAATCATTTTTAATAGTATTTATATAAATAATAAAAAGCAGAAGACATAAATGATACGCCTGCAGTACACCTGACGTGTTTTTGAACAATTTTGATCTACAACCATTAAAGGAAATATACTGAGACCGATTCAGTAGGTATGATTCTACCCATGGAGGTAGGATCCTTAACCTCCATAATTCTACCCACCTCAGAAGACTGCCGCAAACATCCACCTCCGCAAGACGATAAAATAATATCGATTGGGCTATCTTATCAAATGCCTTACGGAAATCGGTGTAAACAGAGTCAACCTGCACGCGTGAGTCAAGACCTTCTTGCCTTGATATACATACTTATTTCAAGCGCTTGTTGGAAAATATTGTTTTTAAATCATGCGGAAAGTGAGTTCCCCGCAATCAATTGCTTGCCCGAACGGTGAGAAGCAATTTCGTACGGGAAAGTATGTTAGGAAAATAACTATTTTCTTATTTCAACTTTCTCTTTCATTACTCTGAAAATTCCCATTCCAGGTATATACATAGTTTATTTGGGTAACCTCTCCTCTTTTTTCAAGTAGAATCGAATGAAGCAATAAAAAATATTTAGTTGTTATTTGAATATCCTGAGTTTTGATCAATTCCCATACCTGTGGGACAAAACACACACACATCGTCATTTTGGACGTTCATCGCTTGCGATGGTGTCCATCTAGTCGTCTGCACACTCTAGGACACACTGGACACGGGAATAGGGTTCCTGTCTCGACGCGGCCGTTAAGATTCGGTAGCCTAGGTTTGATTTTGCGGTGGTGACGTAACACACACATCGCAGGAGCTTGTTACCAAGGAATTTTACTACAAGAATGTAGTAAACGATAGAAATACTTTGATATTGCCTTTTATGAATATCAGGTTGCTGCAGAATACAAATTGAGTAGTAAGCTATTTGTTTCATGGGATAAATACGCCAACATTTATACCATCCTATGATTTTTTCAAAACCCATAATTTAAGAGAAAGAGAGAATAGTACTACTCTGTGCACTGCAACTATTTAGTACATACTAAAAAATATTCTTCTCCATATTAGAATGGAGATAAAGGGTGTCTGAATTAAAATATACCACTATAATATGACAGTTACACTCTCACATAATTGTTTTCTCCAAACACTTCTTGACCATAATTATTTGTTTATATCTTTTGATGAAAATTGCACTTAATCGGTTTCGTCAGGAATGACCAAATCTATTCTGTCTGAAAGTGAAATACTTTTTCCATGTCTACTATTTGAAAAAGAGAAGGTAGTCATTTCTTACTGCTCACTATAACTTTCAAACTCTTAAGAAATATAAATGAAATTAATAGCATAGTTTGTGTGCAAAATTATTTCATGATGGACAATACTCAAATTGGCTTATAATGATACCTGTAGTCGTACCACAAATTCATGACAAGAGCACAATTCGACCTTATCTATAAGTCGAAAAGGTGAAAATTGGTACTACAGATGATAGGTCTGCGCTGTATTATGCATTTGTTGAAACAACAACTGTCAGGTGTAATTAGATTGCCGATTATGCCTTAGCAAATCTGTCATCTATAAGTTGTTGATAGAATGTCAATTGATTGTGGTACCACTGCTGGTATAATAATGAAAAGAGAAGCATGTGAAATTCATGGTCCCATCATGAATAGTTAAAAAAGAGCCTATTTTCAGTGCACAAGCAAATAACAAATAATGCTATCACAAAACTATAAGCAAATATGGAAATTCAGCTTCATTATACCTTGGTTTATCACGTTCTTCATCCTCTTTAGCTAGAGCTTCACTTTTATCTGTATATTCTGCATTGAAAAATGTTTCCTTATCTTTATCTTCATTTGGAATGGCCAATTCAGTGGTTACATGAAAATCATAAGGCTCAACCTTGTCTAAGTTCACACCAGCGGTATTTAAGACTTCTGTAGCCTTAGTAGAGAAGACTGATAAGGCATTTATGTATGGAATTAACGCATGAGAAAACATATTGCACCTAGCAGCAGCCAATAAATCCACTTTCTGAAGACATGCTAGAGTATACTTATCAAATTTATTTTTTGTCGACCTAACATATGACTGAGCTTTACGGAATTTGTTAACACCATGACCAGTGTCAGGATCAAGTTGTTGAGATACAGATTTCATCCAACTCAAGGCAGCTCTGTATTCAGTACGAGTTTTTTCCATCTCGTCTACTGTAACTTTAGTGTCTACAACAGCTCTTCCAGTAAATGTTTCTACTTCATGATGCAGCCTTAAGAGAGGAGGTCTTACAGTCAGTCTTTGATGTCCGATATAAGATAAAGATTTTCCTGCAGTTACCATAATTTTACTTGCACTATCGTTTTTCTCATTCTTTCCGCATTCTTTTAAATATCTTCCAAGAGTATGTTCCTCTTGAGCTAAATAACACAACCGTTCTTTGTATAATTCTATGAATCGTTGCAATTGTATACAACTATCATTTATGGATTTAAACAGTTCCAATTTTGCGTCCAATTCCGCATCTGAGGAAATAACACATTCATCTTCTTTTCTTCCCAATTTCCTTTGAACACTTTTTTTAGTTACCCAATATTGGTGCTGCATGATAAATCGAAAGGATATTTATAATGACGCCAGTCTGAATTTCAACGAATTGCCTAGCTAACGCAAAATTGAGAACATAAGGAAAAAAATTATTGAGGAATTATTGGGGATTGTTATTTGTGTGACGTAGATACTTTGACGGGAGGAAAATCTGAACTTGAACTACTCATTTGATTCTATCACAGAGTAACTCTATTTACTCAACAACAAAGTTGTTAACTCTTAGGATTAGAAAGATTTACGATAATTTGATTTTCCAAAGATGTAAGTGTTTTTGTGGAACTTTCTAAATTCTTTCCTCTCTGATTTCAGTATTGTAATACTTC
The DNA here is from genome assembly GCF_907165205.1 of Coccinella septempunctata. NCBI lineage: Eukaryota > Metazoa > Arthropoda > Insecta > Coleoptera > Coccinellidae > Coccinella > Coccinella septempunctata. Next base: position 15,597,186 of record NC_058189.1, on the reverse strand, counting down.
AGTCAACGCTTTTTTTGTATTCAGAGGAACTACCCGTAGACGCAACTATAATCGATTTCAAGCGAATAACCAATGATAACTGCGGTTATTGCTGGTTTTGCCCTTGGTTATGTCCCTTCACAACTTCTAACCTCACTACAATAACCAGAAGTTTAACCCAGCTCTCGAGTATGGTTATCTCCGGTTATCTGCGGTCCAAAATGATGACGTTGAAGGGCTATTTCATGACGTCACGACATTATAACCAATAATAACCAAAAGCGCTTGAACGCAGTTGGTTATTGTTGGTTATCTTTGGTAATTACCAATGATGACCAGGTTATTCGCTTGAAATCGATTTATACCTATCATTAGTTCTAAAACAAGTGAAATAAAATAAACTTCAACCTCAAATATTCGAATTTTAAAATACTGAAATAGTCAAAATCTTAATGAAAATATTGAATTATGAATGAAATAGAAGACGTCATACTGAAAAACATATTTGCTGTAGTAGAATATATACCAAAACATAAAAGTATGTGGGAGGAATTCCAGCAAGATATTATTGTTCTTCTACAAATACTTCAAAATCAGAAAGAAGAACTCATACATACAGAAAGGTTACTCATTTCAAATTGAAGAAAAACCAGGAATTATTGTAACAAATTTTTTATTGCAGTGTTCGCAGTAATATTCTCAATACACAAAATTTTAAGGAACTTAAAGAAGCATTATTACAGGTCATTATAGAGGAAATTGATGAATCCTTAATTCGAATAAAAAATAAGATGTAAGTTGAGTTAATTTTATTTAATACAATATTTGTATTGCCCTAACCCTTTGTATTTTTCAGGAATCATCTGAAACACATCAATGATGACATGAAGAGTCATATTGAAAAATTAGAAAAATCTTCCTTGGAATTTGACTGGCATTCTACATCAAAAATTCTTGATGGAAATGAATATCAACCACCCCTTAGTGAATTACTACAACTTTGTTTGGAATACCGAACATTTATCTTGAAATATACCGATGAAATATTTCATACGTTCGATATGATTGATATAAGAAATGGAGAAACATTGAAAAAATTAGAAGACTCTGTTAAATTTGATGATCTTATAGTAAGAAAATTAATTGCAATTACACAATACCTAAAATAAGACTGTATATTGATGTGCCATCAGCGTCATTTGAAATTCCATCTTTTTTAGATATAACATCATAACGGTGTTATGGAAAAAGGGCGAATTAACCAAATCTGCACTTTTCAGGAGAGCATTTTTAAAGGTTCAGACCCACTGGAAAATTATAAGAAACTATTTGAAGTAGCTGTAATTTTGAAACTGAGCCGTTCAAGCACATTGTTTTCCATTTCCTAAGTTTCAAGATTTCTCTTCATGCCGTTAATTAATAATAAAATCGCCGAAAACCCCAAAAACGTGAAAATGGCGGATTCGCCCTTATTACATAACACCGTAGAATGAGGTTCTAAAGGTTCAAGCAAAATTTGAGTGACCTCTAACAAATAGTATATCATCTATGTAGAATATTATTGAAGAAATTCTCAACCAGTGTATTTACACCACAGAGCTCTCCTGAGATTTATAGTTTCGTATTTTCTGGAAGCTAGCTCTTACAGTTGTCGGTTCATAAATATTCATTTGCGTACAGAACTGACTGACTAAAAGGTTAGAGGGACCAATCATTTGATAAAATTTAATGTAAGGCTCAAAAAGGATAATACAGATATGCAGAAAAATCAGGGCCATTTTAAGATATTTGGTGCCCTTTGGTTAGCGAAAAAAGTCTGTCCTTACTAGGGATTGTTAGGAATATTATTTTGAATATTTGAATTATTGTATTGCTGACATTCAAAGGAACACACAGGTCTGTTGAAGTGTAATCTAGGGATATAAAATATCGCTTGAGAGGAAGAGAGAGGGAAGTTAAAGGCAAATTGCCTTTTTACGTATGATATTCAATATACCTCCATGTTCGTCCTGTAGACCCATATTCGTGAGAAACAATATACTAACTTTACCATCCATTTTCATTTTCAAGTGTCTCATACATGTGAAGGAAAATGAGGAAAGTGTTGTACAGTTGTCTAGTTTTCATAACTATGGCACCAGAAATGGGAGAACGTTATTTGTGCCTAAGCATAGAACAACTAGGTTTGAGAAGTCTCCTTCCTATCAATGCATTAAACTTTATAACCATCTGCCCCACAATATTCAATCTCTTGATTCCAGCAAATTCAAAAAAGCTGTTAAGAAGTTAATGTTAAATAGATGTTATTATGGTGTAAATGATTACCTCAATGATGTCATAGTCATAAGCTAATGTAATTTTTCTTTCTTTCTATATGACCTATCCTATACATTGATTTGTCTCAAAGGATCAATAAATTATTACTTTAGCCTTGCGGCTTTCACACTCCTCTCCACAGGAACATCCACTAATCCCCAACATCAAAAGGATTAATCTCTGTTGGAGCCCTTTCCAGGTTTTCGGGCTCGTGGTGGTGGTCGGGTCCGGGTCGCTCCTCGGCTCCCTGCTGTAGGTTGGATTCCTGCTCCACCCGCACTTCCTGTCGGAGCAGACGGTGTTCCTCTGCATTCCCCATGTACTTGCGTAAAGTTCTCGCCGTTCCGAGCAGTACCGCCTTCTGTATGACTTTATAAATATTTTCGTCCAACTGAAGTTTCCTTAAGTTCTCTAGTAGTTTCTTCGGTATCAGGCCTGTAGATGAAATGACAATAACGATGGTCTTGACATCTTTCAGCTTCCACTGTCTTCTGGTTTGTTCCTCGAGATCTCTGTATTTTGAAATTTTTTCAGTGTGCCTATCTAGAAGATTGTTATTATTTGGAATTGCCACGTGTCCTCATCCTTATTGAGCAATATGAGATCTGGTCTATTGTGGGTTATTTTCCGGTCTGTGAGAACCGTGTGATCCCAGTAGAGCTTGTGATGTTCATTTTCCAACACAGCATCCGGATGGTGTTTCAGACTTTTTAGACTTGGTGAAGAATCTTGGCAACAGCATCATGTCTATTTTTGTACTCCGTGCCCGCGAACTTCTGTCATCCCCCGGTGATGTGCTGGATAGTTTCATGTGTCACTGAGGCATCCTAGGCATCCTTGGCGATATATTTCATGTAATTTCTTGTTGGAATTACCTGATCCTGGATGGCGAGCATGAAGCCCTCTGTTTCAAGACATTATTATGACTTTAGCCTTGCGGCTTTCACACTCCTCTCCAGAGGAAAATTCACTTATCCCAGATATCTCAGATATCAAAAGGATTAAGCTCTGTTGGAGCCCTTTCCAGGTTTTCGGGCTCGTGGTGGTGGTCGGGTCCGGGTCGCTCCTCGCCTCCCTGCTGTAGGTTGGATTCCTGCTCCACCCGCACTTCCTGTCGGAGCAGACGGTGTTCCTCTGCATTCCCCATGTACTTGCGTACAGTTCTCGCCGTTCCGAGCAGTACCGCTTTCTGCATGACTCTATAGATATTTTCGTCCAACTGAAGTTTCCTCAAGTTTTCTAGTAGTTTCTTCGGTATCAGGCCTGTAGATGAAATGACAATAGGGATGGTCTTGATATCTTTCAGCTTCCACTGTCTTCTGGTTTGTTCCTCGAGATCTCTGTATTTTGAAATTTTTTCAGTGTGCCTATCTAGAAGATTGGTATTATTTGGAATTGCCACGTCTATGAATAGTGCTCTGTCCTCATCCTTATTGAGCAATATGAGGTCTGGTCTATTGTGGGTTATTTTTCGGTCTGTGAGAACCGTGCGATCCCAGTAGAGCTTGTGATGTTCGTTTTCCAGCACAGCATCCGGATGGTAATTGTAATAAGGCACCTTTTTCGAAGCTAGAAGTTGGTGTTTTAGTGCCAATTCTTGGTGAAGAATCTTGGCAACAGCATCATGTCTATTTTTGTACTCCGTGCCCGCGAACTTCTGACATCCGCCGGTGATGTGCTGGATAGTTTCATGTGTTGCACAGCCATAACGACAGCTATCGTCCGCCACTGAGGCATCCTTGGCGATGTACTTCATGTAATTTCTTGTTGGAATCACCTGATCCTGGATGGCGAGCATGAAGCCCTCTGTCTCAGGAAACAACCTTCCGGAAGTCAACCAGTAGTTCGACGCAGATATGTCGACGTAATCATGGTTGACATCGTTCTGGTGCCTCCCATGCAAAGGTTTGCCAATCAGTTTCTGCATTTTACTTTCTGCAGAGTGTTCGACGGTTTCCAAGTGATCCTGTTGTAGCTTTAATGGTGTAGAACTATCAGCAACACAAACTACTCGATGGAGTTCTGACGAAGCTGCCTTGCTGAAGAAATATTTTCGAAGTCCTTCAATTTCCTGGGACATACGGTTGGACAAATCAACAATTCCTCTACCCCCAAGATGTCGTGGCAGCTCTGTCCGTTCTATTGAGCTTTTGGGGTGATGTTTATTGTGTTTAGTCAGCATTATTATTATTATTATTATTATTATTGGAAATGTCTAATCCGAATACGAGAAATGTAAAAATACAACGATTAATGCATCGAAAGTCCTTTTTTTTCATAACTTCTTTAAACCCTTTGGCGTTCACCATCTTAATGAGGAGAGGATAATTATATGCCTTATTTTTGGTGAGAACTTAATTTATTTAATCAGACTGCAAAAACACGTCTGCTCGACTAGTTTCGGTGATGTGTTAACTTACCGAAACTAGTCGAGCAGACGTGTTTTTGCAGTCTGATTAAATAAATTAAGTTCTCACCAAAAATAAGTCATATAATTATCCTCTCCTCCCTTTTTTGTCCATTTGGATGTTAAAATCCTAAAGAAATAGATAAAATCTATTTATTTATTTAGCCTATGGTCTACTCGAACATATATGAAAAAAAAAGAAAGAAAGGAAAGTAAATACAGGTACACACAACACAACACTAGAATACACTTCACAATTACAATCACAGTCAATGAGTCGTATGCATAAAGAAGAGTATTTGCTTTTACTATAATACTATCTTTGTCAGTTGCTTATAAAATGTATAATTTCCTTTCAATAAACTGAAGTGAAAGCTTTTACTACTTCTTTATGCATATGGCCCATTGTCTCCACTATTACAGCTCCAGGCATAGCTGTTTGAGCCAGGAAATGGCCTCCGGTGTCGCGTGCAACAAGTCGTCGCCTGTTCCAGGAAAGGTTGTTAGCGGGCATTCATAGGCGATGTGACCCATTGTTTGGGAGGCAGCACCGCATTCACACTCTGGGCTGGAGCGCATTCCCCACTTATGGAGTGCCGATCCACTTCTGCCGTGACCAGTGCATACTCTATTTAGTCGAACCCAAAGCTTGCGGGGCAAGTAAAAACCATGAGGTGGTTCTTTAGAATTGAGTAAGGGGTGCCAGTTCGGTGAAACTTTGCCCTGCCAGTTCGACTGCCACTCCTCGTATCCGTCAAAGTTGTTAGTGATTAGCTGTTGTGCCGTTCTGACAGAGGAACTTCTGGATTTTAATCGTTTAAAGTGTATGAGATCCTGGTGGATTGGTAAGTCCGGGTTCGCGGTTATTTTTGTGTACTCTCGTACCAAGATCTGTTTTCTGCGGATTCTCGGTGGTTCTATGTGAGATAGCACTGGCAACCACTCGACTGGCGTAGATTTAATGGATCCTGTAATTATTCTCATCGTTTTATTCAGAACTGTGTCGATTTTACATACGTAGGGGCTGTTTATCCAAGCTAATGCGCAGTATTCGGCCGTTGGGAAGACAAGACTAAGTGCGGAAGTACGCAGGGTTGGAGCATCAGCTCCCCAGGTCGATCCAGCCAGCTTATATAGGATGTTATTACGGATCCTTAGTTTCGCTGCCAAGTTGGTCAGGTGTTTGTTGAACGACAGGGTACTATCCAGCGTGACACACAGGTATTTAGGGTTGTGATTATGGCGTAAAACAGTGCCATTTAGAGTGACTCTTAGGCTGGTAGATGCCAATCTATTGTTGAGATGGAAACAACAGGTCTCAATTTTCGCAGTGCTGGGTGTCAACCTCCACCTTCTAAAGTAGTCCGACAGAATGTCCAGGTCCGCTGACAAAGCAGCTTCTATGTTTCCCATGTTCGAGTGCTGTGTTGCCAGAGCCAAATCATCGGCATACATAAACTTACGGCTCGGTGTTTGTGGAAGGTCAGCTATGTATAGATTGAAAAGAAGTGGAGCCAGAACTGAGCCTTGAGGTAAGCCGTTATTAAGCAGCTTGGATCTGCTTTGTGTGTGTCCCCCTTTACAGTCTGAAGGCATCTATTGGAGAGCATGTTGTTCACTAGTGCTGTCAGCTTCCTACATTTTATGGTTCTCAGGAATTTATACATTAAAGCCCTCCCTCCAGACGGTATCATAGGTAGCTGTTAAGTCTATGAAGGCTACTCCTGTCTTGCTGCGTTCCTCAAAGCCTCTCTCAATATAGGTCAGAAGTGCAAGGACCTGATCTTCGCAGTTGCGACCAGGTCGGAAACCAGCTTGTCCAACGGGCAAGATGTCCAGGATTTGTGGGCTTATTCGGTGGTAGATTAGTCGCCCCAGTGATTTATATATAACGCTTAGATGGGCAATGGGCCGATAACTACCGGGAAAATCGGCAGGCTTTCCTGGCTTGAGAATAGCGATGATCATCGCATATTGCTGAAACGTTCATAATAAAAATGACATTTATATCTCATAACCTGATCTTCTCAAACCTAGTTGTTCTATGCTTAGGCTCAAATAACGTTCTCCCATTTCTGGTGCCATAGTTATGAAAACTATACTTCATTCAACTTTATTTTAGCAGTCGGTTGGCCATGGAAATTTGACACATTTCACTCTGTATAGAGTACTCTAATGATTTGTCAAAATCAGCTGACCCTTCATTACCGTGGGGCACACAAAGCTTTTTATTATCAGTGAAAAGATTCATTTCTTAGAAAGTTATAGTCTAATCACTCTAACCTAACGTAGGGAAGAACATTTTTTCAAAAACATGCACAAAACACAATACTCGACCAAAACAGCATGTGAATCAATGGAGGGAAAAGCTTGTGTGCCCCACGACAGCGAACGGTCAGCTGATTTTGACAAATCGTTAGAGTTCCCTATAGTACGAAAATGTGGGGTTATGAAGCTTGTCAAAACATTTTTGGGTTTTAAATCAACGCTATGTTGCCCGTTCTACGTAAAAGTTTCTGTTATTACGTATTTTATCACAATGTCGAATCTCTTCGGAAAATATCTGACGAACATAATTGAAGTTTATACAAACTGATTGAAGGCATACCAAATCCAGTTATTTGCATGGAAAATACAAGGGATCAGTATAATATTATAATATGCACTAGCTTGAGGAGAGTTAATGTTCGTTATGTTCTTTGGCTTACATCATTTGTAGATTTCAAAAATATTAACCCGAAGATGAAATGCATATGGTGCAGTGGTTGGCAATGGGTATCTCCCGAAGGAATTAACAGATAATTACAAGAATGTTAAATTTTTCAATAAAAATCATCTTGCATCAATATAAGTAAAAGGAGTTGAAGGAAGTTTCAAGTTAAGATGCAACTTCACAGTAGAACAAAAATTTCACATGAATAAACAGTAACAGGGCAACTTGCGCGTATTTGTGGCTATTCATCTTAATATATTGATGTAATTATAATATTTAGGTATTTATTAGTACCTTAAGACATTTACATTGTATAGGACAAGTCAAATGAAAAACAGAAAAATCCATTTTAGGGAACTCATTCTCCGATGACATTTATCGAAAATTCTGTAGTAAACTTTTCGCATAATTCACGCAGACATAAAATTCTCAAATGCCACAACTTTTTTGGGTCTCACAATAGAAGGAAATTCTTTGTCATACTCTTCATTCACAATCTTTCTGATTGTGGAAATATTCAGCTGAAATATAAGTCGTTTAGATTCAGATGAAACATTATATAAATTCTCCTTACCTTGAAGATGTTCGCTACCGTCTGACGTATTGTGGATTTTAGAATATCAGGGTATAACTATTTGAATGAGCGGACCTGAATTCTAAATAGCACTTCCTGAAACCCTGTCTCTTTTTTCAATCACTTTCGGCATTTTCGAATTTTCGTAATAAAAATTGATATTAGTTGTGGCAACGGCGTTATGACATTAACGACATTTCATGAGTGCCAACCTTACTCCGTTCTAGTTACAAAAACTTGAGAAAATTATTTCATGGCCAACCGACTGCTAAAATAAATTTGAATGAAGTATAGACAACTGTACAACACTTTCCTCATTTTCCTTCACATGTATGAGACACTTGAAAATGAAAATGGATGGTAAAGTTAGTATATTGTTTCCCACGAATATGGGTCTACAGGACGAACGTGGAGGTATATTGAATATCATACGTAAAATACGTTTCTGTATTGTGAAAGCTCTTCCAACGTCCGGACAGTTCCCCCGAGGTTTCCCCATAGTAGAATATTGTACGATAAGTGGCTATAGACCAAGCTGTAATAGTTGATTATGAGTGATTCAAGGGGAAGTGAGTTTCTCACCCTATTCATAACGTAGTAAGAACTGTTATTCTAATTTTTTGCATACAGAATCAATGTGCAAACCCCATTTTAAATTATTGTCGAGGTGAATACCAAGAAATTTAGTACCATTTTTAGATAGGATAATATTATTCAAATGGTGAAGCACCAGCACACGATCGCTAGGCCCAATTGTGAAGTAAACACATTCGGTTTTATTTATGTTTATCCTTCAGTTATTTTTATGACACCAGATCACGAAACTTTCTAACAGCAGCTGACATAGGGACTGAAGTTCATCGAATGTTGTGGCCGAAACCACTACCGAAACATCATCAGCAAAGAGACTCATTACGAATTTCCTTATCGGTGATGGAAAGCCACTACACGTAAGCAGATTTAGAAACATCATTCTCAAATTAACTGGGAGATCATTGATGAAGAGGAGAAACAGAAGAGGAAGAGGGCAGATACTTGTGGTACTCCTAGACTCAGATCATGTTCGCCAGATAGAGAGCTTCCAGCCTTCACAAAAATAGATCTACCCTCGAGATAGCTCTGGAGCCAATCCAAAAATACACCTCGAAAACCCAAGATGTAACACTTGTCTATTATAAATCGAAAAGAAAGACTATCGAATGCTTGCGAGAGGTCGAAAAATAAGGCCGCTACATGCAAGCCAGTGTCGAGACATTCATACACATAACCAACAAAGGAAACTGCAGGTGTCTCTGTTGAGCGACCCAATCTGAAACCATGTTGAGCATTATCAAGTATACCGAACTTGTCAAGATACTTGATCATTCGGTTGAACACGACTCTTTCGAATACTTTAGAAAATACTCTCAGAATAGAAATTGGTCTATAGTTCGTGATGCTTTGAATGTCAGAAGGAGTATTCCCTATTCGATGTGTTGCTCATAACTGAATTATAGATTCAAAACAAATCGATATCGAATTTTCAATAAAAAAAGTGTTTATTCCACGTTCAAGCTTTGTAAGACCAGGCACAAAAATGTTTCAGTCCAGCCCTCTCGGTCCCAAAAATTCTGACCACTTGGGCTGAAGAAAACAGATTTCTTCTAGAATAAAATGCCTCAAAATTTCACGACTGACTCAGCATCATATACTTCTCTTAATATCCAATAAGCACCGCCACTTTACGGCGGTAAAGTTTCGGCTTCAATATGATGAACTGTGTTGTTCCTCTAGGGGGGTTAATACTTGAGGACATTGCGTATGTACAGAGTGTTTCAGAGTGAGGTTTCATAAATTCAGGATATTATTTCTCAGATGATTATATGATACATAAATTCTATGGGTCTTGTTTGTGAGATACAGGGTGTTGAAATTTGGTAGGTTATGGGTACGCATTGAAGAACATTTATTCGAATATAAAATTATAATTTATTTTCACCAATGGCGCCCGTATTAGATTTCTGTCCGAATAAATTTGGTGAAAAAAATGGTATGCCAATGCTTTTTTCATATTTATTATTTTCATAGTCACCACATAAGTCACAGTGAGAATGGTGTCTTGAGTTTTCTATCTTTGATAAATACTTTCTGACATAAAAAATAAAATGCAATTTCATCTAAGAGCATAGACTTAACTTTTTCTGTAATATCGCAGAAATTATCATTAATAAAAACTACTTAGGGACAGGACAGGAAGGACAATGACTTGCAACCCTCAAAGGCTTGCACAATGAGACTGCAGCCCATTTAGCCCAGAGGAGAGAGGCCCTAAGAAAATATCAAGGTAATATAGAATTTGAAAAATCAAAGGTTTTTCTATTTCCTAGTAGAATTAACTGGTGGAAATGTTTAGATCCCATACAAAATGAGAATGCAGCTTAGACTTATTACCCTCTTTTCAATATAGCTGTCATTTGTAATGATGAATTAAATACAACAAATAACAATTATTTACAATTTTATTTGGTCTGTTATACATGTTCTGATGCTATTAGGGATGGTGTAAATAAAATATGAGTTTGATATAACTAAATCTTGAACAGACATAATTTGAATAATAAATAGTAATGTTCATTGAAACTTTTACTTAAGGTCAGCTAAGTATGGTACCCAAGTTAGGTTACCAAATGATGATTCCTTCCAAGTTTTTGCAGTACCTAGAATGGAATAAATGTAATTTAAAAACCACATAAAAAATTGTGTATGAATTCTTACGTTATTCACATCTTGAGTAGAAACAGATTCCACCAAGTTTATATATTGGTTTGGCGAAATTCCACTACCTGTATCGTAAGGGCACCTGTTTGTCCCAATTTTCTGACAACACAAAAGTGTTTTATGGTAAAAACCATTATTTCTAGCTAGAAGAACCGCTGCTTTCAGTTGTTTTTTTCCTGAAAATTATCAACTTTTTAATGGGAATATCATATGATCTAATCATTGGTGAGGGTATTAATTTAATTATAATTGTCCTCCCGCCTTGCCACTGTGAAAAAAAAGTTTCTTACTGGGGTGGGGGGAAATGTAAAAGTAATTTCATTATTTTCACTTTATAATAATCCTTAGTATGGTTACCCTATTTTTGTTATCATTCATTTTCAATCTTACAGCCAGTTTCATAATCAAACCTTTAATTTTGAAACTTCTGTCATCTAGTCCTACTAAATGACACAAAAGGAAGCTTCAAGCAACTTGATTATGAAACTGCTGTAAATAAGTTGTTGAGTTGTTCAGTCTCTTTATAAACTGTTCGTTTACTTTTGTTTGTTAAATTTGATGATCTCCTGTCACTATTTAGGGGGATATTCATAACCATATTAGTCAATTTCCTAGTTACTGATGAGACACCGAGGAGTTTATATTTCTGACTAATTCTTTCTCTTTCAACATATTTATAAGAGTGAAAAATATCTAAATTCAAGCATTATAGAAAATTAAACATAAATTTATCACAAACCTTTGCTAAAGCCGGGTCCAGACTATGTAACAAAACAGGTTATAAAGCAAAGTTATAAAACTTGTTAGAGAAATTCAATTCAAAAAGTTATATAACACAATGTTATACAACATTTTTCTTGCTATATAGCAAATTTTATGTTATCCGTTGGGTGTCGGTAAAGATCAAAGAAAGTAATATAACTTTGTTATAAAACACGCCGCAACTTGTCCACACTTGTGTTATTAAACATTTACTGCAGCGCCAATCTTTCTTTTACTGGTATTGCATCTCGAAATTTCGTGTCTTTTTTGTCTATTTTATGGCCGATTTGATTTATTAGGTATTCGAAATCAGAACTTGTCATCCTTAGGAAATTTTTAAAACTACCATCACATTTAATGTCCCCTGTCAATGGGTCTATGTCATCCATTGCTAGATCCTTCAAAAGAGTTGTTCCACTATAATGTTCCCCTAGCTTTCAACGATGAGATTTCACTCGTCTACATAAAATCACACAAGCTGCTGCTGCCAAAATGACATCCGCTACGTTTGAGGACATTTTCAATGTCCTACAGATGCCTCTGCTTCCAGTTGAGCACTTTTGTTTAGTTTTATTCTGTTACATAGTCTGGATGTCTCTGCTATTTTATAACACTATCGAGTGTTTCAACGAAATGCGTGAATGTGGAGAAATAACCAAATGGACTTGTGAAGTATGTGATAAGGTCAACAAATCTCATTCCGCCATGGCTAATCCTAGAAGTTCCTTTTCCGAAGGTGAAGACTCATTGTTCACTACTATTCATAGTATAGTCGAAAGAATAGTAGCACCGTTACATTCTGAAATTTCGGAATTAAAAAACATAATAAGTACTCAAAATAAACAAATGCATATTCTCATCGAGGAAATCCAATCATTAAAGCAAGAAAAAAACATCATCGATAATATCGATACACATGTACGGAATCCCCCAGATGAGATAGCCGAACAAGTTGTTGACCCCGTAATGCATGTTCCATCAGATGTTTCACCTTCCACATCAGCTGATTTATCTAAAGGAGTTTCTGGATCTGTTGTTGACCCGTATACCACCTACGCGGATAACTTACCGTCTCAGGCTGAGAAGGGATGGGAGATTGTAGAGAAGAAGAAAAAAAGGAAGACCAGCGTTGTAACAACTAAAACCAAGCTAAGCTCTTCTAATACTACCACCGCTAAACGAACAATGAAATCCAAACCAATTTATGGTTCTTCCAATTCTACGGCTCTTGTATGTGTACCCAAAAAACAACTCTGCTATGTTCACTTATCAAGACTCAGTCCTACGACAACTTTGGAGCAACTTAATGATTTTCTCGGAAACACTATTCCCAATCTGAGTTGTGAAAAACTGAATTCTAAACAACCAAACATATACTCTTCATTCAAGCTATCATTTCCCGCTGAATTTGAGTCCCTCATCATGGAACCATCATTTTGGCCAGAAGGTGTTTCGGTCAACAGGTTTTTTCGACGAGCCCGTCATACGAATGACAAAAAAAATGAATGATGAGATTTCCTCAAGAAACAATCTCTGCGATACTGTCAACAAATTAAGAATTCTTCAAGTGAATGCCCAAAGCATAGCCAACAAACTGAACAATTTGGACGTTTTTTTGGCTTCGACCAATCCTGATTTCGTCAGTGTAGTGGAACATTGGTGTTCATCGGAGAGGATCGCTTTCATGACCCTTTCTGGCTACCGCATCGCTGCTTATTATTGTAGACCTGAACGTGAGCATGGTGGATGTGTATTGTATGTTAAACCTATGTTTGAATTTCACACATTAAATGTTGATAAATTCTCGGTGGAATTACACTGCGAGCTATGTGGAATCAAGATTAGGACCGGCGGGCTAGTTTATTGTATACTGAGTGTCTACAGACCTCCATCGGGTGATTTGATGATTTTCTTTAATGTCTTAGAATATGTCCTAAGCTATTGTGACTCCATTTCTGATGTTCTTTTTTTGTGTGGAGATTTCAATATTGACTATTTGCTAGCGAATAATCATCGGAAAAAACTTTTGGATGATCTTCTCCTAGGTTATAACTTATCCATTAGTTCATGTGAGCCTACTAGAATATTTACAAACAAGCATGGAATCACTACCACTTCAAAAGGGGACTACATTGCTACAAATGTTATGCATGATAAGATTAAAGTTTCTGTTCAGGAGCCTTTTATAAGTGATCACAAAGTTATTGTGCTAGATTATCTTGCCTGTTATTCACCGAAAAGTAATTATAAGCAACCTTTTTTAGTAAGATCGATGTCACAAAACAACTTGAACCATCTGTCTGCATTAATCTCGGGTACTGATTTTCGTGGTATTTATTGCGATCGGTCGGTTGAGGACCGTTTTCGGGAATTTGTAGATATCCTGAAATCCGCCATAGAGGTTGCATGTCCATTGAGATTGCAGGATGGTTCCGAGTCATGTCGGCCAAGGTGGATTAATTCTCAAGTTCTAGAAGCAAGGGCTAACTTACGCAACTTACATTGGCTTGCGCAGTTCACTAACTCTCCAACAGTACGAGATAAGTATAAATATGCTAAAATTCAATATAATCGAATACTGACCTCTGCGAAATTCGATTACCATAGAAATCTATTTGCGAGATCTAAAAATCTAAATAAAACAGTGTGGAATTTTGTTAATGACCAACTAGGAAACAAAACAGAGAGAGATAAAAATATTTCTCTAGAATTAAACGGTCAATTTATATCCTGCCCTAAAATGGTAGCTGAAGCATTTGGAGAGTATTTCACAGAGGTCAGTCAGCGATCCTTACTGAGCTGCTATGGGGGGCAAATCCCGAATACTTGCACAGTTCAGAGATTGTTACACTGCAATTTTTTCTTCTTTCCTGTGGTTGCAGATGAGGTCTTATCCGTCATTAAAAATTTGAAAAATGGCGGTGGAACAGGACACGATATGATCTCTGCTAGGTTGCTGAAATCCATCGCTCCCTTTATAGCTGAACATTTGTCCCATCTCTTCAACAATTCCATCAGTTCTGGATGTTTTCCATCAATTTTGAAGCTGGCAAAGGTGATACCCGTTCACAAAAGGGAGGATACAAAAAACATAGCCAACTATCGCCCCATATCAATCCTAAGCCAACTGTCTAAGGTATTCGAAAAAATAGTGTACCAGAGAATGAGTGATTTCCTTACGAAATTTTCGATACTTTCGAATCGTCAACACGGTTTTCGAGTCGGTAGGTCCACACAAACTGCGTGTTCCGAGTTTATGGAGTCTATTTATATCTGTTTGGACAAGGGTGATCATGCCGCAGGAATATTTTTTGACCTCTCTCGTGCATTCGACTGTTTGCAACACAAGTTCATAATCGACAAATTGCACCAGATCGGATTCAGGGGTGTTTTTCTTGACTGGATCTCCAGTTACCTGTCCGATCGTACTATGTTCGTCGACCTCAATGGCAACTTTTCTAAAAGATATCACTCAGGGCTAGGTGTTCCCCAGGGGTCAGTTCTGGGACCTTTGTTTTTTCTCCTGTTCATTAATGACTTACCAGACTATCTCGTTGCAGCTATTCTAGTGATGTTTGCGGATGATGTTTCTCTGGCGGTAAGGGCGAAAAGTATTGAAGAATTGAAACATATATGTGAAGAACTTATTCAGCGATTTCTCGACTGGTGTCGTAAAAATTCGCTTATTATAAACTTGGCGAAAACTCAAATAATTAAGTTTCAAAACCGCGATTTCGGTGGGTCTACTCCACTTGCGGTGACAGTTGCGGGTAATTCTCTTGACACTGTTGAATATGTCAAGTTTCTGGGACTGCACGTTGACAGGTTTTTGAGATGGAATTTTCAAATTGACCATTTATGCCGTAAGCTCAATAGCTCGTATTATGCTCTGCATCGTCTGAGGGGGTCTGTCTCCACAGAAACCCTATTGAATATATATTATTCTATTGTTTACAGTCACCTAAACTGCAATACCATCCTATGGGGCGGATCGTCGGAATGCGATCGTGTGTTCATCACTCAAAAAAAGATCATTCGTCTTATATTCGGCTTGAAACCTAGAGATTCATGCAGACTGATATTCAAGAACTATCAAATACTTACACTACCCTGCATTTACATCCTAAATTGTCTTTTGTATGTGCGATCTAATATTAATTGTCTCACGAAATGCTCTGATTTCCATAGCTATGGAACTAGGAACCGAAATATGATTTGTGTGCCAAGGCACTCGACGGCCAAATACGAGTCATCCCCCATATATGCCGGTATTGCATTATATAATCATCTGCCGAATAGGTTTAAGTCCATGAATGAGATAATGTTCAAGAGGGAGATCAAAAAAATGTTATCTTCCAGGGGATACTATGATTTGAAGGAATTCTTTTCTGATGTATTAGAATAATAGTTTTGTATTGCTTACTTTTGTATTGACATTTCCTATATACCTCTGCGGTATCTGAAAGGATGAATAAATTATTATTATTATTATTATAACAAAGTTGTATAGCACATTTGTTGTATAACTTTGTTAATAAAATGTTTTGTTACATAGTCTGGACGCGGCTTAACCCATTCATCTGTCACTTTACCATTTTATTACCAAAGTTATACAACAAATGTGTTATACAACTTTATTATATAACTTGTTATAAAATAGTAGAGACATCCAGACTATGTAACAAAATAAAACTAAACAAAAGTGCTCACCTGGAAGCAGTGGCATCTGTAGTATTGAAAATGTCCTCAAACGTAGAGGATGCCATTTTGGCAGCAGCAGCTTGCGTGATTTTATGTAGACGATGAGTGAAATCTAAACGGAGATTTTGGGTACGGCCATCGTTGAGAGCTAGAGGAACATATAGTGGAACAACTCTTTTGAAGGATCTAGCAATGAATGACATAGACCCATTGACAGGGGACATCAAATGTGATGGTAGTTTCAAAAATTTCCTAAGGATGACAAGTTCTGATTTCGAATACCTGATAAATCAAATCGGCCATAAAATAGGCAAAAAAGACACGACATTTCGAGATGCAATACCAGTAAAAGAAAGGTTGGCGGTTGCAGTAAATGTTTAATAACACAAGTGTGGACAAGTTGCGGCGTGTTAAATAACAAAGTTATATTACTTTCTTTGATCTTTACCGACACCCAACGGATAACATAAAATTTGCTATATAGCAAGAAAAATGTTGTATAACATTGTGTTATATAACTTTTTCACTTGAATTTCTTTAACAAGTTATATAACTTTGCTATATAACATGTTTTGTTACATAGTCTGGACCCGGCTTTACGCCACTGAGAGAAAAAAAGCATTGTGGCAATTAAAAAATTTAATAAATATAGCCTCAAGTAGCTAAGTTAATAGAACCAACTAAATAATTGTCATTGCTTCCAAACTATTGGGACAATAATTTTTTTTAGTTGTATCAATTCAATTTTATTTCATTATATGTATTACTTCATTACTTTATTGCAACTAATTCGGTTTATTTGACCTTACTAAAATAGTTTGATTATTAGAACCATCTTTCCTCTTCCATCAAATAATTCATTTGATTATCTCAATTAAACCACTTATTTACATCGAAGAACGCATTCAATTATCACAATAGAATCAATGCATTACTCCAATGCAATTTGATATGTTTGGGATAGGGGTGGTAGACAAAAAATTGATTTATGAAAAATTTTATTTTTTGAAAATAAAATACATAAGGAATGTTCAAAACAATGAAAAACTCAAACTATCCTCCAATAAATAATCTATAATATACAGGGTGTTTCATCATAAACTGGACAAACTCATATGACGTGTAGAGAACATCGGGAGAATCATTTTTTTCTTATGAAATATTTTCCGTTTTCGAAGCATAAGGGAGATACACGGTGTTTAATGTCATTTTCGAGCGTTATTATATTGAGTGTGGTCGGTTATGTATAAGACTGGAAGTAATGGTTTCTTGTCATATCGTAGTATTTTTGGATGCTTCATTCAGAAATGGTGTAGAGCACCGAAAAAAAAATTACAAAATGGCGGAAAACCTGCAATGTTCGTGATTTTTTTTTTCGGTTGCCAAATTGATTTTCATTTCCTAAATTAACACAATTTTTAAAGGATATCTGTGAAAAAATTTTTTCAGAAATCGAACACAACTTTTTTTTACATGTCTACAGCGAAAAAAAAATTCACTCGAAATTGATGAAATTTTTCACGATTGTACTTACTTTCAAACCTAACACGAATATCAAAACAGAATCGAAAAATATCAAACGGTTTCGTTTTTACAGCCATTCAAATGTCCCGTTCGAATATCTGAAATAATAAAAAAACATGACACAGCTTGTGTTCTTAGGCCCATAATTTTTGAATTTGTATGTCGAAACATTTCAGATTGCAAAATGAATTTAAAAAAAATCAGTGAAACTTCATTGAGAGTCGAACTCCCTGCTCTGAGTTAAGTACCTATTAAAATAAATGTGGAATCTGAATTGAGACTGTTCAAAGGTTTTTAATTTTCGTTGCCAAGCAATGGCAGCTCATAGAATTTGACAGAGTATTTGAATTTAACTGAATATAATATTGCAACTATCTTGAAACCAATTTATGCAGTTTGAGTAGAAATTGGCGGTTAATACTTCCCAGATATTAATGGCATGGCATTATTGCGGAAATTTCTACGAATAATTCCACAATTTCATAAACGCAACAAAAAAAACCTATTAGTATAAAATTTATTCATAATTCGTTCTCAAAAATATTGCCATTTTTCAGGATACACTTTCTCGCCCTTTTCGCCACACTATCCACCGCTGAACGAACCATTTCCGGGTTTGGCGAATCTCTTCGGCGGCTGATTCGATTCTTTGAATCAGTTCTTCTCTCGAAGTCACTGGAGCTCGCTTATCATAAACAAGACTCTTCATATGACCCCAGAAATAAAAATCCATAGGTGTAAGATCTGGAGAACGAGGAGGCCATGCGACAGGTCCCAATCGGCCGATCCATCGGCGAGGGTATTGAGAGTCTAAAAATTCTCGTACACTCCTCACTGTGTGAGCAGGGCAACCATCATGCTGGTACCATATTCCTTGAAAGTGACTCAAAGGAATATCTTTCAATAGATCGGGCAGAGTTTCCCTCAAAAATTGATTATAGCCATTTCCAGTCAATGTTTCAGGAAGAATGTACGGTCCTATAATGAATCCATCCTTCATTCCCGCCCAAACATTGACAGAAAATCTCTTCTGGCTATTTTTTGCTACTGTTGCATGTGGATTTTCCCTTTTTGCCATATTATATTATTTTTTTTGTTGAAGAAACCATCTCTGTGGAATGTTGCTTCATTCGTAAACAGTATGAGACGTAGGAAATTCTATTCTCACGTGGCCTTCTTAAAATAAATTCACAGAATTCTTTCCTCTTCTCAAAATCACCTTCTTCTAAGGTTTGACATGAATGGAAATGGTACGGATGGTAGCGATTTCTTTTCAAAACTCTCCATACAGTGGATTTACTCTTATTCACACTTGGATGATTTGTTAGAGTTCTCGTTGATACCATCGGATTTTCATTCACTAAATCCAGGATACGTTCTTCGTTATTTCGGATTGTTTCCTTCTTCTTGCGGTGAAGAATACCTTCTTCACGTAATTTACGCACTGTTTCTATGAAAGTTTTAAAATTAGGAACGTTTCGGCTTGGAAATCTGCGAGCGTAAATTTCCCTTGCTTTTCTCCCTGAGGAATTCGCTTCATAATAAGCCTGAACCATATCATTTTTTTCTAAAAGTGAATATTTCATTTTCGTTTGCATACAAATCGTTTCAATATACTCGAATTATTCAGTAAAATTCAAATACCCTGTCAAATTCTATCAGCTACAGTTGCTCGGCAACGAAAATTAATATGTATACTCAGAACCTTAGAACAGACTCATATTTCACATTAATACTTAACTCAGAGTAGGGAGTTCGACTCTCAATGAAGTTTCACTGATTTTTTTGAATTCATTTTGCAATCTGGAATGTTTCGACATACAAATTCAAAAATTATGGGCCTAAGAACACAAGCTGTGTCATGTTTTTTTATTATTTCAGATATTCGAACGGGACATTTGGATGGCTGAAAAAACGAAACCGTTTGATATTTTTCGATTCTGTTTTGATATTCGTGTTAGGTATGAAAGTAAGTACAATCGTGAAAAATTTCATCAATTTCGAGTGAAATTTTTTTTTCGGTGTAGACATGTAAAAAAAAAGTTGTGTTCGATTTCTGACAAAATTTTTTCACAGATATCCTTTAAAAATTGTGTTAATTTAGGAAATGAAAATCAATTTGGCAACCGAAAAAAAAAATCACGAACATTGCAGGTTTTCCGCCATTTTGTAATTTTTTTTTCAGTGCTCTACACCATTTCTGAATGAAGCATCTAAAAATACTACGATATGACAAGAAACCATTACTTCCAGTCTCATACATAACCGACCACACTCAATATAATAACGCTCGAAAATGACATTAAACACCGTGTATCTCCCTTATGCTTCGAAAACGGGAAATATTTCATAAGAAAAAAATGATTCTCCCGATGTTCTCTACACGTCATATGAGTTTGTCCAGTTTATGATGAAACACCCTGTATATCTCATAATTCATGATGTTCAATCGCGTATTTGGTTGTATTCTTGTTTCCTGTAAGGCTATAATATCAGGTTTTCTCTCTGATATTATTTCTTCTATCTCGGGTTTTCGAGTTCTGACCCCGTTTATGTTCCAGGAGACTATTTTAAGGGAATTTTTTCTAGTTGTATGTTCCATTATTTCAGTTTACTGAACATTCCTTGGAGTTTTTTCTCCATCTCTCTTTCAATTTTCAACATGATTTTGTTGAAAATTTTTTCAGTAAAAGTGTCTAAATCGTCGGCGGATTCAGAGAGTTTTCTGTTTTCTTTTGTTTTGTTGATCGTAGGTTTAGCTTGGGGCATTTTCGGTTGCTCCTTCTTCTGTACTGGTTTGGATGCTTCTTTTTTCTTGTCGTCTACTTAGGAGGGGGTGGGCTTCTTTTTCTCCTGGACTTTTTGAGGAATCGTGCTCTGCTGAGCCGATTTCTGGCCTGTTTTCCTCTTCCTTGTAACTAATTTGAATTCGCTACATCCTTTGTAGCTTGCTGGATGGCCTTCTTCGCCGCACAGAACGCATGTGGCATTTCTCTCCTCACCTTTTCTGGTAAGTTCGCAATCTTTTGTGCAATGATTGCCCAAACATTTGACGCATCTGTATGGAAAAGAGCACTTGTTTTGGGCATGTCCGTACCTCTGACATCTGAAGCATTGGCTTGGATTTTCTGCCCTTCTTTTAGATTCCACTACAATGCAGAGATTGTAGAGGCGTCTTATTTCGAAAATCTCCTTTCTCTGAGTTTTGACCAGGTATAAGGGTATAAACTTTTTGGTTTTATTGGATGTCATTCTGGACACCTCGGCGTCATGGATTCCTTGGACCTTTAGATCATTTTTTATTATATCTATGTCAGCATCTATTGGGAGATGTCTTATAACTGCGTATATCTTTTTCTCTTCCTCCATCTGGTACGTGAAGTACTCCTTACCAATCTGGTCAAAATATTTTGTTATGTTCCTGTAGTCGTCCACAGTCGAGGCTACGATCCTGATTCCGTCTTTTACGACGGTTGCTCCGTTGTAGCTGAATTTCTTCAAGTAGAGAGCTTTTGAGATCTCTACCTAATCGGCTGTACCCATAGTCGTGATGGGTGGAATTTTATCTTTTTTAGGTAACTCCGTTGCTTTTTTTGCGGTCTCTTCGTCTGAAGATGAACTTTCTTTACGCGCGCGTTTTGTGGGCGGCGCGTTCTGGGTTTTAGCAACTTGAGTTGCAAAATTTCTCTTCTTTTCCGGTTCTGGAGCTACTTCCTGTTTGGAGGAATTTTTGGGGACCGCTACCGGCTTTGCAATTTCTGCAAATGTGGGGGATTTCTGTGCCGTAATCTGTTTTGCAATTTCAGCAAAACTAGGGGATTGAGGCGCTTTATTCTTGTTAACTTCCTCTCTCAAGAGGCGTATCTCCCCGACACGGTTTCAGTCAGTTTATTTATTTGAGCCTTCAACTGCCCATTCTCTTCTTTGAGCCTTACAAGCTCCTCTGCATCTCCATCACTGAATTCTTCGGTGTCCGTAGCTTCCATGTAGGAGCTCTCATTGTCTGAGACCTCCGACATGGCTTTTTGTCCGTATTGAACTATATGAGGTATTTCGGAATAATAATGAATATTGGAAATCCTTACTACTATGTTACTATTAAGCTATGTGGCTAAATTAAATATTTTCTATACTATCAGAAAAATAAATCGACTCACCAGCGATCTTGGGATCTGGACTCGACACTGAATACACTGAATTTGAACGAATTTCCGCTCTATAACACATACACTTATAGAACTTACAAAAAACTTCGGAAGTTTCGTAGACGGAATCATAAATTCCGCAGCTTCGCCAGTGTACACTTTCACCTCCGCTTTCACTTTTACGGCACTGTGACACTTCGACTTTCTCGTCCGCTTTCTCTTTTATAGCACTAGGAGCACTGTAGCACGTCTTCTCTTGTCAAGCGAATGACTCGGAATGATCGATCTTCACACGAATTTTTTATAATGAGTAGTTCTTCACTTGTACATATGAGGTCCGCGCGTCAGTCAGTCCAATAGCGGTGGGCGTGGGCGTGGGAGGCGGTGAAACTCGCCGAAAAAATCTAAAAAAAAAGTGATTGATCTGCACGTGAAACTTTGTAATAAGGTAAATTATTCATGATTATGAGTAAAAATGGGCGTCAGTCACTTTCCCGATGGTGGAAACATCGTCAGTCAGGCGGTTGAAGTGGTCGGAAAAATCTGAAAATTGACAAGTGACCGATCCTCACTTGAAATATGATTATTTTAATCAAATTGAACGCAAAAATGGACGTTAGTCAGGTTAATAGTGGTGGATTCTGCGTCAGTCAGGCTTCCAAAGTCAAGGGCAGTGACCAGCTTCCTTTGGCGCGCTGCACCTTATGCAGTTCGAATGACGCATATTCCACCGGGATCGTGCCGGCTGACGATTATTTATCGAGTGTACATAACAATTACTTGTTTATACAGAGTGTTTGATCATATAAATAAATAAATAAACTTTATTGATTCTTTTGGACACTTAAGAAATGTATAGGACAAGTCATATATTATAACAAATACAAGGGAAAAAAAAATAACAAATTCAACAAATAGAGTTTTTAGGGAACTCCTCCATAGTGTAGTAACACCTGTTGGTTAAAAGGAACTTAACTTCTCTCTTGAAAGATTTTCCACTCATTGATTTCAAGCGACTGGGCAAATATAATTTGATACCTATATAACTCGGTGAGGACTCATATTTAACTGTATGATGCCTAGGGGAAGGCTATGGTATCAGTGTGTCATGTTTCATACCCATGAAAATCAGAGCATTTCCTGTATTTTCCGATGTTCAGGTGGATATAAACAAGACAATTAAGGATGAATTTACAAGGGAAGGGAAGAATACGAAACTAACTGAAAATCGGACTACATGAATCACGTTGCCGAAGTTTGAATATAAGCCTTATGACGCTTTTCTGAGAAATGAATTGTTGAAATATTTCCTGATTGTAGGAAACTACAAGAAAATTGTTCGAAAATTGTGTTCATTCAGAAAATGAAATTCAATTTGGAAACCAAAGAAAAATCGCGGACATCGAAAGTTTTCCGCCATTTTGAAATTTTTTTTCGGAGTTCTTCATCTTTGATGAATTGAGCACTCAGAAATACTCCGATGTGAGCAGAAACCGTTACTTTGAGGTTTATACATAACTGAGCACACTCAATAGAATATTGCTCAAATACGACGTTGAACACCTTATTTCTCGCTTATGCGTCGAAAACGGGGTATATGTCATAAGACAAAAGTGATTCTCCCGATGTCATTTACCCACTATATATGTTTGTCCAGTTTATGATGAAACACCCTGTATAAACAAGTAATTGTTATGTACACTCGATAAATAATCGTCAGCCAACACGATGCCGGTGGAATATGCGTCAGTCGAACTGCATAAGGTGCAGCGCGCCAAAGGAAGCTGGTCACTGCCCTTGACTTTGGAAGCCTGACTGACGCAGAATCCACCACTATAAACGTACTGACGGCCATTTTTACGTTCAATTTGATTAAAATAATCATTTTTCAAAATTTCAAGTGAAGATCGGTCACTTGTCAATTTTCAGATTTTTCCGCCCATCTTCAACCGCCTGACTGACGATGTTTCCACCATCGGGAAAGTGACTGACGCCCATTTTCAATCATAATCATGAATAATTTACCATATTACAAAGTTTCACGTGCAGATCAATCACTTTTTTTTTAGATTTTTTCGGCGAGTTTCAACGCCTTCCACGCCCACGCCCACCACGGTCGCGCTGACTGACTTTCGATTTCGAGTACAGTAATAGTGCAACTCTCTAATTAATCACATTTGAGTTGGAGATAAATCACTGATAAAAAAGTGACACCACCTCCCGGACTAATACGTGTATGTGTTATCGGAAGTTCAATTCGTTAAAATTTTCAAAGTTGGTGTTTTTCTGCCAGAGTCCAGGTCTAGATCGTTGGCAAGCATCAGGTGAGCTTATTTTTCGTATATATTTCCTGATTTTTCTCATAGCGTAGAAAATCTCTGGTGAGTCGTTGTTTTTTTGCATGAGATATATTTTTTTTTGTCTTGAAAAATTTTATTTCAAATTGCTTTGAGTAGTATAGTAATTATAAATTTAAAAATTTTAAAATGTCTGACTACTCGGACTGCGATTCCGTAATGGAAGAAGACGCGTTAGAAATCGCTAATGTCTTGTCCGAACACGCTATTTTGAGAGAGAAGAACGCAAGTTTAAAAACGAGGGTGAATGAGCTAGATAGATGCGTGTCTGGCTTAGTGGCTGAAATTAAAAATCTCAGGCAGAGTCGAGTTGCAGGAGGGAAATAAGGAAAGTCCTTACTCCAAAGAACTCAAACATGACGTGTCCAAAAATGTCCGAGACGTGACCTTACCGGTTCAAAAGCAGAAGATTGAGGTGGTCAAAACCCCTCAAAACAAAATTTCCCCACCCGCCAAAAGAGTGAGAAAAAACAGCTCTTCGTCAAATGAAGAGCTCAATAAGAAAAGAGTCGTGACACCCCCAGCCTCACAGAGGCTGGGCAATCCAGTGGAGGAGAAAAGAGAGTAGGTCCCCCCAGTTACCCTTAGAGGAACGTCAAAATGGACGTCAATTTCTAACGCGTTAATGCGAAACGGCATTAATTGTAGCAGAGCGACAGCAGTGAAGGACGGAATTAGGGTCGTCCCACAAACCCCCCAAGATCACCGAAGGATGACTGAATTCCTCCAAACAATCAATAGAGAGTTTCACACTCTCCAACGAGAGGAGGAGAAGAAAATTTACGCGGTACAATAATATATCGATATTTTTTTCACCCTTGCCCATCCATATCTCCTCCAAAAACTCCTAAAGTATAAATGAGCAAAACGAACGGACTGATGAGAAAAACGGAACAAAACGAGGGCTTTCGATCGAAACGAAACCAATATCGGATAGATTCGTTGAGGTGCTGCTGAGCAAAACGGAGCAAAATGAGAGCAAAACGATGGCATAAAAAGCGTAAAAGTTCTTTGAGGTGCCCTGCTAGTGTAACGCCGCTCTCTACCCTCTGATAGGAAGAAGCCAGATGTCGAGAGAGAAAATTATTAAAGCCGTTGCTAGGCATCAACTCACAACTGACATACGGATCAGTTGCCTTTGCCTGGGGTTTCGCGGCAAAGAGCCATATCAAAAGAATTCAGGCCACGGAAAACAAGCTGCTGCGATGCATCTTGGTTTGTCAGGAATAGACAGATTTATAGGGACCTAAAATGGGAAACCATTTCAACACGAACTGATTTCAACAACGAATTGATTAAACAGTTGGTGGTTATTTTGTCGAATCGAGAATCGGCTAACTACAATTCGGAAAATTTTTAAGAATTCGTCTGATGTGGCTCCGAAACATTACGAAATCTTATCAAAAATTCGCTTTTCCGTTCAGTGTCAGTCAGGCAATAATTTTTACCATCTGAATTGCTCGTGACATATGAGTGCATGCGGTAAATCGATTATTTCAATTTATTGTGTTTCAGAGACTCCAAATTTCAGAAAAAGATTCAGAGAAAATGGTTTTACATCATGTGGTCGAATCGACCACTGTAATTTCCATTCTTGCCGAACTGTATAACCGTGGCGATCGAAGTATCGTACGAGTAAAAAAATCCCTAGAGTTTTGTGGTTCTGAAAAGAACCGATATGCAAGATTCCCGAATCGAAATTTAGGCACGTTCACCCCTGATACGTCTAGCAAGTTGAATGTCCTTCGGCATGATAGTTACTCTTTTGGCGTGGATCGCACACAAGTTTGTATCCTCGAAAAGTCCAACCAAATAAGCTTCGCTAGCTTCTTGAAGTGCCATTACGGCGGAACTTTGAAATCTGAGATCAGTTTTGAAATCCTGAGCGATCTCACGTACCAACCTCTGGAAAGGCAATTTACGGATCAGCAACTCGGTACTCTTCTGATAACGTCGTATTTCACGTAAGGCAACGGTTCCCGGACGGTAACGGTGAGGTTTCTTCACACCGCCTGTGGCTGGAGCACTTTTACGTGCAGCTTTGGTGGCTAATTGTTTTCGCGGAGCCTTACCCCCGGTCGACTTTCTGGCAGTCTGCTTAGTACGAGCCATAATGAATGTTAGCGAGTTTCTCTACACGTACAGGTCCGCGACGCAATCTAAACAATTCTATTCGTCCCCACCACCGTTGGCCTATATTTATAGACTACGTTGCCGTTCCAATGCGTATCTGAAAAGCTATTGGATGATACGGAATTTCTGTGGTGGGGCGGCTGTAGTTTATAAATACTGGTCGGAGAGTGAGTTTCTGTCTTTCAGATTACGTTAACGTATCGGCTGTTATACAATTCTAAACGCTCAACAGTCATGACTGGTCGCGGTAAAGGTGGTAAAGGTTTGGGCAAAGGTGGAGCCAAGCGTCATAGGAAAGTACTACGAGACAACATCCAAGGTATCACCAAACCCGCTATCAGGAGATTGGCTAGGCGTGGAGGTGTCAAACGTATTTCTGGCCTCATTTACGAAGAAACTCGTGGAGTGTTGAAGGTGTTCCTGGAAAATGTAATCAGGGACGCTGTCACATATACCGAGCATGCAAAGAGAAAAACTGTTACCGCCATGGACGTAGTATATGCCCTCAAACGTCAAGGACGTACATTGTACGGTTTCGGCGGTTGAATGAATTATTTTTCAGGTCGTAGTATAAACGGTCCTTCTCAGGACCACAACGATATAATTTTCGTTTTATCAAATATCAATATCGATTGCTAATAAATTGTCTGTTCGGACTAAGTGAGGATATGTACGTTTTATTTTCTACAGGGGCACCGAGATTCTCCAATGCCAACAAATTTTCTGAGAATGAATTGACTGGCTTTCGCAGCAAATCTAAGTTTTCTTTCTCAACCTTCGGAACTTTCATGATTCGATTCCAAAAGCTAAGTGCGAGAAACCGTTTATTATCGTACCGCTTCTCCTTCAAATTGGAAAATGCAATTTCATAATTTTCATGCGACATGGAAATACCCTTTATAATGGAAAGTGCTCCCCCCGACAAAGAACTGGCCAAGTACTGGAATTTCTCGATTCCGGACAATTGCTCATTTTCGTCGACTGATGTCGAAAATAGATCGACCAAGTTCTTCCATGTGCTTAAATCGCCGCTGCAAACAGGAAGCTTGGCGTTCGATGATCCATGTGAGCGTTTAGATGATGCGACACTTACATTTTCTATCGATTCGCTATGAATTGTCTGTATATCAAAATACATTTTCTCAATCTTCGCCCGCAGTTGATTTTCGGTTTCTAGGGACTCTAATTGCTCCGTTCCGCATAATTGTTGGGCAATCTTGAATTGTATACTACCGAAGGCTTTGAAGGTAGACCCCAGAGTTTTGGAGCGAACTTTGAATGCCGGCAATTTTGTTCGATCACTTTCTGAATTCTGCAATGATCGCCGCATTTAGAATGTTGGTATTTCCACCGTGCTATGCTGCAATTCAAATGTCATGCGTGTTTTTTCGTCTAACTTCTATCGCCGCATTTAGAATGCACCCAGTTCGTTCAATGTAAACCTTTCATTGTTTATTACTCTGCAAAAGTCGTTTCTTCACACCTCAGAGACATTTTAACTCACTGAATGAATTCTGCGAAAGGTAGATACTGAAAAACGACTATTTTCGCAGAAGGTTGTTAAGATAAGGGTTGGCTCAGTACCGCCTACGGAAAATGAACTTCGACACTTCAGGTAACAATCTCGTTTACGAATTTGTTCGGTTCGAAAATATGCTATATTTTAGTGGTGGAACAAAGCGCACAAATGAGATATCAAATAGAATTATTAATTCGGCTACGAAGGACCATTAATGAAGGCGCTGGACATACGCCAAACAATTTAGTAATCCAAAACAGGTCGCGTTTGGAAATGAATACCTTAACCAAAAACTTGAGTATTTTCTGCACTATACCGTTTGTACTAAATATCACATACCTCGCTTAATTCAGCACACGAACTTGAAGATTTGTATATCTTCTATGTATTAACATAGAGGGAGTGTTCGGTGATTAACCGAACACTCCCTCAGAATGGGACTACATCGGCGGGTACCGAGGTTTTAATTGTATTATAGGTTTCTCGTTTTCGAGTCTCAGGTCGGCTATGTAAAAATTTGTTTCTCGAAGATGAACGAAGGGTTTGGCCACAAAATCTACGAAGGATTCTCTTCTTTTCCGGGCTTAGTGATCTTAGTAAAATAATAAGCACATATCTTCAAGACAACTAACTTGATTCGAATAGACAATTAATTAGCAATCGACATCGATATTGCATAAAACGAACATTATTAAATCGTTGTGGTCCTGAGAAGGACCGTTTATATTACCACCTGAAAAATAACTCATTCAACCGCCGAAACCGTACAATGTACGTCCTTGACGTTTAAGGGCATATACTACGTCCATGGCGGTAACAGTTTTTCTCTTTGCATGTTCAGTATAAGTAACAGCGTCCCTGATTACATTTTCCAGGAACACCTTCAACACTCCACGAGTTTCCTCGTAAATGAGGCCAGAAATACGTTTGACACCTCCACGCCTAGCCAATCTCCTGATAGCGGGTTTGGTGATACCTTGGATGTTGTCTCGTAGTACTTTCCTATGACGCTTGGCTCCACCTTTGCCCAAACCTTTACCACCTTTACCGCGACCAGTCATGACTGTTGAGCGTTTAGAATTGTATAACAGCCGATACGTTAACGTAATCTGAAAGACAGAAACTCACTCTCCGACCAGTATTTATAAACTACAGCCGCCCCACCACAGAAATTCCGTATCATCCAATAGCTTTTCAGATACGCATTGGAACGGCAACGTAGTCTATAAATATAGGCCAACGGTGGTGGGAACGAATAGAATTGTTTAGATTGCGTCGCGGACCTGTACGTGTAGAGAAACTCGCTAACATTCATTATGGCTCGTACTAAGCAGACTGCCAGAAAGTCGACCGGGGGTAAGGCTCCGCGAAAACAATTAGCCACCAAAGCTGCACGTAAAAGTGCTCCAGCCACAGGCGGTGTGAAGAAACCTCACCGTTACCGTCCGGGAACCGTTGCCTTACGTGAAATACGACGTTATCAGAAGAGTACCGAGTTGCTGATCCGTAAATTGCCTTTCCAGAGGTTGGTACGTGAGATCGCTCAGGATTTCAAAACTGATCTCAGATTTCAAAGTTCCGCCGTAATGGCACTTCAAGAAGCTAGCGAAGCTTATTTGGTTGGACTTTTCGAGGATACAAACTTGTGTGCGATCCACGCCAAAAGAGTAACTATCATGCCGAAGGACATTCAACTTGCTAGACGTATCAGGGGTGAACGTGCCTAAATTTCGATTCGGGAATCTTGCATATCGGTTCTTTTCAGAACCACAAAACTCTAGGGATTTTTTTACTCGTACGATACTTCGATCGCCACGGTTATGCAGTTCGGCAAGAATGGAAATTACAGTGGTCGATTCGACCACATGATGTAAAACCATTTTCTCTGAATCTTTTTCTGAAATTTGTTTGGAGTCTCGGAAACACAATCAATTGAAATAATCGATTTACCGCATGCACTCATGTGTCACGAGCAATTCAGATGGTAAAAATTATTGCCTGACTGACACAACGGAAAAGCGAATTTTTGATAAGATTTCGTAATGTTTCGGAGCCACATCAGACGAATTCTTAAAAAATTTTCGAATTGTAGTTTGCCGATTCTCGATTCGACAAAATATGAAACCATCAACTGTTTAATCAATTCGTTGTTGAAATGGTTTGACATTTTAGGTCCCTATAAATCTGTCTAATCCTGACAAACCAAGGTGCATCTATTGCACATCGTAGCAGCTTGTTTTCCGTGGCCTGAATTCTTTTGATATGGCTCTTTGTCGTGAAACCCCAGGCAACGGCAACTGATCCTAATGCCAGTTGTGAATTGATGCCTAGCAACGGCTTTAATAATTTTCTCTTTCGACATGTGGCTTCTTCCCATCGGAGGCTAGAGAGCGGTGTTACACTAGCAAGGCACCTCAAAGAACTTTTACAATTTTTATGCCCTCGTTTTGCTCTCATTTTGCTCCGTTTTGCTCAGCACCTGTCACATCTATATATCTCATAATTCATGATGTTCAATCGCGTATTTGGTTGTATTCTTGTTTCCTGTAAGGCTATAATATCAGGTTTTCTCTCTGATATTATTTCTTCTATCTCGGGTTTTCGAGTTCTGACCCCGTTTATGTTCCAGGAGACTATTTTAAGGGAATTTTTTCTAGTTGTATGTTCCATTATTTCAGTTTACTGAACATTCCTTGGAGTTTTTTCTCCATCTCTCTTTCAATTTTCAACATGATTTTGTTGAAAATTTTTTCAGTAAAAGTGTCTAAATCGTCGGCGGATTCAGAGACTTTTCTGTTTTCTTTTGTTTTGTTGATCGTAGGTTTAGCTTGGGGCATTTTCGGTTGCTCCTTCTTCTGTACTGGTTTGGATGCTTCTTTTTTCTTGTCGTCTACTTAGGAGAGGGTGGGCTTCTTTTTCTCCTGGACTTTTTGAGGAATCGTGCTCTGCTGAGCCGATTTCTGGCCTGTTTTCCTCTTCCTTGTCACAAATTTGAATTTGCTACATCCTGTGTAGCTTGCTGGATGGCCTTCTTCACCGCACAGAACGCATGTGGCATTTCTCTCCTCACCTTTTCTGGTAAGCTCGCAATCTTTTGTGCAATGATTGCCCAAACATTTGACGCATCTGTATGGAAAAGAGCACTTGTTTTGGGCATGTCCGTACCTCTGACATCTGAAGCATTGGCTTGGATTTTCTGCCCTTCTTTTTGATTCCACTACAATGCAGAGATTGTAGAGGCGTCTTATTTCGAAAATCTCCTTTCTCTGAGTTTTGACCAGGTATAAGGGTATAAACTTTTTGGTTTTATTGGATGTCATTCTGGACACCTCGGCGTCATGGATTCCTTGGACCTTTAGATCATTTTTTTTTCATTATATCTAGGTCAGCATCTATTGGGAGATGCCTTATGACTGCGTAGATCTTTTTCTCTTCCTCCATCTGGTAGGTGAAGTACTCCTTACCAATCTGGTCAAAATATTTCGTAATGTTCCTGTAGTCGTCCACAGTGGAGGCTACTATCCCGATTCCGTCTTTTACGACGGTTGCTCTGTTGTAGCTGAATTTCTTCATGAAGAGAGCTTTTGAGATCTCTACCCTATCGGCTGTACCCATCGTCGTGATGGAAGGAATTCTATCTTTTTTAGGCAACTCCGTAGCTTTTTTGCGGTCTCTTCGTCTGAAGATGAACTTTCTTTACGCGCGCGTTCTGTGGGCGGCGCGTTCTGGGTTTTTGCAACTTGAGTTGCAAAATTTTTCTTCATTTTTGGTTCTGGAGCTACTACCTGTTTGGAGGTATTTTTGGGGACCGCTACCGGCTTTGCAATTTCTGCAAATATGGGGGATTTCTGTGCCGCAATCTGTTTTGCAATTTCAGCAAAACTAGGGGATTGAGGGGCTTTGTTTTTATTAACTTCCTCTCTCAAGAGGCATATCTCCCCGACCAACTGAGTCACGGTTTCAGTTAGTTTATTTATTTGAGCCTTCAACTGCCCATTCCCTTCTTTGAGCCTTACAAGCTCCTCTGTTTCTCCATCACTGAATTCTTCGGTGTCCGTAGCGTCCATGTAGGATCTCTGATCGTCTGAGACCTCCGACATGGATTTTGTCCGTATTGAACTATATGTGGTATTTCTGAATAATAATGAAATATTGGAAATCCTCACTACTATGTTACTATTAAGCTATGTGGCTAAGTTATATATTTTCTATACTATCAGAAAAATACATCGACTCATCAGTGATATCCGTGGAACCATCGATCAATGATCTGGACTCAAGACACTGAATTTGAACGAATTTCCGCTCTATAACACATACATTTACAGAACTTACAAAAAACTTCGGAAGTTCTATAGACGGAATCAAAACTGTGGGGTTCCACAGGGATCCGTCTTAGGACCCATTCTATTCAACATCTATATTAACAAACTGTTTTCGCTGGACGTTGATGATGATATTGTTGGCTATGCAGATGATACGGCTATATTTTTCATGTCGGATGACTGGGCAACACTAAGATCTAAGATGGGAAGTGGTTTGCAGGTGTTGAAGGACTGGTTGGATGGAAGATTGTTAAGGATGAATATCAAGAAAACTTGCAATGCAGCAGGTTGCCCCACGTTTGACTGCTTACATATGGAAGGAGACACAACATTTGAGATTCTACCTGTGAAGACATATAAATACCTGGGTGTGATGATAGACTGTCACCGGTCACCGGAGATGGGATATACATGTTAACAGTACAGTGAAAAAATTGAGATTCATTTTGTACATTTTTCGACGACTTAAGCCTATTCTCCTGTAGAGATATTTGAGAACTTTGTATTTTGTCTTAGTGGAAAGTCATATTAGGTATGGCGTAGCAGTTTGGGGTGGTGCGTTGCATACACTTTTGAAGCCGATCGAAGTCATACAGAGGAGATTCCGCAAACTCATTTACTCGAGGGATGGTAGGTACCCCTGTACCGCTGTAAGGATCATTTTGTCGCACCATTGATGGTTAAGAGAACAACCCAGCGATCATACAGTTTTTTTGCTCCTAGGATGTATAACCGGCTAGGAGGTTAAGTCCTTGCGGGCTCTTCATCTGTTCAAAAAATATGATAATAATAATAATTGTTAAAAATTGAGCGAAGCCCCCCTCCGACCTCTCTCTAGTCGACGCTCCTGTCCAGCTCCGGTGGCCACGTATGGTACCCCGATTCGGCGGTGCGCTGGTTGAACGACGCAGCGGCCCCACTTTCCGTGTTTTTCAGAAGTGAAAAACCACACATTCACATATTTTCTTAAGATTCTCTTTGTTAGCTCTGTAGAGGTGGCCTCTCTCTGCTATCATTGTGCTTTTGTAACACCTCATTTTCACGTCCACCTCTTCTAGTTCTTAATTTTCAAGTCATCTCGCATCAATCCTGGTGCTAAATTGTTCATCTCATAAGGTAAAGTACTCTCAGACTGCTCAACATCATAAATTACACCATTTTCATGATAATTTCATTGTAATGAAATTAGTCCACGTGCAAGAGATTCGGAATCTAGAAATAGATTCCGAATCCTTGCTAGCACTGCTCAATTGAAATGTCCACTCAAGTCAAATCGAACCATTGTCTTCTCAGAACTATATATTTTATTATATTTCATAATTTATATTAGTCCGGGAAGTGGCGTCACTTTTGAACTAGTGATCGATCTTCACACGAATTTTTTATGATGAGTATTTCTCCACTTGTACATATGAGGTCCGCGCGTCAGTCAGTCCAATAGCGGTGGGCGTGGGCGTGGGAGGCGGTGAAACTCGCCGAAAAAATCTAAAAAAAAAGTGATTGATCTGCACGTGAAACTTTGTAATAAGGTAAATTATTCATGATTATGAGTAAAAATGGGCGTCAGTCACTTTCCCGATGGTGGAAACATCGTCAGTCAGGCGGTTGAAGTGGTCGGAAAAATCTGAAAATTGACAAGTGACCGATCCTCACTTGAAATATGATTATTTTAATCAAATTGAACGCAAAAATGGACGTTAGTCAGGTTAATAGTGGTGGATTCTGCGTCAGTCAGGCTTCCAAAGTCAAGGGCAGTGACCAGCTTCCTTTGGCGCGCTGCACCTTATGCAGTTCGAATGACGCATATTCCACCGGGATCGTGCCGGCTGACGATTATTTATCGAGTGTACATAACAATTACTTGTTTATACAGAGTGTTTGATCATATAAATAAATAAATAAACTTTATTGATTCTTTTGGACACTTAAGAAATGTATAGGACAAGTCATATATTATAACAAATACAAGGGAAAAAAAAAATAACAAATTCAACAAATAGAGTTTTTAGGGAACTCCTCCATAGTGTAGTAACACCTGTTGGTTAAAAGGAACTTAACTTCTCTCTTGAAAGATTTTCCACTCATTGATTTCAAGCGACTGGGCAAATATAATTTGATACCTATATAACTCGGTGAGGACTCATATTTAACTGTATGATGCCTAGGGGAAGGCTATGGTATCAGTGTGTCATGTTTCATACCCATGAAAATCAGAGCATTTCCTGTATTTTCCGATGTTCAGGTGGATATAAACAAGACAATTAAGGATGAATTTACAAGGGAAGGGAAGAATACGAAACTAACTGAAGTTTGAATATAAGCCTTATGACGCTTTTCTGAGAAATGAATTGTTGAAATATTTCCTGATTGTAGGAAACTACAAGAAAATTGTTCGAAAATTGTGTTCATTCAGAAAATGAAATTCAATTTGGAAACCAAAGAAAAATCGCGGACATCGAAAGTTTTCCGCCATTTTGAAATTTTTTTTCGGAGTTCTTCATCTTTGATGAATTGAGCACTCAGAAATACTCCGATGTGAGCAGAAACCGTTACTTTGAGGTTTATACATAACTGAGCACACTCAATAGAATATTGCTCAAATACGACGTTGAACACCTTATTTCTCGCTTATGCGTCGAAAACGGGGTATATGTCATAAGACAAAAGTGATTCTCCCGATGTCATTTACCCACTATATATGTTTGTCCAGTTTATGATGAAACACCCTGTATAAACAAGTAATTGTTATGTACACTCGATAAATAATCGTCAGCCAACACGATGCCGGTGGAATATGCGTCAGTCGAACTGCATAAGGTGCAGCGCGCCAAAGGAAGCTGGTCACTGCCCTTGACTTTGGAAGCCTGACTGACGCAGAATCCACCACTATAAACGTACTGACGGCCATTTTTACGTTCAATTTGATTAAAATAATCATTTTTCAAAATTTCAAGTGAAGATCGGTCACTTGTCAATTTTCAGATTTTTCCGCCCATCTTCAACCGCCTGACTGACGATGTTTCCACCATCGGGAAAGTGACTGACGCCCATTTTCAATCATAATCATGAATAATTTACCATATTACAAAGTTTCACGTGCAGATCAATCACTTTTTTTTTAGATTTTTTCGGCGAGTTTCAACGCCTTCCACGCCCACGCCCACCACGGTCGCGCTGACTGACTTTCGATTTCGAGTACAGTAATAGTGCAACTCTCTAATTAATCACATTTGAGTTGGAGATAAATCACTGATAAAAAAGTGACACCACCTCCCGGACTAATACGTGTATGTGTTATCGGAAGTTTAATTCGTTAAAATTTTCAAAGTTGGTGTTTTTCTGCCAGAGTCCAGGTCTAGATCGTTGGCAAGCATCAGGTGAGCTTATTTTTCGTATATATTTCCTGATTTTTCTCATAGCGTAGAAAATCTCTGGTGAGTCGTTGTTTTTTTGCATGAGATATATTTTTTTTTGTCTTGAAAAATTTTATTTCAAATTGCTTTGAGTAGTATAGTAATTATAAATTTAAAAATTTTAAAATGTCTGACTACTCGGACTGCGATTCCGTAATGGAAGAAGACGCGTTAGAAATCGCTAATGTCTTGTCCGAACACGCTATTTTGAGAGAGAAGAACGCAAGTTTAAAAACGAGGGTGAATGAGCTAGATAGATGCGTGTCTGGCTTAGTGGCTGAAATTAAAAATCTCAGGCAGAGTCGAGTTGCAGGAGGGAAATAAGGAAAGTCCTTACTCCAAAGAACTCAAACATGACGTGTCCAAAAATGTCCGAGACGTGACCTTACCGGTTCAAAAGCAGAAGATTGAGGTGGTCAAAACCCCTCAAAACAAAATTTCCCCACCCGCCAAAAGAGTGAGAAAAAACAGCTCTTCGTCAAATGAAGAGCTCAATAAGAAAAGAGTCGTGACACCCCCAGCCTCACAGAGGCTGGGCAATCCAGTGGAGGAGAAAAGAGAGTAGGTCCCCCCAGTTACCCTTAGAGGAACGTCAAAATGGACGTCAATTTCTAACGCGTTAATGCGAAACGGCATTAATTGTAGCAGAGCGACAGCAGTGAAGGACGGAATTAGGGTCGTCCCACAAACCCCCCAAGATCACCGAAGGATGACTGAATTCCTCCAAAAAATCAATAGAGAGTTTCACACTCTCCAACGAGAGGAGGAGAAGAAAATTTACGCGGTACAATAATATATCGATATTTTTTTCACCCTTGCCCATCCATATCTCCTCCAAAAACTCCTAAAGTATAAATGAGCAAAACGAACGGACTGATGAGAAAAACGGAACAAAACGAGGGCTTTCGATCGAAACGAAACCAATATCGGATAGATTCGTTGAGGTGCTGCTGAGCAAAACGGAGCAAAATGAGAGCAAAACGATGGCATAAAAAGCGTAAAAGTTCTTTGAGGTGCCCTGCTAGTGTAACGCCGCTCTCTACCCTCTGATAGGAAGAAGCCAGATGTCGAGAGAGAAAATTATTAAAGCCGTTGCTAGGCATCAACTCACAACTGACATACGGATTCAGTTGCCTTTGCCTGGGGTTTCGCGGCAAAGAGCCATATCAAAAGAATTCAGGCCACGGAAAACAAGCTGCTGCGATGCATCTTGGTTTGTCAGGAATAGACAGATTTATAGGGACCTAAAATGGGAAACCATTTCAACACGAACTGATTTCAACAACGAATTGATTAAACAGTTGGTGGTTATTTTGTCGAATCGAGAATCGGCAAACTACAATTCGGAAAATTTTTAAGAATTCGTCTGATGTGGCTCTGACACATTACGAAATCTTATCAAAAATTCGCTTTTCCGTTCAGTGTCAGTCAGGCAATAATTTTTACCATCTGAATTGCTCGTGACATATGAGTGCATGCGGTAAATCGATTATTTCAATTGATTGTGTTTCAGAGACTCCAAATTTCAGAAAAAGATTCAGAGAAAATGGTTTTACATCATGTGGTCGAATCGACCACTGTAATTTCCATTCTTGCCGAACTGTATAATCGTGGCGATCGAAGTATTGTACGAGTAAAAAAATCCCTAGAGTTTTGTGGTTCTGAAAAGAACCGATATGCAAGATTCCCGAATCGAAATTTAGGCACGTTCACCCCTGATACGTCTAGCAAGTTGAATGTCCTTCGGCATGATAGTTACTCTTTTGGCGTGGATCGCACACAAGTTTGTATCCTCGAAAAGTCCAACCAAATAAGCTTCGCTAGCTTCTTGAAGTGCCATTACGGCGGAACTTTGAAATCTGAGATCAGTTTTGAAATCCTGAGCGATCTCACGTACCAACCTCTGGAAAGGCAATTTACGGATCAGCAACTCGGTACTCTTCTGATAACGTCGTATTTCACGTAAGGCAACGGTTCCCGGACGGTAACGGTGAGGTTTCTTCACACCGCCTGTGGCAGGAGCACTTTTACGTGCAGCTTTGGTGGCTAATTGTTTTCGCGGAGCCTTACCCCCGGTCGACTTTCTGGCAGTCTGCTTAGTACGAGCCATAATGAATGTTAGCGAGTTTCTCTATACGAAAAGGTCCGCGACGCAATCTAAACAATTCTATTCGTCCCCACCACCGTTGGCCTATATTTATAGACTACGTTGCCGTTCCAATGCGTATCTGAAAAGCTATTGGATGATACGGAATTTCTGTGGTGGGGCGGCTGTAGTTTATAAATACTGGTCGGAGAGTGAGTTTCTGTCTTTCAGATTACGTTAACGTATCGACTCTTATCTAAGACAATTCTAAACGCTCAATAGTCATGACTGGTCGTGGTAAAGGTGGTAAAGGTTTGGGCAAAGGTGGAGCCAAGCGTCATAGGAAAGTACTCCGAGACAACATCCAAGGTATCACCAAACCCGCTATCAGGAGATTGGCTAGGCGTGGAGGTGTCAAGCGTATTTCTGGCCTCATTTACGAAGAAACTCGTGGAGTGTTGAAGGTGTTCCTGGAAAATGTAATCAGGGACGCTGTCACATATACCGAGCATGCAAAGAGAAAAACTGTTACCGCCATGGACGTAGTATATGCCCTCAAACGTCAAGGACGTACATTGTACGGTTTCGGCGGTTGAATGAATTATTTTTCAGGTCGTAGTATAAACGGTCCTTCTCAGGACCACAACGATATAATGTTCGTTTTATCAAATATCAATATCGATTGCTAATAAATTGTCTGTTCGGACTAAGTGAGGATATGTACGTTTTATTTTCTACAGGGGCACCGAGATTCTCCAATGCCAACAAATTTTCTGAGAATGAATTGACTGGCTTTCGCAGCAAATCTAAGTTTTCTTTCTCAACCTTCATGATTCGATTCCAAAAGCTAAGTGCGAGAAACCGTTTATTATCGTACCGCTTCTCCTTCAAATTGGAAAATGCAATTTCATAATTTTCATGCGACATGGAAATACCCTTTATAATGGAAAGTGCTTCCCCCGACAAAGGACTGGCTAAGTATTGGAATTTCTCGATTCCGGACAATTGCTCATTTTCGTCGACTGATGTCGAAAATAGATCGACAAAGTTCTTCCATGTGCTTAAATCGCCGCTGAAAACAGGAAGCTTGGCGTTCGATGATCCATGTGAGCGTTTAGATGATGCGATACTTACATTTTCTATCGATTCGCTATGAATTGTCTGTATATCGAAATACATTTTCTCAATCTTCGCCCGCAGTTGATTTTCGGTTTCTAGGGACTCTAATTGCTCCGCTCCGCATATTGTTGGGCAATCTTGAATTGTATACTACCGAAGGCTTTGAAGGTAGACCCCAGAGTTTTGGAGCGAACTTTGAATGCCGGCAATTTTGTTCGATCACTTTCTGAATTCTGCAATGATCGCCGCATTTAGAATGTTGGTATTTCCACCGTGCTATGCTGCAATTCAAATGTCATGCGTGTTTTTTCGTCTAACTTCTATCGCCGCATTTAGAATGCACCCAGTTCGTTCAAAGTAAACCTTTCATTGTTTTTTACTCTGCAAAAGTCGTTTCTTCACACCTCAGAGACATTTTAACTCACTGAATGAATTCTGCGAAAGGTAGATACTGAAAAACGACTATTTTCGCAGAAGGTTGTTAAGATAAGGGTTGGCTCAGTACCGCCTATGGAAAATGAACTTCGACACTTCAGGTAACAATCTCGTTTACGAATTTGTTCGGTTCGAAAATATGCTATATTTTAGTGGTGGAACAAAGCGCACAAATGAGATATCAAATAGAATTATTAATTCGGCTACGAAGGACCATTAATGAAGGCGCTGGACATACGCCAAACAATTTAGTAATCCAAAACAGGTCGCGTTTGGAAATGAATACCTTAACCAAAAAATTGAGTATTTTCTGCACTATACCGTTTGTACTAAATATCACATACCTCGCTTAATTCAGCACACGAACTTGAAGATTTGTATATCTTCTATGTATTAACATAGAGGGAGTGTTCGGTGATTAACCGAACACTCCCTCAGAATGGGACTACCTCGGCGGGTACCGAGGTTTTAATTGTATTATAGGTTTCTCGTCTTCGAGTCTCAGGTCGGCTATGTAAAAATTTGTTTCTCGAAGATGAACGAAGGGTTTGGCCACAAAATCTACGAAGGATTCTCTTCTTTTCCGGGCTTAGTGATCTTAGTAAAATAATACGCACATATCTTCAAGACAACTAACTTGATTCGAATAGACAATTAATTAGCAATCGACATCGATATTGCATAAAACGAACATTATTAAATCGTTGTGGTCCTGAGAAGGACCGTTTATATTACCACCTGAAAAATAACTCATTCAACCGCCGAAACCGTACAATGTACGTCCTTGACGTTTAAGGGCATATACTACGTCCATGGCGGTAACAGTTTTTCTCTTTGCATGTTCAGTATAAGTAACAGCGTCCCTGATTACATTTTCCAGGAACACCTTCAACACTCCACGAGTTTCTTCGTAAATGAGGCCAGAAATACGTTTGACACCTCCACGCCTAGCCAATCTCCTGATAGCGGGTTTGGTGATACCTTGGATGTTGTCTCGTAGTACTTTCCTATGACGCTTGGCTCCACCTTTGCCCAAACCTTTACCACCTTTACCGCGACCAGTCATGACTGTTGAGCGTTTAGAATTGTATAAGAGCCGATACGTTAACGTAATCTGAAAGACAGAAACTCCCTCTCCGACCAGTATTTATAAACTACAGCCGCCCCACCACAGAAATTCCGTATCATCCAATAGCTTTTCAGATACGCATTGGAACGGCAACGTAGTCTATAAATATAGGCCAACGGTGGTGGGGTCGAATAGAATTGTTTAGATTGCGTCGCGGACCTGTACGTGTAGAGAAACTCGCTAACATTCATTATGGCTCGTACTAAGCAGACTGCCAGAAAGTCGACCGGGGGTAAGGCTCCGCGAAAACAATTAGCCACCAAAGCTGCACGTAAAAGTGCTCCAGCCACAGGCGGTGTGAAGAAACCTCACCGTTACCGTCCGGGAACCGTTGCCTTACGTGAAATACGACGTTATCAGAAGAGTACCGAGTTGCTGATCCGTAAATTGCCTTTCCAGAGGTTGGTACGTGAGATCGCTCAAGATTTCAAAACTGATCTCAGATTTCAAAGTTCCGCCGTAATGGCACTTCAAGAAGCTAGCGAAGCTTATTTGGTTGGACTTTTCGAGGATACAAACTTGTGTGCGATCCACGCCAAAAGAGTAACTATCATGCCGAAGGACATTCAACTTGCTAGACGTATCAGGGGTGAACGTGCCTAAATTTCGATTCGGGAATCTTGCATATCGGTTCTTTTCAGAACCACAAAACTCTAGGGATTTTTTTACTCGTACAATACTTCGATCGCCACGATTATACAGTTCGGCAAGAATGGAAATTACAGTGGTCGATTCGACCACATGATGTAAAACCATTTTCTCTGAATCTTTTTCTGAAATTTGGAGTCTCTGAAACACAATCAATTGAAATAATCGATTTACCGCATGCACTCATATGTCACGAGCAATTCAGATGGTAAAAATTATTGCCTGACTGACACTGAACGGAAAAGCGAATTTTTGATAAGATTTCGTAATGTGTCAGAGCCACATCAGACGAATTCTTAAAAATTTTCCGAATTGTAGTTTGCCGATTCTCGATTCGACAAAATAACCACCAACTGTTTAATCAATTCGTTGTTGAAATCAGTTCGTGTTGAAATGGTTTCCCATTTTAGGTCCCTATAAATCTGTCTATTCCTGACAAACCAAGATGCATCGCAGCAGCTTGTTTTCCGTGGCCTGAATTCTTTTGATATGGCTCTACACAACGGAAAAGCGAATTTTTGATAAGATTTCGTAATGTTTCGGAGCCACATCAGACGAATTCTTAAAAATTTTTCGAATTGTAGTTTGCCGATTCTCGATTCGACAAAATATGAAACCATCAACTGTTAAATCAATTCGTTGTTGAAATGGTTTGACATTTTAGGTCCCTATAAATCTGTCTAATCCTGACAAACCAAGGTGCATCTATTGCACATCGTAGCAGCTTGTTTTCCGTGGCCTGAATTCTTTTGATATGGCTCTTTGCCGTGAAACCCCAGGCAACGGCAACTGATCCTAATGCCAGTTGTGAATTGATGCCTAGCAACGGCTTCAATAATTTTCTCTTTCGACATGTGGCTTCTTCCCATCGGAGGCTAGAGAGCGGTGTTACACTAGCAAGGCACCTCAAATAACTTTTACAATTTTTATGCCCTCGTTTTGCTCTCATTTCGCTCCGTTTTGCTCAGCACCTGTCACATCTATATATCTCATAATTCATGATGTTCAATCGCGTATTTGGTTGTATTCTTGTTTCCTGTAAGGCTATAATATCAGGTTTTCTCTCTGATATTATTTCTTCTATCTCGGGTTTTCGAGTTCTGACCCCGTTTATGTTCCAGGAGACTATTTTAAGGGAATTTTTTCTAGTTGTATGTTCCATTATTTCAGTTTACTGAACATTCCTTGGAGTTTTTTCTCCATCTCTCTTTCAATTTTCAACATGATTTTGTTGAAAATTTTTTCAGTAAAAGTGTCTAAATCGTCGGCGGATTCAGAGACTTTTCTGTTTTCTTTTGTTTTGTTGATCGTAGGTTTAGCTTGGGGCATTTTCGGTTGCTCCTTCTTCTGTACTGGTTTGGATGCTTCTTTTTTCTTGTCGTCTACTTAGGAGAGGGTGGGCTTCTTTTTCTCCTGGACTTTTTGAGGAATCGTGCTCTGCTGATTTCTGCAGGCCGATTTCTGGCCTGTTTTCCTCTTCCTTGTCACAAATTTGAATTTGCTACATCCTGTGTAGCTTGCTGGATGGCCTTCTTCACCGCACAGAACGCATGTGGCATCTCTCTCCTCACCTTTTCTGGTAAGCTCGCAATCTTTTGTGCAATGATTGCCCAAACATTTGACGCATCTGTATGGAAAAGAGCACTTGTTTTGGGCATGTCCGTACCTCTGACATCTGAAGCATTGGCTTGGATTTTCTGCCCTTCTTTTTGATTCCACTACAATGCAGAGATTGTA
Organism: Coccinella septempunctata; assembly: GCF_907165205.1. Lineage (NCBI taxonomy): Eukaryota > Metazoa > Arthropoda > Insecta > Coleoptera > Coccinellidae > Coccinella > Coccinella septempunctata. The sequence goes on along the minus strand of NC_058189.1, from coordinate 15,554,407 downwards.
GAGGCGTCTTATTTCGAAAATCTCCTTTCTCTGAGTTTTGACCAGGTATAAGGGTATAAACTTTTTGGTTTTATTGGATGTCATTCTGGACACCTCGGCGTCATGGATTCCTTGGACCTTTAGATCATTTTTTTTTCATTATATCTAGGTCAGCATCTATTGGGAGATGCCTTATGACTGCGTAGATCTTTTTCTCTTCCTCCATCTGGTAGGTGAAGTACTCCTTACCAATCTGGTCAAAATATTTCGTAATGTTCCTGTAGTCGTCCACAGTGGAGGCTACTATCCCAATTCCGTCTTTTACGACGGTTGCTCTGTTGTAGCTGAATTTCTTCATGAAGAGAGCTTTTGAGATCTCTACCCTATCGGCTGTACCCATCGTCGTGATGGAAGGAATTCTATCTTTTTTAGGCAACTCCGTAGCTTTTTTGCGGTCTCTTCGTCTGAAGATGAACTTTCTTTACGCGCGCGTTCTGTGGGCGGCGCGTTCTGGGTTTTTGCAACTTGAGTTGCAAAATTATTCTTCATTTCCGGTTCTGGAGCTACTACCTGTTTGGAGGTATTTTTGGGGACCGCTACCGGCTTTGCAATTTCTGCAAATGTGGGGGATTTCTGTGCCGCAATCTGTTTTGCAATTTCAGCAAAACTAGGGGATTGAGGGGCTTTGTTTTTATTAACTTCCTCTCTCAAGAGGCATATCTCCCCGACCAACTGAGTCACGGTTTCAGTTAGTTTATTTATTTGAGCCTTCAACTGCCCATTCCCTTCTTTGAGCCTTACAAGCTCCTCTGTTTCTCCATCACTGAATTCTTCGGTGTCCGTAGCGTCCATGTAGGATCTCTCATCGTCTGAGACCTCCGACATGGATTTTGTCCGTATTGAACTATATGTGGTATTTCTGAATAATAATGAAATATTGGAAATCCTCACTACTATGTTACTATTAAGCTATGTGGCTAAGTTATATATTTTCTATACTATCAGAAAAATACATCGACTCATCAGTGATATCCGTGGAACCATCGATCAATGATCTGGACTCAAGACACTGAATTTGAACGAATTTCCGCTCTATAACACATACATTTACAGAACTTACAAAAAACTTCGGAAGTTCTATAAACGGAATCAAAACTGTGGGGTTCCACAGGGATCCGTCTTAGGACCCATTCTATTCAACATCTATATTAACAAACTGTTTTCGCTGGACGTTGATGATGATATTGTTGGCTATGCAGATGATACGGCTATATTTTTCATGTCGGATGACTGGGCAACACTAAGATCTAAGATGGGAAGTGGTTTGCAGGTGTTGAAGGACTGGTTGGATGGAAGATTGTTAAGGATGAATATCAAGAAAACTTGCAATGCAGCAGGTTGCCCCACGTTTGACTGCTTACATATGGAAGGAGACACAACATTTGAGATTCTACCTGTGAAGACATATAAATACCTGGGTGTGATGATAGACTGTCACCGCGTCACCGGAGATGGGATATACATGTTAACAGTACAGTGAAAAAATTGAGATTCATTTTGTACATTTTTCGACGACTTAAGCCTATTCTCCTGTAGAGATATTTGAGAACTTTGTATTTTGTCTTAGTGGAAAGTCATATTAGGTATGGCGTAGCAGTTTGGGGTGGTGCGTTGCATACACATTTGAAGCCGATCGAAGTCATACAGAGGAGATTCCGCAAACTCATTTACTCGAGGGATGGTAGGTACCCCTGTACCGCTGTAAGGATCATTTTGTCGCACCATTGATGGTTAAGAGAACAACCCAGCGATCATACAGTTTTTTTGCTCCTAGGATGTATAACCGGCTAGGAGGTTAAGTCCTTGCGGGCTCTTCATCTGTTCAAAAAATATGATAATAATAATTGTTAAAAATTGAGCGAAGCCCCCCTCCGACCTCTCTCTAGTCGACGCTCCTGTCCAGCTCCGGTGGCCACGTATGGTACCCCGATTCGGCGGTGCGCTGGTTGAACGACGCAGCGGCCCCACTTTCCGTGTTTTTCAGAAGTGAAAAACCACACATTTACATATTTTCTTAAGATTCTCTTTGTTAGCTCTGTAGAGGTGGCCTCTCTCTGCTATCATTGTGCTTTTGTAACACCTCATTTTCACGTCCTCTTCTAGTTCTTAATTTTCAAGTCATCTCGCATCAATCCTGGTGCTAAATTGTTCATCTCATAAGGTAAAGTACTCTCAGACTGCTCAACATCATAAATTACACCATTTTCATGATAATTTCATTGTAATGAAATTAGTCCACGTGCAAGAGATTCGGAATCTAGAAATAGATTCCGAATCCTTGCTAGCACTGCTCAATTGAAATGTCCACTCAAGTCAAATCGAACCATTGTCTTCTCAGAACTATATATTTTATTATATTTCATAATTTATATTATATAGATTTTCAGACTTCTCTAGATCTTCTCACATGAAAATGGGTATGTAGCACCAGGATTGAGACTTCTCAAGTTCATCTCCATAAAATTGATATCTGATTCATTGTCTTCTCGTAATATTCTTTATTATTAGAATCAGTTTAATCATTTTTAAAACAACTCTTATGATCACCTCGTTATACATATGACTAATTCATGGTGTTGAGTTTGAGATGAATGAATCCTCATATTCTCCAGGGTGGACCCTGGATGTAGCTGTTTTCCTCAGAACAGGATGTGAACACCTCAAGTTTCGTTAAGCGATCAGTGATAATGCTCGATACACCTCGACCTAGGCTCCACCCTGGAAAGTCTGCTCGAACACTCATGTCTACTCATTTGGTATGGTCTACTCTTTATAATATGTACTCTCGTTGGTTCTGTTCTATATTCATTCATCGGACTCAACATACATGTTAGTTTTCTCAGCCTTCAGCACATCTCAAAATCTACGATTAGAGATTTATTCAACTCAGTACTCTCATGACTTCTCTTGATTTATCAATTGTTTCTTCTATTTTTCTGATGAAAGTTCTAATCGTGCTTACTTGTAAGCAGTTCGTCTCTGTAAATGTTGAATTCATTGATAGATTTTTGCACTCTTCAAGATCATCTCAATGTATATGAATTATACTATGTTCTTCTCAGATTAATTATGATTGTCCTTTTCATTTAATTAATTATTATTGAACTTCTCATTTAATTAGAATTTATTGCCCTTTTCATATTATTTTTAATATTCTAGTGCTTCTCAAATTCATTCATTCTGTTCTTCTCATTTAACTTGTTCTACTCTTGTTCTGCTCATACTTACATTAACATTATTGATCAACTCAAATTTAATGTATCGATTTCTCGTTGATGATCAGACTTTGACATTGCAGTTTCACCTCGGGCCTATTTCTCTGTACTCACGCGTCTTCTCTTTAAAATTCAGTATTCTAACCTTCGCGTTTTTTGATAGAATAAGGAGGCTCTCGCAATCAATTTTCAATTGATTGCCCTATCACTGTGTAACCGTTGTGTTGATATTGAATTTATTGAACTCCTCAACGTCTAAGTCTGACATCAAGTGACTTCTCATTTGAACTGCTCTGAACCATCTCATGTTTTTAGTTGGATATTGTCTCTCTGAGTTTATAGATGTGGTTAATATTAGTTGCTTTTACTGTATTAGCTTCATGCAGGTGACATATTCATTTTATGATTGTGAACGATACTTAATAAATGTTTTTATACCATCTCCAGCTCAATTATCTTTTCATACAGTCCACTACTCTTTAATTAAAAAATCATAACACCCTCAATTTTTGAACAATAATAATAAATTGTTGACTAGTGTAGCATCCATGGTATCATCAATGAAAGAAAGGTTAACAGGAACTTGGACGTATTTATTATTAGAAATTCCAACTAAGCCGACGTTTCGAAGAGCAGTTCTTAGCCCTTGAAGAAGAAGAGAACTGCTCTTCGAAACGTCGGCTTAGTTGCAATTTCTAATAATAAATACGTCCAAGTTCCTGTTAACCTTTCTTTCATTAATAATAATAAAGTTTATTGGTTCGAAAACTACAAATAAACTTTGGAAACACTGTGGAGTTATTCAATGATAACTGTGTATAGCTATTTCAATAAATATGTGAAAAAATATTTGCTAACTTCCGACAGGAGAGAAATTCTTAATATCTTTGATTGATGCATTTGGGACAGCGTGAATAGATGATTGTATCTTGATATGCAGTGCTTAATTGACCGAAACACTTCGTACAGTGGACTTCAGACATTAGAATCAAGTTTTGTTTTATTGAGGAATGGAAATTCTTTTGAAAGATCTTCCGTAAATTTGCACTTCCTTTTTTTATTATCCATCTCGATTATTCTTGACAAAAATTGATTTTGACGGACGTTTTCCAGTGACGGAATTCTTGAACGTTTGACGGACTGTTCATCACAATGACGGACGTCTGGTCACCTCACTATAAACCAACTAGTTTGGAAAAGCCAAAATTGTTGGATTGGAATATTGAATATTGGTTTCCAGATAACAGGCCAAAAATTTGGCTTTAGCTAATTTTAATTGAATTTTGATATTTATGAAGGTCATTTTGGAAATTTCAACTTATTCATAATTTCTGTTAGTTTAGTTATAAAGAAACTGAATATGAAAATAACAATTGTCAATTATCATGTGTTGAGAATCAAAGAAGCCCCGACAATATTCCAGATATTCGGCAGGAGGCGTTAAAGAAGCAAAGATTAACCTGTTTGAAAGAAGCCGCCCCATACCGTACCGTAACTGTTATACAGAATGCCGACAAAGCTGTAGATTTTAGTTTGATGGCATCTGTGTTACAGAATTAAACATTTGTGAAAAAGGGTGCCTACAAGCACGAGAATAATTAAGTACAGGTCCAGTTTAAATAATAAATAAATAATAAATCTGTTAATTGACTATCATTTGAAAACAGATTCATTAAAATTTTACTATCTAAGGACATTTTAGCTTACTTGAATTTTCAAATGGTAGGTACTGAATAAAAAAATATCAAATATAAACGATGTATATATCTCATGGGCGGAGGCAAAAATGTGAGATTTTCCTATCTCATATTTTGTGTCGGTAAGAGGACCATATTTTCGATTAAGTTTTCCACATTACGATGCCTCCGAAAACTAGCGGAAAAGCGGCTAAAAAGGCGGGCAAGGCCCAGAAAAATATTTCCAAAACTGACAAGAAGAAAAAACGGAAGAGGAAGGAAAGTTACGCCATCTACATTTACAAGGTATTGAAACAAGTGCATCCCGATACCGGTATTTCTAGCAAAGCTATGAGTATCATGAACAGTTTTGTGAATGATATCTTCGAACGTATCGCTGCTGAAGCGAGCAGACTGGCTCACTACAATAAACGTTCTACGATTACTAGCAGGGAAATTCAAACTGCGGTACGGCTTCTCTTACCTGGCGAGCTGGCTAAGCACGCAGTCAGCGAAGGTACCAAAGCGGTCACCAAGTATACTAGTTCAAAATGAAGTGGAACACATACGTTCTAACCCAATAGGTTCTTTTCAGAACCACTAATTAGTACTTCCTGATAATTAGTAACTGGTCTGTTACTATTTTCCTTAGATTTGATCGGCAAAATGATCCGTTGTATGTAAGTTAATTTACTTCAGTCTGACACTATCTGACATTCAACGAAAGCGTTTCAATTGTTTGTAATATCAAGATTTGGTTCGCAAGTTCGCATTTATTCAACAGTTTTTGAGAAATTTGTCTCACCGGAATTCTTCCGTAAAACAAAATTCGGCACGCCTCGCCTGGATGTCACCAATGGACTTTATTGTGCAATAGTGCCGAATTTGCTTTGGATTCACGGAATATGTTTTATGACATCTGTGTGTAATTTTTACAAGTAAGAATACTTGTAATACCCCATCAGAAGATGGGGTGAGTTTTATATGTATTTGATATTTTTGTGTCAGTTTTTTTCGATGTTTCTTTTTTACATGATTTATCCAAAAAATTTTTGATTCCTTCTTCTCAGTTATTCATATATTAGTTTTTATATTTCTTTGACCTCTTTTTTTATATTCTAGACCTCTTTGCTAATGGAAGAAAACCAACAAAAATTCAACATTACGAAAATCACTTCATTGATAAAACGGTTATCAACTAAATATTATCAAAAGGACTCAATTTTGCTATAACTCCAAAAAACATTCCAACATTAGATATAATAACAGCTATTGAAAAAACAGCCCAAAAACTTCCGCTTGATAAATCGAATGAATTTTGAGTACTAAATAAATTGTTACTTGATAAACCTTTTAAAATAAAACCAAATATGAATAAAATTGAGAATAAAACTACAACTTCATTGAAAAATGATAATAACATTAAATTCCACCTGCCGATAAAGAAAATGCAACAATAATTATGGATTCAAATGGATATAAAAGAAAACTTTTAGAAATTGTTAATGATACCGATGAATATTCCAAAATCAAAAAATATCCAACTTCTGTCGCAGAGAATAAAGTGAAGAAAATTATTTCAAAAAATTCCAAAAAATTCACATATGCTCAAAAGAAATTTATCACACCATCTTATAACAAACCCCCACATTTATACGGTCTACCTAAAATGCATAAACCTCTTATTCCTTTAAGACCAATAGTAAGTTCACTCGGATCCCCCTGTCAAAATATATATTACAATTTTTGAACCCATTAACAGGAAAATCAACTATTTTTTTTGAAAAATGCCCAACACTTTCTTGAAAAATTAAGAAATTCTAATCTAAATGCAACAGACATCTTAGTAAGTTTTGATGTAGTAAATCTTTTTCCAAATGTTCCAGTTGATAAAACTCTTGAAATAGTGATAACAAAATTGATTAATGATTGAACCATTTATGAAAATTCGAAATTGACTATTGATGATATAATGGAGATATTAGAAGTTTGCCTGAATTCCATATTTTCAATTAGATGATGTTTTCTATAAACAAAAATTTGGTATGGCTATGGGTTCTCCTTTATCACCAGTAATGAGTAACTTATTCATGGAATATTTCGAACAAAAATATATAGACACATATCCACTAAAACCAAAGACTTGGTGGCGATATGTAGATGATATTTATGTGATTTGTCAACATGGTAGAGATGAACTAGAGAATTTTTTTGATCATATTAAGAACAAAACACCTACAATAAAATTCACAATGGAATTAGAGCAGGATAACAAAATTTCATTCCTAGATGTTTCAATAAAAAAGTTTTCGAATTATTTCGAAACGAGCGTATACCGAAAAAAGACACATACTAATAGATATTTGAATATTTATTCCAATCACCAAGTAAGTGTCAAAAGAGGTATTATTAAAACACTTTATGATAGAGCTAATTTAATTTCATCTACACCCGAAATTAGAAATAATGAAGTTCACTTCATCAAACATTTTCTTAGGGATAATCAATACCCGAAAAATTCAATTGAAAACACAATATTGAATTTAGAGAGAAAAATGAATAACCAAAATCATAATAATGATCAGGAACAACCAACAAACCGTCAAGAACAACCAAATTTATTGAACGTAATTCCTTATGTTAATGGCCTTTCAGAAAAAATAAGAAGAATCGGTTAGAAATTTAACATAAGAACTGTTTTTAAAACGAAAAATGATTTAAGATCTATATTAACAAAAACTAAACCTTTGAAAGAAAAACAAAAATCAAAAAATTGAACTTACAACAACCCTGCATTTGTGGTACCTATATATATTCTTTTGATATAGAGCATTACAATCTTTAACAGGTGAAACGTCCAGACCTCTAGAAATAATAAAACGCGAACATAAAAATAATATTAAAAATAGAGAAATTAATCGATCACAGATCGCAGATCATATTTTTTCTAATACGGGAGACCACATGATGGATTGGAATAACACTAAAATTTTAATGACGGAGCCAGACCATTATAAACGAAAGATTAAAGAGTCTGTGTGTATTCTATTGGATCAAGATAATAATTTGGCAAATTGTTCGGTAGGAATAGATCATATTTGGATCAATTTACTGAAGAAGGAACTGTCATCCGGTAATATCAAAATTAAATGAATCAACGTTTCTATGCGGCGCCCTTAGCGCCCTCATGCGGCTGCCACTCAACCAAAGGGGAGTAATGTCGGTATAACTGAAAACTGAAATCGCAAGGCGCGAAATTTAAAATAGCTCATTGACTGGTGTTTTAGACTTCTATAGAATAATATGGATTATGACGTCGAATTTTGAGGGGAAATAAAAACTTGTCTTATGAAAAATTTACATTATATTGATATTTCCACCAGAGATAATAAATATGGAAATACAAAAGCTATAAGTATGACAATAAATATATGAGCAGAGGTAAAATGTCAATAGGTCACATATTTTCTTACGATAATAATTATAATAAACAATAATAATATTTCTGATCGGAAATCAATTGAAATTAAAGATATTTCAATACAAAAGAAAACGACTCTCTGTTTTATCTTCCTCACAGTTAGATCCCCAGGAATGCACTGACATGATAATATTAATAACTAAAGTTTTAAATGATGAAATAAAGTGTTCAACATTTTGGTTAGTATTTCTTGTTCATGTTGTCACTATATTCTTCGAAGTGGGCAGCACAGCAGATCTTTTCTTTCGAGGGCAATTAAATGATATACTGTTGAAAATTTGTATCGCCTGCTCCCAACTAATCAAATAGCTCATCCAAGAATAGTATAAAGTCAGCAGTGTCGATAGCCTCTCTGGGAAGCTGAAGCGGATGCTTGATTTCTAAAAAGAAAAATATTAAATTTACTGTCATAGAGATACTACCAGGTATCTTAAACATTTTCAAAATATACATAGCATACATACCTCCTATAAATACTAATTGTAGTTAATCCATTGATTAAACACACTTTTTAAGAGGTTTGGTTGTATTGGTTTAACAAAAACGATCAATGTTATAATTACGTGGTTCTTTGAATCAAACATTTCTTACAAGAAAATCGACGATTTCCTGATAGAACTGTCGACTTCAATAAATGGGTATTTTTAATGTAGACTCGTATAAGATTTTTAATATGTTTTTTGTAAACAAGAACTTGCATAAAAACATATTGATTATCAAAGATATTACATACCAAGATAGAGCATAGTGAGAGAGAAACGTCTTCGAAATAAGGTTTATGTTTATATACTAACCTATGTAAGTTATAATTTCTATGGTTTTGATCAAAATATAAACATAAAGCTCATTTCGAGGACGTTTCTCCCTCACTATGCTCTATCTTGGTGTGTAATATCTTTGATAATCAATATGTATTTTTCAAGATTCGTTTACCGTGCGGCATCGGTCCCCGGAGACCGATACCAGAGCTTTCCTCTGGTGCGGTATAGGTCGCCCGTGACCGATATCTAAAATATTTTTCAATGCCATATTGTGTTAGATTCTTCGAATGTAACCTTAAAATTCGAAGAGTTTAAGCTTACTATATCAATTTGAAGTCTACGTTCTGCGCCGCAAGAAGTCCCATCTAGATTAAAATTTCTAAAACAACTACAAGAGATATTTCCTTTTTAACGAGAATGATTTCAACGATTTTTTAGCTACATGTAATACATTCCTATCTTGAGCGTTCTGGAAGTTATGGAGCACATGAGGAAATATTGGATCTCACTCAATCGCATCAGAAAAGAGATTCGTATCGGTCCCCGGGGACCGATATCGCAGTCAACGTGTTAAGTTGATCTTGGCGATTTCTTGACCTTTTTCGTTTAGTGCGGGCGTTCAATCCTAGAATCTCATATAGTTTTCGAATTCAGTTCAATACTCTCGATAGAAATTCAGTGGTCGATTAGACAAAGTATGAGATCAATTTCCAAGGAACTGTTAGATCAATTCGAGCCAAATCTTGAAACTATACGAAGGAATTGAGACGCATACGTTGAATTTCAGTCGATACTATGATAGAAATTCAATTTTCAGTGGTCGATTCGACAAAGTATTAGAAAATTTTTTGACGAATAACATTTCGCTACTTCCAGTAAAAATGCGGATTTTGATGGTCAATGAATAAAAGAATAAGTTTTATTTATCATGAACTGTTCGATCAAGGAGAATCAAATTTCGAAATAATAACTTATGATAAGAATATCCAGGAAACATGACAAGAGCGACTTTGGCAAGTCTGGGAAGAATCATTTCGGTCCGTCAAAAATGATATATCGGCCTATTTCCCATATCGCATTCGTCCGAAATACGATGCAATGATGAACCCAATAATTGGTACAGATAAAAACTTTAAATTCCGTGAGATTACGCAGTAAACTTGCAATTTCAAGTGCTTAGCAATAATTTACGAGCCAATCGCCCGTCAAATTTCCGTCAACTTCGCTAATATGGATCCCTCTATCCGAAGTAATCCAAACCCAAAGTGTTAAGGTCACACATCACACAATGCCATTATCAACCTCCGAGTCTGAAGTGCGACAGGCAACTACGCCTGCTAGTGCTGTTGGTAAGACGCTAAAAAAAGCCGAGAAAAGAACCTCAGCGAAGTCTAAACATGTCAAACCCAGCCATCCCCCAACTTCCGATATGGTTAACAGTGCCATCAAAGGATTGAAAGAAAGGAGCGGGTCCTCGTTGCAAGCAATCAAGAAATACATCGGTTCGAATTACAAAGTCGATTCTGAAAAACTTGCACCGTTCATAAGAAAATATCTGAAGTCCGCTGTACAGTCCGGTTCCTTGATTCAGACCAAAGGAAAAGGAGCGTCTGGTTCTTTCAAATTGGCCGCTGCCGGATCTACAACTAACGCGTCGAAGAAGGTTGCGAAAAAATTGGTCAAGTCGGCCGATGGAGCAAATAAGAATGCATCATCTACAACGGCAGCCGACAAGAAGAACAAATCCCCTGCCAGGTCTACATCTACAGTGAGTAAGTCGAAAAAGAGAGCGGCAATTGCTACAGAAAAGAAGAAGCCAAAATTAACGAAATCTCCTTCGAAAGCTAAGAAGGCAATCAAATCGCCGACGAAGAAGCCCAAAGCACCGAAACCAAAAACGGTCAAATCAGTAACGGCTCCGAAGAAAGTAACGTCTCCCAAAAAGAAAAAGTAAAACATATATAATTTTGGAAGGAAAAACATTTTAAACCGGCCCTTTTCAGGGCCTCTAGAACTTTCTATCAAATATTACTTTTATAGATTTTCACTCGCTAGAGAAAAGATGTTTCCATCGAACACGGTAGGTGATTTTTTTCGGAAAATGTAAATATTTCCCGAATTCTGAAAATCACTTGACGGTCAGGAATTTTGCCGAATAATTTCAGGTGCTGAATATTCAGAATTTCACTCTAGCTATCGAATGATAGCGATTTTGATCAAAAAATCATGAAAATTAATATTTGGCAAAAATTTAATATCTTAATAATAATGTTCTGTATGTTCCGAGGTTTCATTACGAGATTCGGTCCAGATTGAACAGTTCTTTCGAAATTGAACTCGTTATTTGACTAATTGACCATTAAAATCTGCATTCATAGTGGAAGCAACGAACTGTAATTCAATCTGCGCATCCCATTTACAAAATTATGTGTGATTTTTAAGATTTGGTTAGAAGCTAAAATACGATGGGAAGTAGTACGATGGCACCGGATAGAATATCAAGGAAAAGTCATATCAAACAAGCAATTGATAAAACGAAAGCAGCGACGAAAAGACTCTACCCTCTGATAGGAAGAAGAAGCCGCATGTCGAAAGAGAATTGAAGATTATTAAAGCCGTTGCTAGGCCTCAACTGACATGAATCAGTTGCCTGGGGTTTCGCGGAAAAGAGCCATATCAAAATAATTCATGCAACTGAAAACAAGCTGCTACCATGTGCAATAGATGCACCTTGGTTTGTCATGAATAGACAGATTTATAGGGACCTAAAATGGGAAACCATAACGGAATTCATGAACAAAAAAGCATAGAAATTATTCGAAACAGCGAAAAACCATCCGAATCAAGAACTCAGCAGACTAGTGGACTACGACCCAGAGGAAGACAAAAGGAGAATGCGAATTTACCGAAGGAGACCAAGAGATCAATTAAAAAGATTTTAATATACTAACAAAAACTTATTGAAAAATCCAATAAAGTGTTATCCAATAGAGGATAAACACATAAATCCCAGCAATATAGTGTGTGAGAAGAAAACAGACTAAAAGATGAAAGGTTTATAGGCAAATGCACGGAATTCTTTTTTTTTTTGTGTAGCAGGGGGAAAATCTGCAAGTCAGACGAATCACCCTCTGGGGATTCTCACTCTCTTGAGCTCGAGACCCACTAAAAACCCTTAACTGCTTCTTGTCCTGTAATTTTTTTATGTAGAAAAGTGACGATTTTATCTTGAACTTTTTTTTTTCTGTTAATTATTATCCCTAGGTATTTACAATCACAACACCGTCCAATTAAGTTATTTTAGAACTAGGTTCTTCGGAAGTATCCTTATTTTTCTCATTATCCTCATCACTGGGTAATGGACGTTTCAAAGCACTGGTAGAAGGATTATTTTCATCGCTTGAATTTCTGGGGAAAATATCCACAAAGGCATGTTTTCGCTTGAAATGTTTTTTAAATTGGACACTGAATGTTTTCAAGACAGTTGTTGTTTACAGATGTCGCAGGAACATATTATTTTTTCAACGTCTACGATAGAAAAATAAAGCCATATCGGGCTTCTCTTATTCGACATCTTAGCAGAAAGATCGAATCACACGCTCGAAGGTATATCCTTATAGTATAGTTCACGGTACAAGGTACCTATTTCACGTATCGACTCAACTCAACTGGAACTATAGAACTGTCGAAGTTATGAAAAAAAAAGTAAAAAAATTTCAAGCTCCTTCACTGTGAAGTAACACATAGACTAATCGTTGAGTCTCAACTTACAAATGAAACCTAAAATGAAACTTTTTGCTTTTATAAGATTTCTAGAAACCATGGTACTTATAAACCAACTAGTTTGGAAAAGCCAAAATTGTTGAAATATTGAACTGGGGTGGTTTCCTGATTTTTGCATTTATAAGATTTCTAGAGACCGTGGTACTATAAACCAACTCAGGAGCATGTTTACAAATGACAGGACAAAACATTTGGGTTAAGTTAATTTTAATAGCATTTTGATATTTATGAAGGTCATTTTGGAAATTTCAACTTATTCATAATTTCTGTTTGTTTAGTTATAAAGAAACTGAATATGAAAATAACAATTATCATGTGTTAAGAATCAAAGAAACCCCAATGATATTCCAGAAATTCGGCAGGGGGCTTGAAAGAAGCAAAGATTGACCGCTTTGAAAGAAGCCGCCCCATAAAAAGAACCGTAACTGTTATAGAGAATGCCGACAAAGTTGTAGATTTTAGATTTATGGCATCTCTGTTACAGAATTAAACATTTGTGAAAAAGGGTGCCTATAAGCACGAGGGTAATTAAGTACAGGTCCAGTTTATATTAGGTACTTTTATTACTGAATTCACTGAAAATCCTGTGTATTCTGCAGAAATCTGTTAATTGAATATCATTTGAAAAAAGATTCATTAAAATTTTAGTATTTACGGACATTTTAGCTTACTTGAATTTTCAAATGGTAGGTAATAAATAAAAAATTATCAAATATAAACAATATTTATAACTCATGGGCGGAGCCAAAAATGTGATATTTTCCTATTTCATATTTTGTGTCGGCAAGAGGACCATATATTCATTCCGAGTCAATCGCTTGACAGGAGAAGACGTGCTACAGTGCTCCTAGTGCTATAAAAGAGAAAGCGGACGAGAAAGTCACAGTGCCGTAAAAGTGAAAGCGGAGGTGAAAGTGCCCACTAACCAAGCTACGGAATATTTGATTCCGTCTGTGAAGTTGTGTAGGTTCTATATTTGTTATCGGAATTTTAATTCGTTAAAATTTTCAAAGTTGGTGTTCATCCTAAGTGTCCAGAGAATTTTCTCGTTGGTACTGCAGAAAACATCAGGTGAGCTTATTTTTCGTATCTTTCTTTCTGATTATTCTCATAGCGTAGAGAATTTTTGATGAGCCGTTTTGTTTTTATGCATGAGATACATTTTTCTTTTGTCTTGAAAAATTTTATTTCCAATTTCTTTGAGTAGCGAAGTAATTATTAATTAGATTCTAAAATGTCTGACCATTCGGACTGCGAGTCCGTAATGGAAGAAGACGCGCCAGAAATCGCTAATGTCGTGTCCGAACACGATATTTTGAGAGAGGAGAACGCAAGTTTGAAAGCGAGGGTGAATGAGTTAGATAGATGCGTATCTAGCTTAGTTGCTGAGATTAAAAATCTCAGGGAGAGGCTCGAGTTGCAGGAGGGAAATAAGGAAAGTCCTTACTCCAAAGCACTCAAGAAGAACATTATTTTGAAAAATGTCCAAGAAGTGAACTTACCGGTTCAAAAACAGAAGATGGAGGTGGTCAAAACCCCTCAAACCAAAATTTCCCCACCCGCCAAAAGAGTGAGAAAGGATAGCTCCTCGTCAAATGAAGAGGCAAACAAGAAAAGAGTCTTGGAAACCCCAGCCCAAGAGAAAACCACTCCAGTGGAGAGAAAAGAAAAAATCCCCCCAGTTACCCTGAAGGGTACGTCCGAATGGACGTCAATTTCCAACGCGTTAATGCGAAACGGAATAAATTACAGCAGAGCGACTACTGTGAAGGACGGAATTAGGGTCGTTCCACAAACCGCGGAAGACCACAGAAGAATGACGGACTTCCTTCATAAAATAAATAGGGAATTTTACACTCTTCAACGGGAGGAAGAAAAGAAAATCTATGCGGTAGTGAGATATCTACCGCTGGATGCAGATATCCCGACGATCCTTGACGACCTCAAGGATCAAGGGATCGTCGATGCTGAGGTCATAAGAATGACCTCAAATATAACTAAGAGGCCGATGCCCTTATTGCTGGTTAAAACCCAGAATAAGGGTATCTTCGAGGTGAGAAGGCTCTACAACATGAACTGTGTTGTTGAACCTAAGAGAAGGACGACCGGGCCTGGACAATGTTACCGCTGTCAGCGATATGGACATGCCCAAAGTAAGTGCACTTTTCCATGGAGGTGCGTGAAATGCTCCGGTAATCACAGCTCCAAGGAGTGTACGCTCACCAGGGAGAACGAGGAGCGAAATGCCTCTTGTGTTCTCTGTGGAGAGCAAGGACATCCAGCCAGCTACAAGGGATGTAGCGAATGGAAATTGGTCACTAAAAAGACCAAGAGATCGCCAAGATCGAACCAGACCAGCTCGAGGCCAACACAAAATACACCGAGGCCATCCCCAAACTCTTCGGAAGTGAAGAAACCCCAGGAAACTGCAACCGAAGCAGTCAAAGAGACGAAGAAACCAGAGAAAAAGACGGAAAAGGCAAAAACCGTCAAAAAAGCCGAAACCAGAAAAGGAATTTCTGGAATCACTGAGGAACTGGATAAGTTCACGAAAAACCTCCTCAGCACGATGATGCAGAATCTGGAGAAAGAGATTGAGAAGAAGATGCAGCAAATTATTAAGAATATTTAATGGCTGACACGACGATAAAGAACAATCTCATAATCGTCTCTTGGAACGTCGAAGGATTGAGAGCCCGCAGATCAGAATTCGAAGAACTGATTGAAGAGAAGAGACCGGATGTCATAGCTCTTCAAGAAACGAGACTTAACCCCAACGTTCGGATAGCATTTCCCAATTACGATATTTACAGAAATGATAGACCTAACAGCACAGGTGGCGTTGCTATACTGGCTAGAAAGAATATGGATCACCATTTCGACCAAATATTCAATGGACAAGAAGTAGAAGCAATATCGATTATTGTGAATACTAATCGAGGGCAAGTGAAGATTATTTCAACTTATAAATCACCGGATAAGGACATGCTGGAAGAGGATCTAAAAATGCTACTAGAAGGAAGACACCCGAAAATCATAATTGGTGATCTTAACTGCAAATCGCAGGAATGGAACAGTAGGGTGGAAAATACAAACGGGAGAAGACTGAAGATTTATGCTGAAAAACTTAATGCAGTTGTGATAGGACCTGATATACCGACCTACATACCAAGAGTAAATGGACTACCCGATGTACTGGACATTGTCGTAATGAAAGACATCACTGAAGAAATCAGCATTGATACAATAGAAGACGGAACTTCAGACCACAATCCCATAGAATTCATAGTGGGACATGGCCCAAGAAACGAAGAAGAGACACAAACCAAGGAACGCACAGACTGGGAGAAATATAAGAATTTACTTCAGGAGAAAATCAGGGAAATTCCCCAAATAAACACCCAGGATGAATTAGATGAAGCAGTTGAAAAATTGGAAAATCATATAAAAGAAGCCTATGAAGAAAGCACCAAGAGAATAAGGAAACCAATTCCGAAACATTCACATGGAGATACGCCAAGGGATATAAAGGAACTTATAAAAAAGAACAGAAGACTCAGGAAAATCTACAGAACAACAAAAAGAGAAGAAGACAAGAAGAAACTGAATAAGCATAGTCAGATATTGAAAAATGCTTTAACAGAACTGCGTAATAACAGATGGCACCAGAGATTAAGGGAACTGAATACAATAGATCACTCGGCTTGGAAAATGCAAAAACGCTTACGACGAGAACAGACAGTTATACCTCCACTGCATGGAGCAAACGGAATGGTATATACGAGACTTGAAAAAGCCGAAGCACTTGCCGACACAATTGAGAGAGAAGCCAGAATAAATTACAGAAATGATGATGACAATGAAGATCTAGAAGAAGAAGTGGAGGCAAACGAAGAACTGATGATGGAACCACCGGAAACCGAAATCATTCCAAAACCGGCTTCACCAACAGAAATCAAAGAGATCATAATGAAACTGAAAAACCGGAAAGCACCGGGAGAAGATAGGATAACGAATTATATGTTGAAGAAATTGCCTAGAAAAGGAATAGCAGCCTTGACGAATATAACAAACGGAGTGATGAGGACCGAATACTACCCAAAGAGATGGAAAACTGCAGAAATGATAGTTTTCAACAAGCCTGGAAAGGAACGGAAATTTCCTCAAAATTATAGACCAATCAGCCTACTATCAGCACTAGGAAAAGTCGTCGAGAGGGTTATCGCCAAAAGGCTGAATGAGGAAACAGAAATGTTGAAGATAATCCCACCCGAACAATTTGGATTTCGACGAGAACACTCGACTGAACTCCAATTACTACGGCTCATAGAATACGTCACCGAAGGAATGCAGACCAAACAGGCCACAGGATTAGTTCTGATGGATATCGAGAGAGCTTTTGATAGAGTATGGCACGAAGGCCTAATCTACAAGATGAAAAGAGCAGGATATTCGACCAAGCTATGCAAGATTATAAGGAATTATCTGAGGAATAGAAACTTTTATGTGAAGATAGATGGAGCAACCTCTCAAACCAGACAATTGGAAGCGGGAGTGCCTCAAGGATCGGTACTTGGACCTCTGCTTTACGTAATATACGTTTATGATATCCCGAAGAATGCTAGGAATATGCTCACCTTGTACGCAGATGACACAGGAATAGCGTTCAGACATCGACGCCCAGAGATCATACACCGGAGACTGCAGGAAGCCATAGATGAATTACTCAAATGGTGCATCAAATGGAAAATCCAAATCAATGGAAGAAAGACTCAAGCAATATTACTGCAAAAGAGAAGATTGAGGATGGAAGAAAACCTTGAAGTTGATGGACAAGAGGTTGAATGGAAAAATGAAGCAACATACCTAGGAGTGACGCTTGACAGAGGACTTACATGGAAAAACCACATCAAATGTGCTGTTGATAAAACAAAAGCCGCAATGAGTAAACTTTATCCACTCATAGGCAGAAGAAGTCATATGAATAAGAACATCAAGTTGACGATGATTAAAACTATTGCGCGACCACAACTCACATATGGATCGGCGGCATGGGGCTTCGCAGCCAAGACCCACATCAAGAGAATACAGGCCACTGAGAATAAACTCCTTAGAATGGCGATGGACGTACCCTGGTTTGTTAGGAACAAACAAATCTACAAGGACTTGGAATGGGAACCAGTTACAGAATTTATGAAGAGAAAGGCGGAAAGGATATTCGACAAAGCCAAACAACATCCAAATGAGGAACTACGAAGATTAGTCGACTACGATCCAACAGAAGAAGCTAGAAGGTCAAGAACCTACCACCGAAGACCGAGAGATCAGTTAAGGATTTAAATGTAACCAAAGAAGAGCTTAACCTATAAAAGCTATAGGCAGCATACAACTATCAACACGACTATGATCGTGTGAGAGTCCAGAAACCATAAGAGTCAACTGGTTAATAGGCAAAATGCCCGGAACCTATGAAGAAGCAGTTAAGGGTTTTTAGTGGGTCTCGAGCTCAGAGAGTGAGAATCCCCACACTGTTCCCCCTCAGCAGAGGGTGTGTTCGTCTGTTTGCAGATTTTCCCCCTGCTACACCAAAAAAAAAAAAAAAAAAAAAAAAAAAAAAAAAAAAAAAAAAAAAAAAAAAACCATATATTCGATTAAGTTTGCCACATCACGATGCCTCCGAAAACTAGCGGAAAAGCGGCCAAAAAGGCGGGCAAGGCCCAAAAAAACATTTCCAAGACTGACAAGAAGAAGAAACGGAAGAGGAAGGAAAGTTACGCCATCTACATTTACAAGGTATTGAAACAAGTGCATCCCGATACCGGTATTTCTAGCAAAGCTATGAGTATCATGAACAGTTTTGTGAATGATATTTTCGAACGTATCGCTGCTGAAGCGAGCAGACTGGCTCACTATAGTGTTGTTCATAATCGGATTATTTCAATAATCGGATTATGACGATTCGAATGATCTCAATAATCGAATGATCATTCGAATGAAAAATAACCTGAAAGTCTGAAACCTGTGTTCTGTACTGAAACCTAAGAATCGAGCATTCGAATGGCGGCGGTGGGGTCGCAGGTAGCAGCAGATTGTCGAGCAGACATTCGAATTATCTCATCATTTGAATGTTTTCGAAACGAAACCTCGAGCGAGTTTCGAAGCTCGGTAAGGACCGGACTAGCGTGGGGGGTTATATTAGAACCTTTAGAATCTAGATTTGCCGGTTCTCGACACCATAACCTTATGCCGAGGCCCGAAACTCGAAAGGTTTCAGATTTCAGGTAATAACCTGAAACGATGAATGAAATATCATTCATCGTTTTTTCCATAACCTCCATGCAACGCGGTTAAAGTTAGGTTCTGAAATCAGGTTATTTTTCATTCGAATTCTCGATTTCAATAATCGGATGATGACGATTATTTCAATAATCGGATTACCGATTATTTTTAATTCGAATTATAACATCACTAGCTCACTACAATAAACGTTCTACGATTACTAGCAGGGAAATTCAGACTGCGGTACGGCTTCTCTTACCTGGCGAGCTGGCTAAGCACGCAGTCAGCGAAGGTACCAAAGCAGTCACCAAGTACACTAGTTCAAAATGAAGTGGAACACATACGTTCTAACCCAATAGGTTCTTTTCAGAACCACTAATTAGTACTTCCTGATAATTAGAAACTGGTCTGTTGCTATTTTCCTTAGATTTGGTCGGAAAAATGCTCCGCTGTATGTAAGTTTATTTCCTTCGGTCTAACACTATCTGACATTAAACAAAAACGTCTCAATTCGAGAACACAATCATTGCATCATACGCAGTAGAGGTGGGAGTTCTAGTTCACTCAGAGGATATAGTTCACTAGTTCTCGTTCACGATGGTGAATAGTTCACATAAATCGTTCACTAGTTCACAATCGTTCACTTCCATTATGAATCATGGAACGATTGACGGTTATTGGTATGCTATGAATTAGTGATATGCAGTCGTTCTTTCATGTCTGGAACTGGACTAACGTTGAATTGAAACTGAACTCTGATATGGCTTAACGGGTTTCACGAGAAAATAAAAGTGGAAGTGTACATTATTTCAAGCCTTATGCTTTTTGCTGGGTTCTGGGATTTGTTTCGAGAAAAAGAAAAAAGATCAGTAAAACGAAATATATTGAGGTCAATAGTTATCAGATGATACGGTTATATTAACTAGCTCAAGAGTAACCTCAAAATAGAGAAGGAACTGCAAAAACATTGCCACAGGATAGGAGAATGGATGAACAAATGGAAAATCAGAGCAAATCCGGAATCATTTTCTACACAAGAGGACAGGGAAAGGACCCTCGAATAACGTAAAAATAAACAATGTACCATTTCCATGGACCAAAAGCGTGAACTACCTAGGAATAACCCTAGACGAAAAATAGAATTTCATCAAACACGTCAGGAACGTCGAAGTTAAAGCAAGAAGAATCAAAGGTTTCATGTACCCATTACTGCACAGAAAGAGCAAACTAGATAAAACAAACAAAATGAAGATATATTAGAGTGACCGGACGTCTGTCATTGTGACTGACAGTCCGTCAATCGTCCAAGAAGTCCGTCACTGGAAAACGTCCGTCAAAATCTTGAATTTAATTCAGTATTTTTCTCAAGATCATTTGAGATGGATAATAAAGAAAGAAAGTGCAAAAATCTTCCAAAAGAATTTCCATTCCTTAAAAAAACAAAACTTATTCTGAAGTCCAATGTACGAAGGGTCAATTCGGCATTGTATTTGGAAAAAGAAGTTATATTATACGGCATGTTTCAAGTTACAAACATAAAAATATGGTTAATGCAGCAGCGTCTTCCTCCCTGACCAAATATTTCAGACATTCAAATTTTGGGGGTGAAGAAGCTTCTTTAGCAAAGCCTGAAGACCTGTTCTCATTCCACAGTGTAATGCACAACCATTGTATTAAGATTATTATATCTTCGTTTTTGTGTTGTGATATACTTATATTATTTTTCTGTTTTCAATAAATCATTTTTATTTAACACTATACGGGGTAGGAAGCTGAGTAGCTGGAGGCATTTCGAGTAATTTGGCGTTCATAAATAAAAATTATCTATGAAATTCGAAAAATTGGGTACCTACTTTGACCGCATGCAACTCTTTTAAAATCTATCGCCGGGTTTCATAAAGCTTGATCAGGGAATCAACGCTTGATGGACGAATAGACGTCAATTTGTTTTCAATCGATAATTCAGTCATGATCATCATCAGAATATTATTCCCGCATCGAATTATGATGTTCATACATCCATTTAATTATTCTCAATTGCTATTTTTTCAATATATTAAGAAATGAAAGGTCTCAGTGATTTCGGTTGAGTAATCGAATGACTATCAAATCGTTGATCGGACAATCAAAGTTTTGTGAAACCCGATGTAAATCTTTTTATCAAGGCTAAATCGGAAAAATGGTACATGAAAAATTTTTTTCTTTTGACCTCAATAATATACTGTAAAATATTTTTACGATTCAAAGACTCGCCCTTTATATAAATATATACACATTCACCAGGTCTGTCCGTCATTGAACTGGGGATTATCTGGTCAGCCTATATCAGATATATAATACAATAATACGACCGATGACATACGCAGCCACAAGCTGGAAGAACACAACAGAAAGGAACATGAGAAGACTTCAGAGAGTTCAAAACATATCGATAAGGCTGACACTAAACGCACCGTGGTATCACACGAATGAACAACTACACAAAGAGATATAGATATCCCACAATCGAAGAGCACCTACAAAAAATGAACGAAAAACTGGAAGAAAAAATGAAAATACACAATAATCCACTGATTAGAGAAATAATGGAATAAACAGAAGTAAAGCGATACAGACAAAGAGAGACTATATAAGACGGCGGAAATAAGAAGACTACTTCGTCCCGCGAAACCCGAGAGACATACGATACGATAGTTACGATACGATCCATTTTGACCCGAGGATACCAGTTAAGGGTTAAATAATCGGTTCGCGACCCCCAGAGTCAGCTCGTTGAGCGGCATTACACTAGCAGAGCACCTCAAAGAATTTTTTACGATTTTTATGCCCTCGTTTTGCTCTCATTTTGCTCAGCACTTAGTTTATCGTTTGGCTCAACAGTCCGTTCGTTTTGCGCATTTACACTTTTCGAGTTTTCAGAGAAGAAAAAAAATTTTTTTTCTTACCTTAGCTTGTGAGATATCTGCGTTTTGCTCTTTTCAATTCAGCAATTAGTTCTTCTCTACCACTTACCGTTACCGAGATTAGATAATCAAAAGTGCCCTGCGGGTGTAATATTACACCTTAACGGATCTTTCCGATATTGGTTTCGATCGAAAGTTTTGCTCCGTTCTGATCATCAGTCCGTTCGTTTTGCTCATTTATACTTTACGAGTTTTTGGAGGAGAGATTTTTGCAGAAAAAAAAAATTAATAAATAATTTGTCCACCACTTCCAAACTTATCACTACCAGAATGTCAGTGTAAATATTAACAGTCAATATAGTTCCAATGACACAAGCACAGTTCAGTAGAGCGAGAATAAAAAAAATATCACTTCAAAAACTTCGAACGAAAAAATAGGGCTCAGAAGATTAGTTCACAGGTCGTAGATAACGATGCAACTGATCTTCATCTGTATCTGTGATGCAAGGACCGAAAATTTTTTTCCAAAAATGTCTTCCAGATGGTGCCAAAATTCGTCAACTGGAATGTTCGCCAAAAATCATAAAAAAGGGATGGTGCTGAAACTTCGATTGGGTTTTTACAAACCCGCTCAGTGGCAATATTTTTCAATTTTGCCAGATGTTTGAGATTTATTTTCAGAGTAGTTGTGTAAGAAATGGTCTTAATGTACCTATAGCTATAAAACCTAAAAAATATTTTGTACCGGCTGGAATATTTTTGGGAATTTTGAATCTTTGAAATTATAAATTCTATCTATAATGGTTTAGTGGCGAGGTTAACTATCGGCAAATGTGACATGTACATTTCGAGTTTCTTGGGCTATTTTCATATATATTAAGAATTATTAACGTAAAGAAAAATTTTGTCTTGAAGCTTATTCATAATGGTAACACATGAAATTTTTTTTCATTCATTCAATTTCTCGTGATTCTGGCCGAACATCTAAATAAATCGTTGAGAATAGAATGAATGGGTTCTTAGTAGTTACAGATTTTCATTGTCAAAATGCGCCATAAAGTAAAATGTTGAATACAACGATTATCATCATTGTCACTTAATAATGAGCTCAAGAGGGTTTGTCCGTGCAGGTACAGCTTGTGCCTGTGTGCTTTCACCTACCTAGTCTGGTTTGTAGTGCAGGTGATAAATTATCCAAAATTAGCCAATAAGATTAATAAGGATCTTGTCGGCATGTGCTTTCTTCATAATGAGGCACTTAGAGTTAGAATATTTTTCGCAGGTATTCCGATGCTCACCTCCATTCTGGCAATTTTCAAAATATGAATTTTTTCTCTGAATTTAAAAATTGCCAATCCCTAATATTAGGGATTACCAAGGTAGCAAGCATTTTTTTGTTAGATTAGTGTGCCGTGAAGGTGGCTGCCTTTTTTCTGTCAGACACGTTTTCGTTTTTAGATATTGCATTGGAATTCTTAAAAATTGAATTTCAGTTGCTCCGTACAATGTTACTTGTTCAATTATGATGTGAATGCATTCAATATTCAATGACGATTTGAATGAATCTTCAATATTATACCGTATTATTATTATCCGTATCAAGAAGGCATACACAGAAGAGGAAATCAATCTTATGCAGTACTACTTGAGTAGAGAGGATTGGAAAGAAGTATTCTCAGCCCAGTCAGCAGAGGACAAGTACAACATCTTCATTGGAACATATATGAACTACTACAACATATCCCTCCAATTACAACCAATAAAAAGAAGATTGTCAAAACCAATTCCACGTTAGATAACCCCAGACATTGTGGAAGCGAAAGAACGTCTAATGTTCCTCCATTCCTGCTACAAAACACATAGAAGTGAAGGAAACAAACTTATGTCAGCTACAAAAAGAAATATCTCGAATTACTACAAACATAAAAAAACCTTATATAACACACCAATCCAAAACTCAGACAACAAAAACAAAACTATTTGGAATATCATCAATAGAGAAACTGGGCGATCTAGGAAGCATGTTAAACCGGAAAACCTGACCACAGATGAACTAAACAACTTCTTTGTAAACAATGCAAATAACATCATAAAAAATCTACGGAAAAACAATGTTAATCCCACAGATTTAATGAAGAAAACCTACATAATGAATTCGATGTTCTTCAACCTTGTGACCCAACATGAAATGGAAACCATTTTAAACAACCTGAAAGCAAAAAAATCAGAGGATATAGATGGTAATACTGTCTTTATGATAAAAAAATGTGCTGCATGGCTGATTGACCCATTGGTGGATGTCTTGAATACATGTCTTGAAGAGGCAGTCTTTCCAACTAAAATGAAAATAGGCAAAATCTGCCCTATTTTCAAAAAAGGAGATCCTTCCATAGCCAACAATTTTAGGCAAATTGCAATACTGCCAGCATTTTCAAAGATACTAGAAGGGGTGGTCTATAATCACCTCGTTGACTTCACGGATGCTAAACAATTATTGTGCCAATTTGGATTTCGGAAAGGAACATCAACAGCTGAGGCAATTGATTCTTTAACCAAACATATTCAAGATTGTTTCGAAAACAAAAATCAGTGTCTGGGAATATTTACCGACTTATCAGCGGCATTTGATTGTGTTAATCACTCGATATTGAGAAGCTGGAGAGATATGGCATACGTGGTGTTTGCTTGGACCTTTTCAGATCATACCTATCTGATCGACAGCAGATAGTTGTATTGGATGACAATAGAAGTGAAGCTCTCAAAATAACAAGGGGAGTTGTCCAAGGTTCGAGACTGGGCCCTCCACTATTCCTTCTGTATATCAATGACATGCCACACAACATAAGCCTGAGAGTTCCAACCAGCATACCAAGAACAGTTGTTTCCTGTATGTTTGCCGACGATACAACATATGCAGTTGAGATTGAAGATGACACAAGCGTTCAATCAACTTATGAAGACATTATGGTTCAAGCCAAAGAGTGGTTCACTACAAATGAATTATTTCTTAATGCTGCCAAAACAACATCATTGGTCTTTAGTGTCAAACAAAGGAGTCAAACCTCAGAAGCGAGTTCAGCAAACTTTCTAGGAGTACAACTAGATGCACAACTGAGCTGGAGAGTCCACATTGATAATCTCAGTGCCAAACTGGCCGGAGCAACATATGCTATTAAGAAAATTGCTGAGATCACCAATACAAACACAGCAGTAACTGCCTACTACTCCCTATTTCACTCAAGGATGACTTATGGTATAATCAGTTGGAGTGATGGAGCAACGGTTCACTTATATAAAATATGCAGAAAGCAGCCCTGAGAAGTATCTATCGAGTTCCATGGAACACAAGCTGCAGAAACTTATTCACTGAATCCAGAATAATGTCACTGTATGCAGTAATTATATACAAGAGAGTAACACACATAAGGAAAAATCTAAACATGTATTCAAAACATCCAGATCAACACAATTACAATACTAGAAACAAAGAAGATATCATACAGCCAAGTCAGAGACTGAGGAAAACCCATAATATTGGAGTGCAACTCTATAACCAACTGCCAGACCAGATGCGGAACCTCCAACATTCAACATTTAAGAGGAAACTAAGAACATTGCTATCTGGACATAGCATATACAACTTCATGGAATTCGAGTCCATCATTAGAAATCATAATCCATTCTCATGATGGTTATCTAATTTGAAACATTCATTTATTTGATAGTTTTTTCTGACTGTTCCTATACAATCTATATTTGTCAATGAGGAAGTAAAGACTATTATTATTATTATCCCTTTTTGGTAATATCATTTCATTTTTAGTGAGTATATAAATTTTCTAATCACATGAAATTTGTTTTGGCTATCATGTGTGTTATATACATAATCTAAGAAATCTATTGTTTATTATATTTAAACAGATTAGTCACGCATAAAAGAAACTGAAATGAAGAAATATCGTCAAAGTTTCGAGCTAGATGTAAGATATAATAACTACGGAATTTTCATCTCATATCCTGTGTCAAGCTTTAATACGAAACAGGCACAGAATCTGAGTTTTGACTGTTGAAGAAATCCAACCGAGTTCATATTCGAAATCTACGTATACGAATCGATCGAACAAAAGAATTCGATCGTTAAAATGGTCCAGCATTTTCAGCCTGAATGTGGCCAAAAATTGCGTCGTCCTAAATGAAAAGGTTTCTGTTATCATTAAATTAGTAGAATTTTATTTCTTCCGAAAAGTTTCTCTTCAATTCCGCTTAATGAGATCTTTCGATCTCGACTCGATCAGGCTACAATACCTATTCTTGAATAGACAACCTGCGATACGCGATACACCCTACAACCAATGCCAAAACAACCAATCCATCTATAGGGGGAAACTGAAAGTTGCCATCTTTTGTCAAATAAACAATCTATTGAGAAAATAGACATTTAATGTTGTCAGTCAGTCGAATTCTGTAGTAATGTTCGTATCCAGAAGACGCAGGCGGGTCGAACTCGAATATGACCGAATGATCGAAATGATTGGGTCATTTCGAGATCGGTGACTCGATAACTCCCGCACGGGTTACGATCGAATCCAAACGATTCGATCGATCGTGATCGACACAGCCCTAAATACCTGATTAACCCTTAGGTTAATCAGGTACGAGTACCAGTCCCTTCGGTTCGGATCGCGACCCCCAGAGTCAGCTCGCTGAGCGGCATTACACTAGCAGAGCACCTCAAAGAACTTTTACGATTTTTATGCCCTCGTTTTGCTTAGCACTTAGTTTATTTTGCTCACCTATATACAATGATCTATAGACAATTCAAAGTGCCCTGCTGGTGTAATATTACACCAGCAGGGCACGTCAACGGATCTTTCCAATATTGGTATCATTCTAAAGCTCTCGTTTTGCTCACCAGTCCGTTCGTTTTGTTCATTTACACTTTACGAGTTTTTGGAGGGGAATTTTTTTTTCTCACCCTAGCTTGTGGGATATCTGCGATTTGCTCTTTCCAAAGAAGCCGCCCCATAAAAGGAACCGTAACTGTTATAGAGAATGCCGACAAAGTTGTAGATTTTAGTTTTATGGTATCTGTGTTACAGAATTAAACATTTGTGAAAAAGGGTGCCTACAATTAAGTACATGTCCAGTTTATATTAGGTACTGTTATTATTGAATTCACAGAAAATCCTCTGCATTCTGCAGCAATCTGTTAATTGAATATAATTTGAAAACAGATTCATTGAAATTCTAGTATCTACGGACATTTTAGCTTAATTGAAATCTTGAATGGTAGGTACTATCAAATGGTAGGTGATTATCAAAATAAAATCAAAACGATAATTATCGTACGAATGGAATGGCAACGCTGCCAGTACCCCGTAATCCAAGTTTCCACAGAAAGCTGTGGAAGAAGACCTCAACAACACCGAGTCACGATACTAAAAAGCAAATTATTCTATCGTGGCACCGATTGTTATCGGTGTTATCGAATATGTCCGGACTAGAAACTGGACTGGAACTGATCTTTGGATTAGTTATTTTTCTGGACCGGATCAGGTCGAAACTGATCCATGAAATTGTTTGGATCAGCCTTCCCTAAACCAAGGTGCATCTATTGCACATGGTAGCAGCTTGTTTTCAGTTGTCTGAATTCTTTTGATATGGCTCTATGCCGCGAAACCCCAAGATTATTTGAGGTGGATATTAAAAAAAAGAAAGTGCAAATTTATGGGAGACCGAAAGAATTTCCATTTTTAAAACACAAAACTTGATTCTGCAGTCCAATGTACGAAGTGTTTGGGTCAATTCAGATAACATAAAAAAATGTTTAATGCAGCAGCTCCCTGACCAAATATTTGAGACATTCAAATTTTGGGAATGAAGAAGCTTCTCTAGCAACGCCTGAAGCCCTCTTCTCATTCCACAGTGTAATGCACAGCCATTATATTGATATTATTAAATTTTCGTTTTTGTGTTGTAATAAACTTTTATTATTCCTCTATTTTAAATAAAAAGATTTTTTTTATCGCCATACGTTGTAGGAAACTGAGTAGCTGGAATCATATACAGGGTGAGTCTTAGACTCGTACAAATATTTTACAGTAGATTTTTGAGGTCAAAAGAAACACTTTTTTCCTTTACCGTTTTTTCCGAATCGGCTCGGTTTTAAAGGTACAGGTCGTTGAAAAATATAAAAAAATGTTACTTCTAGTTCTCATAAACGGTTTTATCGAATGAAATGAATTTCGGAATATAGTTTTCGAGTAATTTGAAGTTCAAAAATAACAGATATCTGTGAAATTCGAAAACTTGGGTACTTTTGACCAAATGCAACTCTTTTTGAAAGATCCACAGATTCATTTACTTATTCTGAAGGTAATTTTGCTCTTCCAGGAGTGGCACAGCTCATTATGAAAACCTAAAATGTCTATATCTTCTTATCAGGGCTGAATCGGAAAAAATGGTACAGGAAAAAAGTGTTTCTTTGGATCTCAAGAATCCACGGCTGAAATATTTTTACGATTCAAAGACTCGCCCTGTATATATAAATCAGGTCCGTTCGCATTGAACATTGGATAATCTGGTCAGCCTATGTTGAAAAGTGGCCCAAGTAGTAAGTACTGATCCTTGGGGTACTCCAGCATCTACATCTCTTGTTAAATGAAGATTTCAGCGGTCGATTCGAAAGTATCATAAAATTTCTAGCGTAAGAGTATGAATGGATGCTATTCGACAATCTAGAGGAACACGGGCCCGCCCTTTCATAGCGTCTATCTGATGGCGCCCGCTAATTGGCGGAATGAAAATAGCGTGAATACCATGCACGAAGGTATTCTAGTGTGACTACACCATTCCGAGTCATTCACTTGACAGGAGAAGACGTGCTACAGTGCTCCTAGTGCTATAAAAGAGAAAGCGGACGAGAAAGTCGAAGTGTCACAGTGCCGTAAAAGAGAAAGCGGAGGTGAAAGTGCCCACTAACCAAGCTACGGAATATTTGATTCCGTCTGCGAAGTTTTTGTAGGTTCTATATTTGTTATCGGAATTTTAATTCGTTAAAATTCTCAAAGTTGGTGTTCATCCTAAGTGTCCAGAGAATTTCTCGTTGGTACTGCAGAAAACATCAGGTGAGCTTATTTTTCGTATCTCTTTTCTGATTTTTACCATAGCGTATAAAACATTCGACTTTATACCATAGTTTTATATTAGACTATTTTAGTGAAGATTTCTGAATATTTTATTATTTTGAGATTTTTGATTATAAAACCATGTCGGAAACCTCAGATAATGAGG
The DNA here is from genome assembly GCF_907165205.1 of Coccinella septempunctata. Classification (NCBI taxonomy): domain Eukaryota; kingdom Metazoa; phylum Arthropoda; class Insecta; order Coleoptera; family Coccinellidae; genus Coccinella; species Coccinella septempunctata. The sequence goes on along the minus strand of NC_058189.1, from coordinate 15,524,977 downwards.
GCTCCTACATGGAAGCGACCGATGCTGAAGAGTTCAGCGAAGGCGAACACGAGGAGCTTGTAAAGCTCAGAGAAGAAAATGGGCAGTTGAAAGCTCAAATAGTCAAACTGACTGAAACTGTGTCACAGTTGGTCGGTGAGATGCGCCTATTGAGGGAGGAAATGACCCGCAACAATATGACGAAACCTCCCACGTACGCCGCAATCACAAAGCCGGTACAGGGTTCCAAGAATAATTCCCTTATAGGAACTGTTTCACAACCCGAAACAAGGAAAAATGATACAACCCAAGTCGCGAAGGCCCCAAACGCGCCCCCAACTAAACGCGCGCGAAAAGAAAGCTCCTCTTCTGATGAAGAGACTGTCAAGAAGGCAATGGAAGTGCCTAAAAAAGATAAAATTCCACCCATCACGATGATGGGCACCTCAGATTGGGTAGAGATATCTAAAGCTCTCTACACAAAAAGGATAAATTACAACCGTGCAACTACAGTTAAAGACGGTATAAAAATCATCGCGTCAACCGTAGATGATTTTAGAAAAATCACGAAATTCTTCGAGCAGCGTGGTAAAGAATTTTTTACCTACCAAATGGAGGAGGAGAAGAAGATATATGCCGTTATTAGGCATTTACCAATCGACGCTGATCTTGCGTTGATTAAGGACGACCTGATATTCCAGGGAATAACAGACGCTGAGGTGTCCAGAATGACATCGAACAAGACAAAGAAACAAATACCTCTCTACCTGGTTAAAACCCAGAAAAAGGAAATATTCGAAGTGAAGCGACTCTACAACCTCTGTATTGTGGTTGAGCATAAAAAGAGGCCTGAAAGTCCAAGCCAGTGCTTTAGGTGCCAAAGGTACGGGCATGCACAAAACAAATGCTCCTTCCCGTGGAGATGCGTAAAGTGCTCAGGAAGCCACAGCAGCAATGACTGCACACTCACCAGAAAAGGTGAAGAGAGAAATGCCACATGCGTCTTATGTGGAGAAGAGGGCCATCCAGCTAGCTACAAAGGATGTAGCGAGTTCAAGTTGGTGACCAGAAAGAAGAATTCCCGAAAATCAGTTGAACAGAAAAAGAAGGTAACAAAAACAACAACTTCTGAACAAAAAATTCAGGAAGTAGCGAAGACCCAACCTACAGAGCAGGAAAAGAAGAGGGAGACTCCGAAACCCGTCCAGAAAAAAGAAGGACAGAAAAAGCTTACAATGAAACAAGCTGTGAACAGTCAACAAGATAAGAAAAAGATATCTGAATCAGCCGATGATTTAGATATCTTCACAGAAAAAATTTTCAACAAGATAATGTTGAAAATTGAGAGGGAAATGGAGAAAAAACTCCAAGCATTATTCAGTAAACTGAATTAATGGACCTTACGGATATTAGGAAGAAATCCCTCAAGATAATCTCGTGGAACATAAACGGGATCAACACTCGGAAAGCCGAGATAGAACAAATAATATCAGAAAGACAACCTGATATTATAGCCCTACAGGAAACAAGAATAAACCGGAACAGAAGACTGAATTTCATGAATTATGAAACATATAGATGTGACAGAATTACAAACACCGGAGGAGGAGTAGCAATATTGGTGAGAACAGATCTGAAACACTACTTTAAAAGTAGATCCGACGAAACACAAGGAAAAACAGAAAAAGTGACGATTGTTGCCGAATTAAATCGGCAAAGAGTCGAAATAACCTCGGCGTATAAGCCACCACAAAACAATCTATTGGAAGAAGAGATAAACAACATGTTGGAAGGATCAAACCCGAAAATCTCCATCGGAGATTTCAACTGTAAATCCCCATTATGGAATAGCATAACAGAGAATAGAAATGGCAAAAAACTCAAGGATTTCGCCGAAAAACAAAATGCCATAGTTATTGGACCAGAGCTACCGACATATCTTGCTTTTGGAAGAGGAATACCAGATGTAATAGATATCGCGATATTGAAAAATATAAGTCAAGAATTCTCGATTGAAACTTTGGAAGATGGAACCTCAAACCACAATCCCGTGGAATTGACAATTGGAGAAGAACCAAGAGAAAAACTGTTGGAAATAAGAGAATATACCAATTGGACTAAATACAGCCATTTAATACAATCGGAAATAACAGAAATTCCAACAATAAACACTCCAGACGATCTGGAATGTGCGGTTGATAAACTGGAAGAGATTATATTGAAAGCTTACGAAAAAAGCACGAGAAGAGTGAAGAGACCAGCTCCAAGTCATCCGCATGGCGATACGCCTAAAGAAGTAAAAGATCTTATACAAGAAAATCGAAGACTAAGAAGAATATATAGGATGAACAAAAATGATCTGAATAGAAGAAACCTCAACCGACATAGCCAAGTTCTGAAAAATGCCCTGAAAGATCTAAGAACAAGCAGATGGAACGAAAGGGTGCAAGAACTGAATACAATCGATCATTCTGCATGGAGAATGCAAAAAAGCCTACGAGGAGAAAAGACTAAAATTCCACCCCTACACGGAGAAAGGGGAATGGCTTATACCAATACTGATAAGGCAGATGCATTGGCGGACTCGATCGAACGAGAATCGAGAATAAATTACAGGATAGACGACGATAATGAAGATTTGGAAGAACTGGTTGAAGAAAATGATGAAGAAATGGATGAATTACCAGCGACTGCTGAAATAGACAAGCCAACATCGCCAAATGAAATCAGGGAAATAATAAGAAGTTTGAAGAAGAGGAAAGCTCCCGGAAGCGATAAAATAACGAATGTTATGTTAAAGAAATTACCTAGAAAAGGTATAGCCGCTCTAACAAATATCGCGAATGGAATTATGAGGACAGAACACTACCCAGAAAAATGGAAAACAGCAGAAGTCATAGTATTCAATAAACCATTCAAAGAGAAGAAGTTTCCACAAAACTACAGACCGATAAGTCTACTGTCGGCTTTAGGAAAAGTAGTAGAAAGAATTATCGCCACGAGGCTAAATGAGGAAACCGAAAATCTGGAACTAATTCCACCAGAACAGTTCGGATTCAGAAGAGAGCATTCAACAGAACAACAATTATTGAGGCTCACAGAGTACATAACAGAGGGATTCCAAAATAAACAAGCTACAGGTCTTGTTTTACTAGACGTCGCCAGAGCATTCGACAGAGTATGGCATGAAGGATTAATATATAAGATGAGATGTGCTGGATATTCGATCAAAATATGCAAGTTGATACGGAATTATCTCAAAAATAGAAGATTTTACGTGAAAGTGGGAGGAGAATGCTCCTCAACAAGAGATATAGAGGCTGGAGTACCCCAAGGATCAGTACTTGGGCCACTTCTGTACAACATATACATCCACGATATTCCGAAAAATCCAAGAACCATGCTAACGTTATATGCTGACGACACAGGCATAGCAACTCGACACCGAAACCCTGAAATAATAGAACGAGTTCTACAAGAGTCGATTGACGAAACAAATGACTGGTGCATAAAGTGGAAAATCAAGCTCAATGGACAAAAGAGCCAAGCAATATTACTACAGAAGAGAAGACTGCGACCCACAACGAAACTGGATGTTGACGGCGAAGAAATCGACTGGAAAAATGAAGCCAAATATTTAGGAATAACGCTTGACAAAGGACTTACTTGGAAAAGTCATATCAAACAAGCAATCGACAAAACGAAAGCAGCGATGAATAGACTCTATCCTCTGATAGGAAGAAGAAGCCACATGTCGAAAGAGACAAAATTGAAGATAATCAAAGCCGTTGCTAGGCCTCAACTGACTTATGGATCAGTTGCCTGGGGTTTCGCGGCAAAGAGCCATATCAAAAGAATTCAGGCCACTGAAAACAAGCTGCTACGATGTGCAATAGATGCACCTTGGTTTGTCAGGAATAGACAGATTTATAAGGACCTGAAATGGGAAACCATAACGGAATTCATGAACAGAAAAGCAGAGAAATTATTCGAAACAGCGAAAAACCATCCGAATCAAGAACTCAGGAGACTAGTGGACTACGACCCAGAGGAAGACAAAAGGAGAATGCGAATTTACCGAAGGAGACCAAGAGATCAATTAAAAAGAGATTAAAATAACAACAGAAACTTATTGAAAAATTCAATAAAGTGTTAATCCAATAGAGGATAAACACATAAATCCCAGCACGATAGTGTGCGAGAAGAAAACCGATCAAGAGATGAACGGTTTATAGGCAAATGCCCGGAACCAAAATTCAAGAAGCAGTAGGGTTTTTAGTGGGTCTCGAGCTCAGGAGAGTGAGAAACCCCACACTGTTCCCCCTCAGGAGATGAGGGTGGTTCGTCTGTCTTGCAGATTTTCCCCCTGCTACATCAAAAAAAAAAAAAAAAAAAAAGTGTGACTACAAAAATCATCACGAAATTTAATCGAGCAACGTCTAGTATCTGTTGATAAATTCATTGATCATGTCGGGTCGTGGTAAAGGCGGTAAAGTTAAGGGTAAAGCGAAGTCTCGTTCAAATAGAGCGGGATTACAGTTTCCCGTTGGACGTATCCATCGTTTGTTGCGAAAGGGAAATTACGCCGAACGAGTAGGAGCGGGAGCACCCGTTTACCTGGCAGCCGTGATGGAATATCTCGCTGCTGAAGTATTGGAATTGGCCGGTAATGCCGCTAGAGACAACAAGAAGACTAGGATCATTCCACGCCATCTTCAGTTGGCCATTAGAAACGACGAAGAATTGAACAAGTTACTCTCTGGAGTCACTATTGCCCAGGGTGGAGTTTTACCAAATATCCAAGCGGTACTTTTGCCGAAAAAAACCGAAAAGAAATCGTAAATAATTCGCAGCACGATCAACTCTATCGAAAGGCCCTTTTTAGGGCCACAACCTACTATCGCTAAAGAAGTTTGCTATGATATTTGAACGACGATGAGGTAACTCGATCTCTGTCCCCTCCGGCAGATTTTGAGAAGAAGTGAATCTCGTAATGACACGTAGTTTTTGAATTGAGATGCCTTGTATTATTACAGTTAACTCCTCCAAGTACAAATCTTCCGCTTCAACGCGCCGAATTTCAAATTCCTACTTTCAGTAGGTACAAATGCATATTTTCAACGGTCCACAATTGCCCAAAACTTTCGGTTGACCTCGAAGACTATGAGGGATTATGAGATTTGGTTCGAATTGATCATACAATATTCGAGTAATTGATCTGATACTTTGTCGGATCGACCATTCAAAAGTAAATTCCAAATGATAGTATCGAACAGAAATTCAACAAGCGCATTCCAATTCGAAAACTATGTTCGATTTCAAGATTTGGTTCGAATGGATCCAACAGTTTCTGGGAAATTGGTTTCATACTTTGTCTCAGCGACAAATGTCAAGAGATACAATAGACTCTGAGGATTTTCAAGAATTCGTCGGATGAAGGATTCTGATATAGATTCCAGAAAAAACGAAATTTTACCAAAAAGTTCAATTTTTCGTTCATTATCAGTAGGTCAACAAAATCTTCCATCTGATTGGCTCCTGATACATTGGTGCAAAAATTTAGACAGGAGCAAATCGATTATTTCAATTTTTTAATTGATTATGGTTCAGACTGTGAGTGAAAACCCAAAAAAATTTCAGAAATTTTTTAAGAAATTGGTTTGATACTTTGTCGAATCGACCACTGAAGTCTCCACTTCCATCGAAACTTTTGAACTGGAATTCAACAGAAGCATCCCAATTCGAAAACTATGAAATTTTAAGGTTTGGTTTCTGAGAAATTGATATAATACTTTGTCGAATCGACCACTGAAAACTAAATTTCTATCGGAAGTATCGAAGTATGAGGCGCACTTTTATTTGTACGGATTTGATTACGAATATCAACAGGTAAGGAATATACATTAAATGTCTCAATTTTTGCTCAGTAAAAATCGTGACAAAATTAAACCTGAAAAATACATTTCTATTATGCTAAACTCCTAAAGGACATCGATAAATTCTTCAACTGTGAGTTTTTCCAGGAGAGACTTCGAATACAAAATCCGAAACAAAAGTAGCTGCTCCTTTATAATAAATGATACGAATAGACAATGAAGACGCTGGACATACGCCAAATAATTTAGTAATCCAAAACAGGTCGCGTTTGGAAATGAATAACTTAATTAACCAAAAAAATGAGGATTTTCTTTCACTATATTAATTGTACTAAATATCACCTACCTGGCTTAATTCAGCACGCGAACTTTAGGATTTGTAGATCTTCTATAGGGGTGATCACCGAACATGAATGAGCGAGTCCAAGCACACTTTGGAATCGTCCGGCAAACACCTTTTCTCAGAATATGACTACCTCGGCGGGTCTTGGCTGCGAAGCCCCATGCCGCCGATCCATATGTGAGTTGTGGTCGCGCAATAGTTTTAATCATCGTCAACTTGATGTTCTTATTCATATGACTTCTTCTGCCTATGAGTGGATAAAGTTTACTCATTGCGGCTTTTGTTTTATCAACTGCACATTTGATGTGGTTTTTCCATGTAAGTCCTCTGTCAAGCGTCACTCCTAGGTATGTTGCTTCATTTTTCCATTCAACCTCTTCTCCATCAACTTCAAGGTTTTCTTCCATCCTCAATCTTCTCTTTTGCAGTAATATTCTTTAGTCTTTCTTCCATTGATTTGGATTTTCCATTTGATGCACCATTTGAGTAATTCATCTATGGCTTCCTGCAGTCTCCGGTGTATGATCTCTGGGCGTCGATGTCTGAACGCCATTCCTGTGTCATCTGCGTACAAGGTGAGCATATTTCTAGCATTCTTCGGGATATCATAAACGTATATTACGTAAAGCGGAGGTCCAAGTACCGATCCTTGAGGCACTCCCGCTTCCAATTGTCTGGTTTCAGAGGTTGCTCCATCTATCTTCACATAAAAGTTTCTATTCCTCAGATAGTTCCTTATAATCTTGCATAGGTTGATCGAATATCCTGCTTTTTTCATCTTGTAGATTAGGCCTTCGTGCCATACTCTATCAAAAGCTCTCTCGATATCCATCAGAACTAATCCTGTGGCCTGTTTAGTCTGCATTCCTTCGGTGACGTATTCTATGAGCCGTAGCAATTGGAGTTCAGTCGAATGTTCTCGTCGAAATCCAAATTGTTCTGGTGGAATTATCTTCAACATTTCTGTTTCCTCATTCAGCCTTTTAACGATAACCCTCTCGACGATTTTTCCTAGTGCTGTTAGTAGGCTGATTGGTCTATAATTTTGAGGAAATTTCCGTTCCTTTCCAGGCTTGTTGAAAACTATCATTTCTGCAGTTTTCCATCTCTTTGGGTAGTATTCGGTCCTCATCACTCCGTTTGTTATATTCGTAAAGGCTGCTATTCCTTTTCTAGGCAATTTCTTCAACATATAATTCGTTATCCTATCTTCTCCCCGTGCTTTCCTGTTTTTCAGTTTCATTATGATCTCTTTGATTTCTGTTGGTGAAGCCGGTTTTGGAATGATTTCGGTTTCTGGTGGTTCCATCATCAGTTCTTCGTTTGCCTCCACTTCTTCTTCTAGATCTTCATTGTCATCATCATTTCTGTAATTTATTCTGGCTTCTCTCTCAATTGAGTCGGCAAGTGCTTCGGCTTCGGCGAGACTTCAAGTCTCGTATATACCATTCCGTTTGCTCCATGCAGTGGAGGTATAACTGTCTGTTCCCGTCGTAAGCGTTTTTGCATTTTCCAAGCCGAGTGATCTATTGTATTCAGTTCCCTTAATCTCTGGTGCTATCTGTTATTACGCAGTTCTGTTAAAGCATTTTTCAATATCTGGCTATGCTTATTCAGTTTCTTCTTGTCTTCTTCTCTTTTTGTTGTTTTGTAGATTTTTCTGAGTCTTCTGTTCTTTTTTATATCCCTTGGCGTATCTCCATGTTTCGGAATTGGTTTCCTTATTTTCTTGGTGCTTTCTCCATAGGCTTCTTTTATTTGATTTTCCAATTTTTCAACTGCTTCATCTAATTCATCCCGGGTGTTTATTTGGGGAATTTCCGCAATTTTCTCCTGAAGCAAATTCTTATATTTCTCCCAGTCTGTGCGGTCCTTGGTTTGTGTCTCTTCTTCGTTTCTTGGGCCATGTCCCACTATGAATTCTATGGGATTGTGGTCTGAAGTTCCATCTTCTATTGTATCAATGCTGATTTCTTCAGTGATGTCTTTCATTACGACAATGTCCAGTACATCGGGTAGTCCATTTACTCTTGGTATGTAGGTCGGTATATCAGGTCCTATCACAACTGCATTAAGTTTTTCAGCATAAATCTTCAGTCTTCTCCCGTTGCCCGTTGGTATTTTCCACCCTACTGTTCCATTCCTGCGATTTGCAGTTAAGATCACCAATTATGTTTTTCGGGTGTCTTCCTTCTAGTAGCATTTTTAGATCCTCTTCCAGCATGTCCTTATCCGGTGATTTATAATTCGAAATAATTTTCACTTGTCCTCGATTGGTATTCACAATAATCGATATTGCTTCTACTTCTTGACCATTGAATATTTGGCCGAAATGGTGATCCATATTCCTTCTAGCCAGTATAGCAACGCCACCTGTGCTGTTAGTCTATCATTTTTGTAGATATCGTAATTGGGAAATGCTATCCGAACGTTGGGGTCAAGTCTTGTTTCTTGGAGAGCTATGACATCCGGTCTCTTCTCTTCAATCAGTTCTTCGAATTCTGGTCTGCGGGCTCTCAATCCTTCGACGTTCCAAGAGACGATTATGAGATTGTTCTTTATCGTCGTATCAGCCATTAAATATTCTTAATAATTTGCTGCATCTTCTTTCTCCAGATTCTGCATCATCGGCGGGTACCGAGGTTTTAATTAATTTATAGGTTTCTAGTGATCTTAGTAAAATAATACGTACATTTCCTCAAGATAACTAACTTAGTCCGAACATACCGTCCACCAAAATATAACAAATATTTTCATGAAAAAAAATAAAGTGAAGTAAAAGTTACCTGCTATAATAGGAAAAAAAAAGGGAAATAATATATACAACAAAACAATATACAGTGAACAACAACGAGAGAGTTACATTGAATAGAAGGGAAACATTCCGAGGTAGGAAGAATAAAATTTATGCTCCCTTCAAACCCTTCGGTATTAACTTTCTGTAGGAAGGGTACACAGTGTGACGATGGAACGTTTAATTACCGACGTCGTTGTTTTCAAACTAACCACGCGACACACTTGATCGAAACCGGGATGTAATTCGCAGATCCTTCCTAGTTTCCATTTGAGAGGCGGTAAATTGTGGTCTTTGATTAGGACCAAGTCAAGGTCAAAGTGCGGTTCTGCTTGATTTTTGAGAGTCCATTTAGATCTCTGTTGGAGTGTATGTAAATACTCAAGATGCCACCGTTTCCAAAAGTCTTGGTGTAAGCGCCGAAGACGATTTAAATGAATGAGGCTCATATCGGGGTCTGGAATCGCGGTCATAGGTTCCAATGTGAGGAAATGACCCGGGGTTAAAACGGATAAATCATTTGGATCTGAGCTCATTTCCGTAAGGGGTCGGGAGTTCAATAATGCCTCAATATTTATCAATACCGTATTCACTTCCTCGTAAGTTAAGGTCTGCTCGCCTATTACTCGAACTAAATGAGTTTTCACACTCTTTATGCCACTTTCCCATATACCTCCAAAATGAGGTGCCGAAGGGGGATTGAAATGCCATTCGATTTTTTCTTCTTGAGCGGCACTTTGCATGACCTGCTTCAAGTATTTACTAAAAAAATCGTGAAGAACTCAGTAGAGCACTTGTGCCAAGTTCTGTAGTTTTTTGGATCCCACAAATTTTTGTGCCAATATTTAGGGCACAAACCATGGCAAATGGACTGAAACCATAAATAAGAATTTCATAATATCTACTTCAACTAAGTGTTTTAGAATATCAATTATTGAATATAATGATGATGTTCTCATTCAGAAGTTACTTCATATTATAACTTTCAGATGTGATAAAGGGGGAGATTTGGCCTATGTGGCTATTGCTGGAGAAGGGGCTGGACATAACAATATGAAAGAAGCTGCAGCTTGTGCTGTGCTACAAAAAATTATTGGAAAAGGTTCTTCTGTTCCATATGCCCTTGATCATGGTATGTCGAGGAGTTCCATCAAAGTAATAGACAGTTTTGCTATCAGTGGTTTGTATACCAATTATGCTGATACTGGACTTGTTAGAGCAATGTTTGTTGCACCTTCAAATGTAGCTGGACAGAATGTTGTGGATATTCTAAAGAATGGTAAAGTGACAGATGAATGGGTTAGCAAAGGTTTGTGATAAATTTATGTTTAATTTTCTATAATGCTTGAATTTAGATATTTTTCACTCTTATAAATATGTTGAAAGAGACAGAATTAGTCAGAGACACTCCTCGGTGTCTCATCAGTAACTAGGAAATTGACTAATGGTTATGAATATCCCCCTAAATAGTGACAGGAGATCATCAAATTTAACAAACAAAAGTAAACGAACAGTTTATAAAGAGACTGAACAACTCAACAACTTATTTACAGCAGTTTCATAATCAAGTTGCTTAAAGCTTCCTTTTGTGTCATTTAGTAGGACTAGAAAGAAGCTTCAAAATTGAAGGTTTGATTATGAAACTGGCTGTAAGATTGAAAATGAATGATAACAAAACTAGGGTAAACATACTAAGGATTATCATAAAGTGAAAATAATGAAATTACTTTTACATTTCCCCCCACCCCAGTAAGAAACTTTTTTTTCACAGTGGCAGGGCGGGAGGACATTTATAATTAAATTAATACCCTCACCAATGATTAGATCATATGATAGTCTCATTAAAAAGTTGATAATTTTCAGGAAAAAATTAACTGAAAGCAGCGGTTCTTCTAGCTAGTGAGAATGGTAAAAGTGTTGTCAGAAAATTGACACAAACAGGTGCCCTTACAGGTAGAGGAATTTCGCCAAACAACCACATAAACTTGGTGGAACCTGTTTCTATTCAAGATGTGAATAACGTAAGAATTCATACACAATTTTTTATGTGATCTTTTAATTACATTTATTCCATTCAAGGTACTGCAAAAACTTGGAAGGAATCTTAGTATTTCATCATTTGGTAACCTAACTTGTGTACCATACTTAGTTGACCTTAAGTAAAAGCCTGTAAATCAACAGATGTTATTTTATAAACAAGCTGATCGGACATTGTTCTTTCATTGTTTGGTAGGCGCAGTTGCCAAATCGCAAACTCATAACCAAGCGATTTAAATTTTAAAACCCAATATTTGAAGGATGATTTTGAATAGTTTCAGCGGTGAATTTGAAAAAATCATGAATGAAACTCATAATTATTCAGTTTTAACTTGCATATGCAGTGATAACCCAAATTGAGGAGAATTCCCCATTATGATCTATCATCGACCATTCACTGTCTGTTGTTAGTTATTCGATATATTCGGTAAGGAAAACGCTCAAAATTTTGAAATCGTCCGTAACTAAGCAATACACTCAATGTTCAAAGGAATACTTCAGCTTATTTGTGTTGATAGTTTCACTGAAGAGGATGAGAAGATTCCAACGGATTACGAAACAACCCAGAAGTAATAGAACGAGTTCTACAAGAAACCATTGACGAAACAAATGACTGCTGCATAAAGTGGAAAATCAAGCTCAATGGACAAAAAAGCCAAGCAATATTACTACAGAAAAGAAGACTGCGACCCACAACGAAACTTTAAGTTGACGGCGAAGAAATCGACTGGAAAAATGAAGCCAAATATTTAGGAATAACGCTTGACAAAGGACTTACTTGGAAAAGTCATATCAAACAAGCAATCGACAAAACGAAAGCAGCGATGAATAGACTCTACCCTCTGATAGGAAGAAGAAGCCACATGTCAAACGAGACAAAATTGAAGATAATCAAAGCCGTTGCTATGCCTCAACTGACTTATGGATCAGTTGCCTGGGGTTTCGTGGCAAAGAGCCATATCAAAAGAATTCAGGCCACTGAAAACAAGCTGCTACGATGTGCAATAGATGCACCTTGGTTTGTCAGGAATAGACAGATTTATAGGGACCTAAAATGGGAAACTATAACGGAATTCATGAACAGAAAAGCAGAGAAATTATTCGAAGCAGCGAAAAACCATCCGAATCAAGAACTCAGGAGACTAGTGGACTACGACCCAGTGGCGGCTCGTGATCTAGTTCACTAGGGGGCTACTTTTAGAATAATAATAAAAATATGAAATTTTAAAACCAGTTTTCCGCAAAATTTTTTGCAATTTATAATTCTTTTTGAAACATACCTGTTCTTATCTACTTGCTCGTTGTGCTTAATAATATTATTCCGGTATTCTAATTGAGCAGCGATATTAGTCGTAACCAGAAAAGCTAATTCTGTCGAACAATTTACATGCTTGGCAGATAGCTCATGCTTCTTAATTTTTTCATTGAGGGGCTTCAAATCTCTAAATCCTGCCCTTGCCCATACGTTATCAATTGTTATACACTTGTCTTGAGAAGTTTTTGGAGTGTTATCTGCCTGGGTTAAATTTAAATCGGGAGTCGGTCTACCCAGCAGTTGAATACGGCTTTCTTCCGCCAGCGAAAGCCTCGCGAAATCAGTTTTTAAAATATTTTGAACACTATTGTCCGCCGTGATTTGAAAACGTAAACAAATACGAACGCACGCTAAGATGTCTATACGCTAGCCGGCAGCGGCTAGAATGAAGCGGATAGGGGCGACTTTTATCGTAGCCCTTTTACTCCTTAAAACGACCGACACGAAGAGTTGCGGCTGGAGCCGAATGACTGTCCGAATGCAAGAATTCGGGGCTACACGATTCATCGCCCATGCAGGGACGAACTGCTAGATTATGAAATAAACAAAACTGCAGGAGTCGCATGAAAGTTTTACATTAATAAATTATATAATTAACCGTGGAAAGTAATATTTTCATTGAAAATCGTATGGGAAGGTAAATAGCATAAAAGGATTGATTTCTTGTATGGGGGGCTGTAGCCCTATAGCCCTCACAGACCAGCCGCCACTGCTACGACCCAGAGGAAACCGGCGTGAACCTAGCAGACCGTTTTTGGCAGACCGTTTGACGGAAACACCCGAACGCCGTGTTCAGTGGCATGCGAAGCGTAGGTCAAATTTATGCTGGAATAAGGCCGATTCACATAGCTAATGAAAAATAGGATCCTAGATTTGATGGAATGTGACTCGATTCTTGGGAATCCACGTAATTCCGTTATGGTCGACGGGGTTGATTAAAGTTAAATCTCTGAAACCGTTAATCGGCGCATTAAAATATTCGACATATACAATCCTTACACGAATGCGATTTTCCTCTAAAAATTTCATCCACTTCCCTTGGGATCTAGGGAGTGAATTTCCACCCTTAAATGCTCAAAATTCGATATCTCGGAAACCGTTAATCGGCGCATAAAGAGATTTGGCATAATATACAACAGGCCCGGATCTACGATTTTTTCTGACCGGGGCAAAAATTCATGATGGCGCCCCCCCCTTCAAAGGTTCGTAGGAAAAATCTAATTGCATATTCGTCATCGCTTTCAACCCGAGATATTTTTTTCACTAGTTCGAGGTCGTATAGATTACGAATATGCAATTAGATTTTTCCTAAGATGAGTACTTTGGGAAAAAAAGCACTAATATTCTTTTCCCATTGTTCCATCAAAAGATATTTTTTCTCATTGTCCCATCAAAAGTTATTCTTTTCCCAAAATAATCCCAAAAATTGCATAAATAAAAAAAAAATAAAAACAGTTTGTATTTACAAGAATGTCGTTTGCAACCTGCCCTCGTCTATCGTTTTTACCCGCGCTTCATGAACGAAATTATTCCGAACAAAAATTTATTTTTTTAGCTACATATATCAACCCGGATCATTTTACATATTAATTCAAGGTAGATCACGAATATACAATTAGATTTTTGGAGGATCAGTATTTTGAGGAATAAATCACTTTTAGTGCAAAATTTCGAAAATATTGGTCAACTTTAAGGAGCTGTAGCAGCTAGAAAAAAGGCATTAGTCATATGCTGTTTTTTTGGTGATGAATTGGTTCTTTGCAAATATAAAAAACCACACTTCATTAATCTATCTCGAACGGTTCAGATTTTATTAATTTTTCCGCGAAGGTCCAAAATTTCCGATTTTCCATCAACCATAACTTAAAAAATAATTTTTTTTTAAAATATCTGTTTGCATATTCGTGTTCTACGCCCTCGAATTAGTGTACAGAGTGAATTCGGTATTGATCGGAAAACAAAAATATTCTTCAGGAAATCGCCCACTCTGTATATATTTCAGTTTGTGAAAAGATTTAAAAAAACTCAATTTCGTGAAACTTTTGTATAAAACATTTTTTTGTACCTCTCTTAGTAATAAAGTTAAAGGGGGGCTCAAAATATGGTGAAAAACTCGGTACATCGATGGAAAATTTGAAAAAATTTCGATCTTACTGATTTCCACCAAAATTGGTATTTTCACTAAGGCATAGATCACGAATATGCACACAGAATTATGCTGAAAGGATTAGTTTTTAAGTTATGGTCTATAGAAAATCGGAAATTTTGGCCCTTAGTTCCAGATAAGATGGGGATGAGTCGGTAATACCCCAGGCAAAGAAATTACTGCTTGCGACGCAGTGTAAACATATCAGATCTTTCAACCTATTTCACCCAAGTGTGGCGGTCATTCGTAGATGACTGAATAATATGCAGTTAATTTATCCCTCATTGATTTTAAAGATTTTAGGCATAGTGATGGTTTATCATGTTTCCATTCTACAGTTTTCCATTTAGCACCGAGAAAATCAAAAGTAAAAAAATTTTAACCTCTGGTTGATTTTGGCTTCCCTTTAAGACGGCGCCCGGGGCAAGCGCCCCGCTTGCCCCCCCCTAGATCCGGGCCTGATATACAATCCTTACACGAATGCGATTATTCTCTAAAAATTTCATCCACTTCCCTTGGGATCTAGGGGGTGAATTTCCACCCTTAAATGTTCAAAATTCGATATCTCGGAAACCGTTAATCGGCGCATAAAGAGATTTGGCATAATATACAATCCTTACACGAATGCGATTCTTCTTCTTCTTCTTCAACCTGCATTCGTCCACTCCTGGACATAGGTCTCTTTCAACCGCTTCCATGTCTCCCTATCGTGTGCCACGTGTATCCACCTCTTGCCAGCCATCCTCTTAATATCATCCACCCACCGTTTTTGGGGGCGCCCAACACTTCTTTTGGTTTCTCTAGGTCTCCACCCCGTTATTCTATGATCTATCTTCTGATCTCGGACATTCTTGCCACATGACCTGCCCAACTCCATTTCATCTCTGCCACCTCCTGTAGAACGTCTCTGATTTTGGTACGTTGTCTGATGCACTCGTTTCGTACTTTGTCACGAAGAGAGATACCCAGCATTCGGCGTTCCATAGCTCTTTGAGTTGTTGAGAGTTTATTTGCGAAACTTTTAGTCAGACTCATTGTTTCTAATCCGTATGTTTGCACGGGCAGTACGCATGTGTTGTATACTTTGCGCTTCAAATTTATAGGAATCATGTTGTTCTTTAGGATGTGTCCCAGTTTACCGAAAGCTGCCCATGCCATCCTTATGCGTCTCGTTATCTCTGCATGCTGATTGTCCTTCCCTAGTTTGATGGTATGGCCGAGGTATATATATTCGGTAACGTATTCGATGATATTGCTTCGGACATTTATGTTGATATTGTCTGGACTCATGATTTTCGTTTTATTGAAATTCATTTCGAGTCCTATTTTAGACGCTGCTAGATCAAGTTCAGTCAGCATTTCCCTCAATTCTGTGATGTTATTACATATGAGGACAATGTCGTCAGCAAACCTCAGATGGTTGATGCTAATGCCATCCACTAATATACCTCTAGTGTGAACAGCTTGGGCGAGATAGTGTCTCCCTGTCGTACACTTCTACCCAAAGGTATCCGTCCGGTTACAGATGATTCGTCTAATCTTATCTGTATAGATGCCCTCTCATAGATGTTTTCGATGATATTGATGTACCTTGAATCCACTCTGGCATTTTGCAAAGCTGTGATAACAGAGCTGATCTCTAAAGTGTCGAATGCCTTTTTAAAATCAACAAAGGCCAGATATAATGGGACGTTGTATTCTGTACATTTTTCTATGAGGGTGCGAACCGTGTGGAGATGGTCTATTGTGCTATAGCCCTTTCTGAAACCTGCCTGTTCTGTAGGTTGGTAAAAATCTAGTTTTGTGGACAAGCGGTTTGTTATTATTTTCATGAACAGCTTGTATAGGTGTGATAACAGGGATATAGGTCTATAATTTTCTATATCTGTATTTTCGCCCTTTTGGAATAGAAGCGCAACCTCCGAATTACACCAACTAGTAGGTATTTTGCCGGTAGATAGGCACTTATTCGGGAGTAATCTGATTTTTTCTCCAAGTGCTCCTCCGCCACATTTCAACATTTCTGCAGTCACTCGATCTCCTCCTGGGCATCTATTGTTTTTCATTTGAGATAGAGTTTTTCTAAATTCATCCTCTGTAATATCAGGAAGATCTTCAGAACCGACATTCATGATGTTCAACTTTTTCGCAGAGTTCTGTGATCTAGACGAATATAGGTCAGTGTAGAAGGACTCCACTGCTCGAATTATGTCTTCTCTATTGTGTACTATGACACCATTTTTGTTGCGTAATTTTGTTATTTTGGTTTTTCCTTTCGAGAGTTTCCTACGTAGGACCTTCATTTTGCAGTTGTCCTGTATCATTTCTTCTATAAGCTTTGCATTGTATTCTCTGTTATCTTTTCTTATTGCCTTTTTTACTCGCCTATTGATCTTTTTATATTCGTCTGTAGTTTTGTCAGTTGTATTTCGTCTCAGCTCCAACAGTTTAATTGTATTCTGGCTTAATCGAGAACTTTTTGTATCCTGCGTCCTCGAACAAATCTTCCTTATCGATGTATTCACCGCTCCCACAACTCTATCAGCCAATTCGTCGATGTCTAGTTGTTCAGCATCAACGTTTACTAGTTTCTGATGTAGATCATTCTGATATTCCTCCTCTTTCTGTTTCATGATGTCGAGGGTTGGATAGCGTTTTCCCCTCAGAAGCTTGCTCCTCTCGGCTTTGATGTTAATGACAAGCTTTGCTCTCACCATTCTGTGATCACTTCCAGTATCAAATCTGTTCAGTACTGTCACATCCTTGCATATTGTTTTGTTATTGGAGAGGATAAAGTCAATTTCATTTTTCGTGTTGCCGTCTGGGCTTCTCCAAGTCCATTTGCTTGATTTTGGTTTCTTGAAGAATGTGTTCAGGCAGAATTATGCGATTATTCTCTAAAAATTTCATCCACTTCCCTTGAGATCTAAGGGGTGAATTTCCACCCTTAAATGTTCACAATTCGATATCTCGGAAACCGTTAATCGGCGCATAAAGAGATTTGGCATATACAATCCTTACACGAATGCGATTATTCTTATTGTTCCCCCTCAGACTTGCAGATTTTCCCCCTGCTGCACCAAAGAAAAATTGAGATCTTCCTCCTTCATTGGCGTAGTCCTCAAAGCCCTCTAATATATCTAGTTTTTCATCGTAATCTAATCGTTTCTTCAGAGAAATTTCGTCCATCAGAATCGCACATTCCTTTTCGAATATTTCGGAAAGTCTCATTTTAAATAAAAAAAGCTTCTTCAGGGGTAAGCTTCCAAGCAATTGGTTCAGAAGAGTTTCTATTTGATGTATATGATCCATTTGTCAAGTTTACATAATTTATTTCAGATTAAATTACATGCAAACTCACAGAATGAGAAACATCCTTGATCTTGGTGTATGAACATCATGAACATGAGAGTATGGAAATTAACTTGAAGCTTAACCCAAAGTCTTTTTGGCGTTACGTGAGAGCCAAGAGGAACTCTCCTTGTGTGCCCGGCTGTATAAGGACTCCGGGTGGTATTGTGGCTGATCGTCAGAAGATTTGTGATCTTTTTTCAGAGTACTTTGGATCTGTATTCTTGCCTTCCAGTGTTGGAAACTTGGCTGAGTATCCTGAGGCACCTTTACATGTGGGAAGCTACACCATAAGCCGTGACAAGATAAGAGAGAAGATCATGGAGATGAAGAATGTGGGTCCCGGTCCTGATGGGATTCCCCCTTCATTTTTGAAGAGCTGCCTGGAACGCTTGGTGGAGCCTTTATTTATCCTCTTCAACAGATCTTTAATGGAGGGCTGCTTTCCTCAAAGATGGAATTTCTCCAAAGTGGTACCCGTTTTCAAGTCTGGCGACAAAAATCTCCTGGAAAATTATAGACCCATCTCTAAGCTTTGTGTGATTGGGAAGCTCTTCGAGGGAATCGTGACAGACTTCTTATTTTTCGATGTTAAGAACATATTGAATACTGAACAGCATAGATTTGTGAAGAAACGCTCCGTTGATACTAATCTGTTCACTTTTGTGGAATATGTGCTGGGTAGTATGGACTCTGGATATGCTGTTGACTCTGTCTATACAGACTTCAGTAAGGCTTTTGATAAAATTGATCATTCAATAATTATTTCCAAGCTTGCTGATGTGGGTGTGCATGGAAGCCTTCTAAGATGGTTGGACTCTTACCTCAGGAATAGGTCTCAGAGAGTAGTGTTGGGCCAATACTGTTCCGAGTATATTCCCATAACATCGGGTGTGCCTCAGGGCTCACATCTTGGTCCACTGTTGTTCATACTCTACGTTAATGATATCGCTACCTGCTTTCAATTTTGTAAATTTCTCATGTACGCTGATGACCTAAAAATATTCCTCTGTATTCGCAATTCTGCGGATAGATTAAATATGCAAGAGGACTTGAAAAGGTTTGCCTTATACTGCGAGAAAAATCAATTATTCCTCAACCTCTCCAAATGTTGCTCCACTACATTCACTAGAAAGTCTGATGTAATCTTACCCTCCTATACTATTTCCACCCATATAATTTCAAATGTCGACTCCGTGCGTGATCTTGGGATTACTCTGGACTCTAAGCTGCTTTTTGATCAACACATATACAACATTACCAAAAAAGCAAGTAGCATGCTTGGCTTCATATTTAGAACCTCATATGAGTTTAGGAGTCCCATGGTATTGCGTACACTCTATTTATCTTATGTCAATAGCGTCCTGAGTTTCGGTTCAGTTATCTGGAATCCACGGTACGGAATATATATTGATAAATTAGAGAGTGTTCAGAAACGATTTCTCAGGTGCTGTCGTACTCGTTTTTTCCCATCGGTGTTGGATACAATGGAGATGTACCGCCGGATGAATTTGATACCACTTGAAAATCGCAGAAGAATGGCTGATGTATTGTTTGCCCACAAGCTGGTTAATAGTAGACTGGATAGTGTTGACATCGTCTCTCAGGTTCGGTTAGTTGTCGCACCCTATAACACACGACACGGGAACACTTTCTTTCTGGAGCAGGCCAGTACCAACTATTTCCTGTATTCACCGCTGCATAGAATAATGAGGTCATATAACTACTTGTCTCGGTCGACAGGTTTGGACATTTTTGCCGATACATTATACAAGTTCCGAATCATTTTGTTTCGATTTTTCCGATCCGCATTTTTCTGTGATAATGCTGGCTGGTTGAGTTTTCTTGGGCCCGGTGGACTGCAATATTGAACATTTATCCTTTTCACTCATTGTTTTTGATATTACACTTGTTATTATTCTAGGTAATTATTGTTATTTTTGCTCGATGAAAAATTGTTGTCTATTGTAATGTTAAATGTGTGGATACTTTTTTGGGTTTGTCCCGTTTGTATCCCAAAGAAAATAAATAAAAATAAATATATAAAAAATAAAAACATAAGAATTTCTAGATAACAAACTTGGGGGTGAGTCTGCACAGAAAAACGATCAGGAGATTCTATATTTTATAATTGAAATTTATTTTCAGGTACATATAAATTTATCAGATCAAGAAATGTATAATATCATCTCTCGGTGTTATTTGGTAAAAAAAAAGATTCTTCAGAGTAAGTTTATAAAGCAATTCGTTCAGGAGAGTTTCTATGTGAAGTAAATGATCTATTTCGCTTCTTTTCAACTGAATAAAACTGACATTTTTCAAGCAATTGTGTAGTGTACGGAGGTGATTTTCTTAGTCTAGATCTATGGAGAAATATGTTTTGAGATGAGTTATTCAGAGAGAGGGACTCTGTAGGTTTTTGTTCAAAATAAACTGAATTAAATGTTATAATACTTGAATTCTTCATAATTAGGCTTCTTCTAAATTCCATATAACAGATTTTGGCCAATTTTCATGCTTTTTGATTAGTGTACAAGGATTATTCTATTTACTCATTCCAGATAATAGGAGAAATGTTTTCAAATAACTCATTCAAGTAGAATAATAAAATGCTTATTGGAACACAAGAGCAGGGTGTGCTTTTGCGTTAAAATTCTATATTTATAGACTTTTGCCAAGTTTTTCTCACTTAAGGTTAGATCTTTTTTTCTTATCGTGGAAGAAGGGACTTTGTAGATTTTTGTTCAAAATAAACTGAATTAAATGATATAATGCTTGAAATTTTTATAATAAGGCTTCTCTCCTATTCCATATAACAGATTTTGGCCATTTTTTATGCTTTTTGATTAGTGTACAAGCATTATTGTATTTTACATTCCAGATGGAAGGGAAAATATTCTCAAATAACTTATTCAAGTTGAATAATATAATGATTATTGGAATACAATAGGAGGGTGTATTAATGCGTTGAAATTCCATAGATTTTTGGCAAGTTATTCTCATTTTAAGGATGGATTTTGTTTTCATCGTAGATAAAGGAACTTGCATGAAATCCCCTCTATAAGCCTTCTCTCCGACTGCATATAACTAATTTTTGCAAATTCTTAAGCAGTGTATGTATTGGCAATAACACTTTCAGGAAATGTGGCATTACATCGAACGCTGTGAGTTATGTGTGATCAGTATTTTATATTATTCGCGTATTATTAATCGCGAAGGCTGTAGGTCCGAGCTACGGAGGAAAGGCGAATCTCGAGGGCCGTAGGCCCGAGCTACGGACGAAAGTCGGATCTTGAGGACCGGAGGCCCGAGCTTTGGACTTAAGGCGAATCGCGAGGGCCGTAGGCCTGAGCTATTGACGAAAGGCGAATCTGCCCATAAAGGCGATTCTACCTACAAGGTGGATCTCCTGGCTATACTAATCTACCAATAAAGGTAGATCTCCTGGCCATACTTGTTTCCTATTAATGCATTATTGTCATGGGTAGTCGAACATAGAAGTATTCAGCAGCTTCCCAAATAATTTTTTCATTTGTATGTCGCATTGATTTTTGTAGTACCTAGCGGGTGAATTGAGAAGATATGAATTGTGGAGGTTGCAGAAAAATTATGAAGGTTAGAGAGTAATCAATATATCTATGTACTACAACTAAAGCCTACACCATTCTTAAACAGATATTGTAGGGAACGATATCAATTTCCTTGGGATCTAGGGGGTGAATTTCCACCCTTAAATGTTCAAAATTCGATATCTCGGAAACCGTTAATCGGCGCATAAAGAGATTCGACATATACAATCCTTACACGAATGCGATTATTCTCTGAAAATTTCATCCACTTCCCTTGGGATCTAGGGGGTTAAATTGACTTTCTCATTCATTTGCACACCACCTCTGAGGTAGAATGCTGGGCGCGTTTTTTTTACATGGTTTTTCCTACAGGCATATTCCATGATATATATATGAATAATATTAGCGGTATCATCCCATTTTCAGTAATTTCTGCACAAATCACATATGCTGTTCATGAATTCATTTTGGGGCTCGGGCTTGTTTGTAAAACACGAAATATGCACTCTCCTTTTACAACTTCTATATGAATAAAAATCAGTTTCAGCAATTTTACAACAATACAAACACCTATCTTGCATTGGCGAAGATTTTTCAAGAAATAAGCGTTTGATAATATTCCTAAAATCATTGATATTTACGCTATCATTTAAGGGTTTCCTCGAAATATATTGTTGGAAATAATATATGACAAACATTCCGCAATTGAAATGATCCTCCTGGTGAATAATGGGTTCATCCAAAATTTTCCAAACATTTTTTCCTTCACTTTGAGCGATTAATTCCGAAAACCTTCGAAAATATTTCTGTTTTCTACTCTCGGACAAAATTTTAGTTCTGCTCAGAGGATCAAGAAATAAGAAATGTTTCATCTTCACATCAAGAATGATTAGAATGAAATGAATGTTTCTTTCATTAATAGGCAGTGCCACATAATCCTTTTCAAAAATTAATGTTTTTCTTTCGTCTGTATCGTCTGTAAACAAACTGCTCGCTATTTGAACTGAGATTTTTTGGAAAATATCATCTGTACCGATCAGGCACAGATAATTCTCAATAACGAAACTTGTCAGATAATTTCCGAAGTCTAGACTCAAGTAATCGCTTATTTCTATTTCTCGAACGGGACATGAGAAATTTTCGAAAAATGTCACAACATAATTTCGTTTTGATGGCTTCCTTGAACTCCTTTCTGTTTGCCAGCGATCAGGAATATTCCGATGTCCTTCACTAGGCCATTAGGGAAAAATTCTAAATTGTTGAGGGTTCTCCATTTTCTCTCAATAAAATTTGATGATGTTGTTCCTTTTTCTTCATTTATTACAAATGGAAGAAAATCGAAATAGTAGAAGCTTTTCAATTTCGGAAGCATATTTTCTATCCAGAATTCTTTATTCTTCTCGACTCAAATGATTTTCACACCTTTGAAGGTGAATATCACCAAATCACACCATTTTCTGTCGCAAATATTGAGCAACCCTTAAATTTGGTAAAAATATTCACAGGAGGGTTTCAATTTATGGGATTCATCTAAAAATTTCAGTTCAATTTCATTTGGATCCTGATTTCTCAAGCTGTATGGGCATTTGATTTCTATAATCCCATCAGGTTGAATCAAACCATCAGGAGAGCAAGCCAGAAAGGAATCGGTTTTGTCAAACAATCAATCCACTCAATTCACATTCGACGTTACGAATTGATGAATATTGTTCTCGAGCTAAATTCTCATTGCAGATCCCATGATTTATAGCTTCACAATTTATATTGACAGGATTTCTTATTTTTTTGCAAATATTTTCTTTGGTGGAGGTCTTACATCTGCATATTTTGAAGAAGAAGGAAGATGTTATTCTTCTTTTTCTTTCTTCTCTCCATAATTCAGAATTTCTTTGAAAAACTGTCCCTCTTCTTAATGATTCTCTTCTTGAGGATTGCAATGTCACTGCCTTGATCTCTTTAAAAGACAAGTCCATAAGGGAGCGAAGGGAATATATTTTCTCAAAATCATATTCAAGAAATCTTCATTGAAATAAATGTTTTTGTTATTCTCAGATTGGGGGTTATTTGGGATTGCAGTCAAAAAAACGAATGGATCACCCCCAATCTGAGTATAAGCAGACAGTCGATACTTATTTACCTGTTTTTGTTATTGTCAACTCTATTGAGTGAATTACCAATCTGGCTCTTAATATCGTCGTGGAAATTTTTATACCTTTTATAGAAAGGACTGGAACGAAAAAGTGTTTCTGAAAGTTCATCCGATTTCAAAATACCTGCATTTAAATCTTCACATTTTATATTTGATTCAGTTCTAGCACATAATCTTTTAAGGCTTTCTTCTGTTTCTTCATTTGAAATTTCATTACAAAGGAGAACTATTGAACCAATTATCCAAATCTATTAAATTATCAATATTTATAGAAAAAGCCATGAGTTCTTTGAAAAGAATTTTCTGTTGTTCATTTATTCCCAAATTTTCTACATCTTTGCATACCATTTTCATATAATGTGCACAGCAAAGATGTACAGTGATCAACTTTTTGCTCGAAATTTCACTTTCAACAATTTGATAACAGATTTCCAAATATTCAGAGAGAGTCATTCTGTTGAATGCTTCGACAGCTGCATGAATAGACGCGAAACTGAAGTCAGTTACTATTCCGGAAAATAACGGCCACTTGCTTTCTTCTTCGCAAAAATATCTTAAATCGTTTAACAACTTGAAAATAGCATTTGAGTTGTGTTCGGCAGAAATCATGGACAGAACCGGATATATCCTTTGTGTTTTCAACATGACAACTCCTGAATATAAATAAACTCTTTTTTTTCCTT
The DNA here is from genome assembly GCF_907165205.1 of Coccinella septempunctata. Classification (NCBI taxonomy): domain Eukaryota; kingdom Metazoa; phylum Arthropoda; class Insecta; order Coleoptera; family Coccinellidae; genus Coccinella; species Coccinella septempunctata. Next base: position 15,500,735 of record NC_058189.1, on the reverse strand, counting down.
ATAAGGGTGTCTCACAATAGAACCAGTAGCATCGAAATGAATATATAATTCTCCAGAATTATTTTGAAATAAATCGTGCAAAATTCGAACCTGGTCAGAACAAAACAATGTGACTCGAAAAGGAAAAGACAATTCTCGGAAAAAATGTCGTTTATCAGCCTGCAGTTTCACCAAATCTAATAAATCGTTCTTATCCCTGTCGAACTGCGCCAATTTTTCTGATCTCATTTTCCTCATTGTGGGGTCGGATTTAACATTTTCTAAACTCTTTGTCTGATTAATGAAGGTGTCATCACATTTTAACAGTATGTATTTCCTTCTTATAGTTCAAAGGTTTTCGCCTTAGTAGTTGGTTCTTAAGAATTTCTCTCTCAACTCCTTTAACTTGGGCGGTCAGATATTCCTCATGGTGAAAATTCAATGAGGAACTATATACCTTTACTGCGGCAGAAATAGTGGAAATTATTATTTTGAAATGTTTACACCCTTTATGTGCACAATTAGCATAAACATTTATTGTCGAATTCCTTTTAATACTTTTTTTATATTTTAAAACTAATATACATGTATTATTGACGAAAGCTTTCATATAATTCTTCAATACAAGCGGATATGATTCATCTAGTTTAGACTCTTTGTAAATTCTTTCCCATAATTGCCTGTTTATTGTAAATTGTCCATCAAACACAGTGCAATTTTTGAAACTTCCACAAATAGGGACACTGTCGTTTATTGAATTTAATGGAATAATTTCCTTTCGAAATTCGAGATCTCCAAGTAAATTTCATATTTTACGACACGAGAGGGACTCCTCTTTTGATGAATCCAGGAATTTCGGAGAAATTTCTGAAATTTCCGAGGGTTTTTCAGTAGAATCGCTTTTCTTTGAAAATTCATTGTGTTGATTCATTAATGAGTTACCTGCATATTCAATAGAATTAGCTATCGAATTATCTGTGGGTAGCAATGACGGCTCGTCCGGGTATGCAGGGTCGGCCGGGCCGACCCAAAAATAATCGAAAAATGGAAAATAATTATAATTATTTTATTCTTCAAAACTTATTCCAAATGATTAATTTCGATATTAAATTCTCGATTAATTCCCTAGTAATACGTACGACAACTTATTTCGATCAACGTGACGCCCCTGTCGCCCTGAGTTAGTTTATTTCGAAGTTCTCTTTCCTTACGATAAACACGCTACATGCTAGGTCGGCCAGCCGTAGTAGCCTAGCGAAACGCTTCAAGTTATGGTACTATACAGCACCTACGTCGCACGCAGTTGAACATCGTATTACGTCGCTGCTAGATACATACACGGTCGGCCAGCACGAGTTGGGCCTACCTTGCTATGGTTTGGGCGTTTAGTTGTCATATTTCTAGATTTCCTCATTGTCTATTCTAAGATATTATATTATCAAATGAATAGTTAATCATTAAATATTATGTCTATTTTAGAAAAGAGCGTATTCTCACCTTTTAAGAGTAGTTTAGTCAATGAAAATATAATATATCCCTAATTATAGTTAGATTTTTTTATTATTAAGTGAATAGTGAATTTTTGAAAAAGGGTATTCCGACCGTATAAGAGTAGTTTAGTGATTTTTTGATCATAAAAATTCGTAATTCCTAGTGAATTTATAAGGGTACGGTGATTTCGAAGCTTCTTGAATACGCGTAGATCGGCCGGGGTCCGTGAAGTTAGCGAAAAATTGAAAGCACTAATTCTGAAACTATGTTAAATATTTAGTGCTCAATTAGTGCCTATTAGTGCCGTATAAATCTTTGTCAGCACCATTGTAGTTTTTGAGAAATTGATAATTCAAGTTCTTGGTGCTGACTTCACGCTCAGCACCAACATTTTCAAATTACCATGAAATTATTATACTAATATTTAGTGCTTAATTAGTGCCTATTAGTGCTTTTGGAACCAATGGAAAAAAATGAACGGTTTTCAAAATATCACAGATTATTTCCTTTGGTGCTGACTTCACGCCCAGCACCAACATATTGGAATTTCGTGAAAATTTTTGTTGCAATAATTAGTGCTTAATTAGTGCATATTAGTGCATATTAGTGCATATTAGTGCTTTTAAAACGGATGCGATATATTTTTGGTTTTACAGTAACTGCCTGATGCTTTTCGAACTAGTGTGAAGTTAGCGAAAAGTTGGAAGCACTAATTCTGAAATTATGTCAAATATTTAGTGCTTCATTAGTGCAAATTAGTGCCGTATAAATCTTTGACAGCACCCTTGTAGTTTTTGAGTTACACGAAAAAATCTGTTTTGATACCGCGTAGCCATCTATGGAGAGGTATGCGAGTCATTCTCTGCAATAGATTCGTCGTCAGTGCGTCATTTTATTATAACCTAAAGCGGCTCACACATATACGACTTGGGGCGCCAATCTTGATATCGAAGAATAATTGTACTATTGATTTAAGGGGACACAAAACTATTTTCTGAATTATTCAAATAATGTTTATATGAAGTAAAGGTTCTTTTTCTCAGATACTGCCTAAACTCTTTTTTCTTTTGTAATAATAATAATACTTTTTGGGTCATCGAGATGAAAAAAGAATATAGTGTTTTGTAATCTTAAAAAGAATATCAGAAGAACTGTATTATTTTTCAATATGGAAGTACGAAAATTCTAACAGAAAAATGTATAGTGCTATGAAAATAGACATATTATCCCCTATAATGGGGATAATAGTAAAATATATTTTTATGTATATCTAACCAGACATATGAAAATAAAAATGTCTTAATACGTAGGTACATAACGAAACACAATAGCAATATTTTGACAAAAAAATTCTCAAACATAAACGATGCAACAACAAACTCGAAAAAAGTCTAGTCTGTCAAGATCGTATTATATTATGACCACCAGGTCAATCTGGATTTTCTTGAGTTCTGTAATCTTATATCGAACAATGTCGATCTACAAACGTTAAAATAAAAAGCTTTGTGAAAAGTTTTATCTGCCCATGCGACCATGCGAAAAAACCATACGTAAGCATTAACAGGAGTTTCTGTTTGATATTCTCATTTTAAGATCAGTACGCAACATTTTACTCACTTCCGAATATAAGAGATGGTGAGAGGTGAAATAGATAGTCTTTCCGGGAATTCAATATTTTCTTCATTTTCTTGTTCTTCCGTTGGTAATGATATATTACTTCAATATCAATATCAACTGCAGAGAAGGGTTCGAGATAGGTACGGAAAAGTAGAAAAAACAAACTGATTCGCGTGATCTTTAACCTTCAATATTCAAGGACACTTGATCATATTAAGCAAACGAGAAAATGAAGAGGAAACTCAGTTCACGATTATCACATTAATCGAAACTCCAAAAATATACATACTCTTCATTTATCGACTGTGATATAAAGATTTATTTATTTATCTTTATGGAATCGAAATTATCTTAATCATTCATAATGAAACTCATATTTTACGAGACAGCTAATTTTAAAGAAAATATTAGGGTCATGATCAATGGGAAGAATATATATAGGTATACCTATTAAAAGATTGATATGTTGCATGAAATTACACAAATTCATTATTTGAATGGAGCTGAAATTTTTGTAAACTGTTTTTCAAATGGATATATGATTCTGCCTTCTCGTCATCAATCTTTTGTTGTATTACATATTGAAAATTTTGCGTTTTTTCGAGTTTGTTGTTGCATCGTTTATGTTTGAGAATTTTTTTGTCAAAATATTGCTATTATGTTTCGTTATGTACCTACGTATTAAGACATTTTTATTTTCATATGTCTGGTTAGATATACATAAAAATATATTTTACTATTATCCCCATTATAGGGGATAATATGTCTATTTTCATAGCACTATACATTTTTCTGTTAGAATTTTCGTACTTCCATATTGAAAAATAATACAGTTCTTCTGATATTCTTTTTAAGCATACAAAACACTCTATATTCTTTTTTCATCTCGATGACCCAAAAAGTATTATTATTATTACAAAAGAAAAAAGAGTTTAGGCAGTATCTGAGAAAAAGAACCTTTACTTCATATAAACATTATTTGAATAATTCAGAAAATAGTTTTGTGTCCCCTTAAATCAATAGTACAATTATTCTTCGATATCAAGATTGGCGCCCCAAGTCGTATATGTGTGAGCCGCTTTAGGTAGATTTTTTCGTGTAACTCAAAAACTACAAGGGTGCTGTCAAAGATTTATACGGCACTAATTTGCACTTATGAAGCACTAAATATTTGACATAATTTCAGAATTAGTGCTTCCAACTTTTCGCTAACTTCACACTAGTTCGAAAAGCATCAGGCAATTACTGTAAAACCAAAAATATATCGCATCCGTTTTAAAAGCACTAATATGCACTAATATGCACTAATTAAGCACTAATTATTGCAACAAAAATTTTCACGAAATTCCAATATGTTGGTGCTGGGCGTGAAGTCAGCACCAAAGGAAATAATCTGTGATATTATGAAAACCGTTCATTTTTTTCCATTGGTTCCAAAAGCACTAATAGGCACTAATTAAGCACTAAATATTAGTATAATAATTTCATGGTAATTTGAAAATGTTGGTGCTGGACGTGAAGTCAGCACCAAGAACTTGAATTATCAATTTCTCAAAAACTACAATGGTGCTGTCAAAGATTTATACGGCACTAATAGGCACTAATTAAGCACTAAATATTTAACATAGTTTCAGAATTAGTGCTTTCAACTTTTCGCTAACTTCACGGACCCGATCGGCCGGCCGAGCCTCGGAGTGGGGATATAAGAATCGCATCCGCATCGCTGTTTCCATATATGAATGGAATTAGGTCAGTGTCGTAGAATAAGAGAAAGGGGTGCACGTGTTTATCAGTTTTCTTCGATTCATTTCGTAAATTTTGATAATCTTAGTGGATTCTAAATTTCTTTAATTGTTGAATAATTGGAGTAGTAGCAAATCGAAACAAACTTGGCATCCTGTCACAAGGTCATGTGACGGTAGAAGGAAGAATGGTGAAATAAAGAAAGGAAAAATTAGTACATTTTCACTTAAAATCAAAATTGTAGATGTGTTTCAGTGAACTTAAAATTTTGATTCGTATTGACGTTGATGTTTTGTGTCGTAATAAATTTGTTATCGGTATTTACAGAGAGACCCCGAAGAAGAATAAAACTATTATTCAAAAGCTGGGCAAAAACTAAGAAGTGTAGTACATTCTTTCTCCAAAAACAAGCCTTTATATCGCATTGAAAACGAAACTTTTATACACTGTTGTATGAAAAAAATCAGACTATATCTACAGGATGGGGCATAAGTCTGGAATAAAATTAATATTTCTTCAATATTAATCAACCACTCAAAATGAAGACGCTGAAACCCACCAATTGCTTTTCAATTGCCTTCTTCTATCAATGAGTAGTTTCTCAACCAATAACTTAACATCAAGATGCTGAAAAACATGTCAATTGATTTCTGATTGCATTTATTTTTGGAAAATAAAATTATATTTTTTTCCACCCCTTAGCCGCAACCCTATCCAACTTATCTTTAGAAACTTAATCGACAAAAAATATATCAATATTTAATTTTAGAAAAACAGAGATTATGGTGGTATTCCGCGTTTTCATTTTCAGTTATTGGTTGAAAAAATAGATATTAATTTTATTTCAGGATATTCCCCTGTATATCCTGGGTCTGGCCGACCCACACCTTATGGGCACGAGCCGTCACTGGTGGGTAGAATTGATGGAGGTGTTGTATATTTATTTTCTATCAATTCCTCATGAACAATATTAATACTTCCAGCTTCTGGTGTATCAGACAAATTCAAAGGTTCATTTTCGCTTCTAAAATCTGGAGGTGAATTATGAGAAGATTCTTCTAAGGAGTCTACGTTAACAACATTTTTCGTTTGATTCATTTCACGAAATGCATTAATTTCACTGTGCCAGAGTTTGTAAAAATGATATCTGTTGTTCTCAGAATTTTTTTTGCCGAAATATTTATTTGCATAAATGGAATCTTTCTTCCTATAATTCAAAGAACTGTTTATGTTCTTTATACAACCAATATCATTCAGGATATTAGCTATGTCTACTAGAGAAAAATCGATTTTTTTTTCTTTATGCTCATGTCCGTCGAACAGGTTTTTAAATGTTTCATTTGCAATTAGAATTCTTCTCAATTTACTAGCAAAAATTTTTTTTATGTGTACTGACCAATATTAATTCGATGTCTCTCAGTAAACTATCGTTCAATAAAGTAGGTATTGCGTCGTAGGTAAGATTTGGGAAATTAAGCTTGAGAAAATCCACTATTTTACTCATTGTTATTAGATCCATGTCGGATTCTAAAAATGAGAAAAAAAAAGAAAAATATGAAAAAAAAAAATCGATGTAAGTGATTTCTATGAATACCTTGTCGATGGACGAAGCACACGTAATTCGCACTTTCACAAAATATTTTCACTTGGATTGAATGTCTATGTTGGCACTATTTTATGCTTTTTGGATATTCAGGGTTGTCTATCCAACGAACGATTATGAACGTATGTTCAAGGGAACTTAAACTGAAAGATCTCTGCTACATTTCCTTATATATAGAATATTTCAAAAGGAATATTGGTCACCTTCCCTTTCTCACTATTTTGGACCTTTTGTTTAATCACTCCACTCCAATAAACAGTACCGATCCTTTGTCGGTTTATTAGTTACTCTTCGTTGAATAATTTTTGTTTATATATATAATAAAATATATATATTATATGTAATAAACTGAAATGTATATAGAAAAACCTGAGAATGGTAGGTTTGGGAAATCCAAAATAGTATAATAATAACAGTTTATAGCTTGAAACAGTATTTCCGTATTTCGGCATATCTGTCAATTGTTGTACAACAATTCTAGAGGTGTTGTAAAAGGTACCGCTTTTGTTATTTAAACCTCCCGACACCTCATTAGTTCACCAGGGTGCAGGGATTCCCAAAATCGATGCATATGGAGAGCATTCCGAGAATTATTACTCTAAGGGTTGCTGACCGTTGTGTTATTCATTCGTTAATCCCTTAAACGGTATCTAGGCAAATTTAGTCTCGAGGTACAAAACGAATGTGCAGAAAAACTGTTTCGACTATCTTGGTTTTTACTTGAGATTTGAGATATCTCAAAATTTTTAAAATTTGCCGATTAACGGTTTCAGAGATATCGAATTTTTAACAATTAAGGGTGGAAATTTACCCCCTAGATCCCAAGGGAAGTGGATGAAATTTTCAGAGAATAATCGCATTCGTGTAAGGATTGTATATGTCGAATCTCTTTATGCGCCGATTAACGGTTTCCGAGATATCGAATTTTGAACATTTAAGGGTGGAAGTTCACCCCCTAGATCCCAAGGGAAGTGGATGAAATTTTCAGAGAATAATCGCATTCGTGTAAGGATTGTATATGTCGAATCTCTTTATGCGCCGATGAACGGTTTCCGAGATATCGAATTTTGAACATTTAAGGGTGGAAATTCACCCCCTAGATCCCAAGGGAAGTGGATGAAATTTTCAGAGAATAATCGCATTCGTGTAAGGATTGTATATGTCGAATCTCTTTATGCGCCGATTAACGGTTTCCGAGATATCGAATTTTGAACATTTAAGGGTGGAAGTTCACCCCCTAGATCCCAAGGGAAGTGGATGAAATTTTCAGAGAATAATCGCATTCGTGTAAGGATTGTATATGTCGAATCTCTTTATGCGCCGATGAACGGTTTCCGAGATATCGAATTTTGAACATTTAAGGGTGGAAATTCACCCCCTAGATCCCAAGGGAAGTGGATGAAATTTTCAGAGAATAATCGCATTCGTGTAAGGATTGTATATGTCGAATCTCTTTATGCGCCGATTAACGGTTTCCGAGATATCGAATTTTGAACATTTAAGGGTGGAAATTCACCCCCTAGATCCTAAGGGAAGTGGATGAGATTTTCAGAGAATAATCGCATTCCTGTAAAGATTGTATGTGCCAAATCTCCTTTATGCGCCGATTAACGGTTTCCGAGATATCGAATTTTGAATATGTAAGGGTGGATATTAACCCCGTCGACCATAACGGAATTACGTGGAATCCCTAATAATCAGTCACATTCCATCAAATCTAGGATCCTCTTTTTCATTAGCTATGTGAATCGGCCTTATTCCAGCATAAATTTGACCTACGCTTCGCACGCCACTGGACACGGCGTTCGGGTGTTTCCGTCAAACGGTCTGCCAGAAACGGTCTGCTAGGTTCATGCCGGTGAAATTTTGAAGGTCTATGTTCGGTGGCTGAACGTATGTCCTTCCTTGAATTACTTCATCTTCCCAAAATGTAAACAATGATGAACCTATACATCGTAATTTTGAACGGAAAGTAGAAAGGCACTTTTTAGAAAAGGTTTTTTGTAAATTTCACCCAACGTGCCAAAAGCATTTCATTCATTGAGTAAGATGACAAGAATCCAAGCAATCTGAGGCGGTTAAAAAAATTCTTCGTAAAATTTTAAGCGTCCACTATTTTCATATGTAAGAGACATGAATTTTGAATTGATGGTGGTATTATGTTTTTTTTTGTAAAAAGGTTCTAGCTACTTCAGACCGGTGTGAACTTAGCAGCCACTTCAGATCTTGCGGCCGTTTGACCAGTGGAGTCGGGTACTTTTTTTTCGCGTACTCTGCATACTGAAATCGTTATTTGGTCTCGGAAATGAATGAATTCTTTCAAACTCGCAGTGTTTATTCATTAGAAGATGATGAATACTATTTCAAAAATTTCTTATTTTTAGAACGTTGAAGTGTGAGTTCCAGCCGTGAAATGGATATTCGAAATATAATCGAAAATAGGTCTAAAAAATGAATAAAATAAAGGGTTTGAAATTCAGTGTACGTAATTAAAAAGCACTATTGAACGATTTTCCGAGAGCTTTTTCATTTGCAGGACTTGGCAGGGTGAATTTCTCCCCCTCCCCTCAGAAAGGTTTGAAATTCGATGTATGTATTCATAAACCCTCAAGGAACGATATTCCAAGAGCTTTTTCATTTGCAGGACATGGAAGGGTGAATTTTTAGATGATATTTTTCTATCTACACGTAAATTTGCCACTTCCCTCAAGAATAAAAACTTCGACTCACCTCGTTACTATCAAATATATGCACCACACACTGGAACTAGAACTAGACACTATACTTCAAAAGTAGTTCAACAAGCTAAAGCCAAAATATTCACAAATTTACAAAATATGTCGAGTCCACTTCAAAATCCACTGATTACAGATTAATGAGTTTCTCTTACGGCCGTTTTCAATAAACCTATCTATCCATCGTTTCACTTACTGACGATTAGTAACCATTGGTAACCATTCCAAAATATATCTAGAGATAGATCATAGAAACGAAATCACATGCATTTTCTATCTTCAGTAACTGAAACAATGGATAGATGGGATTATTGAAAACGGCCGTTAGATATTCTGTTCTGATTCTATATTTCGCTGTGGGTCACTCAAATGCAACTCGAAAAATGAAAGTTTCGGTCTTTGGGACGAAAGTTCCAGAGTAAAAAAAGGAATAATTATGAGAGGGCGGAACATCTGGGTTTGTCACACTCAGTACCTAAGTACCTACTCTCAATGAGAGCCGAGACCGACATGGCAGCAATACAAGGGTATATCTTTGCATACACATTCCTGTTATTTCCAACATCCCTTATTAAAAGTACAATGGACATCCATAAAATGTCCATTTTTGAAAGTAAAGTAAATGTGATGAAATCAATGATTTTTTTCTATACTTCATTCAAATTTATTTTAGTCGGTTGGCCACTTGGCCATGAAATAATTTTCTCAAGTTGTTGTAACTAGAACGAAGTTAGGTAAGTTAGGTTGGCACTCATGAAATGTCGTTAATGTCATAACGCCGTTGCCACAACTAATATCAATTTTTACTACGAAAATGCCGAAAGTGATTGAAAAAGAGACAGGGTTTCAGGAAGTGCTATTTAGAATTCAGGTCCGCTCATTCAAATAGTTATACGCTGATATTCTAAAATCCACAATACGTCAGACGGTAGCGAACATATTCAATGTAAGAGAATTTATATAATGTTTCATCTAAATCTAAACGACTTATATTTCATCTGAATGTTTCAACAATCAAAAAGATTGTGAATGAAGAGGATGACAAAGAATTTCCTTCTATTGGGAGACCCAAAAAAGTGGTGGCATTCGAGAATTTTATGTTTGAGCGAATTAATGCGAAAAGTTTACTACAGGATTTTCGATAAATGTCATGGGAGAATAAGTTCCCTGAAATGGATTTTTCTATTTTTCATTTGACTTATCCTATACAATGTAAATGCCTTAAGGTACTAATAAATACCTAATTATTATTATTACATCAATGTATTAAGATGAATAGCCATAAATACGCGCAAGTTGCCCTGTTATTTGTTCATTCATGTGAAATTTTTGTTCAACGGTGAAGTTGCATCTTAACTTGAAACTTCCTTCAATTCCTTTCACTTATATTGATGCAAGATGATTTTTGTTGAAGAATTTAACATTCTTGTAATTATCTGTTAATTCCTTCGGGAGATACCCATTCCCAACCACTGCAATATATGCATTTCATCTTCGGGTTAATATTTTTGAAATCTACAAATTATGTAGATAGAAGATAACGAACATTAACTCTCCTCAAGCTAGTGCATATTATGACATTATACTGATCTCTTGTATTTTCCATGCGCATAACTGGATTTGGTATGCCTTCAATCAGTTCGTATAAACTTCAATTATTTTCTATGTTCGTCACATATTTTCAGAAGAGATTTGACATTGTGATAGTGATAAAATACGTAATAACAGAAACTTTTACGTAGAACGGGCAACATAGCGTTGATTTAAAACCCAAAAATGTTTTGACAAGCTTCATAACCCCACATTTTCGTACTATACAGGGTGAAATGTGTCAAATTTCCATGGCCAACCGACTGCTAAAATAAAAGTGAATGAAGTATAGATATTCCAATAAGTTCTGAATTTTTCAGTTTCTGCCTAGTAGATGAAAATGACATAATCAAAGTGCTGAAAAAAATTAAGAATAGTGCGCCAGGTTCTGATACTATCTCGATATCGTTCGTTAAAATTTGCTGTCCTCATATACTTCTATTTCTTGCCAACATTTATAACAGCATTATACTCAGTTCTAAGTTCCCCTCTTCTTGGAAATGGGCCCGTGTCACACCTATCCCGAAAAAAGGTATTCCAAAGGAGCTTTCTGATCTAAAACCGATCAGTATTCTACCTGGATTATCTAAAATTTTAGAGAAGATAATGGCAGTCCAACTATCCGAATATCTCGAGCAGAATGGGATTCTGCCTGCGACTCAGTCTGGTTTTCGTCCGGGTTATAGTGCAAACAGTGCACTTCTCGATGTGACTGATGACATTTTTCAGTCCATTGATGAATCCAGATGTAGATGTTCTGTTTTATTTTTGCTGGACTTCAGTAGAGCCTCCGATACTGTGCGGCATGATATCCTTTTGGCTATCTTGAAATCTTGTGGAGTTGTAGCTCTTAATCTTCTGAGCTCCTATGTTGCTGGACGTTCGCAGTTTGTGAAGTTGGGTGACAGGACCTCATGCGCTAAATCTGTTCAGAGCGGAGTTCCCCAGGGCTCGGTGCTTGGGCCTCTTCTCTTCATAGTGTACACCAGCCAATTCTCCAAGAGTATCCTTCATGGAAAAGTTCATATGTATGCTGACGATTTTCAGATTCTTTTTGATTTCCTCATAAATAATTTTGATACCGCAGCTGTTAGAATAAATGAAGATCTAGATCGGTTGACACTTATAGCGGAAAAACATTCTTTGATATTGAATGCAAGGAAATCATTCGCTATAATTTTTGGGTCGAAAAATAACAAAAACTTTGTTGAGAATAATTTCAGGCCTGTGATCCGCGGTGATACCATTAATTTCCAGGAGAACGTAAGAGACTTGGGCCTGATTGTGGACAGCTCGTTGAGATTTCGTGAGCATGCTATGTGTTTGATCCGGAGAGCGTATGGGGCCCTGAGGATGCTCTACCAGCATAGATCTTATTTGCCTACTACTACAAAGAGGGTCTTGTGTGAGAGTTTGGTCATGTCAAAATTTAATTATAGTTCTACTGTCTACAGCTTTTGTCTTGACCAAGAAACATTAGGTCGAATACAGCGTGTTCAATATAGCTGCATCAGGTTCTTATATGGGATTAGGAAATATGAGCATGTCTCGCATATGCTAAAGGCGCTGTACTGGTTGCCAATAAAAAAATGTTTTGAGTATTATGCCTTGTGTACTTATCATGAAATTATAATTGAGAAATGTCCGCCAAATCTTTACAACAAACTGAGGTATAGAACTGATATTCATAATTTGGATGTAGGACAGAGGAATCTGCTCTCTTGTCCCCAGCACAGAACGGCCATCTTCCAGAGGAGTTTCAGGTACAATGTGGTAAAATTTTATAACGCAGTGCCAAATGAGTTCAAAACGTTAACGCTCGTAAGATTCAAGAGGGAAATCAGGGCTCATCTCCTTCAGGCTCTGTATGCATAATATATCTGATTGTTTTCGACAGTCAGTTTTTTTTTTCTTCCGTTGTTTCAGATACACCTTTTTATGTTTATTTTTTGTAAATTCTGCTCCTTGAAATTGTATTGTTGATCAACTTTATTTTTCTCTCTCTTTAGTGCTTATTCCAAATTGTGTCACATAACAAGGTTTAAGTGGTAGAGCACCTACTAGGTGAACTTCCCCTTGAGGTTTAAATTGGGAAAATAAAGACATTATTATTATTATTATTATTATGTCCATGAATGTACATCCTACGAATGTTGAGAAATGAATAACTATGGATACACGAAAATGACACATCCAGTTGTCGTACAGAAAAGTACAATTTCTGGAAGTATTGTTATGGTTCAAGTTTTCCCAAAAGAATATTGTTTAGTTTAGTTTGTTCAATGAGTATTAGAACCTAGAAGAAATTTTTGTTAATTCATAAGAAATTCATTCATCATAGATGCTGTGTTAGGATGGCATAGAAACATAAAAAAATATAGAAAGTTGTCAGTCGGGAATTTTAGAAAAGTCAGTTGAGAATTAAATATTTTCGATAAGTTGCGATTCCGTTGATTTGAATAACCACAGGATGTCCAATAAGGGACGTATATGGATGTTTGCCCAACATCCCTTATTTAAAGAACAATGGACATCCATAAAACGTCCATTTATGAACGTACAGTAAATGTCCAGAAATGTACATCCATTGGACTTCCATATAAGGTCCGTGGACGTTTGTACTTCATTTGGATATAAAATGGACGTCCATTGGACGTCATGTGCTTATGGGTTTCACCCCTATTATTCATAATAAAAAAACATCGACAATGGGTCTCAAAAATGAAAAAAGGGTTTGAAATTACGTGTATGTATTTATAAACCTTCAAAGAACGATATTCCTAGTCCACAGAATAAATCGAAAATATTTTGTGGACTCTGAGAAGGGGAGGTGAAATTCACCTTTCCAAGTCCTGCAAATGAAAGAGCTCTTTGAATATCGTTTCTTGAGTGTTTATAAAATACATATTCCTCCGAATTTCAAAGCCTTCATTCATTTTTTAGACCTATTTTCGATTTATTTTGTGGACTCTGAGAATAGGGGGTGAAATTCACCCTTCCAAGTGCTGCAAATGAGAAAAACCTCTCGGAATATCGTTATATAGTGCCTTATAAATATGCATATCGAATTTCAAACCCTTTATCCATTTTTTAGACCCATTTTCGAAATATTTTGTGGGCTCTGAGATGAAGTTGAAAGTCTTTCAAATAAAAAAGCTCTCGGAATATCGTTCCTTGAAGGTTTTTAAATGCATACACAGAATTTCAAACCCTTTATTAATTTTTTGCGACCTATTTTCCATGTTTTTTTTTTATTATGAGAGATAGGGGTTAAATTCACCCTTCCAAAATCTGCAAATGAAAAAGCTCTTGGAATATCGTTCCTTGAGGGTTCATTAATGCATACACCGAATTTCAAATCCTTTATTCATTTTTTAGACCTATTTTCGATTTATTCTGTGGACTCCCAGAGGAGGGGGTGAAATCAACCCTTCCAAGTCCTGCAAATGGAAAATCTCTCGGAATGTCGTTTAATAGTGCTTTATAAATATGTAAACAGAATTTCAAACCCTTCATTAATTTTTTAGACACATTTTCGAATTATTTTGTGGACTCAGAGAAGAGGGGGTGAAATTCACCCTTCCAAGTCCTGCAAATGAAAAAGCTTTCGAAGTATCGTTCAATAGTGCTTTTCAATTACGTACACTGAATTTCAAACCCTTTATTCATTTTTTAGACCTATTTCCGATTATATGTATTTCGAATATCCATTTTACGGCTGGAAATCACACTTTAACATTCTAGGAATAAAAAATCTTTGAAATAGTATTTATCATATTCTAATGAATAAACACTCCGAGTTTGAAAGAATTCATTCATTTCCGAGAACTAATAACGATTTCATTATGCACAGTACGAGAAAAAAAAGTACCCGACGCCACTGGTCAAACGGCCGCTAGATCTGAAGTGGCTGCTAAGTTCACACCGGTCCCCCTGCATAGGATTCGATCGACAGAATACTCGGCAACGTTCTACTAGAAAATAAACTAATTATGCGCATTCGTATTAACGACCACTGTCAATTTTTCGCCGAATTTCTTACTACTGGATTAGCATTCTAGAGTAATAATATATAATATGATTTCTATGATAGGTATCGATAGAAAATTTTTGCAATCAGGAATTCACATTCAATTCAAAATGTGGTCGACGGAAAAATCTTGTAATCAACTCGATCATTAATTGAGCGATTAATAATCTCGAACATTAAAATTAAAATATCTCAATCATTAATCGCTTTCATCAATAGCCTAGTTGATTGAATAACTAATTCACACGAAATGCTTCACTAAAAATAATCCTTGCCTGACACCAAACATATCAGTCGCAAACTTACAGAAAAATCCTGGAACTCTTCAGAGTGTATAGGAGGGACAGCTGTCTTCACCAATCTTTGACGGAGATGGTTAGTGAAGGCATTCTGTTCGAAATGCCCTTCGCAAATTTTCCTGAATATCAATTGTTTTTCATCCATATCTGAAAATATGATGAATAATGGTTTTTGATTCGATATGACAGCAGTAAATTAATCAAAAAGTTTATCACGTCAGTAATTACCCGGAGTGAAAACAATGTTTATGAATAAAAAGATTACCTAGCTAAAAACTCGGTATTTCCAGAATGCAGAATCCACTTTCGACAACGATCTTCATCTTTCACTGGAAATCTGAAATATGTGATGGATTTCTCGGTGGATATTTTCTTAGAACATCGAACATAGGTGCACATTACTGTAGACATTTTCCCTAAAAAAAAAGTTAAATTCGCAGAATCCAATTTCTAAATCCAGGATAAACCCGCAAGCTAGTCATATTTCCACATTCGTTTTTTGAAATGAGAAAAATTATACTAATTGTACGGAACTAGTGAAAAAGTTTGTAGGCAACTCTTCCGGATTTCCGGACCAATTTAAACAATTAAGTGTAGCATGTTAAACAATTAATGTAAGTGTAAGTTAATGGGAATTAGGAAGGTGAAAAAAATACAGATCATCGTGAATAAAAACGAAAAACGACAACACACACAGAAAAAAAAACAAATCAACATGAATATAATAAAACAGACAATTGCAGAGTCACGATACGCACTGAGACACACTTACCAAAGTCAAATTATGCTTTCAAAAAATAGATGGTACATCTTTTAGCCCTGAAGAAGCGACAATATATGTTGCGAAACGTTGGAATTAGCTGAGATTTGCTGATTTTTTTCACCTTCCTAAATCCCATAAACGTACACGTAAACATGAGGTTGAGAGGATGTGAGCTTTTAAGTTTTTAACTTAAAAGTTAAAATTAATGTTGATGTTCACTCACCTTATTTTCGATAGATATCACAGAACACAAATAATAGATATACTGAAGATTTCTTGATAATTTTTCACAAGACACACAATACTCAACGATAGGGTTCAAAATGAAACTCATATTTTATCGAATTCTCCTTTTATTTAAATACACCCCTCTTTTTTCATCATCATTACCTGAAATTTTGAGGGGGTAAGGAGTACAACTGTCTAATTCCTGGTTTATAGGTGTAGGTATAATTTCCAAGAATTCAATTATTTTGACCAACGGAAATTTTTATTGCTTTATACATGGCTCAAATAAGGCCGGCGAAGCACAATTTTAGAAGAATATTTGCATAAAGTAGGCCTTTCATAACAACAATGTTGATGACATGTATTTTACCTGAATATTTCCGAACTACTCTGAACCAGACTATTCTGGGTTATTCCTGTTGTATTTTCTTGAGAAATTCATATTATTCGAAGGGAAGAAGACAAATTGTAAAAGACGAGAGTCTTCTTAAGTACGTCTGTGAATAAATGGCAGAAACTTTGAGACTCGCTTCCTCGATGAAAATAACTAAGGGTACCTACATCATATAATATTTTTTCGAAATCGCCACCCTTCCAAAACACTATTAGAAAGTGTTGACGATTTAACTCTGTACATAATGTGAAGCACTATGTAGTTGTTTTTCGCATATTTTTTTCAACCCCTCATCTCCATTAACGATATTTTTATTCACCACGTGATTTTTCTGCAATAAGTTTTTTGTATGGAAGATATTTAAAAAATTCTCTTTCTCATAATTCGTTATTTTTTGTATTCTGAAGAAAAATTTTTCTGTAAAATTTCGATACATATTATCATTGAGAATACTCAAAGATATTATTTCGTTTAAAAAAGCATGAGTTGCCAGGGACGTTATTCTTGTAACAGAATATTTGGAATGGTGATTACGGCCTTCTCGACAATAGAAGCAATAAAGTTTCAACTTTTATGTTTTATGACACTTTATGGCCCCCCCTGTTCAAAACGGTCCGGTAACGATCGAGCAGATTGGAATATCTTGATGTTGCCTTATTTGATTGTTCTTGTTAGAGGTGAAGAATAATTTTGTTTTAATTGCTTGATGTCTTATATGAAGTGATTCAATATTCAAGGTTATATGATTGTTTAGTAATCCGTTGGAATATACGATTGTTCTCATTCTCTTCGGAGAAACTTTGAACACAAAAATTCTATATAGAAAGACAGTTTAGATATGTACTTTTGAACATTGAGTGTATTAATCGAATACTCAAAGCTTCGAATGAAATTATCTTATGATCCTGAAATAGATATCAATTGAAATTTCTGATGAACACTCTGAAAAAAAGTATAATTGTGATTTCGAATTTTGTTAGTAAATAAAAAGTAGAATTTTTGTCACGAAAATAACCTTAATTTGCTTCGGAGTAAGATTTTTTGTCTTGAATTAATTGTACAAAACACAATGTTGAAAATATACGGGGTGTTGAACAATTTGATAGGTCCAAAAATTTTAGGGGTATATTTCCTGAATAATTTTAGTTAAAAAATTTCATATAAAAATAGGCACGCAAAAGCTTAGTTGCGGACGATTTCCAAATTTTGAGAGCGAATCAAAAAACTTTGAATTTCTCTTCAATTATTTTTCAGTTATGCGATTTCCAGTCAACATTCTCCTTATCGAATATATCGAAGAACTAACAACAGGGAATCAATCATTGAATGAACGAAAATAGGTCATAATTGCTCATAACTGAATTATAGATTCATATCAAATCTGCAATCTCTATTCGAAGAACGTTATACAAAAACTGGCTGGCTGACTGATTTTTCCTATATGCCAATTTCATCACATGTGTCACTCAAAATGACTTAAACACAGAGTTGCCGAACTGGAATATAATATGACTGGTGGCGCCACGAAACACTTCGATAGGGTCAATATTATAGTATTTATGAGATACATATCCGAACACTTACAACACGCCTCCTTAAATCTATAATATTGATCCTTTACATGAAATTTTAAAACACATTTCAAGAAAATTAAACTTATCCTAATTCCACTCTGTTTTTTAAACACTTATTCCTATTCTTATCTAAACTTTTAGTTAACATGTCTGCTAAATTAAATTTAGACTTCATCTTTACAATATCAATCACACCTTTCTCATAATTTTCATTAATTAAATGAGACTGCACTTCAATATGTTTAGAGTTTTTTGTGAAGTTGGCAACTGCACCTGAATTATCTTCATACAAGGGTATTACCATTACCAATTTATTCATCAATAGAATAGCTGTATTCGGGTTCGAATTTCGGACAGATGTTTTTTTTAATTGGACACTGAATGTTTGTAAGACAGTTTTTGTTTACAGATGTCGTAGGAACACATTATTTTTTCAACGTCTACGATAGAAAAATAAAGCCATATCATCGGGCTTCTCTTATTCAAAAAAGCAAAAATGAAACTTTTTGCTTTTATGAGATTTCTAGAGAACATGGTACTTATAAACCAACAAAATTTGAATGTCTGAAATATTTGATCAGAGAGAAAAACGCTGCTGCATTAATCATTTTTTTTTACGTTTGTAACTTGAAATAGGGCGTACAATATCTCTTCTTTCTCCAAATGCAGTGCTTATTTGACCCAAACACTTCGTACATTGGACTTCAGGATCAAGTTTTGTTTTATTAAGGAATGGAAATTCTTTTGGAAGATCTTCCGTAAATTTGCACTTTCTTTTTTTATTATCCATCTCGAATAGTCGAATATTCTTCAGAAAAATACTGAATTTATTATGATCAGAGACAAACGAGATGGTCAACTACCTGCTAAAATGAAGTCACATCCTAGTTCTCCATCTCTCTCAATTTTTCGGAAAGCATTTGTAGAGGCGCTGCATGCAGTATCTCGCAAAAGCGCGGGAAATTTGATCTGACGCATTGCCGATTTTATTCCGTTCGAAGAGCCAACATTGTTTTACGAAAAATTTTGCATTTTTGACGAACGGAAAATTTCCTATCTGATAAATATTGCCTTCATTGACAAATTTTCATCAAGGAAAATTTTCAGATATCAAAAATGCAAAGTTTCTCATTTATTCACTAAGGAAATAGGAAATGTAAAACTACATCAGTAAGATTCATAGCTATATTTCAACTCCAAACATAAAAAAGTCCCGACACAATTTAAGTAAGAAACAATTCAATAATTGACAAATATAGGTATAGGTATATGTATATACAATAGCTAAATTTTATTTTACAAATGAAATACAAAATAAATGGAACTTAGAGAAAAAAAAAATTTGAAATTAATGAATTTGAAATTGGTCAATGTTGAATTATATTTATTTTCCTTTTCACTGTCTTTTCTCTTTTCTAATTTCACAATTTTACATAGCACACTAGTTTCACATACATTGGTGAGAGTTTTTAAGTCTTGGGATTTTCCCTACATAAGGTTTTTATCTTCCTCATATTATTCTCCCTTCTATGAATGATTTTTATTAATTGCTTTTTTCTTGCTGTACCTACTGTCCATTATTGAAAGTTCATCAAAATTTCTGAATATTTTCGTCCTTGATATTCGGTGTGGCCAAATTTGGGGTTTTTGAGCTAGGGCTTGGATCATCCAAAGCTGCCTCAGTCAATTCAGTCATAATTTCTGAAACCATTTATAACTATTTTTCAACAACTACAAGACACAAAACTTTTGCAAAATGAGTTGAGATGTTATGTGTTATCATATGAAGGGTTTCGTGCCAGAAGTGCGTATACACAAAATCGCAATTTTCAAATACCTTTTTCAGATTCTACAGATGAAATTCCATATTTACTTCATGTGTCTTACTAGTTCTTGCAGAAGTTTTCCGAGGAATAGGAACTGTGACAACAGACAACAGTTGTCTCTGGCTTGACTCTGCTCTTTTTATTAGTATTGTTTAACTCATTACCAAAGAATTTTTCCTCTCATAAGAATGCCTAGTGATAGTGCTCGACAAAGATTGTGGATGGACCAGTTAAAACTGAAAATTACAAAATCTTCCAAATGGGTATGTTTGCTCTGACCATTTCTATGAAGATTTCATCCTTATATTAGAAACAAAATGTTTGAAAACTGAAGCTATTTCATCCAGGATTTCATCGCCTGATCCTGGTGAGTGTACTGAATATTTTGAAAGTATTACGTAAAATCAATCATTTAAATAATGTTACTATTATGAATCTTGGGTAATAAGAACAGTAATACTTAATAATAAAATTAATTCAGATGCAAAACATCCGCAGATAGTGAAATCAACGAATGTTACGATCTAAATCGAACTAACAAACTACCATCGCTCGAAGTATTACCAGAAATTTAATTTCGTCGACAAAGAGTAGATGCTGACCATGGTTGCGGTCTTATTTGTCCTCGTCAGAGCAACAAACTCATTCGTCAACGAAATGCTTTTTTTTTTTTTAACACACCCTCTGCTGAGGGGGAACAGTGTGGGGATTCTCACTCTCTGAGCTCGAGACCCACTAAAAACCCTTAACTGCTTCTTCATAGGTTCCGGGCATTTTGCCTATTAACCTGTTGACTCTTATGGTTTCTGGACTCTCACACGATCATAGTCGTGTTGATAGTTGTATGCTACCTATAGCTTTTATAGGTTAAGCTCTTCTTTGGTTACATTTAAATCCTTAACTGATCTCTCGGTCTTCGGTGGTAGGTTCTTGACCTTCTAGCTTCTTCCGTTGGATCGTAGTCGACTAATCTTCGTAGTTCTTCATTTGGATGTTGTTTGGCTTTGTCGAATATCTTTTCCGCCTTTCTCTTCATAAATTCTGTAACTGGTTCCCATTCCAAGTCCTTGTAGATTTGTTTGTTCCTAACAAACCAGGGTACGTCCATCGCCATTCTAAGGAGTTTATTCTCAGTGGCCTGTATTCTCTTGATGTGGGTCTTGGCTGCGAAGCCCCATGCCGCCGATCCATATGTGAGTTGTGGTCGCGCAATAGTTTTAATCATCGTCAACTTGATGTTCTTATTCATATAACTTCTTCTGCCTATGAGTGGATAAAGTTTACTCATTGCGGCTTTTGTTTTATCAACAGCACATTTGATGTGGTTTTTCCATGTAAGTCCTCTGTCAAGCGTCACTCCTAGGTATGTTGCTTCATTTTTCCATTCAACCTCTTCTCCATCAACTTCAAGGTTTTCTTCCATCCTCAATCTTCTCTTTTGCAGTAATATTGCTTTAGTCTTTCTTCCATTGATTTGGATTTTCCATTTGATGCACCATTTGAGTAATTCATCTATGGCTTCCTGCAGTCTCCGGTGTATGATCTCTGGGCGTCGATGTCTGAACGCTATTCCTGTGTCATCTGCGTACAAGGTGAGCATATTTCTAGCATTCTTCGGGATATCATAAACGTATATTACGTAAAGCAGAGGTCCAAGTACCGATCCTTGAGGCACTCCCGCTTCCAATTGTCTGGTTCGAGAGGTTGCTCCATCTATCTTGACATAAAAGTTTCTATTCCTCAGATAGTTCCTTATAATCTTGCATAGCTTGGTCGAATATCCTTCTTTTTTCATCTTGTAGATTAGGCCTTCGTGCCATACTCTATCAAAAGCTCTCTCGATATCCATCAGAACTAATCCTGTGGCCTGTTTGGTCTGCATTCCTTCGGTGACGTATTCTATGAGCCGTAGTAATTGGAGTTCAGTCGAGTGTTCTCGTCGAAATCCAAATTGTTCGGGTGGAATTATCTTCAACATTTCTGTTTCCTCATTCAGCCTTTTGGCGATAACCCTCTCGACGACTTTTCCTAGTGCTGATAGTAGGCTGATTGGTCTATAATTTTGAGGAAATTTCCGTTCCTTTCCAGGCTTGTTGAAAACTATCATTTCTGCAGTTTTCCATCTCTTTGGGTAGTATTCGGTCCTCATCACTCCGTTTGTTATATTCGTCAAGGCTGCTATTCCTTTTCTAGGCAATTTCTTCAACATATAATTCGATATCCTATCTTCTCCCGGTGCTTTCCGGTTTTTCAGTTTCATTATTATCTCTTTGATTTCTGTTGGTGAAGCCGGTTTTGGAATGATTTCGGTTTCCGGTGGTTCCATCATCAGTTCTTCGTTTGCCTCCACTTCTTCTTCTAGATCTTCATTGTCATCATCATTTCTGTAATTTATTCTGGCTTCTCTCTCAATCGAGTCGGCAAGTGCTTCGGCTTTTTCAAGTCTCGTATATACCATTCCGTTTGCTCCATGCAGTGGAGGTATAACTGTCTGTTCTCGTCGTAAGCGTTTTTGCATTTTCCAAGACGAGTGATCTATTGTATTCAGTTCCCTTAATCTCTGGTGCCATCTGTTATTACGCAGTTCTGTTAAAGCATTTTTCAATATCTGACTATGCTTATTCAGTTTCTTCTTGTCTTCTTCTCTTTTTGTTGTTCTGTAGATTTTCCTGAGTCTTCTGTTCTTTTTTATAAGTTCCTTTATATCCCTTGGCGTATCTCCATGTGAATGTTTCGGAATTGGTTTCCTTATTCTCTTGGTGCTTTCTTCAAAAATTATAGAAATAATAAAGCGATATTCTGTCTGTTCTGACAATTATTGTTTTCTGAATGATTATGATCCTGATGTACAAACACTTTTCCCTATGCTTGATCAAGCGTAGTTCCCAAAATACTTTCGAACAAATTATGGTACACACTATATAACAATTAGGTAACAGTTCTACCAGAATTTCACTTCAGTTCATAAATTTATTAAAGATGGAAAATAATGTATTATGTACTTATAAATACTTACGTATTTATGTATTATATATTGTTACGTATTATTTACTTACAAATATACCCTATTAAATGTACTTGCCTTGTGAAAATGCTTATAGATGGAATAAATATATATATATTGAGATATTGTCTTTTCAAATTCACTCTAACAGTAAACAGTCTATGCATGGAATAAAATTAAATCTGAAATTTCCTGAATGAATGTAAGGACAAATATCTAAACTCCCTATTATTATTACAAAAAGTGACCATAATTGATTGACTTGATCAAATTAATATGAGAAAGACGTAAATTCAGATGTCACATGAACAATATGTCCACTTTTCACAAATGGCTTCCTTGACGTCAATGTCAGAAAAATTCTCTGTACATACCAGGAATTTCCAATCGAATGATGAAATTACCAATTCGAAGATCCCAACGATGAAATTACCAATTCAAAGATCTCAACCAATCCACGATGTCGAAAATCCTCCTCAAGTTGTTTTCCTCCTTTTTCTTTCAGATTGAAACTACGATATTTCCGATGTTCCGTTCAAACGGGACGATCCAAAATCCACAAAACTCTTATACTCGCAGAAGGAAATTAGAGGATGAAAATATACGTAGACAGGAAAAGAA
Organism: Coccinella septempunctata; assembly: GCF_907165205.1. Lineage (NCBI taxonomy): Eukaryota > Metazoa > Arthropoda > Insecta > Coleoptera > Coccinellidae > Coccinella > Coccinella septempunctata. Next base: position 15,477,238 of record NC_058189.1, on the reverse strand, counting down.
AAAGGCCCTAAAATACAAATCAAACAGAACAATAAGGGTCTAGATTATATGTATGGAAAAAAACGAACTCACTTAAGTTGTTAGGCGGCCTTTAAAATTGAATGCTCCTCGTCGTAGCAGAAGTACGTGTTTAATCCCCACAAGGGTAATATTGCTATTCCAACAAACAAACTAGCAATATTGAAACAATAGACGATCTCACTTTATCCCAAAACTTGGATTTTCACAAGAAAATTCAGTTAAGAACCTCTAATTACGTACAAGCAAGCTATTCGAAGTAACAATCGATGATTTTCTCTCAAAGAAACGCCGTGAATGAATATTTTAGAACGGGTCCGAACACATGTTGGATGTTTAATAAAAACTTAATTAGGCAAATGAAAATATTGAGGAAATATGGTTTATAGGCAACTCATGAAACACAGTGAAAATTTTTGGAGTTGCTGAAATATTCAAGGGGAAATTCGACACGTTATAAATGCTCCCCCTTCGTCAAGAAATTTTCCCAAAATTTCACAACAAACACAGAAAAGAAAACAAAAACACCTAATAAATCTTAGAATTGACTACTTTAGTCGTCTTTATCGGTTGGGTCAGACTTGAGGTCCTTTACATGCCAAACTCCTTTATCATTGCCAGCTCTGTCCTCCAATCGGTATGTCCAAGGTGATAACCTTTTAGCAATTAGAAACGGACCTATCCATTTTGGGGCTAATTTCTTCGTGAAATGCTTACTAGCATCAGAAAGTACAAAATTTCTTCTATAGACGGGTTGGTGAACAATAAACTCCTCATTCCTTCTTCTCAAATTGTAATAATGAGCATTCCTCTCAGCAGCTGATTTTAGTCGACCCTTTAGCTCATTAAAAATCTTCTGGAATCCCTTGGACCTCGTTTCTTCGGACGAATCAACAGCAGAATCTCCTTGCAGAGCAATATTATAATCGTCTCCAGACAACATCATCGTTCTACCAAAGTTCACAAAATAAGGTGTGTATTTCGTGGTCTCGTTTCTAGAAGTCCTCATAGCACAGGTGAGCTCAGCTAAATTCTCGTCCCATCTCTGATGTTTATCAGAAGCATATGCTGAAAGAAGAAACTTCAGAGTTCTATTATATCTTTCAGTGGGGTTTGCTTGAGGATGGAAATTCGCATTGAACTTAGCACGAATTTTATATTTTTCTAACAATTTCGGATATTCCTTCTTATATTGGGGACCATTATCAGAAATTATGAGCCGTGGAACACCGAAAATTAAAAATACACCCTCCTCTAATGCTCTACATATCGCCGCAGACGTAGCCTTTCTCATAGGAAAAGTTAGGCAGAATTTACTGAAGTAATCAGTGACGACAAATATATAAGAATTTCCTCTTTTAGACCTAGGAAGAGGACCTATCAGATCCGAACAAACAACCTCCCAAGGCTTTGATGATTCAGGATGATGTGATGCCATTAATCCAGCAGGCTTTTTCGAATCTACCTTATATCTCAAACAAATCTGACAATTTCTGATATATCGAGCCACGTCCGAGCGAGATTTTGGCCAGAAATATCTTTCGCACAACCGAGAATGTGTCTTAAACACTCCCATATGACCCGACGTGCAAGAATCATGCATATCCTGAATAACCCTCATTCTCAGTTGCTTAGGTACAACCAACTTCCACGGATTTTCACTTAAATCGTTCCCAGGTGATCCCAAATGTTTATATAGAAAATTATGATGAACTCTCCAGGTGGGAAATTTTTCTGGACGGTTCTTAACGTTACCCAACATTCTCAAATACCATGGGTCAACTATATTTCCAAAATCATCGGAGGTTACCATATCTAATTTAGGTACAGAGCGTGACAAAAGATCGGGGACATGGTGGTCAGAGCCCTTACGATGCGTGACACTAAATTCAAACTGTTGCAGTCGTACAATCCACCTTGCAAGACGACCAGACACAGCTTTAATATTCTGAAGCCAAACCAAGCAGTAATGATCGGTGATCACCTCGACTTTTATCCCTTCAATATACGGACGCAGCTTTTCCAGAGCCCACAGAACTGCCAAACATTCCCTCTCTGTTGTCGAGAAATTCTGTTCCTGTCTCGTTAGAGAACGACTGATGTAGCATATCACCCTCTCACCTCCTTCGGGATCAGGTTGGCTCAATACAGCACCCAATCCATATCCTGACGCGTCGGTTTGGACTTGAAAAGGCAAATCGTAGTTAGGGCAGCTCATAATTGGTGCAGACACAAGTTTTTCCTTCAACAAGCTGAACGATTTCTCGCATTCTGCTGTCCACTGAAATTTGCTACCTCTCTTTAATAGGTTTGTTAAAGGCGAAATGAGGTCAGAAAAATTAGGTATGAATCTACGATACCATGAAAAGGTTCCAACTAAGCTACGTACATCCTTGACATTACGAGGGGTCGCAATTTCCACCATTGCTTTAACCTTCTCTGGATCAACTTGGAGACCATGACTATTCACCACATATCCCAAATACTTCATTTCACTCCTGCAAAACTTACACTTATCTCTAGAAACTGTGAGTCCTGCCTCATGCAGTCTACGGAATACTTCTTCAAGTATATAAAGGTGTTTCTCGAAGTCTTCTGTAACAATGATGATATCATCTAGATAAAAGAAAACGTACGGTTCAAGGTCGCTCCCAAGCACAACATCCATCAGTCTTTGCCAAGTTGCTGGGCTATTACTTAGTCCAAATGGCATCCTTCGAAATTGAAATAGTCCCCTATTCGGAACTGTGAATGCAGTGTACTGGCGGGATTCTTCTTTGACTGGAACTTGCCAGAATGCACTCTTTACATCTAAAGAACTTATGTACTTCGCATTTCGTAATTTATCTAAGGTATTAGATATATAGGGTAGAGGATAACTATCCTTTTTCGTAACTGCATTTACCTTCCGATAGTCCACGCAGAATCTGTATGTACCATCTTTCTTTTTAACCATAATTATTGGGGATGACCAGGGGCTGGAACTTTTTTCTACAATTCCTTGCTGCAACATATCATTCAACTGCTCGTCAATATGTTTTTGGAGTACAGGAGATACTGGGTAGTACCTCTGTTTGATAGGTGGTCCATCCACTAAAATTTCATGCTCGACTATATTCGTACAACCGATAGCATCATCTCCCATCACACCAGAATTTCTATCGACCAATTCGTCCAATTTCCTCTTCTGATCCTCATCCAAGTAGGTATCTACAGTGGCAACATCAACTTCGTCAGCTGAAAAGAACCATTCATTATCTCGCAAATTGGGAACTATACCTAAAGCTTTCCAAAAGTCTGCTCCGAGCAATATCATCCGAGGTAACTCTAACATTATCAAAACCTCCATCAACACTACTTTGTCCTTAACTTTCATCGGTAACCTGCAGCTTCCAATGCTCGAGCAAACCTGTCCATTAGCTACAGTACATGTAACCTCTTTCCGAGAATCCAGAGTTACTCCCAATTTTTGAAGAATCGACCAACACTCTCCGTTAATTATTGTTCGGGATGCACCAGAATCAAGCAGACCAAGAAATTCCTTTCCATAAATTGACAACCGTAGATATGGTCTCTCGTCTCCATGTACGCTATCTAGTACATAATTTAGTATAGGACGAAGTTTATCAATAGGACCTTCAGGTGAAGCAGTCGTTGGAAGTGGTCCCGCAATCAACGACTCGATCCGTTTCCCGACAAATTGCATTTGGGACAAGTTCTGATGGTATACCCTACCTGATTGCATTTGTAGCAACGCATAGTCTTCGGTGCAGCACATCCTATCGCTCTATGTCCTAGTTTACCACAATTATAGCAGCTTACCGGTTTTTCGCATTTAGACCCAGATGAAGGCTGAGGTCCTACAAGTTGCATTTCTTCAATACCTTCTCCGATGCTTGCATATGCTAAGTCAGGCTCGAGGCAAGACTGAAACCTTCTGGCTGGCGGAGCGAAAGATTCGACATACTCGCGCCGTTCCTCCAATTGACGACATAACCTCTTCAATTCCACATAAGAATCTACACTCACCAAAGCTAATTGGGTCTGGAAAAAGGGGAGAATATTCCTCAAAACTGTCCTAATTTGTTGTTGTTCTGTTGGGGGTGATCGTAAACGATTAAAGAATGATTTCATAGTAGCCAAATATATGCCAATAGGTTCGTCCTTACCCTGAGTACGTTTTCGAATTTCTTCTAAGAGCTTTTCATCGTAGTTGAAGGGTTCAAATTCGGCTCTCAAGTTCTCAACAAAAGAATCCCAGTCCACTATCGTGTCCTTGATAGCTCTAAACCAGATTAACGCTCTGCCACTCAACAAATCCACAGCCGACCTCAGTACCTCAGATTTGGTCACTCCTTTTGCCTCACATAACTCCTCAACTCGCTGTAAGAATGCATGGACAGACATTCCCTGTTTTTCGCCTGAAAATTGTAAACCCCATTTGTACACTGGAATTGCTTTCACTTGTCCAAAAGTTGTTTCCATAACCCGTGTTACCGGTACACGTGGAGTCGAACTTGCCAAATTCTGTTCATCAACTCCCTCTGAAGAATCATCATCTTCAGTGTCAGTGCCTTCCTGGTTGAGCGGTTTCATTGGTGATCCTGATGCAACATTTGTCTTCTCCTCAAGTCGATCCAGTAAACTGAGAACTTTTGCATAAACTTCCCTTCTATACGCCTCCTCTTCAGGTGACTTTGCATTTAGATGATCCAATCTAATCAATGCGTATCTCAAACGTGTACCATTCACCACATAACGTCCACTCCTCACCGTCAAGGACTCCGAACCAGCAATACTACCTTCTACCTTCGCGATGACCTCATCAATAGCTGCTTTATCTTCCTCAAAAGTGAACGGGTAATTAGGATAGGATATTGACGATCCTTCCTTTTCTAGTTTCATCGCCCTAGACAGACTTTTGCGCATACTATCAACTGTTCCCGTTGGCAAACCTCTTATAGCCAACAAATATGTTAACTGTGCCTGATTTAATCTGTTAACAACTATTTTCCCTGACATCTTAAATACAATATTTCCTCAAGAAAAAAACTATAAAAACTAATTTTCCAAGCAAGTATTCAAGCTAAACACAAAATGGCCCCACGTTGGGCGCCAAAATTTATAACGCCCAAAAAAAAAGTTCAACTATCTTAACTTTTGAAAGAACAAACAAAAAAAAAACGGAAGGAAACGCTAGGAACACCTCGGTTTGCTTACAGTGGAGATGGGGTGAGTTCAGTTTGATGGAATAGGGCGCCAACGTATTTATTTTCTTTTCCTAGCGATCCAACGCAAAAAAAAAGAAATAGTTCGAAGGTGAACGGATTATCCTAAAATCATAAATTCACAAAAAAAAACTAATGAATACTGCTTCGGCCAAATACGTAAACTCCGAAACAGATAAAATAGAACGTAAATGACTATTAAAGAAAAGGTAACCAAACCAAGTTGAGTATCTTATGAAAGAGTAATGTAAATGACGATCAAAAAAAGGTAAGTAAACAAAGTCCAATATCTCATGAAAGGTGTAATTTCAAAAATTATAGAAATAATAAAGCGATATTCTGTCTGTTCTGACAATTATTGTTTTCTGAATGATTATGATCCTGATGTACAAACACTTTTCCCTATGCTTGATCAAGCGTAGTTCCCAAAATACTTTCGAACAAATTATGGTACACACTATATAACAATTAGGTAACAGTTCTACCAGAATTTCACTTCAGTTCATAAATTTATTAAAGATGGAAAATAATGTATTATGTACTTATAAATACTTACGTATTTATGTATTATATATTGTTACGTATTATTTACTTACAAATATACCCTATTAAATGTACTTGCCTTGTGAAAATGCTTATAGATGGAATAAATATATATATATTGAGATATTGTCTTTTCAAATTCACTCTAACAGTAAACAGTCTATGCATGGAATAAAATTAAATCTGAAATTTCCTGAATGAATGTAAGGACAAATATCTAAACTCCCTATTATTATTACAAAAAGTGACCATAATTGATTGACTTGATCAAATTAATATGAGAAAGACGTAAATTCAGATGTCACATGAACAATATGTCCACTTTTCACAAATGGCTTCCTTGACGTCAATGTCAGAAAAATTCTCTGTACATACCAGGAATTTCCAATCGAATGATGAAATTACCAATTCGAAGATCCCAACGATGAAATTACCAATTCAAAGATCTCAACCAATCCACGATGTCGAAAATCCTCCTCAAGTTGTTTTCCTCCTTTTTCTTTCAGATTGAAACTACGATATTTCCGATGTTCCGTTCAAACGGGACGATCCAAAATCCACAAAACTCTTATACTCGCAGAAGGAAATTAGAGGATGAAAATATACGTAGACAGGAAAAGAAAAAGGCCCTAAAATACAAATCAAACAGAACAATAAGGGTCTAGATTATATGTATGGAAAAAAACGAACTCACTTAAGTTGTTAGGCGGCCTTTAAAATTGAATGCTCCTCGTCGTAGCAGAAGTACGTGTTTAATCCCCACAAGGGTAATATTGCTATTCCAACAAACAAACTAGCAATATTGAAACAATAGACGATCTCACTTTATCCCAAAACTTGGATTTTCACAAGAAAATTCAGTTAAGAACCTCTAATTACGTACAAGCAAGCTATTCGAAGTAACAATCGATGATTTTCTCTCAAAGAAACGCCGTGAATGAATATTTTAGAACGGGTCCGAACACATGTTGGATGTTTAATAAAAACTTAATTAGGCAAATGAAAATATTGAGGAAATATGGTTTATAGGCAACTCATGAAACACAGTGAAAATTTTTGGAGTTCAAGGGGAAATTCGACACGTTATAACCATCGTGCTGAGGAGGTTTTTCGTGAACTTATCCAGTTCCTCAGTGATTCCAGAAATTCCTTTTCTGGTTTCGGCTTTTTTGACGGTTTTTGCCTTTTCCGTCTTTTTATCTGGTTTCTTCGTCTCCTTGACTGCTTTGGTTGCAGTTTCCTGGGGTTTCTTCACTTCCGAAGAGTTTTGGGCTGGCTTCGGAGTATTTTGTGTTGGCCTCGAGCTGGTTTGGTTTGATCTTGGCGATCTCTTGGCCTTTTTAGTGACCAATTTCCATTCGCTACATCCCTTGTAGCTGGCTGGATGTCCTTGCTCTCCACAGAGAACACAAGAAGCATTTCGCTCCTCGTTCTCCCTGGTAAGCGTACACTCCTTGGAGCTGTGATTACCGGAGCATTTCACGCACCTCCATGGAAAAGTGCACTTACTTTGGGCATGTCCATATCGCTGACAGCGATAACATTGTCCAGGCCCGGTCGTCCTTCTCTTAGGTTCAACAACACAGTTCATGTTGTAGAGCCTTCTCACCTCGAAGATACCCTTATTCTGGGTTTTAACCAGCAATAAGGGCATCGGCTTTTTTGTTATATTTGAGGTCATCCTTATGACCTCAGCATCGACGATCCCTTGATCCTTGAGGTCGTCAAGGATCGTCGGGATATCTGCATCCAGAGGTAGGTATCTCACTACCGCGTAAATTTTCTTTTCCTCCTCTCGTTGGAGAGTGTAAAACTCTCTGTTGATTTTGAATTCAGTCATCCTTCGATGATTATCGGCGGTTTGTGAGACGATTCTTAAACCGTCCTTTACTGTCGTCGCTCTTTGGTATTTAATACCGTTCCGCATCAAGGCGTTTGAAATTGACGTCCATTCGGACGTACCTCTCAGGGTAACTGGGGGGATTTTTTCTTTTCTCTCCACTGGAGTGGTTTTCTCTTGGGCTGGGGTTTCCAAGACTCTTTTTTTGTTTGAGTCTTCATTGGACGAGGAGCTATCCTTTCTCACTCTTTTGGCGGGTGGGGAAATTTTGTTTTGAGGGGTTTTGACCACCCCCATCTTCTGTTTTTGAACCGGTAAGTTCACTTCTTGGACATTTTTCAAAATAATGTTCTTTTTGAGTGGTTTGGAGTAAGGACTTTCCATATTTCCCTCCTGCAACTCGAGCCTCTCCCTGAGATTTTTAATCTCAGCAACTAAGCTAGATACGCATCTATCTAGCTCGTTCACCCTCGCTTTCAAACTTGCGTTCTCCTCTCTCAAAATATCGTGTTCGGACACGACATTAGCGATTTCCGGCGCGTCTTCTTCCATTACGGAATCGCAGTCCGAATGGTCAGACATTTTAAAATCTGATTAATAATTACTTTGCTACTCAAAGAAATTGGAAATAAAATTTTTCAAGACAAAAAAGAAAAATGTATCTCATGCATAAAAACAAAACGACTCATCAAAAATTCTCTACGCTATGAGAAAAATCAGAAAAAAAGATACAAAAAATAAGCTCACCTGATGTTTTCTGCAGTACCAACGAGAAAAAAATCCTCTGGACACTTAGGATGAACACCAACTTTGAAAATTTTAACGAATTAAAATTCCGATAGCAAATATAGAACCTACACAAACTTCACAGACGGAATCAAATATTCCGTAGCTTTGTTAGTGGGCACTTTCACCTTCGCTTTCACTTTTACGGCACTGTGACACTTCGACTTTCTCGTCCGCTTTCTCTTTTATAGCACTAGGAGCACTGTAGCACGTCTTCTCCTGTCAAGCGAATGACTCGGAATGAACGAAATGCTATGAATTGCCGGCTACCTTTATTCCATTTCAGTAGCGGGTATGATGTATAAATACATCGTACCGACATCTGACAGAGAAACGGGAACCAACCCAATTCAATTTCCTAACTCCCAGAGCGAAGATAGCAGTATGCATCCATATGCTTCAATCCCATATTGCAAATATCGTAAGTAAGGCAGGAAATAATAATCAAATTAATTCAGATGCATAACATCCGCAGATAGTGAAATCAACGAATGTTACGATACTACGATATTTGCAATATGGGATTAAAGCATATGGATGCATACTGCTATCTTCGCTCTGGGAGTTAGGAAATTGAATTGGGTTGGTTCCCGTTTCTCTGTCAGATGTCGGTACGATGTATTTATACATCATACCCGCTACTGAAATGGAATAAAGGTAGCCGGCAATTCATAGCATTTCGTTGACGAATGAGTTTTGTTGCTCTGACGAGGACAAATAAGACCGAAACCATGGTCAGCATCTACTCTTTGTCGACGAAATGAAATTTCTGGTAATACTTCGAGCGATGGTAGTTTGTTAGTTCGATTTAGATCGTAACATTCGTTGATTTCACTATCTGCGGATGTTATGCATCTGAATTAATTTGATTATTATTAACCTGCCTTACTATGAAGGCGTGATTCATTTCTTAGTAATACTTAATGTTTTGATTTCAGTTCAAGTAACACACTAGCAGCTTCAGACAAAAGGCCTATGACTCCCAGGACTCATCAGATGTTGGTACAGTTGGGGAGTCCTCAAAACCAAGTGGTTCTGAATTATCAAAAACTTCAGATACATAATGATTCCAAGCCTTAGAAGAAAAATACATTACAGAGTACAAGGTTGGTCAAATGGCAGTACTTCAAATGGAAAAATTAATTATATTCTGAGCAAATTTTGAAATAAAAAATTGAATTTGTTGAATCTGACATTACGATTTTCAGCATCGAGAATAGATTTATATCCTATTTCATTGGAATAAGAAGGAAGCTGAATATGGAACGATGTGCTCCATTGGCAGTTAATGCAAACAAACTGTTGAGAAGATGTTTCTTTTTCTTGCATAAGATCAAGCTGTAGATGAAAAGGTGCTGCAAAGTCATTTATTCTATTTCATATTTGAATATAACAAAATAGTGGTATACAATTATGATTATTTTAAGACATTGATTGTTATTATTATTATGTATTATTTTCTTTCAAAATTGCAATGATTGCACCAGTCTTTTGATACCCCTCATCAAAGAAACTACATGAATTTCCCTTATTTTCAAATTTGATAGTATCTTTCCATTGCCATGTTGTCAAACTTTCAGAATTCTATTGTTTCGTTTATATATTTTATTTTCTAGATCTATATGTACTAAAAATGATTGATAATTTTTATCTTGTAATTGTGTGGTACTCACCACATATTCAATTGTGCAATATGGCTGAAAACAAAATAATACTCGATTCAAGTTCAGCAATGAATTATGACCATACTAAACAAAAAATTTTTTTTTGTAAGAAACGCCAATCTGAGTCCCGGAGTTTTTTCACGTAATATAGATTTTGAATAGACCACAATAATTTGTGAGAATATTTCGTTTTCACACCCTTAAAAATTCAGTAGATATATCGGAAAAACTTCGTGCCTCAGATTGGTAACCCGAATTGATATCCCAGGATTGAATAGGGGCGGTCTGCAAGCAGTAAAATAATTTTTTTTACGGAATATCACAACCATTTGTGCGAAAATTGCCTTAAAACTTCGGAGTTATATCGAAAAAAATTCGTGCCTCAGGTCATTTCAGTTCAATTTAAGGAGAAATTATATAAAACAATTTTATTTTTCAAACGAATTGATGGAATTATCGAATTCATATATACCCATCATTAATATTCTTCACACCGCTATAATCAAAGATATTACATATCATTATTTACAACTTTTCAACTACGCCACTGGTTTCTGTTTACAGTTGACGCGTTTGTTTGTAAACATCCAGTGTTCATTATGAGGCAGAGACCTAATAAAATATGGACAGGCCCTGAGAGAGAGAGAGGTCACGAGTAGTACGTTAGAAAGAGATGGACATATGGTAGAAAATGTCAAAATCATATCTTTATTGTTTACTGTCAGCTACTACGTTTTCAATCTATATTTCATTCTCCCCACAAGAAATTTAGCAGAAAACGAGGTGTTTAGAATCGACTGCTGCATGCTATTAAAGCGAAAGAGATTTATTTTTGGAAATAATTGACCAATAAAGGAGTTTCTTCGTTATTTCATGTACATATAAGACATGATTCACAAAGATTTACAAGGAATATACCTAGTCTACTTCCTATATTTCATAAAGCCACAGCAAGAATTTGTAGAGGTGGCTTGAATTTCGAGATAGTAGATATTATTGAATACTGTAAAAAATGTTGTTTTAAACGAAGTAGTTACATATCTACCATTACATTCTATTTCAAGGCATGTCCGAAGAAAATACTTATTTCCAATCTGGATTTAATATTAGAAAGAGAAAAGATCTAAATCATGTTGATATTCAGTAAGCCCTGTGATATCGACAAACTCAAAACTCAATATTTTCTGTTGATCATTGTCACAGAAATCTAACACTGTAAAGCCTCACTATGAAGAAACAGGGCTCTCTATAGCTCTAGAGAGATTAGGAAACGCCGAAAGGTCTCAATCTCGATGAAAGAAAAATCCGAACCTGCACCTCCACGTGGTAGAGAGTGGGCAACACTAGTGGCTAGTGGCTAACGCAGGTAGGGATTTTTTTTTTTTGGTGTAGCAGGGGGAAAATCTGCAAAACAGACGAACACACCCTCTGCTGAGGGGGAACAGTGTGGGGATTCTCACTCTCTGAGCTCGAGACCCACTAAAAACCCTTAACTGCTTCTTCATAGGTTCCGGGCATTTTGCCTATTAACCTGTTGACTCTTATGGTTTCTGGACTCTCACACGATCATAGTCGTGTTGATAGTTGTATGCTACCTATAGCTTTTATAGGTTAAGCTCTTCTTTGGTTACATTTAAATCCTTAACTGATCTCTCGGTCTTCGGTGGTAGGTTCTTGACCTTCTAGCTTCTTCCGTTGGATCGTAGTCGACTAATCTTCGTAGTTCTTCATTTGGATGTTGTTTGGCTTTGTCGAATATCTTTTCCGCCTTTCTCTTCATAAATTCTGTAACTGGTTCCCATTCCAAGTCCTTGTAGATTTGTTTGTTCCTAACAAACCAGGGTACGTCCATCGCCATTCTAAGGAGTTTATTCTCAGTGGCCTGTATTCTCTTGATGTGGGTCTTGGCTGCGAAGCCCCATGCCGCCGATCCATATGTGAGTTGTGGTCGCGCAATAGTTTTAATCATCGTCAACTTGATGTTCTTATTCATATAACTTCTTCTGCCTATGAGTGGATAAAGTTTACTCATTGCGGCTTTTGTTTTATCAACAGCACATTTGATGTGGTTTTTCCATGTAAGTCCTCTGTCAAGCGTCACTCCTAGGTATGTTGCTTCATTTTTCCATTCAACCTCTTCTCCATCAACTTCAAGGTTTTCTTCCATCCTCAATCTTCTCTTTTGGAGTAATATTGCTTGAGCCTTTCTTCCATTGATTTGGATTTTCCATTTGATGCACCATTTGAGTAATTCATCTATGGCTTCCTGCAGTCTCCGGTGTATGATCTCTGGGCGTCGATGTCTGAACGCTATTCCTGTGTCATCTGCGTACAAGGTGAGCATATTTCTAGCATTCTTCGGGATATCATAAACGTATATTACGTAAAGCAGAGGTCCAAGTACCGATCCTTGAGGCACTCCCGCTTCCAATTGTCTGGTTTGAGAGGTTGCTCCATCTACACATAAAAGTTTCTATTCCTCAGATGGTTCCTTATAATCTTGCATAGCTTGGTCGAATATCCTGCTTTTTTCATCTTGTAGATTAGGCCTTCGTGCCATTCTCTATCAAAAGCTCTCTCGATATCCATCAGAACTAGTCCTGTGGCCTGTTTGGTCTGCATTCCTTCGGTGACGTATTCTATGAGCCGTAGTAATTGGAGTTCAGTCGAATGTTCTCGTCGAAATCCAAATTGTTCATGTGGAATTATCTTCAACATTTCTGTTTCCTCATTCAGCCTTTTGGCGATAACCCTCTCGACGACTTTTCCTAGTGCTGATAGTAGGCTGATTGATCTATAATATAATTTTGAGGAAATTTCCGGTCCTTTCCAGGCTTGTTGAAAACTATCATTTCTGCAGTTTTCCATCTCTTTGGGTAGTATTCGGTCCTCATCACTCCGTTTGTTATATTCGTCAAGGCTGCTTTCCTTTTCTAGGCAATTTCTTCAACATATAATTCGTTATCCTATCTTCTCCCGGTGCTTTCCGGTTTTTCAGTTTCATTATTATCTCTTTGATTTCTGTTGGTGAAGCCGGTTTTGGAATGATTTCGGTTTCCGGTGGTTCCATCATCAGTTCTTCGTTTGCCTCCACTTCTTCTTCTAGATCTTCATTGTCGGCAAGTGCTTCGGTTTTTTCAAGTCTCGTATATACCATTCCATTTGCTCCATGCAGTGGAGGTATAACTGTCTGTTCTCGTCGTAAGCGTTTTTGCATTTTCCAAGCCGAGTGATCTATTGTATTCAGTTCCCTTAATCTCTGGTGCCATCTGTTATTACGCCGTTCTGTTAAAGCATTTTTCAATATCTGACTATGCTTATTCAGTTTCTTCTTGTCTTCTTCTCTCTTTGTTTTTCTGTAGATTTCTATTCTTTTTTATAAGTTCCTTTATATCCCTTGGCGTATCTCCATGTGAATGTTTCGGAATTTGTTTCCTTATTCTCTTGGTGCTTTCTTCATAGGATTCTTTTATTTGATTTTCCAATTTTTCAACTGCTTCATCTGATTCATCCCGGGTGTTTATTTGGGGAATTTCCGTGATTTTCTCCTGAAGTAAATTCTTATATTTCTCCCAGTCTGTGCGATCCTTGGTTTGTGTCTCTTCTTCGTTTCTTGGGCCATGTCCCACTATGAATTCTATGGGATTATGGTCTGAAGTTCCGTCTTCTATTGTATCAATGCTGATTTCTTCAGTGATGTCTTTCATTACGACAATGTCCAGTACATCGGGTAGTCCATTTACTCTTGGTATGTAGGTCGGTATATCAGGTCCTATCACAACTGCATTAAGTTTTTCAGCATGAATCTTCAGTCTTCTCCCGTTGGTATTTTCCACCCTACTGTTCCATTCCTGCGATTTGCAGTTAAGATCACCAATTATGATTTTCGGGTGTTTTCCTTCTAGTAGCATTTTTAGATCCTCTTCCAGCATGTCCTTATCCGGTGCTTTATAAGTCGAAATAATCTTCACTTGTCCTCGATTGGTATTCACAATAATCGATATTGCTTCTACTTCTTGACCATTGAATATTTGGTCGAAATGGTGATCCATATTCCTTCTAGCCAGTATAGCAACGCCACCTGTGCTGTTAGGTGTATCATTTCTGTAGATATCGTAATTGGGTAATGATATCCGAACGTTGGGGTTAAGTCTTGTTTCTTGGAGAGCTATGACATCCGGTCTCTTCTCTTCAATCAGTTCCTCGAATTCGGGTCTACGGGCTCTCAATCCTTCGACGTTCCAAGAGACGATTATGAGATTGTTCTTTATCGTCGTATCAGCCATTAAATATTCTTAATAATTTGCTGCATCTTCTTCTCAATCTCTTTCTCCAGATTCTGCATCATCGTGCTGAGGAGGTTTTTCGTGAACTTATCCAGTTCCTCAGTGATTCCAGAAATTCCTTTTCTGGTTTCGGCTTTTTTGACGGTTTTTGCCTTTTCCGTCTTTTTCTCTGGTTTCTTCGTCTCTTTGACTGCTTTGGTTGCAGTTTCCTGGGGTTTCTTTACTTCCGAAGAGTTTTGGGCTGGCTTCGGAGTATTTTGTGTTGGCCTCGAGCTGGTTTGGTTCGATCTTGGCGATCTCTTGGCCTTTTTAGTGACCAATTTCCATTCGCTACATCCCTTGTAGCTGGCTGGATGTCCTTGCTCTCCACAGAGAACACAAGAAGCATTTCGCTCCTCGTTCTCCCTGGTAAGCGTACACTCCTTGGAGCTGTGATTACCGGAGCATTTCACGCACCTCCATGGAAAAGTGCACTTACTTTGGGCATGTCCATATCTCTGACAGCGATAACATTGTCCAGGCCCGGTCGTCCTTCTCTTAGGTTCAACAACACAGTTCATGTTGTAGAGCCTTCTCACCTCGAAGATACCCTTATTCTGGGTTTTAACCAGCAATAAGGGCATCGGCTTTTTTGTTATATTTGAGGTCATCCTTATGACCTCAGCATCGACGATCCCTTGATCCTTGAGGTCGTCAAGGATCGTCGGGATATCTGCATCCAGCGGTAGGTATCTCACTACCGCGTAAATTTTCTTTTCCTCCTCTCGTTGGAGAGTGTAAAACTCTCTGTTGATTTTGTGGAGGAATTCAGTCATCCTTCGATGATCTTGTGGGGTTTGTGGGACGACCCTAATTCCGTCCTTCACAGTTGTCGCTCTGCTGTAGTTAATGCCGTTTCGCATTAACGCGTTGGAAATTGACGTCCATTCGGACGTACCTCTCAGGGTAGCTGGGGGGATTTTTTCTTTTCTCTCCACTGGAGTGGTTTTCTGTTGGGCTGGGGTTTCCAAGACTCTTTTTTTGTTCGAGTCTTCATTGGACGAGGAGCTATCCTTTCTCACTCTTTTGGCGGGTAGGGAAATTTTGTTTTGAGGGGCTTTGACCACCTCCATCTTCTGCTTTTGAACCGGTAAGGTCACTTCTTGGACATTTTTCAAAACAATGTTTTTTTTGAGTGCTTTGGAGTAAGGACTTTCCTTATTTCCCTCCTGCAACTCGAGCCTCTCCCTGAGATTTTTAATCTCAGCATCTAAGCTAGATACGCATCTATCTAGCTCATTCACCCTCGCTTTCAAACTTGCGTTCTCCTCTCTCAAAATATCGTGTTCGGACACGACATTAGCGATTCCTAGCGCTTCTTCTTCCATTACGGAATCGCAGTCCGAATGGTCAGACATTTTAAAATCTAATTAACAATTACTTTGCTACTCAAAGCAATTTGAAATAAAATTTTTCAAGACAAAAAAGAAAAATATATCTCATGCATAAAAACAAAACGACTCATCAAAAATTCTCTACGCTATGAGAAAAATCAGGAAAAAGATACGAAAAATAAGCTCACCTGATGCTTTCTGCAGAACCATCGATCGAAACCTGGACGCCGCAGATGAACACCAACTTTTTTAACGAAATAAAATTCGAAACTTCACAGACGGAATCAAAAATTGGTTAGGGACCGACTGACTGCCGGTATAAGTAGTCTCCTTCTACTAGTCAACAGCTTCGGGTGGATGAACTGGTAGTAGTAAGGGCAACTCCTTGTCCTAGAGGTAAGAAATTACCTCTAAAGGCGGATGAATCAAGATTGATCAACGGCATGGAAATGCGGAAAGCAACGGGAAACTACCGCATTAAAGATCTGTAAGGTATCCCAAGAGAATCAAAGATGACCTCATTTAACTCGAAATTTTCTGGAGGTATAAATAGTTCCCCAGTCGGATCTCCGGGGGGAACAGTGTTAAATGATTGCAATAGGGAAGTCGGTGTCAATTTAAGGAATAAAGTAAAAATTGGTACATGGAACGTACAAAGTTCGTATGAAGCTGGAAAATTGGCTAACCTAATACAAGAAATGGACAGACTGAAAATAGATGTTCTTGGGGTAGCGGAGACATGGTGGCCAGACGTAGGAAGATGTGTGACGGAAGGAAAAGTCTTTTTCTACTCCGGAAACCAAAATAAAAATCATAGGAAAGGAGTTGGAATAATAATACCAAAGAAACTATCCTCTTCGGTACTTAACTTTCTTCCACATTCAGACCGCATGGCATTACTTAAATTGAGGGCACATCCGGTTAACCTGAACGTCATTCAAGTGTATGCCCCTACATCAGACTCATCAGAAGATGAAGTTGAAGAATTTTATGAAGAACTGGGGCAGCTAGTTCATGAAAATACTAAAAAACATGAAATGAACCTTATAACTAGGTGACTTCAACTCCAAAGTTGGAAAAGGCATACCTGATGAACTAGTAGGCCCTTATGGATTGGGAGAGAGGAACGAACGAGGTGGGCGGCTGCACCAGTTTTGTCAGGAGGAACAGATGAAAATAACGAACACTTGGTTTCGGCTACCACCTAGACGTCTCTACACATGGAGACCCCCAGCAGACTGCCCCGAACGCATAATTAGAAACCAAATAGACTATATATTGATCAACAAACGTTTTGGAACATCAGTAACAAAAACATGTACATACCCTGGAGCTGATGTCCCATCAGACCACGTCCTTCTGTTAACAGAATTGAAAATAAAGATTACTAGTGGGAAACGACGAAAACGTGAACCAAGAATAGATTATGACAAACTTGAAGATCAAAGTACTAAAAATAGGGTTAGCAAAAAGTTAAATGAAATGCTAACAACTTCGGTCACATCACGGCCCGCTGAGGAGACAAATCCTGATAAAGTGTGGAACGATATAGAAAAAATTATGATAAATACGGCAAAGGAGGAAATAGGATAGAAGAAAACGATTAAAAAGAAAAGATGGATGACAGACGAAATACTAGCAATGTTTGAAGAAAGGAGAAAATATAAGAAGCAAGGCAGTCGAGACCAATATATAAAGTTGCAAAATACTATAAGAAGGGCAATAAGAGCAGCAAAAAATAAATGGCTTGAGGAACAGTGCAAGGAAATGGAACATCTACAAGAACGGCATAACGAGTTTAACTTGCACAAGAAAATAAAGGAAACAGCTGGAGTATACAAGAAACAGACTTTCTCAAACATAAGAAATGAACAAGGACAAGTGGCACAAGACGACGCACAGATAAAAGCTATCTGGGAACAATATATTGCTAATCTCTTTGCGGATGAAAACCCCAGTTAGAAGATAATCCGGAGGATAATTTGTCTGGACCATCTATCACAGTAGAGGAGATTACTAGAGCAATAGATAGCTCTAAAGATAGGAAAGCGGTTGGGCCGGATCGGGTGCCTGTTGAACTGCTCAAATTATTAGACAACGAAAGTATTAAGATACTTCAAAGACTTTTCAACCAAATTTATAACACGGGAAAATTCCCAACCAAATGGCTTACATCTATTTTCATTCCACTACCAAAAAAGAACAACGCAACAAAATGTGAAGACCACAGATTGATCAGCTTGATGAGTCACACCTTGAAGATATTTCTAAAAGTCATTCATTACAGAATTTCCACAAAATGCGAAAGCTTTATAGGATCCACACAATTCGGATTTAGAAGGGGTTTCGGTACGAGAGAGGCACTGGTCGCAACTCAAGTATTAGTGCAGAATTGCTACGACCAGAGGAAAAATGTAGCGATATGTTTCATAGACTATGAAAAAGCCTTCGACAGAGTGCAGCATCACAAACTCGTTCAAATACTAAAGCGACTTTTTTTTTTTTTTGGTGTAGCAGGGGGAAAATCTGCAAATCAGACGAACCACCCTCTCCTGAGGGGGAACAAGTGTGGGGTTTCTCACTCTTCTGAGCTCGAGACCCACAAAAACCCTTAACTGCTTCTTGAATTTTGGTTCCGGGCATTTGCCTATAAACCGTTCGTCTCTTAGTCGGTTTTCTTCCCGCACATTATCGTGCTGGGATTTATGTGTTTATCCTTTATTGGCTTAACACTTTATTGAATTTTTCAATAAGTTTCTGTTGTTATTTTAATCTCTTTTTAATTGATCTCTTGGTCTCCTTCGGTAAATTCGCATTCTCCTCTTGTCTTCTTCTGGGTCGTAGTCCACTAGTCTCCTGAGTTCTTGATTCGGATTGTTTTTCGCTGTTTCGAATAATTTCTCTGCTTTTCTGTTCATGAATTCCGTTATGGTTTCCCATTTTAGGTCCCTATAAATCTGTCTATTCCTGACAAACCAAGGTGCATCTATTGCACATCGTAGCAGCTTGTTTTCAGTGGCCTGAATTCTTTTGATGTGGCTCTTTGCCGCGAAGCCCCAGGCAACTGATCCATAAGTCAGTTGAGGCCTAGCAACGGCTTTGATTATCTTCAATTTTGTCTCTTTCGACATGTGGCTTCTTCTTCCTATTAAAGGGTAGAGTCTATTCATCGCTGCTTTCGTTTTGTCGATTGCTTGTTTGATATGACTTTTCCAAGTAAGTCCTTTGACAAGCGTTATTCCTAAATATTTGGCTTCATTTTTCCAGTCGATTTCTTCGCCGTCAACTTCCAGTTTCGTTGTGGGTCGCAGTCTTCTCTTCTGTAGTAATATTGCTTGGCACTTTTGTCCATTGATCTTGATTTTCCACTTTATGCAGCAGTCATTTGTTTCGTCAATCGTTTCTTGTAGAACTCGTTCTATTACTTCTGGGTTTCGGTGTCGAGTTGCTATGCCTGTGTCGTCAGCATATAACGTTGGCATGGTTCTTGGATTCTTCGGAATATCGTGAATGTATATGTTGTACAGAAGTGGCCCAAGCACTGACCCTTGGGGTACTCCAGCCTCTAAATCTCTTGTTGTAGAGCATTCTCCTTCCACTTTCACGTAGAATCTTCTATTTTTGAGATAATTCCGGATCAACTTGCATATTTTGATCGAATATCCAGCACTTCTCATCTTATATATTAATCCTTCATGCCATACTCTGTCGAAAGCTCTGGCGACGTCTAGTAAAACAAGACCTGTGGCTTGTTTATTTTGGAATCCCTCTGTAATGTACTCTGTGAGCCTTAATAATTGTTGCTCTGTTGAATGCTCTCTTCTGAATCCGAACTGTTCTGGCGGTATCAGTTCTTGAACTCTTTTGTTCCATCTGCTTGTTCTTAGATCTTTCAGGGCATTTTTCAGAACTTGGCTATGTCGGTTGAGGTTCCTTCTATTCAGATCATTTTTATTCATCCGATATATTCTTCTTAGTCTTCGATTTTCTCGTATAAGATCTTTTACTTCTTTAGGCGTATCGCCATGCGGATGACTTGGTGCTGGTCTCTTCACTCTTCTCGTACTTTTTTCGTAAGCTTTCAATATAATCTCTTCCAGTTTATCAACCGCACATTCCAGATCCTCTGGAGTGCTTATTGTTGGAATTTCTGTTATTTCTGATTGTATTAAATGGCTGTATTTAGCCCAATTGGTATATTCTCTTATTTCCAGCAGTTTTTCTCTTGTTTCTTCTCCAATTGTCAATTCCACGGGATTGTGGTTTGAGGTTCCATCTTCCAAAGTTTCAATCGAGAATTCTTGAGTTATATTTTTCAATATCGCGATATCTATTACATCTGCTATTCCTCTTCCAAAAGCAAGATATATCGGTAGCTCTGGTCCAATCACTATGGCATTTTGTTTTTCGGCGAAATCCTTGAGTTTTTTGCCATTTCTATTCTCTGTTATGCTGTTCCATAATGGGGATTTACAGTTGAAATCTCCGATGGAGATTTTCGGGTTTGATCCTTCCAACATGTTGTTTATCTCTTCTTCCAATAGATTGTTTTGTGGTGGCTTATACGCCGAAGTTATTTCGACTCTTTGCCGATTCAATTCGGCAACAATCGTCACTTTTTCTGTTTTTCCTTGTGTTTCGTCGGATCTTCTTTTAAAGTAGTGTTTCAGATCTGTTCTCACCAATATTGCTACTCCTCCTCCGGTGTTTGTAATTCTGTCACATCTATATGTTTTATAATTCATGAAATTCAGTCGTCTGTTCCGGTTTATTCTTGTTTCCTGTAGGGCTATAATATCAGGTTGTCTTTCTGATATTATTTGTTCTATCTCGGCTTTCCGAGTGTTGATCCCGTTTGTGTTCCACGAGATTATCTTGAGGGATTTCTTCCTAATATCCGTAAGGTCCATTAATTTAGTTTACTAAATAATGCTTGGAGTTTTTTCTCCATTTCCCTCTCAATTTTCAACATTATCTTGTTGAAAATTTTTTCCGTGAAGATATCTAAATCATCGGCTGATTCAGATATCTTTTTCTTCTCCTGTTGACTGTTCACAGCCTGTTTCATTGTAAGCCTCTTCTGTCCTTTTTTTTTCTGGACGGGTTTTGGAGTCTCCCTCTTCTTTTCCTGCTCTGTAGGTTGGGTCTTCGCTACTTCCTGAATTTTTTGTTCAGAAGTTGTTGTTTTTGTTACCTTCTTTTTCTGTTCAGCTGATTTTCGGGAATTCTTCATTCTGGTCACCAACTTGAACTCGCTACATTCTTTGTACCTAGCTGGATGGCCCTCTTCTCCACATAAGACGCATGTGGCATTTCTCTCTTCACCTTTTCTGGTGAGTGTGCAGTCATTGTTGCTATGACTTCCTGAGCACTTCACGCATCTCCACGGGAAGGAGCATTTGTTTTGTGCATGTCCGTACCTTTGGCACCTAAAGCACTGGCTTGGACTTTCAGGCCTCTTTTTATGTTCAACCACCATACAGAGGTTGTAGAGTCGCTTCACTTCGAAGGTTTCCTTTTTTCTGGGTTTTAACCAGGTAGAGAGGTATTGGCTTCTTTGTCTTGTTCGATGTCATTCTGGACACCTCAGCGTCTGATATTCCCTGGAATATCAGGTCGTCCTTAATCAACGCAAGATCAGCGTCGATTGGTAAATGCCTAATAACGGCATATATCTTCTTCTCCTCCTCCATTTGGTAGGTAAAAAATTCTTTACCATGCTGTTCGAAGAATGTTGTGATTTTTCTAAAATCATCTACGGTTGATGCGATGATTTTTATACCGTCTTTAACTGTAGTTGCACGGTTGTAGTTTATCCTTTTTGTGTAGAGAGCTTTAGATACCTCTACCCAATCTGAGGTGCCCATCATCGTGATGGGTGGAATTTTATCTCTTTTAGGCACTTCTGTTGCCTTCTTGACAGTCTCCTCATCAGAAGAGGAGCTTTCTTTTCGCGCGCGTTTAGTTGGGGGCGCGTTTGGGGCCTTCGCGACCTGCGTTGAATCATTTTTCCTTGTTTCGGGTTGTGAAACAATTCCTATAAGGGAATTATTCTTGGAACCCGCTACCGGTTTTGTAATTGCGGCGTAAGTGGGAGATTTCGGCATATTATTGCGGGTCATTTCCTCCTTCAAGAGGCGCATCTCACCGACTAACTGTGACACAGTTTCAGTCAGTTTGACTATTTGAGCTTTCAACTGCCCATTTTCTTCTCTGAGCTTTACAAGCTCCTCGTGTTCGCCTTCGCTGAATTCTTCAGCATCGGTCGCTTCCATGTAGGAAACCTCATTATCTGAGGTTTTCGACATGGTTTTATACTCAAAAATCTCAAAATATCAAAAAATTTGAAAACAATAAAATATTCAGGAATCTTTACTGTCTAATATAAAACTATGGTATAAAGCCGAATGTTTTATACGCTATGAGAAAAATCAGAAAAGAGATACGAAAAATAAGCTCACCTGATGTTTTCTGCAGTACCAACGAGAAACACCTCTGGACACTGTGGATGAACACCAACTTTGAAAATTTTAACGAATTAAAATTCCGATAACAAATATAGAACCTACACAAACTACGGAATCAAATATTTCGTAGCTTTGTTAGTGGGCACTTTCACTTCGACTTTCTCTTCCGCTTTCTCTTTTATAGCACTAGGAGCACTGTAGCACGTTTTCTTTTGTCAAGCGAATGACTCGAACTGTCACGAAAAAAAACGCAGGAAAACAGCATATCTGGGACATGTAGTACGCAACGAGAGGTACCATTTGCTCCAATTGTTGATTGAGGGAAAGATAGAGGGAAAAAGGGGACTGGGCAGAAAGAGGATGTCGTGGCTCCGAAATATCAAACATTGGACGGGGATAAGGACGACTGGAGAATTGATCCACAGCATTAGAGACAGAATTAAATGGTCAGAAATGATCGCAAACATCCATTAGTGGATAGCAGCGGAAGAAGAAGAAGAAGAAGAAGAAACAGGAGCAGTAAAACATCACTGCCAGAGAAGAGCAACTAAACCACCTGAACCTATCAAAATGATTGAAAAAAAAAAATTGTGAATGATTAATCAGCATATAAATATTTCCCCAGCAGGAAATTCCATATTATTTGTGACAGTATCAATAAACATACTTAAAATTATTGACCTTTTCTCTATACCACACATGTTTTCGCTCAAGGAAGGTGAAATGCTTTTAAAAATTCACTTCAACGATTAATTTTTCTCTGTGTAGTCAGAACGCAAAGCTGGGGTCTTTTTATCTTCCCAAATCACGAGTAATTTCAGTGTATATAAAATCAGACCCTGGCGAATGAGATAATGTTGTTGTTTTACACAACTCTCAAGTTTTTTTACATTAATAAAAATCAGAAAAAAAATTTTTCAGATAGTATTTTTTTTATACGGAATCTATTATTTTATCAGCACTTGAAAGTTTCAAGTACGAGAAAAATATAGTTCATTCAATAACATTTTCGAAGTTGATTTCAGTACAAAAATTGGTCATTCATTCATTTCATTCATTCATTGCTGTATCCCGTTACCGGAAATAAATCTACAAAAAGAAGAAGAAAAAAAAAAAAAAAATTCGAACAGACTTGTAACTTCTTAGTGCTAGTTGCGATTGTGTGCCCTCCTGTGACTAAAGAGACCCAACCGTGACCTGCAGATCCTTCCACACTCAGGGCATGGATAGTCTCCAACCAGATCTGGCCGCCGCTGTATCCTTCTCGATTCTCCATTATAACTGTGGACCAAAGACCTCCACTGTGACCTGTCTAACGCTAGTTGTTCCCAGTTATGATTAGCATTAACTGATTTTAGGGATTGATGTAGTGTATCCTTAAACCGCTTATACTGGCCTCCTGGTTTCCGGGCTCCCTCAGTGAGTTCGCCGTATAGAGCTATTTTGGGGAGTCTTGTGTCTTGCATCCTCAGAATGTGGCCGCTCCATCTGAGTCGGGCCCTCGTTACTTGAGTCTCAATTGTTGTACAACTCGCGCGCTGCAAGACTTCTGCATTCGAAACTTTGTGGAACCATCTGATGTGCATTATATGTCTTAGATGACGTTGCTGCGTCTGTTCAAGCTGTTTAATATGTCGCCTGTAGGGAGTCCAGCTTTCGCTTCCGTAAAGAAGCGTTGGGAGGACCACTGCTCTGTAAACAGCTGTCTTGGTCTTCAGATTGAGGTCGTGATTTTGGAACACTCTGTCCTTCAGCTTCCAGAATGCCCGTGATGCCGAATTGATACGGTTGTGTATTTCCGTGTCAAGGTTAGCCCTAGTATTTATGAAGCTTCCCAAGTATTTGAACTGCTCGACCTGTTCTAGAGTTTCATTGTCCAGGCTGATATCTGTTTGAAGGCTTTCTGGCGGACTTACCAGGATTTTGGTCTTGTCAATATTGAGTCTAAGGCCTAAAGCTTCGTATATATGTTTATAGGTGTCCATCATTATCTGTAGATCCTCTGAGCTGCTAGCGATGAGTGAACAGTCGTCTGCATATTGAAGTTCCGTGATAAACTTGGTACGGGTTTTTGCTCTGAGGCGCTTCAGGTTAAACAGGCCTCCATCAAATCTGAATCTTATCCCAACACCTCTTACGGGCATGCTCATGTCAGCAATTATCGATACAGCTATGGCGAAAATATTGAACAGTGAAGGCGCTAATACGCAGCCTTGTTTTATTCCAGAGTTGGTTGAGAAATGGTCGGTTGTAGAGCCATTATGCTGTATTCTAGCGGTGTTGTTGGTATGAAGGCTTTTACACACTGCCAGGAATTTTTCGGGTACTCCTAGACGTGCCATGATTTTCCAGAGCGCTCTCCGATTCACCGAGTCGAATGCCTTGCTTAAATCGATGAAGGCTGTATAAATCCTTGATTGTTGTTCACGGGCCTTTTCTTGTAGCTGTCGCAGTGTAAAAATTAGGTCCACCGTACCTCGATTTGGTCGAAAGCCGCACTGGGATTCAGGTAAAAGCTTCTCTAAGAGCGGAACCAGACGATTAGCCATAATCTTCGAGAGAATTTTACTGGCCACATTAAGCAACGATATGCCCCTGTAATTGTTGCAATTCGACGTATCGCCTTTGTTCTTATAGAGGTTGATAACTAAAGCGTCTCTGAAGTCTTGTGGCACATCTCCCTGTTCCCAGATCTTGCGGAATAGTATTAGGAGACTATTGACAATGTCCTCATCCAAGGCTTTGAATATCTCCGCCGGAATGCCGTCTAGACCAGGTGACTTATCATTTTTCATATTTTTAATCGCGCTTATGATTTCCGACATTGAAATTTCGTCATCAAGCGATGTCATCGGACTATACGCGGGAAGCAGGTCTAAAATGGATAAATCCGAGTCGTTATTTTGATTCAAGACCTGTGAGTAATGCTCCTTCCATCTTTCGAGAATTTTTCTATCATCAGTTAGAATAGCTCCATGAGCATCTCTTATAGGAAAGCTAGCTTTTCTGCTTGGACCGTAAACAGTTTTAATAGCTTCGAAAAAACTCCTGTAGTCATGGTTATCGGCGTAAGCTTGTATTTCCCTAGCTTTTTCTTTCCACCAGCTGTCCTTGATTTTTCTTATTTTTTGACGGACCTCGCGTTTTATGTTTATGAAACCTATTTGGGCTGCAACATCGCCAGGCTTGTTAATTGCGGTTTTCATCGCTTTGTGTTTTGCGTCCAAAAGGGGTGCGATATAAGTTTCGCTGTCGGCAAACCAGTCTGGGGATTTTCGGGAGCGTTCTGTGCCCAGTATTTCTTTCGCTGTATTTGTAAGGGATGACTTGAAACGGAGCCAATGAGTCTCAATGTCGTCGTTATAATCCGGTGGTGTTAGGCTATCTTTGACGGCAGCTGTGAATCTGTCCTTTGTAGAAGGGTTTTGTAGTTTGGATATTTGAAGGCGCTCTCTTAGATACTTCGGCTTGCGTTGGTATTTTGGGCGCATTGAGATTTTCATTCTCGAGATTACCAGCCTATGATCAGTCCAGCACTCCAGATCTGCTCTGGGTTTAGTGACCAACACCTCTTTCAGATCTTTCCTTCTCACGATCACATAGTCGAGGGTATGCCAATGCCCTGAGCGCGGGTGGCGCCAGGTCCCCCTTGAATTGGGTCTCGTAATAAAATAGGTGTTCGTTATACACAGATTGTGTTCTGCACAAAGAGCCAGCAGACGTTCTCCATTCGAATTGATGCTGTCTGTGCCGTGTTTCCCTATTATTCCCGGCCATAGTTCTGAGTCTTGACCTCTGCCCACTCTAGCGTTGAAGTCTCCAAGGAGAATAATTCGTTCCCGTTTTGGGATTTTACTTAATGTAGCAACGAGTGTTTCGTAAAAAGTGTCCTTTAAGTTGTCAGAGGAGTTCAAAGTGGGTGCGTATACTGCAATGATGTTCACAAACGTGTTATTCGCTGCAGGAAAACGTAGGGTCATTAAACGTTCTGAGATACCAACTGGATTTTCGGTAAGTTTGGCGGCCAGGTCGTTTCTAATGGCAATGCCTACGCCATGTTGTCTGATTTCGCCTTCCGGCAAGCCTTTCCAGAAAAAAGTATACGCTTGTTCTACCAAGCTACCTTCGTCCGAAAAGCGTGTTTCTATTGCAATGGATGTTCGTTGCAGTTCCTTATCGATTAGGGCAGTACGCCTCTCTGGTCGGTCGGCCTTGGGGTTGTCTAGCAAGGTTCTGACGTTCCATGCTGCAAAAGCTATGTGCTTTTCATTGGTGTTTGTTCGATGATTCACTCGCTCAGGCACCCTCCCCCGGAGATCCGAATGGGAGGGTATTTTACCTCCGGATACGAATTTTGTCCTGTTCGACTGATCCATCTTTTTGTAGGAGCTGCGTTAGAAGGTGTTCAAAAGCTGCACTGGTAACGCTGTCAGTGCAACTTTGGTTGCGGCTACGACTAGATTATCTTGTGGCACAGGTATCCTGAGACGACAAGGTCTGAGACGTAACTTGAGCAACGCAGAGAGCCATTTCCTGCTCAAGCCAATGTTTAGGCTACGTAATTGTGGGAAACAGAGTTATACCGCTCATGTTCGGTCAAAAATTGGTGCAAATTAATAGAAAGTCTATAAATCTACCGACAACCACCCAAAAATGCAACATGGAGGATCAGCGGACTGGTAGAATTCCCGAGTTTACTCGATAACTTGGTGGAAGCGGCAACGTTGATTTATTTTCTACCAGCTACCAGCTTGACGTTTACTACCAGGGACTGCTGTTATCTCTCTTTTCTACCACCCCCCTCTCTCTCGTGGGAATTCCATGATGCGGTGAACGGGAAAACAAATTTAGTTTTCAGTTCTCTCTATGCTGTTTGTTTATTTCTATTTTAAGATGGATATTAACTGTATCAAGATGCTTTTATTCACTGATGTTGAATAGTTCTGGAAAAAATGAGGGAAAGTGGGCTGAAAGTAAAAATCTTTCAAAATTTTATGGGAAAAACATATTTTGATAATTTTTTTTGTGAAAATTATAAGTATTCTGGTTTTAGGAAATGTGCTGGGAAACTGTACTACTTAAGTTGTAGATACAAAAAATAACAAAAATATTTGAAAAATTGTGGCCGTTGTAACTTAAAATATTATGGAGGGTGTTAATTTTCGAAGAATTTCATAAGTTATTTTGTAATGAAATAAGAAATTGAGCTGGATTTTTTTTCTTATTTTTCCTGGAGTAGTTATGACCATGTCCACCCTACGGCGCCGGCTTATCGTTGAATTTTGGGACACGTTGTATATATTATAATGTTCATGTAATTTAGTTGTAATAAATTTTCTTGAAAAGGTGCACTGTATTATTGAAAAGGTGTATTCACTATACATATAAATGGGAACTGTATAAAAATATCGGTACAAAATATTAAGAGTATCGAAGTATAACTAGTGAAACAATAAAAAGCATAAATATAATGAATTCAAAAATATTACAAGTACACGTCAGCTCTTAATTAATAATAACGTCCAAGCATTTTTGTCGTATCCTTAAGTCATTTATGTGAAGCTCCTAGTGCTGAAATAGAGAATACGAAAAAACTAACACTGTCTCTGTTTCTTCGGCCTCCACATCCAACAACATAACAAGAGAATGGCACTTCCTGCTAACATTGAACTCTATGGGAACATAGAGTTCAATGCCTGCTAAAATACAGTGCGACTTGCCAAAGTTACTGAATACTTTCATTCACTAGGAATAACACCACTAACTTTAAAACAAAAATATTGCTATTGCAATGTACTTATAATAACTAAAAGTAAAATAATATTCAAAATTATGTGTTATGTTTAAATAGTTTGACGTCTATCAAATCAAGCTCTGCTATCAATGTCAATCCAAAATTGTGCACAATTTGGCAACGTTGGATTTCAATGCTGTTCCTAGCAAAGATATTACACACCAGGATGGAGCATCCCATAGAGAAAGGGTCTCTGGAGCATCCCTTTACTGAAAGCATAGAATGTTGTGTCCTCATAATCAAAGATATTACACAGTTTTTAGTTTTCAATCATTTAATAGAACATTCAATCACTTAAATTCTAAGTATAATTTTCATGAAGATGCATTAACTATTTTGAGAATTGTCTGACTCTTAGTTAATTTCGTAATCTCCTTATTGACCTATTAATTCATGTCATTGAACTGTAAAAATTGTTCATATAGGATTTTGTTCATTTTTTCTATTTCTGTTCTACTATAAAAGCAAATAATGAATTATTGTAATTTATTTCTGTATTTTTGGTATGTATTATTGAAAAAATTAATTTTTCCTCAAAACATTGGTTTAGGAATTCTTTTAATTGGAATCTACCTTTATAAAAAATTTTCCCTTGACACAATAAGCGAACGGCCTAGTGTGAAACCTGAATCACCTCGATGTATGGCAATATTATGGACCATACTAAACAAATTTTTGTTTTTGTAAGAAACGCCAATCTGAGTCCCGGAGTTTTTTCACGTAATATGAATTTTGAATAGTCGACAATAATTTGTGAGAATATTTCGTTTTCACACCCTTAAAAACTTAGGAGATATATCGGAAAAACTTCGTGGCTCAGATTGGTAACCCGAATTGATATCCCAGGATTGAATAGGGGCGGTCTGCAAGCAGTAAAATAAATTTATTTAAGGAATATCACAATCATTTGTGCGAAAATTTCCTTAAAACTTCGGAGTTATATCGAAAAAAATTCGTGCCTCAGGTCATTTCAGTTCAATTTAAGGAGAAATTATATAAAACAATTTTATTTTTCAAACGAATTGATGGAATTATCGAATTCAAATTTACCCATCATTAATATTCTTCACACCGCTATAATCAAAGATATTATCATTATTTACAATTTTTCAACTAAGCCACTGGTTTCTGTTTACTCTTGACGCGTTTGTTTGTAAACATCCAGTGTTTATTATGAGGACACAACATTCTATGCATTCAGTAAAGGGATACTCCATCTTGGTGTGTAAAATCTTTGGTTTATTCCAAGTTTCGAGGTTGACTTAGTTATCAACCAAAGTTCTGGTGTTATTTTGACAATTTGAAGACAATCTTCTATGATAGCAAAATGCCAAGCTTGCTTTGTTTACTTTGTGGTGGTGATGAGACAAATGTTCAAAAATTGCATAATTTTCCCCGTAATCTAGGAAGGTGAGTTAATATGTAATTATTGCTAAGGTTTCTATGTTTCTTAAACCAAAGAACTAATAATGTCTTACGTAAATCTTATAGAATGATATGTAAAATAGTCATAAGCACGGTCGATCTATGAATGGAATCTTTTTTGCAATGAGCTAATATTATTAAACTTTCAGATCTAAGGAATGGCAAGAAATACTAGGAATGGAATTCACGGGTGAATCTCTATATTCATTCAAGATCTGCAATAAGCATTTTTCACCAGATTCACAGATTTGAGCTTCACAGATCCGCAGTTCCTATTCCTCGGCAAACTTCTGCAAGAACTATTAAGACACATGAAGTAAATATGGAATTTCATCTGTAGAATCTGAAAAAGGTATTTGAAAATTGCGATTTTGTGTATACATACGCCCTTCTTGCACGAAACCCTTCATATGATAACACATAATATCTCAACTCATTTTGCAAAAGTTTTGTTTCTTGTAGTTGTTGAAAAATAGTTATAAATTGTTTCAGAAATTATGACTGAATTGACTGAGGCAGCTTTGGACGATCCAAGCCCTAGCTCAAAAACCCCAAATTTGGCCACACCGAATATCAAGGACGAAAATATTCAGAAATTTTGATGAACTTTCAATAATGGGCAGTTTACAGCAAGAAAAAAGCAATTAATAAAAATCGTTCATAGAAGGGAGAATAATATGAGGAAGATAAAAACCTTATGTAGGGAAAATCCCAAGACTTAAAAACTCTCACAAATGTATGTGAAACTGATGTGTTATGTAAAATTGTGAAATTAGAAAAGAGAAAAGACAGTGAAAAGGAAAATAAATATAATTCAACATTGACCAATTTCAAATTCATTAATTTCGAATTTTTTTTTTCTCTAAGTACCATTTATTTTGTATTTCATTTGTAAAATAAAATTTAGCTATTGTATATACATAAACCTATACCTATATTTGTTAATTATTGAATTGTTTCTTACTTAAATTGTGCCGGGACTTTTTTATGTTTGGAGTTGAAATATAGCTATAAATCTTACTGATGTAGTTTTACATTTCCTATTTCCTTAGTGAATAAATGAGAAACTTTATATTTTTGATATCTAAAACTTTTCCTTGATGAAAATTTGTCAATGAAGGCAATATTTATCAGAGAGGAAATTTTCCGTTCGTCAGAAATGCAAAATTTTTCGTAAAACAATGTTGGCTCTTCGAACTGAATAAAATCGGCAATGCGTCAGTTCAAATTTCCCGCGCTTTTGCGAGATACTGCATGCAGCGCCTCTACAAATGCTTTCCGAAAAATTGAGAGAGATGGAGAACTAGGATGTGACTTCATTTTAGCAGGTAGTTGACCATCTCGTTTGTCTCTGGTCATAATAAATTCAGTATTTTTCTCAAGAATATTCGACTATTCGAGATGGATAATAAAAAAAGAAAGTGCGAATTTACGGAAGATCTTCCAAAAGAATTTCCATTCCTTAATAAAACAAAACTTGATCCTGAAGTCCAATGTACGAAGTGTTTGGGTCAAATAAGCACTGCATTTGGAGAAAGAAGAGATATTGTACGCCCTATTTCAAGTTACAAACGTAAAAAAAAATGATTAATGCAGCAGCGTTTTTCTCTCTGATCAAATATTTCAGACATTCAAATTTTGTTGGTTTATAAGTACCATGTTCTCTAGAAATCTCATAAAAGCAAAAAGTTTCATTTTTGCATTTTTGAATAAGAGAAGCCCGATGATATGGCTTTATTTTTCTATCGTAGACGTTGAAAAAATAATGTGTTCCTGCGACATCTGTAAACAACAACTGTCTTACAAACATTCAGTGTCCAATTAAAAAAAACATTTTCATATTATTGGCTGTATTCGGGTTCGCATTTCGGACGTTCCGAGAATTGTTCTAGAAGTGCGCAAAACTGTTGCGCCCTAGTATCGAATCCTCTGCGCAGTTCTAGAATCATTCTCGGACTGTCCGAAATTCGAACCCGAATACAGCTATTCTATTGATGAATAAATTGGTAATGGTAATACCCTTGTATGAAGATAATTCAGGTGCAGTTGCCAACTTCACAAAAAACTCTAAACATATTGAAGTGCAGTCTCATTTAATTAATGAAAATTATGAGAAGGGTGTGATTGATATTGTAAAGATGAAGTCTAAATTTAATTTAGCAGACATGTTAACTAAAAGTTCAGATAAGAATAGGAATAAGTTTTTAAAAAACAGAGTGGAATTAGGATAAGTTTAATTTTCTTGAAATGTGTTTTAAAATTTCATGTAAAGGATCAATATTATAGATTTAAGGAGGCGTGTTGTAAGTGTTCGGATATGTATCTCATAAATACTATAATATTGACCCTATCGAAGTGTTTCGTGGCGCCACCAGTCATATTATATTCCAGTTCGGCAACTCTGTGTTTAAGTCATTTTGAGTGACACATGTGATGAAATTGGCATATAGGAAAAATCAGTCAGCCAGCCAGTTTTTGTATAACGTTCTTCGAATAGAGATTGCAGATTTGATATGAATCTATAATTCAGTTATGAGCAATTACAACCTATTTTCGTTCATTCAATGATTGATTCCCTGTTGTTAGTTCTTCGATATATTCGATAAGGAGAATTTTGACTGGAAATCGCATAACTGAAAAATAATTGAAGAGAAATTCAAAGTTTTTTGATTCCCTCTCAAAATTTGGAAATCGTCCGCAACTAAGCTTTTGCGTGCCTATTTTTATATGAAATTTTTTAACTAAAATTATTCAGGAAATATACCCCTAAAATTTTTGGACCTATCAAATTGTTCAACACCCCGTATATTTTCAACATTGTGTTTTGTACAATTAATTCAAGACAAAAAATCTTACTCCGAAGCAAATTGAGGTTATTTTCGTGACAAAAATTCTACTTTTTATTTACTAACAAAATTCGAAATCACAATTATACTTTTTTTCAGAGTGTTCATCAGAAATTTCAATTGATATCTATTTCAGGATCATAAGATAATTTCATTCGAAGCTTTGAGTATTCGATTAATACACTCAATGTTCAAAAGTACATATCTAAACTGTCTTTCTATATAGAATTTTTGTGTTCAAAGTTTCTCCGAAGCGATTGAGAACAATCGTATATTCCAACGGATTACTAAACAATCATATAACCTTGAATATTGAATCACTTCATATACCTAAGACATCAAACAATTAAAACAGAATTATTCTTCACCTCTAACAAGAACAATCAAATAAGGCAACATCAAGATATTCCAATCTGCTCGATCGTTACCGGACCGTTTTGAACAGGGGGGGCCATAAAGTGTCATAAAACATAAAAGTTGAAACTTTATTGCTTCTATTGTCGAGAAGGCCGTAATCACCATTCCAAATATTCTGTTAAAAGAATAACGTCCCTGGCAACTCATACTTTTTTAAACGAAATAATATCTTCGAGTATTCTCAATGATAATATGTATCGAAATTTTTCTTCAGAATACAAAAAATAAAGAATTATGAGAAAGAGAATTTTTTAAATATCTTCCTTACAAAAAACTTATTGCAGAAAAATCACGTGGTGAATAAGAATATCGTTAATGGAGATGAGGGGTTGAAAAAAATATGCGAAAAACAACTACATAGTGCTTCACATTATGTACAGAGTTAAATCGTCAACACTTTCTAATAGTGTTTTGGAAGGGTGGCAATTTCGAAAAAATATTATATGATGTAGGGACCCTTAGTTATTTTCATCGAGGAAGCGAGTCTCAAAGTTTCTGCCATTTATTCACAGACGTACTTAAGAAGACTCTCGTCTTTTACAATTTGTCTTCTTCCCTTCGAATAATATGAATTTCTCAAGAAAATACAACAGGAATAACCCAGAATAGTCTGGTTCAGAGTAGTTCGGAAATATTCAGGTAAAATACATGTCATCAACACTGTTGTTATGAAAGGCCTACTTTATGCAAATATTCTTCTAAAATTGTGCTTCGCCGGCCTTATTCGAGCCATGTATAAAGCAATAAAAATTTCCGTTGGTCAATATAATTGAATTCTTGGAAATTATACCTACACCTATAAACCAGGAATTAGACAGTTGTACTCCTTACCCCCTCAAAATTTCAGGTAATGATGATGAAAAAAGAGGGGTGTATTTAAATAAAAGGAGAATTCGATAAATACGAGTTTCATTTTGAACCCTATCGTTGAGTAGTGTGTGTCTTGTGAAAAATTATCGAGAAATCTTCAGTATATCTATTATTTGTGTTCTGTGATATCTATCGAAAATAAGGTGAGTGAACATCAACATTAATTTTAACTTTTAAGTTAAAAACTTAAAAGCTCACATCCTCTCAACCTCATGTAAGTGTACGTTTATGGGATTTAGGAAGGTGAAAAAAATCAGCAAATCTCAGCTAATTCCAACGTTTCGCAACATATATTGTCGCTTCTTCAGGGCTAAAAGATGTACCATCTATTTTTTGAAAGCATAATTTGACTTTGGTAAGTTTGTCTCAGTGCGTATCGTGACTCTGCAATTGTCTGTTTTATTATATTCATGTTGATTTGTTTTTTTTGTGTGTGTGTTGCCGTTTTTCGTTTTTATTCACGATGATCTGTATTTTTTTCACCTTCCTAATTCCCATTAACGTACACTTACATTAATTGTTTAACATGCAACACTTAATTGTTTAAATTGGTCCGGAAATCCGGAAGAGTTGCCTACAAACTTTTTCACTAGTTCCGTACAATTAGTATAATTCTTCTCATTTCAAAAAACGAATGTGGAAATATGACTAGCTTGCGGGTTTATCCTGGATTTAGAAATTGGATTCTGCGAATTTAACTTTTTTTTAGGGAAAATGTCTACAGTAATGTGCATGGGCGCCCGCAGAAACCCGCAGAAATTTTTCTCAGGGGGGGGCAAAATATCATCTACGATTAGTTTTACTGAAAGAAAAATTTCTCTAACGGTGTCTATCAGAATCTCAGGGGGGGCCGTGGCCCCCCTGGCCCCCCCCTGCGGGCGCCCATGGTAATGTGCACCTATGTTGGATGTTCTAAGAAAATATCCACCGAGAAATCCATCACATATTTCAGATTTCCAGTGAAAGATGAAGATTGTTGTCGAAAGTGGATTCTGCATTCTGGAAATACCGAGCTTTTAGCTAGGTAATCGTTTTATTTATAAACATTGTTTTCACTCCGGGTAATTACTGACGTGATAAACTTTTTGATTAATTTACTGCTGTCATATCGAATCAAAAACCATTATTCATCATATTTTCAGATATGGATGAAAAACAATTGATATACAGAAAAATTTGCGAAGGGCATTTCGAACAGAATGCCTTCACTAACCATCTCCGTCAAAGATTGGTGAAGACAGCTGTCCCTATACACTGAAGAGTTCCAGGATTTTTCGGTAAGTTTGCGATTGATATGTTTGGTGTCAGGCAAGGATTATTTTTAGTGAAGCATTTCGTGTGAATTAGTTATTCAATCAACTAGGGTATTAATGAAAGCGATTAATGATTGAGATATTTTAATTTTAATGTTCGAGATTATTAATCGCTCAATTAATGATCGAGTTGATTACAAGATTTTTCCGTCGACCACATTTTGAATTGAATGTGAATTCCTGATTGCAAAAATTTTCTATCGATACCTATCATAGAAATCATATTATATATTATTACTCTAGAATGCTAATCCAGTAGTAAGAAATTCGGCGAAAAATTGACAGTGGTCGTTAATACGAATGCGCATAATTAGTTTATTTTCTAGTAGAACGTTGCCGAGTTTCTGAATATTCTGTCGATCGAATCCTATGCAGAAGGACCGGTGTGAACTTAGCAGCCACTTCAGATCTAGCGGCCGTTCGACCAGTGGCGTCGGGTACTTTTTTTTTCGTGTACTGTGCATACTGAAATCGTTATTAGGTCTCGGAAATGAATGAATTCTTTCAAAATCGGAGTGTTTATTCATTAGAATATGATAAATACTATTTCAAAGATTTTTTATTCCTAGAATGTTGAAGTGTGAGTTCCAGCCGTAAAATGGATATTCGAAATATAATCGGAAATAGACCTATTTCCGATTATATGAATATGAATAAAGGGTTTGAAATTCAGTGTACGTAATTGAAAAGCACTATTGAACGATATTCCGAAAGCTTTTTCATTTGCAGGACTTGGAAGGGTGAATTTCACCCCCTCTTCTCTGAGTCCACAAAATAATTCGAAAATGTGTCTCAAAAATTAATGAAGGGTTTGAAATTCGGTTTACATATTTATAAGGCACTATTAAACGACATTCCGAGAGATTTTCCATTTGCAGGACTTGGAAGGGTTGATTTCACCCCCTCCTCTGGGAGTCCACAGAATAAATCGAAAATAGGTCTAAAAAATGAATAAAGGATTTGAAATTCGGTGTATGCATTAATGAACCTTCAAGGAACGATATTCCAAGACCTTTTTCATTTGCAGGTATTGGAAGAGTGAATTTCACCCCTTCCTCTAGGAGTCCAAAGTATAAATCGAAAATAGGTCTAAAAAATGAATAAAGGGTTTAAAATTCGGTGTAGGTATGTTGAACCCTCAAGGAACGATATTCCAAGAGCTTTTTCATTTGCAGATTTTGGAAGGGTGAATTTAACCCCTATCTCTCATAATAAAAAAAAACATGGAAAATAGGTCTCAAAAATTAATAAAGGGTTTGAAATTCTGTGTATGCATTTAAAAACCTTCAAGAAACTATATTCCGAGAGCTTTTTTATTTGAAAGACTTGGAAGGGTGACTTTCAACCCCTCATCTCAGAGTCCACAAAATATTTCGAAAATGGGTCTAAAAAATCGATTAAGGGTTTGAAATTCGGTTTGCATATTTATAAGGCACTATATAACGATATTCCGAGAGGTTTTTTTCATTTGCAGCACTTGGAAGGGTGAATTTCACCCCCTATTCTCAGAGTCCACAAAATAAATCGAAAATAGGTCTAAAAAATGAATAAAGGTTTTGAAATTCGGAGGAATATGTATTTATAAACCCTCAAGAAACGATATTCAAAGAGCTCTTTCATTTGCTGGACTTGGAAAGGTGAATTTCACCTCCCCTTCTCAGAGTCCACAAAATATTTTCGATTTATTCTGTGGACTAGGAATATCGTTTTTTGAAGGTTTATAAATACATACACGTAATTTCAAACCCTTTATTCATTTTTGAGACCCATTTTCGATGTTTTTTTATTATGAATAATAGGGGTGAAACCCATAAGCACATGACGTCCAATGGACGTCCATTTTATATCCAAATGAAGTACAAACGTCGACGGACCTTATATGGAAGTCCAACGGATGTACATTTCTGGACATTTACTGTACGTTCATAAATGGACGTTTTATGGATGTCCATTGTTCTTTAAATAAGGGATGTTGGACAAACATCCATATACGTCCCTTATTGGACATCCTGTGGATATACAAATCTGGATCTTAATTGTACTATCAGAAATTGTACGTTAGTGTACGTCCATTCAACGTACATTTTTGGATCAACGTGAATTATCCATGAATCTTTTGGATGTTCGGATCTGGATATAAATATAATTATGAATTTTGGGATGAAGACTTGGTTTTTAAAAAAACACTTTATTTACAATACAGAATATTTGAATATTCTGTGTAAACTATGACTATCGACTAAGGCTCTAGATCTATGTATTTCTTCATGGAAGGCAAGGAAGAAGATGCTTTTATACAAATATCTTATCTATAGGATGTTACTCAGCACTGCAGGTGTTCACTGCTGACTTTGCAGGCTGCAACATAGACATATACAAAGCTTATGGTTAATCTGGATAAGTTACATTGAATTAATATGGGGTGCGATTACATAATTCCTCCCCCCTTTGGATAAAGGTATCACCTCTTTGAGGTGTAGCTTTAAAATTATGAAAAACTTTACAAATTACCCAAATAATTGTTAAAATTATTATAAGAATCAAAATAATCATAAATGTTGATATCGATGAATTCCATTTCCAGCCTTCAATTTCTTCTAGCTGGATATCTGGAATCTCTTCATTCTTGACGTTGAAGTCTTCTTTCTCTTCTTCCTTGGAGTGATTGGTAAAAAATGTAGGTTTTGGTAGAACGATGTATTTTTCCTCGTTTTTAACTTGGATGGGTAAATTTCCTTTTGATTGTTACTAATGATACACTTGGACTGGATTACAGCCATTGGCGGAGTAAAATGATACTTTGTCTGCTGTGGGCATTTTTCTTGAATTTCCAAATTATTAATCGACAAAATATTTCCATCTTCCAATGTTTTTAAATTTGGTGCTGAGGGTGATTCTCTTCTGGGACAGCTTTCTAAATGAGTTTTCAAAACATTTTTCATGCATTCTGGAGGCCTGTCGAGGGAATCTTGATCACAGAGGTAGTCTTCTTCTACTTGATGACATTGTTTTGTGGACCATCTTAGTTCTTCGTCTCGAGTGAGCATATAGGGGTTTGTGAAAGGAAGGGACAAATTCCGTTGAGGTATATAGTAAAACTTGTATAGATTATATTTTTCCTCATAAACCGTTGGAATTGAAATTAGAAATAACAATGTTTTTTCTTTAAAAATTAGTTTGGTATGACATATCTGAAAATAATCTGTTAAATGATGCATTGGAATGATAGTATCGTTTTTGACAATTTCCGCAAATTTTGTGTAGGGAGAATAGATTCATGCAGGATGTGCAATCTTGCAAAGCTCGCTGTCTGAATCTCATCCAAAATATTTTTGATGTCTTTAATTTCAAAAGTCATTAGATGCATTTGTTCAATACGTTCAAGTTGAGGTACAGTACGAAGCAATTTGAAATTTTCAGTTAGTTTCTGAAATTTATTAATGTACTTATTTTTCAAGTCATTTATAATAGTAGCAATTTGTTTTTGATTCCTCATAAGTATCTCTTCGTTTTTCTTTATACTTTCAAAATAACTTTGGTAAAGCTCTTCGTCATCAGAATCTAATGTTCCAAATAATATCTTTGATATTTTGCCTCCAACATTAATCAATCCTCTTTTTTTTCTAATTCTCTGAGTTAAAAGTTCTTCTAATGTTTTTACATTTATTAAATTTGAATGCTGTAAATACTGATAATGTGCTGTCTGAGAAAACCCTAGTTGTTTATTTTTGAAATGATCAATCTCTTTTTGATATTTGATTATTAGATCTTCAATTTGACTCAAATCAATATGATAAATCAATTGTATATGCCTTTTTGTAATATAGGCTTTTCCTAATAAAATTGGAAGAATATTATTTTCTAAGGGAATAATTGTGAGGTTCGTTATTAATTCTACTGCCTCGAGTATTATGAAAATAAATGTGACGTATTTCATCTTGATCTGAAACAAAATATTTAACTACTTTTTTCTTTGTTTTAAAATTTTCTTATGATAAATGTGTTTATTTTTATTATCCTGAATTCTATGTGTATCGATTTCGCGAGCATCCACTTTTTTGTATACGGGATCGAGTTTACGCGTTATTGGATTTTTGATAAAAGTGGGGTTTTCATTTAATTCATAAGTACTTTCTGCTGAACGTTTTTCATTTAATTTATCTAACTTTTCGGTTGCCCTCTTTTGATTTTTCTCCAAGTGTTTCGTTATATCATTTAAATTCTCAATATAATTCTCAACGTAATTTTGAATTTTCTCGTTATGAGTTTGTTCGATTGGTAAAGAATAATTTAGATCTGCTTTTATTATTTGCATGGGTGTTAATTCTAAGCTAGAATGATTTGAATTATTATAACTTAACAAAGCCTGTGCTAATTTACTTTGGAATGTGGAGTTTTTAGTTTCAATAGTTCTCATTTGTTCGATCAGGGTTGAATGGAATCTTTCTATTAAAGCATTTGAATTAGGATTATAATTAGTAATATAATGAATTTCAATTTGATGGACTCTGCAAAAATCTTGTACTACGCTATTTTTAAATTCAAGTCCATTGTCACAGGTTATTTTTATAGGAATGTCATAATGACTGAAAAACATTATTAATTTATCTACAATTTCTGTTCCCGTTTTCTGAAGTAAAGGGTAACACTGACCCAACCTTGAAAATGAGTCTACTATGCTCAAGCAATAATTTTGGCCAAATCTTATAGTATCACAATAAATATGTGTGAAAGGTTTTGATCCTATCGGGTTTGGTTTAAACTGTAATTCAATGGGTGTTCTTTCGTACTTATTCTTTTGACAAATTTCACATGCATTAATATAATTTTGAACATCTTTATTCATATTCGGCCAATAATACTTTTTTCTCAAACTTATTAAATTATCTCTTAAGCCACGATGAATAGTCTTGGTTACATGATATTGTTGAATTCTCAAGAGTTGTTCTTCTTTATCTTCTATATCTTCTAGCAAAATATTTGAGATTGTTTTATGATCGAATTCATTCTGTAAAATGTTTATAAAAGGTTTTTCTAATTCCTGAGACGCGAAATATATTGTGTATGACTTTTTAGGTTGTACGAATTCTTTAATAAACTGAAAAATATCTTTATCAATTGAATTAATGGACACTCTAAATCTGAGTTTATCTCCAAATAATTTAATTTTCGTAACATTAAAATTCGATGCTATTTTGAAAATAATTTGTAACGGATAGGCATTTACGCTTCTTTCAGAGTAAGGAATTTCTAAAATGGGGTTTTCAATACCACTATGAACTGTGACATCGCTGTGAATAATAACATTTCCTGTTTGTAATTCACTTAAATCTTCAGTTTCTAAAACTGGTAATTCCTCGTTAGGGTTAGTTAAAAGATCAACGCATTCGTCTAGTTCATCATCTGATAATCAAAGAAATTTCGTCATCTTCGATTCCATTAAACTCTTCAATATACTCATTTTTTGATCTTGATAAATAATAAATAACTACATTGATTTTTGATTCATTGAAAATATATTTGATCATATTGAAAATGCATGACCATTCCAATCTATCTAAACCACTTGCTAATCGCGGTAATGCTAAATATTTATCGTTATTAAATTCACATAATTCTTTGAGCTTGATTAAACATTCAAAAACATTTTCATAATTAGGTTTATTAAAATAAAATTCTTTTGTTATTGAATAATAAATATTCTTATTGTGTTTTCTAATAAACGCGACTTCACCAATACCCTTATTTTGTAACTTTAATTCACCTACATTTCCGTATTTATTTTTAAAAATTGACGCGATTCCTTTACTCATTTCTAGATCTCTAGATACACAGTGTGCAAATGAATACTTTTTTGGAGCTTCAAATAAATTACCTTCTTTTTCTTTAACATTATTTGGTTCTGGAATATCATTATTTTCATTTAGTTTCAAAAAGTTTTCATACGTTTTCTCATTTTCAGATTTCCATATAATTCTACTTAATGCATCGGCATTATTCATCGATCCTTTTCTATACTTGATTTCGTAATCGTATTCTTCTAACTTGATTCTCCAGCGCATTAATCTTGAATTCGGTTCTTTTAACGAAAATAGCCAAATTAATGGTTTATGATCTGTATAGATCGTGAATTTCCTTCCGTAGAGGTATGGTCGAAAATGTTTACATGACCAAACAATTGATAATAATTCTTTTTCTATTGTGCTATATCGAGTTTCAGCGGGATATAGAGTACGACTTGCGTAGGCGATCGGAAGATCATCAGGTGGTTCTCCTTGGGATAAAACTGAACCTATCGCAAAACCTGACGCATCAGTTGTCAAAACAAAGGAAGCATTAAAATCGGGATATCGGAGTATTGGGTGATTCAATAAATTATTTTTGCATAATTCAAAGGATTCAATGTAATCAGAGTTGTCAATATTAATTTTTGCATTCTTCTTCAAACACATTGTCAATGATTTGGTAATTTTTGCAAAATTGGGAATGAATTTTCTGTAGTATCCTATAAGACCAAGGAAAGATTTAATTTCCTTCTGTGTTTTAGGAATAGGATAATTTTGAATAGCTTCTAATTTATTTGGATTTGGTTTGATTCCTTCAGGAGTTATTACATGACCAAGAAATTCAATTTCTGTTTTAAAGAAATTACATTCATCTAACTGAATTTTCAGATTTTCTGATGCAAGTGTTTCTAAAATATTATGTATATCAGCTAAATGCTGTTCAATAGTTTCTGAAAATATTATTATATCATCCATATAAATATAGCATATTTTTCCAATAAAATTTTTCAAAACTTCGTTCATTAATCTCTGAAAAGTTGCTGGCGCATTCTTAAGTCCGAAAGGCATTCTTAAAAACTCATAATGTCCGTTTTCGACGGTAAAAGCAGTTTTTTCAATCGAATTTTCATCCAACCCTATTTGATGAAATCCGGATGCTAAATCTAAGGTTGAGAAATATTTTTTGTTACCGAGTTTGTCTAAGATAGAGTCAATTTGAGGTAATGGATACTTATCGTCAATAGTTTTTTCATTTAACTTTCTATAATCTATGGCCATACGCCATTTAGTTTTCCCGGATAATTTCTAATAAATCTTCAATTTGGTTTTTCACCTCTTCACGATGAATCTCTGGATAACGATAAATTTTACAGTGAACTGGATTTTCATCAATCGTTCTAATTCTGTGTTTTATTTTACTTGAAAAATTCAATGGTTGACCTGGCAATTGAAGGACTTTATCATTGGTTTGAAAGATTTTGATCAGTTGACTTTTTATTTTGGGTTCTAAATGACTCAAATCTATAGGAATTCTTGTAGGATTTTGACAAACTTGTTGATATTTGAAAGGGATTTGACAAAAATCATTTTCTAAAACCATATTTTTGAAATCAATTCTCAAATCGTATTTATTGAGAAAATCTGCTCCTATTAAACCATCATAATTTTTATGAAATTTACAAAGAACAAAGGGATGACAATCATTCATTTTTAATTCGGAAAATAAAGGCAATAAAACTTTTTCGTTTGACGTTTGAGATCTGAAACATGCAGTAAGGGTAGTATCTTTTCTAAAAATATTTCCTTTAAAATTATTATAAGCGAATTTTGGATCAATTAGACAAACTGAACATCCACTATCAATCAATAATTTAAACTTAGGATATTCAAATTCTACATAGGGTAATTGATTATGATATTCTAACGTTTGGTTTAAGTCAATGCGAGTTTTTCGGCTGAGTGACGAAAATTTTGATTGGGTTGCATCTTTGACGTAGAAGGTTTTGATTGACTGTAAAAATTCTCTTTTCGCTTTTCTTCTTCAGCGTGAGTCAATTCTTCGAACGTAAAATTAGGAATATTTTCATTACTATGATTATTCACATTTGGATAATTTTCATTGCGATTATTATAGAAGTTTCTTTGTGGATTAACATTATATTGCGTGGAATAATTTGCTCGTTTCTGCGGGTAGTTTCTAGTCTGTATAGACATTTTTTCAGGCGGACTCTTATTTCTATAATTAGGGTTAGGCTTGAAAACATTAACATTTTGATTTCGTTGTGGATTTGGTCTTTCGAAAGTTTCACGATATGAAGGATAATGAGTTTTCACTAGCCGCTGTTGAATCTGAATCGGCTGAGACGGAAAATTATGCTGATTATTATAAAATCTATTAACATTATTTCTCGGCTGATGATTGAACGAATAATTATGTCGGTACGTTGACTGATAAAATTAAATGCTTTATTCGAAGGTTGCATATTCTTGGTGCGACGGCTCTTATCTAATAATTCATATTGTGCCATATTGCACAAATAATCCTTCACGGCATTGACCGTTTCGTCGAAAGAAAGTGCATTATTGGTAATCAAATAGTGTTGGAAATTAGGTTGGTTTAGGATAAATTCTTCTTCAATGAAACACACTCTGTGAAATAATCTGTATATTGATTCAATCGATTTAACGGAGGTCGATCTATACTCTCAATGAATATCAAACAAGAACTAACTAAAACGGAGAGAAATATCTTATTCCTAAAAGATGCTTATATACAGTATATAGGTTCCAATAGCAAATAACATAATATGCTCTCACAGTCGAAAACTGCTGGGGTATGTTATTCAACACTTTGACCGCCAGCACTAATATTGTTGACTAATAAACCAATCGCATTTGACATATTTATATTTGTCGAGAATTCTGAATGAGTAAGGGATTTGGTTTTGCTTTACTCTGATGAATTTATCTCAACAAATAGGTTCTCAATTCTACGGGGGCATTCGAATTTAGCACGGTTTTACAAATTTTATGAATATTAGATTTATAAATTTGTTTCTCTGGATCAGGCATTAAATCGGCTGTAATTTATTCTGATTTTCATCGCATTAATTTTATCAATGAAAGCTAATAAATCTTCATGAGGTTTTTTAGTCAAAAATTGTAAGTTATGAATCAAAACGTCTAAATTAATATTATCACCAAATTTGCTATATAAAAAGTTCTTTAATAATCCTTAATTATCAGGAATATCAGATGTGGAAACCTCAGCTAGGGCTCTATCAGTCAGTTTTGATTTAATGACAGCATAACAATAATTCTTTACTATTTGATTTTCATCCGCAAACATTAATAGATATTGTTC
Source organism: Coccinella septempunctata (assembly GCF_907165205.1). Classification (NCBI taxonomy): domain Eukaryota; kingdom Metazoa; phylum Arthropoda; class Insecta; order Coleoptera; family Coccinellidae; genus Coccinella; species Coccinella septempunctata. Next base: position 15,433,218 of record NC_058189.1, on the reverse strand, counting down.
GGAACTCTTAATAAAAGAATGAAGTTCATTTTCAATACCAGAAAATTTAGGCAAAAGCACACCAAATTTTTCAGCTAGTGACAAATCTATTCTCTCTTGTGCCATCTTATTTATTTTCTTTTTACGACCCGAAAAATGTTTTATCGACGTAATTGTGAAGTATAAAAAATATTAAATATTATAAAGTAATTACAGTATCAAGATAAATTATCAATATTAAAATAGTAATCGGTTTTTTCTTAATAAAGAAACCTAGGAAAAACTTCTGAAAATCGGTTTTTTAAAGAAACCTAGAAAAAACTATACAATTTTTTACCAGATTAGGGAAACTGGGGAGAAATAGGAAATGCTCACCGATAGTCTTGAAGTCGTTGAGGACGCTACTCCGTCAATCGGACTCTCCGGTCTTCTTCCACTGGTTCTTCAGGTGTGCTTGATGGTTGAAACCATCAGCCAGATACCTGTATCTGATCTGGAGCTGGTACACTGGACTGGCACTATTCACTCTTCTTCAGACCTGGCACAATCCCATCCTCGTCGCCAATTATGAATTTTGGGATGAAGACTTGGTTTTTAAAAAACACTTTATTACAATAGAGAATATTTGAATATTCTGTGTAAACTATGACTATCGACTAAGGCTCTAGATCTATTTCTTCATTGAAGGCAAGGAAGAAGATGCTTTTATACAAATATCTTATCTATAGGATGTGACTCAGCACTGCAGGTGTTCACTGCTGACTTTGCAGGCTGCAACATAGTCATATACAAAGCTTATGGTTAATCTGGATAAGTTACATTGAATTAATATGGGGTGCGATTACATAATTATATATACTGTTATGGTATGAGTTTTCCCAAAATAATATTGATTCGTTTAGTTTGTTCAATGAGTATTAGCACCTAGAAGAAATTTTTGTTGATTCATAAGAAATTCATTCATCATAGATGCTGTGTTAGGATGGCATGGAAACATAAAAAAATTTAAATAGAAAGTTGTCAGTCGGGAATTTTAGAAAAGTCAGTTGAGAATTAAATATTTTCGATAAGTTGCGATTCCGTTGATTTGAATAACAAGTTTGAATGAATCGTTTTCTGTTTCATAAGTTACGATTTCGTTGATTGTTATAACAAATTAATTTATAAAATAATATCTTCCGTTTATTGTACCTTTATTTATTTTGTACATAAACTTGTTATTCAAATCAACGGTATCGCAACTTATCGAAAATATTTAATTCTCAACTGACTTTTCTAAAATTCCCGACTGACAACTTTCTATATTTCTTTATGTTTCTATGCCATCCTAACACAGCATCTATGATGAATGAATTTCTTATGAATTAACAAAAATTTCTTCTAGGTTCTAATACTCATTGAACAAACTAAACTAAACAATATTCTTTTGGGAAAACTCGAACCATAACAGTACTTCCAGAAATTGTACTTTTCTGTACGACAACTGGATGTGTCATTTTCGTGTATCCATAATTATTCATTTCTCAACATTCGAAGGATGTACATTCATGGACATAATAATACTAATAATAATAATGTCTTTATTTTCCCAATTTAAACCTCAAGGGGAAGTTCACCTAGTAGGTGCTCTACCACTTAAACCTTGTTATGTGACACAATTTGGAATAAGCACTAAAGAGAGAGAAAAAAATAGTTGATCAACAATACAATTTCAAGGAGCAGAATTTACAAAAAATAAACATAAAAAGGTGTATCTGAAACAACGGAAGAAAAAAAAAACTGACTGTCGAAAACAATCAGATATATTATGCATACAGAGCCTGAAGGAGATGAGCCCTGATTTCCCTCTTGAATCTTACGAGCGTTAACGTTTTGAACTCATTTGGCACTGCGTTATAAAATTTTACCACATTGTACCTGAAACTCCTCTGGAAGATGGCCGTTCTGTGCTGGGGACAAGAGAGCAGATTCCTCTGTCCTACATCCAAATTATGAATATCAGTTCTATACCTCAGTTTGTTGTAAAGATATGGCGGACATTTCTCAATTATAATTTTATGATAAGTACACAAGGCATAATACTCAAAACATTTTTTTATTGGCAACCAGTACAGCGCCTTTAGCATATGCGAGACATGCTCATATTTCCTAATCCCATATATGAACCTGATGCAGCTATATTGAACACGCTGTATTCGACCTAATGTTTCTTGGTCAAGACAAAAGCTGTAGACAGTAGAACTATAATTAAATTTTGACATGACCAAACTCTCACACAAGACCCTCTTTGTAGTAGTAGGCAAATAAGATCTATGCTGGTAGAGCATCCTCAGGGCCCCATACGCTCTCCGGATCAAACACATAGCATGCTCACGAAATCTCAACGAGCTGTCCACAATCAGGCCCAAGTCTCTTACGTTCTCCTGGAAATTAATGGTATCACAGCGGATCACAGGCCTGAAATTATTCTCAACAAAGTTTTTGTTATTTTTCGACCCAAAAATTATAGCGAATGATTTCCTTGCATTCAATATCAAAGAATGTTTTTCCGCTATAAGTGTCAACCGATCTAGATCTTCATTTATTCTAACAGCTGCGGTATCAAAATTATTTATGAGGAAATCAAAAAGAATCTGAAAATCGTCAGCATACATATGAACTTTTCCATGAAGGATACTCTTGGAGAATTGGCTGGTGTACACTATGAAGAGAAGAGGCCCAAGCACCGAGCCCTGGGGAACTCCGCTCTGAACAGATTTAGCGCATGGAGCCTGTCACCCAACTTCACAAACTGCGAACGTCCAGCAAGATAGGAGCTCAGAAGATTAAGAGCTACACCTGACACTCCACAAGATTTCAAGATAGCCAAAAGGATATCATGCCGCACAGTATCGAAGGCTCTAGTGAAGTCCAGCAAAAATAAAACAGAACATCTACATCTGGATTCATCAATGGACTGAAAAATGTCATCAGTCACATCGAGAAGTGCACTGTTTGCACTATAACCCGGACGAAAACCAGACTGAGTCGCAGGCAGAATCCCATTCTGCTCGAGATATTCGGATAGTTGGACTGCCATTATCTTCTCTAAAATTTTAGATAATCCAGGTAGAATACTGATCGGTCTTAGATCAGAAAGCTCCTTTGGAATACCTTTTTTCGGGATAGGTGTGACACGGGCACATTTCCAAGAAGAGGGGAACTTAGAACTGAGTATAATGCTGTTATAAATGTTGACAAGAAATAGAAGTATATGAGGACTGCAAATTTTAACGAACGATATCGAGATAGTATCAGAACCTGGCGAACTATTCTTAATTTTTTTCAGCACTTTGATTATGTCATTTTCATCTACTAGGAGGAAACTGAAAAGTTCAGAACTTATTGGAATATCTATACTTCATTCACTTTTATTTTAGCAGTCGGTTGGCCATGGAAATTTGACACATTTCACACTGTATAGTACGAAAATGTGGAGTTATGAAGCTTGTCAAAACATTTTTGGGTATTAAATCAACGCTATGTTGCCCGTTCTACGTAAAAGTTTCTGTTATTACGTATTTTATCACTATCACAATGTCGAATCTCTTCTGAAAATATGTGACGAACATAATTGAAGTTTATACGAACTGATTGAAGGCATACCAAATCCAGTTATGCGCATGGAAAATACAAGAGATCAGTATAATATCATAATATGCACTAGCTTGAGGAGAGTTAATGTTCCTTATCTTCTATCTACATAATTTGTAGATTTCAAAAATATTAACCCGAAGATGAAATGCATATATTGCAGTGGTTGGGAATGGGTATCTCCCGAAGGAATTAACAGATAATTACAAGAATGTTAAATTCTTCAACAAAAATCATCTTGCATCAATATAAGTGAAAGGAATTGAAGGAAGTTTCAAGTTAAGATGCAACTTCACCGTTGAACAAAAATTTCACATGAATAAACAAGTAACAGGGCAACTTGCGCGTATTTATGGCTATTCATCTTAATACATTGATGTAATAATAATAATTAGGTATTTATTAGTACCTTAAGGCATTTACATTGTATAGGATAAGTCAAATGAAAAATAGAAAAATCCATTTCAGGGAACTTATTCTCCGATGACATTTATCGAAAATCCTGTGGTAAACTTTTCGCATTAATTCACTCAAACATAAAATTCTCGAATGCCACCACTTTTTTGGGTCTCCCAATAGAAGGAAATTCTTTGTCATCCTCTTCATTCACAATCTTTTTGATTGTTGAAACATTCAGATGAAATATAAGTCGTTTAGATTTAGATGAAACATTATATAAATTCTCTTACATTGAATATGTTCGCTACCGTCTGACGTATTGTGGATTTTAGAATATCAGCGTATAACTATTTGAATGAGCGGACCTGAATTCTAAATAGCACTTCCTGAAACCCTGTCTCTTTTTCAATCACTTTCGGCATTTCCGTAGTAAAAATTGATATTAGTTGTGGCAACGGCGTTATGACATTAACGACATTTCATGAGTGCCAACCTAACTTACCTAACTTCGTTCTAGTTACAACAACTTGAGAAAATTATTTCATGGCCAAGTGGCCAACCGACTAAAATAAATTTGAATGATGTATAGAAAAAAATCATTGATTTCATCTCATTTACTTTACTTTCAAAAATGGACATTTTATGGATGTCCATTGTACTTTTAATAAGGGATGTTGGAAATAACAGGAATGTGTATGCAAAGATATACCCTTGTATTGCTGGCATGTCGGTCTCGGATCTCATTGAGAGTAGGTACTTAGGTACTGAGTGTGACAAACCCAGATGTTCCGCCCTCTCATAATTATTCCTTTTTTTACTCTGGAACTTTCGTCCCAAAGACCGAAACATTCATTTTTCGAGTTGCATTTGAGTGACCCACAGCGAAATATAGAATCAGAACAGAATATCTAACGGCCGTTTTCAATAATCCTATCTATACATTGTTTCAGTTACTGAAGATAGAAAATGCATGTGATTTCGTTTCTATGATCTATCTGTAGATATATTTTGGAATGGTTACCAATGGTTACTAATCGTCAGTAAGTGAAACGATGGATAGATAGGTTTATTGAAAACGGCCGTAAGAGAAACTCATTAATCAGTGGATTTTGAAGTGGACTCGACATATTTTGTAAATTTGTGAATATTTTGGCTTTAGCTTGTTGAACTACTTTTGAAGTATAGTGTCTAGTTCTAGTTCCAGTGTGTGGTGCATATATTTGATAGTAACGAGGTGAGTCGAAGTTTTTATTCTTGAGGGAAGTGGCAAATTTACGTGTAGATAGAAAAATATCATCTAAAAATTCACCCTTCCATGTCCTGCAAATGAAAAAGCTCTTGGAATATCGTTCCTTGAGGGTTTATGAATACATACATCGAATTTCAAAACTTTCTGAGGGGAGGGGGAGAAATTCACCCTGCCAAGTCCTGCAAATGAAAAAGCTCTCGGAAAATCGTTCAATAGTGCTTTTTAATTACGTACACTGAATTTCAAACCCTTTATTTTATTCATTTTTTAGACCTATTTTCGATTATATTTCGAATATCCATTTTACGGCGGGAACTCACACTTCAACGTTCTAGAAATAAGAAATTTTTGAAATAGTATTCATCATCTTCTAATGAATAAACACTGCGAGTTTGAAAGAATTCATTCATTTCCGAGACCTAATAACGATTTCAGTATGCAGAGTACGCGAAAAAAAAAGTATCCGACTCCACTGGTCAAACGGCCGCTAGATCTGAAGTGGCTGCTAAGTTCACACCGGTCTGAAGTAGCTAGAACCTTTTTACAAAAAAAAAACATAATACCACCATCAATTCAAAATTCATGTCTCTTACATATGAAAATAGTGGACGCTTAAAATTTTACGAAGAATTTTTTTAACCGCCTCAGATTGCTTGGATTCTTGTCATCTTACTCAATGAATGAAATGCTTTTGGCACGTTGGGTGAAATTTACAAGAAACCTTTTCTAAAAAGTGCCTTTCTACTTTCCGTTCAAAATTACGATGTATAGGTTCATCATTGTTTACATTTTGGGAAGATGAAGTAATTCAAGGAAGGACATACGTTCAGCCACCGAACATAGACCTTCAAAATTTCACCGGCATGAACCTAGCAGACCGTTTCTGGCAGACCGTTTGACGGAAACACCCGAACGCCGTGTCCAGTGGCGTGCGAAGCGTAGGTCAAATTTATGCTGGAATAAGGCCGATTCACATAGCTAATGAAAAAGAGGATCCTAGATTTGATGGAATGTGACTGATTATTGGGGATTCCACGTAATTCCGTTATGGTCGACGGGGTTAATATCCACCCTTACATATTCAAAATTCGATATCTCGGAAACCGTTAATCGGCGCATAAAGGAGATTTGGCACATACAATCTTTACAGGAATGCGATTATTCTCTAAAAATCTCATCCACTTCCCTTGGGATCTAGGGGGTGAATTTCCACCCTTAAATGTTCAAAATTCGATATCTCGGAAACCGTTCATCGGCGCATAAAGAGATTTGGCACATACAATCCTTAAACGAATACGATTATTCTCTGAAAATTTCATCCACTTCCCTTGGGATTTAGGGGGTGAATTTCCACCCTTAAATGTTCAAAATTCGATATCTCGGAAACCGTTAATCGGCGCATAAAGAGATTCGACATATACAATCCTTACACGAATGCGATTATTCTCTGAAAATTTCATCCACTTCCCTTGGGATCTAGGGGGTGAATTTCCACCCTTAAATGTTCAAAATTCGATATCTCGGAAACCGTTAATCGGCGCATAAAGAGATTCGACATATACAATCCTTACACGAATGCGATTATTCTCTGAAAATTTCATCCACTTCTCTTGGGATCTAGGGGGTGAACTTCCACCCTTAAATGTTCAAAATTCGATATCTCGAAAACCGTTAATCGGCGCATAAAGAGATTCGACATATACAATCCTTAAACGAATACGATTATTCTCTGAAAATTTCATCCACTTCCCTTGGGATTTAGGGGGTGAATTTCCACCCTTAAATGTTCAAAATTCGATATCTCGGAAACCGTTAATCGGCGCATAAAGAGATTCGACATATACAATCCTTACACGAATGCGATTATTCTCTGAAAATTTCATCCACTTCCCTTGGGATCTAGGAGGTGAATTTCCACCCTTAAATGTTCAAAATTCGATATCTCGGAAACCGTTAATCGGCGCATAAAGAGATTCGACATATACAATCCTTACACGAATGCGATTATTCTCTGAAAATTTCATCCACTTCCCTTGGGATCTAGGGGGTGAACTTCCACCCTTAAATGTTCAAAATTCGATATCTCGAAAACCGTTAATCGGCGCATAAAGAGATTCGACATATACAATCCTTACACGAATGCGATTATTCTCTGAAAATTTCATCCACTTCCCTTGGGATCTAGGAGGTGAATTTCCACCCTTAAATGTTCAAAATTCGATATCTCGGAAACCGTTAATCGGCGCATAAAGAGATTCGACATATACAATCCTTACACGAATGCGATTATTCTCTGAAAATTTCATCCACTTCCCTTGGGATCTAGGGGGTGAACTTCCACCCTTAAATGTTCAAAATTCGATATCTCGGAAACCGTTCATCGGCGCATAAAGAGATTTGGCACATACAATCCTTAAACGAATACGATTATTCTCTGAAAATTTCATCCACTTCCCTTGGGATTTAGGGGGTGAATTTCCACCCTTAAATGTTCAAAATTCGATATCTCGGAAACCGTTAATCGGCGCATAAAGAGATTCGACATATACAATCCTTACACGAATGCGATTATTCTCTGAAAATTTCATCCACTTCCCTTGGGATCTAGGGGGTGAACTTCCACCCTTAAATGTTCAAAATTCGATATCTCGGAAACCGTTCATCGGCGCATAAAGAGATTTGGCACATACAATCCTTAAACGAATACGATTATTCTCTGAAAATTTCATCCACTTCCCTTGGGATTTAGGGGGTGAATTTCCACCCTTAAATGTTCAAAATTCGATATCTCGGAAACCGTTAATCGGCGCATAAAGAGATTCGACATATACAATCCTTACACGAATGCGATTATTCTCTGAAAATTTCATCCACTTCCCTTGGGATCTAGGGGGTGAATTTCCACCCTTAAATGTTCAAAATTCGATATCTCGGAAACCGTTAATCGGCGCATAAAGAGATTCGACATATACAATCCTTACACGAATGCGATTATTCTCTGAAAATTTCATCCACTTCTCTTGGGATCTAGGGGGTGAACTTCCACCCTTAAATGTTCAAAATTCGATATCTCGAAAACCGTTAATCGGCGCATAAAGAGATTCGACATATACAATCCTTACACGAATGCGATTATTCTCTGAAAATTTCATCCACTTCCCTTGGGATCTAGGAGGTGAATTTCCACCCTTAAATGTTCAAAATTCGATATCTCGGAAACCGTTAATCGGCGCATAAAGAGATTCGACATATACAATCCTTACACGAATGCGATTATTCTCTGAAAATTTCATCCACTTCCCTTGGGATCTAGGAGGTGAATTTCCACCCTTAAATGTTCAAAATTCGATATCTCGGAAACCGTCAATCGGCGCATAAAGAGATTCGACATATACAATCCTTACACGAATGCGATTATTCTCTGAAAATTTCATCCACTTCCCTTGGGATCTAGGGGGTGAATTTCCACCCTTAAATGTTCAAAATTCGATATCTCGGAAACCGTTAATCGGCGCATAAAGAGATTCGACATATACAATCCTTACACGAATGCGATTATTCTCTGAAAATTTCATCCACTTCCCTTGGGATCTAGGGGGTGAACTTCCACCCTTAAATGTTCAAAATTCGATATCTCGAAAACCGTTAATCGGCGCATAAAGAGATTCGACATATACAATCCTTACACGAATGCGATTATTCTCTGAAAATTTCATCCACTTCCCTTGGGATCTAGGGGGTGAATTTCCACCCTTAAATGTTCAAAATTCGATATCTCGGAAACCGTCAATCGGCGCATAAAGAGATTCGACATATACAATCCTTACACGAATGCGATTATTCTCTGAAAATTTCATCCACTTCCCTTGGGATCTAGGAGGTGAATTTCCACCCTTAAATGTTCAAAATTCGATATCTCGGAAACCGTTAATCGGCGCATAAAGAGATTCGACATATACAATCCTTACACGAATGCGATTATTCTCTGAAAATTTCATCCACTTCCCTTGGGATCTAGGGGGTGAACTTCCACCCTTAAATGTTCAAAATTCGATATCTCGAAAACCGTTAATCGGCGCATAAAGAGATTCGACATATACAATCCTTACACGAATGCGATTATTCTCTGAAAATTTCATCCACTTCCCTTGGGATCTAGGGGGTGAATTTCCACCCTTAAATGTTCAAAATTCGATATCTCGGAAACCGTTAATCGGCGCATAAAGAGATTCGACATATACAATCCTTACACGAATGCGATTATTCTCTGAAAATTTCATCCACTTCCCTTGGGATCTAGGGGGTGAACTTCCACCCTTAAATGTTCAAAATTCGATATCTCGAAAACCGTTAATCGGCGCATAAAGAGATTCGACATATACAATCCTTACACGAATGCGATTATTCTCTGAAAATTTCATCCACTTCCCTTGGGATCTAGGAGGTGAATTTCCACCCTTAAATGTTCAAAATTCGATATCTCGGAAACCGTCAATCGGCGCATAAAGAGATTCGACATATACAATCCTTACACGAATGCGATTATTCTCTGAAAATTTCATCCACTTCCCTTGGGATCTAGGAGGTGAATTTCCACCCTTAAATGTTCAAAATTCGATATCTCGGAAACCGTTAATCGGCGCATAAAGAGATTCGACATATACAATCCTTACACGAATGCGATTATTCTCTGAAAATTTCATCCACTTCCCTTGGGATCTAGGGGGTGAACTTCCACCCTTAAATGTTCAAAATTCGATATCTCGAAAACCGTTAATCGGCGCATAAAGAGATTCGACATATACAATCCTTACACGAATGCGATTATTCTCTGAAAATTTCATCCACTTCCCTTGGGATCTAGGAGGTGAATTTCCACCCTTAAATGTTCAAAATTCGATATCTCGGAAACCGTCAATCGGCGCATAAAGAGATTCGACATATACAATCCTTACACGAATGCGATTATTCTCTGAAAATTTCATCCACTTCCCTTGGGATCTAGGAGGTGAATTTCCACCCTTAAATGTTCAAAATTCGATATCTCGGAAACCGTTAATCGGCGCATAAAGAGATTCGACATATACAATCCTTACACGAATGCGATTATTCTCTGAAAATTTCATCCACTTCCCTTGGGATCTAGGGGGTGAACTTCCACCCTTAAATGTTCAAAATTCGATATCTCGAAAACCGTTAATCGGCGCATAAAGAGATTCGACATATACAATCCTTACACGAATGCGATTATTCTCTGAAAATTTCATCCACTTCCCTTGGGATCTAGGAGGTGAATTTCCACCCTTAAATGTTCAAAATTCGATATCTCGGAAACCGTTAATCGGCGCATAAAGAGATTCGACATATACAATCCTTACACGAATGCGATTATTCTCTGAAAATTTCATCCACTTCCCTTGGGATCTAGGAGGTGAATTTCCACCCTTAAATGTTCAAAATTCGATATCTCGGAAACCGTTAATCGGCGCATAAAGAGATTCGACATATACAATCCTTACACGAATGCGATTATTCTCTGAAAATTTCATCCACTTCCCTTGGGATCTAGGAGGTGAATTTCCACCCTTAAATATTCAAAATTCGATATCTCGGAAACCGTTAATCGGCGCATAAAGAGATTCGACATATACAATCCTTACACGAATGCGATTATTCTCTGAAAATTTCATCCACTTCCCTTGGGATCTAGGAGGTGAATTTCCACCCTTAAATGTTCAAAATTCGATATCTCGGAAACCGTTAATCGGCGCATAAAGAGATTCGACATATACAATCCTTACACGAATGCGATTATTCTCTGAAAATTTCATCCACTTCCCTTGGGATCTAGGAGGTGAATTTCCACCCTTAAATATTCAAAATTCGATATCTCGGAAACCGTTAATCGGCGCATAAAGAGATTCGACATATACAATCCTTACACGAATGCGATTATTCTCTGAAAATTTCATCCACTTTCCTTGGGATCTAGGGGGTAAATTTCCACCCTTAATTGTTAAAAATTCGATATCTCGGAAACCGTTAATCGGCAAATTTTAAAAATTTTGAGATATCTCAAATCTCAAGTAAAAACCAAGATAGTCGAAACAGTTTTTCTGCACATTCGTTTTGTACCTCGAGACTAAATTTGCCTAGAAACCGTTTAAGGGATTAACGAATGAATAACACAACGGTCAGCAACCCTTAGAGTAATAATTCTCGGAATGCTCTCAATATGCATCGATTTTGGGAATCCCTGCACCCTGGTGAACTAATGAGGTGTCGGGAGGTTTAAATAACAAAAGCGGTACCTTTTACAACACCTCTAGAATTGTTGTACAACAATTGACAGATATGCCGAAATACGGAAATACTGTTTCAAGCTATAAACTGTTATTATTATACTATTTTGGATTTCCCAAACCTACCATTCTCAGGTTTTTCTATATACATTTCAGTTTATTACATATAATATATATATTTTATTATATATATAAACAAAAATTATTCAACGAAGAGTAACTAATAAACCGACAAAGGATCGGTACTGTTTATTGGAGTGGAGTGATTAAACAAAAGGTCCAAAATAGTGAGAAAGGGAAGGTGACCAATATTCCTTTTGAAATATTCTATATATAAGGAAATGTAGCAGAGATCTTTCAGTTTAAGTTCTCTTGAACATACGTTCATAATCGTTCGTTGGATAGACAACCCTGAATATCCAAAAAGCATAAAATAGTGCCAACATAGACATTCAATCCAAGTGAAAATAATTTGTGAAAGTGCGAATTACGTGTGCTTCGTCCATCGACAAGGTATTCATAGAAATCACTTACATCGATTTTTTTTTTCATATTTTTCTTTTTTTTTCTCATTTTTAGAATCCGACATGGATCTAATAACAATGAGTAAAATAGTGGATTTTCTCAAGCTTAATTTCCCAAATCTTACCTACGACGCAATACCTACTTTATTGAACGATAGTTTACTGAGAGACATCGAATTAATATTGGTCAGTACACATAAAAAAAATTTTTGCTAGTAAATTGAGAAGAATTCTAATTGCAAATGAAACATTTAAAAACCTGTTCGACGGACATGAGCATAAAGAAAAAAAAATCGATTTTTCTCTAGTAGACATAGCTAATGTCCTGAATGATATTGGTTGTATAAAGAACATAAACAGTTCTTTGAATTATAGGAAGAAAGATTCCATTTATGCAAATCTCTGTAAATATTTCGGCAAAAAAAATTCTGAGAACAACAGATATCATTTTTACAAACTCTGGCACAGTGAAATTAATGCATTTCGTGAAATGAATCAAACGAAAAATGTTGTTAACGTAGACTCCTTAGAAGAATCTTCTCATAATTCACCTCCAGATTTTAGAAGCGAAAATGAACCTTTGAATTTGTCTGATACACCAGAAGCTGGAAGTATTAATATTGTTCATGAGGAATTGATAGAAAATAAATATACAACACCTCCATCAATTCTACCCACCAGTGACGGCTCGTGCCCATAAGGTGTGGGTCGGCCAGACCCAGGATATACAGGGGAATATCCTGAAATAAAATTAATATCTATTTTTTCAACCAATAACTGAAAATGAAAACGCGGAATACCACCATAATCTCTGTTTTTCTAAAATTAAATATTGATATATTTTTTGTCGATTAAGTTTCTAAAGATAAGTTGGATAGGGTTGCGGCTAAGGGGTGGAAAAAATATAATTTTATTTTCCAAAAATAAATGCAATCAGAAATCAATTGACATGTTTTTCAGCATCTTGATGTTATGTTATTGGTTGAGAAACTACTCATTGATAGAAGAAGGCAATTGAAAAGCAATTGGTGGGTTTCAGCGTCTTCATTTTGAGTGGTTGATTAATATTGAAGAAATATTAATTTTATTCCAGACTTATGCCCCATCCTGTAGATATAGTCTGATTTTTTTCATACAACAGTGTATAAAAGTTTCGTTTTCAATGCGATATAAAGGCTTGTTTTTGGAGAAAGAATGTACTACACTTCTTAGTTTTTGCCCAGCTTTTGAATAATAGTTTTATTCTTCTTCGGGGTCTCTCTGTAAATACCGATAACAAATTTATTACGACACAAAACATCAACGTCAATACGAATCAAAATTTTAAGTTCACTGAAACACATCTACAATTTTGATTTTAAGTGAAAATGTACTAATTTTTCCTTTCTTTATTTCACCATTCTTCCTTCTACCGTCACATGACCTTGTGACAGGATGCCAAGTTTGTTTCGATTTGCTACTACTCCAATTATTCAACAATTAAAGAAATTTAGAATCCACTAAGATTATCAAAATTTACGAAATGAATCGAAGAAAACTGATAAACACGTGCACCCCTTTCTCTTATATCTCTTCTATTATAGGGGATAATATGTCTATTTTCATAGCACTATACATTTTTCTGTTAGAATTTTCGTACTTCCATATTGAAAAATAATACAGTTCTTCTGATATTCTTTTTAAGATTACAAAACACTCTATATTCTTTTTTCATCTCGATGACCCAAAAAGTATTATTATTATTACAAAAGAAAAAAGAGTTTAGGCAGTATCTGAGAAAAAGAACCTTTACTTCATATAAACATTATATGAATAATTCAGAAAATAGTTTTGTGTCCCCTTAAATCAATAGTACAATTATTCTTCGATATCAAGATTGGCGCCCCAAGTCGTATATGTGTGAGCCGCTTTAGGTTATAATAAAATGACGCACTGACGACGAATCTATTGCAGAGAATGACTCGCATAAGTCGCATACCTCTCCATAGATGGCTACGCGGTATCAAACAGATTTTTTCGTGTAACTCAAAAACTACAAGGGTGCTGTCAAAGATTTATACGGCACTAATTTGCACTAATGAAGCACTAAATATTTGACATAATTTCAGAATTAGTGCTTCCAACTTTTCGCTAACTTCACACTAGTTCGAAAAGCATCAGGCAATTACTGTAAAACCAAAAATATATCGCATCCGTTTTAAAAGCACTAATATGCACTAATCAAGCACTAATTATTGCAACAAAAATTTTCACGAAATTCCAATATGTTGGTGCTGGGCGTGAAGTCAGCACCAAAGGAAATAATCTGTGATATTTTGAAAACCGTTCATTTTTTTCCATTGGTTCCAAAAGCACTAATAGGCACTAATTAAGCACTAAATATTAGTATAATAATTTCATGGTAATTTGAAAATGTTGGTGCTGAGCGTGAAGTCAGCACCAAGAACTTGAATTATCAATTTCTCAAAAACTACAATGGTGCTGACAAAGATTTATACGGCACTAATATTTAACATAGTTTCAGAATTAGTGCTTTCAATTTTTCGCTAACTTCACGGACCCCGGCCGATCTACGCGTATTCAAGAAGCTTCGAAATCACCGTACCCTTATAAATTCACTAGGAATTACGAATTTTTATGATCAAAAAATCACTAAACTACTCTTATACGGTCGGAATACCCTTTTTCAAAAATTAACTATTCACTTAATAATAAAAAAATCTAACTATAATTAGGGATATATTATATTTTCATTGACTAAACTACTCTTAAAAGGTGAGAATACGCTCTTTTCTAAAATAGACATAATATTTAATGATTAACTATTCATTTGATAATATAATATCTTAGAATAGACAATGAGGAAATCTAGAAATATGACAACTAAACGCCCAAACCATAGCAAGGTAGGCCCAACTCGTGCTGGCCGACCGTGTATGTATCTAGCAGCGACGTAATACGATGTTCAACTGCGTGCGACGTAGGTGCTGTATAGTACCATAACTTGAAGCGTTTCGCTAGGCTACTACGGCTGGCCGACCTAGCATGTAGCGTGTTTATCGTAAGGAAAGAGAACTTCGAAATAAACTAACTCAGGGTGACAGGGGCGTCACGTTGATCGAAATAAGTTGTCGTACGTATTACTAGGGAATTAATCGAGAATTTAATATCGAAATTAATCATTTGGAATAAGTTTTGAAGAATAAAATAATTATAATTATTTTCCATTTCTCGATTATTTTTGGGTCGGCCCGGCCGACCCTGCATACCCGGACGAGCCGTCATTGCTACCCACAGATAATTCGATAGCTAATTCTATTGAATATGCAGGTAACTCATTAATGAATCAACACAATGAATTTTCAAAGAAAAGCGATTCTACTGAAAAACCCTCGGAAATTTCAGAAATTTCTCCGAAATTCCTGGATTCATCAAAAGAGGAGTCCCTCTCGTGTCGTAAAATATGAAATTTACTTGGAGATCTCGAATTTCGAAAGAAAATTATTCCATTAAATTCAATAAACGACACTGTCCCTATTTGTGGAAGTTTCAAAAATTGCACTGTGTTTGATGGACAATTTACAATAAACAGGCAATTATGGGAAAGAATTTACAAAGAGTCTAAACTAGATAAATCATATCCGCTTGTATTGAAGAATTATATGAAAGCTTTCGTCAATAATACATGTATATTAGTTTTAAAATATAAAAAAAGTATTAAAAGGAATTCGACGATAAATGTTTATGCTAATTGTGCACATAAAGGGTGTAAACATTTCAAAATAATCATTTCCACTATTTCTGCCGCAGTAAAGGTATATAGTTCCTCATTGAATTTTCACCATGAGGAATATCTGACCGCCCAAGTTAAAGGAGTTGAGAGAGAAATTCTTAAGAACTAACTACTAAGGCGAAAACCTTTGAACTATAAGAAGGAAATACTGTTAAAATGTGATGACACCTTCATTAATCAGACAAAGAGTTTAGAAAATGTTAAATCCGACCCCACAATGAGGAAAATGAGATCAGAAAAATTGGCGCAGTTCGACAGGGATAAGAACGATTTATTAGATTTGGTGAAACTGCAGGCTGATAAACGACATTTTTTCCGAGAATTGTCTTTTCCTTTTCGAGTCACATTGTTTTTTTCTGACCAGGTTCGAATTTTGCACGATTTATTTCAAAATAATTCTGGAGAATTATATATCCATTTCGATGCTACTGGTTCTATTGTGAGACACCCTTATAAGGAAAAAAAAAGAGTTTATTTATATTCAGGAGTTGTCATGTTGAAAACACAAAGGATATATCCGGTTCTGTCCATGATTTATGCCGAACACAACTCAAATGCTATTTTCAAGTTGTTAAACGATTTTAAATATTTTTGCGAAGAAGAAAGCAAGTGGCCGTTATTTTCCGGAATAGTAACTGACTTCAGTTTCGCGTCTATTCATGCAGCTGTCAAAGCATTCAACAGAATGACTCTCTCTGAATATTTGGAAATCTGTTATCAAATTGTTGAAAGTGAAATTTCGAGCAAAAAGTTGATCACTGTACATCTTTGCTGTGCACATTATATGAAAATGGTATGCAAAGATGTAGAAAATTTGGGAATAAATGAACAACAGAAAATTCTTTTCAAAGAACTCATGGCTTTTTCTATAAATATTGATAATTTAATAGATTTGGATAATTGGTTCAATAGTTCTCCTTTGTAATGAAATTTCAAATGAAGAAACAGAAGAAAGCCTTAAAAGATTATGTGCTAGAACTGAATCAAATATAAAATGTGAAGATTTAAATGCAGGTATTTTGAAATCGGATGAACTTTCAGAAACACTTTTTCGTTCCAGTCCTTTCTATAAAAGGTATAAAAATTTCCACGACGATATTAAGAGCCAGATTGGTAATTCACTCAATAGAGTTGACAATAACAAAAATATTTATTTCAATGAAGATTTCTTGAATATGATTTTGAGAAAATATATTCCCTTCGCTCCCTTATGGACTTGTCTTTTGCAGCGACAAAGACTTAGTAATGCCATCATAGAGAATCATTTCGGTTATCTCAAATGTGGCATACTGGAAGGCCAGAGAAATATGAAATGCTCGAGATTTATCCGAGCCTATCATAATGATATTAGAGCAACTTCTAATGAAGTGAAGATCAATATAGGGAAATCAAATCTTAATATCGAGGGACGCGGACGTGAAGAAATAGAAACCGAGGAAAAAACTTCTCAAGAATCCTGGTCGAGAAAGCCGAAACGTAAAACTTCACATTTCAGTGGTAATTTCCTGAAACAACTGGATGTTGGAAATAAAACAACGAGTTTGAAGAAAAAACCGAGTGAAGATAAAGGGGAAGATGAAATAATCACTATCGATGACATCGAATGCCATCAACAATCACCTGGTTATCCAGATACCTACTTGTATGAAAAGTGTATGGAAGAGATCAAGGCAGTGACATTGCCATCCTCAAGAAGAGAATCATTAAGAAGAGAGACAGTTTTTCAAAGAAATTCTGAATTATGGAGAGAAGAAAGAAAAAGAAGAATAACATCTTCCTTCTTCTTCAAAATATGCAGATGTAAGACCTCCACCAAAGAAAATATTTGCAAAAAAATAAGAAATCCTGTCAATATAAATTGTGAAGCTATAAATCATGGGATCTGCAATGAGAATTTAGCTCGAGAACAATATTCATCAATTCGTAACGTCGAATGTGAATTGAGTGGATTGATTGTTGACAAAACCGATTCCTTTCTGGCTTGCTCTCCTGATGGTTTGATTCAACCTGATGGGATTATAGGAATCAAATGCCCATACAGCTTGAGAAATCAGGATCCAAATGAAATTGAACTGAAATTTCTAGATGAATCCCATAAATTGAAACCCTCCTGTGAATATTTTTACCAAATTCAAGGGTTGCTCAATATTTGCGACAGAAAATGGTGTGATTTGGTGATATTCACCTTCAAAGGTGTGAAAATCATTAGAGTCGAGAAGAATAAAGAATTCTGGATAGAAAATATGCTTCCGAAATTGAAAAGCTTCTACTATTTCGATTTTCTTCCATTTGTAATAAATGAAGAAAAAGGAACAACATCATCAGATTTTATTGAGAGAAAATGGAGAACCCTCAACAATTTAGAATTTTTCCCTAATGGCCTAGTGAAGGACATTAATTTTTATCGGAATATTCCTGATCGCTGGCAAACAGAAAGGAGTTCAAGGAAGCCATCAGAACGAAATTATGTTGTGACATTTTTCGAAAATTTCTCATGTCCCGTTCGAGAAATAGAGATAAGCGATTACTTGAGTCTAGACTTCGGAAATTATCTGACAAGTTTCGTTACCTATTGATAATTATCTGTGCCTGATCGGTGCAGATGATATTTTCGAAAAAATCTCAGTTCAAATAGCGAGCAGTTTGTTTACAGACGATACAGACGAAAGAAAAACATTAATTTTTGAAAAGGATTATGTGGCACTGCCTATGAAAGAAACATTCATTTCATTCTAATCATTCTTGATGTGAAGATGAAACATTTCTTATTTCTTGATCCTCTGAGCAGAACTAAAATTTTGTCCGAGAGTAGAAAACAGAAATATTTTCGAAGGTTTTCGGAATTAATCGCTCAAAGTGAAGGAAAAAATGTTTGGAAAATTTTGGATGAACCCATTATTCACCAGGAGGATCATTTCAATTGCGGAATGTTTGTCATATATTATTTCCAACAATATATTTCGAGGAAACCCTTAAATGATAGCGTAATTATCAATGATTTTAGGAATATTATCAAACGCTCATTTCTTGAAAAATCTTCGCCAATGCAAGATAGGTGTTTGTATTGTTGTAAAATTGCTGAAACTCATTTTTATTCATATAGAAGTTGTAAAAGGAGAGTGCATATTTCGTGTTTTACAAACAAGCCCGAGCCCCAAAATGAATTCATGAACAGCATATGTGATTTGTGCAGAAATTACTAAAAATGGGATGATACCGCTAATATTATTAATATATATATCATGGAATATGCCTGTAGGGGAAACCATGTAAAAAAAAGGCGCCCAGCATTCTACCTCAGAGGTGGTGTGGAAATGAATGCGAAAGTCAATTTAACCCCTTAGATCCCAAGGGAAGTAGATGAAATTTTCAGAGAATAATCGCATTCGTGTAAGGATTGTATATGTCGAATCTCTTTATGCGCCGATTAACGGTTTCCGAGATATCGAATTTTGAACATTTAAGGGTGGAAATTCACCCCCTAGATCCTAAGGAAATTGATATCGTTCCCTACAATATCTGTTAAAGAATGGTGTAGGCTTTAGTTGTAGTACATAGATATATTGATTACTCTCTAACCATCATAATTTTTCTGCAATCTCCACAATTCATATCTTCTCAATTCACCCGCTAGGTACTACAAAAATCAATGCGACATACAAATGAAAAAATTATTTGGGAAGCTGCTGAATACTTCTATGTTCGACTACCCATGACAATAATGCATTAATAGGAAACAAGTATGGCCAGGAGATCTACCTTTATTGGTAGATTAGTATAGCCAGGAGATCCACCTTGTAGGTAGAATCGCCTTTATGGGCAGATTCGCCTTTCGTCAGTAGCTCAGGCCTACGGCCCTCGCGATTCGCCTTAAGTCCAAAGCTCGGGCCTCCGGTCCTCGAGATCCGCCTTTCCTCCGTAGCTCGGACCTACAGCCTTCGCGATTAATAATACGCGAATAATATAAAATACTGATCACACATAACTCACAGCGTTCGATGTAATGCCACATTTCCTGAAAGTGTTATTGCCAATACATACACTGCTTAAGAATTTGCAAAAATTAGTTATATGCAGTCGGAGAGAAGGCTTATAGAGGGGATTTCATGCAAGTTCCTTTATCTACGATGAAAAAAAATCCATCCTTAAAATGAGAATAACTTGCCAAAAATCTATGGAATTTCAACGCATTAACACACTCTCCTATTGTATTCCAATAATCATTATATTATTCAACTTGAATAAGTTATTTGAGAATATTTTCCCTTCCATCTGGAATGTAAAATACAATAATGCTTGTACACTAATCAAAAAGCATAAAAAATGGCCAAAATCTGTTATATGGAATAGGAGAGGAGCCTTATTATAAAAATTTCAAGCATTATATCATTTAATTCAGTTTATTTTGAACAAAAATCTACAAAGTCCCTTCTTCCACGATAAGAAAAAAAGATCTAATCTTAAGTGAGAAAGTCTATAAATATAGAATTTTAACACAAAAGCACACCCTGCTCTTGTGTTCCAATAAGCATTTTATTATTCTACTTGAATGAGATATTTGAAAACATTTCTCCTATTATCTGGAATGAGTAAATAGAATAATCCTTGTACACTAATCAAAAAGCATGAAAATTGGCCAAAATCTGTTATATGGAATTTAAAAGAAGCCTAATTATGAAGATTTCAAGTATTATAACATTTAATTCAGTTTATTTTGAAACCTACAGAGTCCCTCTCTCTGAATAACTCTGAATAACTCATCTCAAAACATATTTCTCCATAGATCTAGACTAAGAAAATCATCTCCGTACACTACAAAATTGCTTGAAAAATGTCAGTTTTATTCAGTTGAAAAGAAGCGAAATAGATCATTTACTTCACATAGAAACTCTCCTGAACGAATTGCTTTATAAACTTACTCTGAAGAATCTTTTTTTTTACCAAATAACACCGAGAGATGATATTATACATTTCTTGATCTGATAAATTTATATGTACCTGAAAATAAATTTCAATTATAAAATATAGAATCTCCTGGTCGTCTTTCTGTGCAGACTCACCCCCAAGAACTGTTTGTTATCTAGAAATTCTTATGTTCATACACCAAGATCAAGGATGTTTCTCATTCTGTGAGTTTGCATGTAATTTAATCTGAAATAAATTATGTAAACTTGACAAATGGATCATATAGATACATCAAATAGAAACTCTTCTGAACCAATTGCTTGGAAGCTTACCCCTAAAGAAGCTTTTTTTATTTAAAATGAGACTTTCCGAAATATTCGAAAAGGAATGTGTGATTCTGATGGAGGAAATTTCTCTGAAGAAACGATTAGATTACGATGAAAAACTAGATATATTAGAGGGCTTTGAGGACTACGCCAATGAAGGAGGAAGATCTCAATTTTTTTTTTTTTTTTGGTGCAGCAGGGGGAAAATCTGCAAGTCTGAGGGGGAACAAGTGTGGGGATTCTCACTCTCCTGAGCTCGAGAACCACTAAAAACCCTTAACTACTTCTTGAATATTGGTTCCGGGCATTTGCCTATAAACCGTTCATCTCTTAGTCGGTTTTCTTCTCGCACACTATCGTGCTCGGATTTATGTGTTCATTCCTCTATTGGATAACACTTTATTGGATTTTTCAAAAAGTTTCTGTTCTTATTTTAATCTCTTTTTAATTGATCTCTTGGTCTCCTTCGATAAGTTCGCATTCTCCTTTTGTCTTCCTCTGGACCGGCGTGAACCTAGCAGACCGTTTCTGGCAGACCGTTTGACGGAAACACACACCCGAACGCCGTGTCCAGTGGCGTGCGAAGCGTAGGTCAAATTTATGCTGGAATAAGGCCGATTCACATAGCTAATGAAAAATAGGATCCTACATTCGATGGAATGTGACTGATTCTTGGGAATTCCACGTAATTCCGTTATGGTCGACGGGGTTAATTTCCACCCTTAAATGTTCAAAATTCGATATCTCGGAAACCGTTAATCGGCGCATAAAGGTATTTGGCATATACAATCCTTACACGAATGTGATTATTCTCTGAAAATTTCTATTCACCCCCTAGATCCCAAGGGAAGTGGATGAAATTTTCAAAGAATGATCGCATTCGGGTAAGGATTGTATATGCCAAATCTCTTTATGCGCCGATTAACGGTTTCCGAGATATCGAATTTTGAACATTTAAGGGTGGAAATTCACCCCCTAGATCCCAAGGAAAGTGGATGAAATTTTTAGAGAATAATCGCATTCGTGTAAGGATTGTATATGTCGAATATTTTAATGCGCCGATTAACGGTTTCAGAGATTTAACTTTAATCAACCCCGTCGACCATAACAGAATTACGTGGAATTCCCAAGAATCAGTCACATTCCATCGAATGTAGGATCCTATTTTTCATTAGCTATGTGAATCGGCCTTATTCCAGCATAAATTTGACCTACGCTTCGCACGCCACTGAACACGGCGTTCGGGTGTTTCCGTCAAACGGTTTGCCAAAAACGGTCTGCTAGGTTCACGCCGGTTTCCTCTGGGTTGTAGTCCACTAGTCTCCTGAGTTCTTGATTCGGATGGTTTTTCGCTGTTTCGAATAATTTCTCTGCTTTTCTGTTCATGAATTCCGTTATGGTTTCCCATTTTAGGTCCCTATAAATCTGTCTATTCCTGACAAACCAAGGTGCATCTATTGCACATCGTAGCAGCTTGTTTTCAGTGGCCTGAATTCTTTTGATGTGGCTCTTTGCCGCGAAGCCCCAAGCAACTGATCCATAAGTCAGTTGAGGCCTAGCAACGGCTTTGATTATCTTCAATTTTGTCTCGTTTGACATGTGGCTTCTTCCTATCAGAGGGTAGAGTCTATTCATCGCTGCTTCCGTTTTGTCGATTGCTTGTTTGATATGACTTCCAAGTAAGTCCTTTGTCAAGCGTTATTCCTAAATATTTGGCTTCATTTTTCCAGTCGATTTCTTCGCCGTCAACTTAAAGTTTCGTTGTGGGTCGCAGTCTTCTTTTCTGTAATAATATTGCTTGGCTATTTTGTCCATTGAGCTTGATTTTCCACTTTATGCACCAGTCATTTGTTTCGTCAATGGTTTCTTGTAGAACTCGTTCTATTACTTCTGGGTTGTTTCGTAATCTGTTGGAATCTTCTCATCCTCTTCAGTGAAACTATCAACACAAATAAGCTGAAGTATTCCTTTGAACATTGAGTGTATTGATTGAATACTCAAAGCTATGAATGAAATTATCTTATGATCCTGAAATCGATATCAATTGGAATTTCTGATGAACTACTGAAAAAAGGTATCATTGTATTTTCGAATTTTGTCACTAAAATAACCTTAATTGATTAGCTTCAGGGTAAGATTTTTTGTCTTGAATTAGTTGTACAAAACACAGTGTTGAATATACGGGGTATTAAACAATTCGATAGGTCCAATAATTTTAGGGGTATATTTCCTGAATAATTTAAGTGCAAAAACTTCATACAAAAATAGGTAAGCAAAAGCTTAGTTACGGACGATTTCAAAATTTTGAGCGTTTTCCTTACCGAATATATCGAATAACTAACAACAGACAGTGAATGGTCGATGATAGATCATAATGGGGAATTCTCCTCAATTTGGGTTATCACTGCATATGCAAGTTTAAACTGAATAATTATGAGTTTCATTCATGATTTTTTCAAATTCACCGCTGAAACTATTCAAAATCATCCTTCACATATTGGGTTTTAAAATTTAAATCGCTTGGTTATGAGTTTGCGATTTGGCAACTGCGCCTACCAAACAATGAAAGAACAATGTCCGATCAGCTTGTTTATAAAATAACATCTGTTGATTTACAGGCGCCTACAAGTTTTTTCTATTTCCTAGTAGAATTAACTGGTGGAAATGTTTAGATCTCATACAAAATGAGAATGCAGCGTAGACTTATTAACCTCTTTTCAATATAGCTGTCATTTGTAATGACAAAATGACAATTATTTACACTTTTTTTTTTTTTTTTTTTTTTTTTTTTTTAAAATTCTTGTGCTTCGACCGCTGAGAGTCATTAGCACAGGCCACTATTTAGAAATTTGGAGTCACATGTGTGATTATGTGCTATATCATTTTGGGTGTATACTCTATATTAATGAGAGTTAGTACCTGATCTATATCTTATAATAAAGTTCGATTTCTTTGAGGAAGTTAAGTGTCTTTTCTAGTTCTTTGTTGTTATTTCCCAACGCAACTTCTATCCGCGCACTCACTCCGCACTCATGCCGTTTTGCCTGAAATTTTGTGCACTCACTTATTACGTGTTTAACTGTCACTCGTGTTTCACATAGGTCGCACTGTGGAGGTTCTTCTCTTGAAAGCAGGAATCCATGTGTTAGTTTTGTGTGTCCACTTCTCAAGCGGCTTACTTTAATCTGGTTTCTGCGTCCGCTTGGGTAAAATGATTTCCTCATTGGGGTTGGCTTAACATTTTTGAGATGTGACCTTGTCGTCTCAGGTTACCTGTGCCACAAGATAATCTAGTCGTAGCCGCAACTAAAGTTGCACTGACAGCGTTACCAGTGCAGCTTTTGAACACCTTCTAACGCAGCTCCTACAAAAAGATGGATCAGTCGAACAGGACAAAATTCGTATCCGGAGGTAAAATACCCTCCCATTCGGATCTCCGGGGGAGGGTGCCTGAGCGAGTGAATCATCGAACAAACACCAATGAAAAGCACATAGCTTTTGCAGCATGGAACGTCAGAACCTTGCTAGACAACCGTAAGGCCGACCGACCAGAGAGGCGTACTGCCCTAATCGATAAGGAACTGCAACGAACATCCATTGCAATAGTTGCTTTAAGCGAAACACGCTTTTCGAACGAAGGTAGCTTGGTAGAACAAGCGTATACATTTTTCTGGAAAGGCTTGCCGGAAGGCGAAATCAGACAACATGGCGTAGGCTTTGCCATTAGAAACGACCTGGCCGCCAAACTTACCGAAAATCCAGTTGGTATCTCAGAACGTTTAATGACCCTACGTTTTCCTGCAGCGAATAACACGTTTGTGAACATCATTGCAGTATACGCACCCACTTTGAACTCCTCTGACAACTGGAAGGACACCTTTTACGAAACACTCGTTGCTACATTAAGTAAAATCCCAAAACGGGAACGAATAATTCTCCTTGGAGACTTCAACGCTAGAGTGGGCAGAGGTCAAGACTCAGAACTATGGCCGGGAATAATAGGGAAACACGGCACAGACAGCATCAATTCGAATGGAGAACGTCTGCTGGCTCTTTGTGCAGAACACAATCTGTGTATAACGAACACCTATTTTATTACGAGACCCAATTCAAGGGGGACCTGGCGCCACCCGCGCTCAGGGCATTGGCATACCCTCGACTATGTGATCGTGAGAAGGAAAGATCTGAAAGAGGTGTTGGTCACTAAACCCAGAGCAGATCTGGAGTGCTGGACTGATCATAGGCTGGTAATCTCGAAAATGAAAATCTCAATGCGCCCAAAATATCAACGCAAGCCGAAGTATCTAAGAGAGCGCCTTCAAATATCCAAACTACAAAACCCTTCTACAAAGGACAGATTCACAGCTGCCGTCAAAAGTAGCCTAACACCACCGGATTATAACGACGACATTGAGACTCATTGGCTCCGTTTCAAGTCATCCCTTACAAATACAGCGAAGGAAATACTGGGCACGGAACGCTCCCGAAAATCCCCAGACTGGTTTGCCGACAGCGAAACTCATATCGCACCCCTTTTGGATGCAAAACACAAAGCGATGAAAACCGCAATTAACAAGCCTGGCGATGTTGCAGCCCAAATAGGTTTCATAAACATAAAACGCGAGGTCCGTCAAGAAATAAGAAAAATCAAGGACAGCTGGTGGAAAGAAAAAGCTAGAGAAATACAAGCTTACGCCGATAACCATGACTACAGGCGTTTTTTCGAAGCTATTAAAACTGTTTACGGTCCAAGCAGAAAAGCTAGCTTTCCTATAAGAGATGCTCATGGAGCTATTCTAACTGATGATAGAAAAATTCTCGAAAGATGGAAGGAGCATTACTCACAGGTCTTGAATCAAAATAACGACTCGGATTTATCCATTTTAGAACTGCTTCCCGCGTATAGTCCGATGACATCGCTTGATGACGAAATTTCAATGTCGGAAATCATAAGCGCGATTAAAAATATGAAAAATGATAAGTCCCCTGGTCTAGACGGCATTCCGGCGGAGATATTCAAAGCCTTGGATGAGGACATTGTCAATAGTCTCCTAATACTATTCCGCAAGATCTGGGAACAGGGAGATGTGCCACAAGACTTCAGAGACGCTTTAGTTATCAACCTCTATAAGAACAAAGGCGATACGTCGAATTGCAACAATTACAGGGGCATATCGTTGCTTAATGTGGCCGGTAAAATTCTCTCGAAGATTATGGCTAATCGTCTGGTTCCACTCTTAGAGAGGCTTTTACCTGAATCCCAGTGCGGCTTTCGACCAAACCGAGGTACGGTGGACCTAATTTTTACACTTCGACAGCTACAAGAAAAGGCCCGTGAACAACAATCAAGGATTTATACAGCCTTCATCGATTTAAGCAAGGCATTCGACTCGGTGAATCGGAGAGCGCTCTGGAAAATCATGGCACGTCTCGGAGTACCCGAAAAATTCCTAGCAGTGTGTAAAAGCCTTCATACCAACAACACCGCTAGAATACAGCATAATGGCTCTACAACCGACCATTTCTCAACCAACTCTGGAATAAAACAAGGCTGCGTATTAGCGCCTTTACTGTTCAATATTTTCGCCATAGCTGTATCGATAATTGCTGACATGAGCATGCCCGTAAGAGGTGTTGGGATAAGATTCAGATTTGATGGAGGCCTGTTTAACCTGAAGCGCCTCAGAGCAAAAACCCGTACCAAGTTTATCACGGAACTTCAATATGCAGACGACTGTTCACTCATCGCTAGCAGCTCAGAGGATCTACAGATAATGATGAACACCTATAAACATATATACGAAGCTTTAGGCCTTAGACTCAATATTGACAAGACCAAAATCCTGGTAAGTCCGCCAGAAAGCCTTCAAACAGATATCAGCCTGGACAATGAAACTCTAGAACAGGTTGAGCAGTTCAAATACTTGGGAAGCTTCATAAATACTAGGGCTAACCTTGACACGGAAATACACAACCGTATCAATTCGGCATCACGGGCATTCTGGAAGCTGAAGGACAGAGTGTTCCAAAATCACGACCTCAATCTGAAGACCAAGACAGCTGTTTACAGAGCAGTGGTCCTCCCAACGCTTCTTTACGGAAGCGAAAGCTGGACTCCCTACAGGCGACATATTAAACAGCTTGAACAGACGCAGCAACGTCATCTAAGACAGATAATGCACATCAGATGGTTCCACAAAGTTTCGAATGCAGAAGTCTTGCAGCGCGCGAGTTGTACAACAATTGAGACTCAAGTAACGAGGGCCCGACTCAGATGGAGCGGCCACATTCTGAGGATGCAAGACACAAGACTCCCCAAAATAGCTCTATACGGCGAACTCACTGAGGGAGCCCGGAAACCAGGAGGCCAGTATAAGCGGTTTAAGGATACACTACATCAATCCCTAAAATCAGTTAATGCTAATCATAACTGGGAACAACTAGCGTTAGACAGGTCACAGTGGAGGTCTTTGGTCCACAGTTATAGTGGAGAATCGAGAAGGATACAGCGGCGGCCAGATCTGGTTGGAGACTATCCATGCCCTGAGTGTGGAAGGATCTGCAGGTCACGGTTGGGTCTCTTTAGTCACAGGAGGGCACACAGTCGCAACTAGCACTAAGAAGTTACAAGTCTGTTCGAATTTTTTTTTTTTTTTTTTCTTCTTCTTTTTGTAGATTCATTCCCGGTAACGGGATACAGCAATGAATGAATGAATGAATGAATGAATTGAGATGTGATGGGCTATCTATCCATTCTTCTTGCCATTTGCTTTCTATTTTCCTCTTCACCTGAATATTGGCTTCTTCTCCAATGAAGACTCTCTTACAGTGTTGGCTTTCAAGTGCCTCTTTAGCTGCTTCATCTGCTAACTCATTTCCCTTTATTCCGGTATGTGAGGGTACGTATATGAAGGTGACTGTTCTATGACGCTGGTGTAGTAGGTAAAGTAGATGTTGTATTTGTTGGGCCAGAGGGTGACGGGGGTATGTTTGTTCGATGATTTTAATTGCGCTCAAGGAGTCTGTACATACTACGTATTGAGCTTGTTCATGTTGCTCATCGAGTATTTCTAAAAGTGCGTGGTGTATTGCCGTCAATTCTCCTGAGAATACACTTCCTTCCATCTTGTATTTTCTAATTTCTCTAGGGCTAACTACCGCGAATCCAACTGTTTCTCCTCCGTCTGTTGATGATGCATCAGTATAATAGAATTGTGCGTTGATATATTCATCCTGTATACTCTTGAAATGGTTGTGAATTATTTGTTGGTTTATGTGGTTTCTGCAGTACTTTGTAAGCCTGGTGTTAGTGTGAGCTGTAGGGACGATCCAAGGCGGTGTATGGCTGTTATACGCCTGAAGCAGGTCAGGAATGACATAGTTTATATCATTTAAGTAGCAACTCAATCTACGATGAAAGGATGGCCTTATATTTGGGTTTTTGTGGTATGTATCTTCAAAATAGTTTAGGGAAATCAGTTCATGATTAAGGTGAGTAGGGTGGGTGGTTCTCTTTATAGCGTAGTTAATTGTTGTTTTTTTGAAGCGGTGCTCAAGGGGTAATTCTCCTAATAAACAGTACAGGCTCTTAATGGGAGTTGTACAGAAGGCTCCTGTAATCAATCGTAGGGCCTTGGACTCTATCCTTTGGATAACTTTTATGTTTGTTTTACTTGTATTGAGGTGAGCTAGAAAACCATATTCCAGTTTAGATTTGATGAGACTTTTGTAGATGGTCGTGAGGCTGTCTATGTCAGCCCCCCATGTGTGATGTGAGAGTACTTTTATAATATTAAGGCCTTGTGTACAATTGATCTTTATGCTGTCTATGTGCTGCTTCCATGTTAGTTTGTCATCAAAAATCATCCCTAAAAATTTCACTTGTTTCCCTTGGTGTATAGTGTGGTTATTCAGCTGAAGTTGAATTGTTTCTTTATTTCTGCTTTTGGAGAAGATAACTGCCTTCGTTTTCTGAGTAGAAAAACTGAAACCAGTTGAAGAACTCCACCTTTCTATTTCTTTTATGGTTTGTTGTATCAGCAGTTGTAGTGTAAGTACATTTTTACCGGATACGAATATTGTAAAATCATCAGCAAATAACAGAATTTTTACTGGTTCTGCCACACTCTTCACCACCTCCTGTATTGCTACGTCGAATAAAGTTGTACTGAGAACGCCGCCTTGAACTATACCATTCTCTTGACATTGCTGACTAGATGTTGTTCCATTCACCTTGACTCTAAAAATCCTGTCCTTAAGGTAGTTCTGGATAAAAAGCAGGATGTTTCCACAAATGTTCCATGATTTCAGTGTTTCAAGGATGTTTGCCCTCCACGTCATGTTGAACGCTTTCTCTATGTCAAAGAAAACGGCAAGTACTTTTTGGTCTGATGCGAAAGCGTCATGTATGTAACTTTCCAGGGCTATAATATTGTCATTGGTAGATCTGTGCTTCCTGAAACCATTTTGTTGTTGGTAGAGGAGGTTGTTCACTTCAAGATGCCATGAGAGTCTCTCATTTATTATTTTTTCTAATAATTTGCACATTGTGCAGGTGAGTGAGATAGGTCTGTAAGATGTCACATGCATTTTATTCTTCGTTGGTTTAAGAATAGGGATAACTATAGCCTCTCTCCAAATTGTGGGAAATGTTCCAGTGGAAAAAATTTGGTTGTAAAGTTCAAGTAGGTATTCTCTTGCTTTTGGTCCCAAATGTGTCATGAATATGTATGGTATATTGTCAGGCCCTGGCGAAGTTTTCTTTCCGTTCTCCAAAACACTATTCAGTTCTCTCATTGTAATGGGGTTGTTCAGTTCATTATGATTTAGAGTTTCTTCCTGTATGTAATAATTTCCGTTGTTCTCGGTATCTGATTTGATGGTTCTGAATTCGGGGTGGTAATTATTATCGCTAGATAATTCGGCATAGTATTCTGCGAAAGCATTGCTCATTTCTTTGTCGTCCGATATAATAATGTCGTTATGTACAATGCTTGTTATTTTTCTTACAGTTATTCCCCCGTTAATTCGACGAATTTTGTTCCATACTTCACTTGATGGTGTTTCAGGGGTTATTGAGGAGGTGTATTCATTCCATGAGGCTTTCTTGCTTGATTTTACTATGTATCTAGCTTTAGCTCTTAGTCTCTTGAACTCTATTAGGTTTTCTGTTGTTCTTCGCTTTCTGTATGTATAATAGGCGTGTTTGCTCTGTGCTATGGCCATTTTACATTCGTTATTCCACCAGGGTACACATCGTTGTTGGGGGAGTTTAGTTTTTCCCACATTTGCATTAGCGCTTTCTGTTATTATAGAAGCGAATATTTCTGCATTATAGTTGACATCTGTAGTTGGTTGAATTATCGGAATTGCATTTTCTATCATTGCAGTGAAATTGCTCCAGTTTGCCAATTTAATATTCCATGTATTAGTCGTTTGTATGGTGCTCGTTCTCAAAAGAGAACGAGCACCATAAGAACTACAAAAGTAGTTCTTCATGCTCAATAAATATAGGAAAATGATCACTTCCATATAGGTAGTCGGCTACATCCCATTGTAGAGAGATGAGTAACTGGGGATCGCAGAATGTGAGATCTATGCAGGTTTTTTCTCCCGTTGTAATATTGAATCTGGTGCCTTTCCCATTGTTCATCAAAATAAAATTGTTTTTGTCCAAGTATTCCCCTAGCTCTTTCCCTCTTCTGTCAGTGAATTTTGATCCCCATAATGTATTATGACAATTGAAATCTCCAAGGATGAGGCGTGGTTTTGGGAGTTGGTCTATTGTTTTGGCAAGTTCTTCTATGGTGCTTGTGTCAGAGTTCGGAGGAATATAAACATTCGCTATTGTGATCTTCTGCTGGTAGAATTGAACTGTAACTGCTATTATTTCTTGTTGGGAGTAAATGTTTATTTTTTCTGCATTGAAACAATTTCGTACATATGTCGCCACTCCTCCGCTTGCTTTGGTGGTATTAGGTCTGTTCTTGTGATAACACTGAAAAAATTTAATGTGCTTGTGATGCTCGTCTTTGAAATTGGTCTCTTGTAGGCAAATTATCTGTGGTTTATTTAGATTTATTAGGTGCGCTAATTTTTCATTTTGTGTTTTAACTCCGTTCGCATTCCATTGAAGTATAAATTTATCGTTCTCTTTAATTTCCAGAAGTTGAACTATCAGAGTCAAATTCAGAGGCTGTTGAGAAATCTTGAGGGTTTAATTGTCGCTTAATTTTGTTACGGATTCTTGTGGTCCTCCCTTTAATTGCTCTGTCTTCTATGTGTGGGTGGAGTTTGTACAACATTTCTAAAAGTCCTGGTACGTTACTTGTGTAGGTAAGTGCTATGCTTAGTGGATTTTTCGAGCCGTGAGTAGTTTCGAGGAAATTACAAAATTGTTCGTAGTTCAAGACATATTCTTCAGGTGATTTCTCAATGAGTTCTTTGACTGGTGTGATCTTTTCCAATACAGAGACACTCTGTATTGATTCCGCTATCTTTTTCCTTTTGTGTTTTTTTGGCGATGGGATTTGACTGGTGTTGCTTACTGTAGAGTTGAACGAACTAGTTGTAGAAGGTGGTGGTGGTCTTTTGTTTTTGTTTTCTTCATAATGTTTGTTTAAAGCATATGAGGGATGGTC
Source organism: Coccinella septempunctata (assembly GCF_907165205.1). Taxonomy (NCBI): domain Eukaryota; kingdom Metazoa; phylum Arthropoda; class Insecta; order Coleoptera; family Coccinellidae; genus Coccinella; species Coccinella septempunctata. Next base: position 15,401,468 of record NC_058189.1, on the reverse strand, counting down.
TTGTGACATGATTGCTGTTGCTACTGTTTTCTCCTGTTCTTGAGTCGGTCCGGCGGAAGTTGTGCTTTCTTCGTTTTCCTCATAGTTCGTTTCTGGTGTTCTTGAATTCGATGAATGGATTTCAGCGGAAACAGTTTGTACAATATCTAAGTTCGGTATTTTTGTGCAGTTTTTGGCGATATGTCCTGTTTCCTTACATGCGAAGCATGTCAGTACGTCATAAGCTAGGAATACTCTGTAGTTTGTATCGTCGTGATTGATGACCACTGATGATGGCAGTTCTAAGTTTTCATTTGGTTGTACGTATACTTGCCTTCGGAAACTCATAATGTGTGAAAATTCCTCACCCAGCAAGCTTGCTCGTAAAGAAGTCATATTTGACATAGGAACAAAGCCCAATTTTCTAATTTCTGCGAGTAGAGAGTCATGTGGTATTGTCGGGCAAACGTTGGACAATATTATTCTTTTTGACGGTGTCATCAGCATTCTCATTTCTACCTCCGTATTATTTATTGTTAGGGTTTTGTGTTGGTTTGTGAGATTTTCGGCGAGTTCTTTCGATGAGAGATAAATGCATACTCTGTTATTAGAAATCCGAGAGACGTGAGTGATATTTTTGGCTTGTACCTTTTCAGCTATAGCTTTCACATATTCATTCAAAGTCAGTGATTCATAGTAATTTAGAACAATTGCTTGATTTTTTGAAGGGTACTTGAATTGTTTGGTTACTTGGGAGTACTGTAGTGGTTGTGTTTCTGGTTGATTCGGGCTAGATGCACCCCTGTAGTCAGAAGTTGACATCATGTAATTGTTTTCTTATGTTGGTGCGTATCGATTATATTACAGGAAATTTATTGTGGTAATATGTCTCGTACATTTTTTTGCGGCCGCCCGCGATAAGCCGCAGGCGGAGTGATCGTTGAATTAATTCAACTGAGTTTTGTTTGTAAACAAATAGTAAAATGAAAATCGTTCAGTGTTCATCCACTTACTTGAAATTCGGAATTCACTTATGGAGGAGCAAGAAAAATCAAATTTGTGATTTCACTTTTCCTCAGAACCGCACGAAAATATCAATTATATTCGGGACTCGTATCTGATACATATGCACTGCATAAAAGACGAGACGCGAATTATTTACACTTTTATTAGGTCTGTTATACAAGTTCTGATGCTATTAGGGATGGTGTAAATAAAATTTGAGTTTGATATAATTAAATCTTGAACAGACATAGTTTGAATAATAAATAGTAAGGTTCATTGAAACTTTTACTTAAGGTCAACTAAGTATGGTACACAAGTTAGGTTACCAAATGATGAAATACTAAGATTCCTTCCAAGTTTTTGCAGTACCTTGAATGGAATAAATGTAATTAAAAGACCACATAAAAAATTGTGTATGAATTCTTACGTTATTCACATCTTGAATAGAAACAGGTTCCACCAAGTTTATGTGGTTGTTTGGCGAAATTCCACTACCTGTAAGGGCACCTGTTTGTGTCAATTTTCTGACAACACTTTTACCATTCTCACTAGCTAGAAGAACCGCTGCTTTCAGTTAATTTTTTCCTGAAAATTATCAACTTTTTAATGGGACTATCATATGATCTAATAATTGGTGAGGATATTAATTTAATTATAAATGTCCTCCCGCCCTGCCACTGTGAAAAAAAGTTTCTTACTGGGGTGGGGGGAAATGTAAAAGTAATTTCATTATTTTCACTTTATAATAATCCTTAGTATGGTTACCCTAGTTTTGTTATAATTCATTTTCAATCTTACAGCCAGTTTCATAATCAAACCTTTAATTTTGAAGCTTCTGTCATCTAGTCCTACTAAATGACACAAAAGGAAGCTTTAAGCAACTTGATTATGAAACTGCTGTAAATAAGTTGTTGAGTTGTTCAGTCTCATTATAAACTGTTCGTTTACTTTTGTTTGTTAAATTTGATGATCTCCTGTCACTATTTAGGGGGATATTCATAACCATTAGTCAATTTCCTAGTTACTGATGAGACCCGAGGAGTGTCTCTGACTAGTTCTGTCTCTTTCAACATATTTATAAGAGTGAAAAATATCTAAATTCAAGCATTATAGAAAATTAAACATAAATTTATCACAAACCTTTGCTAACCCATTCATCTGTCTTTTTACCATTCTTTAGAATATCCACAACATTCTGTCCAGCTACATTTGAAGGTGCAACAAACATTGCTCTAACAAGTCCAGTATCAGCATAATTGGTATACAAACCACCGATAGCAAAACTGTCTATTACTTTGATGGAACTCCTCGACATACCATGATCAAGGGCATATGGAACAGAATAACTTGTTCCAAAAACTTTTTGTAGCACAGCACAAGCTGTACCTTCTTTCATATTGTTATGTCCAGCCCCTTCACCAGCAATAGCCACATAGGCCAAATCTCCCCCTTTATCACATCTGAAAGTTATAATATGAAGTAACTTCTGAATGAGAACATCATCGTTATATTCAATAATTGATATTCTAAAACACTTAGTTGAAGTAGATATTATGAAATTCTTAATTATGGTTTCAGTCCATTTGCCATGGTTTGTGCCCTAAATATTGGCACAAAAATTTGTGGGATCCAAAAAACTGCAGAACTTGGCACAAGTGCTCTACTGAGTTCTTCACGATTTTTTTAGTAAATACTTGAAGCAGGTCATGCAAAGTGCCGCTCAAGAAGAAAAAATCGAATGGCATTTCAATCCCCCTTCGGCACCTCATTTTGGAGGTATATGGGAAAGTGGCATAAAGAGTGTGAAAACTCATTTAGTTTGAGTAATAGGCGAGCAGAGCTTAACTTACGAGGAAGTGAATACGGTAATGATAAATATTGAGGCATTGTTGAACACCCGACCCCTTACGGAAATGAGCTCAGATCCAAATGATTTATCCGTTTTAACCCCGGGTCATTTCCTCACATTGGAACCTATGACCGCGATTCCAGACCCCGATATGAGCCTCATTCATTTAAATCGTCTTCGGCGCTTACACCAAGTCTTTTGGAAACGGTGGCATCTTGAGTATTTACATACACTCCAACAGAGATCTAAATGGACTCTCAAAAATCAAGCAGAACCGCACTTTGACCTTGACTTGGTCCTAATTAAAGACCACAATTTACCGCCTCTCAAATGGAAACTAGGAAGGATCTGCGAATTACATCCCGGTTCCGATCAAGTGTGTCTCGTGGTTAGTTTGAAAACAACGACGTCGGTAATTAAACGTCCCATCGATCGTCACACTGTGTACCCTTCCTGCAGAAAGTTAATCCCGAAGGGTTTGAAGGGAGCATGAATTTTATTCTTCCTACCTCGGAATGTTTCCCTTCTATTCAATGTAACTCTCTCGTTGTTGTTCACTGTATATTGTTTTGTTGTATATATTATTTCCCTTTTTTTTCCTATTATAGCAGGCAACTTATCTTAGTTATCTTGAGGAAATTTACGTATTATTTTACTAAGATCACTAGAAACCTATAAATTAATTAAAACCTCGGTACCCGGCGATGATGCAGAATCTGGAGGAAGAGATTGAGAAGAAGATGCAGCAAATTATTAAGAATATTTAATGGCTGATACGACGATAAAGAACAATCTCATAATCGCCTCTTGGAACGTCGAAGGATTGAGAGCCCGCAGACCAGAATTCGAAGAACTGATTGAAGAGAAGAGACCGGGTGTCATAGCTCTCCAAGAAACAAGACTTGACCCCAACGTTCGGATAGCATTTCCCAATTACGATATCTACAAAAATGATAGACTAACAGCACAGGTGGCGTTGCTATACTGGCTAGAAGGAATATGGATCACCATTTCGACCAAATATTCAATGGTCAAGAAGTAGAAGCAATATCGATTATTTTGAATACCAATCGAGGACAAGTGAAAATTATTTCGACTTATAAATCACCGGATAAGGACATGCTGGAAGAGGATCTAAAAATGCTACTAGAAGGAAGACACCCGAAAACCATAATTGGTGATCTTAACTGCAAATCGCAGGAATGGAACAGTAGGGTGGAAAATACCATAGATTAAATAGATGGAACATAAGCTATTTTCCAGACTGTTCATTTTTCCAATAATTCCCACTCCATGCAACCACCAATGAAATTAATTTTCGCTTGTATTCCCCTCCTGATCGCTTCAAAATTTCTAAGACGGCGTGTGTATTTGTAATTGTCGAAATATTATTTCAATCATTCACGTCCTAATATTTTGTAAAATATGCAACGATGTGCCGTAAAAAAGTGTGTTTGAAATAAAAGTGCATTTATACATGGAAGAGGAAAGCGATTCACTTATTCCGGTAAGTTTTTGATATTTTATTCTTTTTTGAGTACACGACTTTATGAAATCAGGGGAGGGAGTTAGGGGACGCCAGGGTCGAATTCTGTTTGAATACGATCTAATGATTTGTGCTTACATTGAAATGTTGAGTTTGTACATTAAAATAATTGATTTAAATTTTAGTTTTCCAAGAAATAAAACCAGACGACCAGACCAGACTGGGTCTTGAAAACAATTTACACTTCTCTTGTAATTTACACTCCAGACTTCAGTATAATGAGAGAAATCTACTTTTACTGTTAATTTGAAAAAGATGCCATCCCGAGTGAGGTAAGATAGGAACATTACCACTTTTGTAACTCGCTTTCTTGTCTGAATATCACTTTGTTTGAAATTTTGCAAGTGATTTCTGACAACTAGTTTTGAGGTGAACTTGAAATTTGGTAGATTCTCTTTCTCCTATAATAAATCATGCTTTTTTATATAAACATCCTTCCTGGTGATGAAGAGAGGAACAGTAGAACGAGATTTTAATTGCTTTAACAATGCTTTAATTATAGCCAATACTGTGCCTGTCATCAGTACTGGAGTTTTTGAAGAAAATGGAAGGAAAATGGGATCAAAATTATCAAACATGAATGCCAGTTCAGGATTTGCAGAAATGAAAGTGTCTTGTAGTTCAAGAATAAAACAAGTAAGATACATATCCACCCAGGGTGGTACCAAAAATTCTCTCAACTACTATGGTTAATAGAACTCGTCTTAGGAATGAAAATCCATAAAAATGAGTAAAGGTCATGTTTTGAGGCACACGACGTTGAACATTTTTTGATAATCAAAAAAGTTTTCTTCATTTGTAAAATGTATTTCAATGGAAATGTAAAACTTATGCTACTACTGTAATTATGAACACAATATTATGACCATTCAAATGGAGCTATTGAGTGAAATTCCAGTTGAAAAATTTTTGCAGGAATAAACACGCGGAGAACAGAAATTGAAAAACAGCTAATTGAAGTCGAAACCGATTTAAGACGATGAGTGTGTCGTCAGTACTTCAAGAAATAATTTGCTACCCTACAGGACGTTGTCTATTCATTGGGAGGAAAAATTGAAGATGAAAGCTTGAAAAGCCGAGGCAAATAACTTATGAAAAATTTCTTTGAAGACAGCTGCATGCATAAAAAACATAAATATGGCAATGACGTCAAACAATTTGCTTTAAAGTAACATTATTATTCAGTTAAAGTTTACAGTTTCGTTAAAATTTCTCTTAATTATGATGCACTTCAACAACCAAAAGCACTTTTGAGGTGGTATGAAAATTTGAAGGGGGAAGCAAGTTGTTGAAGTATTTGAGTTGCTGAAAATGAAAGTTTAAAACACTGCTTATTAGTTGATATGCAATATAACTTAATTGAATTTATAACTGCCCATAAAAGAAAAAAAATGATGCTTTATCACGAATTTAGGGATTCTTTCATGGGTAACTCTATGTAATAAGAAATCATTTCTTTTTTATTTCACATTGGTAGATGTTTATAGTATAACATTACTTTTTCATTCCGCCTAATCTGTTCAAAAGACTTGAGAATTTCTTCAATGAAAAAACTTTCAGATTCTCATTATACAATTCCATAAAATTCAGCTGCTTCCACTTCTATTGATCTGAGAATTAACCATTTTGAAGAGAATTAATTTGATGAAAGTAATTTTTAGTTTTTAGTATATACTTAGTGAATAAAATTTCAAATAATCTGTATGTAGGTTAGTTACATTACATACATTAGTGAATGGTGATATTGTATTCAAAATAAATTCTTTTTAACACAAGGTGTTTTGGTATAACTAGTTCTATATCCCTTTGAATAGTTGTCATAAAAAAAATACTCGAAATCTTTGCATTAAAACATACTTATTTTCCATTCGATATAAAATTATTGCCGACTATCTGAAATATTCAGTGCAAGTAGTTCTGAATCAGCCCCTGTCCAGTTCCCCCACCCAGGGAATCCAAATTCATATTTATGGCAGTATTTTGTGAATACGTTTTTGTCGAAATGCTCTATCTCCTGTTTTATTAATCTATGGAAAATACCAACGGGAGAAGACTGAAGATTTATGCTGAAAAACTTAATGCAGTTGTGATAGGACCTAATATACCGACCTACATACCAAGAGTAAATGGACTACCCGATGTACTGGACATTGTCGTAATGAAAGACATCACTGAAGAAATCAGCATTGATACAATAGAAGACGGAACTTCAGACCACAATCCCATAGAATTCATAGTGGGACATGGCCCAAGAAACGAAGAAGAGACACAAACCAAGGATCGCACAGACTGGGAGAAATATAAGAATTTACTTCAGGAGAAAATCACGGAAATTCCCCAAATAAACACCCGGGATGAATTAGATGAAGCAGTTGAAAAATTGGAAAATCAAATAAAAGAAGCCTATGGAGAAAGCACCAAGAAAATAAGGAAACCAATTCCGAAACATTCACATGGAGATACGCCAAGGGATATAAAGGAACTTATAAAAAAGAACAGAAGACTCAGAAAAATCTACAGAACAACAAAAAGAGAAGAAGACAAGAAGAAACTGAATAAGCATAGTCAGATATTGAAAAATGCTTTAACAGAACTGCGTAATAACAGATGGCACCAGAGATTAAGGGAACTGAATACAATAGATCACTCGGCTTGGAAAATGCAAAAACGCTTACGACGAGAACAGACAATTATACCTCCACTGCATGGAGCAAACGGAATGGTATATACGTGACTTGAAAAAGCCGAAGCACTTGACGACTCAATTGAGAGAGAAGCCAGAATAAATTATAGAAATGATGATGACAATGAAGATCTAGAAGAAGAAGTGGAGGAGGCAAACGAAGAACTGATGATGGAACCACCGGAAACCGAAATCATTCCAAAACCGGCTTCACCAACAGAAATCAAAGAGATCATAATGAAACTGAAAAACAAGAAAGCACGGGGAGAAGAAGGGATAACGAATTATATGTTGAAGAAATTGCCTAGAAAAGGAATAGCAGCCTTTACGAATATAACAAACAGAGTGATGAGGACCGAATACTACCCAAAGAGATGGAAAACTGCAGGAATGATAGTTTTCAACAAGCCTGGAAAGGAACGGAAATTTCCTCAAATTATAGACCAATCAGCCTACTAACAGCACTAGGAAAAATCGTCGAGAGGTTTATCGTTAAAAGGCTGAATGAGGAAACAGAAATGTTGAAGATAATTCCACCCGAACAATTTGGATTTCGACGAGATCATTCGACTGAACTCCAATTGCTACGGCTCATAGAATACGTCACCGAAAGAATGCAGACCAAACAGGCCACAGGATTAGTTCTGATGGATATCGAGAAAGCTTTTGATAGAGTATGGCACGAAGGCCTAATCTACAAGATGAAAAAAGTAGGATATTCGATCAAGCTATGCAAGATTATAAGGAACTATCTGAGGAATAGAAACTTTTATGTGAAGATAGATGGAGCAACCTCTGAAACCAGACAATTGGAAGCGGGAGTGCCTCAAGGATCGGTACTTGGACCTCTGCTTTACGTAATATACGTTTATGATATCCCGAAGAATGCTAGAAATATGCTCACCTTGTACGCAGATGACACAGGAATAGCGTTCAGACATCGACGCCCAGAGATCATACACCGGAGACTGCAGGAAGCCATAGATGAATTACTCAAATGGTGCATCAAATGGAAAATCCAAATCAATGGAAGAAAGACTCAAGCAATATTACTGCAAAAGAGAAGATTGCGGATGGAAGAAATAGGGATGTGTCGTTCACGAACGAACGAATCAAAAGACCCGGTTCGTTAGAACCAATGGTTCGTTCAGTTCTTCACCCGAAAAATGACCCGTTCGTTCAACTGGGTCGAATGAGCCAAACGGCTCCATGCGACCCACAAAATCGATATGGGATCTGGAGATCGGAAGATCTGGAATCGAAAGAATGATTCATAATTCCGTCTCGTCATTACCCAGGTACCCGAATAGTTAGACGGGTTTCAGACTGACCCAAAAGAAACAGATGGTAGTCGTAATAAAATGAACTTATATTACTTGCATTTCGCAAGTGAATCAACGGCTCTTTGTTGAAGAAAGTATGATAGATTTAGGAACTAGGACTAGTAGAAATTACAAGTTTATATTTCTGTTATTGTGGCTATATTGATGAAAGTAAATTTTAAGTGATTGGTCAATTCTACAACTTTTTTTCAGATTAATTTGAGGAAAATATTTGGATTCGCAGCAATAACATAATCTTGATTTCAAAATTTTCAGTTTTTGACGAAATTAATGAGACTAGATCTCACGAATTTCGAACCTGTAAATGAATGATTGACGTCTCCATTTCAAAATTTGAATCGTCCGATATCCATTTCCTTTCGAAAGACTTTTGGTTTTTGAATTTTTTCTACACTGGGGTCAATATTTCTCTCGGTTCTCTCACGAATTTGACCTCAACTAACTATTTTCAGCCGATCAAAAATATTATGGCCCACAAAACACAGCTGTTTGCAACTAAAGAAGCATCCATATTCCATTCTATCAAAATTTAATTCAACTGAACTAAACTGAAGTGAAATTCCTAACAGAACAGTGAACTGATCGAGACGGGACTACGGATCCGAATTCGAACCATGCGCAATGTTTGGATCACAACCCGAAACCCAACTACCTAAAAGAACCAATGGGTCAATTGAACGGGTCTTTTGAACCGGGTCTTCTCAGCAATGGATCTAGATCGATCTGGTTCCTCGAAATTGAACGAACTACACATCCCTAGGAAGAAAACCTTGATGGAGAAGAGGTTGAATGGAAAAATGAAGCAACATACCTAGGAGTGACGCTTGACAGAGGACTTACATGAAAAAACCACATCAAATGTGCTGTTGATAAAACAATAGCCGCAATGAGTAAACTTTATCCAGAAGAAGTCATATGAATAAGAACATCAAGTTGACGATGATTAAAACTATTGCGCGACCACAACTCACATATGGATCGGCGGCATGGGGCTTCGCAGCCAAGACCCGCCGAGGTAGTCATATTCTGAGAAAAGGTGTTTGCCGGACGATTCCAAAGTGTGCTTGGACTCGCTCATTCATGTTCGGTGATCACCCCTATAGAAGATCTACAAATCCTAAAGTTCGTGTGCTGAATTAAGCCAGGTAGGTGATATTTAGTACAATTAATATAGTGAAAGAAAATCCTCATTTTTTTGGTTAATTAAGTTATTCATTTCCAAACGCGACCTGTTTTGGATTACTAAATTATTTGGCGTATGTCCAGCGTCTTCATTGTCTATTCGTATCATTTATTATAAAGGAGCAGCTACTTTTGTTTCGGATTTTGTATTCGAAGTCTCTCCTGGAAAAACTCACAGTTGAAGAATTTATCGATGTCCTTTAGGAGTTTAGCATAATAGAAATGCATTTTTCAGTTTTAATTTTGTCACGATTTTTACTGAGCAAAAATTGAGACATTTAATGTATATTCCTTACCTGTTGATATTCGTAATCAAATCCGTACAAATGAAAGTGCGCCTCATACTTCGATACTTCCGATAGAAATTTAGTTTTCAGTGGTCGATTCGACAAAGTATTATATCAATTTCTCAGAAACCAAACCTTAAAATTTCATAGTTTTCGAATTGGGATGCTTCTGTTGAATGTCTGAACCATAATCAATTAAAAAATTGAAATAATCGATTTGCTCCTGTCTAAATTTTTGCACCAATGTATCAGGAGCCAATCGGATGGAAGATTTTGTTGACCTACTGATAATGAACGAAAAATTGAACTTTTTGGTAAAATTTCGTTTTTTCTGTAATCTATATCAGAATCCTTCATCCGACGAATTCTTGAAAATCCTCAGAGTTTAGTGTATCTCTTGACATTTGTCGCTTAGACAAAGTATGAAACCAATTTCCCAGAAACTATTGGATCCATTCGAACCAAATCTTGAAATCGGACATAGTTTTCGAATTGGAATGCGCTTGTTGAATTTCTGTTCGATACTATCATTTGGAATTTACTTTTGAATGGTCGATCCGACAAAGTATCAGATCAATTACTCAAATATTGTATGATCAATTCGAACCAAATCTCATAATCCCTCATAGTCTTCGAGGTGAACTGAAAGTTTTGGGCAATTGTGGACCGTTGAAAATATGCATTTGTACCTACTGAAAGTAGGAATTTGAAATTCGGCGCGTTGAAGCGGAAGATTTGTACTTGGAGGAGTTAACTGTAATAATACAAGGCATTTCAATTCAAAAACTACGTGTCATTACGAGATTCACTTCTTCTCAAAATCTGCCGGAGGGGACTGAGATCGAGTTACCTCATCGTCGTTCAAATATCATAGCAAACTCTTTTAGCGATAGTAGGTTGTGGCCCTGAAAAGGGCCTTTCGATAGAGTTGATCGTGCTGCGAATTATGATTTCTTTTCGGTTTTTTTCGGCAAAAGTACCGCTTGGATATTTGGTAAAACTCCACCCTGAGCAATAGTGACTCCAGAGAGTAACTTGTTCAATTCTTCGTCGTTTCTAATGGCCAACTGAAGATGGCGTGGAATGATCCTAGTCTTCTTGTTGTCTCTAGCGGCGTTACCGGCCAATTCCAATACTTCAGCAGCGAGATATTCCATCACGGCTGCCAGGTAAACGGGTGCTCCCGCTCCTACTCGTTCGGCGTAATTTCCCTTTCGCAACAAACGATGGATACGTCCAACGGGAAACTGTAATCCCGCTCTATTTGAACGAGACTTCGCTTTACCCTTAACTTTACCGCCTTTACCACGACCCGACATGATCAATGAATATATCAACAGATACTAGACGTTGCTCTATAAAATTTCGTGATGATTTTTGAAGTCACAGTAGAATACATTCGTGCATGGTATTCATGCTATCTTCATTCCGCCAATTAGCGGGCGCCATCAGATAGACGCTATAGAAGGGCGGGCCCGTGTTCCTCTAGATTGTCGAATAGCATCCATTCATACTCTTTCGCTAGAAATTTTATGATACTTTCGAATCGACCGCTGAAATCTTCATTTAACAAGAGATGTAGATGCTGGAGTACCCCAAGGATCAGTACTTACTACTTGGGCCACTTTTCAACATAGGCTGACCAGATTATCCAATGTTCAATGCGGACGGACCTGATTTATATATACAGGGCGAGTCTTTGAATCGTAAAAATATTTCAGCCGTGGATTCTTGAGACCCAAAGAAACACTTTTTTCCTGTACCATTTTTTCCGATTCAGCCCTGATAAGAAGATATAGACATTGTAGGTTTTCATAATGAGCTGTGCCACTCCTGGAAAAGCAAAATTACCTTCAGAATAAGTAAATGAATCTGTGGATCTTTCAAAAAGAGTTGCATTCGGTCAAAAGTACCCAAGTTTTCGAATTTCACAGATATCTTTTATTTTTGAACTTCAAATTACTCGAAAACTATATTCCGAAATTCATTTCATTCGATAAAACCGTTTATGAGAACTAGAAATAACATTTTTTTATATTTTTCAACGACCTGTACCTTTAAAACCGAGCCGATTCGGAAAAAACGGTAAAGGAAAAAAGTGTTTCTTTTGACCTCAAGAATCTACTGTAAAATACTTGTACGAGTCTAAGACTCACCCTGTATATGATTCCAGCTGCTCAGTTTCCTACAACGTATGGCCATAAAAAAAATCTATTTATTAAAAATAGAGGAATAATAAAAGTTTATTACAACACAAAAACGAAAATTTAATAATATCAATATAACGGCTGTGCATTACACTGTGGAATGAGAAGAGGGCTTCAGGCGTTGCTAGAGAAGCTTCTTCATTCCCAAAATTTGAATGTCTCAAATATTTGGTCAGGGAGCTTCTGCATTAAACATTTTTTAATGTTATCTGAATTGACCCAAACACTTCGTACATTGGACTGCAGAATCAAGTTTTGTGTTTTAAAAATGGAAATTCTTTCGATCTCCCATAAATTTGCACTTTCTTTTTTTTAATATCCACCTCAAATAATCTTGGGGTTTCGCGGCATAGAGCCATATCAAAAGAATTCAGACAACTGAAAACAAGCTGCTACCATGTGCAATAGATGCATCTTGGTTTAGGGCAAGGCAGACGAACCGCCCTCATCTCCTGAGGGGGAACAGTGTGGGGTTTCTCACTCTCCTGAGCTCGAGACCCACTAAAAACCCTACTGCTTCTTGAATTTTGGTTCCGGGCATTTGCCTATAAACCGTTCATCTCTTGGTCGGTTTTCTTCTCGCACACTATCGTGCTGGGATTTGTGTGTTTATCCTCTATTGGATTAACACTTTATTGAATTTTTCAATAAGTTTCTGTTGTTATTTTAATCTCTTTTTAATTGATCTCTTGGTCTCCTTCGGTAAATTCGCATTCTCCTTTTGTCTTCCTCTGGGTCTTAGTCCACTTGTCTCCTGAGTTCTTGATTCGGATGGTTTTTCGCTGTTTCGAATAATTTCTCTGCTTTTCTGTTCATGAATTCCGTTATGGTTTCCCATTTCAGGTCCTTATAAATCTGTCTATTCCTGACAAACCAAGGTGCATCTATTGCACATCGTAGCAGCTTGTTTTCAGTGGCCTGAATTCTTTTGATATGGCTCTTTGCCGCGAAACCCCAGGCAACTGATCCATAAGTCAGTTGAGGCCTAGCAACGGCTTTGATTATCTTCAATTTTGTCTCTTTCGACATGTGGCTTCTTCCTATCAGAGGATAGAGTCTATTCATCGCTACTTTCGTTTTGTCGATTGCTTGTTTGATATGACTTTTCCAAGTAAGTCCTTTGGCAAGCGTTATTCCTAAATATTTGGCTTCATTTTTCCAGTCGATTTCTTCGCCGTCAATATCCAGTTTCGTTGTGGGTCGCAGTCTTCTCTTCTGTAGTAATATTGCTTGGCTCTTTTGTCCATTGAGCTTGATTTTCCACTTTATGCACCAGTCATTTGTTTCGTCAATCGACTCTTGTAGAACTCGTTCTATTTTTTCAGGGTTTCGGTGTCGTGTTGCTATGCCTGTATCGTCAGCATATAACGTTAGCATAGTTCTTGGATTTTTCGGAATATCGTGGATGTATATGTTGTACAGAAGTGGCCCAAGTACTGATCCTTGGGGTACTCCAGCCTCTATATCTCTTGTTGAGGAGCATTCTCCTCCCACTTCGTAAAATCTTCTATTTTTGAGATAATTCCTGATCAACTTGCATATTTTGATCGAATATCCAGCACATCTCATCTTATATATTAATCCTTCATGCCATACTCTGTCGAATGCTCTGGCGACGTCTAGTAAAATAAGACCTGTAGCTTGTTTATTTTGGAATCCCTCTGTTATGTACTCTGTGAGCCTTAATAATTGTTGTTCTGTTGAATGCTCTCTTCTGAATCCGAAAGGTTCTGGTGGTATTAGTTCCAGATTTTCGGTTTCCTCGTTTAGCCTCGTGGCGATAATTCTTTCTACTACTTTTCCTAACGCCGACAAATTGGTTTGTTTAGGGAAGGCTGATCCAAACAAATTGTTTGGATTCGAGTCCATACTCGAATTCCGTGAAGTTGTATATGCTATGTCCAGATAGCAATGTTCTTAGTTTCCTCTTAAATGTTGAATGTTGGAGGTTCCGCATCTGGTCTGGCAGTTGGTTATAGAGTTGCACTCCAATATTATGGGTTTTCCATCAGTCTCTGACTTGGCTGTATGATATCTTTGTTTCTAGTATTGTAATTGTGTTGATCTGGATGTTTTGAATACATGTTTAGATTTTTCCTTATGTGTGTTACTCTCTTGTATATAATTACTGCATACAGTGACATTATTCTGGATTCAGTGAATAAGTTTCTGCAGCTTGTGTTCCATGGAACTCGATAGATACTTCTCAGGGCTGCTTTCTGCATTCTGAATATTTTATCTAAGTGAACCGTTGCTCCATCACTCCAACTGATTATACCATATATATATATATATATATATATTATACCATAAGTCATCCTTGAGTGAAATAGGGAGTAGTAGGCAGTTACTGCTGTGTTTGTATTGGTGATCTCAGCATATGTTGCTCCGGCCAGTTTGGCACTGAGATTATCAATGTGGACTCTCCAGCTCAGTTGTGCATCTAGTTGTACTCCTAGAAAGTTTGCTGAACTCGCTTCTGAGGTTTGACTCCTTTGTTTGACACTAAAGACCAATGATGTTGTTTTGGCAGCATTAAGAAATAATTCATTTGTAGTGAACCACTCTTTGTCTTGAACCATAATGTCTTCATAAGTTGATTGAACGCTTGTGTCATCTTCAATCTCAACTGCATATGTTGTATCGTCGGCAAACCTACAGGAAACAACTGTTCTTGGTATGCTGGTTGGAACTCTCAGGCTTATGTTGTGTGGCATGTCATTGATATACAGAAGGAATAGTGGAGGGCCCAGTCTCGAACCTTGGACAACTCCCCTTGTTATTTTGAGAGCTTCACTTCTATTGTCATCCAATACAACTATCTGCTGTCGATCAGATAGGTATGATCTGAAAAGGTCCAAGCAAACACCACGTATGCCATATATCTCCAGCTTCTCAATATTGAGTGATTAACACAATCAAATGCCGCTGATAAGTCGGTAAATATTCCCAGACACTGATTTTTGTTTTCGAAACAATCTTGAATATGTTTGGTTAAAGAATGAATTGCCTCAGCTGTTGATGTTCCTTTCCGAAATCCAAATTGGTTATGGCACAATATTTGTGTAGCATCCGTGAAGTCAACGAGGTAATTATAGACCACCCCTTCTAGTATCTTTGAAAATGCTGGCAGTATTGCAATTTGCCTAAAATTGTTGGCTATGGAAGGATCTCCTTTTTTGAAAATAGGGCAGATTTTGCCTATTTTCATTTTAGTTGGAAAGACTGCCTCTTCAAGACATGTATTCAAGACATCCACCAATGGGTCAATCAGCCATGCAGCACATTTTTTTTATCATAAAGACAGTATTACCATCTATATCCTCTGATTTTTTTGCTTTCAGGTTGTTTGAAATGGTTTCCATTTCATGTTGGGTCACAGGGTTGAAGAACATCGAATTCATTATGTAGGTTTTCTTCATTAAATCTGTGGGATTAACATTGTTTTTCGGTAGATTTTTTATTATGTTATTTGCATTGTTTACAAAGAAGTTGTTTAGTTCATCTGTGGTCAGGTTTTCCGGTTTAACATGCTTCCTAGATGGCCCAGTTTCTCTATTGATGATATTCCAAATAGTTTTGTTTTTGTTGTCTGAGTTTTGGATTGGTGTGTTATATAAGGTTTTTTTTATGTTTGTAGTAATTCGAGATATTTCTTTTTGTAGCTGACATAAGTTTGTTTCCTTCACTTCTATGTGTTTTGTAGCAGGAATGGAGGAACATTAGACGTTCTTTCGCTTCCACAATGTCTGGGGTTATCTAACGTGGAATTGGTTTTGACAATCTTCTTTTTATTGGTTGTAATTGGAAGGATAAGTTGTAGTAGTTCATATATGTTCCAATGAAGATGTTGTACTTGTCCTCTGCTGACTGGGCTGAGAATACTTCTTTCCACTCCTCTCTACTCAAGTAGTACTGCATAAGATTGATTTCCTCTTCTGTGTATGCCTTCTTGATACGGATAATAATAATACGGTATAATATTGAAGATTCATTCAAATCGTCATTGAATATTGAATGCATTCACATCATAATTGAACAAGTAACATTGTACGGAGCAACTGAAATTCAATTTTTAAGAATTCCAATGCAATATCTAAAAACGAAAACGTGTCTGACAGAAAAAAGGCAGCCACCTTCATGGCACACTAATCTAACGAAAAAATGCTTGCTACCTTGGTAATCCCTAATATTAGGGATTGGCAATTTTTAAATTCAGAGAAAAAATTCATATTTTGAAAATTGCCAGAATGGAGGTAAGCATCGGAATACCTGCGAAAAATATTCTAACTCTAAGTGCCTCATTATGAAGAAAGCACATGCCGACAAGATCCTTATTAATCTTATTGGCTAATTTTGGATAATTTATCACCTGCAATACAAACCAGACTAGGTAGGTGAAAGCACACAGGCACAAGCTGTACCTGCTCGGACAAACCCTCTTGAGCTCATTATTAAGTGACAATGATGATAATCGTTGTATTCAACATTTTACTTTATGGCGCATTTTGACAATGAAAATCTGTAACTACTAAGAACCCATTCATTCTATTCTCAACGATTTATTTAGATGTTCGGCCAGAATCACGAGAAATTGAATGAATGAAAAAAAATTTCATGTCTTACCATTATGAATAAGCTTCAAGACAAAATTTTTCTTTACGTTAATAATTCTTAATATATATGAAAATAGCCCAAGAAACTCGAAATATACATGTCACATTTGATGATAGTTAACCTCGCCACTAAACCATTATAGATAGAATTTATAATTTCAAAGATTCAAAATTCCCAAAAATATTCCAGCCGGTACAAAATATTTTTTAGGTTTTATAGCTATAGGTACATTAAGACCATTTCTTACACAACTACTCTGAAAATAAATCTCAAACATCTGGCAAAATTGAAAAATATTGCCACTGAGCGGGTTTGTAAAAACCCAATCGAAGTTTCAGCACCATCCCTTTTTTATGATTTTTGGCGAACATTCCAGTTAAAGAATTTTGGCACCATCTGGAAGACATTTTGGGAAAAAAATTTTCGGTCCTTGCATCACAGATACAGATGAAGATCAGTTGCATCGTTATCTACGACCTGTGAACTGATCTTCTGAGCCCTATTTTTTCGTTCGACGTTTTTGAAGTGATATTTTTTTTATTCTCGCTCTACTGAACTGTGCTTGTGTCATTGGAATTATATTGACTGTTAATATTTACACTGACATTCTGGTAGTGATAAGTTTGGAAGTGGTGGACAAATTATTTATTAATTTTTTTTTCTGAAAAAATTTCTCCTCCAAAAACTCGTAAAGTATAAATGAGCAAAACGAACGGACTGATGAGCAAAACGGAGCAAAACTTCCGATCGACAATATCGGAAAGATCCGTTAAGGTGCCATGCTAGTGAAATATTACACCAGCAGGGCACTTTTGATTATCTAATCTCGGTAACGGTAAGTGGTAGAGAAAAACTAATTGCAGAATTGAAAAGAGCAAAAAAGAGCAAAACGCAGATATCCCACAAGCTAAGGTAAGAAAAAAAAATTTTTTTCTTCTCTGAAAACTCGAAAAGTGTAAATGCACAAAACGAACGGATTGGTGAGCAAAACGATAAACTAAGTGCTGAGCAAAATGAGAGCAAAACGAGGGCATAAAAATCGTAAAAAAATTCTTTGAGATGCTCTGCTAGTGTAATGCCGCTCAACGAGCTGACTCTGGGGGTCGCGATCCGATTATTTAACCCTTAACTGGTATCCTCGGGTCAAAATGGATCGTATCGTATGTCTCTCTGGTTTCGCGGGACGAAGTAGTCTTCTTATTTCCGCCGTCTTATATAGTCTCTGTTTGTCTGCATCGCTTTGCTTCTGTTTATTCCATTATTTCTCTAATCAGTGGATTATTGTGTATTTTCATTTTTTCTTCCAGTTTTTCGTTCATTTTTTGTAGGTGCTCTTCGATTGTGGGATATCTATATCTCTTTGTGGAGTTGTTCATTCGTGTGATACCACGGTGCGTTTAGTGTCAGCCTTATCGATATGTTTTGAACTCTCTGAAGTCTTCTCATGTTCCTTTCTGTTGTGTTCTTCCAGCTTGTGGCTGCGTATGTCATCCGTCTTATTATTGTATTATATATCTGATATAGGCTGACCAGATAATCCCCAGTTCAATGACGGACAGACCTGGTGAATGTGTATATATTTATATAAAGGGCGAGTCTTTGAATCGTAAAAATATTTTACAGTAGATTATTGAGGTCAAAAGAAAAAATTTTTTCATGTACCATTTTTCCGATTTAGCCTTGATAAAAAGATTTACATAGTCATTCGATTACTCAACCGAAATCACTGAGACCTTTCATTTCTTAATATATTGAAAAAATAGCAATTGAGAATAATTAAATGGATGTATGAACATCATAATTCGATGCGGGAATATTCTGATGATGATCATGACTGAATTATCGATTGAAAACAAATTGACGTCTATTCGTCCATCAAGCGTTGATTCCCTGATCAAGCTTTATGAAACCCGGCGATAGATTTTAAAAGAGTTGCTTGCGGACAAAGTAGGTACCCAATTTTTCGAATTTCATAGATAATTTTTATTTATGAACGCCAAATTACTCGAAATTCATTTCATTCGATAAAACCGTTTGTGAGAACTGAAAATAACATTTTTTCATGTTTTTCAACAACCTCACCCTGTATATGCCTCCAGCTACTCAGCTTCCTACCCCGTATAGTGTTAAATAAAAATGATTTATTGAAAACAGAAAAATAATATAAGTGTATCACAACACAAAAACGAAAATATAATAATCTTAATACAATGGTTGTGCATTGTGCATTACACTGTGGAATGAGAACAGGTCTTCAGGCTTTGCTAGAGAAGCTTCTTCACCCCCAAAATTTGAATGTCTGAAATATTTGGTCAGGGAGGAAGACGCTGCTGCATTAACCATATTTTTATGTTTGTAACTTGAAACATGCCGTATAATATAACTTCTTTTTCCAAATACAATGCCAAATTGACCCTTCGTACATTGGACTTCAGAATCAAGTTTTGTTTTTTTAAGGAATGGAAATTCTTTTGGAAGATTTTTGTACTTTCTTTCTTTATTATCCATCTCAAATGATCTTGAGAAAAAAATTCAAGATTTTGACGGACGTTTTCCAGTGACGGACTTCTTGGACGATTGACTGTCCGTCTCAATGACGGACGTCTGGTCACCCTAATATATCTTCATTTTGTTTGTTTTATCTAGTTTGCTCTTTCTGTTCAGTAATGGGTACATGAAACCTTTGATTCTTCATGCTTCAACTTCGACATTCCTGACGTGTTTGTTGAAATTCAATTTTTCGTCTAGGGTTATTCCTAGGTAGTTCACGCTTTTGGTCCATGGAATTGGTACATTGTTTATATTGTTAAGTTATTCGAGGGTCCTTTCCCTGTCCTCTTGTAGAAAATAATTCCACTGCTCTTCTCCGGATTTGCTCTGATTTTCCATTTGTTCATCCATTCTTCTATCCTGTGGCAATGTTTCTGCAGTTCCTTCTCTATTTTAGAGGTTACTCTTGAGCTAGTTAATATAGCCGTGTCATCTGCGTATGATGTAATGATTGCGTTCTCGAATTGAGACGTTTTTGTTCAATGTCAGATAGTGTTAGACCGAAGGAAATCAACTTACATACAGCGGAGCATTTTTCCGACCAAATCTAAGGAAAATAGTAACAGACCAGTTACTAATTATCAGGAAGTACTAATTAGTGGTTCTGAAAAGAACCTATTGGGTTAGAACGTATGTGTTCCACTTTATTTTGAACTAGTGTACTTGGTGACTGCTTTGGTACCTTCGCTGACTGCGTGCTTAGCCAGCTCGCCAGGTAAGAGAAGCCGTACCGCAGTCTGAATTTCCCTGCTAGTAATCGTAGAACGTTTATTGTAGTGAGCAAGTCTGCTCGCTTCAGCAGCGATACGTTCGAAGATATCATTCACAAAACTGTTCATTATACTCATAGCTTTGCTAGAAATACCGGTATCGGGATGCACTTGTTTCAATACCTTGTAAATGTAGATGGCGTAACTTTCCTTCCTCTTCCGTTTTTTCTTCTTGTCAGTCTTGGAAATATTTTTCTGGGCCTTGCCCGCCTTTTTAGCCGCTTTTCCGCTAGTTTTCGGAGGCATCGTAATGTGGAAAACTTTTTCGAAAATATGGTCCTCTTACCGACACAAAGTATGAGATAGGAAAATCTCACATATTTGCCTCCGCCCATGAGTTATATACATCGTTTATATTTGGTAATTTTTCATACAGTACCTACCATTTGAAAATTCAAGTAAGCTAAAATGTCCGTAAATACTAAAATTTTAATGAATCTTTTTTCAAATGATATTCAATTAACAGATTTCTGCAGAATACAGAGGATTTTCAGTGAATTCAGTAATAACAGTACCTAATATAAACTGGACCTGTACTTAATTACCCTCGTGCTTATAGGCACCCTTTTTCACAAATGTTTAATTCTGTAACAGAGATGCCATAAATCTAAAATCTACAACTTTGTCGGCATTCTCTATAACAGTTACGGTTCTTTTTATGGGGAGGCTTCTTTCAAAGCGGTCAATCTTTGCTTCTTTCAAGCCCCCTGCCGAATTTCTGGAATATCGTTGGGGTTTCTTTGATTCTTAACACATGATAATTGTTATTTTCATATTCAGTTTCTTTATAACTAAACAAACAGAAATAATGAATAAGTTGAAATTTCCAAAATGACCTTCATAAATATCATAATGCAATTGAAATTAGCTAAACCCAAATGTTTTGTCCTGTCATTTGTAAACATGCTCCTGAGTTGGTTTATAGTACCACGGTCTCTAGAAATCTTATAAATGCAAAAATCCGGAAACCACCCTAGTTCAATATTTCAACAATTTTGGCTTTTCCAAACTAGTTGGTTTATAAGTACCATGGTTTCTAGAAATCTTATAAAAGCAAAAAGTTTAGGTTTCATTTGTAAGTTGAGACTCAACGATTAGCGTATGTGTTACTTCACAGTGAAGGTGCTTCAAATTTTTTTCCTTTTTTTCATTACTTCGCCAGTTCTATAGTTCCAGTTGAGTTGAGTCGATATGTGAAATAGGTACCTTGTACCGTGAACTATACTATAAGGATATACCTTCGAGCGCGTGTTTCGATCTTTCTGCTAAGATGTGGAATAAGAGAAGCCCGATATGGCTTTATTTTTCTATCGTAGACGTTGAAAAAATAATGTGTTCCTGCGACATCTGTAAACAACAACTGTCTTACAAACATTCAGTGTCCAATTTAAAAAACATTTCAAGCGAAAACATGCCTTTGTGGATATTTTTCCCAGAAATTCAAGCGATGAAAATAATCCTTCTACCAGTGCTTCGAAACGTCCATTACCCAGTGATGAGGATACTGAGAAAAATAAGGATACTTCCGAAGAACCTAGTTCTAAAATAACTAAATTGGACGGTGTTGTGATTGTAAATACCTAGTGATAATAATTAACCGAAAAAAAAAGTTCAAGATAAAATAGTCACTTTTCTACATAAAAAAATTACAGGACAAGAAGCAGTTTAGGGTTTTTAGTGGGTCTCGATCTCAAGAGAGTGATCATCTCCAGAGGGTGGTTCGTCTGACTTGCAGATTTTCCCCCTGCTACACAAAAAAAAAAAGAATTCCGTGCATTTGCCTATAAACCTTTCATCTTTTAGTCTGTTTTCTTCTCACACACTATATTGCTGGGATTTATGTGTTTATCCTCTATTGGATAACACTTTATTGGATTTTTCAATAAGTTTTTGTTAGTATATTAAAATCTTTTTAATTGATCACTTGGTCTCCTTCGGTAAATTCGCATTCCTCTGGGTCGTAGTCCACTAGTCTGCTGAGTTCTTGATTCGGATGGTTTTTCGCTGTTTCGAATAATTTCTCTGCTTTTTTGTTCATGAATTCCGTTATGGTTTCCCATTTTAGGTCCCTATAAATCTGTCTATTCATGACAAACCAAGGTGCATCTATTGCACATGGTAGCAGCTTGTTTTCAGTTGCATGAATTATTTTGATATGGCTCTTTTCCGCGAAACCCCAGGCAACTGATTCATGTCAGTTGAGGCCTAGCAACGGCTTTAATAATCTTCAATTTTGTCTCTTTCGACATGCGGCTTCTTCTTCCTATCAGAGGGTAGAGTCTTTTCGTCGCTGCTTTCGTTTTGTCGATTGCTTGTTTGATATGACTTTTCCTTGATATTCTATCCGGTGCCATCGTACTACTTCCCATCGTATTTTAGCTTCTAACCAAATCTTAAAAATCACACATAATTTTGTAAATGGGATGCGCAGATTGAATTACAGTTCGTTGCTTCCACTAGGAATGCAGATTTTAATGGTCAATTAGTCAAATAACGAGTTCAATTTCGAAAGAACTGTTCAATCTGAATCGAATCTCGTAATGAAACCTCGGAACATACAGAACATTATTATTAAGATATTAAATTTCTGCCGTATATTAATTTTCATGATTTTTTGATCAAAATCGCTATCATTCGATAGCTAGAGTGAAATTCTGAATATTCTGCACCTGAAATTATTCGTCAAAATTCCTGACCGTCAAGTGATTTTTAGAATTCGGGAAATATTTACATTCTCCGAAAAAAATCACCTACCGTGTTCGATGGAAACATCTTTTCTGACATCGTTTCTCTAGCGAGTGAAAATCTATAAAAGTAATATTTGATAGAAAATTCTAGAGGCCCTGAAAAGGGCCGGTTTAAAATGTTTTTCCTTCCAAAATTATATATGTTTTACTTTTTCTTTTTGGGAGACGTTACTTTCTTCGGAGCCGTTACTGATTTGACCGTTTTTGGTTTCGGTGCTTTGGGCCTCTTCGTCGGCGATTTGATTGCCTTCTTAGCTTTCGAAGGAGATTTCGTTAATTTTGGCTTCTTCTTTTCTGTAGCAATTGCCGCTCTCTTTTTCGACTTACTCACTGTAGATGTAGACCTGGCAGGGGATTTGTTCTTCTTGTCGGCTGCCGTTGTAGATGATGCATTCTTATTTGCTCCATCGGCCGACTTGACCAATTTTTTCGCAACCTTCTTCGACGCGTTAGTTGTAGATCCGGCAGCGGCCAATTTGAAAGAACCAGACGCTCCTTTTCCTTTGGTCTGAATCAAGGAACCGGACTGTACAGCGGACTTCAGATATTTTCTTATGAACGGTGCAAGTTTTTCAGAATCGACTTTGTAATTCGAACCGATGTATTTCTTGATTGCTTGCAACGAGGACCCGCTCCTTTCTTTCAATCCTTTGATGGCACTGTTAACCATATCGGAAGTTGGGGGATGGCTGGGTTTGACATGTTTAGACTTCGCTGAGGTTTTTTCTCGGCTTTTTTTAGCGTCTTACTAACAGCACTAGCAGGCGTAGTTGCCTGTCGCACTTCAGACTCGGAGGTTGATAATGACATTGTGTGACCTTAACACTTTGGGTTTGGATTACTTCAGATAGAGGGATCCATATTAGCGAAGTTGACGGAAATTTGACGGGCGATTGGCTCGTAAATTATTGCTAAGCACTTGAAATTGCAAGTTTACTGCGTAATCTCACGGAATTTAAAGTTTTTATCTGTACCAATTATTGGGTTCATCATTGCATCGTATTTCGGACGAAATAAATATGGGAAATAGGCCGATATATCATTTTTGACGGACCGAAATGATTCTTCCCAGACTTGCCAAAGTCGCTCTTGTCATGTTTCCTGGATATTCTTATCATAAGTTATTATTTCGAAATTTGATTCTCCTTGATCGAACAGTTCATGATAAATAGAACTATTTCTTTTATTCATTGACCATCAAAATCCGTATTTTTACTGGAAGTAGCGAAATGTTATTCGTCAAAAAATTTTCTAATACTTTGTCGAATCGACCACTGAATTTCTATCGAGAGTATTGAACTGAAATCGAAAACTATATGATATTCTAGGATTGAACGCCCCCACTAAAAGAAAAAGATCAAGAAATCACCCTGATCAACTTAACACGTTGATTGCGATATACTACGAATATCTTTTCTGATGCGAATGAAGTGAGATCCAATATTTCCTCATATGCTAACTCCATAACTTCCAGAACGCTCAAGATAGAAATGTATTACATGTAGCTAAAAAATTGTTGAAATCTTCACATTCTCGTTGAAAAGGAAATATCTCTTGTAGATGTTTTAGAAATTTTAATCTAGATGGGACATCAGGTTGCTGTAACCTGATGCGGCGCACAACGTAGACTTCAAATTGATATAGTAAGCTTAAACTCTTCGAATTTTAAGGTTACATTCGAAGAATCTAACACAATATGGCATTGAAAAATATTTTAGATATCGGTCCCCGGCGATCTATACCGCACCAGAAGAAAGCTCTGGTATCGGTCTCCGGGGAATCTTGAAAAATACATAACGCAGTCAACGTGTTAAACCACTTCGGAGCCAGCTCAAACCTCTCCGAAGCCAGCCCTAAACAAAACTTCAGGGAATTTCAACATAAGATTCCAAAGAAATCAAGGTTGGAAAAAAATATAAAAGGGGAAAACCATCAAGAAAATTTCATTAAAGGTGAATATTGGCACAAGGAACATGAAATTAAAACACTTATTCTCTCAGCGACGTTTCGGAAATTTTATTTCCTTCATCAGGCTACAACAAAAGGTAATTGTTACGAAGCATTCAGGTGGAGTCAAAAAACAAAGAAAAGGTTGTAAAAAAAGTGGTCATAAATATAAAAACTAATATATGAATAAAATGTGAATAACCGAATGACTGAAAAGGAGGAATAAAAATTCATTTTTTATAAATTATGTAAAAGCGAAACATCGAATAAAAACTGACATACATTCGTCCTATAAATATCATCTCTTCAATATATCTTCTTACAAGATTTTGTTCTTTACATAGCAGAGCAGAAGTATTTCATACCGCTGTAAATGTGAAAGTAGAAGTAAAAGTGCCCACTAGCACAGCTACGGAATTTTTGATTCCGTCTGTGAAGTTTGTGTAGGTTCTATACGTGTATGTGTTATCGGAATTTTAATTCCTTAAAATTTTCAAAGTTGGTGTTCATCTGCCAGAGTCCAGGTCTAGTGAAATAGGCCAAGAGGCGAAACTACATTGTTTAAGTCTGATCAACAGGGAGAGATAAATACAATGTGAGCTGACCAATAGTTATGAGTAGGAGCAGTGCATGAATCGTACACAAGTTAAAATGAGAAAAGAATAGTATGATTAATATACATGAAATTTATCATTGAATGCAATATTTACAAAGACGTTCTGCTTACAAGTAAGCACGATTACAACGTCCATCGGAAAAACAGAAGATACAATTGATAAATCATGACAAGTGCAAAAGGGAGTATTGAGATAACCACTAATCGTTAGTTTCAAGAGGTGCATAAGGCTGAGAATTGAGAACTAACATGTATATCGAGTAAGATGAATGAACGTGAGAATGTTTCACGAGAGTACAAATTTATAGTGAGTAGATTGTCAGGAATAGACAGATTTATAGGAATAGGGACCTAAAATGGAAAACCATTTCAACACGAATTGATTTCAACAACGAATTGATTCAATAGTTGGTGGTATTATAAATTGCCGAATCGGCAAACTACAATTCGATCGAAGTATCGTACGAGTATAAAAATCACCTAGAGATTAGTGGTTCTGAAAAGAACCGATATGTAAGATTCCCGAATCGAAATTTAGGCACGTTCACCCCTGATACGTCTAGCAAGTTGAATGTCCTTCGGCATGATAGTTACTCTTTTGGCGTGGATCGCACACAAGTTTGTATCCTCGAAAAGTCCAACCAAATAAGCTTCGCTAGCTTCTTGAAGTGCCATTACGGCGGAACTTTGAAATCTGAGATCAGTTTTGAAATCCTGAGCGATCTCACGTACCAACCTCTGAAAGGGCAATTTACGGATCAGCAACTCGGTACTCTTCTGATAACGTCGTATTTCACGTAAAGCAACGGTTCCCGGACGGTAACGGTGAGGTTTCTTCACACCGCCTGTGGCTGGAGCACTTTTACGTGCAGCTTTGGTGGCTAATTGTTTTCGCGGAGCCTTACCACCAGTCGACTTTCTAGCAGTCTGCTTAGTACGAGCCATAATTAATGTTGATGAAACACTGTTTCTCTACGAGCAGCACGGTCTAAACCTATCTACCCGTCCCCACCACCGTCAGCCCATATTTATAGACTACGTTGCCGTTCCAATGCGTATCTGAAAATCTATTGGATGCTACGGAATTTCTGTGGTGGGGCGGCTGTAGCTTATAAATACTGGTCGGAGAATAGATTTCCGTTATTCTATTTTCGTTTACGTTTTGATTTTCGACTTCGACTCTTCAATAGTTCAGCAGACATGACTGGTCGAGGTAAAGGTGGTAAAGGTTTGGGTAAAGGTGGAGCCAAGCGTCACAGGAAAGTACTCCGAGACAATATCCAAGGTATCACCAAACCCGCTATCAGGAGATTGGCTAGGCGTGGAGGTGTCAAGCGTATTTCTGGCCTCATTTACGAAGAAACTCGTGGAGTGTTGAAGGTGTTCCTGGAAAATGTAATCAGGGACGCTGTCACATATACCGAACATGCAAAGAGAAAAACTGTTACCGCCATGGACGTTGTATATGCCCTCAAACGTCAAGGACGTACATTGTACGGTTTCGGCGGTTGAATAAGTTATTATTCAGGTCGTAGTGTAAACGGTCCTTCTCAGGACCACAACGATTTAATAATGTTCGTTTTATGCAATATAGATGTCGATTGCTAATGAATTGTCGTTCGAACAAAGTTATCTTAAGGATATGTGCATATTTCTAAGATCACTAAGCCCGTATAAAAAGAGAATCCTTCGTGGATTCTGTGAACAAACCCTTCGTCCATCCTCAAGATACATAATTTTTACGTATTTCCGATCTGAGAAAAGCTGAAAAGTTATTCGAAACAGCGAAGGAACATCCAAACCAAACGAAGAACTCAGGAGACTAGTGGACTACGATCCGGAGGAAAAATGAGAATTTACAAAAGGAGACAGCGAGATCAATTGAGGAGAGATTAAAATGAGAACGCAAACTTATTAACCATACTAAGAAGAGATATACGAAATAGACGAACATGAAAACCCTAGCACGACAATGTGCAAGAAGAAATTAACCGATCAAGGGATGAATGGTTTATAGGCAAATGCCCGGAACCAATAAAAAGTAGGTTAGGTTTAGTGGGTCGCGAATTCGGAAGAGTGAGTAACCCACAGTGTTCCCTAGAAATGAGTTCCTCTGGGCGAGAAATAGAGCCCCGTGTTTTCACGGTCGCAGATTCCCCCTACTAAAAAAAAAAAATCTGAGACTCGAGGACGAGAAACCTATAAAACAATTAAAACCTCGGTACCCGCGGAGGTACCGAGGTAGTCCCATTCTGAGAAAAGGTGTTTGCCGGACGATTCCAAAATGTGCTTGCACTCGCTCATTCATGTTGGGTGATAATAACCCTTATAGAAGATCGACAAATCCACTAAGTTCGTGTGCTGAATAAAGCCAGGTAGGTGATATTTAATACAAATAATATAGTGCAGAAAATCCTCATTTTTTTGGTTTATTAAGTTATTCATTTCCAAACGCGACCTGTTACGGATTACTAAATTATTTGGCGTGTGTCCAGCGCCTTCATTAACGGTCCTTCGTAGCCGAATTAATAATTCTATTTGATATCTCATTTGTGCGCTTTGTTCCACCACTAAAATATAGCATATTTTCGAACTGAACAAATTCTTAAACGAGATTGTTACCTGAAGTGTCGAAGTTCATTTTCCGTAGGCGGTACTGAGCCAACCCTTTTCTTAACAACCTTCTTCGAAAATAGCCATAAACTTTATTTTTTCAATATCTACCTTCTACCTTTCGCAGAATTCATTCACTGAGTTAAAATGTCTCTGAGTAGTGAAGAGAAACGACTTCTGCAGAGTAAAAAACAACGAAAGGTTTACATTGAACGAATTGGGTGCATTCTAAATGCGGCGATAGAAGTTAGACGAAAAAACACGCATGACATTTGAATTGCAGCATAGCACGGTGGAAATACCAACATTCAGGGATCTTAAACTTACGTACTTCTTCAACAATCATTGTAAGGCATTAGAAGCCTCAGGGCATTTCCAGGTAACAACTGAACCTTCCAAGTTGATCGGACGAAGGGCATCAACGAGGTTCAATATAAATTCGTTTGTCACCAATTAATTCATCGAAGCCGACACCAGCCTTGAAGTGCGAGTTCTGCGAAGGCAAACACCACAGTAAAAAATGCTCAGAACTGTTGAAAAAAAATGTACAGGAACGATGCACCTTAACGTCAAACCACAAATTATGCTTCAATTGTTTGAGATCATCGCATGTTGCACAAATTGTAAGGCATTAGAAGCCTCAGGGCATTTCCAGGTAACAACTGAACCTTCCAAGTTGATCGGACGAAGGGCATCAACGAGGTTCAATATAAATTCGTTTGTCACCAATTAATTCATCGAAGCCGACACCAGCCTTGAAGTGCGAGTTCTGCGAAGGCAAACACCACAGTAAAAAATGCTCAGAACTGTTGAAAAAAAATGTACAGGAACGATGCACCTTAACGTCAAACCACAAATTATGCTTCAATTGTTTGAGATCATCGCATGTTGCACAAAATAGTCAATCTAAACCGAGATGTTGGGTTTGTCACGGGTTCCACCATTCTATCTTACATGTTGACTTTCCCAAATCTGATAGAGAATCGGCAGAAAAAGTTCAGGAGCGTATGCGAGCAACGGTCAACCATCACGCGTCAACTTCCCATCTTTTTTTTTTTTAACAGCAGGGGGAATCTGTAAAAACACGGGGCTTTATCTCTCGCCCAGAGGAACCCATTTCTAGGGAACACTGTGGGGTTACTCACTCTCCTGAGTTCGCGACTCACTAAACCTAACCTGCTTTATATTGGTTCCGGGCATTGCCTATAAACCATTTATCCCTTGATCGGTTAATTTCTTCTTGCACATTGTTGTGCTAGGGTTTTCATGTTCGTCCATTTCGGATATCTCTTAGTACAGTTTTAATAAGTTTCCGCACTCATTTTAATCTCTCCTCAATTGATCTCGTGGTCTACTTTTGCAAATTCTCATTCTTCCTCCGGATCGTAGTCCACTAGTCTCCTGAGTTCTTCGTTTGGATGTTCCTTCGCTGTTTCGAATAACTTCTCAGCTTTTCTCTTCATAAATTCGGTGATGGTTTCCCACTTCAAATCTCGATATATCTGTTTGTTCCTGACAAACCAAGGCGCATCTATGGCACATCGTAGTAGCTTGTTTTCTGTTGCCTGAATTCTTTGTATATGGCTCTTTGCCGCGAATCCCCAAGCACCTGATCCATAAGTCAGTTGCGGTCTAGCAACGGCTTTGATTATTTTCAATTTTGTCTCATTTGACATGTGGCTCTTCTATTTGGAATTTGAAGAATAAATACTTTCTGATTACGTAGGATGTAGTACCAAAGAAGTGGTATGATTTTCTCATGAAGTGCTTTAAATCTTGTCCAACTTTGAGGTATCTCAGCTCATAACAGATGGATAAGTTTCATTTCACTCATTTTGTTTGTTTGTCAATCATATATTCTATTGTTTTTCAATTATCATATGTGAACATTTCAACTAATGAATTGTATGTATGAACTCAGAGTATGATCTGTTACATAGTTGTCTCCAAATAAAATAAAATAAAATTACCTTATCAAAGCGTAAAGAGCGCTGTCGACAAGCTAATCGAGATTAGTTTGCTGGCTTTTAAGAGATGGCGCTTTTCTTTGTAACAAAATTTTATCCGAGAGTTTCCCATCTATCGTGTTTATCTATGTCTCTTGTTAAATGAAGATTTCATCGGTCGATTCGATTAAGTATCATAAAATTTCTAGCGTAAGAGTATGAATGGATGCTATTCGACAATCTAGAGGAACACGGGCCCGCCCTTCTATAGCGTCTATCTGATGGCGCCCGCTAATTGGCGGAATGAAAATAGCATGAATACCGTGCACGAATGTTTTCTACTGTGACTTCAAAAATCATCACGAAAATTAATCGAGCAACGTCTAGTATCTGTTGATAATTTTATTGATCATGTCGGGTCGTGGTAAAGGCGGTAAAGTTAAGGGTAAAGCGAAGTCTCGTTCAAATAGAGCAGGATTACAGTTTCCCGTTGGACGTATCCATCGTTTGTTGCGAAAGGGAAATTACGCCGAACGAGTAGGAGCGGGAGCACC
The DNA here is from genome assembly GCF_907165205.1 of Coccinella septempunctata. Classification (NCBI taxonomy): domain Eukaryota; kingdom Metazoa; phylum Arthropoda; class Insecta; order Coleoptera; family Coccinellidae; genus Coccinella; species Coccinella septempunctata. Next base: position 15,371,027 of record NC_058189.1, on the reverse strand, counting down.
CGTTTACCTGGCAGCCGTGATGGAATATCTCGCTGCTGAAGTATTGGAATTGGCCGGTAACGCCGCTAGAGACAACAAGAAGACTAGGATCATTCCACGCCATCTTCAGTTGGCCATTAGAAACGACGAAGAATTGAACAAGTTACTCTCTGGAGTCACTATTGCCCAGGGTGGAGTTTTACCAAATATCCAAGCGGTACTTTTGCCGAAAAAAACCGAAAAGAAATCATAATTCGCAGCACGATCAACTCTATCGAAAGGCCCTTTTCAGGGCCACAACCTACTATCGCTAAAGAAGTTTGCTATGATATTTGAACGACGATGAGGTAACTCGACCTCGGTCCCCTCGAGCAGATTTTGAGAAGAAGTGAATCTTGAAAAGGCACGTAGTTTTTGAATTGAGATGCCTTGTATTATTACAGTTAGCTACTCCAAGTACAAATCTTCCGGTTCAACGGTCCATTACACAGTAGGTGATCAATTGCCCAAAACTTTCGGTTCAGCTCGAATAATGGGGGATTATGAGATTTGATTCGAATTTATCATACAATATTTGAGTAATTGATCTGATACTTTGTCGGATCGACCATTCAAAAGTACAATCCAAATGATAGTATCGAACAGAAATTCAACAAGCGCATTCCAATTCGAAAATTATGTCCGATTTCAAGATTTGGTTCGAATGGATTCAATAGTTTCTGAGAAATAGATTTCATACTTTGTCTAAGCGACAAATGTCAAGAGATACACTAGAACGAAGATTTTCAAGAATTCGTCAGATGTAGGATTCTGATATAGATTCCAAAAAAAAAACGAAATTTTACCAAAAAGTTCAATTATTCGTTCATGTCAGTAGGTCAACAAAATCTTCCATCTGATTGGCTCCTGATACATTGGTGCAAAAATTTAGACAGGAGCAAATCGATTTTTTCAATTTTTTAATTGATTATGGTTCAGACATTCAACAGAAGCATCCCAATTCGAAAACTATGAAATTTTAAGGTTCGGTTTCTGAGAAATTGATATAATACTTCGTCGAATCGACCACTGAAAAGAAAACTTAATTTATATCGGAAGTATCGAACGAAGTATGAGGCTTACTGTTGCACTTTTATTTGTACGGGTTTGATTATGAATATCAACAGGTAAGGAATATACATTAAATGTCTCTCAATTTTCGCTCTGTAAAAATCGTGACAAAATTAAAACTGGAAAATACATTTCTATTACGTTAAAGTCCTAAAGGACATCGATAAATTCTTCAACTGTAAGTTTTTCCAGGAGGGACTTCGAATAGAAATCCAAAACAAAAGTACCTGCTCCTTTATAGTAAACTAGCTGACCCGGCAAACCTAGTTTTGCCATTTAAATTATTTCTAGGGTAGATAATGATAACTAACTCATCGTGATTGCTCGATTGGTCGTAAGAAAAAGGAATGCCTTTTTTTCTGTTCTGTACAATTTTTTTTGGGAATATTTTGTTATATAAACCTTGCCCTAACAATAATAAACACAACAAAAAAAGAATTGTCCAATTTGGTGCGATCGTTTGAACAATAAAGCATTTTGAAGTAAACCATAGATACTCTTTTATTAATATAGATGATACGAATAGACAATGAAGGCACTGGACACACGCCAAATAATTTAGTAATCCTAGACAGGTCGCGTTTGGAAATGAATAACTTAATTAACCAAAAAAAAATAGTATTTTCTGCACTATATTATTTGTACTAAATATCACCTACCTGGCTTAATTCAGCACACGAACTTTAGGATTTGTAGATCTTCTATAGGGGTTATCACCGAACATGAATTCGCGAGTACCGAGCACACTTTGGAATCGACAAACACAAACACCTTTTCTCAGAATGGGACTACCTCGGCGGGTACCGAGGTTTTAATTATTTTATAGGTTTCTCGTCTTCGAGTCTCAGGTCGGAACTAAGTAAAAATTTGTTTCTTGAGGATAGACGAAGGGTTTGGCCACAGAGTCTACGAAGGATTCTCTTCTTCTTTTCCGGGCTTAGTGATCTTAGTAAAATAATACGTACATCCTCAGGATAACTAACTTAGTCCCGAGCTTAGTCCGAACATACCGCCCACCAAAATATAATAAATATTTTCATGAAAAAAAAGTTAAGTAAAAGTTACCTTCTATAAGAAGAAAAAAAAAGAGGGAATTAATATATACAACAAAACAATATACAGTGAACAACAACGAGAGAGTTACATTGAATAGAAGGGAAACATTCCGAGGTAGGAAGAATAAAATTCATGCTCCCTTCGGGATTAACTTTCTGCAGGAAGGGTACACAGTGTGACGATGGGACGTTTAATTACCGACGTCGTTGTTTTCAAACTAACCACGAGACACACTTGATCGGAACCGGGATGTTATTCGCAGATCCTTCCTAGTTTCCATTTGAGAGGCGGTAAATTGTCGTTTTTGATTAGGACCAAGTCAAGGTCGAGGTGCGGTTCTGCTTGATTTTTGAGAGTCCATTTAGATCTCTGTTGGAGTATAATGAAATACTCAAGATACCACCGTTTCCAAAAGTCTTGGTGTGCTCTTCCCAACTAAGCTACCAGAGGTCACGGCTTCCATCTGCGTTGACAGACCTATACTGAACCAGAATCCATTTGTTAGTAGGAGTCTGCTTGCGAGCGTTTTATTGTTTGCAAGGGTTAGAGATTGTTAGGTGGTAAGGGAACAACATTCACTTTCAGCAAAGAGTAACAACTTGTTGTTACTCTTTGCTTTCAGCTTTGAGTATTCAACCCCGTAGAGCGACAACTCAGTTCAGCCAAGTGAAGCCAAAACATAGACATAGAGACATGGACTGTGCCTTCCCTTTATATCTATGCATGAAATACGGTCAAAAAAAGTGACAGAGAGAAAAACACGTCGGGAATGCAGTTGTCTTTTTCTAGAATTTTGATTGGTCTACACTCACCTCTATGTGAACAAAAAAGAGAAAGGTATATCCCGACGAGCTTTTCTCTCTTTCTAATAAATAGCCAATTTCATGCTTGCATTGCTCAGTCCATGTCTCTATGTCTATGAGCCAAAATAAGTTGTAGTTCCTTATCTCATTCACAGAGACCGCCACACGAAGTCAGATAATCTCGAAAAAGTCATTGGCCATTGGACCGCAGTATATTATCACTGTTGAACTGTAAGAAATGCGAACTGCAGAGTCGTACTTCAAATATAAAGATCAAGTACTAATGCTGTTTCGGTTGAGCTCTAGATATGTTGATTGAATTTTATTCTCAGAGAGAATTTAGGGTTGAAAAAAACTATAGTTAGAATGTCTGAACAAAACCAGAAATTTTTCGCTTTGGCCGGAATTAGAAACAGACAAGATAGAGTATTTTCGGTTTATTTGAGCATCATGAAGAATATTTTCATTACATGTTTCAATGTGTGTTTAATAAAAAAATATTCGATGAAATTGAATTCTACTTCAGAATAATAAACATGACGGTAGTGATAGCATTGTTTAAAGACCAAGTGGTTTTTATACAATGGTGATGGTGTTCATTGATCCCAAAGATACAATCATTACAAATTACAAGTGTATAGGACAAGTCATGAAGCAATTGATATAAACATTCGAATGAACATAGGATGATACAACTGTTTACGGAAATATATGAAGTCAAAAACACAGGTTCAAAAGAACTTGCTTGTAGATTACAAATTAGTAGAGAAAGCTCAAAATGGTAACGGTATTACCCATTTATTCATCAATAGAATAATAAGACTTGGTAAACAATAGATTATTTAAACGCCTTTTGAAGGGTTTGAATTTCAAAACTGTATTTGTACAAGTAGGTGAGTAAAATGTCTAAAAAAATTTTTGACAAAAGTCCAACACTCTTCCGGAGATCTGGAGATCAATCATAAGTTTATTTCTTAGGAAAACAAAAATAACTTATCATATCGACTCAAAGAATAAGCTCTCTAACCCGGAATTATGGAGGGTAGAGAGAAGGAGAACAAACTTCGAGGCTTTTTGGGCCATAAAGTGTCCGCAAGAATCCGCCAATAGGCCAGGTGGCGCTGGCAAGCAATGGAGCTGAACCACAGAACCACTGAACAAAATTAAAGCTTATTCGATTTTAAATGTGAAGAACGAAAGAAATTCAATGATTTCAAGCGATATCCATGACGACGGTCGTTTTGTAAATATTTTGAATTAACCCTCATCAGGGCAAATCATTTTTCAAAGCGAATGTGAGTACAATGAAATTTCTATTATTGTTATTAGTTGTAATAAATTACCTATAATTATTTTTCTGTCTCAACAGACCCCTGGGAGGATAGAAAGTTGGTCAAAAGCTTTAGAGATTACATAAGCTGTATTCGGGTTCGAATTCCGGACAGTCCGAGAATGGTTCTAAAACTGCGCAGAGGATTCAATACTAGGGCGCAACAATTCTGCGCAGTTCTAGAACAATTCTCGGACTGTCCGAAATTCGAACCCGAATACAGCCATAGATTCTATATCTGGGTAGGACTCCACATCACTTAGGCAAACCAAAGTATACTTACCCTGATTACCAATAGAAAAATTGACGGGAGGTTTTGAGATTCCAAAGAAAACAACACATTTAAACCCAAACAAGAAACGTTTATTTCGGGTTTGATCCTCCTCGGTAAGATGGTTACCGAAGGCGCTCTTTCCACCATAGTTTTTAATATGTTCTGAAACTCTAACATTAAGCGATCTGAAAATTTTCCCAATGTAAAATTTGTCACAAGTTCCGCAATTCAATTGGTACACCCCATTCTTCTCTAATATAGGGGTTTTGTCTTTGTAATTGCAAATATTTTGGTGCAGTCAATTGACTGCCTTCAAGGGAATTTCATAGTTGTTTTTTTGAAACATTCTCCTCAACTTATATGAAATGTCACCATGGAATGACATTGGTAAAGTATATTTCTTGTTTTCTTTGTCTACGACTTGTTCATCTCTGCCCTGATTTAATCTCAGAAACTTCTTATTCCAAAGAAAACAACACATTTAAACCCAAACAAGAAACGTTTATTTCGGGTTTCATTGGAAACGATTTCCAAGGTCATAGCTCTAGGGCGCAGCAGAGAGGAGGAAAAAGAGCTGAGAGAAAACCTCCCCTTAGAACAGCGACCATTATATAATATACTATACGGGTATGATTTTACGTTGCTACGGCAACAGGTTCAACTGGCGATAGAAAATCTCATGTGAAATGCACACTTGGTGGAATCAGTTACACCTACAGCTACCAACTCCTTAATGATGACTCTTAACCGATATTTCAGTGAGATGAATTACTTTCAGCATACAACAGTTCTGAATTGGGTAGGGTTCAGACTATTATGGAAAGGTTTAGACTCAGATACAAGGGCATTCGGCCTAAGGTTTAGACTCAGATACAAGGGCATCCGGCCTTATGTTTGGACTCAGATACAAGGGCATCCGGCCTTAGGTTTCGACTCGGATAGAACGGCAACCGGCCTGAAGTGTAAAGACGCAGATACAACGGCATACCGCCTTCGGGATACTAGGAAGGCCAAATCCACAAAAGTTGTATGTTTGTCCAGTAACACAAATATGAATTATTTCCGCTCTTGGCTATCACGTTCAAATATGTCAGGTATTGACCAACTCCACCAGTGAAAAGAACAATAATAATGAAAAAAAAGGAAAAATGATAATTAATGGTCCTTAATGCAATTACAGTATTTACTCTGTTGGTCGTACCTAAGTATTCGAATCATTTGGCTTGGCTTGGGGACGCTTCAGCGACATTTACAAGTATTCATAAGCTAGGCACAAAAAATATGTAGAAATCAAGAAATTAATACCATGAATATTAATCAAAGTAAGCGCATTCACCATACAACAAGTTGATTATAATTACTAGCCCTCAAATCATAACTTAAATCGATTTGGAAGCAAAAAGGGATAGCGTCTAAAATGGCGTCTGGCGTCCCTATGACGTCTTCAAAGAAAGAAAATCTCAGAAAATACGTTATTATCTAGAATAAGGAAAATGAGTTATATTTATTGTGTGAGAAGCACATAAAATAGAAACGAACGGAATTGACCCTTGAATAATCAACGAAATATTTTGACAATGAAAACTAATAAAATGCACCAAGTACCGAAAATCGCACATTCGTAATAAATCCTTCAAATTAATAAAACAAGAAACGGTAATAATAAAATTAGTGGTAACTTACATATGGAATTCACAGAACAAAATATAAAAAAAGGAAGCTTTGTCTTACTCAAAATTCACTCTAGAGAAAAACTAACAGGAAAAACCGGTTTAACTCGTTTCAAGAAAGGTCGCTTAATGAATCCCTTCTCCATTAGGAATTTCTTGCATTTCAGATGTCGAGTCTCGAGTCTGAAGAAACGAACTGATTTTTTTCAGATCTGAAGTAAAGAACGAATCTTTTCAGATCTAAAGAAACGAACGGATCTTTTCAGATCTGAAGCAACGAACTGATTTTTTTCAGATCTGAAGTAAAGAACGAATCTTTTCAGATCTAAAGAAACGAACGGATCTTTTCAGATCTGAAGCAACGAACTGATTTTTTTCAGATCTGAAGTAAAGAACGAATCTTTTCAGATCTAAAGAAACGAACGGATCTTTTCAGATCTGAAGCAACGAACTGATCTTTTCAAATCTGAAGAAACGAACAGATCTTCTGAGATCTGAAGTAACGAACGGATAATTTCAGATTCGAAGAAACTAACGGATTCTTTTCGATCTGAAGTAAAGAACGAATCTTTTCAGATCTGAAGTAAAGCATGAACCTTTTCAGATCTGAGGAAACGAAGGGATCTTTTCAGATCTGATGAAACGATCGGATCTTTTTAGATCTGAAGAAACGAACGGATCTTTTCAGATCTGAAGTAACAAACGGATCTTTTCAGATCCGAATAAACAAACGGATCTCTTCAGATCTGAAGAAACAAACGGATTTCTTCAGTTCTACGCACAACACAAGAGGCACTGGGAACAAAACCGAGAGATCACGTCCGAAACCAGAGATAACCGAGACGGTCAACTAGGAACATAGATTTAGTTCCTAGTTGACCGTCTCGGTTGTCTCTGGTTTCCGATTTTATCTTCCATCTATTTCTAACATTGGCTTTGACAATTTATAGGTGGCGCTGGAATAGGCGGCGGAGGAAATGGCGGGAAATTTGAATCTGGATTAGTCCATATAGCAGTTAAATATTTTCATTTTTAATATTCAAGACACATAATATCGACTCATTCGAAAAATATCTTGAATATCAAAAATGAAAGTTTTTCCTCATGTGCAAAGTCAATCATTTTTCAAATTTTAGGAATAATAAAACTCTGTATCTACAAGAATATGTTTTTTGATATTCATACATATATACACTGATAAATCAAAGGATTTATTACAAATGGTGCGCATAGAAATTAAACATTAGAACATGTACCATGTAGTAAGTATTTCTTTTGGGAATGAAAATAAATAAACATTGATTGATGGATTAATTGATATAAAATTAATTCAACTTGGAGAGTTTTGGAAACCATGAAAAATAGATCGATGAAGGTCATGAAGATATAAAAGAATGGCGATCGAAATTCAGATGACTCAAAAGCTTTATCCGAGTGAAGAAAAAAAAAAGCAAATTCATTTCATTAAGAATGAACGATTTTTTTCATTTTTTTCTTCAAAGGCCTTATTTTTGGCATCTGACTTCACTTCTTCGCACTGCCTTTGCACCACCAAGGAATGCCAATCCTACATATAGCAGCAATCGTTATGTCCCTTATGCGATCTTTATGATAAGTGCAGTGACTGTTACTTTAGGATGGGATGGGGAGTCATTTAAAAATTCCTCCAACCTTATATTCCACCTCCTACAGCAACAGTGTACCTCTCACTTGGGAACATCAGAACAGATCTTTCATCTGACCATTCTTTATTGACGATGAATAAATTTTGAGGTTCTGAACTCAATGAAATTATCATATTATCGCATAAGGCACAGCATATGCTACCGAAAATACAACGACCTTAGACCTTTGGATTTTTATGTCTGGAATACTTTGAAAGAGAGAGTATATCAAATTCGCTTTAAGACTCGAGAGGAGCTCATCGACAGAATAAAATTATGTAGTGTAGAAATGTGTCAGAAACGCTATGAACTTTGCAGAGTTGTAGATTACATAAGAAAACGATGTGTCAAATGTAATGAGCAAGGAGGTGGGCATTTTGAGCAATTGTTATAAGTAGTTTTCTTTATATTTTTTTATGCAATCTGTATTATTAAAATTAAGTTAATTTTTTCTGTTATTATTTTGATTCAAGAGATTCAAGATAAATTGTTAATTTCCATGAGATTTATATTAAGATTGAATCATGAAAAGCTTCAATCTTGAAGCTGAATTTGCTCTATCTAGAGCAAATTCAGGTTCGGAATTTTTCGGCTGTTTCGTTGTTATCTCGCTAGCCATGATATTATGGCAGAGGATAAGCAGATAGCACAAAAGTTGATATGCCATTCGAAAGTACACTAAATGAGGTATTTTTTACTAAAAAGAGAACATGTGCATAATTATTAATTTTTCATCGATAAAACCATTGGGAAAATGGGACTAATTTTGTTCATTTCAGACTCGTGATATTCATCTCCCTACCACGCCCGCAATAGGAGTTTTTTCTGCAAACATACTCCCTTATCTTATAACAAATTCTTTGCCCTTTCCGAATATGTGGTCAAATTTGATGAGGCTGCCAGGAAAACTGAAAAATGATTGAGTTTATGAAAACACTTGAAATATTTCGTGAAATAAAAAAATGGTAAATTGAAGAATAACCGTCGACATTTCAACCATGTGTTATAGGACGTTTTTTGTTGCAAATCACTCGTATGATCTCTCCTTGAAGTTTGGCCACTTTAAAAGTAGACACCCTGTATGGAATTAGTGTAGTAGTTATGTAAATAAATTAGACTTCAAGAAAGAAGACAATTTGATAAGTCCTAATATCATTTATTCCTTTTCTTTTGGATGTGTTCATAGATTTGTCTAAACTGATCCCAAAAAATCAAGCTGAGTACTGTATGTGGTCCCATTCTAATATATGTAGCTCCCATGCCTTTGAAGAAGCCGGTTACTCCTTCAGTATTCCAGATTTTTCCTACACAATCGAAGAAGTTTTTATAGAGAACACCTTTTCCAGCTGCGTCAGTTTCTGCAAAAAAATTCCCCGAAATTTCGAAATGTGATTTTTTCTATTCTAGGAATTTCGAATTACCTTGATTATAGAGTCTTGTCAAAACCAATTCCAAAGGAGCCATTGTAATAGAAATTGCTATGCCACCAACCATACTACTAATGAAACTTTCCATCAATGGTGACTCTTGTAGGATACCTCTTTGCTTCATGAATTCCTTAATGAGAACGAATGATGTTAATTGTGACGTGGAACCAACAGCCGTTCTGGCAACACACGTAAAACTTCCCCTAAACCAACCTCTAATCTATAAAAATGAGAAGGTTAATAGGAGTGTAGTCTGGTGGAAAATTTTTTTCAGATAGACGTCATTAAATACACAGCGCAAAAAATTAACGCACATTTTGAAAATCTCAATTTTAATGAAAGTTAACTCTACATTGACTTTATAACTTATTTTTTATGTTCTTTCGGGAAGGTTTTGAACGAAACAAGACACATTAAATGGAAGAAAAATTCAGGATTTCACCGAATCTGAATGTGAAAGAAGAGAAATGAACAATTTTCAAAATACTGAAATGCTGATAAGTGATTTAATACTTGGTATTTCCACCCCTTGCGTTGACTACAGCTCGCCAACGACGGTTCATACTCAAAATGAGTGATATTAAAATGTTCTGATCTAATCCTTCCCAGGTTTCTCCGAGTTGGATTCCTAAGTCATTAAGGCCTGTATTAATAGTCAGATCTCAAGTATTGAGAATGTCTTGAGTAGCGTCTTGAGACATCAGTCTAATTAATAAATTTGACTTGAGACTCTGTCAAGATGACGTCTCAATCGGCGATCTCACTTGAGTAGGCGCTTATTAATGAATGTGACTCAAGTACTCGAATGAAATCAAGATAGGTTTTGGGAACGTCAAATTTTGAGTATGGTCGAACCCTGACTCAAGATGATCTCGAAATGAAAGTTGGGTTGGTTTGCTTTGTGAACTGACAGTAATTTAATTGTCTTTTGTGCTTCCAAAAATCGGAATTATTAAAGTCAATATGGAATCCATGGAAGATGTGGTCAACTACTACGACGAAATCGATTTCATGAAGTTTATCGCAACAGAAAATCAGACTTTTCAATTAATGTCCAAGCCATTGTTGGGCCTAATACAGAATTTTTGGGTATTGTAACAAGATGGGCAGGCAGGCACGACTCCAGGATCTTTCAAATGTCCAGAGGAGTTCACAAGAGGTACACACAATGTGTACTGGATGGGCGATCGAAAATCCTGCTTCGTTGCATTTTATTGTGAGTCACAGTATTGAAAAATATCAAGCAAAAATAAAAATACTAATTTCTCTTTCCGTTTTGTAGTCTCAAGTATATCTCAAGACCATTACTCGAGACATTCATAAACTGAGCTTCAAGTCTCGATTCTTGAGATAGTATCAAACTGATAATGACTTGATATGCGTTTATTAATAAGCCGTCATCTTGAGATGCTGTCACTATCTTGAGAATGTATCAACTGAGATAGGTCTTGAGACTCGTTTTGAGATCTGACTATTAATACGGGCCTAAGAGTAGCTGGATGATTTTCTGAACTTCCAGCCTTCTATTGAGGTTGTCCCAAACCTGCTCAATCGGATTGAGATCTGGACTTCTTGCTGGCCATTCCATTCGAGAGACTTCAACCTCTTCAAGGTACTCCTGAACGATGCGCGCACGATGGGGTCTGGCATTATCGTCCATAAAAATAAAATTTTCACCAATGTATGGGGCAAATGGCACCACATGCTCTTCAAGAATGTTCTTTATGTACTTATCAGCATTCATAGCACCATTATCAACGACCACTAGGTCTGTGCGAGCAGTCAAAGATATTCCACCCCATACAATAATCGATCCTCCCCCGAAACCAGTAGTGTTCAGGAAATTGCACTGAGCATATCTTTCATGTGGACGAATACAAGGGAACGTCGATCACAATGATAGAGGCAGAATCTAGACTCATCTGTGAATAGAACTCTTTCCCAATCGGCCTCTTCCCAATGGATATGCTCTCTCGCAAAATCCAAACGCGCCCTTCGATGGGCTGGGGTAAGAGGTGGGCCTGTTGCCGCGACACGAGGCCTTAATCATATTCTCTGAGGCGATTTCTTATTGTCTTAGTGCTAATTTGCACCTCATGAGTTTGCTCAAGCTGAATTTGAAGGAGGGGAGCGGTTGCAAACCGTTGTCTCAACGAAGAAACTCTCAAGTAACGTTCTTGAATGGCAGTTGTTACCCGTGTCCTACCCTGTCTTCGGACATTCAAACCTGTCTCCCTGAATCGCTGCAACATTCTGGACAGACTTGTATGGGAAACTCCAAACCTTCCTTCAATTCTTGTGTATGTCCACCCTTCTTCTCGCAAAACTACCGCTTGGGCACATTCCTCTTGGGTCAAATTGCGTGTTTCGCGTTGCATAGCGATCGAGTGTAGAAAATCAAACGAAAGGAAAACTATTGATCACTAGAATTGATCGAGAACAACTGATTTTAGAATGGAGCCAATGAATTCAAAGTCTGATAATATCATCTTTTTTTATTCCTGCTGGGAAAAAACATCTGTATTGAAGAAAACCGTTGAAAGTGGATAACATATGCATGCATAATTCTGATAAAAATAATTATCATTGAGAACACCTTCAGTTGTAAAATAAATTTGAGATTTCCATAATGTGCGTTAATTTTTTTGCGCAGTGTATAATGAAATCAAGCTGGTAGAGAACTTCAAGATTCTTGTTCGAACATTTCAACATTTCGTAAAAATGGGATGAAATGGGAAAACATCATAGCACTTTTTCAACATAACAAAAATAAGCACTTTCAAGAAACTGCCTCGATTTTCTACATTTTTTTTCACCCTAAATTGCACGATACAACAATTATGATTCTCTCAAAAGTGACCTGATGCATCTGATGAACTTGGTACTGAACCATACATTGCCCAGCCATATGTTTATGTTTTGTTTCGTATTTGCGATGCCGGTGTCACCTTCCACAGTCCCGTACTTGAAATTCAATGACATTTTGTCGAGTTGAAATTCAATGACATTTTGTCGAGTTCGAGCTCGAGCTCTAGGGGTTATTATTATTATTAATAAAATGACAAGAGCTGAGGCTATGCCTTTTAAGCGCAGAAACAGAAATAAAAAAATGGACACAGTGCAGTAATACGAATTCAATCACTCAATCAGGAAACATGTGGGCGAAATCTTCCCGAATCGAATATATTTTTGAAGGCGTTCACACTGTGTGATCCCAGTCCGTAGGCAAACCGTTCCAGGTTGAAAAAACTCTATTGGACAGGAAGGTTTGTCGTTGGGTAGTCCTGAAGTTTTCTTTCATCAGAGGAGAAAGGTGATGATAGGTTTACACCAGTCATATTATAGATTTCCCGGTAGCTGAATATGAGCTATCACCTCTCAGTCGGCGATCCTAAAATGAGGTTATAACGAAGATACGAAGTCTCTCTTCATATACAGGACGGATGGGACCATAAGGAATGCGAGTAACCCAACGCTGTACCGCCTCCACCTGCTCCATGTCAGCCTTTAGGATAGGGCACCAGACTGGGCCAGCAAATTCGAGGATTTTTCTTATGTAAGTCTTGTATAAGCTACAATAGACAGTGGGAGAACAACCTCAGAAACACTTCGAGATCATAAAAACGAGGCTCCTTGCCCTAGATGTTATCTTCTTTACATGGGGAGACCAGCTCAAGTCAGGTGTGATGGTCAGTCCTAAGTCCTCATGTGACTCTGTCATAGCTAGCTGAGGACGCTGAGGTCTATCTAGAAAGTAATGATGTTTCGGGTTTTGCTTGCCAATGTGAAGAACTACACACTTTCCAAGGTTCAATGGAAGCAACCAAATCCTGGACCAGTCGGAGAGAATATTCAGGTACCCCTCTAGCAGATCATGATTATAGATGGGGTTGTTAAAAATATTTGTGTCGTCCGCAAATTGGAAACAAGGTGATCTCAAACTTCGGGGTAAATCGGCTGTGTAGACCAAGAAGAGAAGAGGGCCCAGAACTGTCCCCTGGGGCACACCGCAAGTCACAGGTCTAGGCAAGGAGGAGCTGTTTGATACCCTTACAGAGAAACTCCTTTCCCGGAGAAAAGCATCAATCCGCCGAGCCGCAACAATTGTCCTCTGATCCCAAAGTGCTCAAGCTTGGAAAGGAGACGTCCATGAGGAACACGGTCAAAGGCCTTTGAAAAGTCGAGGTAAATGATGTCAGTGGGTATACCACTATCGAGAGCCTTGGTCCATTGGTCCATACTCTGCAGCAAGTTGGTAATGACAGAGCGGTCCGGCAAAAATCCATGCTGAGTATCGGGAAGAATGCTTTTCTCCATAAAAAATTTGGTCAGATCAGCTGCTATCAAACGTTCGCATACCTTCGAAGCGACGGAAGTCAATCTTATAGGACGGTAGTTATTAGGGCACGGGTTGTCACATTTCTTGAAGACAGACAAGTGACAGACGCACACAACCAGAAAGAAGGCAACCGCCCAGATCGAAAGGATGCAGTGAAGATCGCAACCAATGGTTCACATAATAAAGTTGCTCACCTTTTCAGAACCTCAGCAGTAATGCCGTCCATACCAGGGGATGAGTCAGATTTATCACTTGTTAGAGTAGATTCTGTTTCCAATACTCAGCTGGGAATCGTTAAAGACAATATATGTATTACACGGGCGTAGCCAGGGGGGGGGGGTTTTGGGGGTTCAAACCCCCCCCCGAAATAATATAAGTATACATAAAATCATTTTCACAAAGTCTCACTTTATATGTCAAAATCAGAAAAATTTCATTTAAAACCCCCCCCGAAACTCAACCCTGGCTACGCCCATGATGTATTATGTTATGCCAACACAGAGCTCTTCAGAAATGTCCACTTCTGAAGCATTTAAGTTTATCGGTTACATATTTCTATTCAGAAGAGCCCACCTCTCACGAAAGATGAAAATATCTATTTCGTTAATAATAAATTCACCTTTTTTGATATCTTTATCAAAAAACGCTTTTGACACACGAATTGATTGTATTCTTGTGGTGAGGTTTTTTCCAATTTTCTTTCCAACGCCAAACCACTCTAATATCCACGCACGCTTTAACATTTCACTATGGTTTTATGTTTTTCTTCAATCGAAAATGGAAAATTAATTGAATGTTCTAATTTTTTATCACCAGGAAGACAGTTCACTCAGCGCATCGATTGGCTAAAACATGAACTACCTATTGGTACACACATTACACATTTTAGGTGGTCTGCGAGTAGCGAGTAGTGGACTGTATGAAAAGATAATTGAGTTGGAGATGGTATAAAAACATTTATTGAATATCGCTCACAATCATAAAATGAATATGTCACCTGCATGAAGCTAATACAGTAAAAGCAAACTAATATTAACCACATCTATAGACTCAGAGAGACATTATTCAAGTAAAAACAAGAGATGGTCCAGAGCAGTTCAAATGAGAAGTCACTAGATGTCAGACTTAGACGTTGAGGAGTTCAATAAATTCAATATTAACACAACGGTTACACAGCGATAGAGCAATCAATTGAAAATTGATTGCGAGAGCCTCTTTATTCCATCAGAAAACGCGAAAAGGTTAGAACACTGAATTTTAAAGAGAAGACGCGAGAGTACAGAGAAATAGGCCAGAGGTGAAACTGCAATGTCTAAGTCTGATCATCAACGAGAAATCGATACATTAATATGAGTTGATCAATCGGCCAAAATTGTCAACGACCGCATAGAAATGCACGAAATTAACCCGCTACCTCTACAGACCAAAATTGTATTGTCCGGTCTTTCTTCTTCTCTTCTTTTACGTGCGGTGCCTCATTGGGTTGAACTGAGGCCTAGTGATCCATTGTTCGTCCGCTTGTAATTGTAGAGACTCAAACCCTGAGACACGCTGACAAAAACGCCACAAGTCGACAGACAGAAGTCCCTCTCACCATAGGAATTGTGGGTGTTGTGTTTCCTAGGTGTGTCATCTCCTCAAGGTTGCTGCAGATGAACAGAATACGTTCAACCGTTTCATCAGTGCTCATACACTAGCGGCACAGGGAACAGCCAGTCAGTCCCATTCTATTTAAGTGTTTATTAAACAAATGGACAGTCATTGCTCCAGTCACTAGACTCAGTTGTTTCCTCTCAAGAGCCAAGAGTTTTTTGACCTCAGGTACAGAGGACGGTCTCTCAATGAGAAGCCTCGACTGCCTGAGACCACTTCTCATGCTCCATACAGAGAAAAAATTTCTGTCTAGCCATCTATTAAAGGAGTTCTTGACAAATGTGTGACAATTCTATCCTTCCCTAGGGGGAAGGATAGAATGAAACTAGGTCCCACTATTCCCACTCCAGTCCCTTTGGGTATCACAGAGCCATTGGTGAACCAAGTGGGACCTTCAGGCACAAGAAGCCTGTTTGGTGTAGACCATAGGTCTCTGTCAGGAACAATTACTCTGTAGGGTTCGGCGCAGTAGAAGCTGGTGCCCGCGTGGTCCCCTCTATGGAGAAGGGATACGTTGGCATCCTTCAGCATCTTGGGAGCCCTCGCGTATCCGGTCTGCATTTCCACAGCAGTTACACACCGCTTACCCTAACCACTGCAGACATTACATCTTATTGCCAGAGCTTTCAGTGATATTTGGCAAAATATTCCTCTTACATTGATATAACATTGATATGATGTATCTTCTGATAATTCATTAAAAGAACCCTCTGGTTATCTTGCGTCTCCGGAAAAAGTTCAGCGTATGGTCTGAGTTTGAGCATAACATGGATATTTTATTTTTGTTCATACAAGTGGGGCCCCTAGTAGATAGGCAACACCGGTTCGAGCACAAAAAGTGTAGTTTTTACATGTAAATTCCCATAAGGAAGTCTGAGGTCGATTTTGCAGAAATCGGTCAATTTTGAAAATTTTTCTAAGTCCTGTTCAAGGTCATCCAGTAGGCGGGTCTGAGAGGGTGAGAGGAGAGTGGGGGAGAGGGTGATGAGTTTGACGATGAGAGGTGTGAGGTTGAGCGGGTTCGAGGTTCGAGTTCGAGATTTTGTTTCGTACTTTTCTAAAGCTACATTCACAATCAATTCACGGGCCGAAGTGCACTTCGGCACGGAAGCTTGGCAGATGGCGTTCTACGTTACCATTCACAATGAAATTCAAGACAAAATTTCTTGCAAGTTGCAAACTATCACTTCGGCAAGGAATTTCGTGCCGGCTATAGATGATGCTGATGCTTATGTTTTGATCAGTTACATTTTTGATTCATTTGAGTATTTGGTTCCAAGATTATTGCGAATGGTAAATTTCGTGCCGAAGTGCACTTCGGCCCGCGAATTGATTGTGAATGCAGCTTAACGTCGGGATTCGAACTCAGGACTTTTGCGTTACAAGATAGATAGAAGGTACCTTAGCGTTGGTATTAGAGATACGTCATGCTTTTTAGGGTGGTAATGAGGAGATATGTCGCTAGTCAAATAATGTAGAACAGCTGAATGCTTTCATTTTTATTTTTCAAATCATGAGTGAAAGGGTAATGGTGAGTCATTAATTGAAACCTTGTGAAAGAAAAATCATTTATTTTATTCACAGTAACATTGATATTTGTTTGATTAAAACAGAGTGATCACTGAAAAAAAAATTTAAATCATATAGTCAACAATTTGAATTGTTTGAAATCTTCTTCCTAGGTTCATCATATTCTTCAATCTTGCGTTTATTGAGTGAATAATGACCCCACGGTAGAGTGTTGAATGTTCCGGTCACCAAACATCGTTTATCATCCTCAGGACTTAAAGCTATTTTTTCCTGTGTCAGTGAATACACATGATGTTCCTTCGCCTGAATTAAATTTTGGGAAATAATTTTATGTTTCCATGTTTCTAAACATTCAATGTAATCATCAAAACATATTCTGTTCTTAACGATTGATTTTTTAATACCCTTAGCTTTCTTAGTGGTACCATAATTTCGACACATGGATTCAATTTCATCCGCTTCATACTCTTCTTCCACCCATTGTTGTTTTTTTATATTGAGATCATCCGTAAAAGTTTTCGCTGCATATAGTTTAGACCTGAGACCAACATAATCGGTCATAGGTATTCCATTGTTTTCATCCTTCATCATTCCTAATACCTTTTTATTAACTTGAGGAATACCGTAAGTATTATTCTTGGGATAATCTGAGGTATCAAATCTTTCATAACAGTCAAGTTTCATTCTTTTATAAGGATCTTCAGAGACCTCATAAATAAGAGAATCGGTATCAGTATATAAGATGGTACAGCCAGCACTGAAAGCTTCATTCATGTAGTGGTAATGGAAGTCATAAATAGTAGTTTTAGCCAAATCCAAGATACTCATTCCCACATAAATTGGCTTGTTTAAATAGATCTGCAGCTTTCGCATTTCAACAGCTACCAAGTTCTCATTGAAAATAACACAGTTCTTGAATTCAGGTTTGGAGATATAAGTTTCCATCCCATATCTTCCTTTCCATTTTGTCAGAAGGTGGACATTAACCCTTTTCCGAATATTCTCCATCGTTTTTCCTGTAACAAAAGTAAATAATATGTCGATATCTGTATAGGAAATCATATAAATGTAATTTGAATGGATATAACAACTTACCAAAAACAGCATTGTTCATCAATTTAAAGAGATTCTTCTCGAACTCATTTTTGGCATTCTTTCTCAGATCCGTATTGAGGTCGATGTAAGACTTGAGCCATGTAGATTGCTTGAACTTGAGCACTCGATGTATTTTTGTTATAATCAATCCATTCTTCAATGCTTGCTTCAGATTTCTGTAGTGGATGACATATTTCTTCTTTTGATGTAATGTGGCCATAAGTTTAGCGTTTTGATGAGATGCATAACAAGGTGTTTGAGTTTTAGAGTTGTAATGTTCTGGACAGAATGGAAGATCTTTGTGCACATCATGCAATTCTCTAGGATATTCGAGATCGACTTCTAAAATATAACCCTCCGAAGCATCATCAGGAATTTGCAAGACATTTATATTTGTATCGGTCCACGTAAAACCGCCGTATGGTAGACATTGTGACATTGCCCATCCATATTGATTGTTAACATCAAAGTACATGAGGTAATTTTCTGGTTTAGTTGAATCATAGTTTGGTATATACTTGTTGTTCGCATGTGCTCGTCGTTTACCACATACTTGACTAAGGCCGCCCCGAATTCCTCTTTCAACAAACAAAAACATATCAACATATGTGAGAAGTTCTAATTCCTGTTTTGTATATTTCAACATAGCATCCCACGTATATCCTGGTAAAGTAAAATAATGCGCAGGATCTAATCCATAAGTCTTATGGCAGCTCGATCGAAATTGTTCAAATACGTCAGCCAGCAATAGAATGTCAGTTTTCATGTAGAGATCGCTGTATTCGCCCAAATTCTGACATTTGAATTTATTCCACACAAGTTGTGCTCTCTCATATCTTCTTCGTGGACATTGCCTACCATCCAATTTGTTATAGAATGCTTCAATAGGTGGAAGAGAAGTTTCATCGAATCGGTCATGGGAATCGATATAATCATATGGCATTACCCCTTTGTTCGTAAGAAGACTGATATGTTCTTCAGATTCCTCAGAAAATTGTGTTTTCAAGTTCGGAAACTCTTCTAAATAGGACGCCAGTTGGTCTAAAGAAGAAGCCATGAATCGGAAACTATCAATGAATCGGAAATTAATGTGATAATCATCATAGTGTTTGGTGAAACTGATATATTTCTCCTTGGTTATCGGTAACAAATCGATTTTCCCTTCCATTCTTGTGACAATATCTTGTATCAGAAAATAAGCGTCATATCCACTTAGGTTGTGAAATACTACAGGAATCATGTGACTATCCTTATAATTTATATTACATCCCTCATGTGCTGCTCCACGGTAATTCTTTTCGGGGATGAGATGATTATGATCTCTTACTTTTTTATCTTCAGGTTTGAACATTTCTTCACAAATATGACAGTGAGTTGCCTTCCGAAATTCGACTTCCTGTTTTGACGTCATATCGATATCGTAGGGACATAGGAAAACTGAGTCAACGTCTCCAGCAAATTTATTCATCTCATCTGCAAACCATTTCATGCAATTGGGACCGCGATAAGAACGGTAAAAACTCAGAGAATCATCATATGAACACTTTACATAGTATCCTACAGCTGCAGCTTTATGTTCTTGATAGTTGTTTTTATTATTAGTAGGTTTTAGTATGCTCTCCAGATCTGCATAAATAATAAAAGGTACCTTCTCCTTGTTTTTATGATTTTTGAACTTGAGTGTATTGTTTCCTATCTCAGGCATCTTTATAGCTGTTTCATTCATGTTTCCACAATCCTCTGAATGACTTTTCAGTTTTTCTTCTGATCGGAAATATCGTAGACATCTATCACATAAGAATTTTTTATGCTCTTCCTTGCTCAATTGACTCGATACCAGACGAGAGAGATTTTTGATCAATAAATAATGGTATCGCACTGGAGTATCATCGTTTGAATAATGATCTTGTATAAGGAGTAAGTTGATATGTCTATTCATTTTATTTTTTGTTAGGTATGTTGGCAATGTAGTGAAGTTCTTCTTTTCCTTCTTCAGAATATAAACATTAATGAATATCTGGTTTTGTTTTTCAAAGTTGGGTATCTGTTTCATTGTCATCGGAAATTGAATACCTTTCAACTTCAAAATTTTGGAATAATGAGGATATTTTGATAATCGTTGCGGATTTTTCTCAACAGGGTGTAATGCAGCAGTCACAGCCCACGCAAAACATGCATCATCGTCGTTTTTCACATTGATACAGGCCTCTTTCCGTTTTATTTGAGGAGGAAGTTCTATGTATGAGCTTCCAAGTTGGGGTGTGAACTTGTTTATATTCACCCCTAGGTTAACAACATTAACCAGAGCCCATCAGCTATCACGTTCTTGGAATTCCTCAAGATCTTTGAGAATTGATATCAAGACATTTCTATTGAACCATTCAGTAATATTCGTATCTCGGTAAATAGGTGAATTGGATGTTGTGAAGTATTTATATTCCTTTTGAATTTTATTGGCTGTTATAATCTGAAACTCTCCACAAAACACCATATTGACCTTAACAGCTTCATCCTTCTTCAATGCATTCAGAATTCTTCGACGAAATATAGCTTCACAGTCCATCAAAAAAGCCTTAGGCTCCTTATGTTTCAGGTTACTAATCACACCAGTTCTTATTCTCGAGTCGAATGCTGATAATGAATCATTCCAATGGACTCTGTTCCAAGCAGTTTCCTTTCGTCTACTCAGACCTGCACCAATTCGTTGTTGTTGTTTGAATTGTTGTTTCAATGATTTTATAGAACGGATCTGAGCTTCGAGTTGCTGTTTTCCTCCAATTGAAGTACAACCTGGCAATTCCCGATACAGTTTTCTTATTGCTCTCGTACATTCCTTTATACCTTTTATTGCATGCTCATTATCAGATGTTGTGATAAATAAAGCCACTAACGACTTTATTAGTCGAAGACAATTCTCTATGTTGAACATTTTAGATACAACTGAAACAAAATATCCATGTCAACATTTTAAATATTCTCAAAATCGGATACAACACACGAAAATAGCCGAAGATTTCCGAAGATACAAAACTTACGCAAGAACGGATATTAAGCGGATGCGAAGTGAATATAAAGCGAGTACACAACACAGTTAAGCTGTCAGCTACAATACAGTTTCAGGCAGCTTTAAAACAGCTTCGGACAGACAGCTAAGCAGACAGCTTCAGCACAGCTCCAGACAGCTTCAACACAGCTCCAGGCAGCTAAGCTGACAGCTTCAGCACAGCTCCAGACAGCTTCAACACAGTTCCAGACAGCTAAGCTGACAGCTGTTATAAAGGGTATAGGCGGATACAAAGTGGATGTATGAATCATGCTTTTCTGATAAATATTGAAACTAATAATTTTATATTTTAATTGATAACATATATCCCAAGCATTCACATGCAATAATTCATATCAGTCTTCAAGTCTTCAATTCAATTTGTTTGCAACAATTTTGTGATTAAAACACAGAGATAAGAAGATTGGTCTCAGAGAAGTCTTTGGACTCAGTAGATCTCCATATAAACTGCCATCTATAATAAATATTTATATAGTTAAATAATGAGAGATTCAACGGCTTCTCCGGCTTCTTGGACTTACGTAAATCTATGAGATGATATAATTTTATCTAAAGATTTTTTTCTGGATAACAGATACCTACTATTTTCATTTTATCAATAAATCTATCGAGGTCAACCAGGCGGTTCTTTAATAGCCATCGCATGCAACAATTTTCCTACTTACACATATATACCTAGTATATAGCAGATGACAGCCCACTTTTCAGATGGGTCTTACAGACATCTCAATACTGATACTTGACCCTCGTAAGAGTTCTCTAGTGTGTTTTCGTTATTCGTCGTCCACCCTTTTATACCGCATAAGCGGAACCTCTATCGAAATCTATATGAACATAATCTGAATGTTTTATAGCCAGGCGGCCCCTCAGGATTCTAAGACACTACACAGAGGTCTGAGGTTTAGATTATTATCATATAGAAAGATCGATTTTAATTGATAATATGGTAAGATATAATACATTATAATATGTGCATATCAACATGAAATAAGTACTTACGTGGTATGATAGGTTGATGAGTTGGGATTGAAAGTTATGGTTTTTTTTAAGAAGGAACAGTCCCTACGATCAGATTGGGGAACTGAAAAAAAAAACGTTTATTTAGCCTGTATGAATTCAAGAAGATGTGCTAAGCAATAATTAAAATACCGCATAATTTTCATACGTTAGTTTATTCTGTTATCAGCAGATCGAATGAATGTATCATGTCTATGTAGAATGAAATATTTCTTAGTCCAAATTTTCTCTTAATCCTGCGATATCTCCGAAATCATACATTATAGGGAAAAACTAAACCAAAAATCACCCCCTTCACTCCCTGTCGATTTACCACCTAATGAATAAGATGACAAAGTTTCAAAATCATATCTAATCATTTTATCACTTCCCCACTATTCAAATTCGACTATAATATTCATATCATAGGATACCCGGAAATGAAAAGAATTATTCTAAGTCCTAATTTTTTCTTCATCCTGCGATATCTCCGAAATCATGCATTTTAGGGAAAAACTAAATCAAAAATCACCCCCTTCATCTCCTGTCGATTTACCACCTAATGAATAAGATGACAAAGTTTCAAAATCATATCTAATCATTTTATCACCCCCCACTATTCTAATCCGACTATAATATTCATATCATACGATACCCAGAAGTGAATAAAATTGTTCTAACCACTGATTTTTCCTTCATCCTGTGATATCGCCGAAATCATGCATTTTAGGAAAAAATAAATCTAAAATCAACATCCCCCTCCCCCCGGATTTAACATCCACTAATAATTATTATTGTAACAAAGTTTCAAATCATATTATCTTCCCATTCTACCGTCTCTAAGATAAGATTAACAAAAAATAAATCTCGTCTTACTCACCTAGATATGTTTTTTTTTTCACGATTTCGTAACAATAGAACGCAACTAATCGAAACCCTGCGAACGAATGAAGAATTGATACAATACTGGCTGTATTTATATTCTCTCAAGCTGCCCTTAGTTTGAACAATGAAAATGATACCTGTTTGAAGACGATTTTGACGCGAATTCATGAAAGAACGATCCATATAAATTCGATATCCTATTTAATTTCGAATTAATTTTACGTTGTGAGGTATCCTGGAGTAAATCACTGCTCCTTCACAACCATCCGGAAGGTATTTTAATTTTTTTATATTGATTTATTGAGGTTTAATCGGAAAATACTGTTCATTAAAGCTCCAATATTGTAGTCATTGGTATGTGTATATGCGCTGACGGGGTACAAGGCTCACGATCTATCCATGACTCTTTCTTGTCCAGACCTGTCTGTAACTTGAACCCCGTCAGCGCATATACACATACCAATGACTACAATATTGGAGCTTTAATGAACAGTATTTTCCGATTAAACCTCAATAAATCAATATAAAAAAATTAAAATACCTTCCGGATGGTTGTGAAGGAGCAGTGATTTACTCCAGGATACCTCACAACGTAAAATTAATTCGAAATTAAATAGGATATCGAATTTATATGGATCGTTCTTTCATGAATTCGCGTCAAAATCGTCTTCAAACAGGTATCATTTTCATTGTTCAAACTAAGGGCAGCTTGAGAGAATATAAATACAGCCAGTATTGTATCAATTCTTCATTCGTTCGCAGGGTTTCGATTAGTTGCGTTCTATTGTTACGAAATCGTGAAAAAAAAAACATATCTAGGTGAGTAAGACGAGATTTATTTTTTGTTAATCTTATCTTAGAGACGGTAGAATGGGAAGATAATATGATTTGAAACTTTGTTACAATAATAATTATTAGTGGATGTTAAATCCGGGGGGAGGGGGATGTTGATTTTAGATTTATTTTTTCCTAAAATGCATGATTTCGGCGATATCACAGGATGAAGAAAAAATCAGTGGTTAGAACAATTTTATTCACTTCTGGGTATCGTATGATATGAATATTATAGTCGGATTAGAATAGTGGGGGGTGATAAAATGATTAGATATGATTTTGAAACTTTGTCATCTTATTCATTAGGTGGTAAATCGACAGGAGATGAAGGGGGTGATTTTTGATTTAGTTTTTCCCTAAAATGCATGATTTCGGAGATATCGCAGGATGAAGAAAAAATTAGGACTTAGAATAATTCTTTTCATTTCCGGGTATCCTATGATATGAATATTATAGTCGAATTTGAATAGTGGGGAAGTGATAAAATGATTAGATATGATTTTGAAACTTTGTCATCTTATTCATTAGGTGGTAAATCGACAGGGAGTGAAGGGGGTGATTTTTGGTTTAGTTTTTCCCTATAATGTATGATTTCGGAGATATCGCAGGATTAAGAGAAAATTTGGACTAAGAAATATTTCATTCTACATAGACATGATACATTCATTCGATCTGCTGATAACAGAATAAACTAACGTATGAAAATTATGCGGTATTTTAATTATTGCTTAGCACATCTTCTTGAATTCATACAGGCTAAATAAACGTTTTTTTTTTCAGTTCCCCAATCTGATCGTAGGGACTGTTCCTTCTTAAAAAAAACCATAACTTTCAATCCCAACTCATCAACCTATCATACCACGTAAGTACTTATTTCATGTTGATATGCACATATTATAATGTATTATATCTTACCATATTATCAATTAAAATCGATCTTTCTATATGATAATAATCTAAACCTCAGACCTCTGTGTAGTGTCTTAGAATCCTGAGGGGCCGCCTGGCTATAAAACATTCAGATTATGTTCATATAGATTTCGATAGAGGTTCCGCTTATGCGGTATAAAAGGGTGGACGACGAATAACGAAAACACACTAGAGAACTCTTACGAGGGTCAAGTATCAGTATTGAGATGTCTGTAAGACCCATCTGAAAAGTGGGCTGTCATCTGCTATATACTAGGTATATATGTGTAAGTAGGAAAATTGTTGCATGCGATGGCTATTAAAGAACCGCCTGGTTGACCTCGATAGATTTATTGATAAAATGAAAATAGTAGGTATCTGTTATCCAGAAAAAAATCTTTAGATAAAATTATATCATCTCATAGATTTACGTAAGTCCAAGAAGCCGGAGAAGCCGTTGAATCTCTCATTATTTAACTATATAAATATTTATTATAGATGGCAGTTTATATGGAGATCTACTGAGTCCAAAGACTTCTCTGAGACCAATCTTCTTATCTCTGTGTTTTAATCACAAAATTGTTGCAAACAAATTGAATTGAAGACTTGAAGACTGATATGAATTATTGCATGTGAATGCTTGGGATATATGTTATCAATTAAAATATAAAATTATTAGTTTCAATATTTATCAGAAAAGCATGATTCATACATCCACTTTGTATCCGCCTATACCCTTTATAACAGCTGTCAGCTTAGCTGTCTGGAACTGTGTTGAAGCTGTCTGGAGCTGTGCTGAAGCTGTCAGCTTAGCTGCCTGGAGCTGTGTTGAAGCTGTCTGGAGCTGTGCTGAAGCTGTCTGCTTAGCTGTCTGTCCGAAGCTGTTTTAAAGCTGCCTGAAACTGTATTGTAGCTGACAGCTTAACTGTGTTGTGTACTCGCTTTATATTCACTTCGCATCCGCTTAATATCCGTTCTTGCGTAAGTTTTGTATCTTCGGAAATCTTCGGCTATTTTCGTGTGTTGTATCCGATTTTGAGAATATTTAAAATGTTGACATGGATATTTTGTTTCAGTTGTATCTAAAATGTTCAACATAGAGAATTGTCTTCGACTAATAAAGTCGTTAGTGGCTTTATTTATCACAACATCTGATAATGAGCATGCAATAAAAGGTATAAAGGAATGTACGAGAGCAATAAGAAAACTGTATCGGGAATTGCCAGGTTGTACTTCAATTGGAGGAAAACAGCAACTCGAAGCTCAGATCCGTTCTATAAAATCATTGAAACAACAATTCAAACAACAACAACGAATTGGTGCAGGTCTGAGTAGACGAAAGGAAACTGCTTGGAACAGAGTCCATTGGAATGATTCATTATCAGCATTCGACTCGAGAATAAGAACTGGTGTGATTAGTAACCTGAAACATAAGGAGCCTAAGGCTTTTTTGATGGACTGTGAAGCTATATTTCGTCGAAGAATTCTGAATGCATTGAAGAAGGATGAAGCTGTTAAGGTCAATATGGTGTTTTGTGGAGAGTTTCAGATTATAACAGCCAATAAAATTCAAAAGGAATATAAATACTTCACAACATCCAATTCACCTATTTACCGAGATACGAATATTACTGAATGGTTCAATAGAAATGTCTTGATATCAATTCTCAAAGATCTTGAGGAATTCCAAGAACGTGATAGCTGATGGGCTCTGGTTAATGTTGTTAACCTAGGGGTGAATATAAACAAGTTCACACCCCAACTTGGAAGCTCATACATAGAACTTCCTCCTCAAATAAAACGGAAAGAGGCCTGTATCAATGTGAAAAACGACGATGATGCATGTTTTGCGTGGGCTGTGACTGCTGCATTACACCCTGTTGAGAAAAATCCGCAACGATTATCAAAATATCCTCATTATTCCAAAATTTTGAAGTTGAAAGGTATTCAATTTCCGATGACAATGAAACAGATACCCAACTTTGAAAAACAAAACCAGATATCCATTAATGTTTATATTCTGAAGAAGGAAAAGAAGAACTTCACTACATTGCCAACATACCTAACAAAAAATAAAATGAATAGACATATCAACTTACTCCTTATACAAGATCATTATTCAAACGATGATACTCCAGTGCGATACCATTATTTATTGATCAAAAATCTCTCTCGTCTGGTATCGAGTCAATTGAGCAAGGAAGAGCATAAAAAATTCTTATGTGATAGATGTCTACGATATTTCCGATCAGAAGAAAAACTGAAAAGTCATTCAGAGGATTGTGGAAACATGAATGAAACAGCTATAAAGATGCCTGAGATAGGAAACAATACACTCAAGTTCAAAAATCATAAAAACAAGGAGAAGGTACCTTTTATTATTTATGCAGATCTGGAGAGCATACTAAAACCTACTAATAATAAAAACAACTATCAAGAACATAAAGCTGCAGCTGTAGGATACTATGTAAAGTGTTCATATGATGATTCTCTGAGTTTTTACCGTTCTTATCGCGGTCCCAATTGCATGAAATGGTTTGCAGATGAGATGAATAAATTTGCTGGAGACGTTGACTCAGTTTTCCTATGTCCCTACGATATCGATATGACGTCAAAACAGGAAGTCGAATTTCGGAAGGCAACTCACTGTCATATTTGTGAAGAAATGTTCAAACCTGAAGATAAAAAAGTAAGAGATCATAATCATCTCATCCCCGAAAAGAATTACCGTGGAGCAGCACATGAGGGATGTAATATAAATTATAAGGATAGTCACATGATTCCTGTAGTATTTCACAACCTAAGTGGATATGACGCTTATTTTCTGATACAAGATATTGTCACAAGAATGGAAGGGAAAATCGATTTGTTACCGATAACCAAGGAGAAATATATCAGTTTCACCAAACACTATGATGATTATCACATTAATTTCCGATTCATTGATAGTTTCCGATTCATGGCTTCTTCTTTAGACCAACTGGCGTCCTATTTAGAAGAGTTTCCGAACTTGAAAACACAATTTTCTGAGGAATCTGAAGAACATATCAGTCTTCTTACGAACAAAGGGGTAATGCCATATGATTATATCGATTCCCATGACCGATTCGATGAAACTTCTCTTCCACCTATTGAAGCATTCTATAACAAATTGGATGGTAGGCAATGTCCACGAAGAAGATATGAGAGAGCACAACTTGTGTGGAATAAATTCAAATGTCAGAATTTGGGCGAATACAGCGATCTCTACATGAAAACTGACATTCTATTGCTGGCTGACGTATTTGAACAATTTCGATCGAGCTGCCATAAGACTTATGGATTAGATCCTGCGCATTATTTTACTTTACCAGGATATACGTGGGATGCTATGTTGAAATATACAAAACAGGAATTAGAACTTCTCACAGATGTTGATATGTTTTTGTTTGTTGAAAGAGGAATTCGGGGCGGCCTTAGTCAAGTATGTGGTAAACGACGAGCACATGCGAACAACAAGTATATACCAAACTATGATTCAACTAAACCAGAAAATTACCTCATGTACTTTGATGTTAACAATCAATATGGATGGGCAATGTCACAATGTCTACCATACGGCGGTTTTACGTGGACCGATACAAATATAAATGTCTTGCAAATTCCTGATGATGCTTCGGAGGGTTATATTTTAGAAGTCGATCTCGAATATCCTAGAGAATTGCATGATGTGCACAAAGATCTTCCATTCTGTCCAGAACATTACAACTCTAAAACTCAAACACCTTGTTATGCATCTCATCAAAACGCTAAACTTATGGCCACATTACATCAAAAGAAGAAATATGTCATCCACTACAGAAATCTGAAGCAAGCATTGAAGAATGGATTGATTATAACAAAAATACATCGAGTGCTCAAGTTCAAGCAATCTACATGGCTCAAGTCTTACATCGACCTCAATACGGATCTGAGAAAGAATGCCAAAAATGAGTTCGAGAAGAATCTCTTTAAACTGATGAACAATGCTGTTTTTGGTAAGTTGTTATATCCATTCAAATTACATTTATATGATTTCCTATACAGATATCGACATATTATTTACTTTTGTTACAGGAAAAACGATGGAGAATATTCGGAAAAGGGTTAATGTCCACCTTCTGACAAAATGGAAAGGAAGATATGGGATGGAAACTTATATCTCCAAACCTGAATTCAAGAACTGTGTTATTTTCAATGAGAACTTGGTAGCTGTTGAAATGCGAAAGCTGCAGATCTATTTAAACAAGCCAATTTATGTGGGAATGAGTATCTTGGATTTGGCTAAAACTACTATTTATGACTTCCATTACCACTACATGAATGAAGCTTTCAGTGCTGGCTGTACCATCTTATATACTGATACCGATTCTCTTATTTATGAGGTCTCTGAAGATCCTTATAAAAGAATGAAACTTGACTGTTATGAAAGATTTGATACCTCAGATTATCCCAAGAATAATACTTACGGTATTCCTCAAGTTAATAAAAAGGTATTAGGAATGATGAAGGATGAAAACAATGGAATACCTATGACCGATTATGTTGGTCTCAGGTCTAAACTATATGCAGCGAAAACTTTTACGGATGATCTCAATATAAAAAAACAACAATGGGTGGAAGAAGAGTATGAAGCGGATGAAATTGAATCCATGTGTCGAAATTATGGTACCACTAAGAAAGCTAAGGGTATTAAAAAATCAATCGTTAAGAACAGAATATGTTTTGATGATTACATTGAATGTTTAGAAACATGGAAACATAAAATTATTTCCCAAAATTTAATTCAGGCGAAGGAACATCATGTGTATTCACTGACACAGGAAAAAATAGCTTTAAGTCCTGAGGATGATAAACGATGTTTGGTGACCGGAACATTCAACACTCTACCGTGGGGTCATTATTCACTCAATAAACGCAAGATTGAAGAATATGATGAACCTAGGAAGAAGATTTCAAACAATTCAAATTGTTGACTATATGATTTAAATTTTTTTTTCAGTGATCACTCTGTTTTAATCAAACAAATATCAATGTTACTGTGAATAAAATAAATGATTTTTCTTTCACAAGGTTTCAATTAATGACTCACCATTACCCTTTCACTCATGATTTGAAAAATAAAAATGAAAGCATTCAGCTGTTCTACATTATTTGACTAGCGACATATCTCCTCATTACCACCCTAAAAAGCATGACGTATCTCTAATACCAACGCTAAGGTACCTTCTATCTATCTTGTAACGCAAAAGTCCTGAGTTCGAATCCCGACGTTAGAAAAGTACGAAACAAAATCTCGAACTCGAACCCGCTCAACCTCACACCTCTCATCGTCAAACTCATCACCCTCTCCCCCACTCTCCTCTCACCCTCTCAGACCCGCCTACTGGATGACCTTGAACAGGACTTAAAAAAATTTTCAAAATTGACCGATTTCTGCAAAATCGACCTTAGACTTCCTTATGGGAATTTACATGTAAAAACTACACTTTTTGTGCTCGAACCGGTGTTGCCTATCTACTGCCCCTTATTACTGATACGGCTGATACGGCGTTATCTAACCCCCTGAGTGCTATGGATCCGATGACAGCACACAACCACAACACGTCTCTAATCTACACACACAACAAGGCACCAACCAGCATCGTACCTACTGGACAGATTTGATCTACCCTGGGTAAAGCGCTAAGCGGACACAAACGACGAACATGGTTGTCAATCTAGGTTGCCAAATTGGTTGACAAGGATCGAAAGCAAAACAAACGGTTGGAGCAACCATCACCGATACTTTAATGTCAGTTCAGAGACAACCAACCAAGTTGGAATTAAGGAATTTGCGAATGAAGAAAAATATATAATTAAGTATTTAACTTACACCTTCCTTTCTGTATATGGTTTGAAAAGCATTCAAGGTACTCGAATAGGAACGTTGAGACCCATCTGGGGGTTCTGCTTGCATATGCGTTTTTATTAGGAAAAAGGGGCTAGCACAAAATCCTCCAATAGCTCCACAAGCACTACCTATAATAACTGTTCTATGTAGTATTAGTTTTCCATTTTTGTCTGTCATGAAACCAGATGATCGTATTATGTCAAATAGTCCTGAAGGGAAAGTTGTACATATTATTGATAAAAGTTAGCACCTAGTTCGGTACTCAATATTCTTTCCATGCCCTTTATAATATTACCTAATCTCAAACCATTGGCAACAATTTGCCAGCCAATAAAAGGTGTGAGACCTTTTTGTAACGCTAAAATGCCTTCTTGTTTCGCAATATAATAAGCAGCTTGAATCGTATTCTTGTAAATCTTCACATGTTTTCCCCTCTCTTTTAATTCACCTTGTAGCTGCATTCTAGTCTTAACGACTTCCAGAGGGTTCGTAAATATGCCAGCAGCTGTTCCAGCCAGACTTCCTAAAACAAATTCCATTCACTGAACAATTTTCAGTTACTCCAACATTTTTAAGGTACAACTGAAATAGGAGTGTTGTATTTCAGTTCGGTTTCTTAATAAAAAACATAAAATTATATTTGAATCTCATAATAGATGACAGTAATCAAAGATTATAGAGTAGAAAGATAGGAAACGAAGCGACTAGAGTGATGTGAGCGCCATCTGTGTTTCAAATGTGTTTTCAAGGCCCTAAGACTGGTTAAAATTTTATTTCAAGGGACATATGAGACAATTTCGAGAGATGTCAGAGTCATATGGCCATTTTGATCAAACAGGTTTTGAATGTTTTGATTCTCGTATCCATAGACAACCTCGTATCGCCTTTTGTTTTTCAAGCCCGTTCTAGTTGCTGATTATTGAAATTTGTGTCTAATTTCTTGGCGAAAACCTCAGAATATCGTTCAAAAATTATAGTATGGTGAAGAACTGTGGATCAAATAAAACGAATTTTACTAAGGAAAATGGGAATGTAAGTATTAAAACCGGTAACATGTGACTCGGTCATTCATTGATTTTTTTTCAGTGCTACGAAGTGGATAAAATTTTCAGGGCGTAGAGGCCTGCAAACACTACTGACTACACCATGTGCAATGAACATTTTACTGCAAGTCGATTGAGAACTGTTCATCTACGTAAATTTTTGTATGCAGGAAGCATCCCTTGCATGAAGGGCCCATTTAGGGGAAATTATGACTTTTATACGTCCATTCAAAGATTCTCAATTGGCTTCAATATACTCAGAAATGCAAAAGTTTTATGGATTTCGATTTGGGAATCGGGTGACTGTCAAATTGTCGTTTGGAAAGTCAAAGTTTTATGAAACCTTCTGTGAGTGATTTGTTCATTCGTCAATCAATTTGTATATTGTGCCATAAAAAGACCATACCATGAAGAAATCATAAAAAAGCATGAAGAAATTATACTGACGGGCTTGAATACAGGTCTTGTATACCTCTGTAAGGTTTTTTTCAATTGTGGTTCTGAAAATTTTGTAAATAATATGTAAGTAACGGAAATGTGTATCCTATGACGGTAAATTGAATATTGGTTCATATCAATTTCTGATATAAATTGTACAAATTCAACTCAGTTTATCAATTCAAAACGTTTTCACAGAAAAAACACCTTTGACGTACCTAACCATGTACTCTTGTATCCTAGTCAGAGCTCTATTCGTTGTCCATAATTTTTGTAAATTTTTATAGATTGCAAATAAAAATTTATCACATCCAACAGCGTATTTCATTGATACAAATCGATTCCAAAGAATGTTCAGATGAAAACTAACATCCTGGTCACAAAACAAAACCATCCTCTTGTTTTGTCGCTCAGGATGTTTGTTTTCCGATCTCAACAAGGTCAAGATTGAAATTCAATACAAGGAATAGAATTCGAATTTCGCGCCCCTCAATTATAAAACAGAAAACTGTTATTGAACAGTTTTTCTGTATTGATAATACGTTTTCAGCGCCATCTCATTGTCAAATGTGTTTTCACTGGCCAAAATGTAGTCGGTTTTTAGTACTAGCGATATGAGGGCGTTTCCTATCTTTCTACTCTATAATCTTTGACAGTAATTATTTCGGAATTTCGATGAAGTTTCTGTCAGTATATAGGTACCTAAGAGACATCTTAAATTTTTCCCTCTTTGGCCTCATTAATCTGAATATATGTTCATAAATAGACATATCGCCAACAAAAGAGAGGCATTTTTTTAAGAATTTGAATTTGTGATTTGATCTAGGTACGTGAATTTTTGCATGTTTGCATTTAGTAAAGGAAAATGGTGACTCTTCATACACTTTTCACATTTTTATTTTTTAAATCCTTTATGATCAATGGTCAAAATGATAAATTTATCCAGTTTCATAATCAAATTAAAGTCTCTTTGAGCTTAAAGCTTCCTATAGTGTCCTTTTTAGTAGGGTTAAAGAAAGCTTTAAAATTAAACGGTCTTTAAACTCAAAGTTTGATTATGAAACTGATCATAGTTGGAGTTTATCTCTCTTGGTTAGTGTAACAGCAAATATATTGTTGTTAGTTATAAAAAAGTTTGAAACTGTTATTATAGAAATACCAAACGTTGCTGTTATATCAAATAATTTAACAGTTACAACTTAGTTTTTTGGGGTAAAATATTTGCGATGGGATAGATTCATACAGGATAAGTAGAAAGTATATTGAACTCAAAAAACTTTTATTTATCACAAAATAATAACTTTTAGTCGCGATACGAATATTCAACGCATATCTATTGAATTCGAGGAGAATAACAAAAAATAAAATCTTTCACTTTTAGTTAACTATCAGCCTATCCTATTTCTTAGGAACTCTGCCTCAGCCCACCATAAGCCTCCCCTTTGATTTTCGTCCCATTACGCTTTTGCGTAAGTATTAGAACATTAGTATAAGAACTCAAAATAAATAAATAATAAAGCGATGAAAAAAAAATACACCCATGCAGGAAATTGAATTGCCTTTCCAAAAAGGTGCTGCTCGACCCTTTTTCCCTATTCAAAAATGAGAGCTGTTAGGGGATGCAGCTAGAGGGGTAGTGATATCAAACTCATTTGAACACCCTCCTTTGTCCCCCTTTCAAAAAAAGTTGACCTGTCCGCGCGTGTTTTCGTTATTCCATCCCGAAGCTCGAAATTCGGGGTGGAAGATTATATGGATGGCCCACCCTGTATATGTAACTTATATGAAAGATAGATATTGATTGATATTCTCTCACGTCTTTTCTGTCTCAACATTCTTTTCTGACGATGGAAAATGAGCTTGATATAAATTATATTTAAATTTCATATAATATTATAATTATACTTCCAAAGGCAAATAATTGAAAAAAATTACTCGTTAGATAACCTATAGTACTAGGAGTGTGTGTTATAATCATTAGATTTAAATATTCCGCTTTCAAAAAATGTTATCAACGACGAGACGACGAGACTTTTACGAAACTCTCGAACGAGACTCGAGACGAGACTAGGAGCCTACGAGACGAGTCTGGAAACGAGACTTCATGTCTTATCGGCGAGACGAGACTGTAGTAACTGAGACTGGAGTAAAGTTTTGTCCCGTTGGTCTCGTGGGCATCACTAAATGCAAGGAAAAAAGGCCAATAAGGGAAGAAGTGAGTCATCCGAATCCTAGGGTTAGGTGCTACTGGGCACAGTGGGATTCCATCATTTTGGAGGATGGATTGCCATCATTGGATCATCGAGAATGACGAGGGTACCGCAGCCAGAAACCAGTTGACAGCTGATAATTCGTCGACTGCCAGAAGTATTAGAGAATCCACACGACGAACTCCTGGTGGTTCGGTATCAACAAAACGCTAGAAAAGGTGAGAGAGCGTTTTTAATGGGTCAACTGGAAAGGAATACGTCAAGGACTGGTGCCGGATATGCAGATTATGTGCTTCATCGAATGGCCTGAGAGGAAATCGTTGAGTGCCAATGAAGCAGTATAACGTGGGCAGTCCTCTGGAACGAGTCGCCATCGATATTGCTGGCCCATTCCCAGAAAACTGAAGAAGGAAATAAGTACATACTGGTGGCGATGGTCTTTTTCACCACATGGGTGGAGGCTCATGTCTTTCCAAACCAAGTGATGCTTATTAGACGGTTTGGTGTGGCTCTCGAACTACATTCCGATCAAGAACGGAACTTCGAGTCAAGACTGTTCGAATGCTCGGAATCAAGAAGACGAGAACAACGGCATATCCTCACAGTCAGATGGCATGATCGAAAGATTGAATTAAACTGTAGGAAAAACCTGACTAAAGTGGTCACTATGACCACTGTGACTGGGGCAGGTACTTTCATCTAATCACCATGGTCTACAGATCGCCAGTACCTACAAGAATCGACAGGAGAGTCACCAGCTTGTATTACGTTCTGTCGAGAAATAGGGTTGTATTGTGACCTGAAGTTTGGATGTAAGCCCAGAATGAAGATAGCTGGTGAGGACTACATGAGCAGCTTGAAGGGCAGGCTACACTACATTCATGAGAAAGTCCGACACAGAACCTCCAAATATAGCGAGTGAATAGCGAAAGAAAACTCGGTATGCTAGCAAAGCGGCGGAGACTTGGTCTGGCTATATACAACCCCCAGAGGAAGAGAGGCTTATCACCTAAGTTACAGAAGGACTGGGTGGGGCCATACAAGGTGATGAAGAGGATCAACGATGTAGTGAACCGTATCCAAAAACTACCCAAGAAGAAACGAATCGTCCGAACATGACTAAACTCATCTGAGAAGCACCACCCAGAAAGTGGAGTATGATGAGATGAGTTTCAACCAAACCACCAAACTGAAGAGGAACTGGAAAAGCAAGATTCGGAGTTACCATTGATCAGCAGCAGGATTTCTTCTCTGTGCCCGAAGATTATACACTAGCCCATTGTGTCGCCGAAGACCTACGCATGTCCAGAGGAATAGCATTCGCCTTCTGGAAGAAATTTGGCCGTGTACCGGAGCTCCTTCCATCAGGATCCAGAATAAGCATGGGCAAAGTACGACCCGCCGGCCAGGTCCGGCCCACGTGAAAGTCTAATCCGGCCCGCGTCAAGATTTTGAAATAATCACCAGTATTTTTGTTTTCTAAGTTTGACCACTTGAGATAAGGGAAACCAATGTCACCTAATACCTATAGTTGTCTCAAAGCGTAAGTTGCGTCCTGTTTATAACCATCTTAAAATGTTGAAGATTATACATCCACCAATTTGTTATTCAAATTGCATAGAGTTGTGCTCGAGGTTCAGCCTTAGGACTGCGTGTGCGTCTGGCGGCGGCTGGCATTATTTCTTTTAACTGCGCAGATAATCGACTTAGATAGTATCCACAGAAAAAGCAAAAGTCGCCAAATCTCCTTCGATGTTCCAACGACTGCATCACAGAACACAAATAATGATGCATGGAATCCAAAAGTTGCAACTAACGTCTCTTGTTGCTGAGCTCCAAACATGAAGGCAGTATTCAAGTGTGAATAATACACGAAAATTTATTCAATTATTCGATTCTGCGTAGTTTGAATCGATTAAGTAACGGTTTCCTTTTAAATGAAAATTTTTGATCTTTAAGAACTAATTATTGGATTTCCATTAATTTTACTTCAGCAAAGTTTGCGCGCAACTTAGCATAGGTGTAGTGTTCTAGTTCTCTCAATTCTAAACTAAATTATTTTGCATCTCTTCACAAACCTTTTAGGGCTTTCACTCCCAATCTCTGAAACAAAATTAATTAAAAATAAATTTCAATCGATATCTAAATTATTTTGGTTTTGCTTGGGAGTCTTGGGACCTCGAGTTATAGCAGTCAACATCACGGTTACTGGGATGATGATATATTATGCTCGCGGTGGTTAGTAACGAATCAAGCATTAAAATTTTCGTTTGGTTCGTTGTCAACGTCTGTGTAATTCGAAGTATTTTTGACCTTTTGATTTTCATTGATGAGAGCAATAAAAATATCACGCATTTTTTTTTAAATTTCAAGAAACAAACAATCACGTCCTTCAAAGTACCTTTGACCAATATTTACAACATTACTACTGGAGGGAGGAGCACCAAATATGACGGTCGAAATCTGGTATCGTAGGCATATTTAATGAATAATCATTCGGATGTCATAGCTCTCCAAGAAACGAGACTTAACCCCAACGTTCGGATAGCATTTCCCAATTACGATATTTACAGAAATGATAGACCTAACAGCACTGGTGGCGTTGCTATACTGGCTAGAAGGAATATGGATCACCATTTCGACCAAATATTCAATGGACAAGAAGTAGAAGCAATATCGATTATTGTGAATACTAATCGAGGGCAAGTGAAGATTATTTCAACTTATAAATCACCGGATAAGGACATGCTGGAAGAGGATCTAAAAATGCTACTAGAAGGAAGACACCCGAAAATCATAATTGGTGATCTTAACTGCAAATCGCAGGAATGGAACAGTAGGGTGGAAAATACAAACGGGAGAAGACTGAAGATTTATGCTGAAAAACTTAATGCAGTTGTGATAGGACCTGATATACCGACCTACATACCAAGAGTAAATGGACTACCCGATGTACTGGACATTGTCGTAATGAAAGACATCACTGAAGAAATCAGCATTGATACAATAGAAGACGGAACTTCAGACCACAATCCCATAGAATTCATAGTGGGACATGGCCCAAGAAACGAAGAAGAGACACAAACCAAGGATCGCACAGACTGGGAGAAATATAAGAATTTACTGCAGGAGAAAATCAGGGAAATTCCCCAAATAAACACCCAGGATGAATTAGATGAAGCAGTTGAAAAATTGGAAAATCATATAAAAGAAGCCTATGAAGAAAGCACCAAGAGAATAAGGAAACCAATTCCGAAACATTCACACGGAGATACGCCAAGGGATATAAAGGAACTTATAAAAAAGAACAGAAGACTCAGGAAAATCTACAGAACAACAAAAAGAGAAGAAGACAAGAAGAAACTGAATAAGCATAGTCAAATATTGAAAAATGCTTTAACAGAACTGCGTAATAACAGATGGAACCAGAGATTAAGGGAACTGAATACAATAGATCACTCGGCTTGGAAAATGCAAAAACGCTTACGACGAGAACGGACAGTTATACCTCCACTGCATGGAGCAAACGGAATGGTATATACGAGACTTGAAAAAGCCGAAGCACTTGCCGACTCAATTGAGAGAGAAGCCAGAATAAATTACAGAAATGATGATGACAATGAAGATCTAGAAGAAGAAGTGGAGGCAAACGAAGAACTGATGATGGAACCACCGGAAACCGAAATCATTCCAAAACCGGCTTCACCAACAGAAATCAAAGAGATCATAATGAAACTGAAAAACCGGAAAGCACCGGGAGAAGATAGGATAACGAATTATATGTTGAAGAAATTGCCTAGAAAAGGAATAGCAGCCTTGACGAATATAACAAACGGAGTGATGAGGACCGAATACTACCCAAAGAGATGGAAAACTGCAGAAATGATAGTTTTCAACAAGCCTGGAAAGGAACGGAAATTTCCTCAAAATTATAGACCAATCAGCCTACTATCAGCACTAGGAAAAGTCGTCGAGAGGGTTATCGCCAAAAGGCTGAATGAGGAAACAGAAATGTTGAAGATAATCCCACCCGAACAATTTGGATTTCGACGAGAACACTCGACTGAACTCCAATTACTACGGCTCATAGAATACGTCACCGAAGGAATGCAGACAAAACAGGCCACAGGATTAGTTCTGATGGATATCGAGAGAGCTTTTGATAGAGTATGGCACGAAGGCCTATTCTACAAGATGAAAAAAGCAGGATATTCGACCAAGCTATGCAAGATTATAAGGAACTATCTGAGGAATAGAAACTTTTATGTGAAGATAGATGGGGCAACCTCTCAAACCAGACAATTGGAAGCGGGAGTGCCTCAAGGATCGGTACTTGGACCTCTGCTTTACGTAATATACGTTTATGATATCCCGAAGAATGCTAGGAATATGCTCACCTTGTACGCAGATGACACAGGAATAGCGTTCAGACATCGACGCCCAGAGATCATATACCGGAGACTGCAGGAAGCCATAGATGAATTACTCAAATGGTGCATCAAATGGAAAATCCAAATCAATGGAAGAAAGACTCAAGCAATATTACTGCAAAAGAGAAGATTGAGGATGGAAGAAAACCTTGAAGTTGATGGACAAGAGGTTGAATGGAAAAATGAAGCAACATACCTAGGAGTGACGCTTGACAGAGGACTTACATGGAAAAACCACATCAAATGTGCTGTTGATAAAACAAAAGCCGCAATGAGTAAACTTTATCCACTCATAGGCAGAAGAAGTCATATGAATAAGAACATCAAGTTGACGATGATTAAAACTATTGCGCGACCACAACTCACATATGGATCGGCGGCATGGGGCTTCGCAGCCAAGACCCACATCAAGAGAATACAGGCCACTGAAAATAAACTCCTTAGAATGGCGATGGACGTACCCTGGTTTGTTAGGAACAAACAAATCTACAAGGACTTGGAATGGGAACCAGTTACAGAATTTATGAAGAGAAAGGCGGAAAGGATATTCGACAAAGCCAAACAACATCCAAATGAGGAACTACGAAGATTAGTTGACTACGATCCAACAGAAGAAGCTAGAAGGTCAAGAACCTACCACCGAAGACCGAGAGATCAGTTAAGGATTTAAATGTAACCAAAGAAGAGCTTAACCTATAAAAGCTTTAGGCAGCAAACAACTATCAACACGACTATGATCGTGTGAGAGTCCAGAAACCATAAGAGTCAACTGGTTAATAGGCAAAATGCCCGGAACCTATGAAGAAGCAGTTAAGGGTTTTTAGTGGGTCTCGAGCTCAGAGAGTGAGAATCCCCACACTGTTCCCCCTCAGCAGAGGGTGTGTTCGTCTGTTTGCAGATTTTCCCCCTGCTACACCAAAAAAAAAAAAAAAAAAAAGAATAATCATAATATCTCGGGAACAACTGCATATTGTTATGTGAACAGGTGTTTTCCACTATGAAACTATGAATAGCAGCTTGAGCAACCGACTATAAAGATGCCTACAGATTACTCTAACGTGACGTGGGCCCAAGTCATAATGCGCATGTTTCAAAAATCTAACATAGGATTTTTTTTCAATAAAAATCATCTTGCATCAATATAAGTAAAAGGAGTTGAAGTTTCAAGTTAAGATGCAACTTCACCTTTGAACAAAAATTTCACATGAATAAACAAGTAACAGGGCAACTTACGCGTATTTGTGGCTATTCATCTTAATACATTGATGTAATTATAATAATTAGGTATTTATTAGTACCTTAAGACATTTACATTGTATAGGACAAGTCAAATGAAAAACAGAAAAATCCATTTTAGGGAACTCATTCTCCGATGACATTTATCGAAAATCCTGTAGTTAACTTTTCACATTAATTCACTCAAACATAAAATTCCCAAATGCCACCACTTTTTTGGGTCTCCCAATAGAAGAAAATTCTTTGTCATACTCTTCATTCACAATCTTTATGATTGTGGAAATATTCAGCTGAAATATAAGTCGTTTAGATTGAGATGAAACATTATATAAATTCTCTTACATTGAATATGTTCGCTACCGTCTGACGTATTGTGGATTTTAGAATATCAGGGTATAACTAT
The DNA here is from genome assembly GCF_907165205.1 of Coccinella septempunctata. NCBI lineage: Eukaryota > Metazoa > Arthropoda > Insecta > Coleoptera > Coccinellidae > Coccinella > Coccinella septempunctata. Next base: position 15,330,738 of record NC_058189.1, on the reverse strand, counting down.
TTGAATGAGCGGACCTGAATTCTAAATAGCACTTCCTGAAACCCTGTCTCTTTTTTCAATCACTTTCGGCATTTTCGAATTTTCGTAATAAAAATTGATATTAGTTGTGGCAACGGCGTTATGACATTAACGACATTTCATGAGTGCCAACCTAACTTCGTTCTAGTTACAAAAACTTGAGAAAATTATTTCATGGCCAACCGACTGCTAAAATAAATTTGAATGAAGTATAGGTATTTTTTCATTTTATCTGGCCCTCCCCTCAAAAAGTTTGCCCATGCCTGATCTAGAATGTCTAATGTCATATCTTATTAGGCTCTTCAGATCCAGCCTGGCATGGAATTTTATACCATATAACTGGAGGAAGGTTAAAGTCGTGTATATGTCCAAGACGGGGTAAAACCGAATCACAGCCTAAATCATTTCGACCGATTAGTCTGATTTAGTTCGTAATAAAAACCCTGGATCATACAATAGTGAGGATATAGAACGAGTGGAAAAATTTAACTATCTGGGAACTTGGCTGTGTGCAGACTGGTCTTCAGGCTTAGAAATTAAGTGCCGGATAGAAAAAGCAAGGAACTCATTTATGAAATTTAAAAATGTCTTTACGAACTCGGACTTTGACCTCAACCTCAGAATAAGATTCACAAAATGTTACGTATGGTCCGTGCTATTGTACGGCATGGAAGGCTGAACACTGAAGGTTAATACCATGAATAGACAGGAAGCATTTGAGATGTGGGTCTACAGGCGAATACTGAAAGTTTCTTGGACAGCTAGGAAAACCAACGAGGAAATTCTGAGGAGGATAGGAAAAGAACGTGAATTGCTGCTCACGATAAAACGCAGGAAAACAGCATATCTGGGACATGTAGTACGCAACGAGAGGTACCATTTGCTCCAATTGTTGATTGAGGGAAAGATAGAGGGAAAAAGGGGACTGGACAGAAAGAGGATGTCGTGGCTCCGAAATATCAAACATTGGACGGGGATAAGGACGACTGGAGAATTGATCCACAGCATTAAAGACAGAATTAAATGGTCAGAAATGATCGCGAACATCCATTAGTGGATAGCAGCGGAAGAAGAAGAAGAAAAACCCTGGAAAAGGTATTGGTGGAACATATCAGATAGGTGATTCGGCGAAAACATCACCTGAATGCTCAACGGTATGCATACCAGAAAGGCAAATCTACGGCTCTTGCTCTCAACAACCTTGTCGGCTGGATCACCGACTTTCTCAATTCCAAAGTGATTTCGGTAGCTTCTTTTATGGATATTGAGGGCACCTTTAACGCTGCCCTCACTGAACCTTTAGTGAGGACTGCCAAGGTTAGGGGTGTCCCTCTTATCATATCAAACTGAACCAGTACAATGCTGTGCTCAAGAAATCATAAGTACGCTTTGCGGCGAAACACTTAGACTTAAAGCAGGCAGAGGTCAGAGGATATCGGAAGAGGCAGGGGATATCGAAAACGAAAAACGTCTTATTTGGGATACATACTTAGGGGTGATCAATATTTTGTCCCAAAACTTATTCTCCCGGGGCAAAATTGAGAGGAAAAGCGGATGGTAACGTAAGCAACATTCTAGTCTTGGGAATATCAGAGAGTTGTGCGAAATACCTGATGCGGGGTCTATATATACAATACACTTGTCACTTTATAAGAGATAAGGGTCTTCCGAAGTGCAGGTATGGAACGGGAAGATGAAGAAAAAGAGGGTGCTCGCTGCTTGGCGTTCTGTCACCCCTACTCTAGCCCCTCCTGGTTGACGATCTAATTGCTATCATCAGCTCGCTTGACGTTCAACACAGATTACAGAGTAGAATAGATCTGACACTCACGTTCTACGATGCAAAATACAGTTTATCCCGCCCTCAGCGCCCCCATGCGGCTGCCACCCAACTAACCGGGAGAAATGTCGGTATAACTGGAAACTGCAATCGCATGGCGCGAAATTTAAATTAGCCCATTTACTGGTATTTTAGACGTCGATAGTATAATATGGATTATTACGGGCGAATTTTAAGGAGAAATAAAACTTGTCATGAAAAATATACATATATTGATATACCCAGCACAGGAAAAAAAAATATGGAAATACATAAGCTATAATTATGGCAATGAATATATGAGCAGAGGTAAAATGTCAATAGGGTCACATATCTTCGTAAGACAATAATTATAATAAACAGTAATAATATTAATAAAGAATGATCACGCCTAAACAGGGAGGCAATGAATAAAATAATGAGGATAAATTCAGATGCATACCACCCGACGATATGAATATCGACAAGCTGGCTAGCTCAATTCAGATCGTAACACTTGTCGATATTCATATCGTCGGGTGGTATGCATCTGAATTTATCCTCATCAGTAATAATATTGTTCATAGGAAATGAGGTTGAAATTATTATATGTTCAGAAATCTTCAACATTATCCAAAAAGGACACAATGTTTGTTGGGAGTCGGCAATAGAAATCAAAAACAGCATGCCAAAGCTTAGAATGCATGAATAATTCGGAAAAGAAAAAATTAGTTGCCCAAAGACCTATGTGGATTTTATATTTTCCTGCAGGAAAGATTTCAAAGTCTCTAAACAACGACTCCCTGTTTTATCTTCCTCACAGTTAGATCACCAGGAATGCACCGACATGAAATTATTAATAACTAAAGTTTTGAATGATGAAATAAAGTGTTCAACATTTGGGTTAGTATTCCTTACTCCATGTGCTCTAATGTACCCAAAAAAGTTTACTAAACAATCTTGATTGAAAGCCCCAGTGAGAATATATTTAAAGTGATAATCATTGAACAGTTTTTGAGTAAGGTAAAGGAATGCGTTCAATGTTGTCACTATATTCTTCAAAGTGGGCACCACAATGGATCTTTTCTTTCGAGGGCAATAAAATGAAATACTGTTGAAAATTTGTATCGCCTGCTCCCAAACAACATTGTGTTCTGTTTGAATACTAACCGTCTTCTTTAAGAGTTTCGCAGTGGATGTCCAAGCTCTGGATACATTCAACGAATCAAATAACTCATCCAAGAATAGTTATAACGTCAGCAGTGTCGATAGCCTCTCTGTGAAGCTGAAGCGGATGCTTGATTTCTAAAAAGGAAAATAGTAAATTTTGGTATTATTATGTTTCAAAAAATACTTACCCCATTGAGAAATGAGCTTCATCATTGACCCCACGGAGTGGCTTAATAACTGACTACACAGTTTGACTTTCATTTCCATTAACACAATTTTTAAAGGGTTTGGTTGGATTGGTTTAAGTATAAACGATTAATGTTATAATTACGTGGTTCTTTGAATCAAATATTTCTTACAAGAAAATTGATTTCCTGATAAAACTGTCGAGTTCAATAAATGGGTATTTTTAATTTACTCTCGTATAAGATCTCGTTTGTAAACAAGAATTTGCATTAAAGCATATTGACATTGACACTGTTGGCGTTTACAAATCCAATATGTCACTTATGTCAGAATACAGTAATCTGTGGAGAATATGATATATATTTTCGTATGCAGTGCCACATAGCGATTGATTGCAGAACTAAAAACCGTATTTGGGGTGGGGGTAAGGAAGTGTCAAGCCCCTGACGTTCAATGCATAATATAAATCAAACGGGTGTGTTCTGTCGTTCAATGTTCAACGTTCAAGCCTATGGAGAGTAGAGAGAAGGAGAACGATCGCTGCTTTGAGACCACAGATTTTTTGTCCCCTAAAATATGTACCAATAGTAGTAGTTCATGTTTTTGCCAACAGTCGCGCTGGCCATCACGAGAGTGCGAAATTTTGTTTACACAAATCAAATTGTAGTTGGCTCGTTGGCTGAGTGAACTGTTTCCCTGGTGACAGATGATAGGAATATTATAATTGTCGATTTTTGATAAGAGAACAACATATGACCATGGTGAAATGTTGAAGCGTGCGCTAGTATAAGAGTGTTTTGGCATCGGAAAGAAAAGGAGAAGAGATAAAATTTCCGAGAGCATTTTTGAGAGAAAATTGGAAAAAACCTTATCTCAAGAATCAACTCCCAATCAATTTGTGTGTCAAGAGCACTTTTGCGATGAAGATATCAAAAAGATGATGGATTCATTATAAACGAAATCGAAATTGTCATCCCTCGTGAGAAGTTGACTCTTCTGAATAAGAATATTTAACCAATAAAACTACATGGTTCAGAAGTAAATATTCTTGAAGAATTTTGTTGGCATAACATAATTTATGGTTTATATCGGTTCTCAGCTGAGTATTGGCAAAAGAATCTACTCTAATACCTAAGTGATAAATCTGAGACTGCTACCTTTTGTTGTCTTGATGTGTACTGCTCCTCACTACGGATTTATATAATTTTGAAGATTAGTAAACCAACTAACATAGCTGCTTTCAATAAACAATGATAAACAAAAGTAGGTACAATATTTTTGATCAGTGATTTCTTTTGAATTTCATTGATTTCGACTTGCATTTTATTGCATATAATTCAGAGAACTCATATTCAATATAGATTTGAAGAAAGGTATTTGAAAAATCATCAGAAAAACCACGATGACACATAACCTTAAATAAAATGAAGGCTGTTCATTTCAAATTGACGCTTGAATCCCCACTCCTTATCGATACCCGTTGTAATCGCAGCGACACCTATTTTCCCCGTTTTTGGAGACACATTTTTAGTACGGCGATCGTTCTCCTTCTCTCTACTCTCCATATTCAAGCCAAAGATTATAGAGTAGAAAGATGGGAAACGAGGCGACTAAAGCGATTTGAGCGCCATCTGTGTGTCACGCGTGTTTTTAAGACGCTAGGACTGGTTAAAATATTAATTTGAATGCCATTTGCAGAAATATATGAAATTTTTTAAGATTTCAGACGTCAATTTTGATCAAAGAGGTTTTGAATGTTTTGATTCTCATTCCGCTTTTTGTTTATCTGGCTCGTTCTAGTTGCTGATTTTTGAATTTTTTTGTCTTATTTCTTGGTGAAAACATCAAAATTTTGTTCGAAAATTATTGAATGGTGATGAACGGTGGATCAAATAATAAAATGTATTTTACGTGATTAAGTTTTTCACTCAACTAAGGAAAATGGAAGCGTAAGTATTAAAAATCGCTAACATGTGAATCGGTCATTCATTGACTCTAATTTTCAGTGCTCCGAAGTGGATAAAATTCTCAGGGTTTGAAGACAATTACTTCAACAAACACTACTAAGTACACCATGTGCAATGAACATTTTACTGCAGGTCAATTGAGAACTGTTCATCGACGTAAATATTGTTGTATGCAGAAAGCATCCCTTGCATGAACGGCCTATTAAGGGGAAATTATGATCTTTATAGGTCCATTCAATGATTCTCAATTGCTACTCTTTCAATATATTCAGAAATGCAGAGGTTTTATTGATTTCCATTTGGGAACCAAGTGACTGTCAAATTATTGTTTAGAAAGTCAAAGTTTTATGAAACCTGCTGTGAGTGTTTTGTTCATTCATTAATCAATTTGTATATTGTGTCATGAAGAGACCATATCATAAGGAAATCATAAAAAAAGCACCAAGAAACTATACTGACATACAGGTCTTGCATATGTCTGTAAGGTTTTTTTTTAGTGTGGTTCTGAAAATTCTTTAAATAATACCTACATATGTAAGTAACTGGAATATGTATGCTATGATGGTATATTGAATATTGGTTCATATTAATTTCTGATATATGTATATTTTACAAATTCAAATAAGTTCATTAATTCAGAACAACCTTTTGTACAGAAACAACACCTTCGACGTATAGCAGATCATGCCATATACTTTAGTGTCCTAGTTAAAGCTTCATTTATTGCCCACTATTTCAATTTTTGTAAATTTTTTATTAATTGCAAATAAACATATAGCACATCCAACAGCGTTTTTCGTTGATATCAATTGATTCCAAACAATATGTTCAAATGAAAACTAACATCCTGATCACAAAACAAAACCATACTTTTGTTTTGTCGATCAGGATGTTTGTTTTCTGATAGAAACAAAGTCAATATTGGAATGCAATACGAGAAATAGAATTCGAATTTCGCGCCCCACAATTAAAAAACAGAAAACTGTTATCAAAAAATTTTCCTGTATTGACAGTGCGTTTTTAGCGCCATCTCATTGTCACGCGTGTTTTCACTGGCCAAAATGTAGTCGGTTTTTAGTACTAGCGATATGAGGGCGTTTCCTATCTTTCTACTCTATAATCTTTGGTTCAAGCATATGCGGAAGAAATAGTTGTTTTGCTGACGGGCAATGATGTTATAATCATCTCATTTGTTCTTCAGGAAACACTAACTGTAATTGTTGGTGTTGGTGAGAGGGCGAACAGTTGGGCGTCAACTCTTGCAAAACCTTGATTGTGCCCTTCACTAGGAGGAAAATTAATGGCAAATCAATTCCATTTATAGAGGAAGCCAAATACCTGGGTATTAACCTGAATAGGAAGCTTCACTGGAAGTCCCATGAGGATAAAAACATCCACAAAGCCAGACACACTCCCTCTGGACCTGTCAAAAGATTTGTGGAAAAACTTGGGGAATAGCGCCGAAGCAGCTCCGCTGCCGCTGACTGTACGTCACGGTACTGTACTGCGGACAGTTGTCAAGGCAGGTGTCGCAGCTTTACAGACCCTGCAGGAACCTCCTAACAATTCTCACAGTACTCAACAGCACCTGTTTCTGTTTCTATCTATTATATATATAATTAGATTAGATTAGGTAGACATATACTTTAGCTCCTAGCTAGGAACAAGCGTGCGAAAAGGATCATATCTTGAGATTCAAGAACCAACACCAGGTAGAGCATGCCGCAACAAGAGTTGTTAGAGTCACTGTACTTTTGACAAGAGACAAAGAGTGGCCGCATTCCGTAGTTAAATCTAATCAATCTGACTATGATCTGACTGCTCTGGATCGTTTTGTTATTAGGTACATCTAGATGTAGGGGAAGTAAATCCAATGCGTTCTTTTATTCGAATCGGACTAGTCCGATGCAAATCTGTTGGCTCTGATTATTTGTGTGGATCAAAGCGATTAATCTGGTCGTTTGAGGTTAGGTCATTTGTTTGTTTAGGAAGTCTGTTTGAAAATTTCAAAATCGTTGTTCATTAAGAAGTTGATTTAATATCTGCGAAATAATAATTAAGGAAAATTGACAGACATTGATCAGTTTGTAATGATAAGTTCTTTAATAATAATTAATGAACACATCATGTTTAAAAAAATAGATGTTATTCAACGAAAACATTCATTATTGTCTAGATGCCAAAGGGTAATGAGGAGCTGTTTCTCAAGAGAGATCTCTGGGTGACCACATCCTACATTATAAGCTCCTGTCCCCATCAGAAATTAAAGAAAAAGTAGGTATCAAAAGTTGACGAATACATTCTGAAGTGCCTATCAGGAAAATTCGGAACAAACTCCAGAAAAATTTTCAGTTTTGTTTATTTGATTTTCCTCTTAGTCATCACTATCAAACAAGATTATTTGGTGGCAATGAATTATTGCCAGAATGGCCTTCAGAGCGGTCTCCATTCCTGGATGATCGGTTAATTCCCTAAATCCTAAATATTGATGAAAAAAATACAGAAAACTAACGAATAACCGGGAAAAAAAAACAAGAAAATAAATCTCTAATTATTTGGGGTTAGGTTTGTAAAATCTGTTAGATCTAGAACGTTTTTTAATTCCCTTCAATCTGTCTGCTCTAGAGTCATGTGACTGAAAATCGCTCAGATCTCAGATGCGAATACCGAATGTACCCAGTAAAAGAAGAAATTTCTTGGATGACAACCACAGAACACCGAATATTTCTTAAAATCATAGACTAATAAATAAATAATTTCAAAACATTATTTGAGGTTATGTTACGATCTTAATTTGAATTTCTTGGACATTAAAGCCGCAAGATTGTTTATAATTGAATCAATAGTATTTTTTCATGATAGAGAAATGTCTTCAAAGCGTACTGTTTACGTTGGAGGCTTGGCTGAAGAGGTAGATGAAAAAGTATTGAACGCTGCATTCATCCCTTTTGGCGATATAGTGGATATTCAAATTCCTTTGGATTATGAAACCGAAAAACATAGAGGTTTCGCCTTTATCGAATTTGAAAATGGGGAAGATGCAGCTGGAGCTATTGATAATATGGTATGGATATAATAAAAATTCATGGAATACAAAATGTTAGTCTTCGATGTTCACAGAACGACTCTGAATTATTTGGAAGAACAATAAGAGTTAACTTAGCTAAACCTCAAAGAATTAAAGAAGGGTCAACACGACCTGTTTGGTCTGAAGATAGCTGGTTGCAAACTCATGCTGGAGAGACATTGAAGAAGAAGGGTGATGATCCTGATGATGAAGCTATGGAAACCGTTCGTATTTAATATTACTATTCATATTTCATTTATTAATGTCAGAAGAAGATACAAGATTTAGAAGTATATCCCCTGAATTTCAGTCAAATGAAAAACAAGATGAAACATCCAAGGTTAAGAATCCACAGGTTTATCTTGATATAAAAATTGACAAAAAGGAAGTAGGTAGAATAACTATTCTCTTGAGAGCAGATGTGGTCCCCAAAACTGCAGAAAACTTTAGGTGCCTATGTACTCATGAAAAAGGATTTGGATATCAAGGAAGTACATTCCATAGAGTTATACCTGGTTTTGTATCCTTTTATTGACAAAAAACTAGAAGAGTTTTTTTTTGAGAGTTTTAACAGGTAACAATTTTCACTTTGAAATCAATATTTCCTTAATATATGAAGATGTGCCAAGGTGGTGATTTCACACACCATAATGGAAGTGGTGGAAAGTCAATATATGGTAGAAAATTTGAAGATGAAAATTTTGAACTTAAACATGTTGGACCTGGAACATTATCGATGGCCAATTCTGGTCCCAACACCAATGGTTCACAATTTTTTATTTGTACAGAAAAAACAGATTGGTTAGATGGTAAACATGTGGTATTTGGTCATGTAATAAGCGGAATGGATGTTGTGAAGAGAATGGAGAGAAGTGGTACAAAGTCAGGAAAACCTACAGAAAGAATAGAAATTTCTGGATGTGGTGAAGTTTCTTAGGTTTATGCCATTGAATTTACTACTGGAATTATCAATAATAATAAAATAATTTACTTAATAATCTGATGTTTCAATTTTTTTAAAGCAACCATAGTTTCCTTGTGGAAGAACATAATGAATAAGTAAATGAGATAATGCCTGTTTTGGTGTGATTTTACAATGATCACAGATCGTTTAAAAACAATCACACATTTATTTATTCATATTGAGCTCCTGCTTAGCTTCTCACATCATTTCTCTTCAACTACTTTGAACCAATTCTGAACAGTTCTGTGTGTGAACCAAAACAAAGATATAGTGTGTCCAAACTTTGTAAGTCACCCTTTTTAACTAGTCACTATTGATTATGACGAAATCTTTTGGATTTATCCATTCTTGTTAGGAGTCGTTTTGATGGCTTCAGCAAAACACTTTTCCTTACTTCCTCCCTATGGTTCAGAGTACACCCTGCACTCATTATCACAGAGGCTTTTAGATATTATAATGCATGATTGTCAATTTGGTTTGAAACACTAAAATTATCTGAACTCTTTTTCGTCATTATGTGATAGGTGAATGTGAACTTTATTCTAAAGATTTCTTTGTGCAACATGTTCCAAGTGTAGTGCTTTTTTGAGTGGGATGATTCTCTCGATTTTTCGCGACCCCCTAGGCGTTCGTGACCCACAAGTTGATAAACACTGCACTGAAGAATAAAAAGGAATCCCAGAAACTATCCTACAGATGCGCTGAATTCACCACAGTACAACAGTGACTACATATATATAAGGGCAAAGATTATAGACTATAATCTTTGAAAATGGGTGGCCCATCCCAGACGCGGCGCTCATTTTGAGGGAGTAAATAAAGATATTTTGAAAATCTTTTCTTGTGGTGTGTGTAGGGTGTTCAAAAGCACAATTTAAAATTATTGTCATATATACAGGTCAAAATATAGACCAAAGTTACACTTTTTTAAATGGAAACACTCTGTATTTGACCTCAATAATGAAATGGCAAGCTCAAATTATGATGATTTTCTTCAGATCATTTTATACCTTAGAAGGGACCATTTATTTACGAGATAATGGCGAAAATGGTTTACTAGTTTTGAATTAAAAATCTAAAATTGCTCAGAAACTATCGCAGGTTTAGATGTAGGAAAATTTTATGAAGATAGTTTAATAATTAATTTTTACGTTCAACAAGATATAGAAATACCGGGTGTGCCATTTTGAAATAAGAAAGTTTTTAGTCGATTATTTGTAGTTGATATTTGAGAATTGATTATTATGATCACTCTGTATATTCCAGAGTTGAAATTTTCTTTTATATGTAGGAGTAGCCTTATCTAACTTATCTTCTCGAAAAAACTCTGTCTGTATCGCTGGCGTAACTAGTTATTTCTTCAATAATTGCTAAAAAAACTCCATATTTTCGATTTTTCCCCATTATCTCGTAAAGGGTGTTTCTGGGCTATTAAGTAATCTGAAGAAACTTATCCTAACTTGAGCTTGCCATTCCATTTTTGAGGTCAAATATAGGGTGTGTTACATTTAAAAAAGTGTACCTAACTTTGGTCTATATCTTTGTTTTCGAACACCCTTTATACATGACAAAAATTTTAGATCGTGCTTTGGGACATCCTACACACACTGCAAGAAAAGATTTTAAAATATCTTCATTTACTCCCTCAAAATGAGCGCTGCGTATGGGGTGGGCCACCCGGTATAGTCACTGTATACAGTACTACGGTGACTGATTTGACCCAATCCGCATTCCGAATTACAGACCACAGCATTGTAATCTGTGCCTCTATGCCGCCAAATTCTTGCAAAATTTCCAATTGTCGCCACTGTCTTGTTAGAGTCACTATACACAGTACCAGAGACAGTCTCTGACAGTACTACAGCATGCATCTATCTCTGTCTCTGACTACAGTGACTTATGTGCCCCCAGCAGAGACAACTCTGTCTCTGCCCCCAGGGTATAAAGCCGCTGTACACAGTAGGTACCTTCATGCAGGCACATTCAGAATATAATTTCTGGAAGCCATGCATCAGCGTTCGGCTAGATGGCCGAATAGATGACCCGGCTGGATTATTAATTAATATGCAAAGGTTTGTTTGAATTATTAATGTTCTGGTTATAAATTTAAATAAACGCGCAAAAGCTTCTGGCTTTACGTCATTGTTTTTCCTGAATTTTACGACTGCGCTCCGTTTGTTTTAATTGCGTCCTTCTTTATATTTTATTAGATATTATTTTGTTTTGTTTGTATTTTCAAGTTGATATTATATTGATACCAAATATGGTAAGTAATAAATAAGGTACATACCTACATAATTTTTGAAGCCATAACAATCAAAACATTCAAAGTTTTGCAATAATATTTTCAACACAATAACACATTTAATTCAAATTGAGAAATTTGTTTCATTACAAAGCTCCTAGAAAAAATGAAATGTTCGATGTTTCACCCCTTCAAAAGATTACAATAAAAAGCAATGAAATTTTTTTTAACCTTTTTATCATTGCTAGAACAGGTGCCAATTTATCAATTCCTCAGTAGTCGACTATGTAATAACATTTGAATGAAAATCCTTATTAGAGCATTTGTTTGTATGTAGATGCCCCTTATAATTTTCAAGGAGGATTCACTTTATTTTGTGCATTCATATTCAATTATTTATTATGCATTTTTTATATAATTTTTTTTTATACACAGAGAGAAAACTGAAACAAAAGATGTTCTCCTATTGTTGTAGGGTTACCCATAGTCTTGTCTTGTCACTGGGGTTACCCCTTCAACAATGCAACCCAGTGCATGGTTGCTATGGCAATATGGAGACTACCAACAATAACAAATCGAAACGTTTGATAATTCTCTTGACAGTTATTAAGTTTCAAGTGTATTAGCTTCTAGTTTTCAAACAAATTTCAAGAAATAGTAAATATGGAGGTAAGTTTATGTTACATTTATGGATCCTCCATATATAGTTACCTATACGTTACACCGATGAATGATAGCGCTAGCCAGAAAATAATTATGCGCCAAGCCATTAAACGCAGGTTGAACACACTACGATCTACAATACGATCGCGCTTATGTTGATTAACCACCCGGGAAACCGGAAAAATTCTCGGTTGACTGAAATGTTTTTGGTCCGAGGGACTGTTAAATTCGTTGAATTTTTTTATCCTCAAATGAATACTGTTTTATTAATGGAATCAACAATTCCGGAGGAATTGTCGTTCCAATAACGTGAGTTAGTCATGAACTATCATAGGAAATCCCAGAGAAGTCGAAAAATTCAAGTGCAACTGTAGACCGGTTTCGGGATAATTTTCCCTCGTCAGTACAGTATAGCACTGAATCTCTCGATCGGAGGATGGTGGTCTTATGCGATCTTGGGACGTCGCTTTGAGATATCTCATCACGATACGCCACCTGTCACGCAAAGACTGAACCAAGCCTCACTTTCTCTGCAGACTCCTACAACAGTTCATGGCTCCCAAGGAGTCTGCAGAGAAAGTGAGGCTTGGTTCAGTCTTTGCGTGACAGGTGGCGTATCGTGATGAGATATCTCAAAGCGACGTCCCAAGATCGCATAAGACCACCATCCTCCGATCGAGAGATTCAGTGCTACACTGTACTGACGAGGGAAAATGATCCCGAAACCGGTCTACAGTTGCACTTGAATTTTTCGACTTCTCTGGGATTTCCTATGATAGTTCATGACTAACTCACGTTATTGGAACGACAATTCCTCCGGAATTGTTGATTCCATTAATATTTCATTCTTCCGATGCGTCCGGTTAGGCGCTTGGAGTACTGTATATCTTTTTATACAGTATTCCTTCTTTTTGTATTGAATACTGTTTTACTTCGACAACTTTATTTTTGTAACATGCATGCAGGGTGGATACTACTGTGAACTTCAAATTATGTAGTTTTTACTAAAATGAAAATAACTCATAAATAAGCTCTCACAGTAAGAAAAAAATTCTAGCTCCCACCATTTTTCGAGAAAATATAAATAGTGCAAATTTTCAAGTAGCCATGTAATGGGGTTATTTGAAAATGCCCTGAAAATATGCTACAATATACTTGAATAACTTATATACTTTGGTTAGTAAGTATACAGGGTGTTTCATCAGTCGTTGGCCATAGCCCAATATGGTGAATGCAGGTCATCCAGGCCTTTCAGAAAACTTGCTTGTTTTGTATTAAGGCTAGGTATTAACTAAAATATTGTCAATTTGGTTGCGGACAATGTTATCAGGTTTATCTGCTGGTGATTTCCATGTATATGTTACCGGCAATGTGTATGATCTGGCATTCTATACAATGCTTAGTCATTGACCGAATTGTATAAAATGTCTGAAAAGGTCAGGCAATGTATGAAATATTATTCATTTCATACATTGCCAAGGCATTCTATAGAATACCTAACGACTAGCAGGAAAGGTGTTCAAGGTAAGATCGCATTGAAGAGGGAAGACAGACGATTCAAAGAGCACGTTCTTTCGTTGCGAATTCCTTGAAAATTTTCTGTCTAGCCATCTATTAGAAGAAGTTCTAGATGGACGACAGATATAAGCAGCGCCGGTCCCGGCCCAACAAAAGCTGAGTGGGGACTTTCACAATGCTATCAGAGCCTATCTTCTGCAGAGCCTCCCTTCATTCCTCTATTAGGTGTGTGTTAACCCTTTGCTCTGGAAGGGATGTCAGGGTTCCCTGACTGTCACAATAATAGATGTGTTTACTGGAGAACCCTCTGCTGATATTCTCCAGAGTGCAGGCCAGAACGCGTTGGCATCCTTCACCTTCTTGAAAGCCCTCGCGTGCCCCCTGCACAGTCCTCTATCGTGCCATTGTCCCTGTTCCCAAACTCTAAGAGCTGTCTTCATAGCCACCTCTGTAACTACAAAAGTGTAAAGAAGGTAAACCCAGCAGAAACTCCATGGCTGCCGTAGGGGTGGATCTCAGGGCTGCCGTAGGGGTGGATCTCAGAGCGCCCGTTATGGTTAGGCATGCGTTCCTCTGACATATGTAGTCATGATGGTGCGGCTGCAGTTCTTCCCCATGGAAGTCCACCCCACAAGAGATGCGTAGTTTAGGATAGGCCTCACCACTACAGTATACAACCAGTGCATAATGTGTGGTTTAAAGCCCCATCCCTTACCAAGCACTCTTCGAGTAAACAAAAAAATTACATTAGCCTTGCTCGATTGAATCTCAATGTGTTTGTTCCACGGTAGTTTGTGGTCCAGTGTCACACCAAGATATCGAACTTGCCCGTATAGAGCCCAATACCAAACGAGCTAGGAAGCTGGATGTTGTGGGGCATTAGGTTAAGACTTGTTGAATACAGAAAGTCAATTAGCGCCTCACCCCTCGGGTTGACCCCAGTGCTACCCCACAGAATGTGATGGGCATTAGTGTCACACGAAAACATTGAACTTTAGTTCAATGCACGAAAAGTATCGGTTGCCGCTATGCAGTGTTGCAAAATTTATTTGCGTGGCATATGTGTCAGCCGCCATGAGGAGTAATATTTGTCCTCAGTCCAGTGGCGGCTTGTCCTATGAGGCAGGTGAGGCAGTGCCTCACCAAATAAATGCTCGAGATTACACGTATTAATCGAATATTTTATTAATCCATTTCATCATCTTTTCAGTCCAATTTTCGAATTTTCCCATCATACCGTACGGCACTCTGTTTTCAATAATAATCCTGCTCAATCTTACGATTCTTCTATATTCATCCCACTTCCTCTTTGAGAAGTAAGAGGTTTGAGGCATGCCTACGCGCATCCTTGTCTAGCGCGTGATCTACATCGATGCGACGCGAATATATCCACACGCCTTTGAAAGCGGCTTCTGCTTCTAATGATCATTTTGAGGCATGCCTCGGCTCTCGTACAGCGTACTTTCCATGTCCTCGGCAAACTGTAATTATTCTGCACTGTTCGGGAATCGGGAGATAGCGCTTGGATATACCAAGAATACGTGAAGTTTAAAAGAATTATCAGGCAAAGAATTATTTTCCTATGTGTAGATATGTATACAGAGTAATTCCGAAGGTGAGTTTTTTTTTTCAACGGAATAGAAGTGGTTAAAATGAAGCGTTTCACCAAGAATAAAATATCCGAAACTCTTAAAATGAAAAAGTTGAAAAAAAAATCGAAAATTATTACTGAAATAGATCCTAATACACCTTAGACCGTTTGTTAGGTGAATTATCGCAAAGCAGTGAGAAAATACTTATCTCCTGATTCGACCATGTGTTTTCGTTTAGGATGTTGGCTCGTTCGATATTTACGTGGTAATGAAAATGGGAACTTAGGATTGCCGAATTTTTCTCATTATTTTTTTACTAACTTTAGCCCGTTTGCAACAGCCGCGAATTCTCTAGAGAATTTTCTCGAGAATTCATGCGCCGTGAATTCTTTACCGTTACATACCCACTTTCGGTAGAATTCACTGTTCAGTTGCATACAAAATAATCTCTGCTGTTTTCATACCAAAATTTGGTAGAGAATTCTCCAGAGAATACTCAAAATCTCACCAATAAAATTGGTTTCAATTATTCACGATTTTTTCCACAATGGGCATCACAATCTTCTTGTTCGAACATTCCAACAATCGTCCTGAAAATGAGATGAAATGGGAAAATATCATAGCACTTTTTCAACATAACTACCATAGCACTTTCAAGAAACTGCCTCGATTTTCTAATTTTTTTTTTCATCCTGAATTGAACGATATACCAATTATGATTATCTCAAAAGTGACCTGATGCATCTAATCCGATGAACTTGGTACTGAACCATTCATTGTCCAGCCATATGTTTATATGTTGTGTTTCGTTTTTGCGATGACGGAGTCATCTTCCACAGTACCGTACTTGAAATTTAATGAAATTTCGTCGAACTTCTAGGAGTTGTATCTCAGCCATCTTGGATATTTTATGTAGACAATTTTTGGTGAGACGACTTATTTGATGAGTTCCAAAAAAAAGCCTTACCTTTGAAGACACCCTGTATACAGTAGTGTTCGCTTACAACGGCTCCGTTTTCAGCGAACTTTCGCATATAACGAACCAATTTTTAGAGAATAAAAATAATAGTTAATTCCTGATAGCTATTTACATTTATCCTTTATTGCGAACTTTGCTTTTAGCAAACCGTTTTTGGCGATCCCTTGAGGTTCGTGTTTTTTTCTGATATGCCTCACCATCTCATAGTGCCACGGGCCGCCACTGCCTCAGTCAGCCGACTGTCACGTCATACCAGCAGATCTGCTGGTGCTTTTGGTGGTGCTGAACACCGCTCGGTATGCGACCCTGTTCCCCAGGGAATCATTCGCGACACACTCCACCCGGTGCCATTCAGCCCTGGGCACGATTTCTTACACCACGGCTTAGGGTACAGTCTCAGTTTTCACTTTTCACCGCTCAACTTGGACCTCGATCGCCATCGTCAGTGATCTAGCAGGGGATCTAGCACTAGCAGGAGAGATTGATATTTGGGCTATTACACCCCTTGCACCACACCGCTGAATCACCTCAGAGGACATAATTTCCAACTGCTGAAGGAAAAATTTGGAACAAACCAAGGCCACAACTTTATCTCTAATAGAGTATTTGCAGCCTGCAATCCCCTACCGGCAGATAATATACGATCTATCTTGGTTTTGGTTGCCTTTATGGATACCTAAAAAAGTCTGAATATAATCAACAATCCCTCGAGTTTTCTCAAGCTTGCTAGCACTAGCAAAGCAACTTTTATTATAAAAAATAACTCTTCAGAAGCGTTAATTTGCAATAATTCTTCGCTAAAAATATTCGCTCGATTCATTGAGTTCGATAATCCTAACACACAACTGGTATCAATATCTCATATTTTTAACAATTTTGAAAATATCTTGCTACACCTAGCTAGTTATTATATAAAAACATATTATAATTTTCAATAATAGTAATTCGATGAAGAACTCAGGAAATAAATAACCGGAATAAACTGAATGCAACTGGAATAATCGAATTTCTTGAAACCGAATCTGTGTCATTTCATATGATATCTTTGTTATTTTTTCAGGAGGAACTGGAACTTCAAGAGATTAATAGTTCACATTCTTCCAAAAGTTTCATGAAAAGGGACAACAAGGTACGATCTCCACCACATTCTTCTAAAATATCATCAAAAGGCGATGGCAACAACGATCTAACAAACTTATTCTTGATCAAGTATAATTCTAACTCAAAGCCACTTCAGTCTCCCTTATTTGGAAGTCCAGATAGAAAGCCTGATAGAAATTTTTCAAAAAAATCAGATACATTGTCAGACACGCAAGAAAATTCTCAAATATCTGATGGAATTCTACGAGCTGATAAAAAAGCATCAGTTGAAAGTCCGAGTAGGACAGATTCAAGATCTTATAGAGATAGAGTTAAAAACAGATTTCAGATGATCAAGGAAAATGCCGGAAAATCAACCCATAAAGGGAGTTTTAAGAATACAACTAACAAGTTAATTATGGAAAGAATCAGACAAGAAAACGATACAATTGACTTTGAAATTGAGCAAAACAAAAGATCATTTGCTAAAACAAATGGGAACGGCATAAAAATGTATGAATTTTTTGTTGGACAAAATGGACCACCAGAGGTGAGTGTTTCATAGTAGTAATATAATTATTCAGTCATAATGCATGACATATGCAATATCATAGATACAAGAGCAATGAACAAAAGAAAGTACTTGTGTTGTGAGATATGGCTTGGATTCGATCAGTCTCATGATTCATGGATAGATAAAATGGCTTGTATAGATCGAAACACTTCAGAGATTCTTCAACTGTATTGCTTTGATCTTTAGTTCAGCAACATATACTATCAAGAGAATAAATTTAATCCAACTTCATATTACCATTCTGAAATGATAAATTATGAAAGAAAATTTTGTTTTGAATGTAAATTTCACAATAGTATAATATAACATCGATTGTGGCTTGAGTTATTGTAAGAAATTATGAGCATTCAGTGAAGCTGTCAACGAATGAAGACTCTTTGATGTTAGGGGGAAATATTTTCATTTCATTTGATTACATGCAATGGCTGATGTTAACTGAAATCCTCAACTTGAATGAAGCAAATTATATACAATTTATTCAAAAAGTTACTGTTACAACCACAACTGCGAATGACATGACCGTCGCTAGCCAAACTCTAAATTGGCGCCATAGCAGGGAATTCAACTTTGTGAAATTCCATAATTTCTGAAAAATTGAATCAACAATGGAGAAATATTCAACAACAAAAAATCAGCATAGGTCAAACTATTACAAAAAATTTAAAATACTTGTAGTATTAATAAAAGGTGAATAATATACAGGGTGTGGCGTAATGAATGGATAATATGGAGCCTGCGGGTAAAGGACCTTATGGCGGCTCAGAAAAATATATTTTATGTTTATTAAAAGTTCTTGGTTACCTGAGTGCCAAAGCAAGAGAAAACATGCCTGTTTCACTGAGATTCTGAAATGGTATAACTCACTCCAGCATTAAATACAAAATAAATTACAATTGTCAAGGCAGAGTTTGATGTAAGCCTTTTTCTTTAATTTTTAGCAACTGAAATGTGACTTGCAAGCAGAATAAAGCAATTATTCATAAGAAGTTGTAAACCATTAAGTAGAGCTGCTGATGCCCACTTCGAACCCTTTTTGTAAAACTCGATTCAATTAAACGATATTTTAAAATTGGTTTTTTTCTCTCATATTCTTTCATTATTAAGCCCTATAGTTATAAAGTTAATAGTTTTTGAGCGATTTTCAAGTAACGAAGTGAATTTGAGCACTTTTGTAATTCAGAAAAAAAAAAGCCAAAATTTAATTTCTATTACATTGAGTCAAGACCTTTTTGTTACAAAAATGCTGAAATTTAATTCATAACTTGAAATTAACTTGAATATAGATTTCACAACATTGGGGTTCAATAATAAAAGAAAACGAGAAAAAATAACAATTTTAAAATATCGTTTTATTGAATAAAGTTTCACAAATGATGTTTAAATTGGCCACCATGAGTTCTGATACATGCTCTATAGCACTTTCTGATGAATCGTAGCTTTGTTGCATATCAACAATTTTAAAATGAGTATCGTTTCATTGAATTTAATTTCACAAAAGATGCTCTAAAAGACCACCATACGAGTACATGCTCTATACCTTCTTATAGATGATTGCTTTATTCTGCATGCATTTCTCATTTTAGCGGATAAAAATTTTAGAAACAGTGTTTACATTAAACTAGGCCTCAACTGATTGCAATAGGAATTTATTTTGTATTAAAAAATGCTGAAAATACAGAGAGTTATACCATTTCGGAATCTCAATAAAACGGGCATATTTTTTCTTGCATTGGCTCTCAGGTAACCATATTATTTTTTAAACCGCGCTAGGTTGAACTTATGAAAAAAAATAAGCAAAACGGCAAAGTTGAGTTAGATCTTTTTTCATGAAGCACTATTAATGCACCTCAAAAATAATGAATCACATTCGATAGATCATCTATCCAGGAATACTATCCAAAAAACAGTTTGAAAAAATTCCTTCATTTGAGGTCTTGCCTGCAAAACGAGTGGCGAAGGGTGTGATTCTTTTGAATTTTCTAAAATCTCCAATATCTCGAAAACCACGGCACTTTTACTGAACGTAAAATATATTTTTCTGAACCGCCTTAGAGTCCTCTACCCGCAGGCTCCATATTATTCATTCATTACGCCACACCCTGTATACATTGTGTTACCAAACAAGTGCGAAAGTTTCTGTAATGTAATGTAATGTAAACTAATAAGTCTCAATCATCATAAAATTACGAGCTATCAAAAATGAGAAAAACAAATTTTTATAATTTTTTCCTCGAAAGTTCTGGAAAGTTGAAAAATATGGCATTTTGTGGGCATGTTCAGCAATGAGAAGGCTACAGTAGAAATCAAAAGTCTTCACAGCCATATGCTATAGTTTCTCAATTCCGTTCCCAGAAGAAATCTGTTCATGCACAAACGTTTTATTTTATTTTCTGTTAGGAAACTTTTGCTTTTACGGATTCAAAATACGAAAGAGTCAGAAAAGATTTCCAGTGAATGGTTTTTTTTCAAATTGAGAAATTGTAATAAAAAAGTTCTAGTAAAAAACGATATTTTGGTTACATGTTTCACCCCTTTCAAAAATCAGAACAAGATTGAGAAACTATTTATAGGGGGCCTTACTATTTTGTTAAACATGCCCACAAAATGCCATTCCTTCAAATGTCCAGAAATTCCAATGAATAAATAATCTTTTTTTATCCATTTTCAAAGACAGGCCTGAGAGCTTTAGTTAATATGAGAGGCCTCCTTCAATATTGAACAGGGAATCCTACAAAACATCCTACAAAAACTTTCTCACTTACTTGGTAACATCCTGTATACAAGATAAGATGAATATCAGCAAAATGAGTTTCTGTAATTTAATTATTGTCTTTCCACTTTTTTCTCGGAAAAAACATTTTCCTTCTCTAAATTATTTGCCAAACTCTTAAGATAGAAAGTTGTGTTACTAGGGCAATATGCAAACATCATTGAATATGCGAAATATGCAATGGAATCAACATAAATGCTAAGATATTTAAAAATAGCAATTTTCTCTATTTATTTAAGTTCCATAATTCCTGAACCTATTTAACTATGAGCTATGAACGAGTGGTGAAAAATCGGAAGCGGAATTATATATAATGAATAAGATAAAATTATAAATTGAAAACATTAATTTAATTCTGAAAAATCAAATAACTATATTTATATTTTTCTTCAACCATAAGGATTTCCTAAATTGTGGAAATATTACAAATATGAAATATTGAATGTATTGTAAGCATCATTATTCAGGATTTCCTATAGATTTCCATCCAGTTAGTCGCTGCCGAAACAATGCTTCAAAAATAAAGAGTTATAGAGTTTTTTCCTTCAATGACTTTTCGAGATCCTAATCCAAATACGTAGTTAGAATCATAGATTAAATGAACAGAGAATAGATGGACCACTCGAAAAACAAACTTCAGCGTCATCTGTTTTTACGGTACATGTACTAATTTTCGACGAAACCAAATAAAAAGGGTTTCTGTAACGCTCATTTTTAATTTTCTTGTAATGATCAAGGCAGAATATATTTGAAAATTTCTGAGTGAAACTCAGAGAAACATTCGAAATAAATTGCTCATTAAGAAATTGCAGTGAGATAACGAATAATACGAATCTTTATCTGGATTTTTCTCTGATCCGAAGAATCGAAAAAAAAATCAGTTCATAATTGAAAAATTTATTGCATTGTTCTTCAAACACGGATTCATTTTATAATCGAAATTACCTTTTAAATTCACTTTATTCTAATTACAAAACTTATTCATTATACAAAAACATTTCTCATAAAGTACCATAATTCCTAATCACAAAAACAATTCAATATTTATACATAATATACACATATTCTGTTGAATATCAGCAACACATTTTTGAATATCAAACAATAAAGCATATGTATGACATGAAAAAGTTTCAGTAGAGGTTGATGTAATGAGGTACTATACAATTCGGCGTATGATACAAGATCTCAGAGAAGAAACCTCAGTGAGAAAACCCTGCCTCCTCCAGAGTATTGTAGGGCGATGTTTAATTGTACTTTGGGGAAGTAGCGAACATCCTATGAACTTGTCCAATAAAGGTTTTAAGGTCTTTCGAATTCAATGTAATGTCGCATAATTACCTTCTTGCATCACGATTTTTGCACCCATAAACACAGCACGACTTCACTCTTGCAGACATTTCGCTTCGTCTATTGAATAATTTATTAGAAAATTATGTCAATTCGTAAATTGATAGATAATCAAAAATACATCTGTCGGTCTATAGATCTCTTTGATCAGTCGTTTGAATATTCGGCGGAGATCACGGTCATTCACGAGTGATAACGATCGAAAGCTCAAAATGCAGTGACACCTAACGATCAAATTTAGAATAATTTTTGTGATTAGTGTACCATAACAATAGGTGGCGCCACTTGTCAGAGTGATCCATCTATATTTTAATTTAATCTATGGTTAGAATATACAAAAAAATTCAAATTATTAACTCATTCTATAAGCAATAAACATTAAATAAATGATATAATGAATTGATTCAGAAATGAACTTTTCGCTTTCTTTTCGTTCGAACACTGAATATAGGAACATGGAAATTAAATACCTTCTCGAGTCTTTCACACTCCTCTCCGGAACCAACATTCCGAATTCTGATTGAAGAATTGGAAATAAAATAGAAAATAGTGTCCGAAATGTAATATAAGCCGCTCCAAAATCCAAACAGTAGTAGTCAATATTCATCAAAGAGAAGCAGAGCAGTTTGATAACATAAATAACTCTTAAAAAATGGAAATGGCCACTACCTACAGTGGGATATTTATAAGAAGAATGGGAATGTGGCACCTTTGAAAGTTTTTTTATTGCGTTTTCACGAGTAAGCACGCGCCTAGATAAATTTCTATGTTCTTGCCGACTGAATTGCATTTATTTCCATTCTATACTTTGAATCTCTACATATGTTGATTTTTTTCTCGACCAACTCAAAATGCCGCCTCTTAATCCTCTCTCCTAGGCGCGACTCCCTAGCGACGGCCCTGGTTAATGGATTCAAAATGATCAGAATATCAAGGAAAGAAAATCATTTACACCATCGACGAATTCCACATATAACTTGATGTTTGTGATATTTTTATTATTTATTTTATTTTCTAGGCTTGTTTATATGTTTTTCTTCTTTCGACTTTCATGTAGTTTATTATTTTAATTGATAAGTGTAAGCAGTACCGAATGTAATAGCACGATAAATAAATCTATCTATCTATACAAGGTCTTTCACGAGGAACCTCACCCATATTTATACGGGAAACTACTGAACGTATTTTCATGAAATTCAGCACTTATAAGTATTTCACGATGCTGATGAAATCTAAAATATTTTCAAGGCATGAGCACCTCCGGTTTTTCCGGAAATGACGTCAACTTCCGTTTTTCAAATTAGAACACCATTTTTTTATTGCAGAAATAGATTCCTTAGAAAATTTGAAGTTATTTTGATGTAACATTTTTCAGTTTTGGTTGGAAAATTCTCTCTGAGCGGGAAAATTCGAAAAAAAAATCGAAAATAGTGTAATGAACCCCAGTTTTCTGAGGAAAATTGGAGTTCATCTTAGTGCATTTTTTTGTTTTAAATTTCCGTCTTTGAAAATATTTTAATTCTCGAATATTCCGTACGTTAATTCCGATGGGCAGAATAAATGTAAAAAACCGCTTATCTGTATTTCACGTTGTTTTTCTTACATGCCGCTGAAGATTTCGACGTTTTTCATCTGTTGATATGCGATAAACCGGAGCTGACGACGTTTTTCAGTCTTGTCGCATTCTGGAATTTTCAGATTTTACCGTGAGAGGGGATATGCCTATAAAATCAAATTTTCCCCCCGCGACGGTCACTTTTCGACTTTTCGACTGTTACTTCAGTTCGTCGGCTGACTTTTGAATTTTACTTCAGTGCTTTCCTTTCGCTTGAGTATTATTTCGCTTTCTAACGTGGTTTCTAACTTCTGGTATAAATTCAGTTGATTTTCCGTAGTACTTTCGCCGTTGAGAATAATCATTTTGTGTTATTTGCATCAGTGCTTAGAATTAATTTTTTAGTTTTTCTTTTTAAATCCTTTGAGTTTCGAGTGCTTGAAACAAAGGAGGTAGGTCCCCGTCTGTACCGTTCAGTTTCTTTGTTAGACCTACGCCGTTACTTCTTTAACTTTGACACTGCTGTACTGTATCGTTTCCTGTTGTATTTTATCGTTCTTTACCCTGTCCGCGTTCCGCGTCATAAGTGTTAGATCCGAAATCTCTTCTTTTCTGTCAATCATGGTGTGCTATAACCCTTGGGGCAGAGAATAAGAGATACCGCACGTTACTGAAGGGAAAGTTCCGTCAACCCCCCTGTCCGCGTTCCGCGTCATAAGTGTTAGATCCGAAATCTCTTCTTTTCTGTCAATCATGGTGTGCTATAACCCTTGGGGCAGAGAATAAGAGATACCGCACGTAATCAGTGAAATCCCGTAGTTGCGTTAAAAATAGACATTTTCTTCGCTGTCAATCATGGTGTGCTATAACCCTTGGGGCAGCGAATAAAATTCTCGAACCGACCCGCCCTTATTGTGTTTCATTCCCGGAGAAATACAACTACACACCGATACCGTATAGCAAGTCCTTAGCATTCGTCAGTTCTGGTTGGCGCATTTTTATTGAACCGTTAATTTTTCACTACACCCGGTATAAATTTCATAAAGTGCTCGTGACCGGATAAGATTTCCCGAATGTATTTTCACTGATAGAATCACTCATATTTTATATCACACATATCTCCCTTGTACATGTGATTAGTTTCCGAAGTTGTGAATAAACTTTTACATAGTTCGATTTTGACTTCTTCGTTGTCGCTACTACCCTAGACAACACCGAGCTCTGTCTCTGGCTAGCAGCTACTCTGGTAGGTTTGCTATTCTTCCTATTGAAAAGAATAGCTGGCGCTCGAGATTAAGGCTTCTCCGAGAAACGCACGTTACAAAAATGGCGCAACGAGCAGGGACAGTGCAAAATCCAGAAGGAAACAACAGAGGTGAGAAACATTAACCGGACAGTGAGTGAATTCCCGAAACAGTGAGTAAAATCTAAGAACAGTGAGTAACTATTTCTTGAACCGAGAACTGTGAAAAATAAACTTGAACTGTGTTTTATTACCTGCCACTCTGTATTGAACTGTTATACTGTGAATTGAATTGGACTATATTCTGAAAATTTTCCTATTGTTGAAACCTATTGGAAATTATTTGATTATTCCTTTTGTCGATTACTTTATTGAGTTATTGAAAACTGAACTGTTATTGCGCCTTTGTATCAGTGAAAATTATTTCCGATTTCTTATTATTTCTGATTTATTGAATTGAACTGTTTGAATTTCGTATTGAAGGTGAGTGAATTTCCGAACATTGAAAATCTATTGTCACAATTGGTAAAATTTAATAGGTTTGATAATAATGAATCACCTATTACCCTATTGATAACTTGTCTACCTGCTTTTATTTTCTTTTGACCTGTACTGTTGAAACTTACCAATTATTGCTGATTTTTCTGAAACCTATTGCGATTTATTTTCTGGATATTGAACTTGAAAAACTATTTGGAATCTAACCTGTGCGTTCTGGTGCGGTTCGAATTTCGGGACATTTTCCGGACTATACGAGACAACTTGCGAGTGTGTGCGGTATTTCGCGAATATTTTTCGAACTTTAGTGGGACTGATTGACAATTTTTTTTTTCGAGTAACGTTGGACTTGTAAAATTTTTGGTGCGATACATCGGGACTTAGATTATTTTAGTGCGCCGGGACTTGAACTTAGATTTTTTTTTGATACACCGGGACTTAGACTTTATTTTTTTTTTTTTTGGGGTTACACCGATACCCACTTCGAACTTAAGTGAGTAGGTTAGCTAACGATTAACTCACCGGGTTGGACTTAGAACTTAAACGGATTGTGAAAGACATACCGAGTGTGAAAGATTGGTGCGTTCTGAATCGGACTTAGTTGAAAATAATATGTCGAACATGGATGTAAACCGGTTACTCAGTGATGAACTTACATACGAATTACAACTGAGAGGACAATCGATACCGGGTACTGTGATGACTAAACGGAGTCTACTACGACAAGTACTTCAGTCTAATGAACCTATACTACCCCCAACATCATTGAATTCCGCCTCCGAGATTGAGATTTGCCAAAATAAACTCACCGATTTAGTGGAATCCCTTCAGAACTTCAATCATGAGAATGCAGCTAACGAATTTTCGCGAATTTACACCCGATTAATACACATACAAGGAAGGCTGGACTTTATTGTTACTGCAGACACAACACAGTTACAACTAGTTGGACAAATGAAGGCAACTACAGCTAAGGCGTTGGAAACACTAGAGGAGCTACGTAAAAAGAGCAATCGTGAACAGCCGCAGCCATCTAACCGACATCAGAGGTCTCTCTTAGATGTGGAAGTGCCCAGTTCACCTGGAGTGTCGCCGATCCAACCGGAGAGGATTTCAGGGCTCCGAGAGCCATCGCTTATCGACTTGGGAGATGGTGTCGATCCTCCTGTAGCAATGGATGTCTCACGTACTGGTACACCTGTAAGGAATCCAACATTAGAACAGGTCATGAATGAGACAAGACAGACATGTACAGCGTTACTGCGACAGTTACCAGCGATACCTCTCACGCAGTCACAGGACTGTAGAACAACAACACCTGAGGGTCTGACACAGGGTAGATGCATTAATTCTACCCGAAGGGTGTCTTTTCCACACTTACCTGCACCGTGGATGGGTCCTGACCGACCAATTGTCACTACACCTGCCAGATCAGAACCGGAGTCCCGATCAACAATACCGACTGTCCCTGTACACAAGTGGAACATTTCATTTGATGGCACTGGAAGTGTGACCGGATTTCTTGAGGAAGTGGAGAGGCTGGCTGAATCCCGTAAAGTGTCCCTGGAACAAGTTTTCGAATCAGTTTACGAATTACTACGAAAAGATGCAAGGGATTGGTTTATTCCCAGGAGAGGTACTTTCGAGGACTGGGAAGATTTCAGCAACCAACTGAAAGAAGCATTTCTGCCTGTCAACTATGAGGAGAATCTGTTGGAAGAGATAAAAAGGAGAACACAGGGCCCAGAAGAAAAGCTGCTTCTGTATGTTACCCGGATGCAGAACTTATTCCAGAAACTCACCTATACAAAACCATCCGAGGTGGAGCAGATCCGACTTATCCGACAGAGGTTGATCCCGCCCTTACAGCAGGCCTTGGCCTTCCAGGAGACCAAGACGTATGATGAACTTCTCCGTAAGGGGAAAGTTTTTGAACTGGTCCAGTGGCAGATGAGCCAGTACACCCGGCCACCCTCAAAACCAGGTTTCGTGGAGGAACCTCACCTAACGTACACTCCCCGTCAGCTGAACCGATATCAGGCGAGTTTTTCTGTGGATACCGTAGAACAGGTTCACCAAACAACCGGTCACAGAGAACCAGTACCGCCGACGCAAGCCAACCAGACACGACTTTCTCCGCCGGGGGAAAGCCGTCCAAGGCCACTCAGATCCAGAGAGTCAATAGTCCGGCAACAGGAATCACACCGTCCAACTTCTGGAGACAGCTCCGAAGGTAGATCCGGAAATTCAACACCGCCACCCCGTCGTCGAGCCGAAAATAACCACGCTGACCGGACCCAATCATCATCAGGGAGGAAAGTGTCCTTCCAGACACAGTGTTTCCGATGTGGTGGATATGGCCACATGCGTCGAGAATGTCGCAGGCCACCGAAAATTTTCTGTTCTCGATGTCAGAGGGAGAACATTCTCTCACGAGATTGTCCCTGCCGTCCGGAAAACTAGACGGAGGTATGGAGAAGGAGTCGACCATATCTCCCAACACATTGACTCCCATAACATCGACTGCCTGGAATGATAACCGACCGCTTGTCGAAGTTAAGATAGCCGGAGAGCACTACAAAGCATTAATTGACACGGGAGCCACGAAGAGTTTCGTAAGTCGGAAAGTGGCAAAACAGTGTGAAAGCAAGGGAATCACCGGACAACATGTTGAGAATGGTTTCGTGGTGGTTGCAAATGGTCAACCCACGACAACACCCAAACTCTACACTACCGTCGTTCACCTGGCTGATTATTCCTTGACCGACGTAAAATTTTTGTTGGTGCCTGATTTACCAGTTGACCTCATTCTAGGAATGGACGTTTTAGGAAGGTTCAATTTTTCCATTAACCTCAGTACCGCGGACTGTTACCTGGAAGGTCGACTGATTGCCAAACCAACACCGAAAATTCAAGAAGCTGTTGAGGTGCAGGGCCGGAGAAAATCCCTGAAAACACCTGCGGACAGCCCGTCACCTAAATCGTTACCGTCCGTAGATTCCGTATACCTGGCTGAAATAGAAACAACACAGTGCAAATGGTACAAAAAGAAGTTACAGGAGGTGGAAAAAGACCCAACAAATTTTCCTGACTACGCCGTTAAAAATGGAAAACTGTTACGACATTTCTGGGACTCATCCGACTTCACAGAAGAGGGAACCGGCCAACCCTGGAAACTCTGTGTACCATCCGAACAGCGAACAGAAGTACTGCAGGAAAACCACGACTCAGAATTAGCAGGTCACATGGGGATTGCCAAAACGATTGCACGGATAGCCAGAAATTATTACTGGCCAGGGATGTTTAGAGACATTGCGAAATACGTGAGGAACTGCACATCGTGCCAAAAGTACAAAGTTTCGCAACAGAAAACCCCTGGTAAGATGCAACCACACCGAATGGCGGATGCGCCGTTCAAAGAAGTATCCACGGACATAGTTGGACCATTGCCACGGTCAAAAAAGGGAAACTCCTACATCGTGGTAATGCAAGACCGGTTCACAAAGTGGGTAGAGTGTCGTCCGTTGCGGAAAGCTACCGCCAAAACTGTTTATTCGGCCCTCTACGAACAAGTCATCCTGAAATACGGTTGCCCAAAACTAGTAATATCCGACAATGGAGTACAATTCGACAGCAGGCTATTCAAGAACAGTCTCCGAGAGCTGAACATCGCTCACCGTTTCACACCACCGTATACCCCTCAGTGCAACCCTGTAGAAAGAGCTAACCGTACCCTGAAGACCATGATAGCACAGTTTTGTGAAGCCGATCAACGAACCTGGGATGAAAAGATAGGAGAGTTAACGTTTGCCATCAACACCGCTAAACAGGAGTCTACTGGATTTACACCGGCATTTTTAAATTATGGAAGGGAACTAGAAGTCCCGAGGGCGATTTATTCGACAAACCCCCACAATAATGAAATGAACGGAGAATCCAACCGTACAGAAGAAGAAAATAGAGACATGACTTACCGTACTCAACAGATCAAACATCTCCAGGAGGCTTATGAGTTCGTCCGTACCAAACTGTACCGTGTCTTCCAACAACAGGCTCACCACTACAATCTTCGACGAAGAGAAGTCCGATACCATGTGGGAGATAAAGTTCTACGCCGAGACCGTCCTTTATCCTCGGCCGTTGACAGTTTCGCCGCCAAGTTGGCTCCGAAGTTTTCCGGACCGTTTACCGTTGATAAAGTTGTTTCACCTGTCATCTACGACCTGAAAGATACAGAGGGTAGAAAAATCACTAACATACACATTAAAGATTTAAAACCATTTCATGCATAATATAATATTATTGTCATGATCCGTTAACCGTTCTATAGAAATAACCTCTGAAAGGAGTAAATCCGTTATTTTTCCGTTACCAACTATATTATTATATTCTGTTTACCTGTTGATCCGAATAACTGTAGGTGCACTAACTGGAAATTGTCCTTGTCATTCTCATCACTGTCAAAGAGAGGCTGCCGTCCAGTGTTATATCCCTAGTGCATCCACCCAATCTGAACCACCCCGGAAGAAGTTGAACAGGTTCCGCATGTCAACCAGTAGGGAGTTAGCCCTTTGTGCCTGTCCAAGAAGCCGAAGCTACCTGCAAGGAGAAACCTCGTAAATCTGAAGCCCGTTATTAAGCATAATTATAACCGACTACACCGTTACAATTCCGTTCAAATTCCGTACATGCACCACCGTTGACCGAAATATTGTATCTACAGATTTTCATCCGTTCAACATGCAATTATAAATCAAACCTGTTAAAACTGTCCGAAAAATCTGTTATTTATGTAAGGAATACCAATAAAGGATACTGTTTCACCTTGCAACTGAGTATATCCGTCTATTAATCCAATAGATCTAACCAATTTCTGTCCTGAACCGAATCGAAATTATTGTACCGTCAATTTAACACTGTTTACCTGAAGAAAACACCGTCTACCTGAAAACAGAATACAGAGAAAAACCGTTCCAAGAAGAAAAGTTGACCACGAGGAACGATGAAGATTGGAGAGTTTATTGTTAGAAATTACCCACCTGCAAGTCTCCTGCCGGCTCCGAGAGTCCCAACATCCGTATGGCCAGGTCGAAAGGGGTGAACCGGTCCATTGAGCCCCCACGTCGAGCTGTTGGAGGCTTTCCACCTGTTGCAGCTCCCACGAATCCTGGGTAACCTACAAAACCACGATGGAATTCAAACACCCGCCAAACACAGTTAAATTAGGTACTCACCGGAGGGATGAGGCATGGCACGTTTCCGACCAGCGATGAAGATGAATTTCCACATAGAGAAAGAAGATTTTCCACTATTAAATACCCACATCATGTGTCCACGGAACGCTGAACAAGGTGCTTTGACAAGATGGCGGAGACCTGCGCCGAAATGACTGACGCTGACGTTTCTGCGTGCGCATTGGAACTACCATTCTAACCATAGAGAAGATAAGTACTATCGAATACAGCTATTGTAAACTGGTCACGAGTATAGGTGACGCGCGCGAAAGTAAGGTCATTATTTCTAGGGGTAGATAGAGTCGTGAAATTAAGCTCACTATTTCATCGTAAGTTAATTTCTTCCGAGATGGAGGGGGTGTAATGAACCCCAGTTTTCTGAGGAAAATTGGAGTTCATCTTAGTGCATTTTTTTGTTTTAAATTTCCGTCTTTGAAAATATTTTAATTCTCGAATATTCCGTACGTTAATTCCGATGGGCAGAATAAATGTAAAAAACCGCTTATCTGTATTTCACGTTGTTTTTCTTACATGCCGCTGAAGATTTCGACGTTTTTCATCTGTTGATATGCGATAAACCGGAGCTGACGACGTTTTTCAGTCTTGTCGCATTCTGGAATTTTCAGATTTTACCGTGAGAGGGGATATGCCTATAAAAGCAAATTTTCCCCCGCGACGGTCACTTTTCGACTTTTCGACTGTTACTTCAGTTCGTCGGCTGACTTTTGAATTTTACTTCAGTGCTTTCCTTTCGCTTGAGTATTATTTCGCTTTCTAACGTGGTTTCTAACTTCTGGTATAAATTCAGTTGATTTTCCGTAGTACTTTCGCCGTTGAGAATAATCATTTTGTGTTATTTGCATCAGTGCTTAGAATTAATTTTTTAGTTTTTCTTTTTAAATCCTTTGAGTTTCGAGTGCTTGAAACAAAGGAGGTAGGTCCCCGTCTGTACCGTTCAGTTTCTTTGTTAGACCTACGCCGTTACTTCTTTAACTTTGACACTGCTGTACTGTATCGTTTCCTGTTGTATTTTATCGTTCTTTACCCTGTCCGCGTTCCGCGTCATAAGTGTTAGATCCGAAATCTCTTCTTTTCTGTCAATCATGGTGTGCTATAACCCTTGGGGCAGAGAATAAGAGATACCGCACGTTACTGAAGGGAAAGTTCCGTCAACCCCCCTGTCCGCGTTCCGCGTCATAAGTGTTAGATCCGAAATCTCTTCTTTTCTGTCAATCATGGTGTGCTATAACCCTTGGGGCAGAGAATAAGAGATACCGCACGTAATCAGTGAAATCCCGTAGTTGCGTTAAAAATAGACATTTTCTTCGCTGTCAATCATGGTGTGCTATAACCCTTGGGGCAGCGAATAAAATTCTCGAACCGACCCGCCCTTATTGTGTTTCATTCCCGGAGAAATACAACTACACACCGATACCGTATAGCAAGTCCTTAGCATTCGTCAGTTCTGGTTGGCGCATTTTTATTGAACCGTTAATTTTTCACTACACCCGGTATAAATTTCATAAAGTGCTCGTGACCGGATAAGATTTCCCGAATGTATTTTCACTGATAGAATCACTCATATTTTATATCACACATATCTCCCTTGTACATGTGATTAGTTTCCGAAGTTGTGAATAAACTTTTACATAGTTCGATTTTGACTTCTTCGTTGTCGCTACTACCCTAGACAACACCGAGCTCTGTCTCTGGCTAGCAGCTACTCTGGTAGGTTTGCTATTCTTCCTATTGAAAAGAATAGCTGGCGCTCGAGATTAAGGCTTCTCCGAGAAACGCACGTTACAATAGAGCTCCGCTGAAACAAGAATAACTTCGAGGTTTTTGGATGGAAAATTTTCATTTTTGGGATTTTTCAAGATGTAAGATTGATGTATCCACTTTAAAAATCGAAATCGCGATTCATGATACAGGGGGTGAAAAAATCGCTTTCAAAGCTAGGGATGACAAAATCGTGAAAAATCAATTTTTTCAAATTAGAACCCCATTTTTTTATGACAGATATTGAATCTACGTTAAAAAATAATGTGAGTGTATGCATCACACCCTTGCCCTAAAGTGGATATTTTCTGAGTTATTCACAAAAAACTGTTTTTCGTCTTGAATTTTCAGCTATTTCTTTTCCCTTCACGCCAAAAAGATGAAATTTTCAGGAACTGTTACTTAAACCATGTTTTAGATTTAACTACCCTAATATGCAAGAGAAAAAAGTTACAGGTTGTTCCTAAATAGATGGCGAATTTTGATTCGAATTTGTATCAGAAACCTCTTTATTTCAACTAATCGGCCATCGGTTTTCTCTCCAGTGATAAATAAATAATTCCTTATGAACCATATGCAAAAACTAACCATGTTTTACATTCTTTTTTTTTTAATGATAGATATCATTAATTACATGTCCCAAATTCCTCTTTATTCAGTAGCATTTTGTGTTTACTATTAATTTAGTGATAATTCGTATTAAGTTATAGAATCGATCACTATGCCTAATTTTAGCAATGAAGATTATTTAAATCTCATTCTACTTCATGGAGAATGTAATATAGTTGTAGATAGAACGATTCGACTGTTCATTGAGAGGTTTCCTGACCGACCCAGACCAACGAGAGATACCATTAACAGAACCATGACAAACTTGAGAAATGTCGGATCTTTCGTTAAGAAAACTATACACACAGAAAAAAGTGTTGTAGAAGATGAGAACAACGAAACTACAGTTCTTGCATATTTTCGTGTGAATCCTCAAAATTCTCTCAAAGATGCCGAGATTGATCTGGGATTATCTCAATCGAGTGTTTGGAGAATATTAAAAAAACATAAAATGCACCCATATAAATTCAATAGGGTACAGCATTTGAAGGAAACTGATTTCGTCAGGAGAACAGAGTTTTGCGAAGCTATGATGATTCGATTTCAAGAGAATGAAAACTTTTTGGACTGTATAATTTGGACAGATGAATCTAAATTCACAAAGAATGGTTCTTTCAATAGGCATAACAGTCATTATTGGGATGAAGAGAACAACCACCACTTCAGACAATGGAACTTTCAAGAGACCTGGAGTTTCAATGTTTTTTGCGCCATCAAAAATAATGCAATTCTCGATGTTCACATTTATGATGGGACTTTAACTGGTAAGATAGAACACTACACATGTTTGCATTATTTAAAGAATGTTCTCCCTTAGGAGATAGATATTCTGACTTATTGACTCAAATAATTGAGCCGCTAGTACAGAACCATAATGACTTATGGTATCAACAAGATGGCGCGTCTCCACACAATTCACTCAATGTGTCAAATATCCTCTACAGGCTATTTGAAGATCGATGGTTGGCGAACAATGGTCCAAAATCTTTGGCCACCACGTTCTCCCGATTTAACTCCTTTAGACTATTATGTTTGGGGTAGGATAAAAAATATTGTCTACTCAACTCCCCTGACTGATAAAGAGCACTGCATAGAACGAGTCAGAAATGCGTTCAGGTTTGTTTAGATTTTTAGATTCATAGTTTTGAAACTCAATTTGGTTTTTAAACACTTTTGCAGATCTCTTCCTCCCGATGAAATAAGAAGAGCAACGCACGAAGCATTCCTGAGACGTATAAATAAATGTCAAAACTTTGAGCATCTTCTCTAGTTATAACTGCGAGAGTTTGCCATGGTTCTACTAATAGTAACTTGAAGTCGGTTTCAAGAAGGGGTGAAAAATCTACAGCATGGTTCAAATAACAGTTCCTGAAAATTTCATCTTTTTGGCGTGAAGGGAAAAGAAATAGCTGAAAATTCAAGACGAAAAACAGTTTTTTGTGAATAACTCAGAAAATATCCACTTTAGGGCAAGGGTGTGATGCATACACTCACATTATTTTTTAAAGTAGATTCAATATCTGCCATAAAAAAATGGGGTTCTAATTTGAAAAAATTAATTTTTCACGATTTTGTCATCCCTAACTTTGAAAGCGATTTTTTCACCCCCTGTATCATGAATCGCGATTTCGATTTTTAAAGTGGATACATCAATCTTACATCTTGAAAAATCCCAAAAATGAAAATTTTCCATCCAAAAACCTCGAAGTTATTCTTGTTTCAGCGGAGCTCTATTTTCGATTTTTTTTTTCGAATTTTCCCGCTCAGAGAGAATTTTCCAACCAAAACTGAAAAATGTTACATCAAAATAACTTCAAATTTTCTAAGGAATCTATTTCTGCAATAAAAAAATCGTGTTCTAATTTGAAAAACGGAAGTTGACGTCATTTCCGGAAAAACCGGAGGTGCTCATGCCTTGAAAATATTTTAGATTTCATCAGCATCGTGAAATACTTATAAATGCTGAATTTCATGAAAATACGTTTAGTAGTTTCCCGTATAAATATGGGTGAGGTTCCTCGTGAAAGACCCTGTATATATGCAGGGTGTAATACTACAACTTCTGCACTATCGCTGTGGTTACTATTTTGAAGAACTCATGGGGGCATTGCGATCAGTTGCAGGTAGGGAGGTCGTCAGAAATGCTTGAAGATGTGATTGAAACTGTAAATAAATCGACAGAGCAATTAATTAACGAGTCATCTGATGATGAATTTTTGGTAGAAATGAAGTATCCACAATACCTGAGAACCAAACAGAAGGCATCAGAAATGGAATGCTTTTTCAGACCAACTGGGTAAGATGGAGGAAGAATGTGATTATGGGTTGTATAACATAAAACTGAGGTTTTATACAGGGTTTCACCATAGACGCGACGGTCATCATCAGCATTTTTATTGCGGTAGTGAATAACACAAATACAACCAGGGTTTGAACTTTCTTAAAAAAATTTGAATTTCTCCCATATTTATGATCCCGTATTTCGGAAAATCATTGACCACCTAATATACATTTATAAGACCCCTTATATTTTTTTTTTAAGTTCGAGTAAAGTGACCACCACCACTATTCGTTCCATTGGGCCGTAAGGCAGATTTAAGTTGATTTACTTCCAAGTTCGAACGCACCGAAAGAAGTATTAACTTCAAAAGAAAACATTTGAATGATAATATTTCCGACATTAAATAAAATTAACGAATAAGTTGAAGTAACAATCACTTCAATGCTTTCAATATTCGACTTTTTTATTATAATATTGGTGCACATATATTATTTCAACATTTTTTTGTTTACTTTGCCATAAATGTCTTGAGTTCGAATTGTTTTATAGAAAAACTCTTGATCTATCCAAAAAATTGAATGGAGAAGAGCCAAGATTTTTAGAGGACGAGGGTTACTTCATGCCATCAAGACCAAATATTCCCAGAATATCATATAATATAGTAGAGGAACGTCTGTGGAATATTGGAGACATGTAAGTTTCATTTTCATATAAGATTATATTAGGGGGCTTTCATTAATTACGTAAGGTTTTTTTGGGGTTTTTCTGACCCTTTCCCCCCCTCATTAATATTTCGTGACATTTTCCAGAAATTTATCTCAGGTATAAATAAGTTTAATTTATTCCAATCTTCTCTGATTAGTGATTGCACTCGTAAAAAAAAATATCAACTTTTTTATTATACATAATGTTTCGAAATTCAACAAAGTAATTTAAGGAGTATTCGCCCTAAATAATTTCAAGGCAAAAATTTCAAATAAAGATCCACAAACTCAGAACAAAATTCAAACATACTGCCTCTGAAATTGTCATCTGCTTTGTCTATGAAGTGGATGGAGTAAGGAGTGTAAAGAAACCTCAAAAGAGAGAGACTCTACATTATAATTGAAGTTAAGATGCGTAATCGACATATATTCAGGAGTTACTTTTCTCAAGGCCAGTCTTATCTCGGTTTATATCCTTAGTGAAATTGGGCCTTAGTTACAGAGCTACAGGCTGTTGAAGTAAAATTTTTTTTAGTTTTTTTTTACAGCTATTGCAGTTTTTGACAAGAATATATTTTTTCAGCGCTCCCCTTTATCTAACCCAGATATTTGGATTTTTTGACGTCAGCTCCTGCTATATTACAAAACTTAAAATGAATTCCTTTTCGTATCCTCGAAATTTTTTCTCTAACCAATTTCGAGCAAATCACTGCTGATCAAAAGGCTGCTATTATCAAAATAAAAAAAGGATATTCAATACCTAATTTCTTTGGTTTTCCATAATTTTGATTTGTTATTGAAGGAATGTATTTCAAACTTTGATTTTTTTACAAAAGATGCTAGAAATGCCTCTCTTCATCGTCGATGTAACTCTCCATTCTAAGAAGATTATACTTTATAACTCCGCATGGAATATACACTTAAAATAAAAAAAATTCGGTTTTACTTACAAAAATTATACAGGGTGTTTTTTTGACTCGTACAAATAATTTGAAAGTACATAGATTCTTGAAGTCAAAAGAAACACTTTTTTCTTTTATCATTTTTATCTTTAGTTCTATCTCACAAACGGTTTTATGTTTTATTGAATGAAATGAATTTCGGCATATAATTTTTCATTTATTTGATTAATCTTTTTCGAACACAAGTTATTACCCACGTTTTTCAGTTTTCTCATTATGAGCATTGCGTACCATAAAAATACCAAAAATTCAAAGAACTCAACTCTTGAAACTAAGTTGGACATTATCTAATAAATATTTGAACGTTTTAAAAAATAAAAGTATTCCTCATATTTTCTCGTATAATGCGCCGTTTTCGAGTAATTTGTTGTTCAAAAATTGAAAATATCTGTGATATTCGGAAAATTGTACTTTGGCTGAATACAACCCTGTTTAAAAGATCCACAGATGTGTAGTGTCATAGATTTGCCTTGTTACTCCGAAGGGAATTCTGTTTATCTACGGGTGGCATTGCTCATTATGAAAACTTAAAATGGCTATTTCTTTTTATTAGGGCCGAATCGGAAAAAATTGGACGAGAAAAAATTGTTTTTTTTTGACCTCAAGAATCTACTGTTGAAATATTTGTACGAGTCAAAGACTCACCCTGTATATTTATAAGTTGAGTCTGAAAATGAGTCGGTGGTTAGAATTGGTGTTCTCTCCCGTGTAAATTTGTGGCGTTCACAATATTATGTTTGATTGGTAGGTATTTATTGTTCAATACAGAATTATTCTTTCATTTTACTCAAAGGAAACCAGTTTTTTCAAAATTCTTAAAAAATTTCTTGAGGAAAAGAATAGCGCTAGATTTCCGAGAACCCTCTTTCCCCCTACGTGATATTTTTTCTGTCCCCCTCATCCCCTTGACGCCCCACGGAATTTATGGACGACCCCTTAGTAAATTACGATTTCGTTCTAGAAAATGGTTCAATTGCCAAGGTGAACTGAAAATTCTAGAAAATCCGGTCACTAGTTCATCAATCAGGCCTACAGAATTCCAGAATATGGAGAATAATTCTACAATATTTTTGAAACCAATAATGAATAACACAGAGTGTCAGGAAATTCTTGTGATCAAGGAGAATATTCTCAAAGTAACTATTAAGAATATAAAATTTTATCATCATCCCTTATTCAGTTTAGAACATGTACTGGAGAAGCAATTGAGAAAGACAGCAGAGACATATGAAAGGTATCTATCGAATTACGTTCTGAAAAAGATGTACAATCGCTTAGAAGCTACAAGACATATTTTACTGAATGCTGAAAAAACAACAGGTGATGATAAAAGAGAGAAAATAGCCAAATACAAAAAAGATATAAAGGAATTGAGAGAGAGTCTTTTCATACAGGGAAAAGAGGAAAGGAAATTATTGAAATCTACATTAACATTGTGGAAAAATATAAAACGGTTAAGGTCGAAGAATGGCTATATTTCAACACCTCTGAAATTAATAATCAACAAGGAGTCGCAAAGTTTGAAAGCAGATAAAAAACTTTATGAAGAGAATCTACAAAAAGCATATCAAGAAATTTTAAGGGAATACCGGGACGAATTCAAAAACAAAATGAGAGAGTATAAAAAAGCGTTGCAAGAGATTCAAAGTAGTCCAAGATCAGAAAATGACGACACTTTGGAAGATTCTCCTAAAAAGCCAACATATAATGTAGATGAAGATTCTGTATTCCAGCAGTTGAAAGAAAGATTTCAGGAATCCTTCAGAAGTCCTGGAGAACCTATGATCCGTTTCAAGTTGATTGATAGTGTACCGATAACTGAAGAAGTAGAAAATCCTCTGGAAATATCAAGAAGAAATTTGGTGGCCTCTACGAAAATATATCTAAAAATAATCTGTAATAAGTTGACTGTTTGTAAAACCAAAGCGATCACGTTAGACGATAATTTCGATTGTTTTTTCAATGAAAAAATTTCTATACTCTTGACGAATATTCCGAAATTCCTCAAAATAGAAATTGTAGAACAATCAAATATGCTTCATAAACATTCGTCCGCCGAAGTGAATTTGAATGTTCCATCCCAATCGGTCTCAAGAAATAATACGAAGTCTGCTCAAGAGGTATTCGAAAAAATTAATGCCTCCATTTATAAGCACGAAGCAGTTGGAAGTGGCATCACTTTTCAAAAATTGTTGGAAAAGAACGATCTCGATGTTCCCGTCAACTCAAAGGATATAGAATTGAATACTCATGGAATTATACACTATCAATCGTATTGGGAAAACACAGGATTTCAAGAAAATAATGATAGTGTGGTGAGAGATGATGTACTAGAAGCTATTGTTGACAAAAATGGTACTATTAAAGTCGATAAGTTGGCCGAATGGATAAGTCGTACCAAACCTGATCCTCAAAATCCGAGAAACTCAGTTTTATATGAGTACATTCAAGGATTCAGTCAAAATTTGACTGCATTGAAAAAAAATAATTACTTCAGGTGAGACTTTCTACAATTTTTAATTAGTTAACACTTTTTCATTAAGGTATATTTCGAATAAAATTATTTATTATTCGTAGGGCAAAACAATCCGTTAGATAACGTCTTTTGAAATGTCTCGATGAAAACGGTGAGCATATCGAATATTTGTTATTAAAAACTCATCATTATACAATTTTTCTTTCACTCTTACTCTTTGACTAAAGAAAACACAGAATTATGATAAAAATTGACTTTACAGGATATCTCAGGAAATATGCATTTTAGGGCAGTACTATACTGCATTCAAATTTATTTTAGCAGTCGGTTGGCCATGAAATAATTTTCTCAAGTTTTTGTAACTAGAACGAAGTTAGGTTGGCACTCATGAAATGTCGTTAATGTCATAACGCCGTTGCCACAACTAATATCAATTTTTATTACGAAAATGCCGAAAGTGATTGAAAAATGAGCCAGGTTTTCAGGAAGTGCTATTTAGAATTCAGGTCCGCTCATTCAAATAGTTATACCCTGATATTCTAAAATCCACAATACGTCAGACTTAGCGAACAAATCAATGTAAGAGAATTTATATAATAGGCCTGTTCGTAGTGTGGTACACAACGGTTGTCCCTAAAATGGAATTGCGCTTGCTCTGTACAGTTCACAACCGTTGCAAACCACTCTACGAACAAACCTAAGGTTTCATCTGAATCTAAACGACTTAAATTTCAGCTGGATATTTCCACAATCAGAAAGATTGTGAATGAAGAGGATGATCGAGAATTTCCTTCTATTGGGAGACCCAAAAAAGTGGTGGCATTTGAGAATTTTATGTTTGAGTGGATTAATGCGAAAAGTTTACTACAGGATTTTCGATAAATGTCATCGGAGAATAAGTTCCCTATAATGGATTTTTCTATTTTTCATTTGACTTGTCCTATACAATGTAAATGTCTTAAGGTACTAATAAATACCTAATTATTATTATTACATCAATTTATTAAGATGAATAGCCACAAATACGCGCAAGTTGCCCTGTTACTTGTTTATTCATGTGAAATTTTTGTTCAACGGTGAAGTTGCATCTCAACTTGAAAGTTCCTTCAATTCCTTTTACTCATATTGATGCAACATGATTTTTGTTGAAGAATTCATCATTCTTGTAATTATCTGTTAATTACTTCGGGAGATTATTTCCAACCACTGCATCATATGCATTTCATCTTCGGGTTAATATTTTTGAAATCTACAAATGATGTGAGCCAAAGAAGATAACGAACATTTACTCTCCTCAAGCTAGTGCATATTATGGTATTATACTGATCTCTTGTATTTTCCATGCAAATAACTGGATTTGGTATGCCTTCAATCAGTTTGTATAAACTTCAATTATGTTCGTCACATATTTTCCGAAGAGATTCGACATTGTGATAATATACGTAATAACAGAAACTTTTACGTAGAACGGGCAACATAGCGTTGATTTAAAACCCAAAAATGTTTTGACAAGCTTCATAACCCCACATTTTCGTACTATACAGAGTGAAATGTGTCAAATTTCCATGGCCAACCGACTGCTAAAATAAAATTGAATGAAGTATATGTATTTCAAATTAATGGAAATAACAATTCCGAAGGAATTGTCGTTCCAATAGTGTGAGTTAGTCATGAACTATCATAGGAAATCCCAGAGAATTCGAAAAATTCAAGTGCAACTGTAGACCGGTTTCGGGATCATTTTCCCTCGTCAGTACAGTATAGCACTGAATCTCTCGAGTGGAGGATGGTGGTCTTATGCGATCTTGGGACGCCGCTTTGAGATATCTCATCACGATACGCCACCTGTCACGCAAAGACTGAACCAAACCTCACTTTCTCTGCAGATTCCTACAACAGTTCATGGCTCCCAAGTTCAACTACTTCCCGCAGTCATCGAATGTGCAAACATTCATCAAGGACCACGGGCGAATTGAGGGGGGTTCGCTCACTATGTCCGTACTCTGGTACGGAGAATGTAATACAAAAAGAAAGAGTACTGTACAAGCGTACAGCACTCTAAGCGCCTAACCGGGCGCATCGGAAGAATGACAAATTAATGGAAATAACAATTCCGAAGGAATTGTCGTTCCAATAGTGTGAGTTAGTCATGAACTATCATAGGAAATCCCAGAGAATTCGAAAAATTGTTATTTCCATTAATTTGTCATTCTTCCGATGCGCCCGGTTAGGCGCTTAGAGTGCTGTACGCTTGTACAGTACTCTTTCTTTTTGTATTACATTCTCCGTACCAGAGTACGGACATAGTGAGCGAACCCCCCTCAATTCGCCCGTGGTCCTTGATGAATGTTTGCACATTCGATGACTGCGGGAAGTAGTTGAACTTGGGAGCCATGAACTGTTGTAGGAATCTGCAGAGAAAGTGAGGTTTGGTTCAGTCTTTGCGTGACAGGTGGCGTATCGTGATGAGATATCTCAAAGCGGCGTCCCAAGATCGCATAAGACCACCATCCTCCACTCGAGAGATTCAGTGAGTGATCGTTCAGACGCCGAAGTGTAAGCACGTCCGTGTGTATACCCCGAAATCGTACCCTGTGTTAACTGATAGCCTATTTAGAATCCCACCATTAAGCCAAAACACAAATTAGTGAGAACGTCAATCAAGGGCAAAGGTGTTTCGCTCACCAAGTCCATCGTTAAATTTATAAAGATGGATCAACATCCATGGAGCAGCGAACTAGAGTTCAAATCTCCCAAGAAGACGTGCCGTAGACCAACCCCAACAGAACCGAAACCAACCGAATTGACCAATAAATTTGGCATTCTTAAGGATGCAGAATCAATGGAAACGGATCACAACAACCCATTGGAACTACCGTTAACCCAACCGAAAACAGTAAAAAGATGCCCCCCTATCACGGTAACCTCGAAAATCGAGGACTACAAAAAGTTTCATCAAATGGTGAAACAAGTGACGAACGAGAAATTCTCAATCAAATATTATAAGGACGAAACAAAAATTACAACCACCAACCAAAGTGACCATCATAAGTTATTAGCAGCCCTAAGAAATGAGAACATTCAATTCTTTACATACTGCCCGAAAGAAGAGAGAAGCAAGAAAATAGTCGTGAAAGCAGCCTGCTTCACATCAGAAGAAGATATTAAGAATCAAATATCACTTGATCACAAAATTAAACCTGAAAACATCGATTGTCTGAAGATGAAAAGCAAAAACGGCAATTCACATTCATTTTTAGTGTCTGTACCAAAAGAAACCAACCTAAAGGATCTAAGGAAAACCAAAGAGCTAGATCATATTACACTAGAATGGCAAAGATACGCCAAAAAATCTAATGTAGCTCAGTGCTACAGATGTCAGAGGTTCGGCCATGGATCGAGCAACTGCAACCTGCAACCACGATGTGTTAAGTGCGCGGCAAAACACCTAACAAAACACTGTCCCATCAAGGGAAAAACGGACAAAGTGATTTGTGCCAATTGTGAAGGACCCCACGCAGCCAGCTATAAAAAGTGCCCCACATATATAAGGTATGTCGAGTCGCAAATAAAAAACACTAGTGCTCTAGATAGACCGAAAAAACTAATTATGTCTCCTCAACCATTCAATATTCAAGAAAAGAATTCTCTCTTCCCTAGACCCGATCAAAATCCAAAAACACCCACCCACACGTTGCACTACGCTAACGCGGTTAAAAACATTAATAATGAAACGTATGACCATTCCAACAGTAACTTGACAGAATTTCAAACATTACTAAAAGAAATTCAAGAATTGAACGAAATGTGCAATTTATCCCAACTCATATCCCTCATACGAGATATGAAAAATGCTCTAAAGAATTCAACATCTCCAATGGAGAAAGTTTTGATTATAAGCAACCTAGCGGAGAAATATGGTTTATAAAACCCAAAGAAAAGATTTGATTATTTTATCTTGGAATGCTGATGGCATCAGGAACAAAATTAATGAGCTAGAAATTTTCACGAATCAAAATAAATGCGACGTAATTTGCATCCAAGAATCTAGATTAGGCTCTGCGAAACCTCCAAAATTACGCAACTACTACTTCCTTAACAAATCGAAGCAAAATACAAGTGGAGGTCTTCTCATATATTATAAAAAACATCTAACCCCAATTGAAATAGAAACTAGAACATTTGACATAGAAAGTCAGGCAATCAAAATTGGAAACCTCTTGATAATAAATATTTACAATGGCCATTCCTCCCCTTTAAACTTGAATGAACTTACTAGCCTGATGGACCTGAATCATAAAACCCTCATTACGGGGGATTTCAATAGCCGAAGTACCCTTTGGAATTGCCTTGGCAATAATAGAAACGGAAATCTATTGCAAAATTTTCTGAGAAACTCTAACTACATCTTAAATTATCCTCAGAATTCATATACCTACTACCCTCGAAGAAAGAACGCTAACCCATCCACAATAGACTTTGCAATTTCCAAAAATTTAACCGTCAAACAACCTCATGCCATAAATGAGATGGATTCGGACCATTTGCCTGTATCTTTCAACATTCCAAATTGCACCCCCCCAATAATAGCATATAAGAAAACAACCTATTCAACTAATTGGACTAAGTTTAAAGAAAGGTGCCAACGGCTTATTCAAATAAATTACCTGCTCCATACCACAGCTGAAATCGACCAAGCAGTTGAAACCTTTTCTTCGACCATTCTGAAATGCTATAAAGCGTCTACAACTATAACCAACGATGAAAACCACAACGAAGAACTCCCTACAGAAATTAAAGAAATCATTCAACTCAAAAATAGAACTAGAAAACGTCTCCAACGAAATTTTGATGTAGATACATACCACGTATATAAACAATTAGTTTCGCTATCAAGATCAATGATTTCCTCGTACAAAACAAAAAAATGGGAAGATTTCACTCAGAATTTAAATAATTCTAGCGACATGTGGAGATTAGTTAGGAAACTTAAACAAAGTGATAACACCCAAAAAATTCCTCCCCTTCGAAGCAGTCAAGGTATACTATTTGAGGAAAAGGACAAAGCAGATCACCTAGCTGGAACATACGCTGAAATCCACGAATCCTCAAACAATCTGTCAGACAGTGAAACAGAGAAACTAGTGGAAGATACATTCCAATCATTCATTTCACTTCCCACTCTCATTCAAAATGAAGATCTCACCTCTCCCTCAGAAATCAAAAGCATTCTAAAATCGCTCAAAAGTAAAAAAGCCCCAGGGGACGACAAAACTCGAAATAAAACCTTAAAATCCCTACCACGTAAAGCGATTGTACAACTATCAAACATTTTCAATAGCTGCCTTCGTCTCAATTATTTTCCAC
Source organism: Coccinella septempunctata (assembly GCF_907165205.1). Classification (NCBI taxonomy): domain Eukaryota; kingdom Metazoa; phylum Arthropoda; class Insecta; order Coleoptera; family Coccinellidae; genus Coccinella; species Coccinella septempunctata. The sequence continues at coordinate 15,286,089 of NC_058189.1, read as the reverse complement.
AGATATGGAAAAACGCAATAGTCCTACCATTCCGTAAAGCTTCCAAAGATCCCAAACTCGCAATAAATTACAGACCCATCAGCCTATTACCTTCAATTTCGAAAATCCTTGAGAGGATTATCTTAGTCCGACTTCGTAAACATGATGAAGATAATAATCTTACCATCGAAGAACAATACGGTTTTCGCGAAAACCACAGTACTATTTTACAACTAGCAAACCTAACTGACAGAATTGCTAAAAATTTCAATTTAAATAAAATCACAGCTATGATAAGCCTTGACATAGAGAAGGCGTTCGACACGGTCTGGCACAAGGGACTCATCTATAAATTAATCATGAAAGCTTTCCCTGCATATTTGATTAAAATAATCATTTCATATCTTGAAAATAGAACTTTCCAGGTTAAAGTAGGTCACACATTATCTGAAAAGAAGAAAATTACAGCAGGTGTTCCACAAGGGGGTCTGCTTTCTCCCGACCTATTCAAACATTATATAAACGACATACCGAAAGATAACAACACTAAAATCTATCTCTTCGCGGACGACACGGCTATCACTTCTGAGTCTTGGTCCAAAGCGCAGGCAACAAAATATTTACAAGTCCATTTAAATAAATTGGAAAAATATTATCACAAATGGAAAATTAAAATTAATGCTTCCAAAACAAACCTGACCTACTTCACACATAAACGCCGCGTCTCCCCCACCAAAAATTTAACATTTTGCAACCAACCAATAGCTGAGAAGAATCACTTGAAATATCTTGGAGTCATTCTTGATAAAAAATTGAACTTTAATAATCATACCAATGAAATCATCAGCAAAAGTATTGTACTGCTCAGTGGGGTCTTCCCGCTGCTTTGCAAGGAAAGCAAACTCAACCGTACATCCAAAATCAGGATCTACAAACAAGGCATTAGGCCCATCATGACTTACGCAAATCCGATTTGGAGTAAGATGACTAAAACCAATTACGGCAAACTTCAACGCGTCCAAAATAAATTTCTTCGAATCATTTTGAACAAATCCAGAGAAACCAAAATAAAAGTACTCCACCAAGAGTCTAATGTTGAAACAATTCAAAATATTGTTAAGGAAGAAACCTCTAAATTTTTCAACCATAATATCATGAAATTAGAAAAGACCTCCCACCTTAAAAATTATTTTCTTCCGACAAGGAGAATAAAACATAGATTAATTCAACATTTGATTATGTGAATTTCACTGCCTCTTTTATTTAACCCATCTGAGCACTAGTTGTGTTTTCTTCGCGCACTCGACATGCCTCAGCAAAAAACTACACACTCATATAAAACTTATGTAATCATTTTTTTAAACTTCTAGACTAGGTAAAACATTAGTTAGGCACTAGTATCCAAAACTATACATTAAGCCATATGTCAACATTGTATATATCCCCTTGTATATATAGCCCTGTAACATAGCTTAAAAACTTTAAATTAAAACAACTGCAAAGTTAAAAAAAAAAAGTTGTGTTTTCTTCTTCTTCGAGAGATTCAGTGCTATACTGTACTGACGAGGGAAAATGATCCCGAAACCGGTCTACAGTTGCACTTGAATTTTTCGAATTCTCTGGGATTTCCTATGATAGTTCATGACTAACTCACACTATTGGAACGACAATTCCTTCGGAATTGTTATTTCCATTAATTTGTCATTCTTCCGATGCGCCCGGTTAGGCGCTTAGAGTGCTGTACGCTTGTACAGTACTCTTTCTTTTTGTATTACATTCTCCGTACCAGAGTACGGACATAGTGAGCGAACCCCCCTCAATTCGCCCGTGGTCCTTGATGAATGTTTGCACATTCGATGACTGCGGGAAGTAGTTGAACTTGGGAGCCATGAACTGTTGTAGGAATCTGCAGAGAAAGTGAGGTTTGGTTCAGTCTTTGCGTGACAGGTGGCGTATCGTGATGAGATATCTCAAAGCGGCGTCCCAAGATCGCATAAGACCACCATCCTCCACTCGAGAGATTCAGTGCTATACTGTACTGACGAGGGAAAATGATCCCGAAACCGGTCTACAGTTGCACTTGAATTTTTCGAATTCTCTGGGATTTCCTATGATAGTTCATGACTAACTCACACTATTGGAACGTTTTTTTTTTTTTTTTTTTTTTTTTTTTTTTTGGTGTAGCAGGGGGAAAATCTGCAAACAGACGAACACACCCTCTGCTGAGGGGGAACAGTGTGGGGATTCTCACTCTCTGAGCTCGAGACCCACTAAAAACCCTTAACTGCTTCTTCATAGGTTCCGGGCATTTTGCCTATTAACCAGTTGACTCTTATGGTTTCTGGACTCTCACACGATCATAGTCGTGTTGATAGTTGTTTGCTGCCTATAGCTTTTATAGGTTAAGCTCTTCTTTGGTTACATTTAAATCCTTAACTGATCTCTCGGTCTTCGGTGGTAGGTTCTTGACCTTCTAGCTTCTTCTGTTGGATCGTAGTCAACTAATCTTCGTAGTTCCTCATTTGGATGTTGTTTGGCTTTGTCGAATATCCTTTCCGCCTTTCTCTTCATAAATTCTGTAACTGGTTCCCATTCCAAGTCCTTGTAGATTTGTTTGTTCCTAACAAACCAGGGTACGTCCATCGCCATTCTAAGGAGTTTATTTTCAGTGGCCTGTATTCTCTTGATGTGGGTCTTGGCTGCGAAGCCCCATGCCGCCGATCCATATGTGAGTTGTGGTCGCGCAATAGTTTTAATCATCGTCAACTTGATGTTCTTATTCATATGACTTCTTCTGCCTATGAGTGGATAAAGTTTACTCATTGCGGCTTTTGTTTTATCAACAGCACATTTGATGTGGTTTTTCCATGTAAGTCCTCTGTCAAGCGTCACTCCTAGGTATGTTGCTTCATTTTTCCATTCAACCTCTTGTCCATCAACTTCAAGGTTTTCTTCCATCCTCAATCTTCTCTTTTGCAGTAATATTGCTTGAGTCTTTCTTCCATTGATTTGGATTTTCCATTTGATGCACCATTTGAGTAATTCATCTATGGCTTCCTGCAGTCTCCGGTGTATGATCTCTGGGCGTCGATGTCTGAACGCTATTCCTGTGTCATCTGCGTACAAGGTGAGCATATTCCTAGCATTCTTCGGGATATCATAAACGTATATTACGTAAAGCAGAGGTCCAAGTACCGATCCTTGAGGCACTCCCGCTTCCAATTGTCTGGTTTGAGAGGTTGCTCCATCTATCTTCACATAAAAGTTTCTATTCCTCAGATAGTTCCTTATAATCTTGCATAGCTTGGTCGAATATCCTGCTTTTTTCATCTTGTAGATTAGGCCTTCGTGCCATACTCTATCAAAAGCTCTCTCGATATCCATCAGAACTAATCCTGTGGCCTGTTTTGTCTGCATTCCTTCGGTGACGTATTCTATGAGCCGTAGTAATTGGAGTTCAGTCGAGTGTTCTCGTCGAAATCCAAATTGTTCGGGTGGGATTATCTTCAACATTTCTGTTACTATTGGAACGACAATTCCTTCGGAATTGTTATTTCCATTAATTTGTCATTCTTCCGATGCGCCCGGTTAGGCGCTTAGAGTGCTGTACGCTTGTACAGTACTCTTTCTTTTTGTATTACATTCTCCGTACCAGAGTACGGACATAGTGAGCGAACCCCCCTCAATTCGCCCGTGGTCCTTGATGAATGTTTGCACATTCGATGACTGCGGGAAGTAGTTGAACTTGGGAGCCATGAACTGTTGTAGGAATCTGCAGAGAAAGTGAGGTTTGGTTCAGTCTTTGCGTGACAGGTGGCGTATCGTGATGAGATATCTCAAAGCGGCGTCCCAAGATCGCATAAGACCACCATCCTCCACTCGAGAGATTCAGTGCTATACTGTACTGACGAGGGAAAATGATCCCGAAACCGGTCTACAGTTGCACTTGAATTTTTCGAATTCTCTGGGATTTCCTATGATAGTTCATGACTAACTCACACTATTGGAACGACAATTCCTTCGGAATTGTTATTTCCATTAATTTGTCATTCTTCCGATGCGCCCGGTTAGGCGCTTAGAGTGCTGTACGCTTGTACAGTACTCTTTCTTTTTGTATTACATTCTCCGTACCAGAGTACGGACATAGTGAGCGAACCCCCCTCAATTCGCCCGTGGTCCTTGATGAATGTTTGCACATTCGATGACTGCGGGAAGTAGTTGAACTTGGGAGCCATGAACTGTTGTAGGAATCTGCAGAGAAAGTGAGGTTTGGTTCAGTCTTTGCGTGACAGGTGGCGTATCGTGATGAGATATCTCAAAGCGGCGTCCCAAGATCGCATAAGACCACCATCCTCCACTCGAGAGATTCAGTGCTATACTGTACTGACGAGGGAAAATGATCCCGAAACCGGTCTACAGTTGCACTTGAATTTTTCGAATTCTCTGGGATTTCCTATGATAGTTCATGACTAACTCACACTATTGGAACGACAATTCCTTCGGAATTGTTATTTCCATAAATTTGTCATTCTTCCGATGCGCCCGGTTAGGCGCTTAGAGTGCTGTACGCTTGTACAGTACTCTTTCTTTTTGTATTACATTCTCCGTACCAGAGTACGGACATAGTGAGCGAACCCCCCTCAATTCGCCCGTGGTCCTTGATGAATGTTTGCACATTCGATGACTGCGGGAAGTAGTTGAACTTGGGAGCCATGAACTGTTGTAGGAATCTGCAGAGAAAGTGAGGTTTGGTTCAGTCTTTGCGTGACAGGTGGCGTATCGTGATGAGATATCTCAAAGCGGCGTCCCAAGATCGCATAAGACCACCATCCTCCACTCGAGAGATTCAGTGCTATACTGTACTGACGAGGGAAAATGATCCCGAAACCGGTCTACAGTTGCACTTGAATTTTTCGAATTCTCTGGGATTTCCTATGATAGTTCATGACTAACTCACACTATTGGAACGACAATTCCTTCGGAATTGTTATTTCCATTAATTTGTCATTCTTCCGATGCGCCCGGTTAGGCGCTTAGAGTGCTGTACGCTTGTACAGTACTCTTTCTTTTTGTATTACATTCTCCGTACCAGAGTACGGACATAGTGAGCGAACCCCCCTCAATTCGCCCGTGGTCCTTGATGAATGTTTGCACATTCGATGACTGCGGGAAGTAGTTGAACTTGGGAGCCATGAACTGTTGTAGGAATCTGCAGAGAAAGTGAGGTTTGGTTCAGTCTTTGCGTGACAGGTGGCGTATCGTGATGAGATATCTCAAAGCGGCGTCCCAAGATCGCATAAGACCACCATCCTCCACTCGAGAGATTCAGTGCTATACTGTACTGACGAGGGAAAATGATCCCGAAACCGGTCTACAGTTGCACTTGAATTTTTCGAATTCTCTGGGATTTCCTATGATAGTTCATGACTAACTCACACTATTGGAACGACAATTCCTTCGGAATTGTTATTTCCATTAATTTGTCATTCTTCCGATGCGCCCGGTTAGGCGCTTAGAGTGCTGTACGCTTGTACAGTACTCTTTCTTTTTGTATTACATTCTCCGTACCAGAGTACGGACATAGTGAGCGAACCCCCCTCAATTCGCCCGTGGTCCTTGATGAATGTTTGCACATTCGATGACTGCGGGAAGTAGTTGAACTTGGGAGCCATGAACTGTTGTAGGAATCTGCAGAGAAAGTGAGGTTTGGTTCAGTCTTTGCGTGACAGGTGGCGTATCGTGATGAGATATCTCAAAGCGGCGTCCCAAGATCGCATAAGACCACCATCCTCCACTCGAGAGATTCAGTGCTATACTGTACTGACGAGGGAAAATGATCCCGAAACCGGTCTACAGTTGCACTTGAATTTTTCGAATTCTCTGGGATTTCCTATGATAGTTCATGACTAACTCACACTATTGGAACGACAATTCCTTCGGAATTGTTATTTCCATTAATTTGTCATTCTTCCGATGCGCCCGGTTAGGCGCTTAGAGTGCTGTACGCTTGTACAGTACTCTTTCTTTTTGTATTACATTCTCCGTACCAGAGTACGGACATAGTGAGCGAACCCCCCTCAATTCGCCCGTGGTCCTTGATGAATGTTTGCACATTCGATGACTGCGGGAAGTAGTTGAACTTGGGAGCCATGAACTGTTGTAGGAATCTGCAGAGAAAGTGAGGTTTGGTTCAGTCTTTGCGTGACAGGTGGCGTATCGTGATGAGATATCTCAAAGCGGCGTCCCAAGATCGCATAAGACCACCATCCTCCACTCGAGAGATTCAGTGCTATACTGTACTGACGAGGGAAAATGATCCCGAAACCGGTCTACAGTTGCACTTGAATTTTTCGAATTCTCTGGGATTTCCTATGATAGTTCATGACTAACTCACACTATTGGAACGACAATTCCTTCGGAATTGTTATTTCCATTAATTTGTCATTCTTCCGATGCGCCCGGTTAGGCGCTTAGAGTGCTGTACGCTTGTACAGTACTCTTTCTTTTTGTATTACATTCTCCGTACCAGAGTACGGACATAGTGAGCGAACCCCCCTCAATTCGCCCGTGGTCCTTGATGAATGTTTGCACATTCGATGACTGCGGGAAGTAGTTGAACTTGGGAGCCATGAACTGTTGTAGGAATCTGCAGAGAAAGTGAGGTTTGGTTCAGTCTTTGCGTGACAGGTGGCGTATCGTGATGAGATATCTCAAAGCGGCGTCCCAAGATCGCATAAGACCACCATCCTCCACTCGAGAGATTCAGTGCTATACTGTACTGACGAGGGAAAATGATCCCGAAACCGGTCTACAGTTGCACTTGAATTTTTCGAATTCTCTGGGATTTCCTATGATAGTTCATGACTAACTCACACTATTGGAACGACAATTCCTTCGGAATTGTTATTTCCATTAATTTGTCATTCTTCCGATGCGCCCGGTTAGGCGCTTAGAGTGCTGTACGCTTGTACAGTACTCTTTCTTTTTGTATATGTATTTCACTTATACACTAGTTTCGACGTAGATTCCAGCTGAGAAAGAAAAAAATTGTTCTTCTTTGAAAAAAAAAATTAGTTTTGAGATTTGTTTCGTTTTAAAAAGCCCACCCAGTATGTACTGTCTTTCCAGTGAGCGGGTCACTCAAATATTTGACTTCACTCCAACGATGACTGTTTATTTTCCGAATGTTGAGTCTGAAAAAATTCAATATAGAACGTCAAAAAGAAGGACAAAAATCCCATATCCGGAAAGCCTCCTCTTTCGAGATACAGGCTGTTGAAATAAATTCTCCTAAAACATTTTTTTTTATTGCCTAAACTAATAGACGAAATCGATTGAAAATCTGTGCAGTTCTGAGTTCTGAGATTTCCAGCCTCTATGGAATGGAGAACAATAAATGACCCAGTCAGGGTCAAGTCAGTGACGAGTAGTACCTAAGGAAGACGTAGGAAAAATTCTCAATTTTTTTTATTGCAACATTTTTGGCCTTTTGAATATAAAATCTAGAAAGTACATTTCTACATAGAAAAGGTATACCAGACTTGTTCCCAGGATGAACCATTTCGAGAAGAATACGTTCTAAGAATGTACTGTATTTTTTAAAGTAAAAGATGATAATCATTTTTGACGATAAAACATTGTAGAACATGAATTGTAACGAGGCTTCTGTAATGATTATCTTTTGTGTGTCAAGTGGCGTTTAGGTAAAATGTCAATGTCAGTAGGAGTTGTTTTTCTTTTTTTCGTGAAATTGCAGAATTTCGTTTTACCGTATTTGTAGGATATGGCAAAGTAGGTTTTGAAAATTGTAAGTAGAGGATCGATTCATTATTCTTGTATGAGTTTTGAAGTTTGATGCTTGTTTACAACAATTGTGTCTGATGATATGTCAGCGATGTATATACCTATACTCCATGCACATTTATTTTAGCAGTCGGTTGGCCATGAAATAATTTTCTCAAGTTTTTGTAACTAGAACGGAGTAAGATTGGCACTCATGAAATGTCGTTAATGTCATAACGCCGTTGCCACAACTAATATCAATTAATATTACAAAAATGCAGAAAGTGATTGAAAAAGGGTTTCAGGAAGTGCTATTCATAATTTAGGTCCGCCCATTCAAATAGTTTTACCCTGATATTCTAAAATCCACAATACGTCAGACGGTAACGAATTTATTCAATATAAGAGAATTTATATAATGTTTCATCTGAATCTAAACGACTTAAGCTGAATATTTCCACAATCAGAGAGATGGTGAATGAAGAGGATGACAAAGAATTTCCTTCTATTGGAAGACCCAAAAAAGTGAGGGCATTTGAGAATTTTATGTTTGAGTGAAGTAATGCGAAAAGTTTACTACGGGATTTTCGATGAATATCATCGTAGAATAAGATCCCGAAAATTGTTTTTTCTATTTTTCATTTGACTTGTCCTATACATTGAAAATGTCTTAAGGTACCAATAAATACCTAATTATTATTATTATATTAATGTATTAAGATGAACAGCCACAAGTACGCGCCAGTGTTGTGCTGTTAATTGTTTATTCATGTGAATTTTTTTTTAAAAGGTGAAGTTCATCTTGACTTGAAACTTCCTTTAATTCCTTTTACTTATATTGATGCAAGATGATTTTTGTTGAAGAATTAAACATTCTTGTAATTATCTGTTATTTCCTTCGGGAGATACCCATTCCCAACCACTGCATCATATGCATTTCATCTTCGAGTTAATATTTTTGAAATCTACAACTGATGTAACGTATTCAAACATTAGCCAAAGAAGATAACGAATATTAACTCTCCTCATGCTAGTGCATATTATGATATTATACTTATCTCTTGTATTTTCCATGCAAATAACTGGATTTGATATGCCTTCAATCAGTTATTGTATAAACTTCAATTATGTTCGTCTCATATTTTCCAAAGAGATTCGACATTGTGATAAAATACGTAATAACAGAAACTTTTACGTAGAATGGGCAACATAGCGTTCATTTAAAAACCAAAAATGTTTTGACAAGCGTCATAACCCCACATTTTCGTACTATACAGAGTGAAATGTGTCAAATTTCCATGGCCAACCAAGTGCTAAAATAAAAGTGAATGGAGTATATTGACGAAACCGGTCACACTCAGTCCTAAATCACTATTTTTATATTTTCGCCGTCCCATACCAAATGGATACGTATTCCTTTTTTTAGAACATGAATTAGGTACAAAAACGAACAATTCAAAACAAAATTGAAATTCTTCAAATCGCAACAAATTATAATCAAATTAGATAAACAATAATGATGATGATGATGAGGAAGGTGAAAAACCTTCCTCTATTTTTGGTGTGTTTCTCATTTTTTTTCAAATTGTAGACCTGATGAAGAACTATAGGTAGTTCGAAACGTCGACAAGATCTTTGTTTGCTAAGTATCAAAGTGGTCTACATACCCAAGATTTTCATTCCATCATATACAGGGTGTTTCCTAATTGAATGTCAATATTTATGGGGGTGATTTTTGGGCCCATTTTAAGAAAAAAAACTTCATATGAACATATGTCCTAAACGTCTTACCTTTTGAGATATAGGGTGGTATTATTTAGACAGTCAGAGGCACGCCATTGACTGTTTTCAACTATGAGCAAATTTGATCTCTTGAATTTTTTTAGTCCGACGCACGGGTTTCATCTAAAAAAAATAAATCTACGTATGTATGGCGATATTATCATACGTATGTATTAAGGATATTGTTATGATCATGCAGAGAAACGGTTTCTATTTTTTTAATCGGAAACCGTGATTCGGATTGAAAAAAGTCAAGTGATCAACTTTGGTAAGGAATGATTGGGAATTTCAAAAATAATTTTATTTCAGGAAAAATATGTGGCGTACCATCAATGTCTGCCAAAATAGGTTGGTCAAATTACGTACGAACGCCACTGGTGGAAATTAAGAAAAAAGTGATACATTACAAAATGCCTCTTGATTCATAGTATACATGTATGACAAGTTTCATTAAAATAATTGAAGTGGTATTGTAGATATTAATAATAAATGATTTATTTTTGAAAACTTTACTACCCTGTATCTCTAAAGGTAAGACGTTTAGGACATATGTTCATATAAAGTTTTTTTCTTAAAATGGGCCTTAAAATCACCCCCATAAGTATTGACATTCAATTAGGAAACACCCTGTATATTGTAACGTTTTCTTCACCTGATTAAAACGTTTGACTGATTAAGACTATTCAATTATACTTATAGTAACACTAATAACTAACTAAGTCTCTACTATTTATTTCCACCTGTATATATTTCCACTCGCCGCTTGTACTGTCCTGTCCTGCACTTTTTGGAAGGAACAGAGCCGGACTGGTTACAATATACAGAGGACAGAGAAGTGAGTTTTCGGATTTCAATATTGTTTGAATATTATTTTATTCTAGGTTGAACCCTTATCAGAAACCTCTTCAGTTTTGTAATATTTCTGAAATCGATAAAAATATCCGTATGAAAATTTTACAACTTCGTAATCGTAATGAGCCTGAATTTGATGGGATGGTTGTTCCGAACCGAATCAAAGAAATCCCTTTGAATATTCTCAAGGATTATAAAAGGAGAGTAGCCAATGAAAGGGACGGATTATTTATGGAAGAAACAAAAGCAGAAGGATATGACTCGAAAAGAAAGAATGGAATGAGTATAATGAAACAGATACATACAAAAGTTTTCCAAAGGTGTAAGAATGCTACAAATAATTTGGAAATCGAAGATATCTTGGATGAGAAATATTTGGTTCATTTTGAGTAAGTACATATCAATAATTAGTTTGCATTTTATGGGGAATTGTCAGGAAGTCTTCATGACAGGTTAGTATTATCAGTTTTTAGTGATTAGGTACAGAATTGTAGTTATTTGACTTATTTGTATATGCATTTACTAGTCGGCCATTCTTTTCGATTATTTCATATTTTATCTAATATTTTGTGGGTATGTATATCTTGTTGTTTACGCAAAAAGGGGGTTACCTAAAGAAACCCTACTCCTAAAATGGAAACTTTCAAAGTTGAAATAAAGGAAAACAGCGAATTCGAAATGCCTGATTACTCTATGATTTCAGGAAACCACAGAAGGAAACTAACATTGGATGTTCCGATAAATAATTTTTACATTACGTGAATTTTTCATGGAATATCAACAATCCGAACAAAGTTTTATTGGGCACAAACATAGACATAGAGAATGAACTGAGCATTCCCTATTCCTATTCAGCTGTACAGGGTGGGCAAATTTCTATGTTTTAGCACTACAGCTTTTAAACCAGTGGACATAGACAAAATCTGATACCCCATTCTCGTTCTCTTTTTCTGAGAAACTAACAAGAGTAGTAGTCATTTTCGTCCACCTTCTTTTGATTTCGAGTTATAAGCGAAAATTGCAAAAATGATTTCGAAATAAATTTATATCTCCGCTAATACTGATGATAGAGCTCTGAAATTAAAACATTATACAGGCACTTTTTTAAGTAGAATCCAGTGGCGTGCTTGCCTTTTCAGCAGGATTTTTAATTACGAAGCTATGAATACCTTATCCAAATTCATTGCAGTGTCCTAGCATTCTATAGATTGGGTTCAGTGCACTACTATTACGCCTAGTTGGCGTAATGTATCAAACTGCCCAAATCTCCTCATGAGAGTAGGTATCCTAATTTATAGACATCGGGGCTTTCCGGCTGATTGCTGATCAATTTATTGATAAATAATACGTCACAGACTGTTCTATTCTGTCCTTAAGATTGAGCATTTCGAAAAATTTGAATCTTAAGAAGTTATAGTTGTCAGGGTCTCCCTTGTTCAGCACGTAATTATATTTGAAGGCCAAAAAACGTAAGTATTTTCGCTGAATTTTTTCCAGTCGGTCACATTAAGCTTCAAAATATGGAATCCACACAACAGAAGCATAATTCATCTTACTAAATACATACCTATGCTTGGTAATGATAATAAAGTTTGATGATTTGAAGAATGACGACCCTGCCTCATTATCCAGCATCACATTAGGTACAGGGTGGGCGAAATTCGATGGGATTGAATGGCAGCTCTGTGACCGTAAGTAGCGTAGTCAAAGATTTTTTCAGTCCTCCACTTCAGTGATATAGTGGTAACATATTTTAAATATAAACTGGAATATTTACAAATTTCAGTCCCATATTTTTTTTTAATCAGGATATGTAATATATGACGTGTCTTTATTTGTTCTTCCTAAGATGTCTAAAAACATGGTGTATGAACTGATTAGATTTTGTTTTTCCCGTTTCGAAAATAAAAGATAAGTTTCGTTTTTCCCACTGTAGGTAGCGCTGTTTAGAATTTGACGGAGCATTGTCAATTGATATTTGAAAATAATTTGAATGCATGCCTACGACCTGCGAATGGGCTGTATTTATAAGCCATTATTGGTGTGTGAAAATGTATTACTTTCGAGAAAGGTCTTACAACATTAATTTATTGAACATGTCGTTCAGTTTTCTGTATGGACAATCCAGAACTACAGCTAAGAATTCGGTGATGTTGGATTATCACTCTTTGTTGTTGGAAATTGAGGCAGAGCCAAATCAGATGTACATTCGGAACGGATAGAGCTAACAGTTTTATGGCAACTTCAGCAATATTTAATCAAAGGAACTGTATTGAAAATACGTAATATGAATTGTGAGCATGAATTGAGAAACAGAAATACGTTAATCTGTTCGAGTCCGTTCTTCAAATATTCTTCACGAGTATAGACCATATTAGTGAGGTTAGGCGGGAAATTTGAATCGCGATCCATCCGTGGATCTGGTCCCTGAATTCCCTATGCATTTCTTATGGGACTAAAAATGCCACGTACTTCTCGCCTGTTTTTGGATATTTTAGCGAATTTCTTAAGATTTATTTCTGTTGGAATGTGTTCTATGATCCTTTCTTAACAAGTCGAAAACAAAATTTCGTAATAAAATGGTATATTTTTTTTAAAATGGATCAATATAAAATTGGTCAGCAAGATCCATGGAAGTTTGTCGTAGCTTCATTTCGTTTCTAACCTCTGAAGCTGACATCATTCTAACGCGCAAGCGTAGCATGTCATTTTCTTTGTTACGGTTCATGATTGACGTATAGCAGAAATGATCTACGACATACGGATATATTCCGTATAATAATGTGTTCAATTTTGATTTTAGGACATATAAAAGTATTTTGTGATGTAAAATGTACTTGAAAACAACCTCTAATAATTGCGACACCCAATTTTGCATGTCTTTATATTAACATTTACTTCTAGCTAGAGATATTCCATCTTAAAGTCGATTCCTATGCAAAAAAATTTGAATATGGATCTCCCGCCAATTGAGTGATTCTAACCTCACTAATATGGTCTATAGTGAAAATTGCGTTTCTGTCATATATTGAATATTTCACCAATCAACTGTGTTTTATTGAAATCATATTGAATTACCTTCCTCACGAATAAAATTTGTCAAACAGAAATTATCTTGAAGAAAAATAGTAAGTACTCCTTCGAATCCTTCGATAGTGTTGAAATATCTGCAGATTCGTTTTTACAACGAAAATTCAAGTGTAAATCACAAATATTCGTTAACAGCTGAGAAAATAGTCCGGTTCATTTTTTTTGGATTCTTTGATGGATCAGGAACACAGAGATTACTGTAATCTGTGATCGATAAAAACGCAGAACAAAATAAAGCGAGAGAGTATCATTAGATTTTCTTTCATAGAACAAGGATAGAACATGGTGGCGCCGCCACGAAACGAATCTCTTATTCTCGATCATAGACATATAGACATGGACTGTGCCTTTCCTTTCTATCTATGCATGAAATACGGTCAAAAAAAGTGACAGAGAGAAACGCTCGTCGGGAATGCAGTTGTCTCTTTCTGGAATTTTGATTGGTCTACACTCACCTCTATGTGAATAAAAAAGAGACAACTGCATTCCCGACGTGCGTTTCTCTCTTTCTATAAAAAAAGCCAATTTCATGCTGACATTGCTCAGTCCATGTCTCTATGTCTATGTTCTCGATTTAGTCTAATCTCATTCCATTCAAAAATTGACGAGTGCATGCACCATGTTTTTAGACATGTTAGTTCTTCCATTAGAAAACTCAAAAATTAGTTCTGTCAAATTGGCAGGTTATTTTCATCGAAAATATTATGATAATGCTTCGATATTGCTTCAGATCATTAAATGTCTCCACACTCAGGCTTTGTCTACAATGGATTTCCTTAGGATTATTTTTTAGATACCAACATTATAACAACCTTTTTATTTCAAAGAATCAACATTATTATTATTACTATTACTTATATGAGAGACTGTGAAGATCAGTTTCATTCCGGATATTAAAAGGAAGGATGAAAAATTCCGAAACCTTTTCAACCCGTAGTTAATCTAAATACTAGTAAGACAGCCTTTTCAAACACATACACTAATAAAGACGGCTGTGCTAGTACTAGTATAGGTAATATAAAGAGTCATGGAAATTCTCCTAATTTCCTCATTTTCCGAGCATCTTCTCGAATATCTGGAATAAAAGTGATCTCCAAAATCTCTTATAACTTGACACAACATAAAAGCATAAAGTTCATGATAATATTATCAATGAAAATGACCTGCCAACCTGACTGAACTAGTTTATGAGTTTTCTTAATGGAAGAACAATTAACGATACGTCGTATATTATATATTCTGAATCAGAAAAAAATATGGGAAAGGAATATGTGAAAATAACATAGGGTTTATATTTAAAAAAATGTTACCACTATATCACTGAAGTGGTGGACTGAAAAAATCTTTGACTACGCCACCGGCCACTGCATTCTGATATGAGCAAAGATTATAGAGATATTTTATAATCTTTGAATATGAGTCTTGTCGAAAGATTTGCTGAAGTCGATAAACACCCCATCTACTTGAATTCCATTATCTGAATGGTCCTGTAGATATTCAACGAAGGTGATTGACTTTGTTTCAACTGAGCCACTGTGCTTTTCAGGAACTAAACTGCTCCACATGAGTTAGGGATATGACTTAAATTGCATAATATATAGTTAAAATAAGATTTTTGTGATGGAAATTCATATTAATATGATTTCAAATTGCAAATTATTTTTAGGCTGTTAGGTCTGCAGCGTATACAGGGTGGTTAAGAAAAATCGAGTAAAATAACGAAATTTTATTCCCAGAGAATTCAAGCATTTTAAGACTATCAATACAATGTATGGCCTCCACGGGCATCAATAACAGCTTGACATCTCCTTTGCATACTACACACGAGGTTGTTGAACATTTCTTGAGGAATTTGGTTCCATAAACGGGGCAGAAGCTCTCTCAGGTCATTTAAGGATTCTGGGGTAGGTTGATGATTATCTAACCTTCTTTGGAGCATATCCCATGCATGTTCTATGCAATTCAAATCTGGTGAGTGCGGAGGTATTGGTAAATGTGGAATACCAAGCTCCTCGCGCGCATTTTCAACTATGGCTGCACGGTGCGGTCTAGCGTTATCGTCTAGAAATTGAAAAGTTTCACCAACAGCAGCGTGAAAATTTGGCACAACATTGTCAATGACATGCTCCCTATAGTGTAAGGCGGTCATATTCCCAGGACAAATGTGTAGATCTGTGCGCCCATTGAAACATATCCCGGCCCATACCAAAACACTACCCAACTACCCACTCGGAATGGATGGACATAGCGACGATTACGGAGTATGCGTGGGATTGTCCATACCCTTATTCTTCGAGAATCTGAAAATCGTCCATATCTGGATTCATCAGTGAAAAGGACACTACGCCATTGATCATTCCAATTGATATGTTGCCTTGCCCATTCCAGTCTTTGACGCCTATGGTCACGTGTTAATGGAACTCCTCTTGATGGACGTCTAGAACCTAAATTCACCTCTCTCAAACTTCGTATGATGGTTTCGATGGAAACTTGAACCCCATCTGTATTTTGAAAAGTATTCCGTATCATTCTACACGTAGATGTAGGGTTTCTTCTCGCCGAAACGGTGATGAAACGATCCTGAGCAGGTGTTGTTTTTCGTCGCCCACCAAGTCTTTCAAACACGTAACCTGTCTCCCTGAACCTATTCCAAAGTCGAGATATCACACTTTGGCTGACTTGGAGCCTTTCCGCTACAACAACCTGAGTTAGGCCACCCTGTAACATTCCGATAGGCCTATTAGCCTCAGCGTTTGTTAATTTACGTCTTGGCATTTTCAGAAAACTCGTTTCAAATCGAAGCCGTTGATAAACTGACTTCATTTCAGAATAATGACATTCATGAAGCATAATATGCAAAGAACCAAACTTCAGAAAAAAGGCGACCAGATTGACGAAATGTCTCATACTAATTTTTATTGGATCGATTCAAGTTGTTATTGAGTTTTTAATGATTTTACAGCGATTTTCTCGAAGATTACATACTTTTAAAAACGATTGAATACGATATCCCTAACACTTGTGGAGCAGTTTATATATATCAGATGGAACAGATAAGGGATAGAGAAGCGATTCAAAAACTTTTTCGAAAAAACAGCGCTTACTAATGGGTCTATAGTTATTAATTTTATCATTATGTCCTGATTTTGTTTTGTTTACATACGTACATAAGGTGCGCAAAGTTTTGAATTCAAGATGATCCGAAGTTATCAGTCAAGTTTTCCATTCTTTATGAAATTTGATTTTACGGTGTATCAGTTTTCTAGTCTCATGAGAGAAATAAAGTGGAAAGTTAAATTTTTCTCGTACTTCGGGCACACAAGCTTCAATAATATTATACAATATTTCGTAAGAAATATCTACATCAAGATTCACAATTTTACAGACATCTCATCAAAACAATGACTGCCAACTTCTTCAACTGGTTCAGTTGGAAACCTCGTATGAGTCACCCTTTACCTTCATTAAAAAAATCCAATATTGAGAAAATCCAAATGAATGTTAAGGAATTGTCCAGTCTAGTCAGAATAACTATTAAAGTGTTAAATGGAGTCAATATACCGGATCGAGATGTGTCAGTTAAAAAAAGCCAGCATCTATTAACTGACCAGTTCCTCGATAAAAACAGCGTTAAGTCATATGTGGAGGTCAGATATAATGACATATTTGATAGAACTACTGCCGTAGAAGGTACTAACCCAGAGTGGAATGAGGATTTGACATTAATACTGAGGTGAGTATTTGTCCTTGTAGCAGCAGGTATTCTTGTAAATCGTACTAGTGTTCCGCAAAGCTTTTGTGTTTAAGATGCAGTTACCAAATCAGAAATTTGGAAGGTATACTATACAAAAATGTTGGTTTATTATTTTCTATCTTGATGAATATAATATGGAAATATGTTTTCTGTGAAATGTTGGGTTGCTTTATTAACAACGGTTGATTAAAATTCTCACATATATGTGCAGGAATTAAGTATCTTGTAGCTTTCTCAAAAAACAAGTAGGTAACTTTTGGTAATTACCAAGAAAGAAGGCTCTACAGGAGATCGAAAATACTCGGCTTCCTTTGATCGCCGCACGCCACGCCACACAAGCGCGCATTGTCGTAACTATCATAAAATTAGACAGTGCGATGCAATAAATTTAAATAATTTAATGCTCATTCACCGATTCAATTGAGTGGTGAAAGCCTCTAAAACACTTCCAGTGAACCATATAGGTATTAGAGATGAATAAGGATAAAAGTTGAAATTATTTTAAATTATATTTTCGGTAAAACTTTACCTATTACTATTATCAATTATACGATACTGCTAACGGACCCAGTTCTGTCTTGACTTTGCCGCCTTCTACGTCATTACCCTTCCAATCGGCTTTGAACTGAATTACAACTTCTTTCTATATACTCCTTGATTATTACAGAGTGCTGGTCTCTGTATTTTACCATTTGGCTCCGATTCTGTCTCAGAATATTCACCAATAAGTAATAGAGAGAAACGTTAGAGGTAATGTTTTAGTAAAAATATAAAATGATCAATGAGACTAACGTAACTTCGACTAATGAGAGTGAAAATGACAAAAGTGAATCTGAAAGCGTTACTGCGATAGCCATAACAAAAAGGGAAAACAGCAGCATTCACCAATGCAGAATACTAGTAGTGGCAATACTGACAGAAAGAAATTCTGATGTGATTCTTCTGAAATTGAGGTGGACACAAGTACCAACGGCGAAAATAATAAATAAGCCAAATTTATACTATGATGTATCCATGAAAATAAAAACGTGTAATACCTTAAGGTGAAAAATTGCAAACTTAGTTGGCAATTTGAGTTTCAACAAGATTATCCTTAATTACACTGATCGACAAAATTATAGCTTTGTTCTCCCACCTAAGGAAAATATATATATTTTGAATCTTCGTAGCCAAGGTATAAACGCACGATAAATAAAAAGTGGAAGTTAGCTCTTGTTGTTTTTTAATAATTATATTCATGATTTTTAACAAAAACAATGCATTATAATATTTGCAATGGTGTAAAAGATTCCGATCGCTTAGATCTTTTGTCTTTTCTGCTGTAGGACGACTCCAGTATTTCTCTAACGATGGACCAACAATAATCATCAAGCATAGAGGGTTCCCCTTTGCCTTGGTAGCGTTTTTCGAATGACGCGATGTCTTGATGGAATCGCTCTCCATGCTCTTCACTTACGGCTCCCATATTTTGTGGAAAGAAATTAATATGTGATTGCAAAAAGTGTATTTTTAAGCCCGTTTGCAACAGCCGAGAATTCTTTAGAGAATTTGCTCGAAAATTCATGCGCCGTGAATTATATACCGTTGCATACGCACTTTCGGTAGAATTCTCTGTTCAGTTGCATACAAAATAATCTCTGCCGTTTTCTTGCGAGAATTTTGTAGAGAATTCTCCAGAGAATTCTCGGCTGTTGCAAACGGGCTTTAAGGACATGTTGCATCCCATTTTTTGATGAGCCTGTAACATCGTTTTGACGATATTTACATATTGCGGATATTTGTGATTGCCAAGAAAATTTTTGGTCACTTCTACAAAGGACAACCAGGCTTCTTTTTCAAAGTCATTCAATGCTGCCAGAAACCGAACTTGTTTCAATAGTTTGTTTATTTATAAAGTATCGTAGGGTACAGAAGTGCGAACATGGACAATTCACGCATGTCTTTTATTTTGATAACGGGAGCTAAACAAACGTAAGTACTATTATTTTTGTAATAAGGTGAGGAATACCTAACAAAAAAAATATAAATCTCTTAGGTGGGAGAATCCTTGTTGAATAGTGTTATTTTTCATTCACATTATTCCAGCAAAAAATGTGTGCATTAAATAGAAATATCTTATGTTAAAATATGTTTTATTTCACACAAAAAAAGACGTTTTATCCTTTTCATTGTTAGTCAAGATATTTCATGGTTTCTTGTTTTCTTGACAAGAAATTACAAGTATTATTTCCTAGATTATTTCGAGATTCGTTTTAAAAGTTCAATTACACAAGAGTTAACTGAGATCGGTGCCCTTATTTCGTTATAAATGAATTCTCTGCGTGAAATGCATAATTTTTGGGAAATGGAGAATAGAATAATTTTGTCCTAGAACTTACCACAAGTTTTCATTTATTTTTAGTCCATCTCATTTCGATTACCTCAATCCTAACTCTCTGAGTGGAAATATAATTTTGAACGTCTTCGATGAAGTTGACCAAAATATACAAAATAAGGATGTAAAGACGAGGAATTGGTTAGGATCTCTTGAAGCACCTTTATCTGCAATTTGTAGTAATAATGGAGTAAGTGGCATTCGATGATAGAAATTCATTGCCTTTTCCCATATACGTATAGGTATTAAATATATTTTTATACCGGGTGTCCCAGAGCTTTTAGGCCAGCAGATATCTCAGTTACTTGCGGAAAAAAAAAATTGAAAAAAATATACTTGTCGTAGGAGACCATACGCTCTTTCATGCAGCATAGCAAAATCCACCCCCTGACAAACAACCCCTGAGAAACAACCCCTAACTTTTGTTTTTCAAATGGCACCCCCCATGTTTGTTTGGCTTCAACTGACAGCTCTTTTTAATTCTCAATCAATGATATATCATAATATGTAGTTGTAAAGATAGTCACTCGATAAAATTGAATTCGTTAGTGGGTACTGTTAATTGGACTGATCGAATTAGTCCACATTGTAGAGACAAGAAAAAGTGGATGTTGAAAAAAAAGAGTCAATAAAATGTTAGAACTTTTTGTGCTTTGTTTTATTATTGACTCTTTTTTTTCAACATCCACTTTTTCTTGTCTCTACAATGTGGACTAATTCGATCAGTCCAATTAACAGTACCCACTAACGAATTCAATTTTATCGAGTGACTATCTTTACAACTACATATTATGATATATCATTGATTGAGAAATGAAAAAAACTGTAAGTTGAAGCACAACAAACATGGGGGTGCTATTTGAAAAACAAAAGTTAGGGGTGGTTTCTCGGGGGTTGTTTGTCAGGGGGTGGATTTTGCTATGCTGCATGAAAGAGCGTATGGTCTCCTACGACAAGTATTTTTTTCAATTTTTTTTTTGCAGGTAACTGAGATATTTGCTGGCCTAAAAGCTCTGGGACACCCGGTATATTGATACTTGATCTTTGAAAAGGCAACATCGTATAGAGTAACTTTTTAGGACGTTTTGCTGTAGATATCATTAATGATTATCATAAATTTTCAGATGTGTGGATATTTTAAACTGAATACTCCCAACGTTCTTTTTGGTTATTTGAAGGATAATAATTTATCTTCGAGTAACCAAAATATCTTATCCAAACAAACCCATTTGAATCTACAAGTTAGTGTCCAACCGAATATCCCCAAACTCATTCCAAGTATTGTAAGTAAATATTGTTTTTATCAATTTTGTCCAACAGACTCAAAGTAATATAGATAGTGATATAGATATAGACATTATTTAGAAAGTAGTGTGTAAAATATATTGTATCTTTCAGAAATGGTGTAAAAGTGTAGTCCGTTCTACAGAGTATAAATGAATAGTCGCGAAAAAAGTAAGGGGTGGTTCCTTGTCAAAAATTTTTTTTGTTTTTCATATAATTTTTTTTGAGCAGCCTCTTAGAGCTTCTTGAAAAAATGACAATTTTCAATTTTTTCTTATAAACCGAGGCAGTATAAAAATTGTGGTTCTATTCCCCAGATAATTATTGCAAGGGGTTAAAAAAGCCACCCCTAAAATTTGTTTATTTTTATATATTTTCATATATGTATTATATCATTGGAAAATTAATTTGTGACAGCTTGATTCATTTTGAACAAATTGTTGTTTTGGAGAAAAACTGTATCAACAGTTACGTAGCGTTACTAGAATATAGGCTGGATAGTTATATCTTAATTTCAATTTACCTAGTAGGCGTATATCATGCTGACATAGGAGAACACCACCAAATTTGTTTGTGATTGCCACCACGCTCCAATAGAATATTATGTTTCTGTTACTTTTTTTAAGAAAAAAAATGCTTTTCAGCGAGATATTTTTCTAGTTTAAATCATAGAATTCATAGGAGATAATTTTTTTATTCAATTACTGCTAGAAACTTACGGGTCAGGAAGTTGTTTTATTACCTTCTTCATTACCCCTTATTAATTATCCATTAGGTTTTCAAGTTTTATCTCATGAAATTCTCAATTGTCATGAAACAACTAAATATTCTTTCAGGAAGAATTACCCAGCAGCGATCTACCATACATAACAGACTTCATCATCAAGTGGAATGAGAGTTATAATCACAGTTTTCCATCCAGAAAATTCTCAGCCATGGCTCTCAATTCGAGTGGTAAAACAACGTGTCTTGTTCGATATATCAAAGCGTTGGAACCACCTCAATTAAACAATGAGGGATTCGATGTGGAACCCGAACAATGTGCCAAATTTGTGTCACTCATTCCTTTCACGAATTGTAATCATTTCTACCAGAATGTTTGGCTCTCTACGGACGTAAGTATTGCATACCTATCCGAAAAAGTTGCTCGCATAAAACACGGGTATCACCGTATAGGTATATGTACGGAAACGGTTACCGAGTACTTTTATCAAAAATACAGGATGTCCCACGAATCATAGGATTCTACTGAAAATTTGATTACTAGGTACTTAAATTTAGGGATGGTTGGTGAAAACGGGCAATAAAATTATTATTATTATTATTATAAAAAGAATATTGTACAAATCAGATGGAATATTAATTTTTTATTTGATTCTCTTCAATGGACAATGAATTTCAATCAAGTTCCGCTCTAAAGATATATGGGATATGTAATTTATTTTTATGGAGATTGGTTTCTTTTTTCTACAGCAATTGCTCCATTTATTGACTGGTTCTGTAATAGATCATGCCGTTGCTCTCACTTGTTTCTTACTATCACTGAAACTAGATGTTTATCTTTTACTTGGATTTGGCATACCACATGGATCAACGGCTTATGTTTTTCTCTGTGAATATTCTAAGGAAACAGAGCTTCCCCTGTACTTCATCTTTGATGTTGTTTCTGGTGAGAAGATAAGTATTTTGGATACTTACTGCCCTCTACAGAGAGTTTACTGTGTAGTTCGAGAGCAAAACGTGAGTATACACCATGTTCAATCGAATTCGCTCACTCGAATATTTGGTGATATAAAAATCTTTCAGCAAATTTTTGAACGGAATTTTTATATTGCATATCAATTTGTATGAAGTTATAAATACTTTTTTGTACAACTCCCATTGAAAGTGACACATTTAATGACAGCCAACAGTGTTAAAAGTGATTGTTTACGTGGAAGCCTGTTAAAAATATTTTTACCACCAGTGTTACAAATATTTTTAGCACTTCATTTTTTTATGATGAAATCAGATAAAATTATAATAATAATTGCCAATACAGAGATATTTTGGGGAGTCTTGTGTCTTGCATCCTCAGAATGTGGCCGCTCCATCTGATTCGGGCCCTGCTTGTTACTTGAGTCTCAATTGTTATAAAATTGAAGAATGCTTCTACATTCGAAACTTTATGGAACCATTTGATGTTCATTATTTGTCTTAGATGACGTTATTGCGTTTGTTCGAGCTGTTTAATATGTCGCCTGTAGGGCGTCCAGCTTTCGCTTCCGTAAAGAAGCGTTAGGAGGACGACTGCTTTGTAAACAGCTGTCTTGGTCTTCAGATTAAGGTCAAGATTTTGTCCTTTAGCTTCAAGAATGCCGAATTGATACGGTTGCGTATTTCCGTGTCTAGGTTAGCCCTAGTATTTATGAAGCTTCCCAAGTATTTGGACTGCTCGACTTGTTCTAGAGTTTCATTATCCAGGCTGATATCTGTTTGAAGGCTTTCTAGTGGAATTACCAGGATTTTGGTTTTGTCGATATTGAGTTTATGGCCTAAAGCTTCGTATATATGTTTATTAGCGATAAGTGCGCAGTCTGCATATTGATGTTCCTAGCATTTTCTTTCCATCAGCTATCCTTGATTTTTCTTATTTCTTGGCAGACCTCGCGTTTTATGTTTATGAGACTTTTTTGGACTGCAACATCGCCAGGCTTGTTAATTGCTGTTTTCATCGCTTTGTGTTTTGTCTCCAAAAGGGGTGCGATATGAGATATGAGTTTTGCTCTTGGCGAACCAGTCCGGGGATTTTCGGGAGCGTTCTGTGCCCTTTATTTCTTTCGCTGTATTGTAAGAGATGATTTGAAGCGGAGCCAATGACTCTCAATGTCTCAATGTCGTCGTTATAATCCGGTGGTGGTAGGCTATCTTTTGACGGCAGCTGTGAAACTTTTTTTCTTTCTCTCTTTCTTTTGTAAAAGTGTTATGTATTAATAATTCCACTATCTACCCAGTTTTATGGCAACTTCAGCAATATTTAATCAAGGGAATTGTATTTAAAATACGTAATGTAAATTGTGAGCATGTAGTAAGAAACAGAAATACGTTAATCTGTTCGAGTCTGTTCTTCAAATATTCTTCACTAGTATAGTGAAAATTGCGTTTCTGTTAACTGAATATATTGAATATTTCGCCAATCAACTGTGTTTTATTGAAATCATGTTGAATTACTTTCCTCACGAATACATTTTGTCAAACAGAAATTATCTTGAAGAAAAATAGTAAGTACTCCTTGGAATCCTTCGATAGTGTTGAAATATCTGCAGATTCGTTTTTACAACGAAAATTCAAGTGTAATCAATCAAATATTCGTTAACAGCTGAGAAAATAGTCCGGTTCATTTTTTTTTTATTTTTTGATGGATCAGGAACACAGAGATGACTGTAATCTGTGATCGATATCAACGCAGAACAAAATAAAGCGAGACAGAAAGAAAATTAGATTTTCTTTCATAGAACAAGGATAGGACATGGTGGCGCCGCCACGAAACGAATCTCTTATTTTCGATTTAGTCTAATGTCATTCCATTCAAAAATTGACGAGTGCATACACCATGTTTTTAGACATCTTAGTCTTTTCTTATGTGGAAACAAGCATTTGCTTGTAACCATAACGTTGGCAACGTTTGCCATTCATAACAACCTTGTGATTATTTGAATATTAAAATGCATTTTGAAGTTTTGTCATTTCAAATTCGCCTATTTCATTATCAAAATGGGGCAGTTGTACAAAAAACATTGTATGGTTTTAGTGTTAGAAGTGATTTTGTTCACTTTTAACACACTCATATCATAAATAACTATATAACTTACTGAAATTTTTATATTTGAGTGAGCGAGGTCAATTAAGAATATTTATCATCTGTGCACAGAATCCATCTTGTATCGGCGAAAAACATGGCCAAGAAAAAAATAAAATATTCTTAACAATTAAGGATTATAAGAAGGAATTAAACTTGGAATAGCAAAAACTCAAACTTTTTTGCCATTTACGTCATTCTATGCATGATTCACGTTCTTGCAGATATGGGCCAATATCCAGAGAAATGATAGTGTTGTCCAAACAAGGTTCGATTTAACACGTAAATCAGACTGGTTGCCTTTATTCAATGCCGATGTCACTGCACCAACGAATTCAATTCATAACAGAATAGTATATGCCGTAAAAAAAAATGCCGAAGAGTTGGAGGTACAGCTGGATAGAAAAATTATGAAACTGATAGGCAAGTCACGGCCTTTGAATAGAACAATTTGGAATAAAAAAGTTTCGAACGTGATAAGGAATAATATTCATCTTCTAGACTATATTTTCATGCATAGCAGGTCGAATGAGGAGATAACCAACGAGCTACTTAGAAATATTTCGGAATATGACGTAAGTTCCTATCCTTTGAAATATGCAGTTGCTCTTATACTCACTGATTTTCAGGTTTGTGGTTACATTTTGAACATCCCTTATACGAATATATCGTCCATCCTCAAGAGAATCAAAATGTATGGGGTTCATTTTATAGATAACATAGATGTTGAATTTTCTTTAGCAGTTCGAATTGAAGCTCAGCCAGCTTTTGTAGCATCTGTTTGGATATTTTTAGCCATTGTTAAGGAAAAATGAGAAGTACCATTTGATTTTTAATTTGATATCAACTAATAGTAGATAATTCAAGAAAATAATTATTAAAAGATCGAAAATATTTTTGAGTCTTATTAATTACTGGGAGCATCCACCTGCTTCGCATGACGAATATCTTTTATTTTAATACTTTTTCCCAAGATGGCGACGGAAGGGTGGGGAGCTGAAAAGTAAAATTCAGAAAACGAACACAAAAAGATCCACTGGGACTTGTCATCGATTTTTCCGTGCCCCAAAACTACTTGACTGGATAGTTAAGGTGTCAAAATATGATCAACAGCAGATTAACGATATCTAGAGGCTGAGGAGCGTGGAAATAACAAAGAGTAACCACTCTGGTTACTCTTTGGAAATAATGCCACTCATGGTAAGTGTGAATGGCCACCTACATCGAAGAATCACACATCTGCTCTTGGCGTGAGACGTCCGAGCAATACCGATCAACCCACAAATATGTGTGAAATTTTTTATTAAACAAATGTTTTAGACATCGTGCCATTTTGATAAATATTGTTGAAAAGATGGAGGTACATATTACGAAAATTCCGAACATAGGGATTGCTATAAGAATTCTTTCTTATAGCAATCCCTATTTCTAGAGTCTTCTTCTAAAGACTCTAGAAATTTCATTACAGGTGATAAATTATCGAATTTTTATATGGACCGCTATCTGAATCCAGTGGCGGCTTGTCCTATGAGGCAGGTGAGGCAGTGCCTCACCAAATAAATGCTCGAGATTACACGTATTAATCGAATATTTTATTAATCCATTTCATCATCTTTTCAGTCCAATTTTCGAATTTTCCCATCATACCGTACGGCACTCTGTTTTCAATAATAATCCTGCTCAATCTTACGATTCTTCTATATTCATCCCACTTCCTCTTTGAGAAGTAAGAGGTTTGAGGCATGCCTACGCGCATCCTTGTCTAGCGCGTGATCTACATCGATGCGACGCGAATATATCCACACGCCTTTGAAAGCGGCTTCTGCTTCTAATGATCATTTTGAGGCATGCCTCGGCTCTCGTACAGCGTACTTTCCATGTCCTCGGCAAACTGTAATTATTCTGCACTGTTCGGGAATCGGGAGATAGCGCTTGGATATACCAAGAATACGTGAAGTTTAAAAGAATTATCAGGCAAAGAATTATTTTCCTATGTGTAGATATGTATACAGAGTAATTCCGAAGGTGAGTTTTTTTTTTCAACGGAATAGAAGTGGTTAAAATGAAGCGTTTCACCAAGAATAAAATATCCGAAACTCTTAAAATGAAAAAGTTGAAAAAAAAATCGAAAATTATTACTGAAATAGATCCTAATACACCTTAGACCGTTTGTTAGGTGAATTATCGCAAAGCAGTGAGAAAATACTTATCTCCTGATTCGACCATGTGTTTTCGTTTAGGATGTTGGCTCGTTCGATATTTACGTGGTAATGAAAATGGGAACTTAGGATTGCCGAATTTTTCTCATTATTTTTTTACTAACTTTAGCCCGTTTGCAACAGCCGCGAATTCTCTAGAGAATTTTCTCGAGAATTCATGCGCCGTGAATTCTTTACCGTTACATACCCACTTTCGGTAGAATTCACTGTTCAGTTGCATACAAAATAATCTCTGCTGTTTTCATACCAAAATTTGGTAGAGAATTCTCCAGAGAATACTCAAAATCTCACCAATAAAATTGGTTTCAATTATTCACGATTTTTTCCACAATGGGCATCACAATCTTCTTGTTCGAACATTCCAACAATCGTCCTGAAAATGAGATGAAATGGGAAAATATCATAGCACTTTTTCAACATAACTACCATAGCACTTTCAAGAAACTGCCTCGATTTTCTAATTTTTTTTTTCATCCTGAATTGAACGATATACCAATTATGATTATCTCAAAAGTGACCTGATGCATCTAATCCGATGAACTTGGTACTGAACCATTCATTGTCCAGCCATATGTTTATATGTTGTGTTTCGTTTTTGCGATGACGGAGTCATCTTCCACAGTACCGTACTTGAAATTTAATGAAATTTCGTCGAACTTCTAGGAGTTGTATCTCAGCCATCTTGGATATTTTATGTAGACAATTTTTGGTGAGACGACTTATTTGATGAGTTCCAAAAAAAAGCCTTACCTTTGAAGACACCCTGTATACAGTAGTGTTCGCTTACAACGGCTCCGTTTTCAGCGAACTTTCGCATATAACGAACCAATTTTTAGAGAATAAAAATAATAGTTAATTCCTGATAGCTATTTACATTTATCCTTTATTGCGAACTTTGCTTTTAGCAAACCGTTTTTGGCGATCCCTTGAGGTTCGTGTTTTTTTCTGATATGCCTCACCATCTCATAGTGCCACGGGCCGCCACTGTCTGAATCAGTTCATACTACGGCACTACGTCTACAAATTCTCAGTCCCCAATATAGTGACAAAGAGTAGTATGTTCTGATTCGGAGAGTGGTCCATTCGATAATTTAACCCTTTCTCTATGGTTATTTGAATGCGATTTTCTTATTTTGAGCAACTTAATACGCAGATAGATGCGCATCGGCCTGTCAGACCACGAAACTTGACCAAAACTTCTGTCAAAACAAATAACAAAACGAACGATACTATTTGTATGTTCTGTTTTAATCATTCATCTTAGGTTTAGTGATATATATCACTATATGTATACCAGAGGTATTTTTAGAAAAGAAAGTTTATTATTATGAAAATGAAGTCAGGTTGATTGTTAATTTGGTCTGCATAAATCTAAAATCCCACCGCTGTCACCAGTGTAATAATGCACCCCATATCTTGATCAATGGAAGAGCGGCTTTCCACTTGAGAAGGGGTGATTATTTTCAAGATGTTGAAACTCAAAAATTGAATTCCCTCTAGAAGGGAAAAATGTGTATTCGGCCCGTCGTGCGAAGGACAGGTCTTGAAGTTAATTTCTATATTTTTTTTTGAGGAAGAAGTTTAAATTGAACTCATTTATAAAATTAACAAGTAAATCTATTGAATAAATTAGAACTTCTTAAAAAACACGCACATGGTCGATGACAACCAACTCAAATCTTCAAATTCTTAAAACACATGCGAAATAATAAGCAATATCTTCAATAAAAAAAATCTTAGGTTAAATTCTACTTCCCAACTTATAATACTTCAACAAAAATATAATCAATTAATTTGGAGGAAATTTCAGGACTCTGGACTATATTCCCGTTTTCTCTGAACTATGGAGGGTACCCTCCATACTCTGAACTCAAAAATATAATTTGCGTTCAAACCTTAAAAATAATAATGGGATGATATTCTGAGTCGAAATTGGTTTATACCACCACATTAGGTACCTATTCGCAGAGTAAAAATATGTTAATCTTCCAATAACATTTAATTCTAGAGTAATTTTCAATAAAAAAACATTTTAAGGAATATACCAAGCAGATTCTCGCGAAAATCCGAAAAGTTTGAATCATCAAATTTGAATGAAGCTAGTAATTAAGCTCAAAATAAAGGATAACAACTTTCCAAATTCCATAACCTACTTCAAACTGTTCTGACATGAAGTAGAAATGCACGTCCAATGTCAGATCAATTTGAACACTAACGCAAACTCCTATGTTATATTTTTGAATCATGCGCATTATGACGTAGGCCCACGTCAGAGTAATCTGTAGGCATCTTTACTCATTGAATAATGAATCTAATTTATAATTATCGTCTGAAATGAAAACGTAGAAAAAAAGATTCCACGAGCGGATGCTCCGTGTAGATTATAGGCATTATGCATTATAGGGACCTCGACACGTGCCAGGCAGGATATGTAATTCCCGCTAATGCGTTGTTTCGTAAGAAAAGTGCCAATAAGGTGTTTATTTTTATTATTATTTTCGTTTCCTTATTAATTAATATTATTGTTATACTATTATATCATTAATTTAATTCGAATTAGTTAGGGAAGCTGTGCTTCACTTCTGTTTTCCCGTCACTCTGTTATCTATTATACTGGTTATACTTAAAAAAGACTGGACTTTTTTTATTCGCAACTTTTTCCAAAATCTATGAGTCGACCGAGTTTCCTTGTACTATTACGTGATCTATTCAACGTTTTATTTTGAACTACTTTAATATCTATCCCTCTCTCCACAATATCGATCTTTAAATGACTTGTTTTTACGTCATAATCTATCAGTTACCTCAAGGGACCCAACTAGGGTTGTTACAGGTTCGAATGGCCTAACCTCCTCCATGAAGGTTGATTATATAGCCACTAATGCTAACTCTCAATTAGTTGATGCAAATGTGTTTGAAGCGTTCATTGCTGACCATAGAGCAATTATACTAGAATATGTTTGTCGTGGTAACGATCCTTGCGCCTCTAAAGAAAAAATAATGAGAACTATGTCGGATAATAACTGGAAGATTTTCTATTCGTTAATTGAGCGTGCTGATTTACAGTGGATACATTTTGATTCGACCCTGGAAGACAAGTTCGAGAAGTTTGTTACCTTATTGAAGTCAACATTTGACACAGCCTTTCCACTAAAACGTATAAATTGCTTTCCTTCTCGCCAAAAACCTGGTTGGATCGATGCCACAATCACTTCAGCTCGGGACAATTTGAGGAACCTGCACTGGCTGACGAAGAACTTGAACACGCTCGAGGCTTCACACATATATAGTAGTGCGAAATCTGAGTACAATCAATTATTGAAATTCTCTAAATTGGCTTACAACAAAAAAATTCTACATAGTTCAGATAATGTCTGCAAAACAGTTTGGAAATTAGTTAATAAAGAATTGAATAATAGAGTCAAATCCGAGAATAACATCACTCTCCGGGTTGATAATGAACTCATTTCTTGTCCACAGAAGGTGACGGAGGCCTTTGCTAAATTTTTCACCGAGGTTAATGCTGCCTCTGTTCATACATATTTTGGCGTTTCCCTTTCTGGATCTTGCACCTTGCAGACTTCCCTTGATAGCAATTTCTTTTTCTTTCCTGCTACCGCCCAGGAAGTTTCGTCTACCATTTGCGGACTGAAGAATGGTGGTAGCCCAGGACCTGATATGATATCAGCCAGAGCCCTCAAGGTCTTGGCTCCTTTGATTTCTGAACCTATTTCTCATTTACTAAATGAATCAGTGTCCTCTGGGCATTTCCCATCTGTCCTTAAATTGGCACGGATTTTACCAGTCCACAAGAAGGGTGACAGCCAGGATATAACAAATTATCGACCTATCCCCATCTTAAGTCAATTGTCCAAGATTTTTGAAAGAATAATATACAATCGCATGTACAATTATTTGACAAAGTACTCCATACTATCTGATCAGCAACACGGCTTCAGACATGGTAGGTCAACCCAAACGGCTAGTTGTGAATTTTTTGAATTTGTCTACAAGAGCCTTGACGGCGGTGAGTACGTGGCAGGTATATTTTTTGATCTGTCGAAGGCGTTCGACACTCTTCAACATTGTTTCATTCTGGATAAGATGTACCAAATGGGATTCAGGGGCGTGTTTCTGGACTGGGTCAGGACTTTTTTATCTGATCGCAGAATTTATGTTCGATTGAATGACGCTACATCTGACGAACACACTAACAACCTAGGTGTCGCTCAAGGATCTGTTCTGGGCCCACTACTGTTTCTATTGTTCATAAACGATCTGCCTGCATATGTGGTAGCCAATGAAGTTGCTATGCGAGACTATAGTACAATGTTTCACTGATTGGTGTTGTAGTGGACTGCTTTTTTTTTCAATATTGACATAACCACTGCCCTCTAGTGGATTTTATCAAAGACCACCAGTAAGAAATGAAATGTTAGAGAAGGTTTTCTGTACTAGCTGTTGAATTAAAAGGGGAGATGGCGCAAGCGTTAAGAACCCTCTGGAAGACGCTCTTTTTCAAGTAGGTACTTGAGATCGAAAAGCCAAGAAATTCCTAATGAAGAAGGGATTCATTAAGCGTCCTTTCTTGAAACGAGTTAAACCGGTTTTTCCTGTTAGTTAGTTTTTTTCTGGAGTGAATTTTTGAGTAAGACAAAGCTTGTTTTTTTTTTATTTTGTTCAGTGAATCCCATACGTAAGTTACCACTCATTTCATTATTACCGTTTCTTATTTTATTAATTTGAAGGTTTTATTGCGAATATGCGGTTTTGGGTACTTGATGCATCATATTAGTTTTCATTGTTAAAGTATTTCGTTAATTCCTCGAGGGCCAATACCGTCCCCGTCCCTATTTTATGTGCTTCCCCCACAATATAACACATTTTCTTTATTGTAGATAATAACGTACTTTCTGAGTTTTTCTTTCTTTGAACACGTCATAGGGACGCCAGACGCCATTTTGTACGCTACCCCTTTTTGCTTCCAATTCTATTCCATTTATGATTTGAGGGCTAGTTATTATAATAAACTTGTTTCATGGTGGATGCGCTTGTGTTATATAATATTCATAATATTAATTTCTTAATTTCTACCTATTTTTTGTGCTCATTTTATGAATACTTGTAAATGTCACTGAAG
This sequence comes from Coccinella septempunctata, assembly GCF_907165205.1. Taxonomy (NCBI): domain Eukaryota; kingdom Metazoa; phylum Arthropoda; class Insecta; order Coleoptera; family Coccinellidae; genus Coccinella; species Coccinella septempunctata. The sequence continues at coordinate 15,253,995 of NC_058189.1, read as the reverse complement.
CGTCCCCAAGCCAAGCCAATGATTCGATTACTTAGGTACGACCAACAGGGTAAATACTGTAATTGCATTAAGGACCCTTAATTATCATTTTTCCTTTTCTTTTATTCTCTTCACTGGTGGAGTTGGTCAATACAGGACATATTTGAACGTGATAGCCAGGAGCGGAAATAATTCATATTTGTGTTACGGGACAAACATACAACTTTTGTGGATTTTGCCCTTCCTAGTATCCTGCAGGCCGGGTACCCTTGTACCTGCGTCGATTTCTGAGGCCGGATGCCCTTGCAGCTGCGTCTCTCTCCCCTGAGGCCGGGTACCGTTGTAACTGCGTCTCTAACCCTTTTAGGCCGGGTACCCTTGTACCTGCGTCGATTTCTGAGGCCGGATGCCCTTGCAGCTGCGTCTCTCTCCCCTGAGGCCGGGTACCATTGTAACTGCGTCTCCAACCCTTTAGGCTGGATGCCCTTGCATCTGAGTCTAATCCTTCCAACAACCCCCTGACTGAACCCTACCCAATTCAGAACTGTTGTATGCTGAACGTAACTCATCTCACTGAAGTATCGGTTAAGAGTCATCATTAAGGAGCTGATAGCTGTAGATGTAACTGATTCCACCAAGTGTGCATTTCACATGAGATTTTCTCTCGCCAGTTGAACCTGTTGCCGTAGCTACGTAAAATCATACCTGTATAGTAGATTATGTAGTTGTTGCTGTTCTAAGGGGAGGTTTTCTCGCAGCTCTTTTTCCTCCCCTCTGCTGCGCCCTAGAGCTATGACATTGGAAATCGTCTCCAATGAAACCCGAAATAAACGTTTCTTATTTGGGTTTAAATGTGTTGTTTTCTTTCGAATCTCCCAACCTCCCGTCAATTTTTCTATTAGTAATCAGGGTAAGTACTTTGGGTTGCCTACGTAATGTGGAGTCCTACCACAACCAGACGATCACGATCTTTGGCCATAGAGTAGTAAGGTGTCTTTAAAGTGCTGTCATTCGTAAGTATCTTCGAAGTAAAAAGAATTCTACAAGCATCACTGACCAGCGCAAGGTAATTTAAGGCCAGGACAGTACAGTGTTACAAAAATGCACTCATACTCAATCTGACCAAGTCGGTGATAGTCAGGTTTCAGAATCAGGATAAACCATGCGAACCTCTCATCATTGAATACAATCAAGGAGTCTTGGAGGCGAGAGACGACGTGAGACTTCTGGGCCTCTATGTGGACGCTAATCTGAGGTGGTATATTCACATTGATCATGTTTGTGGTAGGCTGAACACTGCTTACTATGCTTTATTACGACTCAGGAGTTGTCTCCCTGTCGAGGAGCTGCTGACTATTTATTACAGCATGGCTTATAGCCATTTAAGTTACAACGTTGTTCTCTGGGGCTCCTCGGTGGGGTCTAATCGGGTGTTATTTCCCAGAAACGTATCATACGCCTCATTTTCAAACTTCGCCCATGTGATTCATGCCGTCCGATTTTCTACCAATTTCAAATTCTTCCCTTCCCATGTATATTTATTATCAATAGCCTTGTCTACGTCCATCTGAACGTAAGTAACTTCAAGAAATGCTCTGACTTTCACGAGTATGGAACACGAAACTATGACACTATTGCCTTTCCCCGGCATCATACAGCTAAATATGAGTCATCACCAAGCTATATGGGTATCAAATTGTATAACCGGTTGCCCAGTAGATTGAAGTCCATGAATGGAAGGTCTTTCAAGAGAGAGGTCAAGTTGTTATTGCTCAAGAGATGTTACTACAGTATAGACGAGTTCCTCAAGGACTCCATCAGTTGAATCTGTAATTTTTTTTATTGTAGTTCTTTTCTTATGTTTGTTATTTTGTATGACCTGTCCTATACATTTTTATAATGTCCAAAAGGATCAATAAAGTTTATTATTATTATTATTATTATTATCTCTTTGTTCCTAACTCCTTCTAAGTCCCTATCTACTTACTGACTCTAAAAGCTACTTTATATTCCCAATGTCTATTCCGCACTGACTCGAAAGGTTATTCTTTTCAGATCACTTTTCTCGACCGACTGAAAGAAAGGGGTATTATTTCTGATCTCTTTCCTCGGACCGACTGAATACTCTGTCTCCCTGGTGAAAGACGATTGGAATATTCAATTAATTTTCGATAATAAAAAACATATACTCCAAGCAACTAGGTTGGCTATGGGAATTTGACACATTCCACTCTGTATAGTACGAAAATGTAATACCCAAAAATGTTTTTGGCTACGTTGTCCGGCATTTTTGTAATATTTTATATTTATTATATATAATTGATATTAGTTGTGGCAAATATCCTATTTTCAATAAACAATGATAAAAATATTTAGGTTAATTTTTTTGATCAGTGATTTCTTTTGAATTTCAATGATTTAGTCATTTATTATGAATGAATAAAGCTGATTACTTAGTACCCTTTATAATGTGAATTGTATTTTATTGCATATAATTCAAATTTTTTATAGATTTGGAGAAACGTATTTGAAAAATCATCAAAAAAAACTACGATTACACATAACCTAAAATAAAATGAAGCCTTTAAATCCCCACCCCTATCGATCAACCTAGCCTTCGCAGCGACTCCTATTTTCCCCATTTTAGGCGACTGCCATCGTTCTCCTCTCTACTCTCCATGGAGGTAGCTCCATGCTACTCCCTATAATCTTCTTGCTCTCTCCATAGGCCATAGATATTTGACCAAAGATATTACACATGTGTAATATCTTTGGATACATCATTGAACTTTCTTTAGTTCAATGGGATACATAGACATATGTCTATGTTTGGATATTTCACACAATAGCATATGGAGAGTAGAGAGAAGGAGAACGATCGCTGCTTTGAGACCACAGATTTTTTGTCCTCTAAAATATGTACCAATAGAGTAGTTCATGCTTTTGCCAACAGGCGCGCTGACCATCACGAGAGTGCGAAATTTTGATTTACACAAATCAAATTGTAGTTGGCTCCATAGACAAACTCGTTGGCTGAGTGAACTGTTTCCCTGGTGACAGATGATAGGAATCAAAGATTATAGAGTAGAAAGATGGGAAACGAGGCGACTAAAGCGATTTGAGCGCCATCTGTGTGTCACGCGTGTTTTTAAGACGCTAAGACTGGTTGAAATATTAATTTGAGTGCCATTTGCAGAAATATATGACATTTTTTTTAAATTTCAGATGTCAATTTTGATCAAAGAGGTTTTGAATGTTTTGATTCTCATTCCGCTTTTTGTTTATCTGGCTCGTTCTAGTTGCTGATTTTTGAAGTTTTTTGTCTTATTTCTTGGTGAAAACATCAAAATATTGTTCGAAAATTATTGAATGGTGAAGAACGGTGGATCAAATAATAAAATATGAATTTTACGTGATTAAGTTTTTCACTCAACTAAGGAAAATGGAAGCGTAAGTATTAAAAGTCGTAACATGTGAATCGGTCATCCATTGATTCTAATTTTCAGTGCTCCGAAGTGGATAAAATTCTCAGGGCTTGAAGACAATTACTTCAGCAAACACTACTAACTACACCATGTGCAATGAACATTTTACTGCAGGTCAATTGAGAACTGTTCATCGACGTAAATTGTTGTATGCAGAAAGCATCCCTTGCATGAACGGCCTATTAAGGGGAAATTATGATCTTTATAGGTCCATTCAATGATTGTCAATTGCTACTCTTTCAATATATTCAGAAATGCAGAGGTTTTATTGATTTCCATTTGGGAACCGAGTGACTGTCAAATTGTTGTTTGGGAAGTCAAAGTTTTATGAAACCTGCTATGAGTGTTTTGTTCATTCATTAATCAATTTGTATACTGTGACATGAAGAGACCATATCATAAGGAAATCATAAAAAAAGCACCAAGAAACTATACTGACATACAGGTCTTGCATATGTCTGTAAGGTTTTTTTTTAAGTGTGGTTCTGAAAATACTTAAAATAATACCTACATATGTAAGTAACTGGAATATATATACTATGATGGTATATTGAATATTGGTTCATATTAATTTCTGATATATGTATATTTTACAAATTCAACTAAGTTCATGAATTCAGAACAACCTATTGTACAGAAACAACACCTTCAACGTATAGCAGATCACCATATACTTTAGTGTCCTAGTTAAAGCTTCATTTATTGCCCACTATTTCAATCTTTGTAAATTTTTTATGAATTGCAAATAAACATATAGCACATCTAACAGCGTTTTTCGTTGATATCAATTGATTCCAAACAATGTTTAGATGAAAACTAACATCCTGATCACAAAGCAAACCATACTTTTGTTTTGTCGCTCAAGATGTTTGTTTTCTGATAGAAACAAAGTCAATATTGGAATGCAATACGAGAAAGAGAATTCGAATTTCGCGCCCCTCAATCAAAAAACAGAAAACTGTTATCAAAATGTTTTCCTGTATTGACAGTGCGTTTTTAGCGCCATCTCATTGTCACGCGTGTTTTCACTGGCCAAAATGTAGTCGGTTTTTAGTACTGGCGATATGAGGGCGTTTCCTATCTTTCTACTCTATAATCTTTGATAGGAATATTATTATTTTCGATTTTTGATAAGAGAACAACATATGTATGACCATGGTGAAATGTTGAAGTTGAAGCGTGCGCTAGTATAAGAGTGTTTTGGCATCGGAAAGAAAAGGAGAAGAGATAAAATTTCCGAGAGTATTTTTGAGAGAAAATTGGAAAAAACCTTATCGCAAGAATCGACTCCGAATCAATTTGTGTCAAGAGCACTTTTGCGATGAAGATATCAAAAAGATGATGGATTCATTATAAACGAAATCGAAATTGTCATCCCTCGTGAGAAGTTGACTCTTCTGAATAAGAATATCTAACCAATAAAACTACATGGTTCAGAAGTAAATATTCTTGAAGAATTTTGTTGGCATAACATAATATATGGTTTATATCGGTTCTCAGCTGAGTATTGGCAACAGAATCTACTCTAATACCTAAGTGATAAATCTGAGACTGCTACCTTTTGTTGTCTTGATGTGTACTACTCTTCACTACGGATTTATATAATTTTGAAGATTACGGTAAACCAACTAACATAGCTGCTTTCAATAAACAATGATAAACAAAAGTAGGTACAATTTTTTTGATCAGTGATTTCTTTTGAATTTCATTGATTTCGACTTGCATTTTATTGCATATAATTCAGAGAACTCATAGTTAATATAGATTTGAAGAAAGGTATTTGAAAAATCATCAGAAAAACCACGATGACACATAACCTAAAATAAAACGAAGGCTGTTCATTTCAAATTGACGCTTGAATCCCCACCCCTTATCGATACCCGCTGCAATCGCAGCGACACCTATCCTACGTTTCCCGTTTTCGGGGACACATTTTTAGTACGTCGATCGTTCTCCTTCTCTCTACCAAAGAGTAGAGAGTTGAAGTGCAGCCATGAACGTAAACGTTAACGTTATAATTGACATCTACGCATGCTCATTCGTCCGTTTTTAACGTTAACGCAGAGATATATCTCTGCGTTAACGTTAGCGTCAGCTTTACGGCCTACGTAAACTAGCGGTCTCCCACGTATACCTTAAACATCGACGTACGTTAACCGAACGTTAAACGAGTAGCACCGATGACTTGCGAATGGCCGAATTTTGATTATTAAATGCAATTCTCGATAACCTCAAACTGTCATTGTTTACATTTCCTGTGTATTTTCCATAGACATAATAATATATACGCTTTATTAAGTCTATGGTATTTTCTCATAATGAACGAAAATTATAGGAAATCAGCAGTGATTTGAAAGTTATCAAAAGGATTAAGTTAAATTACTGTGTTATCAGATTACATTCAGTACATAAGGAAATGGCTGAAACTACACTGCAATTCTGATGTCTCTAACACTTGAGCATTTTATTGATAATAAAATACTTCCAAGCTGAAAATTCTCTTTATTAGGCATATAAGTCATTAGAACATCAATATTCCAAATGTTATTCCAGCTGTCGGAGCTCAATACTAGATAAAAGAGAGTTCACGCGAAACGAAAGCAAAATCAAATTGATAGGTTATGTTTAACGTCTGACGTTTCATGATGGCAGCACTTCAACTCAAATTTCATCACAACACGTAAACGTTATATCTGACGTTATTTCTCACGTTAACGTTTACGTTCAGGCTAACGTATTGTGCACACTTCAACTCTCTACTAGAGAGTTGTGTGGAGAACGATCGCTGCTTTCTCAAAGCAGCGATCGTTCTCCTTCTCTCTACTCTCCATAGCTTTCTGTGTGCTCTGGTGTGTGGCTGTGGTGAACTCTTAAATAAAGATTTAATCTTTGCTCAAAGTCTTAAAGAAAGTTCTTTTTTTTTGAGTTCACTGTCTCTGCTTAGTGTTCTGTGGTTTTGACCACAGACACCACAAAACAACCTTGACACCACAGAAAACTAATATACACATAATTGACAGAATTGACACTTAAGTGACATGATGTCATATTAGAAAACTCATTTTTCCGACAGTTTTCCGCCAGTGCTCAAGGGTCAGCGACTTTTGGAAAAGTCAATCCTCTAAAGATGGATTGTAAATTGTTGCGGTACAGCTAGCTCAAGCTAGAATTACGTATTTTGTTCATTGAAAGTGTATTTATTTCAAGTTATCGTGTGTAAATGTTGCGTTCAGGTTAACTTGAGATGGTCCATTCGTGATGTAGAGAAAGTGATATTTTCTTTTTAAACGGCTATGGCAGTCCAATAGAATTAACTTCTCAGTTAATTTGAGTTAATTAATTCATAAATTCGTTAATTTTATTCATTAGAAAAAACCCACAATGGTTAAAGAAAAGCCGAACTCCATCCGTATTTACGACGAAGAAGGATTCAGGCGCAGGGCGGCATGCATATGCGTTCGTTCAGAGGATGAAACTGAGGTAAGGATTTGAAATTTCCTGAAATATGTTTCACAATTCGGATGTCGCATTTTCATTATTGTTGCTTCTGATAAACTGGACTCCTTTCTGTCAAACAATTTTTGCATTTGTTTCGTTCGTTTTTACTTTCATACATTGTTTCTAGAAATAAAAAACAACAGAAAAACCTCATAATCAAAGCATCCTATTCAAGAATTCTCGTTTTTCCTCGAAGTTTCTTAGTGTTCATCATGAGGCTGTTGCTTTGAATTTTTTCATGAGGAATATTGTTGATACTAGAGTTATTGTAAAGATGAAAAATATTCAGTGTTGTCAAAAAATATTGAGAATGGAGAAATATTTTGGTGAATCTTCATTCATTAATCTTCATATTATGCCTTTAACATTGCTCACTAAAAAAGATCAATATGTTGTTAAAGGATAGAATTACATTTTAATATAATCATTTCATTGGCTGACAGTAAGCATCATAAATTGAGAATGATCTAGTTATATGTATTACAAGATACAAAGATTTGTTACTTGCAAAATGTTTATGCCAGCAAGCTAAAAGTTTCATAAATTTTGTGCTCTGATTTCTTTTGAGTCTTAGAAAACTCCCCAGGCAGAAAGTTGTATTAATAATTATTCAATAACTTTCGTTAATGTTTTTACAAAACGAAAAGGCTTGTGTCATTAAACTGATTGTTGATGGATCTGAATTAATTGAAAAATATAGTTTTGAAAAATCATGGTGTATTATACAAAATATTTGGATGTGCAGAAAAACAATTCACTCACAAGATCTTGAGTTTTGAAGAGTTTCAAAGACACTCAGACAAAACCAGACAATGAACTACTACATCATTGTCATTGTATAAGGACAACATGTTGTCATCCTCATTTTTAATATGAAAATTTTATAATAAGCTTAAAACTCAAAGTTGTTTATGCCTGCAACCTTTTCAAGACAAGCTAAACGTTAAGTCATACTTATTTCAGTAATTGCTATGGTGACTGCTATAGGAATCAGAGAAATACTTAAGTAGGCCTTAATGTTGAGCCTGCCTTATGAAGACTATAGTGGTACTTCTGATAGGTATAGGAATGTGAGACTCTTGGATAGCAGAGGAATGTATAATATAATTCAAAAAATTTCAAACAAATCTATTTCATTTAAGTGTTGATAATTTATGTTGAATGTTATTCAATTATTGAAATAATTCTGTTTTTCAATAATAATGAATTGTGTAGGTGCTTTTGGTTACTTCGAGCCGCAGGCCTGAAAAATGGATTGTTCCTGGTGGAGGAGTAGAACCTGAAGAAGAATCCAGTGTTACTGCAACTCGTGAGGTATTAGAAGAAGCTGGAGTAATTGGTAAATTGGGAAGAAGTCTTGGTGTTTTTGAGGTGAATATTCCATCATTGAATTTTTTTCTTAGTGATAAATTTATAAATTACTTAACTGTGAAAATCAAAGAGATATTTTTTGTGAGTCAGCTTCACAGAATTTGCTCATTGTTTCAGAACCTTGAACAAAAAGATCGAACGGAAGTTTATGTTATGACTGTCACACAAGAATTGGATGAATGGGAAGACTCAATAAACATTGGAAGAAAGAGACAATGGTTCACTATTGATGAAGCTCTTGAACAGCTTGCGCTTCACAAACCAGTGCAGCGCAATTATCTTCAACAATTACGTCGATCTAAATTGACATAAAAACTCTTTTAATCTTTGTCTATCTTGTGCTTAAAAGGTTATGTGGGTTTTTTATTCAACTAGAAATTTTTTATGTGACGATATGTGAGATATTTCAATTTTAAGGTCAATAATGAAATAATATGAGTTAATCTGTGCATCTGAATTATATTCTTATTTTATTTATTTTTAAGGCCATTTTTTTAATGTGTTGTTGTACCCCTTTTTGTTATCATCAACGTTACTATTGAAATATCTAATTCAATGAACGAATAAAATGTTATTAGTATAATTTATGTTGTTTTGGATATTAATGAAACAAACAAAATTTTGCTAATAACTCATGGTTCAAGGCACATAATCTTATATTTTGAGTACTGAATAGATTAATATTGCTAATTTCATATTTAGGATAATTTTTGTTGTTGGACATATTTCTTCCAAATTTTTTTTGCTTTATGTGGTACCTTACATTAAGATGAACTTTTTCTCATAAGAGAACTGATCAGATTTTAGTGATATTATCTTATGATTATTTCATCATTTATGGTTATTTTTGCTATGACATGGTATGACTGGTTGAGAAAAGACGGTTTGAAAGCAATGAGTAATTTGGTTTTTTTCTCTATGAATAACTTTCTGTACCCGCCCATTTTGCAGGACGAATTTTATCAATAAATGGACAATCTCCTTGTTGAGAAAAATATACTCCACAAAATCCCCTTTATTACTTTTATAACTTAGAGTTAGGTTAGGTTAGGTAACCTAACCTAAGTTAACCTAACCTAGAGTTAGGTTAGGTAACCTAACCTAACTCTATAATCTCTGGCCTACCTCAAACAATGGTGTAAATTTGTTGCATTTTAAGCATTGAACTCTATGGGAACCCATAGAGTTCAATGATTTTGAGTTAACTTGTCAAGCTTCATAAGCTTGATGTATACAAAAAAAGTTCCATTTATTGGAATTAGAAGAAATGAGAATGAATTTTCTACAAAAAACTTGTTATGAAATTGGTCGTTTGGTTTTGTAGAAAGGTTTAGTTAGATTCTACCTGGACTCAGGTGTAACAAAATATCTAATAATAGTAAGATCTAATATAATATCTAATCACTTTAGTGACACCTAGTGGCCTTACTCAAAAGAAGGAAAATTAATTCATGCATCACGAATCATTTCATCATCAATATTTTCCAACAAAGGGTCATGGAAAAATTCAACAAATAAAATTTCATAACAAACAGATCGACTCATAAATGGATATCGACTTCAAGAGTAAGGCAGGTGCGCAATAACTAAAGTGACACCCACTATGGAGGGTCTACCCTCCATAGGCCTTACTCTAAACAAGGAATAGTGTGCAACCATTTGGTGGGAAAAGCATTATTTTCCGTAACGAGCGAAGCGATATGTTTAATACAATATTTTTTCCTAATTTTGAATGGCTATGAATTCAAATTAAAAAAGTACCAGAAACGTTTACACAATCTTTCCTCGCAGATTTCTTTAAAATCGTCTAGTGACAGAAATTATTCAATTTTTCACTCTTGCTATGGAAGCAAGTATCGTTTTATCATCAGTTACGAAAAGTAAAACGTTTCGAAACGTCAATGAGTTTTAAAAAGTGTCACTTTATATGTAGATAATAGTTATTTGTGCAACTAGTTGGGAAAAGCATTATTTTTGGTAATGCTATTTTTTTCTGATTTTGAGAAGGTTGTTGCTACAGTGACTTTTTTTAAAACTCATTGATGTTTTGAAACGTTTAACTTTTCGCAACCAGTTACGCAAAGTAAAATATTTCGCAACTGATTATGTAACGGATACTTACTTTCATATTAACGGAGTGAAAAATTGAAAAATTTCCTTCACTAGACAATTTTAAAGGAATCTCCGAGGGAAGCTTTTAAAGAGGTTTTGGTACTTTTAATTTGAATTCATAGCAACATCCCATTCAAAATAGGACAAAATATTGTGTGAAACACGTTGGAAAACACTATTTTTCGTATTTCGCTCTCATTACGAAAAATTATGCATTTCCCAACTAGTTTCACTAATAACTATTTCTGCATCACTAAACCATTTCATCAGCAATATTTATTAAGAACCGGTCGCGGACGAATCCAACAAATTGAGTTTCATAACAAACAGAAAAATGCCGAGCAAGAAGTGTGGGGTCCAGACCCACAGATTGCTGATTTAACTCCCAGAGACAACCTTGTTGGATATGAATTTGAACTTGAACAAGCGCGTAGCACTGAATATTTTTTTTGTATTGTAACTTCAATGTTGACAAACGGAGCATGCTGACGGTTGAACATGATACCAGTCGATTCTGTTCGACTACATCCCCAATCTGATTGGCCATTCGATATTCTTGCGATCTGACTGGAGCACCCTTATCTAGATATATAGAAAGCAAGTGGAAACTAAATGCTGGTGCAAAGCAAAGTATGGTAATTGGGGTAAATCCAGGAACTTAATTCAAGAAGTGAAATTTCTTGTTCTACTTTGTTACAACGCTCGCTGCCACACCACAACGTCCTCCTACCGTATTTGATACTTCGAAATATGGATAATCGATACAGACGGACTATCGACAATATTTATCGATATTTTTCGGCCCATCCCTCCGTCAAACGTTTTTAACATTTGACCATAAACTTATAATAACATTATAAGTCTATGCATTTGACGTTTAACGTGTTTTAGGTTATATGTCAGCAATGATAATTTTTTGTTTGAAAGATTATCTGTAATCTTTGTTTTGTTTATTATCAATATCAGCATTTGGAAACTTTTTATATATTTGACTTGTACTCGCGTTAGGGAATGTCAACTGCTATGCAAGCTCCTTCAACTCCAATATTAGAAGATCTCCTTAGAATGCCTGGACAAGAAGATGGTACTCAGCCATCCGTTTCTACATCAAATAAGGTTGAAAAAATTTTGAAAACTGCTACACTGGAAGACACTATTGATAATGAAGCGAAACAGAGCGTTCAAGAAATGCATCAAGACAGAATGTTTGTTTTGAGAGAGCAAATGAAATTCTTGAATGAAACCGAATGGAGATATCAACCTATCGATGTTCTTATTGGATGTTTGGCAGTTGATACAAGATTCCCTTGAACTAGAAGTAATATAAGGGGCATTGTGTATATATGATATGTGATTATGACAATGTGAGTTTTCTGGTAATATACTTAAGTTTATTAGGGAACTTGGAAACTCATGCTGAAGTATAAATAACATTGAACTCCCCAAAAGATGCAGTGTATTTTTGCAGGAGTATTTCTTTCTTCTTAATGATGTTATTCTTTTTTGAAAAATGTTCAATCTCATAAGTTGTAGAAGAAAAACCGCACATAAATTTGTGAGATGTAAGATAATATATCATTTCAGTACTTTATGGTGTAAAATTCTGATATTTAAATCTGATCTGATCTGATCACATCAATATATGATATATGACTTTATTCAAAGTCATATCAATAATGATATGACTTTATTCAAAGTAATACAACAAAAATTGGACAGCTCAATATTATTATTATTGTATAAGATACAGAGATATGACTAAAATGAATATTCATTTTGAGGAAGATACAATGCAGTTAATGAATTCTATGCATAATATGCCAGAACAAATATATTAAATACATATTCACAAAATGAAGAAATTGCTTTGTTATTCACTCTAATTATGTTGCAGTGCAGTAAAACTTATATAGTTTAGACAGTCATTAGACCTGGCACTCCAGTATTCTGGCGGACCCTGATATTTGAAATATTTACCTCTGATATTCAGGCGCGAAAATATTTACATGCTAAACAATATAATTTTCTTGTCCGGGCAAGTGAAACAGTTGCATGAGGGTTGAAAAACAGCATGGTGCGCTGGGGAAATCTTTCTTCCTGCACTAGGCTTCTAAATTCACTCGCCCCAAAATATTAGAGTACAATACAGGAATCAGAACATGCCTGAATCATTTTTTGTGCGTTTGGAAATTAATCTTATTTTTGATAATTTTCAAGTTTAATAAATTCAATTCATTTCAATATTCTGAACACCTCGAATGTCCGGGTATGTTCCTGGAACGATATCTACCAGGACTATTGAAGTTATACTGTAAAATGATATTCAAGGTAAAATATTTTTTACATTTGAGATTGAAATGACCAGAACTTATGGCAGAAGAATTCTCCGCCGATTTAAAAATAAGGTTTGGATTGGAAAAATATCTCAATATAACTAGAGGCAAAATAGTAGACGGTACATTAAAAATTCAAACCCAAGGAAGGTGCGGAAATCGAAGCATTGAAGGAAGGAGATACGCACAAGTATCTATGGATGAAAAAGAATAGACGGAACAATGAGACCCAGAAAGAGAGAATTGACGGAGGAGTTCACTCGAAGATCAAGAAGAATAGGTAATGAAAACTAGTCTAAAGAGCAAGAACTTGATCAAGGCAATTAATACCTACGCTTGCTCAGCACCGAGCTATTCATTCGGTATCATCACTTGGACCATCACCGATTTAGCAGCCTTGCTTTAGAAAAAAATTAGAACACTGCTCACAAAACATGATAAACATATCCTTAAAAGCTCAGTAGAGCGAACGGAGCTGCCATGACAGCTTGGTAAAGAGGAATTGATCTGTCCAACCGTATGTGTCAGAAAATTGTGCGAAGCCCCCCTCCGACCTCTCTCTAGTCGACGCTCCTGACCAGCTCCGGTGGCCACGTATAGTACCCCGATTCAGCGGTGCGCTAATTGAACGAAGCAGCAGCCCCGCTCTCAGTGTTTTTCAGAGGCGAAAAACTATACATTACAAATTTTCTTATTGATTCTCTTTGTTCACTTTGTTGTATCGACTTCTCAATGTTCTCACTTAGATTGTTGTAAAACTTCTTTTAACTGTTCACCTCATTTAAGTAATTCTCTTACTAGTCTTCTCATTTCTCATTCAATTCTAGTGCTAAATTGTTCTTCTCAAAAGGTAATGTACAGGGTGGGCAAAATTGGTGATACCTGAACTACAACTTTTTAACCCAACGAGATAGAGAAAAATGAATGTATCATTCATGTCGTCTTTTTTCGAGAAACTATAATACTAATGCCATCAACTGCATTTCTCTTTTGTTCTTGAGGGTGTTTTTTTTCTTATGAAAACAGTAATTTTAAATGAATTACAAAGAATCGCCATTTTTTCACCGTTTCAGAAATATATTATACTTCACCCTCAGTCTTTCTAAGTCATTTAGATTGCTTTCGAAAAAGTGTCTGTATAATGTTTTCATTTCAACATACTAGCTCAAACAGAAACGAAAATGACCAAAGTTGAAATTTTAATTTTGAGCTATAACTCGAAAACAAAAGAAGATAGAGTAATGCAGTTGATGGCATTTTTAGTTCCTCGAAAAAAGACGACCGTAATGTGCCATGCACAATTTTGCCCATCCTGTACACTCAGTCTTCTCAAAGTTATTAATTTAACCATTTTCATGTACTTTTCATTATGAATGAAATGTGTCCACCTGTGAATTATTCCAGAATCTTCAAACAGATTTATGATTATTACTAGTACTGCTCAATTAATATGTCAAATCGAGTCAAATCATTCATTTGTCTGCTCAGAAACATGTATTTTATTATATTTTATAATTTACATAGATTTTCAGACCTCTCTAAATCTTCTCACATTAAAATGGGTATTTAGCACTAGGATTGAATCTTCTCAAGTCTTCCTCATTGGTAATTGGTATGATCTACTCATTATAAATTTGTACTCTCATGATACATTCTCACGTTCATTCATCTAGCTCGACAAACATGTTAGTTGTCAGCCTTCTGCACCCATCGAAATCAACAGTTAGTGGTTATCACTTGTACTCTCGTTTTGCACTTCTCTTAATTTATCAATTGTATCTTCTGTTTCTCTGATGGACGTTCTAACCGTGCTTACTTGTAGGCAGTCCGTCTCTGTAAATGTTGAATTCATTGATAAATTTTAGCACTCTTCAAGACTAACGTAATGTATATTAATTACACTATTCTGCTCTTCTCAGATTAATTAATTGTTCTTCTCATTTTATTAATTAATTTTGCTCCTCTCATTTCATTGTAATATTCTAGCACTTCTCAGATTAATTAATTTTGCTTTTCTCATTTTCATTTGCACGATTCATCCACTGCTCCTACTTACCTCATAATTATTGGTCAGCTCACATTTAATGTATTTATCTCTCCCTGTTGATCAGACTTGGACAATGTAGTTTCACCTCTGGCCAATTTCACTGTTACTCTCGGTCTTCTCATTAAAATTCATTATTCTAACCTTCTGGTTTTCTGATGGAATGAAGAGGCTCTCGCAATCAATTTTCAAATGATTGCTCTGTCACTGTGTAACCGTTGTGTTAATATTGAATTTATTGAACTCCTCAAAGTCTAAGTCTGACCTAAAGTGACTTCTCATTTGAACTGCTCTGGATCTCTTTATTTTAGTTGAATAATGTCTCTCTGAGTCTACAGATGTTGTTAATATTTGTTTTTTATTACTGTTTTAGCTTCATGCAGGTGACTTGTTCATTTTATGATTGTGAACGATATACAATAAATGTTTTTATACCATCTCCAATTCAATTATTTCGTCATACAGTCCTCCACTCTTTGACAAAATCATCCTCGATTTTGAACAGGCTGCTTCATCAGTTTGTGACGCAGATAGCTCTACTCCGTTAAAGCTACAGAAGGTCCACTTTGAAACAGTCGAACACAATCAGGAGACGATGGAAGTTAAAAGATATCAAGACCATCTCTATTGTCATTTCATCAACAGGTTTGAAACCGAAGAAACTAACCGAGAATTTGAAGCAAAAAGCGGTATTGCTAGGGATCTAGAACGGTACTAAAATACATGGGAAGTGCAGAAAAACATGGAAAAGAACACCATCTACTTCGACAAAAAGTGCGAGGAGTTCAGGAATCGAACAAACACCAAGGAGACGAAGAGGAAACTGAACCCGATTGACATCATGGAGCCGTGGGGACTGTGGGGAGGCCCGTATCCGATTCGAAAACCAGGAAAGGGCACGAACCTCCGCTAAATAACTCATAATAATGTAACATTTTCTTCACTTAATTAAAACGTCCGACGGCGTCCCGTAATTTCTAGAAGGAACAGGGCCGGACTGGTTACACTGTCCACTCCTTAAGCCTGTTCTGTTCCAGAACAGATTCCGGGAATTTTGACGAGGACCGTGGCGAAAGCTGCAATCATCACCATTCCTACAGCAGCCCTTCTAATGGAAGTAGTACTCCACGGTTTTGCTAGGCTCCTTGGTTTGATTCGTGTTGAAATCGCATACTAGGATCCGTATAGGTACCAGTCTTCTGAAATTCCACCTCCAGCATGCTACGCACAACCCGCCAATTCAGCTGGTCCAGTCCACAGTCCGAGCTTGGGAACAGCTATAATTTCCTAACTCGAAAGCGTTGAAGGGCTTCTTTCAAGCTATGCAGTGCCGTCCATAGATTCTGATAGGTTGGCTTCTGATGGGAATGTTGCTTGGTGACTAGGCAATAAATGAACCGACCTACAGCCTTTAATTTCAAAGCTTTTCCGATTCTTGGCTGCTGCCGCAATAGTTCTTTCTGGCGTCCAAATTTGTTTCTGAATACTCTTTCTATTCCTCGATCTGCTCAAACGATGGTCGTTCGCTACACAATGAGCAAGAGAGACAAGAGAGTATCCTCAGAGACTGTGAAGAGGTCTTGATGTACTTCCTGGGTGACAAATCGTGCAACGCATTTCTCCTAGGGAGCTTCCTTATCCTGTAAACTACATCATTTATCCTCTTGATAACTTCATACGGCCCCTCCCGCTGTCTCAGCAGCTTCGGTGAAAAACCTTTCCACCTTTGTGGATTATGTTACCGCACCAAATCTCCAGCGGTGAACCCAACTTCAATAGCCTTGATGTCGTAGCGCATTTTCATTCGGTCACTTGCTTGCTGCATTTTATTGCGCTCCTTGTCGTGAATGTAATGCTGCTTGTTTCCTAATTTACTAACGTAGTCCTCCTCAGGGCAAAAACCTGTACCAAGTTTATCACTGAACTTCAATATGCAGACGAATGTTCACTTATCGCTAGCAGCTCAGAGGATCTACAGATAATGTCGGACACCTATAAACATATATACGAAGCTTTAGGCCTTAGACTCAATATTGACAAAACCAAAATCCTGGTAAGTCCGCCAGAAAGCCTTCAAACAGATATCAGCCTGGACAATGAAACTCTAGAACAGGTCGAGCAGTTCAAATACTTGGGAAGCTTCATAAATACTAGGGCTAACCTAGACACGGAAATACACAACCGTATCAATTCGGCATCACGGGCATTCTGGAAGCTAAAGGACAGAGTGTTTCAAAATCACGACCTCAATCTTAAGACCAAGACAGCTGTTTACAAAGCAGTGGTCCTCCCAACGCTTCTTTACGGAAGCGAAAGCTGGACGCCCTACAAGCGACATATTAAACAGCTTGAACAAACGCAACAACGTCATCTCACGGCCGTTTTCAATAATCCAATCTATCCATTGTTTCAGTTACTGAAGATAGAAAATGCATGTGATTTCGTTTCTGTGATCTATCTGTAGATATATTTTTGAATGGTTACTTTTTTTTTACATTTTTTGAAATTAACAGTTGCTCACCAAAAAAAAGTTCTGCAGAAGAACAGGTGGCAGTGTTCCAGAAAAAATATCACCCTGTAGATCTTCTATCGAAATTGCCATGTCATGTGGTGAGAACTCTGAAATGTAATATCTATGCCAAATTTCAGTTGAATATCTTGTGAAGTGTAGATACTATGAGAAAAAAACTTGAAAAAAATTCAAACTTCAAAACTCTGTATCTCGAAAACGAAACGTTTGCGACCCCATGTTTATGGGACTTTTTTTCTTAAACTCACTTAAGGAATCTCCCCTTTTCGTTTGTACGTTCAATTTAGGAACTCCCTGTATAATGTATCCAATCACATCTATTTCTGTTATAATGATAAATGCTGTAGATTGTATTTGAAATTTTGGTCTTTTATTTTATACTTTTTGAATGAAGTTAATTCATTGAAATGTATGAAATTATAGTCTTTTAAGAAAAATAAATCAATATAGCTTCCAGTTCCTCTTTGGTGCCATATTAGAAACAACTTCAGTCAGTAACGAAAGAATTTCTAGCATAGATGCTGTTACTGTACACTAATCTTGCGCGGTTGTTGTTACTGTTTCTAATTTCGGCTCGCTACCTTCGCGTAGCCCGGGTGGTGTTACTTTATATGCTTCCCCGTCAGTCGACTGAATTCTTACAGCCAGTTTCATAATCAAATTTACAGTCCCTTTGAGCTTAAAGCTTCTTTTAATGCCATTGTTAGTAGGAGTAAAAGTAAACTTATTTGCAATTAAAGGGACTGGCCGTTACCTTGTTATCTTATGAACAATTTTTTCAATATATTTATAAATATTTTATATTATTATGATGCGTTAGAAATGTATGTACATTATGAATTTTGTTGTTCTGCTGCATGAGGAAGCTTATACAGTGTCCCTTCTCTCCTTTGACAAGCCGCCCGGGAAAAGACGCCACTGTTCGCTGTGGAGCTCAAATTTATCATTCTGGATATTGCGAAGGAGGCAATGACTGAACAATTAAAATATTCCAAGGCTAAACTCTTTAAGTGGTGAATACACTTTTTTTAGAAAACGATAATTTCATTGGGCTGCGAATATTTGAAAACTGTTGGTTCGATAGATGACATTTTTTATAGTACGAGATCCCGCTGCAGAATTACTACGTTCATTACGTACAGAGACAAACACACATTTTTACATACGTTTATGGATAGGAGAATACACTGATAACACCGCAGCCTGTCAAAAGTGGCCGCCAGTAATATTAATTAAATTAATGTTAATCAATATTCCAAGAGAAATTTCGTTTACTCCGTTTTGAAATAAAATATCATCCACATCATAGCAATGCATGTAAAGAATACTAAAATCCATAGCTGCCGTTGCACACTCGGCCGCAACTACCTCGCAGCCAGGTGTAAGCAGGTAACATTTCGATGTATTTCTACGTTCATGATGTAAACGGATGTTTTTGATATCAAATTAAAGCTAATTTTTTTTCGAATAGGATGATGTATGACTGCCTGTGAAAAAATGGCCGCAAGTTAGGTCTGCCATCTGTTAAAATAGCGAGATATCCGAAATAAAGTGAAAGAGATGGCGCGCAACGCCACTTGTTAGATGAGGATGGTGGATGCCAGCCGACTTAACATTTACAAAATTATAATTGCGTAATGAATATTATGAAAAAAACTTAAAGTATTAAGAGATTTATTTTATAATAAAAAATAATTTATTCATCAAGTACAAATGTGATTAGATCTGAAGAATTTTTTTTCGTGTTTCTTCAAAATCAGTCTCTTGAATCAAGTTATATTTTATATCAGTGTATTACATTTTCTAGTCCAAGTCCGATTCCTTGCTGCTTTCACAATCGCAGTTGTCACTATCGTCGTCGCAATCAGAGTTTTTTTCATCATCTGAAAATGTGTTAGTTCAATTACATAATACATTTTCTACTTGTATCGGAGTTGAACTTCCCAGAAATCATGTTGGTTTCAGGGCACCATCCAGAAGAAGCCAACCATTTATTCTCCGCACTTAACTTTAAACAGTGGTACTTAGTAGCATTGAGCAACATCGACTTGACGAAAATCGTCACCTTTTGTTTTAATGACTTCAAAAACTATAAAATGTGGGTTGAAACAAACCCTTTGATTTTTTTAATGAATTTTTCATCATTCTCTTTTGCCGCATACATCTTGTTGAACATGATAAATCGTCCAGTGCCTTTGGAATGAACATTGGTGAGACTTATCATCTTTTTAAAAAATTCTTCCTATGTTTCGATATTAATTTATTTGGACCTTATTCTTATTAGAAACTATTATATGCATTGCGCCCGAACTCTCAATATTCGTATAGCGCCCGACGAAGGGTGATTACATCAATAATATCAATAGCGTTGGGTACAACGAGCTCCAACACGTGGTTATAATACACGAATAATTCAGATGCACTGTTGAGAACCCTAAGATTCCTTTCACACCACGGGTTTTTACCGGAAAACAACCGAATGAAAAATTATTCATCGGGTTTTATCCGTACGGTGGGCACATCAAGCTCTCGAATCTCGTCGCGATAAGCGCCGCGGAAAGTGCAATCTGGTTGTTTTCCAGTGCGAAACTAAACCGGAACATGTGTGAAAGATCCCATTATATCAGTAGATATAATTCGGAACATCAAGTAAGAACCCGATGGTGCGAAATGAGTCTAACTCTCTCTTACTTTATTTCGGATATCTCGCTATTTTAACAGATGGCAGACCTAACTTGCGGCTATTTTTTCACAGGCAGCCATACATAATCCTATTCGAAAAAAAATTAGCTTTAATTTGATATCAAAAACATCCGTGTACGTGATGAACGTAGAAATACATCGAAATGTTACCTGCTTACACCTGGATGCGAGGTAGTTGCGGCCGAGTGTGTGCTACGGCAGCTATGGATTTTAGTATTCTTTACATGCATTGCTATGATGTGGATGATATTTTATTTCAAAACGGAGTGAACGAAATTTCTCCTGGAATATTGATTAACATAAATTCAATTAAAATTACTGGCGGCCACTTTTGACAGGCTGCGGTGTTATCAGTGTATTCTCCTATCCATAAACGTATGTGAAAATGTGTGTTTGTCTCTGTACGTAATGAACGTAGTAATTCTGCAGTGGGAACTTAGACTATTAGTTTTATCCGCTGCACTTTGAGCTAACTTTTGTTTTCCAGATATTGATTTCAGCAATAATCCCTATAAATCGGTATTGGGTAAGAATTATCGGAATAAAATCTAGAATTTTATTTTCATCAAATTTCATTCATTCAAGTGCTACAACAATTGTGGTTTATTACAAAATATAATTACAAAATAATTAATCAAACATCAGTCTAAATGACATTACTCAGTAATAAAACAGAAATCAATTATATGACATTACCTGGAATACAATGAGTCATACTTACAAATCTAAGTTGAATTTCAAGTTTTACTGAAATTTGAAAACAAGTAATAGCCATATTCTTTAGTGATCTTCATGTAATGTTATTTAATTTAATTGTCAGAAAAATTGGTTCGAAATATACCACTTTATTCTTTTCATAAGTTCAAGTAACCTCGAATCATTGAACAAGGAATATATTGAAATTTTTTCATATTGATGAAAACTCATCGATTTATCTTATTATTTTTAATTAATCTCTACCGTCCTCTGATAGTTTCATCTTCATTTAATTGCATTTTATAGAATCACATTTTGGAAAAAAATTACATAGATATGTTTTTGCAATCGTCAATGAACAAAATGAAATTCATACCGAGGATTAGACTGATGGAGCGATATTTTCAAATTTCAGGATAGGTACTTATAAACCAGGTATACATAATTAAAGATACAACATTCAAGCACTAAATCATAGAAGGTGGAATATCCTTACGGTAGTAAAAAATTATACCATACATCAAATTGTTTTCAAAATTCAATAAAAAGGTATATAAATCATGTATAAACAATATCAAAATGTGATGAAAAAAAGAGTATAATCTATTTGAAATTACTGATTGGATGAAACTTTTGGAAACTGGAATGTTCGTTTTGTTTCTGGTTAGGATTGATAGCTATAATTTAAATGTATGATACGATGAGTTATAAGGAATGGTTTTTAAACAAATGGATCGATCCATATAATACAACATGAATTCGACAAATTGAAGAATTTGAAAACACTGATCGTACCTAGAACGTTTGATCATGGAAAGAGAAATGATTTCAATCTCAGGTATAGGCATACCTTGAATTCCAGTATAAAAATCCATAAAAAAAATGTTTGTGAAATCTTAAGTCTACGGTATATCCCAAAATAAGAAAAAGATATATCAATAACATAGATAGATCAATTTTGAGGGACAAATTAAAGGTATAACAAAAAATTAAAATGCTGTAAAAACTGATGAAAAATTATGAAGTTACACAAACAATCTACAAGACTTTTTACAACATCAAAAAGGTATAAAAAAATAGAAAAACTGATACATAGTAAAACGTCCGTTGATTGCACATCGTTCAAGAAGCTGCGATGTCCATTTTCTCAATGATTCAAGTTTTTATGGGTCACACACACACATTTTTCTGATACAGATATTTCTCTTTCATTAATTATTTGAATGTTAGGCACATAATTTACACACACTAGGATTTTTACTAAATGCATAGAGATGATGACCGACCGCCAGGCGGACAATATCAATTTGTCTAGGGACAGCTGTCTCCTTTGGCAGTAGTAATTTCGCTAACAAAATAATGATATTATGCGGGTGGAGTGAAGGGGAAGGACATTATTGTCTGCTCCAAGAATAAGTACCAACAAATTAATTGGTGTAATGGTCGAAGGAACCCAGATATTCAAGAGCAGCTCTATAACAAAACTGGTACTGATCCTGTAAGCAAGAAATATAATATTAAAAATAAAACATTATACCATACCAGTAGTATAAGGCCAACCGCCGACATGCAATTGTTTTGCAACTGTTTAGTTGCAGAAGTGAATACAATAATGCATTTATCTGCAACTGGAAAGTTTTGGGATCAAATAGTTTCAGCTTTGACACAAACTAAACGATTGCGCAACTGTTTCGACCACAACGGTCGTAGTGCATCTGCGCCCACTTGCGATCGAATAGTTGAAAGTCCTCTCTTCCAAAGTGAACCATGTTCCATGCGCGAGAAGGTAAGCAATTAAATTCCTTCGTTTATTGAAATAAAATATAGAAATACGAGGTCTTAACTAAATGTGTAACATGGGCTCTATATTAGTCGATGCTGCTTCTTACTGAGGTGCTTCGAATTGAATATTATAGAAATTCAAAATTGATGGCCACTGCGATGTAGCAATCGTTTTCTTGAGTTGTGTTATAATAAAGACTAGGATTAATTCAGTTTTCTACAAAGAGAGTATATGTATGTTAAGATTAAAGTTGGGCAGATCGAAAAGTATCTTTACGTAATCAATTGTTTGCGATAAACGTATCGAACTTTTACGACCCTACATAACAACTATGTCTCTGTCGTGTCAGAGTCTCTCTTCTCTCTCTGTGCTGTCAATGTCAATCAAAAATTTTGCACAATGTGGCAACCTTGGATGTCAATGCTGTTTCTAGTCGCTCCTTCAAATGTTTTACAAAATACATATATACATTATTTTTAGTTACTATATTTTTCAATTGTGGTGATCTTTATTGTTCTGCATACGGATATCTTTATATAAGCAGTAGAAAATATTTATTTACTAAAAATCTTTTGACCTAAGCGGCGCCTCATATTAACCTGCTTCTGGACTTCAAGGCCTGCTTCGATGTCGATGATTCTTGAAGCGAGTCTATGTGGGGAATGATCGGTTAAAGGCCGTATGGGCGTATGCACCTCTTGACGAAGACTAAGCTAAGTCGTTTAAGAAAATAATCTCGTTTAATAAAACGGTGCGTACGGCTGTAACAGTAGATACGGCAATTGACGGTAGATTATTTGCGCGTTCAATCAATTTGACCGATTGTTTCCATTTATTTCTGAGCAGATGTTTCCTTCTCTTATCTGATATTGGGGACCTTGGGACATATTTGTTATACCGAATATAGCAAGGAGTATTTGTTGAAAAAAATTGCTATCAGGTAAAGGATTGGAAACTTAAGTAAAGTAGAAAGCTCCCGTTATATTAAAATATGAACATGTATGTTCGTATGGTTTTGAATGTTTGCTTCTACATGCTATACGGCTCAATACTTACCTCTGTTTGTACCATAGCTGGTCTTTGGGTACGTAAAATTCGAGCTGTCTGAAAGACGTCAACTACTCCTTCATACTGCATTCTTTCTAACACAATACTCAATGTTATGAACACTCCAGTCCTTCCAACACCAGCACTAAAATGAATAAAGAGATATTATTTATATCGTTTTCGAAACCACATATGTATAAAGATCGAGAAAATTCTTTCGAATCCATTCACAGAGGAAACGGTTGATGAAATATTTGAAGTACATCAATCCTGTGGATCCACCAACCTATTTAGCGATTAAACTTAAGTTCCTCTTTTGAAATGTACTTCACTAAATTGCTTAGCAGGATAGCAGACTGGAAAGATATCCACTACCCACGCTTTCAGAGAAAATATCAAAAAACGGTATACGCATGGCCAGAATGCTACAGAATTCCAATAGATTTCCAGATGGCTATCGTTGATCTTCAGTGTCATCAATTCCAAGATGATATGCGAGCCTGCTAATACTGGCAAGAACACAATTTTTTTTTCTGGTTTGGATTGCTAGACATAAATTTCTGCAAAGAATGGTTCAAGAAACAGGTGGGAATTTGAACAGCAGAAAATAATTTTGTTTTGAGTTAACTCAAATCCTGCTAAATGCACTCACAAGCTTTCCTAAAATATGTTGTTGTGTCAGAGGGCACTTAGTTGAGTGAAGTTTAGCAAAAAATCAAGATTGAAAAGGGTGATGATTCATCATTAAGGGGGACAAACCGGCTATATCTCGAAAACTGCATAACTTCAGGAAAAAATGTTATTACAAACTCGGACCAATATTTGAAATATTTTCAAGTTCGTAGTTTTTCACTTGATGGCGTAATCTATCTCTCGCAGAATATACTTGCCTTTTCACAATAGACAGGGCGTTTTCAAAGGTGAGCCTTCTTTTGACAGCAGGTAGAAGTCATCAAAATGAGTCATTTCATCAAAAAGTGCCTATATGAAATATTCAAGATGGCGGAGCTATAAAACCCCCGGAATTTCGACAAAATTTAATTAAACTTCACGGGACTTTGGAAGGCGACTACGTCATTGGAAAAAAATTGTTTACAATAATAAGAAATAATTCAGAAGCATACCTCCCACCGATATGAATATCAACCAGTACCACGATCTTAATTGAACTAGCCAATTTGCCATCGTCAGGACAACTAAATGGAGAACGTTCCACCGAAGAAAAGCATATGCTGATCATAGTTTTGGACTTACATTCTATTGAAGGAGGAAGAAGCTCCAGAGCGCCTATTAATGGAAAGCGTTTGAGCCAATGCACTTAGTGCTTGGGCCATTTTGATCTAATGAATGGCATATTGGGTCTTAATATACATATTTTAATCTATTATAAAAAATTAAAAGTAAAAATCATTAAGACAATGTCAGTCCTCTATAAATAAACCCACCTGCAATGAACAGTGATAGGTCCATCTTGTCCGAACTGCTCTTTAGTCTTGTGAACTTGTCCAATGAAATCAATGAACCCATCTCCGGACTTTGGTACACCCTGTTCTGGCCAATCGGTGAATTGGAATTGTCGTACAGTTCTAGAGGATCCATCTCTAGCGTCTGTCACCTTGAATTCCCTAAGTATATATTGTGGCATGTTATATTCTGCAATAGGGTCCACCACAAAGCATTGGTATCTAACCGATCGATCGCTGGGCCAGTATTGGTGACATTTTTCCTGTAAAATTAAGGGAAGGTACAATAAGGTTAGAGTCATAAAAACCTGGTTGAAGTTTCCGCGATTTATTTCGTTATTTCCTCACTTTTGGCAGTGGATAGTACTGTTGTTTGGTTCGAACAAAGAAATTGTCAAAGTTATTTTCCACTTGTTATGAAAGACTCTACATGAGCCAAATATTATAATCAAGACTTTTATACTCACTCTTCCCATTTCTTTCAACTTAGTGAGCATAACGATGATTGTAGAGTTATGTTCCCAAAGCATCCTCCAGAGGTCATCAGTGGTATCTGCCAAAGGACCTTGGGTGGCAATGTAAGCCTTTCTATAGCGATAACCATCAATAAAACTGGCATTAATATAGTCAGAACCCTCAATGCTTCTCAAAGGAGTCAAACAAACTCTTGTGCTTTCATATGGCAAGATATGTATCAAACGATTTTTGTGTTTGTTACATGGTAGATTGGCAGTTACAAATCGCGAAGAATCAGTCTTTATGTTGCCAAGTTTCTTGAATTCATGCTCCATTCCAGTAATATTCTCTCCAGGTTCCATTTGCATCAACTTCTGTATATGATTGTGCAGACTTCTAGCTGGTACTTCCGTCATTCCACAGATGACAGCTTCATGAAGAGCATCGTGAATGAAAATATACTGATCTTCAGTTTGTACCATATAATTTCTTTGAGCTCGTAGACAAGTAACATGACCATATATGTCAACAGTTTTTTCGTGCTTCATCCTTTCCAGCATCGAATCAATGACAATGAAGCAACCTGGAATTTATTTTACAATTTTTAAAATCTAGGTAAGTACTGAATATACAGCGTTATTATTTCTCAAACTCACCCAAAATTATCCAGAGAACTACAAAAATGACAGTTTCATTCCAAGATAAAGTGTCGAGGGTAAGAAAACATTTTAATGTGAGGATCCTAGAGAATCACGAAACACCACTCTATCTCCTGAACGGAATCACGGATTTATCCGAAATTTAGAATGAATGTAATTTCGATTAGCAAAAATGAACTATAGAGTGATGGATAAGAAATAGGTAGAATAAAACAAAATTTATTCTTGCTAATTGAAAAACTTATAGATAAATGAATGTTAAAGACCCATCCTTGAGTTGTGCTTCA
Source organism: Coccinella septempunctata (assembly GCF_907165205.1). Classification (NCBI taxonomy): domain Eukaryota; kingdom Metazoa; phylum Arthropoda; class Insecta; order Coleoptera; family Coccinellidae; genus Coccinella; species Coccinella septempunctata. The sequence continues at coordinate 15,227,549 of NC_058189.1, read as the reverse complement.
GGAACTTGATGTATTCGATCAATTGAAAACTGAAATTAACATTCAATAATGCATGCTACCTCCAGTACTATAACTGGTTACAGTTAAATTGAATATCGATTGAAATTTATTCTGGGAGGATTCTGCATCTCTTCATAAACTTTTTAGGGTTTTCAATCCCAATCTCTGAAACAAAATCAATTAAAAATGAAATCAACGATTTGCTCCTGCAAAGAATTTACGCAGGAGCAAATCGTTGATTTCATTTTTAATTGATTTCGTTTCAGAGACTGGGAGTGAAAACCCTAAAAAGTTAAATTGAAACTTGCGTTTTTTATACTTTGAATACTAACTTTTAGGAGATAGATATTCAGAGATATTGATTCAAATAATTGAGTCGCTAGTGGAGAACGATGTTCGGAACTTATGGTTCCCACAATATGGTGGACCTAGACAGTTTAATTCCTGTAACAAATCATAGTTATAGACTTTTCGAAGACCGTTGGCTGGCAATCAATGGTCCTCATCTCTGGTTCACCCGATCTAACGTTCGTAGTTTACTATATTTGGGGGAGGATAAAAAATATTTTATATACTTTCCTAACTGATGAAGGGTCAGAAATGCAGTTAGGTTTGCTTTGAAATATGGAAAAACGAAGTAAACAGCTACTTCCGTTACAAGTGAAAATTACCTATAAACTTGCAAATATTTAAGATTCCCTCATCATTCCGAATAACACAATGGAAACGAAATTCTTGAAGATATGTTTTGTAGTTCTCCGTATAATTTTGAGTGAGGTTAAGAAAGAATGACTCTGTATATAAGATTGAAAATAATGATATATCACACATATCAAGCTTAACATTGAAACAATCAGCATATTTGATAATTTACCTGTTCTTCCAACACCAGCAGAGCAATGGACAACAATGGGTCCAGCCTCGATAGGATTCAAACTCTTAACTCTTCTCAAGAACTGCAAAAACGGAGCAGGGTGATCAGGTACTCCATGATCCGGCCAAGCGGTGAATTGTAACTGTTTAATTTCCCTTCTTTCGCTGTATCCCTTTTTGTGAATTTGGAATGTTCTTATGCAATATGTAGCTAATTCCTGTACATCAGTTATTGTGCAAGACATGGAACCGTATGTTTCAGTTCCCCTTGTTGGCCAATACTGATCGCACTTTATTCTAGTGCGTTCTTCTAGTTTAGTCATCATCACTATCGTGGCAGTTTTCAATTCCCAACACATCCTCCAGAAGTCACAGAAGGTTTCTTGTAAAGGACCTTGAGTAGCCACGTAGGCATTATGCTTGCGGTAACCATCACAATAGTTGGCGTTAATGTAATCGCTTCCAAGAATACCTTCCTCTGGTGGTAGTATTACTCGGCTGTGATCATAAGCAATAACATTTGCATATCTATTCTTAGGTTTATTTATATCCATATTTGAGTGATCCCATGTGAATTGTTGACCAGGTTCTATACTTTCATATTCCTGAGAAAATTTCATATTGTCATTGGCTTTCAGTTTCTCAATATGGTTAGCAAGTTCCGAAATCGATATAGGAGGATGTGATATCATGCCAGGAGTTTGGAAATTGAGTCTTCTCATTTCTACCGGATCGCTTGGTGCTACACTGCTATTGAGATCTGCTGATATCAGTGGCCTTGTTACAGCGGTTTGATCTGGAGTTTTACATGGTTGTGATCGTTTACGGTACAAAAACATAATAACTAATATCAGAGAAAGGAGGAGTGCTAAAATAATAGGGCCAATTATCCAGAAGAATCCTGCTTCCCTTTTTTGGGACATAACTTTCACATCATGGTCTGGCGTGTTTGGATTAGGCCTTAGTGGTGGATCTCCAGGAGGCACTTCTCTCATATTCAGCGATAAGAACTCGGAGAATGGACTACTAGTGTATAAATGTTTTTGAGGTGTGTCTACCACCGCTCTGACAAATATTCTGTAACGTTTGCCATGTTCTAATTTATGATTGATGAATCCATCCTTTTCTTTACCAGTACCTTGAAGAGAATGCTTGAGTGAATAGGGAGTATTATTATATGAGTGAAAGGTGCATAGATATTGTCAATCTTAAATATAATTATGACCTTAAATTAAGGACACATAGTATTATGCATATTTCATATACAGTTGTGTTTAAAAGAAAGGCGACCCCATCTCTAGGATAGGTAGACAACTGAAGAATAAATAGTTGAAAATTTTCGTAAACCCATCCGTATACAAGATGAAGGGCGTCGTAGAAATAGAAAAAAAATATTTCAAGAAAGGAAACCCCTAAATTTTTTAAAATTTTTTTCAATTCACATAATGCATACTAATCAATAATAATTAGTAATAACTTCATCATAACTTTATATCAGCATATATCACTTCATAATTTTCAAATAAAAATATTCCCTAAACGGTACACAGTAAAGGTACGCGTACGTGGTGTGAAATTGAATGATATTTAAGTCCACTTGAAATTTTGACTAATTGAACAAGACCATATGCTAACCTATCTAACGATCTTTATTATCAGACATTGTCGACCATGTGAACGGTTGACCGAATTTAAGAAAATCAGGATAATCCGAACTAGGACTAAAAGGTAATGTTTGAACATAGCTTATTTTTGCTTTCCTACTTCTATTTGGATATTCATTATTGAAGCATAAGGCGTAGTTCAGATAAACGTGCTGAACTCCGCCAACTGTGAATGGTAAAGGGACTTTAGGACAACCTTGTACTGTCGTGGGTTCAATTGCGCGTTGTCGAGCGATCATTTTTTGAACTACGCCGATTGGAACCTGCAACGGCAATAAAAATCCTATACAGCTATACAGCTGTATGTTGTTGTCGGTCTTCGTCGCATATTTAAAGGAAATCACACTTGGCTTGTGTATGTTGAGTGTTACATTTTATCGAGCCTTCTCCTCAAAAAGTTTGCTTGCACGGGACGGTAAAATATACGTCTCTGTGATTAGTGTGATTGCAGACACAACTCTCTCTGATGATGGATTTTTATTAGCGTTGCAGGTTCGGTTCGCCAGTTAGTACCCACATTTAGATGGAGGAATAGAAGCGTTGATTAAGGACAATTCCTCTGCGAATTACAGTATTTGATACTGCAAGAACCTAATCTCGCCCTTAATTCTGTTATTTTTTTGTAATATTTTTTAACTACACTGCGCAAAAAAATTAACGCACATTCTGAAAATCTCAATTTTAATGAAAGTTAATTCTACATTGACTTTATAACTTATTTTTTATGTTCTCTCGGGAAGGTTTTGAACGAAACAAGACACATTAAATGGAAGAAAAATTCAGGATTTTACCGAATCTTATGTGAAAGAAGAGAAATGAACAATTTTCAAAATACTAAAATGCTGATAAGTGATTTAATACTTGGTATTTCCACCCCTTGCGTTAATTACAGCTCGGCAACGACGGTTCATACTCAAAATGAGTGATATTAAAATGTTCTGATCTAATCCTTCCCAGATTTCTCCGAGTTGGATTCCTAAGTCATTAAGAGTAGCTGGATGATTTTCTGAACTTCTCAGCCTTCTATTGAGGTTGTCCCAAACCTGCTCAATCGGATTGAGATCTGGACTTCTTGCTGGCCATTCCATTCGAGAGACTTCAACCTCTTCAAGGTACTCCTGAACGATGCGCGCACGATGGGGTCTGGCATTATCGTCCATAAAAATGAAATTTTCACCAATGTATGGGGCAAATGGCACTACATGCTCTTCAAGAATGTTTCTTATATACTTATCAGCATTCTTACCTCCATTATCAACGACCACTAGGTTTGTGCGAGCAGTCAAAGATATTCCACCCCATACCATTATCGATCCTCCCCCGAAACCAGTAGTATTCAGGAAATTGCACTGAGCATATCTTTCATGTGGACGTCTGTATACAAGGGAACGTCGATCACAATGGTAGAGGCAGAATCTAGACTCATATGTGAAGAGAACTCTTTGCCTAGTTGCACACACACCGATTTTGGACGGCCCGGAATAAAATCGGCCGATATTTTGTCGGTAGCAGTTGCTAGCACACTAACCGGATTTTTACCGTCCAAACGATCAGCCAACTAAAGTCGACTGAAATGGTCATTAAAAACATTTAACTCAAGAAAGAACTCCTTCTTGAGTTCAATGGAAAACAATCGGTGCTTGTACAAACGTGTACTTAGTCACGTACGCCACTACATCCCGGTATTGCCGGTATTGGACGGTTTCTCACCGGCATTTTACCGTCACCGATCAGTGGTCGGCGTATGTGCCAGGTCCCGTTCCCACACGTGGTTCACTATTGGAATTTGGACGACCGATATAAAATCGGCCGTCCAAAATCGGTGTGTGTGCAACTAGGCTTTCCCAATCGGCCCCTTTCCAATGGATATGCTCTTTCGCAAAATCCAAACGCGCCCTTCGATGGGCTGGGGTAAGAGCTGGGCCTCTTGCCGCGACACGAGGCCTTAAATCATATTCTCTGAGGCGATTTCTTATTGTCTGAGTGCTAATTTGCACCTCATGAGTTTGCTCAAGCTGAATTTGAAGGAGGCGAGCGGTTGCAAACCGTTGTCTCAACGAAGAAACTCTCAAGTAACGTTCTTGAATGGCAGTTGTTACCCGTGGTCTACCCTGTCCTGGTCTTCGGACATTCATACCTGTCTCCCTGAATCGCTGCAACATTCTGGACACACTTGTATGGGAAACTCCAAACCTTTCTACAATTCTTGTGTATGTCCACCCTTCTTCTCGCAAAACTACCGCTTGGGCACATTCCTCTTGGGTCAAATTGCGTGTTTCGCGTTGCATATAGCGATCGAGTGTAGAAAAACAAACGAAAGAAAAACTATTGATCACTAGAATTGATCGAGAACAACTGATTTCAGAATGGAGCCAATACATTCAAAATCTGATAATATCATCTTTTTTTATTCCTGCTGGGAAAAAACATCTGTATTGAAGAAAACCGTTGAAAGTGGATAACATATGCATGCATAATTCTGATAAAAATAATTATCATTGAGAACACCTTCAGTTGTAGAATAAATTTGAGATTTCCATAATGTTTTTTGCGCAGTGTAGATGAAAACCTTCATTAAGAGGTATAATTAGATCAAATAATATGCTCCACGCAAGTACAACATTTGGGAACATTCATTCTTGTCGAATGAAATATTTGTATTCATCAACGTCGGTTGGGTTATGAAGAATTACCAGATATTTCAATCGAATCGATTTTGCGTGCGAGTGTTTGACGAATAGTAAACTCGAAAAAATTGCATCATATACCGCAAAATGATGAATTTTCAATTTTGCTTTAATTTTTGATAAATTAACATGAATTACTCACCTAAATGGAATGTATAAGGAATACTTCTCTGGGGAAACTTAGCAGCGATAAATGGTAAATTTGGTTGTTCCGCGATTTTATCCTTATTCTGAATAAGATTGTCAGTTAAAAACTGATCCGGATTTTTATTTACAGTTTCTGGGTCTTCCGGTACTACAATCAGGAAGTAATGACTTATAGGTCCATATTCTTCAGATGCTTGGGGTAAGATAACATCTATTTCCTCCCCATTAACAACACCATAGAAATCTGGTTGAACCATAGGTTGAGGAGCCGCCATCTGTGTAGTAACAGTGGTTTTCGTAGGAGGACGGTAAGAATAATCGGTTGGAATGGCACTAACGTTAACATTATAAGTCGTAAATGGTGACAGTTCATTGATTGTGTAAGATTTAACACTAGCATCCAGAAGAATTTCAACTTTAGGAATATTTTGAGTTTGTGTAATTCCTTGGGAATCGACAAATTCCTTCAAAGCGTCGAAAGATATCTTATATTTGATAGGGTTCAGTCTTATAGGTGGGCCCCATGATAATGTCATTGAATGAGTAGTGACTTCATGTGCTCTCAAATTGAGAGGAACATCTTCGGGTTTCACTTTAACTGTAACAGTCTCTGATAGTCTCCCTAAGCTTCGATTGTTACTCAAAACGCCAGCAACGGCAACTGCATATTGTGCATATTTTTCTAAATTCAACAAATCAGCTGATTCTGTTTGACCTACTTCTTTTCTTTGCCATTCATCTAAATCTGCAACAGCTGTCATTGTATAAAATATAACATAACCTACAATTTTTCCTCTAGAAGGCACTGGTTCCCACCATACTTCAACACTTGAATCTGAAGTAGCAACTGCTTTTACCGACATTGGAGCTCGACCAATGTCTCGTTCAGTTGTGATTGTCATTTTCTCACTATAAGGTCCGGCTCCTTGACTTGTGTATGCTTTGATATGAAAAACATATTCAGTATTCTCCTCGAGATGAGTGAAAACTGCTTTTGTAGTCGATATGTTCCTGGTAATTATATTGTTATGATCCGTTTTTTTATGAAACTGTATATCATATTTGAGGATTCTTCCATTACGATGCTCCCTAATTGGTGGATCCCATGTTATGCATACTACATCTGGTGTTTGAAATCTGTAAGTAATATTAGACGGAGGACCAGTTGGTGGACCTTCAGGTGTATTCCTGTATTTTATAGCCTCTTGACCAATACCTATGTGATTCTGTCCGGCTACTCTGAATTCATATTCTACACCTCTCTCCAAATCATTTATTCGATATGTGTTGGTATGCGTTCCTGAAAGGGATTTGGAATTTAAAATCAAATTGTATATTTGGGTAAAATTGATGCCAATACCTTTGAGAGAAACTTCCTTCAGTAACTGATCTTTCACACCATATCTTAACCTATACCCTTTCAGCTCCCCATAAGTTTGAGATGGTTTGGACCATTCTAATTCAATTGTAACAGTTGGTTCCTGTTCGATTACCCTAAAAATAATTGTAATTTAAATACTGCAGGTAAAATTTCGGTCTTATCCTTACTTCAGTGTAAGAGCTGGTCTGTTGGGCACTCCACCAGGAGTTCTAACATTTACAGGATTACTCCTATCACCATCACCTTTTCTCGTGAGTGCCGCTACCTGAACCGCGTATGTAGTGTCAGGCTGTAGTCCAGACACGTTGAGTTCTAGGATAGAGTCGTCTAGTACGTCAAATTTCATTGGTTCATTCAAAAAGTTTCTCCCCTGTGGAAAATATAAAAGTATCAGTATTTGCAGGCAGTTTTAGACGGACTGAATTTACTTCATCTTTGGTTTCTTGAACGTGCACATGATATCCAAGAATTATTCCATTCCTATCTTTTGCCAAGGGGGGACTCCAATTCACTTTAATCGTAGTAGAATTGATTGGGGTTACTTTGACGTCTTGTGGATCCCCAGGCACTGTGGAATTATTATATAAATTAGGAAAAATATTTGGTTATGATATGTAAGGTTTTTGAGTAACATGCAAAAAAGGCACCTCTCGTTGGTTTGTCAAGTTTTCAATTTTGCCACTTCACTCATTCATTTCACAAAATCTAGAAACATTTGAATACCAACACACGACAAAATTGTCAAAATAATTACCTCATCCAGAAAGATTGGAACACAAGAATTTCATTTTAAATTTCATCTACACACAATTAGCTGAAAAATCGAAATATCCGATAGAGCTGCTTGTGTAGATCAAAAATAAAAATTGATTTCTGTTGATGAACGAGCTATCATGAAAAGTTTGACTAGTTTGAGTTCGAACTAGTTTGAAACATGTTTTCCATGAAAGCTCTAAAGTACACCAGCAAAAAGCCAAAAAAGGTTCATCTACAAAAACTTCTATAAATATCTACCAGCACACAACAGAAAAAATACTCACTCCTCGGTACTGTAGCCGCGTTAGGCAAAAAGTCAGAGAAAAAAATAGTGATTGTAAAATCGTTACAACACTATCACGTCAAAAATTATTCATAGGTATATCAAAAATATATATCCGCTACAAAAATGCTTGAAGGATAGTTGAAAAATTCAAGATAGACAGGTATGTATAGTATTATTTACTCACACACATGTATTGATTAAAAAATTTCAAAATATCATCATAAAAATTTCTTTTCTTTATGGGGTTGAACGGATGGATTGTGTAGGATGTTGGATTTTCTGAAAAAAGTGTCGAAAATGTGTGAAATGTATGATTTGTCGTAAGTGGTCACTTGCACACCTCATTTTACACACGGGCTTCAAAAAATCGTGCCAATTGTTCAAAAATATTTTTCACAACATGCAGTAAACTCATGAACCACACTTCGTTTAGTTTAATTAATCAAGACATTCCCTAGATGAATCCTGAATGAATTTTAGTTTTATTACTAGTTTTTCTTTTACGAGCATTGCATTATAAAAATTAGTATTGGTATTCAAATGCGAAATTACTCACATAGTGCCTCAGATTTGGTAGATTCAGTGCATATAAGGAAATCAAAAACTCATTTCACTTACTGTTTTCATTTTCCGAATGAAACCTTTTCGTTTTTTGAATTCTTATCAAGTGAATAGTTTTTGATTTTCGTATATAAATTATGCAGTTAACTTGAAATTATTTAGTTTCAAAAGGCAAAAGGGGTTTTAATCACTTATTAAAACAACTCCTTCGTATATTTAGTTGTTCATTGAATATAAAGATTTGTAATAACGAAATTTTTATTTTGTACTAATATTTTGAGGTTGACGAATTATGCTACATCCTCCTCATGAAAAATTCCATCAACTTTAAGTGCTGTGCTACATATACATAGTGTGCTAATTTTTTCACTGTCAATGAAATGTTTTCATATCACACTCAAACACTCAAATCACACACATAAATGGTGCAAGTGTTATTTCAAACACATAGTGAATTGTGAACAAATTGTGCCATATATTGAAGAGTGCGCAATTCACCTACTTGATGTAAGTGCTGTCTAGCCAATATGGGATAAATGATAGGATGGGAAACCTTTTCCATTTCAGGAATACGAAATTCTGCACTTTTTTTTTTGAGAGGTTTCCACTGGGTTAGGAAAAGGTGAGAAGTTAAGTAGAAGCATGCTGGGATTGACTAAAATACCAAAAAGGGTGCATAAAACTAAAATTAAATACTTTGTATAAAAATAGTGATCGTGACTCAAAAATTGTGCCATTGCAATAATGCATCTTTGTGCAGAGTGATAAAATGCAATCATTACATGTGAACGTGAGTAGCTAACAATAAATCATTGAAAAAACAAAACGTACACTATAACTCAAAAATATATCAAAAATGAAAGAGGAAAAACTTTATCAAAAACCTCTTCGCAGCTCCTGCAAACGCTTTTGTAGACAGAAAAATGTTGATTAATATCATCTCAACATTAAATGTAACGAATAATGAGAATATAATAACAGCATAATATGAATTGACTACCAAAGTAATTGTTTTCGACGAAAGTTTGTATATTGATATCTACTTACCTTGAATCCACTAAAAGATTGTAGAATAAAATAACAACTGAATCTTTTTTTAAATCGACTTATCTTGTGATTTTATTATAATGTAGTCTTTATTTATACTACTTTTCTTGTAGATTGTTGAAAATTACTTTGTTAGGAATTCAGATGCTGTTATTATTGTAATGTCTAACGATTTTCAACTAGTTGTTACACAAAAATTCCATAAGAGGGTAAAAATGCTGCAAAGATTACAAAAATATAGCACCGGCAAAAATCCTCCTGGTGGGCTGCAATGGTTGAAAAAATACATTGTCACACATATCACAGAGGATATGTCAAAAAGACTACCAACTACAAAAACATAAGAGTGGAAAATTAGAATTGAACATAAATAGAGTAAGTTGACTTACTTAGGAAGTTGGATTAATTTACGACAGTACTGAACAGAAGTAGAAGGAATGTTTAGTAAGGTTTAGGAAAGTTATTTTTAAAGATTTCAGTAGTTAGTTCACCAATCTAAGTTCTCTGGACCCTCAGTTGACTCCTTAACAATGATTAGTAATATATAGAGACTAGGGATAACTTTCATCTGAAGAAGTAGAATTGAAGAAAACAATAAGTTTGACTGACCAAATCGTTTAACAGATTTAAGTTATCCTTCGCTCGACCACATGAAAGATACCACTAAAAAATACCATATCCCAGATGTCCTAATTAACAATGATGACAAGATAAATACAGTTATGAATAATTAACCAATAGCCTCCTCTTATTTAGATGGTAAAATATGAAACGTACCATCTTCATAAGTTTGAACGGTGATCGGATATGAAGCAGGCCCATCTCCTACAGAAGTCCCAGCCAATACCCATATACGATAAGCAGTCCATTTCTTGAGTTCGTCAATAATAAAGGAAGTATCATTGAGTCTTGTAACAGTTGCATCACTATCTGATCTATCTGCTTCCACAACTTGAAGTTTGTAGTAAATAATATTTCCGTTGCTTCTATTAGTTCGGGGTGGACTCCAAGAAACTCTAATAGCGGTTGGACTTACCGCCTCCCCTTTTACGTCTGTCGGTGGAGCTCCAGGTACTACGGTGGCATTTAGCGTTAAGTTATGCCAAAAGCATATTGCCTAGCTTAGTTTTTCAACTGGTGTGGATATTAAGAGATCAACAAAAAATTCTACTACGGAGTTGAAAACAAACACATTTCAAAAATAACATATTAATAATAAAAATCAAAAGTGGAAATGTGCTATTAGTACAAGCTGATGAAAGAAATTAACATAAGCTTTTATCATTTATTCTCTGGAGATCTATACCAATAACTAATATGAGAAAATATGAACTTTATTATGGAAAAAAGCATTTTTGATGATAATGAGAATAATAGAATATGATTTTATTGGAGTTATCAAGTTTTAAATGAGTCATTGAGAATTCTGATATTCTTTTGTCGATTACAGCAATTTCCACCATCAGCATGACATCGTGACTTGGTGCAGTGCTTTTTCAAATTAATTAATATCCACTGACTATATTACTTCATGCACAAATGCACTTGACATGAAAAATTCCACACTCACACTGACAAAAATGTCCATTTTATTTACGGAGGTGTTCAATAATCTGCTTTTATAGATGAAACGTTTCAATTTTGAAATGAGATACGAGAGATACATGTTGAGTATTCACAGGTTCCAGATACGCGAAATATTATCGAAAACTGTTTTGAATTCATATTTCGACAACATAAATGTCGAAGAAAGATATATTAATGGATAATTTGCTTTGCAACTTTCACATTTCTCACATTATAAACCTTTTTCAAACCTATCACGTTCTTTCGCCAATTGAAATGAAATATGAATTGAAATATAAAATAAAATAAAATATAATAAAAATAGATACAATACAATAAATGGATGCTAATAGAATGGATGTTAATAGAATAGCGAGGATTGCAAGGGATGGCCGACCCCAGTCACGACGTCCTCCGGGCAGGCCACCAAAAAGGTGGAAAGACTCTTGGACCTCAATCTCACAGGAGAGTTGAAATGGGACTTACAGGCCTAAGGCCTAAATTGCGTGGAAGAAGAAGAAGAAGATAATAAAAAAGGGAACATCTATTAGCAGATAGCAATTCTGTGAGCAACAAGTGATTTTTATTTTGTTTTATTTTAATTCTCATGTCATTTAAGTTACTGTATAATATAACCATTGTGCAACCAGTTTTGGAAAAAGCATTATTTTTCGTAATAAGCTTCGCTCGTTGCGCAAAAGAACGCGAAATACGAAAAAGAGTGTTTCCCAATGTGTTTCTAATTTTGAATAGGATTGCGGACATGCTACAAGTCGAAATTTTAAAGCTATGGTGCTCAATAATTAGTACTTAGCTGTTTTCATATTGAGAAACGGTGAAGATTTTTAGTTTTATTAATAGCTTTCATGAATTCATGAAGCGGCGTGTGCTTGTAGCGCTTGTAAGTCCTCAGGGTCTAAGCCAGTGTAAAGTGTATTAAACCTACTGATCTTCCAATCTTCGGAGGCAAATCAACTTCTAACCGATCATCCAGGGATACTGTGACTTCTAGTTATAGAATTGATGTCACAGTCTTCAGAGTGTATATTTCCAGTATTTCAATTTACGAGAAATGACATCGGATTTGGTTGCTAGATGCTAAATCCTAATTTTTGACTGCAATATCAGAATCACTTTCGATTAAAATGTGATGCAAATACTTGTGTCTATAATGAATTATGACATGGTAACGAATACAAAATTTTCTGTTATATTATTGTTTTGAATAGGAACTACTGTGAATACTCAACGTGAGTAAATGAAAATTTTTATTTTCATTTACCCAATCTACCTTTTCATCAAATGATCAAGAAGTTGTGTTAATACGAGATAGAGAGAACAAAAGCTCTGCTAATATTTTTGTTTACGCATGATATTGTGTGATGTCTTACCATACTGCTTTGTACGAACTGGTATTGGTGGTGTAGTAGCGCCTTCTCCTCTTTGTGACCTTGCCGCCAACCATACATAATATAAAGTGTTCGGATAGAGTCCCGTTAAAGTGTAACTTTCAGAAATAGGTATACGTCTATGATGCTTTTCTTTGGCGTAAGTATCGTTCCAATAGAGTTCATAACTAACTATACTTTCGCCAGAATGAGTTGGTTTGGTCCACTGCAATGTAACTGCTGTTTCGCCAATATCTGAAGCTCTCAAATTGCTAGGTTGACTAGGGACACCTGTTAAAGTATAATAAAGGTGTCACACGACAAATAATAGGTTAATACTTCAGATATAATTATTCATGCATTGAATTGGATCTATTTCTTGTAGCTTTTTATGAAATGCAGAATACTAAAATTCTAATTTTTGATACTACCTTGCTGTGTTTTCACATGTACAGGCGCACTAAGTGGCCCTGGTCCCACAGAGGTGAAAGCTTGAACTCTTATGGTGTATATAGTGAGTGGGGTGAGTTCGCTGATAGTCGTTAGCTGATTGTTGTCGACAGTTTGCGACTTCCATTGTGCCATTGGAAGATTTGGATTTGTTGTGTAATAAACTTTGTATCCCTGCAAGTTATTCGAATGATAAGGAAAACTCAAAAAAACACGAAAAGGTACTATGATATTAATAATGATCGTTTCAAAGGCTTTAGGCTTTTCAAATTTAGTTCTTTTTACACTGCTCGAAAATTGAAGTGGATGATTTGCATACATGCTTTGAGTATTAAACCCCCAATGTTACCTACATATAATTGTATTGTATTGTATAAAGGGAAACAAGAAACAATTTTGTATATGTACCTATACTGATGTATTAAGTTAGATGTCAACATAAAGTTAACCTGCCTGAAATGGCAACACTAAAAGCAAGATTCTTTTATTCTGCAGGCTTAAAATGGTTGCTTCTGTTACAGGCATCTTGAAATCAAAGTTTAATATCGGGTGGTCTTCGTAGTACTCTACCTCATTGTATCAATGAGGTTATCAATGAAAGTTTAAGGAATGTTTTGCCAAATGTCTGTTGAAGCATTGGTGAGCTGTTGTAATATCTGCGGTTGGTCAGGTAAGCGGTATAATCGCTGTGATATCGCAGATCAGACATGTTCAATACAGTTTCGGTCTGTTGAGGCAGCGGGCCAAACTATTCGGTTAATGCCACGCTCTTCTATGCGGTCGTTGATAATTCTAGCCCAGTGTTGACGGGCATTATCATCAATTGACATTAAATTGTCGCCTCTGTCTGTCGCAAAGGGAACAAATATAGGTTCTACAATCAAATCCCGATACCTTATCGCTGACATGATAAGGAAAATAAGCACCTATTAAAACAAATTCCTCCCCAAAACGCACATTGAGCACAGCTAACCGTATTAGCCGATCTTGTGCGACGTTTGTGGCTCTTGCTCTTCCACCCCCATGAGTATATACAGTACTTCCACTAGTACGATAGCGATTCCACTCTCTACTAATTACACTTTGCTGAACCCGTAGACGGTTAGCAAGTTTTTGTTGAGTTGAACCTTCGTTTAACCAACACACTAATTGTTCAAGTTGGAAGGCTTCTTTTAGTGACAATTAAGCATTAAGCCTATTATCATACAAACGGATCACACAAAACTCCATACAGCCACAGGATATTAGTTTTTGTAATTTTTCTTTAAATCCATTGACCGCACCAGTGCTGCACTAGTACAAGGTGTTCGGAGGGGGAGTAGCGATATGGAAATCATTGACTGGCGATGCTGTTAGCTTCATGTTGATGCCTAATTAATATTCAATGATAATACTAAAAATTTGATTCATGTACTAAAACTGATTTTTCTCTAGAATATCTATTTCAATTTTTGGGCAGTGTGAAATATCATTGAAGCCATTGTTTTATGAATACCTATTATATTCGTAAAAAGTTAATTTATGCATATAATCATATATTTAGTTTTTTACAAATGATAGTCCTTCACGTTACACTAATCGGACTTGAAAATTTCAAACATAAATAACGAAAAGAAATAATTTAGATTGGCCATGAACAAACTAAACTAAATGGACTTATAAATACTCACCAGTACTTGACCATTCGGTGTTTCAGGTTCATCCCATTGAATAACCATTGTACTAGAACTCAGTGGACGAACTTCTACCTTTCTGGGAGCTGTTCCAGGTTCTGAAAGTGGAAATAAAACGTAGATTCAAGGAAACACGTATGAAGATACATCTAAAAAGGCCAACAACACCATCATCTCTAATGATTATTAATCGTTTGGAATTAGCAAATAATAGTACTTACTGCCACCTTCAATGAAGTAAGCTACAAATGTGAGAAATTATTGTTAGTTGGCAAAAATTTCGAGATCAGACTTTCAACTCACGTTTAACAATCCGATCATCCAAGTAGGAAGTAATAAAAAAATTATGTTAGAACAATTTGCAAACAAGGTTTATTCGAAACATTCGGCACCAAGTGTTTTCAAATATGAACTATCTCACTTCGAAATTTTGGGGTGAGCGTTTCAAAATGGCGCATGTGCTGGTCACAGCATTATTTGATTTTTTATCTCAATGTTTCCATATAGAACGAAAAACTGTAATAGGATTCGAAATTTATGAACTTGGATTGAACGCAAACGAATCAAAGAATGTTAGTTTTGAATATCTGAAGAAGGGAATAGCAAGACAGATATTTTGCAAGGACGATTAGGTGTCGATTGAAAATCGATATTTTTCGGAGGATGATAATTCCCATGAGGCTTTTCATGAAGAATAATGTTTTCTTCCCTAGAGTGAAGGAAGAGTTAGTATCCAAAAAAGTTTCGAAATATTGAGGTGTTTAAAATAAACCTCTAGGCTTTACATTTAGTCATTGGTCCAGCTTTCTTAGAAACTGTCGCATGAAACCATGGTTTCTTGTAATATTCTGAGTAAATATGGCGTCCGAATTTTGGCCACTTTTTATTCCACGTATACTATACACGAATATTGAATAGGAAGTGAGTTGAAATATCATATATAATCATTCAAATCAGTCTTTTGTGAAATACCGGATACTTTTCCGCCCATTTCATAATATTTGTTCTATTCGAAAACACTTGGATATAAAAAATATCATGAACGATTTTTACTTGTTTCGCCGGTGGTAACATTCACTGGTGCGCTTGGTGGTCCTCTTCCGATGTTGTTAACCGCAATCACATACATTTCGTACTCCGTATACGGACTGAGGTTTCTAACATGATAATGCATTGTTATGATTCCTGATATCTCGCTGAAAGCTTGATTGGCATATTTCGGTTTGAACTGTATCACATAGTATTGAAGCTCCTCCATGCCATCGTAGGACCAGGTTAACCTTACGGTGGTTGCAGTAATCTCGGACACTCTTACGTTAGTGGGTGGACCGGGTAATGCTGAAAGATTTGCGAAAGGTAAGTCAAGTATTATGAAAATGTAACAGGGGCGGTTCAGTTCATTTATTCAAGTATCTACTATATGGATCTTTATCGAACCACTGATGATGATTGAACATGAAACCACCCAAAAAGAAACTGACCATGATGAAAATGTCACTGGATATCAAAAAAATGGTCATTTCATTATTTATTTTTTGCGAATACTAAAATGAAATTGAATAGGATTAAACAGGATTTTGGAATTGATGATACGGATTCTAACAGACCACTTGACCTGAGAAACTATTTTGTGTTGAGATCCATTGTCTACATGAATAATGAATTGAAAAATTGTTATTTATAATACAAATGAAACTAGGTTTAAAAATATATCCTTACCAACAAAATTTCTAAAAAGAGGTCAAAGAAGCTATAGAATTGCCGATGAATTTAAAAAGTGTCAGTAAAAAAGTGCTTTTTAAAAATTTGAGAAATATTGTTAAATTTTCATCAATTGGATGTATTTACCCTTTTTTGTTTACTTTGTATATACAAAATATTGTTAAAGATATGTATGTTGACTAAGGTGGGCAATTGATTTTATTGTGGTACAACAATGAAAAGTTTGTGGTTCTAATGGTTGATATTATACCTTTGCTATGAAATTTTAGTTGAATTTTTTTTTGATATTAGTATTCAATAGCCAAACCACCACCATTTTGTGAGATTACTTCTTTTTTGAATCTGGGCAGGTATGCCTATGTATATTATATAATAAGTTGAATTTCTTTTTTAGTTTTCAGGGCCAAAGTATGTACGGGCAGTTATGCCTCCTATAGGTTCTTGTATGTGTAAGGATGTTTGGAAATAAATGAATGAATGAATGAATGAATTCGAAACTTAATAAAGAAATGGAAATTCTACATAATCTGTTTTTCTGAATTTATATTTTCACCTCCTGAACAAATTTGATCAAGAATCAAAGAGGTTAGGTATGATTCTTATGAGATTATTCTAAAAGTACTCAGTCGTTCTGTGTTTGAAGATTCTTTGCACAAGATAAAATTTAAATTATTTTTACTACTAACTGAAGAGATTTAGTTCTTTCACTCCAGCACTCGAACCTCTTGTGAAATATCCTCTACACAGTGGCGTAACTAGAGTTGAACGCATGGAGTGAAAAATAATATCTTTCCATGTAAGTGTATTTTTTTATTGAACAAATGTTTCAGTAAAATGAAAGGTTATTTCATATGACTTTTTTTTTATTTCATCCTCTAAAGCCCATTTCTAACAGCCGAAATTTCTCTAGAGAATTCTCTACAGAATTTTGATAAGAAAACGGCAGAAATTATTTTAATATTTTGTATGCAACTGAACAAAGAATTCTACCGAATGTACGTATGTTACTGTAGAGAATTCACGGGTAAATTCTCTAGAGAATTTTCGGCTGTTGCAAACGGGCTTTACAATGATCACCAAAAATTACATTCAAAGTGTATGCAAGACACGTTACAAAATGGCGCATGTGCCGGTGAGATGGTGGTTTTGAGTAAAAAGAATGGCTGACTCATTGAAACTTAACGAAGATTTAAATTACACATTATTTGTTAAGATACGATATCCTTTAGAATTTTGAAGTGAATACTCTTGTATTCGTATTCTAACCAGCAGTCAATAACAATATATTTTCCTTTCTGGCGTTATAATTTTTTGGAGGAATAATTAGTCAGAATTATTTTTCTTGTCATGCTCGTTTTGAAAATCCAGAAATATAAGGATGTTGAAAAAATATACCCCCAACCTTTTAAACGGAGGTGAATACAAAATATATCGTTGGTTGATGAACTATGAGAAAAAGGTTTGATACTTGTTCATTTCAAATATGATTTCATCTGTTTTGTACCGAATTTTTCACCTGACCTATTGGAAATCATTTCTTAATCTTTTTTTTACTTACATTGTACTTTTACAAGGGCAACAGCCTCCAAGACCCCAAGGGCACTGGCTGCTACGCAAGTATAGTTGGCAGATTCCCTTATGTTTGAAAGTTGCAATGTATTTTTTCCAATTGGTAGCTTATCCTCGGGTGTCAACTCTTGGGTGGATCCCTTTCTCCACTTCACATACGGCATAGGGGAGCCGACAGCCACGCATGTCAAGTTTAGGTCAGCACCCAACATAACCTCTGTTACAGGAGGTGGGGGAATGGAAAATTGTGGTGATACACGACGTACTGAAAGAAAATATGAGAAAATCAGTCGATTCTTTTCAATTTTCGGTATATTTCGTCAAGATTGAATTAATTTCAAGGTGTCTTTGTGAAAGAAATCGAATATTGAGTGATTTGTAAACAAATTTTACCACCTTATAAATATTTGAAAATTTCCTACGATATCGATGAATGGTCGAAATTCAAACTACGCACGAGCTGTTAACAATGAAAATTCCATACGGAAATCGGTGTTTATCTTGAAACTCGTACATTTTGCCATGTAAAGAATAAAAATTTGCTCGGCGTCGAGCAATCAGAGAGATTGGATTGATGTTTGCATTTCTCCTAACTCGGGGTGGGTGAAAAGACGAACTTGAGGGAATCTATTAGTAAATGAATCCTTACCCTTAACGTAGAGTATGGCTGAAGCTGAATAATCGACCCCAATCGAATTTTCAGCAACGCATTCGTACTTGCCATGGTCCTTCTCGTCGCTATTCTTTATTTGCAGGGAACCTGGAAGATACGAGATTAAACAATATTCACAGATATATCGAACGCTGACAATTAAATTATCTATCACTAACACTCAATGATAATAGTATATGATTTATGAAAAAATGCTTGAACTATGAACTTCATCTCTTTGATAATGAGGCAAATTTTTTGGTGGTATTTAGCTAAACCTGCAACACAACACATCTGTGGATCTTTTAAACAGGGTTGTATTCAGCCAAAGTACATAATTTTCAAATTTCACAGATACTTTTTAATTTTTCAACATCAAATTACTCGAAAACGGCGCATTATACGGGGAAATATGAAGAATACTTTTATTAAACAAAACGTTCAAATAATCCTTTTATAGCGTGCAACTTCTTGTGCGAGTGAAAGACTCGCTCTGTAGATCAGAATCGGCAAATTTTTTATGAGATCAACTCAAAACTTACACTTCACAGATTGGTTTCCTTTTCTATTTTAACATAATGGAGTTTTCTTGTTATCTTTTTTCTTTGCAGTTCAGTATGAATTCTCTATTATTGAAACTTGTAGGCTTTCCACTTCCATACAAACTAATCCGTATATGATTTTATTTTTCGAATCATCGAATCAAAGTCTACACTTCTGAGGATTTGATTGGTTTTCTCTTCTATTTGAACATTAAATTATGATAAATAAAATGGACTAACGAGTTCTCTTTTTTTTCCTTCCTCTTTCAGTTTAAGTTCTCTGTCATTGAAACTTATAGGCTTTTTACTATTATACAAACAGATAGTATATAATGTACGTTCAAAAAAATTCTGTGTCGAGTAGGCTATAGACTTTTGAAGGTTGATCTCCTGTGACTGAATGTACTTGAATTATTTCATCTTCCCTAAATGTGAACAAGGATGACATTAACATATATGTCGTAGTTTTGTATGAAAAGAGGAAAGGCATTTTTTAGGAAGAAGTTACTAGTAGATTTCTCTCAACGTGCAAAAAGTATTTCTTTCATTGAGTCTGATCACAAGGATCCAAACAATTTGAAAATGTTGGAAAAATTCTCAGTAAAAATTTCAACCGAAGTTAACAATTTTCATACGCAAGGGGAATGAATCTTGAATTAATCGAGGTATTATGTTAATTTGTGCTTACAATTATGTAAAAGGTTTCCACCTATTTCAGTAAAATGAATAAATCACAGTAAAACGAATAAATCAATATGTTTAATTCTCTATAAATATTGAATTGATTTGGTCGATATTTGATGAACATCCAAACTAAACTAGAAAAATTGAATTACACGATTTTCATCAGAATGAGTTTCAGGTTTCAGTTAATACGTCTGTATTAATTTATTTATTCAATACTGTCCAACTGACATCATCGATATACAGGGTTAGAACTATTTAGAGGCTGACTATAGGAATATCGAAAACCGTTAAAAATAAAGGGTGGCTTAAATTACAAAAAAGGAGTACACCAGTATAATCGCTATATAGGATTATGAGTACACACCGAATTTCGTGTAGTTATCTCCAAAAACAAATGAGTTATGAAGAAAAAATGATCTTGATTTTCAGTTTTTCGAGATATCTCAGGATCCATCAGAGATATTTGGAAACTGTTTACACCCACCCACTCATCCTTGAATAACGCAACTTTTTCGTAATTTAAGGTACCCTGTATTTCTAACGGTTTTCGATATCCCTGTAGTCCCTCTTTGAATAGTTCCAACCCTGTATAATCATATCACATAACAAAGGGTAGGTAATCAACTTTTTCAATATTGTGTCAATCTCGATATTTTTTTCTCAAAATCTTGTGGGGTTTTCTATACTCCATTCACTTTTATTTTAGCACTCGGTTGGCCATGGAAATTTGACACATCACTCTGTATAGTACGAAAATGTGAGGTTATGAAGCTTGTCAAAACATTTTTGGTTTTAAATCAACGCTATGTTGCCCGTTCTACGTAATAGTTTCTGTTATTACGTATTTTATCACGATGTCGAATCTCTTCGGAAAATATGTGACAACATAATTGAAGTTTATACAAACTGATTGAAGGCATACCAAATCCAGTTATTTGCATGGAAAATACAGGAGATCAGTATAATATCATAATATGCACTAGCATGAGGAGAGTTAATGTTCGATATCTTCTTTGGCTAAAGTTTGAATGCGTTACATCAGTTGAAGATTTCAAAAATATTAACCCGAAGATGAAATGCATATGATGCAGTGGTTGGGAATGGGTACCTCCCGAAGGAATTAACAGATAATTACAAGCATATCAAATTCTTCAACAAAAATCATCTAGCATCAATATAAGTAAAAGGAATTAAAGGAAGTTTCAATTCAAGATGAACTTCATCTTGAACAAAAATTTCACATGAATAAACAATTAACTGGACAACTGCCGTGTATTTGTGGCTGTTCATCTTAATACATTGATATAATAATAATAATTTGGTATTTATTGGTACCTCAAGACATTTACAATGTATAGGACAAGTCAAATGAAAAATCAATTTTCGGGAACTTATTTTACGATGACATTAATCGAAAATCCTGTAGTAAACTTTTTGCATTAATTCACTAAAACATAAAATTATCAAATGCCACCACTTTTTTGGGTCTCCCAATAGAAGGAAATTCTTTGTCATCCTCTTCATTCGCAATCTTTTTGACTGTTGAAACATTCAGATGAAATATAAGTCGTTTAGATTCAGATGAATTCTCTTACATTGAATTATTTAGTATTGTGGATTTTAGAAAATCAGGGTATAACTATTTGAATGAGAGGACCTGAATTCTAAATAGCATTTCCTAAAACCTTGTCTCTTTTTTCAATCACTTTCGGCATTTTCGTAATAAAAATTGATATTAGTTGTGGCAACGGCGTTATGACATTAACGAGATTTCATGAGTGCCAACCTTACTCCGTTCTAGTTACATAAACTTGAGAAAATTATTTCATGGCCAACCGACTGCTAAAATAAATCTGAACGGAGTATATCATGGTCGATCACTTCCTTTTTTATTTGAACATACTTGTTTGACGGAAAATGACAAAACATCGCGAAACAGTATTTAGGAAAAACTGACAATAATCTACAGCAACATTGGGATACTCTATGAAATCACCGGAACATTTCTGAATGTAATACCATGTTTATAATTTGCTGATAATTTTAATGCAACAACAAATCTTCACCTGGAAAATGGTGCATGACAAGCTAAGAGTTACGCTTAGACACGGAATATCAACGTTCAGAATTCCATAGCCTACATGACGACGAATTTTTTTGAACGCACATTAATAAAATCATTGCTGGATTTCTGTTCGGTATTAAAGTTGAAAATCTTATTATCAAATCACTCAACAAATTTTCGATGAACTATCGTAATTTTCATGAAACGCTCTTATTCACGAAAATATTGGTCAGGTATTAACATTTTACCCATATTTTTTATTGAACTTATATCAAACATTGAATTAACGAATTTAACAAGTTTTCCGCTAGTTTAACGGTCTGCAGTATTACTCCCATTCCATAAACCCTTATACCCAGCCGAAACTTTATGGAGTGCTAGACTTGAGTACACAGTGAAAATCCTTTCTGAGTTTTTGTTCCATTTACATTCTTCACGCGAATAAGTAAACAACGGAGTTGTCGACCCGAAACTTCCCACTTTGTTCTTCAAGTTTTCGACATATTTTTCCAGTCCCCCGTTACTCTTCCTCTAAGTGATTAAGGACATCATCAGGACGTAACTGACACCGACGAAGGTGGGGAGGATGGAGGAACCGAGACCTGGGTATATGCAAAGCACTCTTTCGGTGCGATTTCCCGGACGGCTAAGTTTGCACGTATCTTCGGCTTGGCGCACCCAGGGGACCATTAGCATCAGCTTCTGCCTCGGCCCGGGATCTTCGAGATCTCTTCTTGTTCCGCGAAGCGGCTGTTGATTGGCTATTCGCTTGAATAAAATATTCTTTCGTAAGACGTTGATATTTTTGTCAGTTTGAAACTTCTACTCCAGCTTTCTATGTATAAATTCCAATGTCCCACGCAAAGTGTTATGGATATTTTCCTGAAGTTTTCTTCATACAGAAAATCCCTTACATGGGCAATGAAAAATTCCGAAAGGAAGTCGATAGCAGAACAAGACCTTGTTTACAAGCGAAACTTTTAGCCATAATTCTGCGCCTCTCTGTATTTAAAAAAAGAGATCCATTTCAGAGAATTCAGAGAAACTATGGAACTCAAATTCATTGTACTTTTCCTTGAAAACGCTACAGTTTTAGAGATATCGATTTGAAATTTGAACATTCAGAGCTTCCTTGAGACCTTGTGGAGCCTACTGAAACTGAAGGGAATCGGAATTATGGTCTAAATTTTCACAAAATTTTCCTTCTCTAACCTAACCTAGCCATCTCTTATCATCAGCGAAAATTCGTTCAACAAGAAGTCGATTACAATTACAATAAACTTCCTGATGCCATAAAGCAGCTTAACGGAAAGAAATTTAAAAACAATTTGAAAAATATTCTACTTAAAAATACCTTAGACCCGTTTGCACCAAACGCACTTAGTTTAAGTGTCCCTTGAAATGAACCCTTAACTTAAATTACGTTAAACTGTTAAGTGACATTTAAATGGCTAAAGCTAGCCTTAAATTTAAGCGCTCCTGTAATGACCACTTAGTTATTTAAGGGCGGGATTCTAACCTAAAATAATTTGTTGAACTCATAAACTGGCTGCAGAACTGCTGTGGTTTTTCTAATAACATCAAGTACCTTTTATTTGACAATCCATTTCATTATCAATAATAATGCTAATTCAGCAACAAAAAGTTGTCACTCTTTGATAATAATATAATATTTTACTTGACACTGAATGACAGGACAATAAAGTTAGGTTAATGAAATGACAACGATCATCTGTAACCGGCCAACCAATGAAAAGGCTTTATTGGGCTAGAATGAAGTTGCACCAAAATTAAAAACTGAAATATCACTAGATATGAAAACTTAAGGGCCCCTTACTTAAGATTCTGTTAAGCCGCAGTCGTGCAACTGACAATAAAATTAAGCGTCCATTAACTTTAAACTACGCTTAGTTAGGTACTCATTTTAAGGGGGATTGGTGCAAACGGACCTTATACTCTCTGGAAGAGTTTTTCCAAAATTAAATTTGAAAAATCTGTGTTTTCTGACGTGACATGTGATGTTATGGAGAGAGAAGGAGAACGATCGCTGCTTTGTGACCATAGATTTTTTGTCCCCAAAAATATGTACCAATAGGGTAGTTCATGCTTTTGCCAACAGGCGCGCTGGCCATCACGGGATGGCGAAATTTTGATTTAAACTAATTGTAGTTGGCTGAGTGAATTGTCTTCCTGGTGACATATGATTAGAATATTATTGTTTTCAATTTTTAATAAGAGAAAAACCATGGTGAAATGTTGAAGAGTGCGCTAGTGTAAAAGTGTTTTGACATCGGAAAGAAAAGGAGAATAATATTTCCGAGTGCAGTTTTGGGAGAAAATTTTAAAAAACCTTACCTCGAGAATCGACCCGAAATAAATTTGTGTGTCAAGAGCACTTTTGCGATGAAGATATCAAAAAGATGATGGATTCATTATGAAAGAAATCGAAATTGTCATCCCTCGTGAGAAGTGGACTCTTCTGAATAAGAATATCTAATCAATAAAACTACATGGTTCAGAAGTAGATATTCTTGAAGAATTTTGTTGGCATAACATAATATATCGTTTATAACGGTTCTCAGCTGAGTATCGGAAACAGAATCTACTCTAATACCTAAGTTTTAAATCTGAGATTGCTACCTTTTGTTGTCTTGATGTGTACTACTCCTCACTGCGAATTTATATAATTTTGAAGATTACAGTAAACCAACTAACATACCTCTTTTCAATAAACAATGATAAACAAACATAGGTAATATTTTTTTGATCAGTGATTTCTCTTGAATTTCATTGATTTCGTCATTTATTATGAGTGAATAAAGCTCATAACATAGTCCCCTTTATAATATGATTAGTATTTTATTGCATATAATTCAGAGAACTCATATTTAATATAGATTTGAAGAAAGGTATTTGAAAAATCATCAGAAACGATGACACATAACCTAAAATAAAATGAAGGCTGTTCATTTAAAATTGAGGCTAAAATCCCCACCCATAGAACTATAAAGATAGAATTATGTGTCCCCACCCCATATCGATAAATGAAGCGATCGCAGCGATCGCAGCGACACCTAGCCTACGTTCCCCGTTTTCGGGGACACATTTTTAGTACGGCGATCGTTCTCCTTCTCTATACTCTCGCTGGCTGTTTTCGGGTTCGGCTTTCTGACAGTCCGAGAATTGTTCTAGAAAGTCCGAAAAGCCGAACCCGAATACAGCTCATATGTAATGTATTCATGTTGAAATTGAATATTATTATTATAAATGAGAAATGTCAAAAATTCAACCTCTTTCTTACGCGGGTATTTGGGGGAGGCGTAAAAGTGGGCAAGACTGTTAACTGTCAATAATTTGGTCCTTCGTTATAAAGCATAGCCCGTCCTCGGACGACGAAAAGGTTCCGTTCGTCCCGTGATTCCCACAACGTTTTGCACCTTTCGCCGAAACGGCAAAAATAGCCAAAATTGAAGTTTTTCGGAAATTATTTTAGGCGACTTCCCGGGCTTCGATCTCGACGTATATGGAAAGAGTGTTTCACTAATACCCAGGAGTTGTCACTCCTGACGCCACCTGAATTGGAAAAAAGTGACAAGTCTCCGTATTAAAGAGTTATATAGAGTTCTTTACAGTGATGAACCTAAGTTTGTATACTTGTTATGAAGGGTGGAAAATAAAAATTTATGTGCGGTACGAACACATCACTGTAAAGAACTCATTTAACTACATTATACGGGACTTCTTCCCTATTCAGAGTGTGTTAGGGGTAGTAACCCCTTCGTGAAGCTTCATTAGTCAGGTTAATGAATCCTCCTCGAAAGTTGATGTTCAAATTTTTCCACTTCGCTAAACAAGGTGAAAATTTGAAGTCGTTCAGACTCCACAGATTTTGACAGAGTTTTCACTATACATATTGAAAACATTTTTTGGATTTTTTGTTGGAATAGTCATATTTCTAGGCTTCACAATGATCAGTCACTCGGCATATGTTCCCTATTGACATTGTCGAAGATTATAGAGTACAAAGATGGGAAATGAGGCGTCTAAAGCGAAGTGAGGCCAACATGTGTGTGTCAAGCGTGTTTTTGAGACTAGTTAAATAAAATATTAATTTTTTTCTCGTACCGCTTTTTGTTTATCTAGATCGATCTAGTTGCTGATTATTGAATTTTTTTCGTCTTATTTCTTGGTGAAAACACCAGAATATTGTTCAAAAATTATTGAATGGTGGAGAACTGTGGATCAAATAATAAAATGGATTTTCCGAAATTAAGTTTTTCACTCAACTAAGGAAAATGGAAGCCTAAGTATCAAAACTCGTAACATGTGAATCGGTCATTCATTGATTCTAATTTTCAGTGCTCCGAAATGGATAAAATTCTCAGGGCGTTAAGACAATGACTACACTACTGACTGCAGTCAACATTTTACTTTCTGCAGGTCAATTGAGAACTGTTCATCCACGTGAATTGTTATATGCAGAAAGCATCGGGAAGCGGGTGACTGTTAAATTGTTGTTTGGAAAGTCAAAACTTTATGAAACCTGCTATGAGTGTTTTGTTCATTCATCAATCAATTTGTATATCGTGTCATAAAGAGGCCATATCATAAAAAACATAAAGAAACTATACTGACAGGCAAAAATACAGGTCTTGTATATCTCTGTAAGGTTTTTTTAAGTGTGGTTCCTGAAATTTTATGAATAATACATATGTACATATGTAAAGAACTGAAATGTGTATGCTATGATGGTATATTGAATATTGGTTCATATTAATTTCTGATACCATAAATTGTACAAATTCAACCAAGTTTATCAATTCAAAACAACCTATTGCAAAGAAATAACACATTCGACGTATAGCAGATTACCATTTACTTTTGTGTCCTAGTCAAAGCTTTATTTGTTGTCCATAATTCCAATTTTTGTAAATTTTTTATATATTGCAAATGAAAATATAGCACATCCAAGAGCGTTTTTCATCAATATTAATTGATTCCAAACAATGTTCCGATGAAAACTAACATCCTGATCACAAAACAAAACCATACTTTTGTTATCAGGATGTTAGTTGGTTGTTTTCTGGTTCAAACAAAGTCAATTCAATACTCGGAATAGAATTCGAATTTCGCGCCCCTCAATTAAAAAACCGTAACTGTTATTGAACAGTTTTTCTGTATTGAAAGTACGTTTTGAGCGCCATCTCATTGTCAAGTGTGTTTTCACTGACCAAAATGTAGTCGGTTTTTAGTACTAGAGATATGAGGTCTTTTCCTATCTTTCTACTCCATAATCTTTGGTTCGGGTGTCTACAGGGCCGGATTAAAACCACTTGGCGCCCGGGGAACAGGATATTTTTTCGCCCCCCCTCCCCCATATTACAATAATGATCATTCAATAACTAAGGAACCTGTAGAGATATTTTCATAATGAAGTTTTTTCATCGAAAAGTAAAAGTCAGCAAAAATCATGAAGAACATATGATACAGTTAAAAAAAGGTGAATTGAAAACAACTTAGGAGTTTTCAATTCACCTTTTTTATATGAATTAGGTATCGTACACCGACAGCATAAAGTAAGTCAAGGTGTGTTCTGTGACCGAAAGTATATATGACGACTGATATCGATCGAAACCGTATGTTTCTATTATTTGGAATCGGTTTTCTCTATTTCAGTGATTTCCGTATTTAGATACTGTTACTAACAATGAATTCGCCCCCAATACTGAATTGAATTCGCCCAGGGCAATTGCCCTTTTTGCCCTGGGGTTAATCCGGCTCTGGGTATCTATTCCTCCTTAGGGGTTGAACCTACAAGACGTTAAATATCACCAAAATGTTTTTGTAATAATTCTTCCATTTCCATGTAAATGATACCATATTGTCACACTCGGTGTAAGTATTCCCGTACACAGTATCAACATCAATAATTCGAAATCTTAACATTCACGTATGCCATCTGATTCAAATTTAACATTTCCAAGTGGAGCTTAGAAAAGATATAAATGGAATTTATTTCGAGTATGCAACAGTATTTCCGAACGGAATACCGAGTTTGTTCGTCATGTTATACACATCTAATGCGACTTCATATTAGGCTTTATATTAAGTACGTGAGGCGTCGAGTCGAGGATGGAACATTTGGCGTCGTCGAACACGAGCTGGTGCTAAACTATTCCAACCGAATACGGTCTCGGCTTTTCGGATCCCATTCGATTTTGAATATACCGTCTACGTGTTTTATTTAACTTCAACAAATCAAATATGGGCGCTTTACTGTTTCATTCATCGGAGAGGGACGCGCCACACCGAAGGGTCTCTATTGAACGTTAAAAATGGAAATTCAATCTCATTTCGGTAGCACGGTTTGATCTGTTCGATTTTATGCCACAAATCCCAAATAAGTTCGATGCACGATGATGGATATCTGGATATCAGTGAACGAAACGAAATAAGTATACTCCATTCACATTTATTTTAGCACTCGGTTGGCCATGAAATAATTTTCTCGAATTTTTGTAACTATAACGGAGTAAGGTTGGCACTCATGAAATGTCGTTAATGTCATAACGCCGTTGCCACAATTTATATAAATTAATTAATTGTCAGAAGTTCGCGGGCACGGAGTACAAAAATAGACATGATGCTGTTGCCAAGATTCTTCACCAAGAATTAGCACTAAAACACCAACTTCTAAGTTCGAAAAAGGTTCCTTATTACAATTACCATCCGGATGCTGTGTTGGAAAATGAACATCACAAGCTCTACTGGGATCGCACGGTTCTCACAGACCGGAAAATAACCCACAATAGACCAGACCTCATATTGCTCAATAAGGATGAGGACAGAGCACTATTCATCGATGTGGCGATTCCAAATAATAACAATCTTCTAGATAGGCACACTGAAAAAATTTCAAAATACAGAGATCTCGAGGAACAAACCAGAAGACAGTGGAAGCTGAAAGATATCAAGTCCATCCCTATTGTCATTTCATCTACAGGCCTGATACCGAAGAAACTACTAGAGAACTTGAGGAAACTTCAGTTGGACGAAAATATTTATAAAGTCATGCAGAAGGCGGTACTGCTCGGAACGGCGAGAACTGTACGCAAGTACATGGGGAATGCAGAGGAACACCGTCTGCGCCGACAGGAAGTGCGGGTGGAGCAGGAATCCAACCTACAGCAGGGAGGCGAGGAGCGACCCGGACCCGACCACCACCACGAGCCCGAAAACCTGGAAAGGGCTCCAACAGAGCTTAATCTTTTTGATATCTGAGATATCTGGGATAAGTGAATTTTCCTCTGGAGAGGAGTGTGAAAGCCGCAAGGCTAAAGTCATATTACGAAAATGCCGATGTGATTGAAAAAAGAGACAGGGTTTCAGGAAGTGCTATTTAGAATTCAGGTCCGCTCATTCAAATAGTTATACCCTGATATTCTAAAATTCACAATACGTCATTCACAATCAGAAAGATTGTGAATGAAGAGGATGACAAAGAATTTCCTTCTATTGGGAGACCCAAAAAAGTGGTGGCATTTGAGAATTTTATGTTTGAGTGAATTAATGCGAAAAGTTTACTACAGGATTTTAGATGAATGTCATCGTAGAATAAGTTCCCGAAAATTGATTTTTCTATTTTTGACTTGTTCTATACATTGTAAATATCTTGAGGTACCAATAAATACCTAATTATTTTTTTATCAATGTATTAAGATGAACAGCCACACATATGCGCCAGTTGTCCTGTTAATTGTTTATTCATGTGAAATGTTTGTTCAAAGGTGAAGTTCATCTTGACTTGAAACTTCCTTTAATTCCTTTTACTTACATTGATGCAAGATGATTTTTGTTGAAGAATTTTACATTCTTGTAATTATCTGTTGATTCCTTCGGGAGATACCCATTCCCAACTACTGCATCATATGCATTTCATCTTCGGGTTAATATTTTTGAAATCTACAACTGATGTAACGTATTCAAACTTTAGCCAAAGAAGATAACGAATATTAACTCTCATATTATGATTATGTACCGATCTCTTGTATTTTCCATACAAATAACTGGATTTGGTATGCCTTCAATCAGTTTGTATAAATTTCAATTATGTTCGTCGCATATTTTCCGAAGAATTGTGATAAAATACGTAATAACAGAAACTTTTACGTAGGACGGGCAACATAGCGGTGATTTGAAACCCGAAAATGTTTTGACAAGCGTCATAACCCCAAATTTTCGTACTATACAGAGTGAAATGTGTCAAATTTCCATGGCCAACCGTCTGCTAAAATAAAAGAGAATGGAGAATACTTTGGATGAGCTTAAACTCAAATGAAGGAGGAAAATTTAAATTAAATTATTGAACTTTTACATATTATTTCATATGAACATTGAACATTGTTTTACAAATGACTACACGTTACAAGTTCTTCGTCATTACAATGATTTATCTGAATATACCTTCTATTAAAAAAAAGCAAGAAGATGAAAGATTCAGCTTATAAAGTACATATAATGTATAATAATAAAAGTATCTAACGTCCAGTTTCATATTCAAATTTAAAGTCACTTTAAGCTTAAAGCTTCCTCTACTGTCATTTTTAGTAGTGTTAAAGGAAGCTGTAAACTTAAAGGGACTATGCTACTATTATAGCAAAGCTTATAATGCAAATTGCACAAGAGGATCTGTTAAATTCGAAAGGATCATTATTGAAAAAGAATTATGTTAATATTATTTGTTTTTTTTTGAAAGTTGCTATCTTTTGAACATTGTTGCTGAATTGATTGGGTCAGAATGTTTGTATCCCTTCTTCCCTTGATGGATATTGCCATATCTTACTGGGAAGATTAATTCAACATCAAGT
The DNA here is from genome assembly GCF_907165205.1 of Coccinella septempunctata. NCBI lineage: Eukaryota > Metazoa > Arthropoda > Insecta > Coleoptera > Coccinellidae > Coccinella > Coccinella septempunctata. Next base: position 15,196,966 of record NC_058189.1, on the reverse strand, counting down.
AGGTAATTAAATTTTGGGTTTTTTTAGTTTTGTTAGTATGTCTTAGGTTGATGTGAAGATTTCAAAAGTGAATTGATCTAGCTCAAAGATTATAGAGTATAAAAATGGGAAACGAAGCGACTAAAGTGATGTGAGCGTCATCTGTGTGTCCACTGTGATTTTAAGATATTAATTTGAAAGACCATTTCCAGAAACATGAAATTTTGTAAGATTGGCCATTTTGATCAAAGAGGTTTTGAATGTTTTGATTCTCGTACCGCTTTTTGTTTATCTAGCTCGTTCTAGTTGCTGATTAATGAATTTTTAGTCTGATTTCTTGGTGAAAACCCCCAAATTTCCAAAATTATTCAATGGTGAAGAACTGTGGATCAAGTAATAAAATGGATTTCCGAAATTACGTTTTTTACTCAACTAAGGAAAATGGAAGCGTAAGTATTAAAACTCGTAACATGTAATCGGTCATTCATTGATTTTTATTTTCAGTGGATAAAATTTTCAGGACGTTAAGACAATGACTTCAGCAAACACTACTGACTACACCATGTGCAGTAAACATTTTACTGCAAGTAAAATGTATTGTATGCAGAAAGCTTCCCTTGCGTGAAAGGCCCATTCAGAAGAAATTATGAACTTTATAGGTCCATGCAATGATTCTCAGTTGCTACTCCTGCAATATATTCAGAAATGCAAAGGTTTTATTGATTTCGATTTGGGAACTGAGTGACTGTTACATTGTTGTTTGGAAAGTCAAAGTTTTATGCAACCTGTGTTTTGTTCATTCATTAATCAATTTGTATATTGAGTCATAAAGAGACCATATCTTGAGGAAATCATAAGAAAAACATAAAGAAACTATACTGACAGGCTTAAGCCCGTTTGCAACAGCCGAGAATTCTCTAGAAAATTTACTGGAGATTTCATGCGCCGTGAATTATTTACCGTTGCATACGCACTTTCGGTAGAATTCTCTGTTCAGTTGCATACAAAATAATCTCTGTCGTTTTCTTGCGAGAATTTTGTAGAGAATTCTGCAGAGAATTCTCGGCTGTTGCAAACGGGTTTTACATACAAGTCTTGTAAATCTCTGTAATGTCTTTTTTAAGTGTGGTTCTGAAAATTTTTTAAATACTACATATGTGAAGAACTGAAATGTGTATGCTATGATGGTATATTGAATATTGGTCCATATCAATTTCTGATACATGTGTATTGTACGAATTCAACTAAGTTTATTTATTCAAAATAATCTATTGCAAAGAAAAAACACCTTCGACGTAAAGCAGATCAACATATACTTTTGTGTTCTAGTCAAAGCCTAATTTGTTGTCCAATTTTTGTAAATTTTTTATAAATAAAGCACATCCAACAGCGTTTTTGATTGATATTATTCGATTCTAAACAATGTTCAGATGAAAACTAACATCCTGATGACAAAACAAAACCATACTTTTGTTTTGTCGCTCAGGATGTTTGTTTTCTGGTCAAAACAAGGTCAATATTAAAATTCAATATAAGGAATAGATTTCAAATTTCGCGCCAGCCAATTATTAAACAGTTTTTCTGTATTGAAAGTACGTTTTGAGCGCCATCTCATTGTCAAGTGTTTTTTCACAGACCAAAATGCTATCGGTTTTTAGTACCTACTAGAGATATGAGGGCGTTTCCAATCTTTCTACTCTATAATCTTTGATTTAGCTTATACCTGTACATTCGAAACTGAATCATCTTGGTTACATTCTTTTATTATTGAAATCGATTTCAGTATCCAATATCATAGTTCTGAATTATCGGTATGACCAAAACAATTCTTATCTCTTTTGAACGTATGTCCAGTCAATATTGATCGATAAATTATTCAAAACATAGGGGTATTCACGAATGAAAAATGAATGAGCGATTTATCATAATTGCATTGTCACTGCCATGCCGTACCTACTTGTCAAATTACCTAAAATTTCCGGATCAGATCATATCGCTATTCATTCATTTCCGTATAAACTGCTATTACTGATATATTCAGAATAGATATGGCATAATTATGGATATATATATATTTGAAAATTGCATGAAAAATATATTGTTGTTCAACTGAGGTTATGATTCACGTATATCGGAAAGACCTGTCGCAAAGTTTTTGATGTAATTGAGTTCTATCGGATTTTATTGATTCATACGGTATTAGCTATTATTCCTGAAAGAATCTGCACCTGCTTCGAATTACCCATTTGTTACCGATATATTCAAAATCTGCAGCAATGAAATAATGAATATAAGTACACTGCTCAACAATTCATAGGCATCACGTATACATTTTTCTTTATTCGTGGTTTTTGTTATAACATCTGTTATACATGTTAACTTTCAAGAAGAATTGGGATATTTAAACTTGTTTTTATCTTATTCTTTTTTATTTTATCGAGTTTTATAGATGGATTGTAGTAGGTTGCAGATGGTGGCATAGAATTGCTAGTGGTATTAAGAGTATTAGCTGTCAAACCTGTTTTTTTTCTTATTTGAACGTAAGTTCGATTCGAATTCACAATAGTTGGAGGAGTGGAACCAATATCGATGCACGACGTTTGGCCCCTGTGAAACTGAGCCAAATCATACTTTGGATACAGAACGGCTTTTCTCAACGAGAAGTGTTCTGGCGCTTGAATATTTCGTGTTTTAATTTGGACTTGCAATATAATTTGATAATTTAACCATAGATTAAATGAACAGGGAATAGATAGCCCACTCGAAAAACAAGCTTTAGCGCCATCTGTTTTTATGGTACAGGTATTAATTTGAAAAAAAAAATGGAAAGGATTCTGTAGCGACAAACTTTCTTGTACTTCTAGGAAATCCACATTCAATGTTTTTAAGTCGTCATTTTCATAATTTTTCAATAATTTTAATACAAAAATTCAGTTTACCAGGAAAATGGTACAGCAGAAACTAAGAATTACGTTGAGACACATAATATTGACGTTCAAAATTCCGAAGCCTATTTGACGACGAAGAATTTTTTTTAACGCACGTTATATTGATCTTGGAGCATATCGAATAGGTTTCAATTATGTTGTTATGAATATTTTATACGCTGACCGCTGGAGGTAGTTGGTTGCAGTTATAATTCAATTTTAATTTCATTCTTTTTCAGTATAGCCAAAGATATTGACACAGCGGTAATTTATCTGTATACCAACCATACAAGGAGTATATGAATTATCTTAACTCAAAATAAAGTGAATTCTCCTTCAAAGCGAAAAAAAAGCTAAATCAGTTTACCTTCAATATTTTTTCACAATTTTATTACCCACAGTAGGTAAAATCGAAACATATGAAACATTCTTGAATTTTTTTGTGAGAAATTAAAATTTCTTTACTCACCTGGCATGTCGTCCTTGATAACATATCGGGGATTCGATGACATGTTGATTGGTCTCATATTTTTCAGCCATGTTATTTTTGGTGGTGGATCCCCAGTTGCTGCGCATGAGAGGAGGGTGTTATGACCTATTTCAACTACTTTATTGTTAATTGGCGACTGTGTGATGAGCGGAAAACCAGGTGGAAGTTTACTCACTGAAACAAAATATCAATATTAGTTGAAACAGATAACAAACTTTTTTATGAAATTCAAAATATCTGAACGGAATAATTCAACATAGTATAGCTAACAAATATTAGTTTGGATAAACCGCAATTCGCGACAGCAATATACAGGGTGAGTCTTTAACCCGTACAAATATTTTATCAGTAGATTCTTGAGGTCAAAAGAAATACTTTTTTCTTATGCCAATTTTTCGGATTCGGACCTGATAAAACGATATAGCCATTTTAAGTTTTTATAATGAGCTGTGCCACCCCTGGAAAAACAAAATTACCTGTAGAATAACTAGCTAAATCTGTGACACTACACATCTGTGGATCTTCTGAACAGAGTTGTATTGAGCCAAAGTACCCAATTTTTCAAACTTCACAGAACTCGTAAAAAAAATTAAAAACTGTCAACTCGCCGTCATATTCCAAAGTTTGTATATTGGAAGGGAAGACGATTTCGAAAAAAATTTATAGGAACTACCCCTGCTTATTTTCATCGAGAAATCATCTCCCTTAGTCCTTCGCATTTGTTTACAGATACCCTGTAATTTATTATTTGTATGTTTGAATAACCTTGCAACTATTACAAATAATCTTCATTTTCGTAGAAGGTTTGAAGTAGGATGAATATTTTCCCATTAATATATTGATCATGATTAAATAATCATATTTATGTGCTTCATGTTTTATTGTATACATTATATATATTATAGTCATCCTCCTTTATTAATCAATTTAAGAGACGTCCCCAGTAATTTCCTTGGTAGTGTCACACTTTAATTAGTTATAGTGCATGGAAAAATATTTGCTCCTCTGATAGCTTATATATTGATGGCAATAATAAATTAAAAGCTTCTAAACCCTATGAATCTTCGTCATGAGGACCTCTGAAGCGATTTGAGGTGGGTAATATAAAAAATGATGAATGCTACGTATTATTAATATATTAGTTAAGTAACTGTGTGTCCTAATCGAATAGGAATAATATGCTCAACAATTTCACTCAAGGATGTAAAGTATTATTTTTTTCTGGCCACCTCCAATATAAAACTGGACAGTCACAGAACTTGAGAACTTCTTTATTTCCGCGCAATTACCTATGTTTTGTGTTTGTAGAAGAAGTCGAGGCGGGCAATTCGAGAATGAACTTTAGTTTATGTCGGAACATGTCTTTGTTGAATATCTAAGTTTAAATGACGTTATTCGGTCTTTTATTCGATTTTTTCCTATCCCGTGAACGTTGCTAACATTTGCATCTTTTTAGGTTACTGAAAGAAGAAATGTCAATGTCAATTCGTACAACAAGTTCACTAGGTACTATTTCATTTCGAGTAATACTCATCTACTTTATGGTGATTTTTCAACAAGAAAATAATGCCATTAAACACTATTTATTTCTGAGTTTTTGTAGCTTTGCGCTTTTTCCGAAGTGATCAACCGTTTTTCAGCTTCCAAAAAAATATCACTTGAATTTTTACACGATTAATTGTTTAGGTAACAACATAGAAAATCCAGAGTCTAAAAACCGCCATAACTCACTATGGTTTACTAGACTTAATTTTTTGTTCCTTTGATTGACCTAACCCTCTGAAAGATCGAGTGGAATTCCTAATCAAACTGTACAGGGTGGGCCAAATTCAATCCAACGAGATAGAGGAAAATGCATGGCACATAACGGTCGTCTTTTTTCGAAAACTAATAATGTCATCAACTGCATTCCTCTATCTTCTTTTGTGTTCGAGTTATAGGCCAAAATTTAAATTTCAACTTTGGTCATTGAGAGATCGTTTCTGTTTGGGCCAGGATGTTGAAATGAAAACATTATACAGACACTTTTTTATAGCAATTCAGTGGTTTACTATAATTTTTTCCCATAGGTATATTTGCTGAGCTAGATAACATATAGATTTGTTTTTTCTTATGAGAACACTACATAGTTTAAAATGACTTAGAAAGACTGAGGGAGATGTATGATATATTTCTGAAACTGGGAGAAAAAATTGTTATTTTAAACTACTATTTTCATACGAAAAAACACAACTTTATGTTGTAGCTCAGCAAATAAACCTGTTGGATAAAATCATACTAGGCCACTGGATTGATATCAAAAATATAATGTTTTTATTTGAACGTCCTAGCACAAACAGAAACGGAGATAATTACCAAAGTTGAAATCGTACAAATTTCAATTTTGACCTATAACTCGAAAACAAAAGAAGTGGAATGGCATCATAAGTTTCTCGAAAAAAGACGAATGTAATGTGTCATTGATTTTCCTCTATCTCGTTGGGTTAAAAAGTTGTAGTTCAGGTATCACCAATTTGCCTACTCTGTACACTTGAAGGTGTATGATTTTGTTTCCTCTGTAAGTCGTGCCAACTGAACAAGTACAGCCGAAAAATTTGTACCGGCATGAATTGGTCAAGTAGGCGAGAAAAACGATAAGGCATACCTACAGGAAATATTCCTTCGAAAAGACAAATGAATATGTTCGAATGAGACGCAAAATTTTCTTTTTGAAGCCCCTATCCGATGATGATAAAATAAATTTCGTTTTAGAACGAAAATTCATAACGAAAAACGAAATGGGATAATCATAATTCTGCTTGTCAAAAGAGGGATTTACGTGCGGTTTGACACAAGTAATGAATGTTTTATCTAAGCCAATTTACTGCGGTGGACACCAACCTCGTTTTTCAGATTTGAAAAATACCAGACATATCCAGTTGAAATATGATAGCGATACTGTCCGAGCTCTGATAAATTTGAATTTGATCCACACACTCTTTAGATTACTAAAAGTAGGTGATTTTTCTGAGAGCAGGGAGAATTCGGGTGAAAATATCAGCAATGTCAGTCACTATTTTAGAATAGTCAGTTTTTGAATTAAGAAATATAGTATAATATATATATATATATGTATATTAGAAATTGTTTTTGGAGTTATAAGTAGGGATTCCGATGAGTAAAATCACAATCGTAATCGTATATGAACATATACGAGGATCTTTTGATAAGTCCTTAGAAATTCACATAACCATCACATGGTTTTGTTTTTATTGTCGATTGAAGCAAGTAACTTTTGTTAAGTCGTCAGTTTTGTGCGATAATAAATCACTTTCTTTTAAAGGGATTAACCGAAAGAGATGAAAGCTGAGTTGTATGAAGTTCATGGAACATCAGCCCCTGTGTTTGCAACTGTTTACAATGGGGAATTCTCCTCAATTTGGGTCATCATAACAGTTTAAACTGAATAATTAGGAGTTTCATTCATGAATTTTTCAAATGCACCGCGGAAACTATTGAAAATCATTCTTCAAATATGATATTTTAAAATTTAAATCGTTTCGTTTCTAGTTTACTATTTGGCAACAGCGCCTACTAGAAAATAAAAAGAACAATGGCTTGTTTATAAAATAACAGCTGTTGACATAAGGCGCGTACTCACTGGCGAGCCTCAACAGCAACCGGCCATAAAAATCCCATAAAATTTTAGGACCTTCCTCATTCGTTGCAGACTTCATAGACTGCCATCTTTGCCTATCTCATCAAGATAGTGCATTTGTTGTCCTTTATTATCAACGCATATTTCAGTCGATGTTGCCAACTTGTGCAATAAAAACGAAACGCTTTAAATTTTAAATACTCATTTTTATTTTTTATTTTTAAGTACTTAAAATATTATTTAGTATAGTAGTCCCTATTGGGTAAATGAATTGAAACGGGGCCGTACGTCCACAAAAAAAAACACCGTTCGGGAAGTCCAATGAAAGTGACTACACAAGAAATGCGCGACAAATCGAAGTGCTTTGAGGCTAAAAGCATATCACGAGGTGCAGTCAATGATTATCTAATATATAAAATTCTCGTGTCACAGTTTTCGTTGCCATACTCCTCCGAAACGGCTTGACCGATTTTGATGAAATTTTTTGTGCTTATCCGGTATCTATGAGAATCGGCCAACATCTATTTTTCATCCCCCTAAATGTTAAGGGTAGTCCACCCCTAAATTTTTTTTTTATTTTTTAGACAAAATTTTTAATTTCTATTTTTTTATGATACATACATAATACAACATACGAAAGGAAATTATTTATATGGCAAAACAACGTTTGCCGGGTCAGCTAGTAGAGTATAAAGATGGAAAACGAAGCGATTGAAGTGATGTAAGCGCCATCTCTGTGTCAAGGGTGTTTTTAAGACGCTAAGACTGGTTAAAATATTAATTTGAGTGCCATTTGCAGAAGTATATGAAATTTTGTGAGATTTCTGATGGCCATGTTGATCGAAGAGGTTTTGAATGTTTTGATTCTCGTACCGCTTTTTGTTTATCTAGCTCGTTCTAGTTGCTGATTATTGAATTTTTTTGTCTTATTTCTTGGTGAAACTCTCAAAATATCGTTTGAACATTAGTAGTACATGGTGAAGAACTGAGGATCAAATAAAATTCAGTAAAACAAGAGCTGTAGCTTGCTTATTTTGGAATCCCTCTGTAATGTATTCTGTGAGCTTTAATAATTGTTGCTCTGTTGAATGCTCTCTTCTGAATCCGAACTGTTCTGGTGGTATTAGTTTCAGATTTTCGGTTTCCTCATTTAGCCTCGTGACGATAATTCTTTCTACTACTTTTCCTAACGCCGACAGTAGACTTATCGGTCTGTAGTTTTGTGGGAACTTCTTCTCTTTGACTGTTTTATTGACTATGACTTCCGCTGTTTTCCATTTTTCCGTGTAGTGTTCTGTCCTCATAATTCCATTCGCGATATTTGTTAGACTGGCTATAACTTTTCTAGGTAATTTCTTTAACATAACATTCGTTATTTTATCGCTTCCGGGAGCTTTCCCCTTCTTCAAACTTCTAATTATTTAGAATGGTTTGTCTATTTCAGCAGCCGCTGGTAATTCATCCATCTCTTCTCCAAATACGAAGGCTCTATTATTTTTGACGAGCTTATACCTACGTATAGTTTTGCAACAATTTTTTTTTTCATTCCAATGTTGTTCTGTGCGTCACATAAATTCAAAGACCCCTCGGTCAGTGAGCAAGATTTCGAACATTATAAATGAGTTCGATAAAAACTATATTGTCTGATGCTTCCCCCACGTTTTTTCTGTTTCTGATATAATATGCTTTTGAGTTTTCCCCCATTTCAATTTTTTTTTTGAGTTCGGGTGTTCACAGGTTTCACTGCTTTCACGCTCGTTTAGAAATCATCAATTATTCAATAAGCTGATGATACCAAATATCTATATCTCAAGTCGGATAAGGTGGCTAGGGATTAGAAAAAGAGAAACGTAATGTAGAAGTCGATCTTGATGATATATCATGTTCATGTATCAAACTATTTGTGGGTAATTTTTCCGACTTTTTACTTAAGGGGGTACGCGATAAACCTGTCGCCATTACACGTGAATAGATGCGAGGAAGCAGCCAAGGCCGCACTATCCAGTTAAATTCACGGTATGAATAATAGCATGCCTCGTTAACTTTAATCGACTCAAAAAGATGCCCGGCTGACATCGTCCATTTTGCTCAGATTACTCCGTCCCAGAACGTTATTATCCGCAGTGTATTATCCGCTTAAGAGACTGATCAATTCCGCTACAGTTAGGGTGGAAAGATTCGCAGCAATTTATCGTCATTTGCGCGATTTTTCGGAACCGGGAAGGTTTGTAAGAGGTTATTAAGAGGTTCATCGGGTTCATATAAATGGTTCGATTTCGGGGATTCGCCGGAGAAAGGAGATGTGGTAATTTGGGCTGTTCTCTCCGATTAGGAGGAAGATGTCCTCAAAAGAATTCGCAGGTGTATTGAAATTGGGGTATTCAAGATATCAATGTGTTTTCAAGTTTTCAATTAACCTTAAATTTTGCATACACTGATGACAATTAACGATATCATAGAGTCGGATAATGATCGTAGAAAAATTATTCTGTGCAAATTATTATTATTTGAACCGGGGTCGTTGTGGCTAGATTAGCCGGGAACTGCGACAATGTAGATCTTTTGTTCTCTACCCTACTCATTCATGATAACTGAAGGAGGTCGTCAATGGTGTTGATAAAACCGTCAACATCCCTAGGTGTCTTGGCCGTTACCTCGTGAGTATCCAGGACAGGTTTCACCATATGAATGGTTCTTAGGCCAGCCAGCTCTGGACACTTGCATACCATGTGTTCAGCTGTTTCTGCTTCTGATCCACAGAGCCTACAAATCTCATCTGCTGATGTTCCCATACGGTACAGATCATATTTGCACCGACAGTGCCCTGTTAGCACTTTATTAGCAGTTAGCAGTCTCACCATCACCCGAAGTTCAGCTCATGACAGCTTCAGCAGTTTTCTGGTGTAGGTCGGTGAAATCATCACGAATTTCTTTGACCCAGTGAGTCCAGGAGTTTTTTCCAGAGGGTTATTCTGTTGTTCAACTCCCATTGATAGACCGCTGTTTAAGGCTTTATTCATGAAGTTCAGATCTACATGGCTCGGCACGAGTCTTTCTAACATTTGAGTGGGTACAAAGCCACTTATATTAAATTGAAACAGGGTGACAATATGAGTAGTATATCGATCCTCGCAGGGATCCTTGTCGTTAAGATCATCAGCAAAATTTACAGTTAAAAGAACACGAAGTCATCAGATGTAGGTCACAAACTTAAACACATACGACAAACAAACTCTCTTCTCGAACTACTCTTCTCACTCGCCACCGCATCCACGAACCAAACTTCACAGCGCACACTCGGTACACTTAAGCGTTATCACTGTGATGTAGCAGTGAGACGAATCCTGTTGCTGCGGACCCTGCGGGAACTGCGCCAAACGATGCGGCTATACTGCTTATGGATTATGCATCCACCTCTTAGAGCAGTGTGAATTAGGTCACCTATATCAGATGTTGTGGCACCGACCAATTCAGTGATCGCCCTATTCTCTGGGCACCATCCTCCTCTGGCACCGACGATGAGCGGCAGCACTTGTATGTCTTTCCCCGGGTTGGTCTCACGAACTTTTTCAAGGAAGCTTGGAGCAGAATATATGGTCTTCTTGATGCCATAGGCCATGCTTAGTGGCTCCGGGGATTCCCAGCTCACGGATACATCAGAGATTATTAAGCAGTTGTCTTTGCTTAGGAAAAGATCAGGCTTGAATAGTCTGCCCTCTCTATCTCTTATATGCGGCTCTCTTGTTGCTTGCCATCCGTTCTTTACTGCCATCTGCTCAAGGCGTAGTGCAACGTAGTTGTGCCTGTTGATTCTCTCCCAATGCATAACACAGCATTTTTGGAGCACATGGGAGAGGGATTCTCGATTGGGGCACCCTGCTCGGCACATTGCTTCCTCGCCGCGCACCCAGGGAAGTGCAGCTGTTGGGAGGCACTTGGATCTCAGTTGGATAGCACGGATGTAGTCTTCGCCGGACCAGTAGCGGGGGGGGTTATCGATATATGAGCTACACGCTCGGTGGTGTTTAAGTTCCCCCAAGCCGACGCCGTAGAATGATTGATGTAGTTCTGTGGCTCTGTTGTTGTCTACCATTTTGGTCGTTAGGTTTGGTAGTTTTATCATTTTCTCTACCCTTCTGAGCCAAGGAGCGGCTTGTTGAACTACCGCGTCCATGAGCCTGCTCACCCCAGTCAATTTCCTCGTTCTGTTCAGGATTATCACTGGTATTTTGTCTCTGAAGCAGAACACGCCCAGCCCTCCTTCCTTCAGTGGAGCGTGAATGATTGCGTCGTTGACATGATTCGGCAGGTGCAAAGATCTCTTGACGCCCCATTTTATAGCTCTATCTGCCGCTTTTAAAGTTTTCAAATGAATTTGCGGGGTTTGTAGACTATGTATGTATCGTGGGAGTAAGTGGAATTTAATCAATTGCAGCTTTTGATGAGGTTTGAGTGGGGCCCTGCAAATCCTCTCAACTTGCTCTCTTAGGGATGTTATGGAGTACTTTGTTATTCCCATTGGGGAGAATTTCTTTCCTAAATATTCCATGATTTCTTTCACTCCCACTTGCCGGATAGGTTGCCCATATATGTGGAACTGGCTCGTTGTGTAGGTAAATAATCTTCTACCCGGCGCTCTGCCTACGGAAATTGCGACGCATTTTTCAACGCTCAGCTCCAGGTGGTGGTTCCTAAAAAAGTCCTGGCAGCAGCTGAGAAGCTTTCTGGCGGTCCTGACGTCCTCAGCCAGTAAGATCAAATCATCTGCATAAGCCATACAACTGACGTTGATGTCGCCCAAGGTTATTCCAGTTTTTTCCTCTAATTCTTCGATGGCCTCGTCCATTACAAAGTTAAAAAGTGTTGCCGACATCGGGTCTCCTTGTCTTGTGCCTCTGTTAATCGGGAGTGAACAGATTTCCTCTCCAGCGCATGATATGGTGGTGGATGCGTTCTTGCAGTTGGCCATTACATATTGTCTAGTCTTCTCATCAACTCCTTTCCTAATCAGGGCTCTTTCAATAGTTGAGTGGGACAATGTGTCGAATGCTTTCCTGATGTCGATGGAGACTATTGAATATCCTCTTCTTGATTTTCTTTTTGCCTTGATTAGGGTGTGGAGGGAGATATTATTTGCAAACACGCCGTCGACACTGACAAACCCTCTCTGGTTGGTGTGAATCGGGATCTCCATGAGCCTTTTATTAATTATTCGGTTGCAAACTCGTAGGACGAGGCTGGAGATGGTGATAGGTCTCCAGTTCTTGACATCAGCTAGATTATCTATTTTTTCCGAATCAGAGTGGTTCGACTTCTGTTCAGGCATCTCGGTACTATTCTTGTCAGCAGCATAGCGTTATACAGCAGAAGTAATTTGTATCGTGGTATCCTGGTGATCTCACGCAGCGTTATTCCATCTGGACCAGCGGCTCCTTGTTTGGTATTTTTAAGGGCTTCTGCGAGGTTTTCTTCAGTAATTGGTCTGTACAGGTTAATTGGCTGTGCTTCTGTGGCTACTGGTGTTAGGTCTGGCGGAGATTCCTTGGAGAGGAGGTTTCGGTATTCGAGAGTTATTGTGTCCTTCGATGGCTTTTCAGTTTGATTGATGGGGTCTAGGCCTTCTATAATTTCTTCCGCTAGTTGTTTCTTATTTTTAGCCCATCTCCTCTGGACATCTCTGTAGGCAGCGGCTCTTCTCTTTCTCCTTGAATGTGGTGGGGGTGCTCTTTCCTCATGCCGGGTTTTGTTTTTGACTTTGCCAAAGTTTTTAATGATAGTTTCGGCGAAGTCATTAAGGGCTTTCTCTTTTTCGCCACCGGTACAAATCTTGGCTGCAAATCGGATATCCTCTTCATCTTCGAGAAGAGGGGCAATATCCAGTATGTATTGAAGTATTGGGTCTTCCACCACCGGTCTGAAGCCTTCCGGTATTGGATCCGGAGCTAAGAGGGTTTCCTCCACCAATTCAGGTTCAGCCTGCGCTTCTTCTATGAGTAGTTCTTGGTTTCTTCTTAAATTCTCTTCTTCTTCCTCTCGCTGCATTCTCGCCTCAATTTCCTTGCATTCACGATGTCGAATCATGGCATTTTGCCATTCTGCTGTTCTCCTTCTCTTTTTAATGGCCTCCTCGGAACGTCCCGACAAGCTGCTCAGGAATGCTAGGAGGTTGTTGCCCGTGTAGTCCACCTCTTCAGCAGCCAGGTTTATCACCTCTTCGCTGGTCCATGGTCTTCTGGTGTTATTGGCTGCATCTTCTAGTTCTCTATTGTAATCAATGGGGTGGGCTTGCCTTAGATGTTGCCTCATTCCCGCGTATGTGGCGAATGTTCTTTCGCATTGAGGACAACTGTTTGGGTCCGCCACTGGTGCACCTCTGCAGTATAGTCTCTTGTGTTGTGCAAGAGCTTTTTTGGTGGAATATGTTTTGCCATTTTGGCATACACAGCTGAATCCCACAGGGGGTTGGGGGGACGGTAACATCTGGGATGCGATAAGGTACTCAGATGTTCTTCTATAATTTGGTTATTTCCGTCCGCTTCCCTGCTCTTCTATTGAAGCGGTGTCTCCTTCGTGCTGTTTCAGTCCGCTGATGGCGATATGGCGATAATGAGTCCAAAGGGCGCGCTCACGGTCTTCAAGTGTTTTTCTGAGTCCAACACGGGACTTACTCGAATTTTTAGAGATGTCGATTCACCCGTCGCTTCCGCCATCTTGTAACCCGGCGAAAATTTTTCAAAGTCCAAAAATTTCAATCAACTTGCGAATTTTTGATATTTCGATGGCGGTAATGTATGGGACTTAGAGTATTTTTGGTTTGTCTGTCTGGGACTTGTAAATGTTGGTGATCCCCAGTCTAAAGGTCCCCACACATCGACGGGGAAATCTTGGTACCTCTCGCTGCTCCTGTTCTCCTGATATAGTGAATGATGAAGTGACCCGGATTGTGGTGCCAAAAGGGCACTAGATGTTAACCGTTCGTCAAAGGGGGGGGGTCAAGGCAATACTCTTGCCCCAAATACCTGTGGAAATCTACGTTTAACGACGCTTGTGTAGGATTTCTTAATTTCCATTCACTCCAGGTCGGTTTTCATGAAAGTTGAAAAAAGGAGACAAGAAACTTGTGAATAACATTCCCGGGTATTGAAAAAGACCGATATCGGTGGGAAGGCGATGTTACACACATGCGAATCGAGAGACACGATGATTTTAAAGGGGAAAATTTGGGATTTTGATGATGAGTTTCCACTAATAACTTTTAAGCCACTCAACACTTTTCCACCAAATTTTCACAGTTAGTACCTGAGATGTTTATTTATGAGCTGTATACTTTTCACCTGTTTTAGACACGCGTCTAGTATATTGGTGTTTTCCAAGCCCTCAGAAAGGCTCAGGTCCAGCAGGTGTTAACCTTGATTCTCTTTTTGCAAGTTCATCGGATTTTTCTTTTTCTTTCACACTTTATTGCCTTTGGTCAGTTGCTTTATGGTATTACGGCACTCACATGTCAGCAGAGATTCCTGGCAGTGTGATTGCAGGGACCTCAGAGTGGCCTATGCACATACAAATGCCTTTCCATTCCTTCCTGTTAATCTTCGTTGACTCAAAAGGATAAAATAAAGAAACATGATTCGATACTAAGCTTTCATTTTGAATTTCAGAAGATCTAGGAATTTATAATATAGAGGAGAAATCAAAACTGAAGATCAAAGAAAATAACAATATAGAAACAGTTTGATGAATTACATGAACATAGTCACCTATCTGATTATTACAACAACTCTCCAATATTTCATTCGATTATTTTTGTTTTTTTTTCTCCTTTGATACGCTGGCTGGTGAGTTTGGATATACCGAAAACTTTACGCTTCGGAAAGGAATTATTCACAATGATTTAATTAGTATAATTATTTATTTCGCCAAATTATCTATCAAGTGAATTCTTTCAACGGAAATTTAGACAGACAAAACTCAAAACATAACTACAAAATCCGAAAAAAAGCAGATTAATTTTTAATTATTTAGATCGAAAATAGATCTAACAAATTGAATGTTTCGTATAAAATTTTAAACAGACAAGATTCGAAATAGCTATGAAAATATTCTCTTTTCGTCAAGATTCGTCAACTTCTCTACATGTAGAGAAGTTAGGATAACATTTAGAGAATATAAATTATGCATGTTTTGAATCTTTACCAGTACAAAATATGCAATATGTAATTTCGAAAATGTATTATGCGCGATGATTTTCGTACGTTAAGCTACATGTATCTACTTTTTATTTTGGAAAAGAAAAAAAAAATTATTGACACCCTGATTATTGATTAGTCATAACTCTTTCTCAGCCATCAAGAGTAGGTATCTGTTTTTTATAAGGTGTAAAAATTAATTATTGTCTGTTTAGAATTAAGTTTGTTCAGAAGTTATTCCTTTATGAAACGCACTTCGTGAAACAATCGGTATATTGATTAGATCGATTAAACGGAGTTTGATCTATGCTCCCCATCAACATAAAACCTGACATACTAGAAGGGAAGGAATTATCATATTCCTAAAAGATGCTTATATACAGTACATAGGTTCCACTAGGAAAGTACAAACAAACAAAGTCAAACCCTGCTGGGGACTGGTATTTAGACATGATTTGGTTAATAAAGAATACTTGAAAAGAATTATCGGAGATTTTGTTGATGAAATAGTGCCTTTTTAAGCTTCTTCCAGGCTGTGGGTGCAGAAAATCTATGGACCCCCGTGACGGATTTACATATCAACAAAAATAAAACAATATATTTTTATTTTCAACTTTGAAAGTAAAAATGACTATGGAAGAAGAAATAGCTTCTCTTTGAAAAATAAAGGAATAATTGAAGATTCTGAAATAGGTACCTATATATCACAAAAAATCATATTGCTTCTGTCTCTGCACTTTTGTTGTTTGTTAATTTGTTACTCATTTATCGCACCCAGAAATAGTACAATTCGGATGCCGAAATCTTATAATACCTAATGAGAATAAATTCCTTTTCTTCACTACTATTCGCCGTCCGAAAAACAGTTTCAATTTGTCTGGCACTTCAGAAATTCATATGCATATAATTCACTGTGTGTGAAGTTGGACCAGCACTTTTCGATTATCGAAAAAAAAATTCGGCTGAATTGTGTCTTTCAAGCTGTTGATTTTTTTTTATTTCACACGGTTTTCAAGATATTGCATATTGTAAAATGTGCTATTTCAACAGCTGAAATAGCTACTACTGAGTTGCTTATGTCGTAACACAGTACCTACATCTTATTTTCTGGAACATTTAAAAATAAGAAAAGAATTGAGACAAACACTTCTGTTTTTTGTGCTACAATTAGGACAATTAGGAATTCCCTTGAAAGATTCAAATACTGGAAATTATAAAAAATAAGCTTTCAGATGGTTTTACAACCGACATGATGGTTGGTTTATGAGAATGATATTCACTTTTCGTACAAGAATTGTACGTACAGTTTGCTGACAATTTTACTGAATTATAGAGTAAAGAACACGTGAAAAAAGCCTTGATGTGGAATACAGAGAATCGCATATCGTCTGGCATCTTTAAGATAAGAGTTCGGCACCTCTACTCATCTGACACTGTTAAATTACTACTTTTTTATTCCTGAAATTATAAAATTATTATTCCGCACTTGAAATTGCACATCTGGATTTTTTATTAGTTTAAAAATACAGCCTCTAAATCTTGACGACCGCCTACCCTGTACTGACTATCTACGTCTTTTCGAACTAGGGAGTATAGACGTCCGATATGTAGATTATTACTCGAAATCGGCTATCAAAAGTAATGACCTAAAATTTTTTTTAGGCCAGGGCCCTTTCGAGCCCCTTTGGGCCCCGGGTCTATGGGCGCCCGCCCTAAGCGTGGATAATTCTGCACTGTGATGAAATTTTTTATTTTGTACGGTTCATTGTTCTTTATCATTCTTGGTTTTTAAAGTATTTTTGTCACTAATTCGAGTTTCAAAGTTGCGAAAAAGATTTGTTATTTTCATCTGAATTCAATAATATCATTTTCTTCATGCTCTCATAGCTAATAGATACTCATATTTACAAAACGATCGTTTTCGAACCTGAGAAACGGAACAGATTTGCCTTTGACGTCTAATAATTTAGGGCCGGCCCTGTGGAGTGAATGCATCTAGTAAATCTCATTATACCAAGGTAACTTGGATGAGTAATCGAAGATAGAATACCCTAATGCTAAACATATTTGAGAGTGCAGTCATCCGAACTACTTCTACTGATATCAGCTTGCTGCTACTCCTCGATATAACCTCCGGGGGAACAACCATATCAAGTAACCACTCAGCTTGCTACGGCAACGTGAAATTCGGAATGAGCTTAAAAGATGTTGACGCTAATGGAGTAAACATTTAATAACCCTCCGTTAAATAATTTCCTGAAAACTAAATAAGTTTCCCAGTCTGTTGAAAGGTAACAGTTTACTCTGGAGCCAAAATGGTCCTGAATAATTCAATATTGAAACATCAAGCTAAGTTGAAAAAATTACTAGGCACAGAAGGTTCAAAAACAAACATCAACCTTCAAATTATGTTTGAGGATTAATAGTATCGCCTGATGCTCGAATGTTAACCACTTCTCGTTAGAAAATGAGAGGACCGCTTCAAAGTGGACACAAAATTAAAAACAGCTTAACTATTTGTTTATCGATAATGGGGCCATCTAGGATCTACATAAGTGGAGAGCATAATCAATATATACCCATAAAAAACATATGGAACACCACTTCAACCATTGAGTTTTGCTACGTACTGAGAGGTTTCCTCTATGGCAACAAACAGAATGATTCTTCATCGTTTGATATCCTTTGGTGTGAGTGGGTGTTGTGTATTATTCAGTTTGGATTTTTTAATTTACAGATATTGGGGCAACCTGTAGCAACAATAATGTAATAGACGTTGATGGCTGAACAATAACTGTTGCCGTTTGTAAAGTGTTGGGATCGTCCGGCAAACCCCTCATTCTTGTAGTCTTTCCTCCCTTAAGGCTAATACGGATGGCGAGAAAGTCCCGTGGTATAAACTCCTCCTAAGCCTTCTTGTGGCTGGGTGTTTAACGCATGGAACTGAACTATTTCATGAAGAAATCTCCCAAGTTACAAGATCAGTCAAAAGACCACCCTAAGATACGTCGTTTCCTTAGATATTGCGCTTTTTTTATAATGATCACACACGATCAAGCGGCGTCTCAGGATCTTCGTTATTTATCGTTGATTTTTTCATTAAGAGATGAAATTTAAGAAGGTAATATTCAAGTTTGTTGCTTTTCGGCAATTCCGCTTAGAAATTTTTCCTAAAACAAATGTCATTAGCGAAATTGCCAAACAACAAACTTTCATTTACAATCGAGAAAATTTGCCAGCAAAATTTCATCTCTAATGGTATTACAACTCAGTTGCAACAGTTTAACAAATGGAATTTATTATCATAGCATAGCGAATTCTAATGTCAAAATCATCTTTGACATTTTGACATATAAAGTGACATTTTTTAAAACTAATTGACGTTTGGAAACGTTTTATTCTTCTTACCAGTTACCAAAAGTGAAATATTTCGCAACTGTTGATGAAAAGATACTAACTCTCATATAGTAGTAGTCATACAGTGAAAAATTTGAAAACAATCTGCGAGGGACGCTTGTATAGACGTTTTTGGTACTTTCAATCTGATTTTATAGTGTGAATCACTAAGTTTCTAGTATTCATGTGTCAAAGTTAGATAACTACCTAACTTCACATAGAAGGAACACAAAGCTTTGATCCTACCACAGATCACCTTAATAGTTGAGATGTTCTGTGACGGAACCATAAAAATGCAAAAAAAAATAAAAAAGAAACTGAGGAATGATGTCAAAACTGAAAACTATAAATTCTCAAAATAAAATCACTTGGATAATAGTTAGCACTATTGCAAGAATTGTTAAATGATTAGGGCAATCGAAAGGCAAAAATATAATTAAAAAAATTGTTTCCATTGTAATTGTTTTTTCGTGTATTTACAAAGTTGATAAGCGTTTCTGAACTCGCCCATTATCTGGTTTCAAGAGTCTAGGCACAAGTAATTCATACAAAACAGTGTTTTTTATTATCCAATCATAAAAAGTCGAACAAGAATATTTCTACTATAGACGAAGAATAAAACGTTAGTTATGAGGATCAGATTGAAAAATGGGATTCTGAAAAATGAATCAGATATCAGTAAATTCTATTATATGTGAAAAGAGCAATCCTTAATCACCGAATTTGTTCGCTTCAGCGCAAATAAACACACTTGTTTTTTATGTATTCATTAGCAAAACAGAGTTATCGAATTTATTTCTGTGTGCAAGACATTCGAAAAATTGTCGACCTTCAGACCAATAAATTCGCACAGCCTCCAATTCCACCGAACATCATAAGACTAAAATGGGAAATATTGGAACAACAAATCATTATAACTTATCCAGATTTTTTTATTCGCCTTTTTATTGGAATTTATGTTTTCGTCGGAATATATGTACGACCATTTTATTTGTTTTCTTTTTTCGGAGAATACTGAATACTGAAAATTGCTGGGTATCGATCATTTCAGATGATATACAGGGTGTCCCAGAATGAATGAATAGTCCTGGAACACTTCATAGAAGAGCTACTGAGCACTCTGGTGTAGATACACAAGTATTATAATAACTTCGTAGTTACGAACACAACCTAACCTCGCAATTTCGAATCTTCATTTGTGGATCGTTTAACCAGAGCTCCTAAGAACTGGGAGCTAAGAAAAAATAATCTTATTGGCAGATGGCGTTCAATTAACACTCTTCTAAAGTCTTATTTATTAGATATTCTGCATTAATCAACCATTTTTGCGAGAATACATCCTAGATCCCAGAACTAATTGGTACCTAACTTAATTTATGTAGAATTCCTTCGAAATGAATTGACAACATTATTGGAAGAAGAAGTGAAAAAACTATTGGTTCCAAAACGATGGATGTCCTACCTACAAATTATGCAGTCTTACTCTTACTTGGACTCCATCCACCCAGATAAATATTTTGATCTTTTGGGTCCCATTTCTTCGCCTACACGTTTCCCAGATCTGAATCCGTTGCCTAAACGGAGAAGTGTACTTCGTGCCCAAGATAAATAAGGAAAACTTGCCCAGCTCTGCTCAGCAGGCATCAAAGATTTCCGATCAGTATTTTATGCTCGACTTGTGAGAGAAGCGTTCATTTGGAGATGTTGAGCATGTATCAGAGAAAGGGCAGATATTTTGAGCGTTTATTATAGTAATGTGGACATCTTGAACTATTATTCAAAACGTAACAAAAAAAAAGAATGATCTAATTAATTTCAACTTCGATAATATGAGTGAGAGGAATGAATTAACGTTTCATTACTATGTTGTGTTGAGGCCTCAACAGTTCAAGAAAATAAATAATTGAATGATTAACATTTCTTCATTCAGTAGAATTTTCGCTATGACAAAAATACTCGCAAAAGTATTGAAAAAAAAATCATTTTTCCATTTATTTTGTCTTTTATTGCTATTAAATGGTGTTTTGTACATCGCATTGCAAGAATACAACTTTTCGGATCTGTAAGAACAGTCCAGGATGCTATACCTAACTCTTCAGTGTAACGTGTAGCCCATACTAAAAATAATTAGAATTTCAGAATAATTTAATTCGAAATTTGTTCGAATATTTTGATTATGATAATATACAGGGTGTCCCAAAACTAGTGAATCAAACGTCACACCACAATAGAGTGGACCAAATATTATCGAATGACACCAACATTAGTTCAACGAAAATGTAGCGTTTTGAAAATAATCAGAATTTTATTAAAATACCTAAAGTTGCCGATTTTCGAACTATTTTTCTTAATCATAGGGCCAGCTTGTGAAAAAGGATATTGATTTTGAATTATATTGAACTAAGATTATTGTTTTATCTCCCCTGATTGAAATTATTTTAAGTAGTTAATCGAAAACCCAAGGTAATGTAAATTAAAACAATTGTTTTTTTTACATGATTTTCATTACTCAGAATAAACCCCCTCTATAGGAGTGATAATATGGGAGAAAAACGCTATCCTTAATCACAAATTGGCCTTGTGATTGAAAATATAGTTCGAAAATCGGCAACTTTAGGTTAGGTTTTTTCAGAAACGGTACATTTTCGCTCAACTAATGTTGGTGTTATTCCATAGTATTTGATCTACTCTATCGTTGTGTGACGTTTGATTCACTAGTTTTTGGACACCCTGTAGATAAAATTCAATTTATGCAACGTAATGTGTAGGCCATTATTATATAGTTCCTCAAATCATTTGGACGGGTCAATAAAAAAGTTAGTTTTCTCTTTTGATGGCGGTTCATAGTTCATCGATATCCCTTTGCAAAAAAGCCCTTCCTGCAAAGCGGGCTGGCACAGCTAGTTTAATTTTGTCGATACTTCCGTTTGAATGATCGGTAAAAAACCTTCCAACAGAAGTAACAAACTTTTCATTTCGCTGAAATTCGAATATAATGTTTGAAAAGGTAGATAATATGATAAAGTCAGAGCTCAGCATCCAAATAGGACAGTTTTCATGGTACGTTGTATATTCACTGAATTTTATGAATCGACACAGTCGGGATAAATGGAAACTTATTCACCCTGATAATGTCACTAACTAAATTGATGCAATTATTGTTGGACAAGTTGATTGAGCGTCAAAACAACTCCCCCTGTAAATGCGAAACGTCCGAGAAATGGACTTAGATTAAAACGATTCATCCAGTGAAAACATGAAACTTGGCATCATATTCTCTCATTTCCAGAGTATTTTTTCACCTGTTGTGAACGGATAATTCAGGCTACTGTAGAGGCGCAAATTCCTGCGTCATACGATAGCATTGCTTTATTGGCTGTTACAAAGAGGTGTATTAGGTTTCGACTGTTATTTGTATTTTATAGAGCAGTTTTTCCTTTTGGAAGATCCCAATGATTATTTATTGAAATAGTTTCGTTTGTGAAAAATTGCTAGCATTATGGAGGCTATTTTATGTCCGAATGAAGTCGTTGTGTTTTTTTTCCAAGTTCAGCATTCAATTTCAAATGCAAATTATAATTTTGTACCATCACTCGTGAACGAAAACGCAATACAGGAAAAACATCAAATCAGAACCACTTGAATGCAGCAAAACAAATTTGAAACCAACAAAACTTTTTTCTGCTGGGATTTCACAAATCACAAGATAAACACGATTTGGTTGATATTTTTCCTATTATTGCGTTAAGTTTACGAGGCTTTCGTTCACGTGTCTCAAATGACACTTTTCAATAGAAAGACGTTTTTTCATTCATTTTTCTTATTATTCATTTTCGAAATCTTGTTAGAAAAATTGAATATTTCTGCAAGCACGTCTTACGAAAAACATGTTTCTATTGAAATATGTAACCAAAAATATACAGTCTCATTTGGAAAAAAAATTGGCAACTGCTATTGTGACAGGCGACAGCGGCATTCAATGCAGTTCAAGGTGCGTTTTGTATACTCCATTAAATTTTATTTTAGCACTCGGTTGGTGGTTGGCCACGGACATTTCACACATTCCACACTATTTAGTACGAAAATGTGGGGTTATGACGCTTGTCAAAACATTTTTGGGTTTTAAATAAGCGCTATGTTGTCCTCTCTACGTAAAAGTCTAAGTAATTAAGTATCACAATGTCGAATCACTTCGGAAAATATGAAGTGGAAAATATCTGACGAATATAATTGACGTCCATAAAAACTGATTGAAGGCATACCAAATCTAGTTATTCGCATGGAAAATACAAGAGATCAGTTTTTAAATATATTTTTTTATTTTTGCTATGAAAGAAAATTTAAAGATCGACACATAATATGCAGTAGCTTCAGGAGAGTTAATGTTGGCTATCTTCTTTGGCTAAAGGTTGAATACGTTAGACCAGTTGTAGATTTAAAAAAAATCAACCCGAAGATGAAATGCATATGATGAGTATCTCTCGAAGAAATTAACTGATAATTACAAGAATGCTAAATTATTCAATAAAAATCATCTTGCATTAATGGAGGTCAAATGAATTAAAGGAAGTTTCAAGGCAAGAGGAACTTCACCTTTAAACACAAATTTCTCATGAATTAATTATTGACAGGACAACTGGCATGGCTGTTAATTTTTGATACTTCGATATTATATTAATAATTATATATTTATTGCTCCTTTAAGACATTTACAATGTATAGGACAAGTCAAATGAAAATTTTTTGCAACTTATTCTAGGACATTCATCGAAAATCCTAGGTAATAATTTTTCGCATTCTTTCACCCTAAAAAAAATTCTCAAATGTCACCACTTTTTTGGGTCTCCCAATAGAAGGAAATTTTTGTCTTCCTCTTCATTCACAATCTTTCTGATTGTAGAAACATTCAGCTTAAATATAAGTCGTTTAGATTCAGATGAAACATTAGATAAATTCACTTATAATAAATTTAATATGTTCGCTACCGTCTGGTATATTGTAGATATTAGAATATCAGGATTACCTACTATTCGAAGAGCGGACCTGAAATCTAAATAGCACTTCCTGAGACCCTGTCTTCTCTCTTTTTCAATCACTTTCGGACTTTCATCATTTTTCTAGTATTAATCGATATTAGTTGTGACAACGGCGTTATGACACTAACGACATTTCATTAGTGCCAACCAAAGATTATAGAGTAGAAAGATGGGAAACGAGGCGACTAAAGCGATTTGAGCGCCATCTGTGTGTCACGCGTGTTTTTAAGACGATAGGACTGGTTAAAATATTAATTTGAGTGCAATTTGCAGAAATATATGACATTTTTGTCAATTTTGATCGAAGAGGTTTTGAATGTTTTGATCCTCATTATGCTTTTTGTTTATCTGGCTCGTTCTAGTTGCTGATTTTTGAAATTTTTTGTCTTATTTCTTGGTGAAAACATCAAAATATTGTTCGAAAATTATTGAATGGTGAAGAACGGTGGATCAAATAATAAAATTGATTAAGTTTTTCACTCAACTAAGGAAAATGGAAGCGTAAGTATTAAAAGTCGTAACATGTGAATCGGTCATTCATTGATTCTAATTTTCAGTGCTCCGAAGTGGATAAAATTCTCAGGGCTTGAAGACAATTACTTCAGCAAACACTACTAACTACACCATGTGCAATGAACATTTTACTGCAGGTCAATTGAGAACTGTTCATCGACATAAATTGTTGTATGCAGAAAGCATCCCTTGCATGAACGGCCTATTAAGGGGAAATTATGATCTTTATAGGTCCATTCAATGATTCTCAATTGCTACTCTTTCAATATATTCAGAAATGCAGAGATTTTATTGATTTCCATTTGGGAAACGAGTGACTGTCAAATTGTTGTTTGGAAAGTCAAAGTTTTATGAAACCTGCTGTGAGTGTTTTGTTCATTCATTAATCAATTTGTATATTGTGTCATGAAGAGACCATATCATAAGGAAATCATAAAAAAAGCACCAAGAAACTATACTGACATACAGGTCTTGCATATGTCTGAAAGTTTTTTTTTAAGTGTGGTTCTGAAAATTCTTTAAATAATACCTACATTTGTAAGTAACTGGAATATGTATGCTATGAGGGTATATTGAATATTGGTTCATATTAATTTCTGATATATGTATATTTTACAAATTCAACTAAGTTCATTAATTCAGAACAACCTATTGTACAGAAACAACACCTTCGACGTATAGCAGATCACCATATACTTTATAGTCCTAGTTAAAGCTTCATTTATTGCCCACTATTTCAATTTTTGTAAATTTTTTATGAATTGCAAATAAACATATAGCACATCCAACAGCGTTTTTCGTTGATATCAATTGATTCCAAACAATGTTTAGATGAAAACTAACATCCTGATCACAAAGCAAAACCATACTTTTGTTCTGTCGCCCAGGATGTTTGTTTTCTGATAGAAACAAAGTCAATATTGGAATGCAGTACGAGAAATAGAATTCGAATTTCGCGCCCCTCAATCAAAAAACAGAAAACTGTTATCAAAAAGTTTTCCTGTATTGACAGTGCATTTTTAGCGCCATCTCATTGTCACGCGTGTTTTCACTGGCCAAAATGTAGTCGGTTTTTAGTACTAGCGATATGAGGGCGTTTCCTATCTTTCTACTCTATAATCTTTGGTGCCAACCTTACGCCGTTCTAGTTACAAAAACTTGAGAAAATGATTTCATGGCCAACCGAGTGCTAAAATAAAAGTGAATGGAGAATAGATTGTGGATTTTGAGGGGGATTGCATTGCACTGTGACCTTACAATTTACAAATGTCATGAAAAATGACAATTTCGTTCGACTGAATTCCATTCGTCATATGCAAATTTTTTAGGAACTCTAGAGCCTAATGTGATATAAAAGTACTTAATCTGCATGTTCATTGTTGTATCGGTATCGAATCCTCGCCCAGAAGAAGCTACGCGATATCAGAATGGGATCTTTGCATTCTTTGCAATCCAACTCCTGTGCAACATTTCGAATGCACTTATTTCACCACAGAAATGAAAGGGAAATGGGATGTAAAAATGCTATCAAGTGAACTCCATCGAAGCAAAGAATTCAAGCACTCTACATCTGCATAACTCCGCTAGCTCCTCGAGTACACTGCGAAAAAATGAGAATATCACATTTACGTTGATAGTGCAGAAGATACAGTCCGGAATTATGCAAAAAACTTCATTCGGTCCTCATCCATGTCTGCGAAAAGGCTGTTAAATTAATTTTAAAACCGAAATCTTTACCCGAACAGCTAAAAGCTCTTTGAATATCGTTGTGCTCGGTTTTTATGGAGTATGATCGTAAAAGGTTTATTCGTGCATATTACGTGTATAAACAGCATAAGACTCTGAAACGTCATGAAAATAACACAAGAACTTTCTTTACTGAAACTGCAAAATTGGAAACTATAAAAGAGAAGAAACAGCCTGGTGATAAATAGAGATAATATCTCTCAAGAGACTGCTCAGTTCGTGTGACTCGGAATACATTAAGAATAATAACTTTCACAGGAAAATGTTAGCATTCGACCATTAAATTCATTCCTAAAATGAGTTAAATAAATATTTCCCATTTTTAACTTCCTCTTTTAAATCCCCAGCGAAACAATTGGTTTTCACTGTTATTGAAATTATCCTTTTATTTTAGGATTTATGACTTATCCACGAAGAAGATTTGCGTAATACCTGTCGACTCTCATCTTGGGCGTCCATACGAAAGTTTTTAGGTGATGGGTGAAGTACGGTGGGCAAAATTGGTGATACCATAGGGATTTTTTTCTTATCGTTTCAAGATGCTCTTAGTGAGCATCGAATTTGGGACATCCTGTACAGTGTGTCTATTATTGCTGTTTTCAAAACCCTGATCCGTAAATTTTGGTTTAGGGTAGACCCGTTCTGATGAGAATTTCAATTCTGCATTTATAAGTCGAACGAGATATCATTTTGTAGTTTTGGCAATTCTATTTATGAATGTGCTGAAAAATATTTGTTTGGTGTTCGTTATGGTGAGAAAAACTTTTTGGTGATGGATGAAGTACTGGGTGGGCAAAATTGGTGATACCTGAACTACAACTTTTTGAACCCAACGAGATAGCGGAAAATGAATGGCACACAACATTCGTCTTTTTTCGAGAAACTAATAATGCCATCGACTGCATTCCTCTGTCTTCTTTTGTTTTTTTAGTTATAGGCAAAAATTCAAATTCCAACTTTGGTCATTATCTCCGTTTCTGTTTAAGCTAGGATGTTGAAATGAAAACATTTTTCAGACACTTTTTTTGATAGCAATCCAGTGGCGTACTATGATTTTTTCCAAAACGTATATTTGGATGTGTTTTTTTTCTCCTGAAAACAGTAGTTTAAAATGTCTTAGAAAGACTGAGAGCGATGTATGATATATTTCTGAAATGGGAAGAAATGGCGATTCTTTCTTTTCAAACTACTGTTTTCATAGGAAAAACACAATTTTATGTTATAGCTCAGCAAATAAACCTGTAGGAAAAAATCATAGTACGCCACTGGATTGCTATCAAAAAAGTGTCGCCATAATGCTTTTATTTCAACATCCTAGCACCAACAGAAACGGAGATAATGACCAAAGTTGAAATCGCCCAAATTTCAATTTTGGCCTTTAACTCGAAAACAAAAGAAGATAGTGGAATGCAGTTGATGGCATTATGAGTTTCTCGAAAAAAGACGAACGTAGTGTGCCATTCATTTTCCTCTATCTCGTTGGGTTAAAAAGTTGAAGTTCAGGTATCACCAATTTTGCCCACCCAGTACTTCACCCATCACCAAAAAGTTTTTCTCACCATAACGAACACCAAACAAATATTTTTCAGTACATTCATAAATAGAATTGCCAAAACTCCAAAATGATATCTCGTTCGACTTATAAATGCAGAATTGAAATTCTCATCAAAACGGGTCTACCCTAAACAAAAATTTACGGATCAGGGTTTTGAAAACAGCAATAATAGACACACTGTACAGGATGTCCCAAATTCGATGCTCACTAAGAGCATCTCGAAACGATAAGAAAAAAATCCCCATGGATCTTTTTTCGAAATACAGTCGAACTTCGATATCTCGAATCATGATCTGCCAAAAAAAAATTCGATTTATCAAGCTATTGAAAAAAAATGGGTAGCCATTAAAAAAAAAATGGAGATTTTGATGATTTTCTGTTTTGATAATGGATCTACGTTTTCGTGGACCCTGTTTAAAATATGGTTTATTTACAAAGAAAATTTTTTGTGTTTCATTTATTGAGTAGAAATTTGAATTAATTACATAGAATAGGGCGGAGCTATAGTCCTTCATGTAAGTAACTGTCAAAATATTAATAAAAAGTCAAATTTCTCGAAAACCGTTGAGAATTCAGACGTGTTATCAAACTTATATTCAAATTTAACAGGGAATTCAAAAATGTCAAAATATATAGGGTGTTTCATTTAAAATAACGAAGTTGATAGCTGTGCAGAAGAAACGAAACACTTTGTATAGTTCTAAATAATTTTGGGAGCTGCTCTACTTAAAAAGAGGAAAGTTTAATTTGAAACTCTTTTCTGTAAAGTTAATAGAATTAGAGTAATCGACCTCTGCCCCATGGCACTAACACCCTGTATATAGCGAAATATTTCAAGAAACGCCCTATAACTCGAGGACGCCTCAAGATATCTATGATCTGTTTTCTGATATTTTCGAATAAAAGAGATCAGAGATCCTTGAAAATGTTTCCTGTAAGTCTTTTAATTCTGGAAATGCTTTCAGTGAGCAGTGAGCAGCGGTACATTCTGTACACTGATTTAATCAATTCATTTTCATCACCAATTTCCATACATTTTTTTTGAGCATTCCTCGTGAACCGTTAATTCCCTTTGACATTTCCAAATTCCAACAAAATTCTTGTTACCAATCTATTTGCAGGTTAGTTGAAAATGAAAAGACGAGAGTAAAGAAAATGTGAGTTCAGAGTCTTGGATTTTCCTCGCAGCAATGTGGAATATTCGTCGTGCTCTATAGGCGAAGCATTCCAACCTGCATTCTTTCTACACCCTGCTCCTTTCTTGAACTGGTAATAAAGTTCGCTTAGGAGTTCACATAAGAAGCCCTCCGAATGACTTTGTGTAAACTCCAAATGGCAGATGGAGAATCATAGAAACTATTTGCGGTGGGAAATTTTCACCCTCGAATTGAGTTAAATGAATGTGTTTCATCTTCATTTTATTTGCGACCAAGAGGTCTGAGAACTATGAACTTTAGGAAGGGTATCAAAAGTTACTCAAACTTTCTGAAAGTACCATATTATTGTTGGCTAAACGTTCTCCCTTAATACGATAAAATCATATTATTGAGTTATAACTCCCTGCGACATCGATGTCATTGTGGGAAATAATATTATTACAGTATTCATAACGGCTACTTTTAATAGACCTTATTCGAATGACGTATGAGTTCAATTTTCAACCCAGTTCAAATCGGCAAAATTGAAGGGGACTGTCAAAATTTATCAAAAAAAATATAGAAAGAGGGTGCAATTCAGTTCAAAGCCGATTGGAAGGATGATCACGTAGAAGGTGGCGAGGTCGACCTCACTAACAAAACTCGGTACGCTAGCTTTCATTTTACAAAACGCTCAAATATTCATTCGGTAGCATCCAACTTAGTTTCAAGAGTTCGGTTCTTTGAATTTTTGGTATTTTGATGGTACGTAATGGTCATAAAGAGAAAACTGGTGGAAGTGGGTGATACCTTGTGTTCGAAAAAGATTCCTCAAATTCATGAAAAACTATACTCCCAAATTCATTTTATTTCATATAACCGTTTGTGAGATAGAACAAAGAATAACATTTTTTGTGGTTTTTCAACAGCCTATATATTTCAAACCGAGCCGATTAAAAAAAAAGGACATAAAAAAAAGTGTTTATTTTGACCTCAAACTCTAGTATTATTATATCTGTACTAGCTGACCCGGCAAACGTTGTTTTGCCATATAAATAATTAATAAAAAAAAAAATTAGGGGTGGACTACCCCTTACATTTAGGGGGATGAAATATAGATGTTGGCCGATTCTCATAGATACCGGATAAGCACAAAAAATTTCATCAAAATCGGTCAAGCCGTTTCGGAGGAGTATGGCAACGAAAACTGTGACACGAGAATTTTATATATTAGATTTGTCAAAGACTCACCTGTATGTAGGCATTCTATGGAACACTTATACGATGAAATGGAATGAACAGTGAGCAGAACTGCTTGTAAGTTTGCATTTATTCTGAGAAAAGTATCGACTTTATCGAAATTTTGCAGGAGATTTATTTTCTCCAGAATTGTATGAGAAACCTTAAGAGAATTTTATTTTTCGAAAATCTATCCCACGAAAACAATTTTTGAAGGCAAACCATAAGGGGTTGTTACTGTCAACCCCTAATAATAAAGCTATGAAATCTTTGCGTGAGTAACATCTACTTAGTGCTTCATATTATGTATAGTTTTATGACTCAGTGTTTTTTAGAACACGTAAAAAGAAATCAAAAACTGTCAACTCGTCATCGCCTTCCGAAGGCTGTAACTTGGAAATCGATTTCGAAAAAAAAATTATAGGAAATACCCCAGCTTATTTTCATCGAGGAATCATCTCTCTGAGTCCTTCGCATTTGTTTACAGAAACCCTGTATATTGCAAAAATTTTCATAGCGATATAAGCCAAAATTACGCTGAAATTCAGGAATAACTGTAAATTCCTAATATTACCTCTCTCGTGATAATTTCTATTTTTAACTGTATCAGTTCGTAATTCAGGCTATTGATCAAAGATGGTGCAAATTTCCGTATTTGGGGTAGCATCCGTAAGCAACCAATGTCGATCGTCTTTATCCCGAATCGTAACTATTCATTTGCACCCTCTATATGGAATATTGAAACACCTAAAATGAATACGAACATTTTCTGTAGGAAGTATAAGAAAACTGAATGAAAAACATTATAGGTCCTCAGTAAATATAATGAAAATAATCATCTAAATACACTAATTTTAAGGAGAATTTGAATTTCTGTTATCAGACCAGTATCCACTATTGTCATACAATAAAATTGTACTACTAATGTGTAATGCTAATAGCACTCAGTGCAACTGCGATAGCAAGAAGGAAAAGAATTCTGTAGATTTGTCAAGACTTTCAAGTCAGTTCCGGGCTTGCAGGAAAACAGGCAGAGTGAAAAATTAGATCAGGGAAAGTATAGGAGGTAATATGTGTATATTTTAGAGGAATTTTTATGTGCTGAATAATATGAGTTCATTAGAGCAGCTTTTAGCAACGGAACATGAATCCCGTCGCACTCACAGGAAGTCTCGTTGACGCGCCCTTTTTGCTTGTATTCTTCCTGTTACCGGTGGTAGTTTATTATACAAAAATGCATGTTAGGCACAGTGTTTTCACGTATGATTCTTTGCGAACCTGGTATATTTCCATAGCTTGATTAGCGAAATAAATTTTGCAACACACAAAAGTGTAATGGAATAGAATTTATTGAAATTTATAATACCTAGTATCGATTTCAGCTATTTGATTACAGTTTTGTGTGATGCAAAATTTGTTCACACGTTAGGTACGAAAAATGATGTAGATACAATAGGGAATACTCCTTGTGACGAAAATGATGTATTTTTATGAAATATCTTTGAAACGTCACATTTCAACCGTTTCCCAAAAAAAATTATTTTAAGCACTAAAGCTTAAAGCGTTTTGTGAGAATTGTATAAGCTGGCAACATCGACTGAAATATGCCTTGATAATAAAGGACAACAAATGCATTATCTTGACGAGATAGACAAAGATGACTATCTATGAAGTCTGCGACGAACGAGGGATTTCGTAAAATTTTATGGGATTTTTATGGCCGGTTGCAGTTGAAGCTCGACAGTACCCAATAAACACAGATACGTGGAAGTAACGTTGAGTTCTTCAAGTAACGCTACATTGAGAAACCGGCAAAATGTCGTTAGGAAATACGTTTCGTTCTAGTGGTACAGTAACGTAGCGGAAAATCTTTTTGGAATAGAAATTCTACGAGAATATAACGTTGCCATTCGATTGAAATAACGTTGCTACAATACGAAATTCAAATGTTGATACTAAAATAAATATTTATTTTTTCTGCCCAGCATCCACTAGTCTTGTAATAGTTCCCATTAGCCAACATTATATCTCTTCCCACACTAGGTTCATCGAGACAACCGCAAACATCCATCACCGCCGGGATTCGAACCTGATACCTCTGGCGTCCTACCCTACATCGCTGCCAACGAGAGGTTACGAAATAACGTTACAAAATTCAACGAGTAACCTTGAATCAACGCCCCCCACCACATATAAACGTATAATACACGTGTGTGTGTTTATTGGGTAAGTACGCGCTTGTAGATCAACAGCTGTTATTCTATAAACAAGCTGATCGGACATTGTTCTTTTCATTGTCTTGTATGCGCTGTTGCCAAATCTTTAACTCCGCACAAAGCGATTTAAATTTTAAAACCCCATATTTGAAGGATGATTTTGAATAGTTTCCGCGGTGAATTTGAAAAAAATCATGAATTAAACTCATACTTATTCAGTTTAAACTTGCATATGCAGGGATAACCCAAAATGAGGAGAATTCCCCATTCCGTTGAAATTATACAATAGTTAATATTTAATACGATCCATGACTTTCCTGGATTAATCTCAATTCTCAGTTATTTCATAAACGAGATACAATACCCAGACAGAAAATTCAGGGAAATATATCGAATTTAAAATGATTCGATGCAGAAATTATTGCACTCACTCTGTATTTTATCCCCTAACAGAGAAACAACCAACTATGTCAAAGTGTAATCAATTAATTTATAATAATTCCCAGTAAATTATCTGGGTTGCCTCACATATGCCGCTGAAATTTAATTTTGGCCACTCTACATTGAATTAAAATGCTTGCATGCCAACGTTTGGTTTGTCGATATACTCGATGGTTATCGAATTATGTCATCCATGCTGCGAATGCGTTCCGGAGAACCGAAATATTCAGCTCGAGAGTTAATGTACCTACACGGTATTTCATTTTACCTCTGGAATATTGTGCTATTTCGCTGTTGCCATAATAGGCCGAATCCATTGTGTTTTTTTTCACCGCTAAATCAGTATCCATATTATGAATGCATTTTTCGAATTTCATTTTTCAGGAAATTAGCTGAAAAGTATCAAGATTATTTTTTTCTTATATACATTTTAAAACTTTTGCTTATGACTTTGATAGAGTAGAGACAGCAGTTTCCGGGTTCGAAGAAAAATCTCTTCATAAGACATGTCAACTTTCAACATGGCCTCATCTGTTGCTAATTTGTTTCCATGGTGTGAGGTAATTCAAAAATCCGATTATAATCAAAATTGATTCAGCCAAATAATATCTACTGATATAAAAATGAATAAATGTTAGGATCTGAATCGATCGAAAACGACTCAGATATATGTTCATAGAAAAAAAAATGTTCAGAATCTGTCAAAGTTTGTCATAGAGCTTGTAGAACACCCTGTATAATGTGCCGTTTTCGAGTAATTACATGTTCAAAAATTAAGTATCTGTGCAATTTGAAAAATTGGGTACATTGGCTGAATGTAACTCTGTGTACATGATCCACAGATGTGTATTGCATAGATTAACCGTCTGTTCCGATATTCCTGAACAGTACTATCAGTATTTCAGAGACGGTGCCTATTGGCCCAGTCGTTCGAGTTCTATCGTTATTCGATTGTGGGCCAGAAAACCCAGCAAAATCGGAACAGGCCCTATGCCCTCAGCTGGTTGTTCTGAAGGTAATTTTGTTTTTCCAGGGACGGCCCAGCCCAATATGAAAACTTAAAATGGCTATGACTTTGTATCAGGGCCGAATCGGAAAAAATGGTATAGAAAAAAAGTGTTTCTTTTGAGCTCAAGATTCAAGAATCTACTGTTAAAATATTTGTACTATTCAAAGACTCACCTTAT
Source organism: Coccinella septempunctata (assembly GCF_907165205.1). Classification (NCBI taxonomy): domain Eukaryota; kingdom Metazoa; phylum Arthropoda; class Insecta; order Coleoptera; family Coccinellidae; genus Coccinella; species Coccinella septempunctata. Next base: position 15,163,282 of record NC_058189.1, on the reverse strand, counting down.
ATCATTTCCGTTTAGTTATATTTTAACTTGAAAGATGATGTAAGTGCTTCAATTGTCAGCTCTCGTCAAGATCTAATGTATGTGAAAAATTATAACTCTGTTAATGTATATGTACTAAAGATACGGAAAAATTCAAGAGGTTATCACTTGTCCGAATATATAAAATTTAGCGAAGAAATACGGGATTAAATATGCACAACTTCTGAGATATGGGGTTAATGTCATAACGCCGTTGCCACAACTGCTATCAATTTTTATTACGAAAATGCCGAAAGTGATTGAAAAAAGAGACAGGGTTTCAGGTAGTGCTATTTAGAATTCAGGTACGCTCATTCAAATAGTTATACCCTGATATTCTAAAATCCACAATGCGTCGGACGGTAGCCAACATATACAATGTGACAAAGAATTTCCTTCTATTGACAGACCCAAAAAAGTGGTGGCGTTCGAGAATTTTATGTTTGAGTGAATTAAGGCGAAGAGTTTACTACAGGATTTTCGATGAATGTCATCGTAGAATGAGTTCCCGAAAATTGATTTTTCTATTTTTCATGGACTTGTCCTATACATTGTAAATGTCTTGAGATACCAATAAATACCAAATTATTATTATTATATCAATCTATTAAGATGAACAGCCACAAATACGCGACAGTTGTCCTGTTAATTGTTTATTATGTGAAATTTTTGTTTAAAGGTGGAGTTCATCTTGACTTGAAACAACCTTTAATTCCTTTTACTTATATTGATGCAAGATAATTTTTGTTGAAGAATTCAACATTCTTACTATTTGTTAATTCCTTTGGGAGATACCCATTCCCAACCACTGCATCATATGCATTTCATCTTAGGGTTAATATTTCTGAAATCTACAACTGATGTAACGTATTCAAACTTTAGCCAAAGAAGGTAACGATCATTAACTCTCCTCAAGCTAGTGCATATTATGATATTATACTGATCTCTTGTATTTTCCATGCAAATAACAGGATTTGGTACGCCTTCAATCAGTTTGTGTAAACTTCAATTATGTTCTTCACATATTTTCCGAAGAGATTCGACATTGTGATAAAATACGTAATAACAGATACTTTTATGTAGAACGGGCACCATAGCGTTGATTTAAAACCCAACAATGTTTTGACAAGCGTCATAACCCCACATTTTCGTACTATACAGAGTGAAATGTGTCAAATTTCCATGGCCAACCGAGTGCTAAAATGCAAGTGAATGGAGTACCTATAGTTAATAGTTCATAACTCTACATTCGTTAATCCTTCGAAATATTGCGAAAATGTATAACTACTGTTCAGGTATTTTTCCACTTATTTAAAAAACAATTTTTTTTTTTTGGTGTAGCAGGGGGAAAATCTGCAAGACAGACGAACCACCCTCATCTCCTGAGGGGGAACAGTGTGGGGTTTCTCACTCTCCTGAGCTCGAGACCCACTAAAAACCCTACTGCTTCTTGAATTTTGGTTCCGGGCATTTGCCTATAAACTTCTTCTCGCACACTATCGTGCTGGGATTTATGTGTTTATCCTCTATTGGATTAACACTTTATTGAATTTTTCAATAAGTTGTTATTTTAATCTCTTTTAAATTGATCTCTTGGTCTCCTTCGGTAAATTCGCATTCTCCTTTTGTCTTCCTCTGGGTCGTAGTCCACTAGTCTCCTGAGTTCTTGATTCGGATGGTTTTTCGCTGTTTCGAATAATTTCTCTGCTTTTCTGTTCATGAATTCCGTTATGGTTTCCCATTTCAGGTCCTTATAAATCTGTCTATTCCTGACAAACCAAGGTGCATCTATTGCACATCGTAGCAGCTTGTTTTCAGTGGCCTGAATTCTTTTGATATGGCTCTTTGCCGCGAAACCCCAGGCAACTGATCCATAAGTCAGTTGAGGCCTAGCAACGGCTTTGATTATTTTCAATTTTGTCTCTTTCGACATGTGGCTTCTTCTTCCTATCAGAGGATAGAGTCTATTCATCGCTGCTTTCGTTTTGTCGATTGCTTGTTTGATATGACTTTTCCAAGTAAGTCCTTTGTCAAGTGTTATTCCTAAATATTTGGCTTCATTTTTCCAGTCGATTTCTTCGCCGTCAACATCCAGTTTCGTTGTGGGTCACAGTCTTCTCTTCTGTAGTAATATTGCTTGGCTCTTTTGTCCATTGAGCTTGATTTTCCACTTTATGCACCAGTCATTTGTTTCGTCAATCGACGCTTGTAGAACTCGTTCTATTATTTCAGGATTTCGGTGTCGAGTTGCTATGCCTGTGTCGTCAGCATATAACGTTAGCATGGTTCTTGGATTTTTCGGAATATCGTGGATGTATATGTTGTACAGAAGTGGCCCAAGTACTGATCCTTGGGGTACTCCAGCCTCTATATCTCTTGTTGAGGAGCATTCTCCTCCCACTTTCACGTAAAATCTTCTATTTTTGAGATAATTCCGTATCAACTTGCATATTTTGATCGAATATCCAGCACATCTCATCTTATATATTAATCCTTCATGCCATACTCTGTCGAAAGCTCTGGCGACGTCTAGTAAAACAAGACCTGTAGCTTGTTTATTTTGGAATCCCTCTGTTATGTACTTTAAAAATCAATATGACGAACTAATGACGCTATCGAATACCGATCATTTTGATCAACGAATCACCGATTAGCTCCAAATGTTTGTAAATTGGATGTGGATCAAGAAACATGAATGAATTAGAATGAATACGCCAGAAAGTTTCAATTTAATTGATGAACCACTCCAACCCAATTTTTTCTATGTTAATTAATCACAGAATTCAGACCTATAAGGAAAGAGGTTATCAGTCATCTGTACCCAATTGACCATTAAATTGAAGCATTAATTTCAGTTGTGTATTATTGTGGAAAGAGCTGAACGGACGAATGAATTCATTAAGGCGATGGCATAATTCATCGAAAAAAATGGGGTGTAGCAGGTGGAGTGGGGGATCGGAACGAGTTGAGGAAAAATAGGAGCCCGTTCGAACGATAAATCTTGGAAGGCAAAAAGCGAATTTTTCGTATTTTGCTTAGCGCCGTCACGAGAAGCGCAGCCTAAAGAGAAGGAATGTGATAAATCTACACGGTTTGTAAGCTTCAACAGCCTGAAACGAATGGCCTTACCGGCCCTGGCACCGTGAACAATGCCGGACTTCGCGTTGCTACAGATTTATACTTTTTAGCGCAAGTCACTATTTGCCGTATAGGTCACTACGTTGCTCTGAACGGAATTTATTTTCGGATGGACCGACCCCAGTTAAAAATGCATTTCAGGAATCGATCTTTTGATGGCAGTAAATATATTGTGAGCCTAGGGGCTGCCTTATCGCTGAGAATTATAACCTATTGTTTCTTAAAAGTGTGAGAGTTGTAGCTGCCCCAAATTGAAATGAGGGCTACAGCGTGTGAATTCGCCGCTAGATGTGCTAATGTAGCGTGAGGTCCAAATCATAGACTCAACTATATGATTAATATTAAGTTTGTGGTCTTCATATATCTATAATACTTTTATTGATATTACGTGTTTAATGCTATGAAAGAAGTGAAGTCAAATCATTGTCAGAAAGGGACTTACACACATGACTAACAAGATATTGATTAGTAACCAAATATTTATATATTCAATTTCTCCAATATTATGATCTGTGAAATGACAAGTCCCCGTCATCGTAGATAAACAAATCTTGCATTAGTTTGTCTATGTTCAGGACCTCACTCTACAAAGGCGCCAACTGGTGAGCAAAAAAACGGTAGCCCCCATTCGTTTTTAGTTGCTTTTCATCAATCATTGTTGAAGCAAGAATATTAAAGAATATCAGAATACACCCCATCTGAAGAAATGAACTTATGCTCAAAAATTATATATAAAAATTAGTTAAAAAAGTAGTAGCACTATACATTTTCAAGTTCAAATTGGCGCTAATCAGAATCACAATAACATTAGTCAAAATCAAATAATTGGTAACATCAATTTCAAACTGGCATTAATCAAAAGCATATTGGCAATAATCGAGTTCAAACTGTCATTTATCAAATCAAATTGACAACATAAAATTGCAATTGTAAAAATCCTATATCAAAGTTCGAATGGAACTGAATCAGTTGATCACACAGATCAACACACCTCTCCAGCTCTTTTGCTCTCTCCTTTTCGTTCAAAAATTATGAGTTTTTCTGGTTGCAACAATTTGAAAGTATTTATTATTAAGTGTATTCGGAGTCTCTCAAATCTTTGCATAGTTTGCGAAATGAAATAAATAATATCCAGTAATTGATAACTTCTCGGTTTAAGGAACTGGATGAAAACACTTTGGATTCCTAGAGCGACGTTTCGGCGTTATATTTCGCCTTCCTCAGGCTACAATGATAAAAGAAATCAAAAAAACATCAATACATGGATGACTATCCCAATAAACACACACACGTGTATTATACGTTTATATGTGGTGGGGGGCGTTGATTCAAGGTTACTCGTTGAATTTTGTAACGTTATTTCGAAACCTAAATTCCACCATAGGTTGATTTCACATATAATCAACGTTTATGATCAAGCTGGTTACTGAATCCACTAACATGTAACGTTGTTATTTTAGTGCACCCTCAACGTGTATTCAATAGGAAGTGAGAAACATTGAATTAACGTTGAATACGATACCATTCAACAACTCGTTACTGTAGTCACCAATATGTTGCGTTTCTTTAGCGTACTTCCTCAACGTATATTCAATAGGAAATAAATAACATTACATCAACGTTTTATACGAAATCATTCAACAACTCGTTACTGCAGTCACGAATATGAAACGTGGATATGTGGTGTTTTCTCAAAGTATATTCTATTAAAAGCAACGAACATCCCCTTCTTGTAGCCACTATTTCAGAACATTTCCTTGTCTTGCCAAGTAGTATATATCGAAAAAGAATGAGTGTCCTGTATTTGGCATTGTAAGAGCAATAGCGATCACTTTTTTATAATGGATTGAGTATGTTCTACCAGTTACCATTAGTTATGAGATCTGCTTATAATTTGAATCAATTCAAGACTCTGGTAATGGTAATAAAGAATATGTATTGAGCGGATGACCGTTGATGTAGATATATTGTAAATATAATGTTATGAACTTTGTAGCCTTAAGCTAATGGAATATTCACTACTACTACAATAAAAACTATAGGGTGCAGTGGTCTCGTTGGCAGCGATGTAGGGTAGGACGCCAGAGGTAGCAGGTTCGAATCCCGGCGGTGATGAATGTTTGCGGTTGTCTCGATGAACCTAGTGTGGGAAAAGATATAATGTTGGCTAATGGGAACTATTAAAAGACTAGTGGATGCTGGGCAGAAAAAAAATGAATATTTATTTTAGAATCAACATTTGAATTTCGTATTGTTGCAACGTTATTTCAATCGAATGGCAACGTTATATTCTCGTAGAATTTCCATTCCAAAAAGATTGTCCGCTACGTTACTGTACCACTAGAACGAAACGTATTTCCTAACGACATTTTGCCGGTTTCTCAACGTAGCGTTAATTGAAGAACTCAACGTTACTTCCACGTATCTGTGTTTATTGGGATGTGGCTAGAACAAACTTATATCGATATCTACATAAACAGATTACAGGAACTATTACAAATTTTTTTAAAATTTAGGTTGTTTAATCAACTTTACAAAAAATTCAATGTTTGGAGACTGACATTGAATTTTTTGTAAAGTTGATTAAACAACCTAAATTAAAAAAAAATTGTAATAGTTCCTGTAATCTGTTCATGTAGATATCGATATAAGTTTGTTCTAGCCACATAGTCATCCATGTATTGATGTTTTTTTGATTTCTTTTATCATTTTAGCCTGAGGAAGGCGAAATATAACGCCGAAACGTCGCTCTAGGAATCCAAAGTGTTTTCATCCAGTTCCTTAAACCGAGAAGTTATCAATTACTAAATTCTGGAAGGAACGAGAATTATCCACAAACATTAAATAATATCCATTTGGTTATGGATCACAACAGTGAACAGTAATAAACGTTGATTCTGAAACACAATGAGGGTCTGCAATCGTCTCTTTTTATGATAAAACATTGAGAAAACTCACGATTGTGGTTATCTTATCTGTTTCTGTTTTGAAAATGAAACGAAATGGCAGAATCGAGAATTTACAGAGATTAGAATAGATGAGAATGTCGTTCATTAGTTCATAACAATATTGGCAAGGTTGTTAATTGTGCAAAATTCATCGCTTATCCAAATATTTATTCCTTATGCATTTTGAGCAAATTCGTTATTCTCCAATGGTTTCAATTAATTACGTCATTTACTGTTTATATCATTCAATAAATTTTATTCCAATGGAGAATTCAAAATCAGAATTGCAAATTTGATTTTGTTTGTTGTCCATTTGTAATTGACTAATGCCAGATTGATGATTATTGCCAATTTGCTTCTGATTAATGCCAGTTTGAATTGATTTACTTTTGACTAATGTCATTATTATTCTGATTAGCGCGAATTTGAACTTGAAAAGGTATAAAAATAAGACATGATGATTATATTACACTCGATATTATATTACATGCCATTTGAATGTTTACCGAGAAAAACTAAGAATTTCAGCACTCATACACATCTCAAAAGCTAATTTTACATAAACTATCAAAATATCCGTCCTAGCTTCCGTCCCTAACAAAAAATTAGAATTTGATGATTACTATTATTATTTGCGGAAAAAGTGATTCAAGAAATAAATCAGTTGTTTCTGCCGTAAGATATACCTTTTCGCTTTTTGAACTGACCGTTGTAGACCCCTCTTAAAAACTCCCGTACTCATTTGGAAACACCCTGCATATACTAAAAAATTACTATTAAGGCATGGTTAGAGTTAGAAAGAATCAACAGTTCAATAATTATGAAAAACAAAGTATTATCCTGAATAATTATAAATAACCAACATTAGGTATGGACGAGTGGATGGACTTGATATTGGTTCATTTAAAATAATCATGAATAAACCATATTATCGATATTGATATAATTATTCAATATTATGGTTTATTCACGAATATTCGAAATGAGCCACCATCAAATATTATGTTTATATAACGCTGATGGCGTTGCTCAGAAGCCCACTGTAATGGATTTTTGGAATAGAAAAATAGAAAATGTTTCTTCGTTCGTTATGGAATCCTAGAGGGCGTTATTTTCTAAGAAGAACTCAGACGATTCAAGTCTATGTCCATGAGTGCGAAGATAAAAAAATCATTTAGTGTTCCAAGATACTAAATACAGGGTGTTTTCGAAGGTGAGGATTTTTTTGACAGAAGGTAGTAGTCGTTTCACCAAAAATTGTCTATATATATAAATATCCAAGATGGCTGAGATACAACCCCTAGAAATTCGATAAAATTTCATTGAATTTCAAGTAAATAGTGCGGAAGCGATAAAATAACGAATGTCATCTTAAAGAAATTACCTAGAAAAGGCATAGCCGCTCTAACAAATATCGCGAATGGAATTATGAGGACAGAACACTACCCAGAAAAATGGAAAACAGCGGAAGTCATAGTGTTCCATGAACGATTCAAAGAGAAGAAGTTCCCACAAAACTACAGACTGATAAGTCTATTGTCGGCGTTAGGAAAAGTAGTAGAAAGAATTATAGCCACGAGACTAAATGAGGAAACCGAAAATCTGAAACTAATACCACCAGAACAGTTCGGATTCAGAAGAGAGCATTCAACAGAGCAACAATTATTATTACAGATGGATTCCAAAATAAACAAGCTACAGGTCTTATTTTACTAGACGTCGCCAGAGCATTCGACAGAGTATGGCATAAAGGATTAATATATAAGATGAGATGTGCTGGATATTCGATCAAAATATGCAAGTTGATCCGGAACTATCTCAAAAATAGAAGATTTTACGTGAAAGTGGAAGGAGAATGCTCCACAACAACAGATATAGAGGCTGGAGTACCCCAAGGGTCAGTACTTGGGCCACTTCTGTACAACATATACATTCACGATATTCCAAAGAATCCAAGAACCATGCTAACGTTATATGCTGACGACACAGGCATAGCAACTCGACACCGCAACCCAGAAGTAACAGAACGAGTTCTACAAAAAACGATTGACGAAACAAATGACTGGTGCATAAAGTGGAAAATCAAGCTGAATGGACAAAAGAGCCAAGCAATATTACTACAGAAGAGAAGACTGCGACCCACAACGAAACTGGAAGTTGACGGCGAAGAAATCGACTGGAAAAATGAAGTCAAATATTCAGTAATAATGCTTGACAAAGAACTTACTTGGAAAGTCATATCAAACAAGCAATCGAGAAAACGAAAACAGCGATGAATAGACTCTACCCTCTGATAGGAAGAAGAAGTCACATGTCGAAAGAGACAACATTGAAGATAATCAAAGCCGTTGCTAGGCCTCAACTGTTTTATGGATCAGTTGCCTGGGGTTTCGCGGCAAAGAGCCATATCAAAAGAATTCAGGCCACTGAAAACAAGCTGCTTTGATGTGCAATAGATGCACCTTGGTTTGTCAGGAATAGACAGATTTATAGGGACCTAAAATGGAACCATAACGGAATTAATGAACAGAAAAGCAGAGAAATGATTCGAAACAGCGAAAAACCATCCGAATCAACAACTCAGGAGACTAGTGGACTACGACCCAGAGGAAGACAAAAGGAGAATGCGAATCTACCGAAGGAGACCAAGAGATCAATTAAGAAGAGATTAAAATAAGAACATAAACTTATTGAAAAATCCAATAAAGTGTTATCCCATAGAGGATAAACACATAAATCCCAGCACGATAGTGTGCGAGAAGATAACCGACTAAGAAATGAACGGTTTATAGGCAAATGCCCGGAACCTATTGGTACAAGAAGTCAAGAAGCAGTTTAGGGTTTCTTGTGGGTCTCGAGCTCAGGAGACTGAGAATCCCCACACTTGTTCCCCCTCAGGAGGGGATGATTCGTCTGACTTGCAGATTTTTCCCCCCGATACTAAAAAAAAGAACAACGATGAGTCATTTCAGAGAAACAGGGTGTTGAAATTTAAAAATTTCCTTACTTCAGATAATATTCGGAAAAATTTTAGACTATATTGCTACAAGAATTGCAACTCATTAATTCGTTTATGGAATAACAGAAAATCATAACTTCCAAATGGAGCGCAACGAACAAAGAAACTGCCAAATGCAACGATAAGACAGAATAATCGTCACGAGACTGAGGAAGATCCGTTTATCCGATACAGTGTTATGGGTCAAATCTGGTCCCGGTTCTCAATGAAAGGAACGTCTCGTAGTCAAGAGGCCAAGACGAAGTTTGCGGCGGACGATTTGTATTAGTCCACAGCAAATGTTACGAGCCAGAAATTACAAAGAGACGCTGCTACAATAGCCATGATAAACCCATTGTAAGAGCAAACAATAGTCCATCAACATGGCAATGGCAGCCGACTTACGATGCAGGCAGTTAAGCCGGAATGGTCCTGCAGGAATCGCAAACTGTGTAAAGTTGTTGTAGATCCCCAGCTGTACCGAAACTTTTCTTATCAATATGCAGTCCCTTGCCGAGGACGATTTTCCGCTCCAAAGAACGTGTTAATTGATTGAGCTTCAAGAAATTAAACTGTTTATTGTTGGATTCGGTTTCCTGCCGAAATCCGGAGCATCTGGGAATCCTCGGATGAATAATAAACATCCGATGGGGAGGAAATGCCATGAACTCAGTTTCGCCAAGTATTGACGAGACGTTTTCCGTTGGAATCCAAAGGAACTATGTCAATGCTTCTACGGAAGGGGACATTTCGGTCCCATTTAACACAGATTGCAGAAAGGTCAATGATATATTATTCGATGTATCCAACTTTAGGAATTTCCCCAGTTAAAATAATAGAAATATCTGGGAACAGTTTATCAGTAAGCAGGCATAGGAAATTGAAGATTCCTGTAAAAACTCGTTTCAGCTAACATACGTAAAACACACATTTTTTCTCCAGATCAGCCTTCTCGTGAATGATTTACATGTACTCCATTTACCCAACATAAGGGTCCTGTAGCGTTCCTCGAACATCTGAAGAATGGAAAAATCATCACTTGGAAGACTGGACCTGGTCGAAAGACCCTGCCAGATGGTTAATCTCGGTGTTGCAAACGTATTGACCCATTAATCTGACACTAATCAGGGGCGGTTTTCTTAATCTGACAGTTTGAAGATGTTAACAGGGCATATTTTTTAAATATCTCCCTTCCCTTCCTTTAATCGTTTCTGTATTCAATATGAAAGTTGTATATAACGAACTTCTATATAACTTTTGTCTGTATCAATTTTACGTACTCTTAACCGTTTTCGAGTAAGAAGGCGATAAGGACGAGGAGCTTAGCCACACATGCGAAAGGCCAATGTCAATGTAGAAACCCAGTCTTAGGTACATTAATCGCTATATATCTCAAGAACGCTCAAACGTAGAAAAAATTGCTTCCGACAAAACTTGTAGAAAATGTTATGCTCTACAACTTTTATAATAAATACGAGAACAATTTGAAGCCCTGGAGAGGAAATAATTCAAATAACCTAATTTTTGTGATCTTTATGGCCAATTTTTAATGTTTCAGCTTGCTGAAACTGTCAGATTATATTTTTTCCGTTATTATCGAATCATTAGCTTTATAATAAGAAAAACAGCCACCGAACCCGAGAATGTAAACGCCACGTATTTTTTGCAAGTTTGGCGCCCTCTCACACATTTTCGGCATGCTTAAATCGTCAGATTAAGCGAATACATACTTTTTAACATGTTCACCCTATATACAGGTCTAAGTTTTGGTAGAGGTACTCTACAGTAGGGTCCAATGTATCTCCCCTTATATTGATCTGACACGCTCGAGTTAATCCCGAATTTCCTTCTTGGGCTCTCCAACTACACTGCGCAAAAAATTAACGCACATTCTGAAAATCTCAATTTTAATGAAAGTTAACTCTACATTGACTTCATAACTTATTTTTATGTTCTCTCGGGAAGGTTTTGAATGAAACAAGACACATTAAATGGAAGGAAAATTCAGGATTCCACCGAATCTTATGTGAAAGGAGAGAAATGAACAATTTTCAAAATACTGAAATGCTGATAAGTGATTTAATATTTGGTATTTCCACCCCTTGCGTTAATTACAGCTCGACAACGACGGTTCATACTCAAAATGAGTGATCTTAAAACGTTCTGATTTAATCCTTCCCAGATTTCTCCGAGTTGGATGATTTTCTGAACTTCTCAGACTTCTATTGAGGTTGTCCCAAACCTGCTCAATCGGATTGAGATCTGGACTTCTTGCTGGCCATTCCATACGAGAGACTTCAACCTCTTCAAGGTACTCCTGAACGATGCGCGCACGATGGGGTCTGGCATTATCGTCCATAAAAATGAAATTTTCACCAATGTATGGGGCAAATGGCACTACATGCTCTCCAAGAATGTTTCTTATATACTTATCAGCATTCATAGCTTTATTATCAACGACCCCTAGGTCTGTGCGAGCAGTCAAAGATATTCCACCCCATACCATAATCGATCCTCCCCCGAAACCAGTAGTATTCAGGAAATTGCACTGAGCATAAATTTCATGTGGACGTCTGTATACAAGGGAACGTCGATCACAATGGTAGAGGCAGAATCTAGACTCATCTGTGAAGAGAACTCTTTCCCAATCGGCCTCTTCCCAATGGATATGCTCTCTCGCAAAATCCAAACGCGCCCTTCGATGGGCTGGGGTAAGAGCTGGGCCTCTTGCCGCGACACGAGGCCTTGAATCATATTCTCTGAGGCGATTTCTTATTATCTGAGTGCTAATTTGCACCTCATGAGTTTGCTAAGGCTGAATTTGAAGGAGGCGAGCGGTTGCAAACCGTTGTCTCAACGAAAAAACTCTCAAGTAACGTTCTTGAATGGCAGTTGTTACCCGTGGTCTACCCTGTCCTGGTCTTCGGACATTCATACCTGTCTCCCTGAATCGCTGCAACATTCTGGACACACTTGTATGGGGAACTCCAAACCTTTCTGCAATTCTTGTGTATGTCCACCCTTCTCGCAAAACTACCGCTTGGGCACATTCCTCTTGGCTTGGGTCAAATTGAGTGTTTCGCGTTGCATGGCGATCGAGTGTAGAAAATCAAACGAAAGAAAAACTATTGATCACTAGAATTGATCGAGAACAACTGATTTTAGGATGGAGCCAATACATTCAAAATCTGATAATATCATCTTTTTTATTCCTACTGGGAAAAAACATCTGTATTGAAGAAAACCGTTGGAAGTGGATAACATATGCATGAAATTATGATAAAAATAATTATCATTGAGAACACCTTCAGTTGTAGAATAAGTTTGAGATTTCCATAATGTGCGTTAATTTTTTTGCGCATCAGTGTATATGTCCCATTCATAATAAATGCGTTCAATATGTCATGACTATATTCCACACCAGACATTTCAAAATTTGACTACTGCTTTGCCTTTTGTAATTTTTCCTTAATTCTTCACTATTAATAGAAATCTAGTGGGGTAAGATCTGACGATATCTCAATTAACAAGTATAATAATAATTGTTCTTCACCCTTTGATCGGGAAATTTGGCTTCTTTTAGTTTCCTTTAGAAGGGAATGTCCAATTGATCATGAAACTAGCATGATCATGTGCAGTAACACATTTCAATGATTAGTAACGTACTACTTTTCTCCTCTTGTAACTTGAAGAAGTCACAGTGTTAAGACGAACAAGGAAAAAACAAAACAGAAATTTCTGTTGAAATTTATTTAGCTATGTTATTATATTGATAAAAATAATCATCTTAGCTCAAAATATGAGAATAAGAAATAATAATTATTATCAGAAATTGCTTCAATGACCCAATCTGATGATACCGGAGCCGATTTTCCCACAGTAATTAAATTCCATCAGACGGTTACATAAACTAAGTGAACGAGATAGAATGGAGTAGGTATAATGCTTTGTTCGCTCGTAAAATGATAGCGAACGGTAATTAATTAGCACATGTTCAAAGTATCGGCCACGCACGATCTTAATGCCTCAAAGGCCTGCTAAATGATCCCCGGTACCTCTTTGCGGATTCAGAAGGCAATTTTGCCCTGCCGGCTTTCTCCGAACAGAGGCTTTGTTATAAACATGAAACTTGGCTTTTAGCCCTCAGCAAAAAGGACAGTTTGAGGTTTTCAGACGATTACGGCGGTCTTGGGAAACATCGCATTGAATTTATATCAGCGAAGATGTTTCACCGAGAAAAAATAAGGTTCTGAGGAATGAATTCTTGTGAATGTGGCAATGATTTTATGTGAAAACTGAGAAAAGTACGTATTCGAAGATATAACTTGGAGAATTAGGCTGCTTGATCAAGTCAACTGTGAATTAGTGTGTATACTCCATTCAATTTTACTTTAGCACTCGGTTGTCCATGGAAATTTGACACATTCCACTCTGTATAGTACGAAAATGTGGGGTTATGACGCTTGTCGAAACATTTTTGGGTTTTTAATAAACGCTATGTTGTTCATTCTAAGTAAAAGTCTCCGTAATTACTTATTTTATCACAATGTCGAAAATATGCGACCAACATAATTGACGTTTATACAAACTGATTGAAGGCATACCAAATCTAGTTATTTGTTTGTTTGTATGGAAAATACAAGAGATCAATTTTTAAATAAATATATTTTTTCTATGGAAGAAAATTTAATTATTGACACATAATATGCAGTAGCTAGAGGAGAGTTAATCTTCTTTGGCCAAAGGTTACATCAGTTGTAGATTTCAAAAAAATCAACTCGAAGATGAAATACATCTGATGCAGTGGTAGGGAATTTGTATCTCCCGAAGGAATTAACGAATAATTACGAGAAAGTTAAATTCTTCAACAAAAATCATCTTGCATCAATGGAAGTCGAAAGAGTTTCAAGACAAGAGGAACTTCACCTTTAAACAAAAATTTCTCCTGTAATAACAATTAACAGGACAACTGGTATATATTTATGTTTATTTCTAATACTTTAATATTGTTCGGTCCTTTTATAAGAACATAAATTTGAAGCTGAGGCGATCGCTAAATATTTAAATTTCGCGCTAATATGATGGCTTCGCATTTTCATTCATTCATTGCTGTATCCCGTTACCGTGAATAAATCCACAAAAAGACAAAAAAAAAATTTAAAGGTGCGAACAGACTTGTAATTTCTTAGGGCTAGTTGCGACTGTGTGCCCTCCTGTAACTGAAGAGACCCAACCGATACCTGCAGATCCTATCAAACTCAGGGCTTGGATAGTCACCAACCAGATCTGGCCGCCGCTGTATTCTTCTCGAGTCTACATTATAGCTGGGGACCAAAGACCTCCACTGTGATCTGTCTAATGCTAGTTGTTCCCAGTTATGAACTGATTTCAGGGATTGATGCAGTACATCCTTAAAACACTTATACTGGTCTCCTGGTTTCCGAGCTCCTTCGGTGAATTCGCCATACAGAGCTATTTTCGGGAGTCTTGTGTCTTGCATCCTCAGAATGTAGCAGCTCAATCTCAGTCGAGCCCTCGTTAATTGAGTCTCAATTGTTGTACAACTCGCGCGTCGCAAGACTTCTGCATTCGAAACTTTGTGTAATCATCTGATTGCATTATTTGTCTCAACCCCCTGACTCACAGATCCTTCCACACTCTGGACATGGATAGTCACCAACCAGATCTGGCCGCCGCTGAATCCTTCCCGAGTCTCCATTATAACTGTGTACCAATGACCTCCACTGTGACCTGTCCAACGCTAGTTGTTTCCAGTTATGATTTATCATTAATTGATTTTAGGGATTGATGTAGTGTATCCTTAAACCGCTTATACTGACCTCCTGGTTTCCGGGTTCCCTCTGCCAATTCGCCATACAGAGCTATTTTGGGGAGTCTTGTGTCTTGCATCCTCAGAATGTGGCCGCTCCATCTGAGTCGGGCCCTCGTTACTTGAGTCTTAATTGTTGTACAACTCGCGCGTTGCAAGACTTCTGCATTCGAAACTTTGTGGAACCATCTGATGTATAATATCTGTCTTAGATGACGTTGTTGCGTTTGTTCAAGCTGTTTAATATGTCGGCTGTAGGGCGTCCAGCTTTCGCTTCCGTAAAGAAGCGTTGGGAGGACGACTGCTTTGTAAACAGCTGTCTTGGTCTTCAGATTGAGGTCGTGATTTTGAAATACTCTGTCCTTTAGCTTCCAAAATGCCCGTGATTCCGAATTGATACGGTTGTGTACCTATTTCCGTGTCTAGGTTAGCCCTAGTATTTATGAAGCTTCCTAAGTATTTGAACTGCTCGACCTGCTCTAGAGTTTCATTCTCCAGGCTGATATCTACTTACCAGGATTTTGGTTTTGTCGTTATTGAGTCTAAGGCCTAAAGCTTCGTATATATATTAAAATAATTATTGCAGGAATTTGGACCAATTTTAATTCATTATCCTTTTAATACATTGCCAACGTTTCGAATCAGTTGCGACTCTTTCTCAAGGAAGGAATGTCGAAATAAACTTAGAAACAAATGAAAAAGTACCCAGAGACGATCCGCCACTCACCTCGTATCTCATCGGATAGAATATCGTCAATTTTATTAAAATAATTGTCTGAGTAATTCTCGTTTTGATTTCAATTCAATTTTCTTCAGGTATAGGGGATTTGCAACGGTCGTTTAGGGGTTAATACACTTAATAACTGAGAGTTGATTTAAAATCTAAATGAATTTTGATACACTCAAATGAACAATAATTTTCATGCAACTTCCTTAAATATGAATGAAAAAATCCGATATCTCCGGGAAAAAAAACTAGGACTAGTGTTTTTCTTTGAAGGTGGTTACATGTGTCGTATTTTTTACTTTCCCCATTTTGAAAATTTGCGATTGAAAATCATAACCAGATGATGATAAATGTCTGTTCAACAAAGCCATTCTGAAATTCGGAAAAATAAAATATAATGGTGAACATTCAACCGGCGAGGGCATTTCCTCCAAATCTCGGCAATATTATCAACCCACAAAAAGGGCAAATTACCCGTTTACGTTCAGAATGAAAATAAGCTTAGACCGCAATTTAGAGTTATTCTCACGATATATCTTGAGCTTTTATATGGCAGTGCACAAGCCATCTACCCGAAAGGACTATAATGGAAAATAATTGCTATTTCTTTCGGTCGGAGTTGTATACGGTGAGATGAAATTAACTGATGCACATTATTTCTATTTCAGCTGTTTATCATTCTACTTTTTCTTTACACTTCCTCTTCCTATCATTTCATCTGCTGAATTGACGCGGATTTTTTCAGGGTATATGGTAAGGAAACGGTTGAATTTAAAGTAATTTGATTTAATCTGTTATTATGTATCAAGGTTTTTATATTATTTGATTTATTTTTCAGATACCAGTAAAAATATGGAGTTTCCGCACTAATGCAATTACAATGTGAGGAAATCTAGTGATGGTTGTCAGTATATTCATCAATCAATTTGATGCTGCTAGAAAAAGATACACATAGATCCCTGATATGTGAAAGAGATTTTATACCTTCAAAGTAGGGGAGAGTTCCTTTGAATTGGACAGCCCATGAACCGGACGCTACAGTTTTCTACTACACTCGATAGTAATTTAGCATCCTTTACGTAAATCCCATTTTCGCAACAAGGCGCGAGCCACAGGATCAGCCATTTTTCAAGAGATGTCGATCGATGTTGCGAAAATGGGATTTACGTAAAGGATGCTAAATTACTATCGAGTGTAGTAGAAAACTGTAGCGTCCATTTCATGGGCTGTCCAATTCAAAGGAACTCTCCCCTAGCTAAAATAAAGGCATGGAAAGAAAGCGAGTTAATATGCTAGTAAAAGTGGAATCAGGAGACGGTTCAGATTGAAGTAGCGGTAGCAACTGAGAATTTGCGAATATTAGTTGTAACCTATTTCCTTGATTTGAAGTTCTCTACCAAATCGTTCCAAAAAAAGGAGCAAAATTTTGCAGTTAAATGTCACAAAGTTATTGGTATTTGCCCGGGTCGCAGGAATAACGCCATCTGTATGGGTAGCTTTCTTCTTATCTTCTTCGACAAGGCTGAACTGATGCCTTGTGGTCCATTGTTCGTCCGCTTGTAGTTGGAAAGACCTAATTTTTTTTTCTGTTTTTTTGTGTGGCAGGGGGAAAATCTTCAAGTCAGACGAACCACCCTCTCCTGAGGGGAAACAAGTGTGGGGATTCTCACTCTCCTGAGCTCGAGACCCACTTAAAACCCTTAACTGCTTCTTGAATATTGGTTCCGGGCATTTGCCTATAAACCGTTAATCTCTTAGTCGGTTTTTTTCTCGCACACTATCGTGCTGAGATTTATGTGTTTATCCTCTATTGGATAACACTTTATTGGATTTTTCAATAAGTCTCTGTTGTTATTTTGATCTCTTTTTAATTGATCTCTTGTTCTCCGGTAAATACGCATTCTCCTTTTGTCTTCCTCTGGGTCGTAGTCCACTAGTCTCCTGAGTTCTTGATTCGGATGGTTTTTCGCTGTTTCGAATAATTTCTTTGCTTTTCTGTTCATGAATTCCGTTATGGTTTCCCATTTTAGGTCCCTATAAATCTGTCTATTCCTGACAAACCAAGGTGCATCTATTGCATATCGTAGCAGCTTGTTTTCAGTGGACTGAATTATCTTGATATGGCTATTTGCCGCGAAAACCCAGGCAACTGATCCATAAGTCAGTTGAGGCCTAGCAACGGCTATGATTATCTTCAATTTTGTCTCTTTAGACATGTGGCTTCTTCTTCCTATTAGAGGGTAGAGTCTATTCATCGCTGCTTTCGTTTTGTCGATTGCTTGTTTGATATGACTTTTCCAAGTAAGTCCTTTGTCAAGCGGTATTCCTAAATATTTGGCTTCATTTTTCCAATCGATTTCTTCGCCGTCAACTTCTAGATTCGTCGTGGGTCGCAGTCTTCTCTTCTGCAGTAATATTGAAGGTCTCGATCGATTCTACTGAAAATTTATATTTAGGTTGTAGTTGAATTCGACAAAAATCAGGACTGGACTCAGTGTGGCTTCATTAAACTTCAAACTAATGAAAAACACCTTGTATGTAGTTTTTCATCAAAATTCAATATTTTTGTTAACTGCATGATTGTCAAGAAATAAATGAATCATTGTGTTGCCCCATCTGTGGATCATGTTTTATAAATAATTGTCTTGTGGTCAGACTCTACGGAATAGAGCACTTTATGAAAATGGATTTAGAAATTTTTAACCCTTTCAGGCCCAAATTAGAAAATTTCATTCAAAATAAACCTATATTTTGAGGTCGAGAATACATAAAATTCAATAGATTTCATTGAATATCTATATGCTATTTTTTTTTAAATGGTTCTGTTCATTTTCTGAGCAACACCCTCAGAAAATTAATCGAAAAAAGTTCTTTCACGATATCTCTAAAACGGTGCATGGACAAATGGAAAAAATGGTGGACAAATATGGACCTACGATGGATAAACGACCCTGAAATTTTTGTTTCAAAATTCGCATTTAGGGGTGCCAGCTTCACATAGCTAACAATCTGCCATTTACATAAAAAAGGGTTCAATTTGCTATGTAAGTCTCTCCGTATCTTGTCAGATGTACAGGAATACAAGTGACTGACAAAAGTATTCCAGCACAAATTCGCCCCGGACCAAGAGAAAGGAACAAACTCTGATGAGGGTGACTCGACTGTAGTCAATTAAATCCTAAATGACGTGTCAATAAAGAATACTTCAAGATAAGCGTCGAGTCTTCGTTCCACGTGAACTGAATGGAATCCCCCGGTCGAGCAACAACAAAGAACACACACCTTTCAGGAGGCATTCCAGCACCGAGTATTTCATTCTCCGCAAAACAAGACCAGCCGATAAGGACCTGTGTCTTTGTGAAGTTATATTGTTCTCTAACGTTCACAGGCCGAGACTACAAACGCCACCAGTATTTATTCCCTTTGTTATCGATAATTTATACTGTGCACTGAATGGTCCCATAAATGCAATCAGTTAAGATAACCGAACCAAAAGTGTTTCCCCGTTTAATTAAAACGGCACCTACACCGTCACGGTAGAGGGAAATTCCGTAATTAAAAACATCTCCGTGATGTGATCCGATTCACAGTACAGATTCGCTAAATGGTTGTTCTTTTCCGACCGGGCAATTTTGAATTATTCCCCGTACTGCTTGTGGGACCGTATTTCATTCGGGGATTAATCTGTTTGTTCCCAGCGAGTTCACTGCAGGTGATTTATTAACCGTCTGATGAGGGATACCCCCCGGATCTTTAAATTTTTGATTATTTTACGCGCTCATCCACATCTACAGGCTGCGATACTACAATTATACAGTGTGTACAGAAAGTATGGATTAAATTCATTTTCTCGTACTGGGATTAAAAAAAATCCTGGAACACGTCGATTTACTTTTCAACGTCCAGTTTCATAATCAAATTTAAAGTCACTTTAAGCTTCCTTTACTGCCATTTTTAATATGGTTAAAGGAGGCTTTAAAATTGATTATGAAACCGGGCCCTTAGAGTGGCAAATTTTAGGCATATTACCTGGCCTCTAGCTTTACTCCCTGAGCGGGGGTGAGTGCCAACCCTAGTTTTTGTAATGAGAAGGGGGGTCGAGTGATCACTTATATTATAAATGCGAAAGCCGGTTGTTTGTTTGTTTGATTGTATGGGGAGTCCGGGAGAGTTGAACCCCTTTTCACTCTGAAGCCACAAGTTGTATCTGTGAATGGTAGCAACTCATTATTTTGCTCGAGGATATCATGCCAAAATAGGTAACGATAAATAATAGTAGAGTAATGGTGAGATGAACATTTTGAGTACAGTAATTCTTTTTTTAAGAACCGAAAATTGATTCATGTCTCCCTAACCTATGGGAGAGTTGAACAGAGGGCGAGGGAGACTTGACCATAAGTTTATTTATCAGGAAAAACATTGAAAGAAAACAATTTCCAATGACCAACGATTGTCTAAGTCAAGCTTTTCATTATCAGATGTATCAGCGAATGAAATACATATTTTCTATTTCATAGTCATTCTCACTTATTTCCGAGATATTTTTTAAGTTTTTGAAACTTTGTATATTTTTTTATATTTATTTCTATTATTCAATTTTTTTTTGAAGCAATCTATTATCTGAGCTCAGTGCGGTGAACTTGGACCACTGATTATGTTTCCAGCCTATAGCATGGGTCAAGTCTCCCGCACTCCCTTTTAGTCTAACTATTATTGAAAAGGCTTTGTGAAATAATATTCATCAATGGAAACAATAAAAGTAAATAACATCACGCACCTATTAAACTTTTCAGACAGTGCAACAAACAGAAATTATTCAATTTCTTACTTCCTAACAACAAAATCACGTTCAACCCTCTCACTCTATTCTGATGATAAAGCTATTTACTATAACGGTAGCGCGAAATTTGTATTGAAATATTTGAGGTGGTTCAATTCTACAACCTGAGCATATATAAACGAAGCTTTAGGCCTTAGACTCAATATCGACAAAACCAAAATCCTGGTAAGTCCGCCAGAAAGCCTTCAAACAGATATCAGCCTGGAGAATGAAACTCTAGAACAGGTCGAGCAGTTCAAATACTTGGGAAGCTTCATAAATACTAGGGCTAACCTAGACACGGAAATACAAAACCGTATCAATTCGGCATTACGGGCATTCTGGAAGCCAATGACAGAGTTTTTCAAAATCACGACCTCAATCTGAAGACCAAGGCAGCTGTTTACAAAGCAGCGGTCCTCCCAACGCTTCTTTACGGAAGCGAAAGCTGGACGCCCTACAGCCGACATATTAAACAGCTTGAACAAACGCAACAACCTAATCTAAGACAGATAATGCACATCAGATGGATCCACAAAGTTTCGAATGCAGAAATCTTGCAACGCGCGAGTTGTACAACAATTGAGACTCAAGTAACGAGGGCCCGACTCCCCAAAATAGCTCTATATGGCGAATTCACAGAGGGAGCCCGGAAACCAGTAGGCCAGTATAAGCGGTTCAAGGATACACTACATCAATTCCTGAAATCAGTTACTGCCAATAATAACTGGGAACAACTAGCGTTAGACAGGTCACAGTGGAGGTCTTTGGTACACAGTTATAATGGAGACTCGAGAAGAATACAGCGGCAGCCAGATCTGGTTGGTGACTATTCATGCCCGGAATGTGGTAGGATCTGTAGGTCACGGTTGGGTCTCTACAGTCACAGGAGAGCACACAGCGGCAATTAGCCCCGAAAAATTATAAGTCTGTTCGCACTTTTCTTTTCTTTTTCTTTTTTTTTCCCTTTTTTTTTGGTCTTTTTGTAGATTCACCCCGGCAACGGGATACAGCAATGATGATGATGATGCTACTTGAGTAAGTCTTCCGGAGTTCCCCTATGTTTTTATTTTTCCATTACTCTAAACCAGATTTTTATGCGAACTTCACCATAGTTTAGATAGGGAATATTACATATTACATGTTTTTTTTTATTTATCGTGCATGAAGCAGTTGATTTCAAGCTTTTATGGCCAACGTTGGGTGAACTACAAGAGGTAGAGAAAAATGATCAAGTACAAATTGTAGAGACCCAAAAGATCTACAAAAAAGTCCGCCAATGTTAACATTCTAAATTCAATCCAAAATAATGTTCCATTTGAAGATGGTCCTCACATAATGCTTGAACCAGTTGTCCGATTTTAATGGGAATTGTAGAGTTTTTGTTTTCAAGAAGGGTGCGCCAATATTTCGGTAACTGTAGTTTGTTTTTAATTTTCGTCATTCTGAGGGTTTTCGTTACATGTTTATTAATTTTTTTATGCTGATTATTAATTGTTATTTCTATTCGATAGTTTTCAAAGTGAGGATTATTGATTTCCTGCTCATTTTATTTCTTGAAATATTCTTCAAGTAGCGTTTTACTTTAAAATATTGCTCGAGCGAAGCCGCTAGTTTAAGCTAGTATAAGTGCAATATTTTCCAATCAAATCCTAATATTTGATATTCTCGTTCATAAAAAAACGAATCGATGCCTGGACGGAATCCAGCTCCAGACAACAAACTTTCGAACTTCCTATGCAATCCTTTAATTGGCTAAATTATCTAATTTGGACGAGAACTTTGAGGACGCAAGCAACGGATTCATCTTGGAATCGGATTGCTCTCGGGTTTCTTTATCAAAGGATGATTGGAGATGAATAAAATTCGATTGGGTTAATCAGACCGTCTGGTGGTTCTTGGATTACTTGAAGCAGAGCATCTGAGAAGATAAGAAAGTTTCAGCTTAACATTCCTACTTCGAAGGGGATACCTAAGGATGCAATCTCTAGTTTGGCGAAAATTCAATTTTGCACTACCAGTCGTAAAAACTGGGGCATGATTGAAATATGGAAGAAATGCTGTCTCATTAGTTTTTATTTTCATTTCATTTGCAACTTCATTCGTTAAGTTAACTGGGATTTTGATTTTGATTTTTCACTTGTGAGAGTAAGGCTCGGTTGCTCAGTTTAGGATTAAGCCGAGATTTGAATTGATCCTAGATTAATCTGACAGAATTGAACGGAAAAGTAAAAATTAATCTAGGATTAACTTTAATCCCGAACTGAGCAACCGGGCCTCAGGATATTAATTAAAACAACAATAATAAAAGAACACAAATGATATTATAATAAAATGGGGGTTTTCGTTAAATATAACACAATTTAACTATGAAATTATTTTGGAAATCCACATTTTCAGCAAATACAAAATACATATTGTGACATTACATATTTTAATATCTATAATCTTTAGTTTTTTTTTATATTCTGGAGAAACGGTATTTTGTGAGAAACTAAATCAAATGTCAACTTTGGAACTGATAATACCGGGAGTTCAAAATTTGTAAAATATCAGCAGAAAGGAGATCTTTGCATTTTTTACGTATACGCTCAGTTGCAGGAACGCCAATTATAATTCAATTTTTTACAATATCGATAATACTCGGATAATATATACTATACTATACTATATTATCCTGATTCTCCGTAGGTACCGAAGTACTCCCCAGAAGCTCCGTGAGCCTGTGCGTTGCTTTTTCCATTTCTTATGTCAATATCTTTTTAGATGTCAAACTGAGGTATAGAGTATAAAGTATTTTATATTATGAAAAATATTCATAAGTTTCACGACAATGAAAAGATCGAATAAAACATAAGGCAACCATTTAAAATAAGGACACCAAGGTTTTCAGAAACACCCTTTATAATTAAAAAAGGTTTTTCATATATTCATATCAAAATTCATCTTAAACCATGAAACTTCTTAACCAAACTTTTTTTCTAAACAGTGGCACATTAAAGTTAATGGGGACGCATTCATGATAATCATACACCCTGTACAGGGTGGGCAAATTTCGATGTTTTAAGCTACATTCACAATCAATTCACGGCACGGAAGCTTAGCAGATAGCGTTCTCCGTTACCATTCAAGAAATTCAAGACAAAATTTCTTGCAAGTTGCAAACTATCACTTCGGCAAGGAATTTCGTGCCGGCTATAGATGATGGTGATGCTTATGTTTTGATCAGTTACATTTTTGTTTCATTTGAGTATTTGGTACCAAGATTATTGCGAATGGTAAATTTCGTGCCGAAGTGCACTTCGGCCCGCGAATTGATTGTGAATGCAGCTTTAGCACTACAGCTTTCAAACCAGAGGAGTTCTGATACCCCATTCTCGTTCTCTTTTTCTGAGAAACTAACAAAAGTAGTGGTCATTTTTGGCCACCTTCTTTTGTTTTCGAGTTATAAGCGAAAATTGAAAAAATGGCGATTTCGAAATAAATTTATATCCCCGCTAATACTGACGATAGAGCTCTGAAATGAAAACATTATACAGGCACTTTTTTAAGTACAATCCAGTGGCGTGCTTGCCTTTTTAGCAGGATTTTTAATAACGAAGCTATGACCCAAAGTTATGTTTACTTAAATAGGAACACTAGATTTCTGTGCAATTTTTCGAAAGCTTAATTTTTACTGATTCCAAAAATATATAACATCATATGGTTTCTATCGTTATAAATAAGAGAAAATGGTCAAAAACTTATTTTCTCAATAATTCTATGGTTTCTACTTTTGATGAGAATAGAGAAATGTAGCATCTTATGATTACCACAGTCTCCTTCTATTAGTTCTTTCATTTCTATGCTTCTTACTCAATTTCTCCAAAATACAAATTTTGTGGAAATTGGTATAAAGCATAGAAAGAATGACATTGCGGGAAGGAGACTGCTCTTGGGAAGTTCTATTATATTTTTCTGTGTCCGTCAAAAGTTGAAACCATAGAAATATTGAGAAAATAGGTATTTCACCATTTTCTATTATGTATTTATATTGATACAAACCATATAATGTTATATATTTTTGAAATCAGTGAAAATTAAGCTTTAAAAAAATTGCATAGAAATCTAGTGTTCCCGTTTGAAAAAACATAACTTTGGGTCATAGCTTCGTGATTAAAAATCCTGCTGAAAAGGCGAGCACGCCACTGGATTCTACTTAAAAAAGTGCCTGTATAATGTTTTAATTTCAGAGCTCTATCCTCAGTATTAGCGGAGATATAAATTTATTTCGAAATCACCTTTTTTTCAATTTTCGCTTATAACTCGAAAACAGAAGAAGGTGGCCAAAAATTACTACTACTCTTGTTAGTTTTTCAGAAAAAGAGAACGAGAATGGGGTATCAGATTTTGTCTATCTCCACTGGTTTGAAAGCTGTAGTGCTAAAACATCGAAATTTGCCCACCCTGTACAGTGGGTTTCTTGTCTCCTTATTGATTAAATTAATTTTCGTTAAAATTTTTCCACAAAATTTTCCCTACGAAATTAGGGATCTACTCGAGCGTGTCAGATTAATATAAAGGAAGATACCTTGGACCCTGTAGAGTACCTCTGCCAAAAATTAGACCTGTATATAAAGGAAATTGTCTTGGACAACTTGTAAAAACGGTCATTGTACATACCCAAGCGTGTCAGATTACGATATATGTGGTTAATTACAGGTTGAAAAGTCACTTGTACATTTTCGAGGGCGGTGGCTTTTTTCTTAATTTGAAGCTAATGATTCAAAAGTAATGGAAAAAATATAATCTGACAGTTTCAGCGAGTCGAAACAATTAAAATTGGCCATAAATATCGCAAAAATCAGTTTTTTTGAATTATCTCGTCTCCTGGGTTTCCAACTGTTTTCGCATTCATTAGGAGAGTTGTAAAGCATAACATTTTCCACAAATTTTGTCCGAAGCAATTTTTTCTACGTTTGAACTTTTTTGAGATATATGTCGATGAATGTACATTAGACTGGGTTTCTACATTGACCTTGACCTTTCGCATGTGTGGCCTCGTTTGTGGCTAAGCTCCTCGCCCTTATCACCCTTTAGCTCGAAAACGGTTAAGGATATGAAAAATTGCTTCAGACAAAAGTTGTATAGAATTTTATTATCTACAACTTTCATAATGAATACAGAAACGATTAGAGGTACAGGAAGTGCGATAGTTGAAAAAAATTCCTTGTTATTCCTTAGATTAATGAGTCTACACGTCTGCAACACCGAGATTAACCATCTGTATACAAAACTGACACGTTCGAGTTTGTAAAAAGTCACCATCACGACCCATTTGGGCGGTCTTGTTGTTTTCTATATTTTACAAAACTCACGCTGCGTCACCCTGCGTCACCTCAACAACCTACGTTTCTATTTGCGCCTGGCCTCAATGTTATTAGTAGCAACACATAACCATGATCTGTTTATAGGATATTCGATCCCATTGAGATTGAGGGAATCAACTCGGTAACCTTAAGACCCCTAGATTTCAGCTCATATATAGAAAACCTCAGGGAAGAAATAATCCCCCAATTCGAGATAAAGTGATAAATGTCACTGATGATAAATTTATCAGTATGGAAATCTTGAAAAGCTTTCCCATCCTGAAGGTACAATTAACTTGTCTCTTCCGTATTGGACTACGACCTCGGTTGAAAGAATTCCCGAGAAGGTTTTATTCCAGTTGTCGCTTATAATTTCGTAACAAATCCTCACATACAGAGAAACGCGCTTCCTCGAAATTGCGAAAAGCGACGTACCCATATTGTTCTAAGGTATTAAGTCCTCTCACTTTGAAAAGATACTGACAATATGAAAAGCTCGTTCTCGAAAAGAATACCTTGGAAAGATCCCTCCTGAAAAGAGACGAGAGACGAGCAATTATTTTAATGGATTTTTCGACACTATCACTTGAAGGGAAGAGGCATTTTACACGTATCCTTCCGAATTCAAAGCTTTTTAGCTGAATGTGTGTGATGCATTATTGGATTTTGAATGCGATGCAGTTCTTTTTATCTTCGAGTTCTCTCGTAGCTGATAGTCATTTTCAACTTTTGATATTTTGTTAATGAAAATCGCATTATCCGATCAGAATTATTTACTATCATTTATCTGCTTGCTCCAAAGTATCGTTTCAGGCAGTTTATTCCGTAAATAAATTCAATATTACATACTAGAAGTTGTGTCAAACCATATTACGCTTTAATAAGCACTAATCTTTGTTAAAGTATTTCCTTCGTAAAAATACTGCTTGGCTCATTAATTCTGCCCTTTTTTCGAAAGCCTTAGTGCTCATTAGTTCCTAGAGAACTTCCGAACACTAAAGTGCTCGCGAACTGGGCTGGTATTCTCGAGCATTCGCAATATATGCGATCGTACGCATCGAAAAACGTTGTGATGTTTTTCGATGCGTACGATCGCATATATTGCGAATGCTCGAGAATACCAGCCCTGAGCTAACGTCCAGTTTCATAATCAAATTTAAAGTCACTTTAAGCTGAAAGCTTCCTATAATGTCATTTTTAGTAGGGTTAAAGGAGCTTTAGAATTAAAAGGACTTTGGGTTTGATTATGAAATCGGCCGTAAGCCTTAAGTAATTTTAGGAAAAAAAGTCCCATAAACATAGGATCGCAGACGTTTCGTTTTCGAGATGCAGGATGTTAAAGTTTGAATTAGTATCAAAACAAGTTGTGAAAACACATTTTATTGAAAATACCGAGTTTAATTTGATGTGTCAGAACTAACAATGAATTTATTCACCATAGCTTACTAACTGAATTTTTATGATAATTTAGATTTTTCTGAGGATTTAGAGGCAATCGTTCGAAATTTTTTTCTCAAAATCGGTAGCAGATACGAGAAAACTATACAACTATACAAGAAACCATAAAGTTACGTATAGCAACGAAGCTTCTTTCTACATTTGTTCAAATTTATAGTGGCTCACCAAAAAAATGTTCTGGGGGAAAACAGGGAATAGTTTCCCAGAAAAAAATATTACCCTACAGATTTGTTATTGAAATTGGCATGAGCTATCAATTATACTATTAATGACAAATTTCAGTTGAATATCTTGTGAAGTGTAGATAATATGAGAGAAAAACTTGAAAAAATCCTGACTTTAACACGCTGTATCATGATTATGACAGTTTTTTTTCTTAAAATTACTCTTCTATTGTTTGTACCTCCAATTACATACAGGGGTACAGGGTGGGCAAAATTCGTTGTCTACTGAGGGGATCTCGACAACTACAGCAGCTAGAAGAAAACGGACGACACATTCTCGAGCTCTTTTTTCTTGACTATTCCAAAACTGAAAACAGCTCCAGCCTAACGTTCATAGATTTTAAGTTATGAACGAAAATTGAGAAATTGTCATTTTCAATGAAGCTGAATAACTCGCTTATTTGAACTCGTATTCAAAATCCGTTGCTACATTCTACAAGCACTTTTTTATGAGGAATTCGAATATGATATTAATAAATTTTTCGATCCAGTCATTTTCGAGATATGACAGAGATTTCTGATTTTTCAAACGTAAACTATAGTTGAAAGTTCTTTTATCTTGCTGCAATTTTTTTGCTGATTTCAAAAATGTATCATATGTCGCTATTCACATGAATATAACGTAAGAAAAAAATTCAATACTTTTTCCTGCTTTTCGATTCACTGTTGAATTTTCAGTAGAGTGGCGTAACCATCGCGACCGTTGAAAATGCATTA
This sequence comes from Coccinella septempunctata, assembly GCF_907165205.1. Lineage (NCBI taxonomy): Eukaryota > Metazoa > Arthropoda > Insecta > Coleoptera > Coccinellidae > Coccinella > Coccinella septempunctata. Next base: position 15,135,057 of record NC_058189.1, on the reverse strand, counting down.
TGTTTCGTGAACTCCACATAATCCTATGTGAACCCAACCTTCGGCGATAGGAATCACCGACTGACGAAAAATTATTTCTTTTATATATCGATATCGAGATCGATATCCTTCAAAATAGAGTGAAAGATATTCGTCTGATCATTAAATAAGAAAATCTATTCAATTATCGTTTTATTATTTATGAAAGAAACTTTAAGAGTCAGTTATATAAATAAAATACGATAGTTATTTTTACAAAATTAAAATGATGAAAAATAGGTACTTCTGTCAAAGGTAATGTTCGAATTATGAACCATCGTAGGATAAGCAAGCCAAATATCGCGGGAACAAACGACGACAAATCAATCATCGAAATATTTATTCAGCAATCCGTGATTCTTAAAGCTCAAGTTCACGAACCATAATGCATTGTCAACGGTCGCTTTGGCTACGCCAGCCTACTTATAATTCAACAGAAAATCGAAAAACAGAAAAAAGTATTGAATTTTTTTCTTACGTTCTATTCATGTGAATAGCAACATATAATACATTTTTGAAATCAGCAAAAAAATTGCAGCAAGATGAAAGAACTTTCAACTATAGTTTACGTTTGAAAAATCAGAAATTCGTGTCGTATCTCGAAAATGACTGGATCGAAAAATTTATTAATATCATATTCGAATTCCTCATAAAAAAGTGAATGTAACAACGTATCTCGAATACGAGTTCAAATAAGCGAGTTATTCAGCTTCATTAAAAATGATAATTTCTCAATTTTCGTTCATAACTCAAAATCTATGAACGTTAGGCTTGATCTGTTTTCAGATTTGAAATAGTCAGGAAAAAAAAGCTCGAGAATATGTCATTTTTTTTCTTCTAGCTGCTATAGTTCTCCAGATTCCTTCAGTAGATGACGAATTTTGCCAACAAGAGAAAAATACAGGTTTATACTAGGGTTTATATAAAAGTATAAAAAAGTTGATGGATGTAGTCCTCTTGATAATTAATTAACCGAAGACAAATGTTTTCGTATTATGCCATTTTTTACTTAAATATCAAGAACTTCTTCAACCTCGGAAAAATTCGTTTGTTCAGAGTGCTTAAAAAGTAACGCACATGATTCGTATCTTCAGTATTTAGTATTTTTTAGAAAAATGCTCAATTGTTATTTATCGTATAAAGTTGTTTAGTTTAGAATAAAAATTGACCTGTTCGAGCATTCTTTTACAAAATAAGTATATATCGATAATTTTATTATTTATTTTTTATGAAATGCAGGAAAACTTTCTGAATTTCCAGGAGAATGTAAGGATCAAATAAAAAATAGGGTACCAATTTAAAATAAGGAAGTCGGATCACGCCCAAGCTCTCCGAAACACACATACTGCGTATAAATAAAAAAAGTTGCCTCAAAATTCATTTTTTATCATACAATTTTAAAACAAAATAGGATCTTTTCTCTTTTGTGAGGACCCTATTTGTTCCTTCCATTGTGTTTATGAGGACACTGACAAGATGGCCATTCCATCACATTGGCGTAAAACTTTTAAAGGAAACTGTTTTCTTACACAGTGACACAAAAAAATTAAAGTCACATAATTAATCACCATGTACAGAACCAAAACTTGTTGAACGTTATGTTATTCCTTATAAAAGAACATAACATAATACAATTTATTCGGCCAATGCATGATTCAGGAAAATCCGAGGGAAAATCCATAACCTTTGCTCTCGAAGAAAATATTATTGATTCATTTTGACAAAAAATTTCGACAGATTACACGACTCTACAAAAAAATTTTTGTTCTTTGTCCTAACGTTTATACTAGGATTTTCCGGTTAATTATGCACAAAAACGAAAAGAAAATGACTTTTTTTGGTATAAAGTTTGCTTTTGTCATAGTTATGGTATTAATAGTCGTTAATTTTTTTTATAATTTTTGATAATTCAAAAAGACCGTCCTATGAGAGTGGGGTTTTTACGTTTACAAGGTGCCTCTAGAGGGCACTCGAGTCATAAACAATGATTAGGTGTTGTTTACTAGCCCAGACAAACTTCAAATATTGTCAAGAAAGTGTAAATACGATGCTGATGCATTTTGTTTTATATGTGGTCAATTTATTATAATTCGTGACGTGAAATACGAATTAAAGACATCTCACGTTCTCTCTGAAGCCTATGAAGCATATTTTGACTTTCCTGTTTGGAATCAAGACAAGCCATGGCTACACATGTTGCTTGTTTTTATTGTAAATGCTATCGTTGAATCAGTCTCCTAAACACAGAAGCAAACTTTTTCATGCCATATATTTTTTTTTCGTCTAATTAGGATATAAACTATCGAATTTTTATGCTTTGCAGTCAAAGTCAAATTTGGTGTTGACCCGTGTTATTTGTTTATGAATAATGTGAAAAACATTTTTCCTGGATAAATTAAACCGATGCACCGAAGCACTCTTGTGCTTCTTGAAAATTTTTGGATTTCCCTACATGAAAAAATTTCTTCTGAATTTATGACAAAGCCACTGAGCACATAAATGTCCATCAAGAAGATCCCAAAGGGTTTTGTGAACGTTGCTAACCACATCAGAACCCAACTCGGGTTGGTCTCATCTGAATTCGTTAGCTTAACTGATGTATTCTCAAAGGTCACAGGTGAAGGCTGAGTTTATCAAGGGTTAATTGAATTCTTGTTGGCGTGTTTATTCCGACATCAATAGGGGGAAAACTTTCAATATTATAGCTTGAGTTAACTTGCAGTTGATGTAAGAAGATAATTACATCAAGGTTACCCATATTCTTGTATAAGACTCACGCAAATTGTGAAGTGAGCGAAGTCACCATGTATGTGCCTTCTGAAGCCTAGGTTTATGAGTTGTAGATTTCATTATCATCACGAGAATATTTTTTATCGACGCGAAGTTCTCTGGTTAACGACATCATATTTTACCTGGTATACAAGATATTTACTTATTCTAAATCCATAAAAAAATAGAGCAGGATTTGAAATAAATAATTTTTAAAAGCATTGTTTCAGTATGAATCAGAATATAATAATAAGTTGGAGCCAGTGCGTATATGGAGTAAGAGATAATACAAGGTATCCCAAATTGCTTGATTTTGGCTTGTTCTGGTACTTCTAGACTAGATAGGCCAAAACGTTGAAAGGAGTCCTGGGCTCGATTTTCGAGAAAAGTCCAATAGTGAAAACCGTTTCACGATATCTTCATTTTTTTTGAAGATATAACCAAATTTTGATATTTCATCGATTTCGAAAATGTGCCATAACTTTTTCATTTTCGAAAATATCTGAAAACGAATTAAACTCTCTACAGGCACTTTTTTACAAGGAATCAGATACTGTATTCAATTTTTTTTATCTTCGATAAATCGATGAAATTTAGTTATATCTTCGAAACAAATGAAGATATCGTGAAACAGCTTTCACTATTGGACTTTTCCCGAAAATCGAGCCCTGGACTCCTTTCAACGTTTTTGCCTTTCTAGTCTAGAAGTACCAGAAACAGCCAAAATCAAGCAATTTGGGATACCCTGTACATACAGTGTGTACAGAAAGAATGGAATAAATTCATTTTCTCGCACTGGGATAAAAAAAAATAACACGTCGATCTACTTCTTAAGAGGGGCAAATTTTATGCATATTGCCTCTAGCTTCTTCCTCTGAGCACGGGTGAGTGCCACCTCTAGTTTTTGTAATGGGAAGGGGGGTCGAATGATACCTCATTTTGAAGGTCTCTCGCTCCAGATTATAGCCCTAGAGGTTGCTAGTGTTATCTTTGTTAACATAACAGCTTATAAAAATTTCTATTTTTATTAGTTTTATCCAGCTGTCATATTGAGAGAAATTATAGTAGCAACTTCAAACTCTAGGTTTATAACTACTTACTTAAATAATAAAGGCGAATTGACTACTTCTTTTTTGGTCAATGGATCTTTGCAGTGCAATATGGCACTGCAAAATGGCAGTAGCCATTTCCATGATCAAGTAATTTTGTCAAATGGTCTGGTCATTTGTTTTCCCCAAATTTTTTTTTATTTAAACGATAATGGGACCTTGTGATAAAGTATTCTTTACACCTACAAATCGACAGCTCACTAGGAGTATAATTTTACTGACCCTCACATATGATTCGCTATAAAGAAGACTATGGCTAATCATTAAATTAGAATATCGTATAGGAAAACATCGATGCCTCGATAATTAGCAAACTGGAACATCGATGTTCGTAAAACATGTACCTATAGTTTGCATCCGTAATCTTACCATTCCGATATCAACTACCCGATCAAGATTTTTTGTGATTTCTTCGTAACTCGGGTTAATACATTGTTATTATTTACCTTAATTTAAATGTAGTGTATATTCAGCTGGCTTCAATGTAATACTGTTTCACTATAACATGAGCAAACAACTGAGCGGAACCATTTATAGCATAACAAAGTGTATTGTTCCTTCCTACCAGTATAAATCGGTATATTTATACATAATCAATTCTGTTTAGTTTATGTTTTCAATAAAATCTTCATTTAATAGAATAAGAGCGATCTCAATCTCATTCGTATTCACTTGTAAGTTTGCTATTGAACTGAAACTGAACGATGAAACTTTTGAATTTGCATACCTACTGGTTCACTGGACCATCTCATGCAACATCAAGTTTCGTTATTAATACAACTCAAGCTTGCAATTGTATTATTAGTGGCCAGTTTCATAATCAAATTTTGTATTTCCTTTAATTTTAATGCTTCCTTTACTGTCATTTTTCCGTCCAGTTTCATAATCAAATTCAGGGTTTCTTCAAAATTGAAGCTTCCACTAGTGTAATTTTCAGTAAGACTAAAGGAAGCTCTAAAATTGAAGGGACTTTGAGTTTGATTATAAAACTGGCCGTTAGTAAGACAAAGGAGGCTTTACGAGGATATATTGAAAAATTCTTAGCCTACTATAGAACCAAACAAAATTTCAATGTCAAAATATTTTATTACTCAACATATTCTCCTCTTAATAGGATACATTTATTACAGCGAACCTGCAATGTCTCTAGACCTTTCAAAAAAAATGTTTCTTCTTGCTCTGCAAACCAGACCTCCACAGCTTTTATTACCTCCTCGTTGGAAGAAAATTCACGACCTTTTAAACTTTTTTTCAGTTGAGGAAAGAGATGCTAGTCGGATGGAGCCAAATCTGGTGAATATAAGGGGGGTGTCCTAGTAATTAAAACCCTAAATCACGAATTTTCTGCATGGCAACTTGAGATCTGTGTGCAGGGGCATTGTCCTGTAAAAACAAGACATAGCTTTCCACGTCTTTTCTCTTTAATTTTTTTCCGTAAAGTGGTCAGTAATGTCGAATAGTAATCTCCGATTATTGTTCTACCCTTATCCAAAAATTCAATCATGATTACTCCATGGCAATCCCAAAAAACTGAAGCAAGAACTTTCCCAGCAGATTTTTGGACACGAAACTTCTTAGGTCTTGGAGAACCAGAGTGTCGCCATTCCATCGATTGTTGCTTTGTTTCTGGATCGTAGAAATGTACCTAATCCTCATCCATAGTAACAATTCGGTTGAAGAAGTCTACATCATTTTCAAATCGAGCACAGATCGAACGCAATGCTTCTACCCTTGCACGCTTTTGGTCAGCATTCAAACATTTGGGGAACCATTTTGTAGCAATTTTTCTCATGTCCAAATTTATCGTTAACTATATGATGAACGCGTTCGTATGAAATATTCAGTGCTTCAGATATTCGTTTTAGCCCAATTCGACGGTCTGATAAAATCATGTCATGAACTGCATCGATATCGACTGACACAGAAACTGGGTTTTCTGATAGGTCATCATCTTCAATGGAAAATTTACCACTTTTGAAGCTTGCAGTCCAATTTTTCACGGTCGCATACGAAAGACATTGATGACCAAGGGTATTAAGCATATCTTCGTAAATCTGCTTACCTCTAAACCCTTTTAAATACAGGTACTTGATGATGGCTCGATACTCTAATTTTTCGATTTTCACAATTTCGGTGGACATTATCTTTCTTTTAATTTATTGCGTAACTCTGGTTTATCTTTTTGACCTTAAACTTCACACTGACACTTCTAATGAGTTATTGTTCGTTGCTATGGTAACGCAATATTTTTTTATGCATGGAACTGGTCTAGGCTAACTAGATATCAATACATCGTAGTAGATCAAAGGGGAACTAAGGAATGTTTGATTATAAAACTGGTGCTAATGCTATTATCCAAACATCGTTTTGAGTAATAAAATAACCTTGCTTGAAATGTTTGCGCTAACAAACGTGCACATCAATGTTGCATTGTTAATTTATGATCAACATAGTTCATATTAGTATAATATCCGAATATGTTCCAATCGAATGGTAAGTACCATTATACAATCATTCAACATTCAATAAATATCCCAAAATCCATTATTTGGATACAGCGCAAAGGAAGGATAGTAAGTGGGTTATCCCACTCGTGTATAAATATTTCAGTGATTAAGCTATCAGTGATTCCCTACGTCTCTCTCATCTAATCCTCTTCGTTTACGCTGGAGGTAGCTATATCAACTAATTAATATTTGTCTAGATGAGTTTACGCGATACCAGGATGATTAAGAGCCGGTAATAAATACACATGGAGTGGGTACGCAGCTGACGGTGGATGAATTATGCCTCCGGTGGCGGTGTTGTCGAAAAAAGCCTTCGCGAACCGCAACAGCTACCAGCACCTTCATCATTATGTGGATACGACCGGCAAACGCGATATTGCCCCAAAAACTGCGGAAGAGTTCATTGAAATTCCAGCAGCATTCCCAGAGGTAACTCAAAGCGTAAGGAGGAGTGATAAGCTGCTGAAGATGTTCTATAATGAACACACTGCTTCGTGGTGTATTCAACTTGCAAGCCTTAAGACGTTTCTCAGTACAAATTTGATGAAAAATAAGTGCAGTGACCATTACTAAAGCTTTTCTGGAAGTGAGAATATAGAATACATTTTCATGGTGAATGAAGGCTTACCTTATGTCAATATTATCTTCAATGATCTTCCACATAACGTAAAAGAATCATTTTCAATTAAAACTGCTGCGTTGAAGACCTACTTCGAATATTGATTCGATTTGGAAAAATGGAATACATGAAGCTTCTTCCTGAAATCCCATTCTTACCTGTATGTGCATCGCTGGAATCTAAGGAATCCAGGATACTTGAGATCATAACGGATCGCAAAATGCTTGAACCATTGATACACAGATTAGCCCATAAGGCCATTTTGAGAAAATCTACATGGTACAGAGGATGAAAAATCAGAGAACCTTGAAGTCGCTTACTAAGCACAACTCATCACCGAATCTTCCCAATGATGATATGATGAAGGAAATGAGCATCGAAAAAATTTTACTACGATGCTGAAGGTAAAAAGGAATACTGGAAAATAGAATCTACCACCATAACGTCCGAAAGAAAAACCATTAAATGGTGTATAGAGGGTAGAAAGCCACGATAGGAACTAATCACTGACACAGCGATCTATTCTGCCATCGAATCACTGAGTTCTCATCTCATAGTTTCAAAGATGACCTTAAAATTTGACAAGGAATTCAAGAATGCGATAATATACAGGGTGTTCCATTTAAAATGAAAAAGTTGATACCAACAGGGAAAAAACGGAGCACTCTGTATTAAGGTGGGTTATAAAAAATAAAAGTTCAATGGATTACAGACAAGTTTTGTATTTAAATTTTTGTTCTAGCTCCTTTAGTTTCCACAATAGGATATAGGGACACTTTAACTCGGACACCCTGTACTAATTATATCCAGTGCGGATATTCCACATCATAACATAACATTATTTCAACCGTTTAAGTTTAAAGTAGTGTACAGAGTGGGCAAAATTGGTGATACCTGAAGTACAACTTTTTAACCCAACGAGATAGAGGAAAATGAATGAATCATTCATGTCGTCTTTTTTCGAGAAACTAATAATGCCATCAACTGCATTCCACTATCTTCTTTTGTTTTCGAGTTATAGGATAAAATTGAAATTTGGACGATTTCAACTTTGATCATTATCTCCGTTCCTGTTTGAGCTAGGATGTTGAAATAAAAACATTATATAGACACTTTTTTGACAGCAATCCAGTGGTGAACTATGATTTTTTCCTACAGGTATATTTGCTGAGCTACAACATGAAGTTGTGTTTTTTCTTATGGAAACAGTAATTCAAAATGACCTAGAAAGAATCTCCATTTTTCTTCCATTTCAGAAATATATCATACATCCTACATCGGCCTCAGATTCGTTCAGATATTATGAAAAATATAGTTTATATGTGGATTTCAAATGATTGAGTATTAAGTAGGCTGAATCGCACAATAATATTTCTCTACGCATAGTTTAATTATTATTTAGGTTTTGAATACTTGATTCAATACTCCATGGTTTGTTTGATCTCGGTTTAGAACAACTGTCAGTTATTAGAATTCGAATAAGTCATTATTGACGGCATTGTGGAAATATCCGAAAATAAAGAGATATGTGATTTCTTGAAAAATAAATCTATAATTCAGCTTCCATAATACTCTTCATTTTAAATATAACTTAAATACAAACTGTATTTTTCATTATATCTGAACGAATCTGAGGGCGATATAGATGTATGATATATTTCTGAAAGGGAAAAAAAATTGCGATTCTTTCTAGGTCATTTTAATTGACTGTTTCCATAAGAAAAAACACAACTTTATGTTGTACCTCAGCAAATAAACTTGAAGGAAAAAATCATAGTACGCCACTGGATTGCCTGTAGAAAAAGTGTCTGTATAATGTTTTCATTTCAACATCCTAGCTCAAATGGGAACGGAGATAATGATCAAAGTTGAAATCGCCCAAATTTCAATTTTGGCCTATAACTCGAAAACAAAAGAAGATAGAGGAATGCAGTTGATGGCATTATTAGTTTCTCGAAAAAAGACGACATGAATGGTACATTCATTTTCCTCTATCTCGTTGGGTTAAAAAGTTGTAGTTCAGGTATCACCAATTTTGCCCACCCTGTACATCGTTCGAGCAATATCAGCAATCTGTGCATGAGGAAGTTATTCAACTGCAAAATTATTAAGCCAACAAATAAAATTTATTGAGTTCACAAGATAAATGTTTAATTAAAGGTGTACTTATGGGTATTCTTCGATGTCGACAGGAAAATATTTCGTGGAAGTTTGTCGAACTGATGCGAGGGAAGGGTAATATCTCCCCCACCGTGAAATTCATAAAATTGAAGCTGCTCACAAAATTCAATTTGAAAGTTACCCGAGATTCGCCAAAGTAAACTTATAAATCATGCCTAGGCAAAACACCAAACGTAGAAGTTTTCAGGGCTCGATTATAACAGACATTGTAATTTCTTGTAAAGTGAGATTTATTCATATAATGCTGAAGTTCAGTTGTTCGTCGGCCATAAATCAGCTGGCCCGAAGAGGAATAGAGCAGTTACGGGATTGTGCTCCCCTGAATTATCGATAACCCGAGAGTGTGGGTTCCAGATCTAAACGATGCTTCCCCACGCATAAAGCCAACCTGTAGTCGGTCCCGGAATACCAGTTCAACGACTGGATTTTCGCCACTGTTTATGTTGTTCTTGAAGCTTCTTCGTTAATGCATTTCCTGGATTTGGTACGATTATTACTACGGAAGATGCGTGAACGATGTTCGAAACGAGGAACTAGGTTCTACTTTATGAGCTGGAATAATGCATCTTTATGCCATTCAAGTTACAAGTTATTCTTGTTGCTTAGGCACGAGGTTTTTCAGGGATAAAACAAATTTCGATGTTTTAGCACTACATCTTTCAAACCAGAGGAGATAGACAAAATCTTATACCCTATTCTCGTTCTCTTTTTCTGAGAAACTAACAAGAGTAGTAGTTAGCAGGATTTCTAATTACGAAACTATGACCCAAAGTTATGTTTTTTTAAATAGGAACACTAGATTTCTGTGCAATTTTTTCAAGCTTAATTTTTACTGATTCCAAAAATATATAACATCATATGGTTTCTATCAATATAAATAATAGAAAATGGTCAAAAACTTATTTTCTTAATGTTTCTATGGTTTCTACTTTTGATGAGAATAGAAAAATGTAGCATCTTATGAAACCACAGTCTCCTTCTATTAGTTCTTTCATTTCTATGCTTCTTACTCAATTCCTCCAAAATTCAAATTTTGTGGAAATTGGTAAAAAGCATAGAAAGAATGACATTGCCAGAAGGAGACTGCTCTTGTTATTATATTCTATTCTTCTGTTTTCGTCAAAAGTTGAAACCATAGAAATATTGAGGAAATAGGTATTTGACCATTTTCTATTATTTATATTGATACAAAGCATATGATGTTATATATTTTTGAAATCAGTGAAAATTGAGCTTTCAAAAAATTGCATAGAAATCTAGTGTCCCCATTCAAAATAACATAACTTTGGGACATATCTTCGTAATTGAAAATCCTTCTAAAAAGGCAAGCACGCCACTGGATTCTACTTTAAAAAGTGCCTGTATAATGTTTTCGTTTCAGAGCTCTATCATCAGTATTAGCGGAGATATAAATTTATTTCGAAATCGCCATTTTTCCAATTTTCGCTTATAACTGGAAAACAAAAGAAGGTGGCCAAAAATGACTACTACTCTTGCTAGTTTCTCAGAAAACGAGAACGAAAATGGGGTATCAGATTTTCTCTATCTTCACTGGGAATACGACAACATATTCAACTTTTTTTCATATCTTGTACTAAGCATGGAAAAAAAAACAACTTCGATATTTTGAATAAGAATGCATTTTGTTTTTGGTCTCATATCATCCAAAGAAAAATTAGCTTTTCAAAAATATGTACCTATGTATATCATGTCGATATATTACTAACATGTCCTAGGCAAAATCAGCATATAACTGTTGAGCTTCTCATACATCATAAACGGAATCGAAATTGTCATTTCTCGTCAGAAGTGGTCTCTTCTGAATAAGAATATCTAACCAATAAAACTACATGGTTCAAAAGTGGATATTCTCGAAGAATTTTGTTCGCATAACATAATATACAGGGTGATTCATAATTATTGGGACATAGGCTAAAGGCAGATTGTTTGGACCAAAATATGGCGATAGGACCAAATATTGCTGCGGAAAAAGATTGGAAATGATTGAAAATAAAGTATTGATTGCCTTTCTGAAAAAGAAGTACAATGTTTTGATGGTCGCAAATTCCTTGGAAGAAAACTTCCTAGAATTCCGGAAAATATAAAATGGAAAATGGAAATGATTGAAAATAAAGTATTGATTGTCTTTCTGAAAAAGAAGTACAATGTTTTGAAGGTCGCAAATTTCTTGGAAGAAAACTTCCTAGAACTCCGGAAAATATAAAATGGAAATGATTGAAAACAAAGTATTGATTTTTTTTCTGTAAAAGAAGTACAATGTTTTGATGGTCGCAAATTTCTTGAAAGGAAACTTCCTAGAACTCCGGAAAATATAAAATGGAAAATGGAAATGATTGAAAATAAAGTATCGATTGTCTTTCTGAAAAAAAAAAACAATGTTTTGATGGTCGCAAATTTCTTGGAAGAAAACTTCCTAGAACTCCGGAAAATATAAAATTGAAAATGGAAATGATTGAAAATGAAGTATTGATTGTCTTTCTGAAAAAATACCAATGTTTTGATGCTCGCAAATTTCTTGGAAGAAAACTTCCGGAAAATATAAAAACGAAATAGTCCACGTTTTGTATGATTCGAAGAAAAAATTATTCGAAATCCTGGAAATTCCCTAAACAAATTGTTTCTTCGCTGCTTGTGAATTACACCCATTTGCCCGATTTGAGACTGACAAGGAAAATAATTACGAGAGTGATGACTTGTTTTACAATTCACCCCAACAAATCGACTGTAAAATCCGATTTGAATACGCCCTCGTCTTCGAAGAACCTTTCAGATAGATTGAAATATCGTTTTCAGAGTGCGATTTGCATAGCGATCAACTTTCTTGTCAATGAAATTTCGAGTGAGTTAATCTTAGATAATTCTAGTAATTTGTACCAATTTCAGGCAGAAAGACAATTAATTATTTTGGTGCTAACCTTCGTTCATTGATCTAGTTGAGAACTTTATGGATGCAAATAAAGAACTATCAAAACTGAGCAATATAAAGAAATATAAGCACATTGGAAATTTTGATCGTTGATGTTCTTCGATAATATTAGAAATACGACGAGTGTGCAACAGTAACAGTTATGTTGGAAATATCAAGAAGGCTATAAATTTAATCTTATAGTGCCTCGTCTCAGCATATTTATGTTGAATTTGGAATTTTACAGATTTTTCATTCGATGAAGCTTGAGAATAGATTGAAATCTGTCGATATTTTGAATTCTATTAGTAGACGATGTTTCGAAATGGAAACGTCTTATGAAGAAATGGCCTCATTTTTTTCACGTCATAATTTTTTTATTTTGAGCCGAAAATGGTCTCATACGATTGGTTTCGGCTTATTGATAACGGTCAAAAGCCATTAGGTCCGGCCGGCCATCTCTTAACAGAAACACTCAGAGTTCCGAAGGAAAACAGCTGGGATCGAGTAATTTAATTAGTCGATAGTTCCAAAGTCAAATGAATCACGTTTTATTTTCATTATTGAAAATGAAATTCAGTAGAAGGTTGTAACATATGGTACCAAGACTATCGCGAAATTTCTTGAAGATCGTATCACAATCAAATAGAAAATTTACAAAATACACAAAAAATCGTTGCAAACTATTCTACCGCTAAGCAACTTCCAAGTTTTAAATCAGAATTGAGATGAGAGATTTTTAAACACCAGCGATCCTTGAACCTGAAGCATCATAACAACCCTCACCCAAAATCCAAATTTCCATTACTAAATAACTAGTTGAACAAATCTCAACAGTAGAAACCATCAGATTAGGTCAGAAATGTCAAAACATAATATCACTTTCCTGTTTAATGATCCTTACACAACCAGTCAATCATTTCTGATATACTTTTTGGATGAGCATACATAAGATTAGGTATCATTATGACGATAAATATTTAGAGTTTCACAAGAGAGCGCAAAAACTCTCCAAAATATAATTTACATTTTTAATTTTCAACATTTTAGCTAGGAGGGTTTATCTTCATCAACAGTATCCCCTTAGCGGGTGAAGAAAAACTCTTCGAAGTTTTAAGTAGGGAATATACTTTCAATTATTATTTGACCTTATATTTTCGACCCTCTATCCGAAACAATAATTCATCTTTATTTTTGACCATTACTTAGCCGAATGAGAAATGGAAATCATTACCATTTTCTACTCAAGACATAAAGATTCCAATTCTTCATAAATTGAGGGATGTACATTGAAAATATGTTATTTGGGAACCGAAGTTTCCGATTTCATATACAGAAAAAAAATTACGCTTCATGAGAAAATCACGGTGAGTCACGGAGAGAGGATGTATTGATATCTAGTTAGCCTAGACCAGTTCCATGCATAAAAAAAAATATTGCGTCACCATAGCAACGAACAATAACTCATAGAAGCGTCAGTGTTAAGTTTGAGGTCAAAAAAGTAAACCAGAGTTACGCAAAAAATTAAAAGAAAGAAGATGTCAACCGAAATTGTGAAAATCGAAAAATTGGAGTATCGAGCCATCATCAAGTACCTGTATTTAAAAGGGTTAAGAGGTAAGCAGATTTACGAAGATATGCTTAATACATGGTGATCAATGTCCTTCATATACGACCGTGAAAAATTAGACGGCAAGCTTCAAAAGAGGTAAATTTTCCTTGAAGATGATGACCGATCGGGAAGTCCAGTTTCTGTGTCAGTCCCCGAAAATATCGATGCAGTTCATGACATGATTTTATCAGACCATCGAATTGGGCTAAAACGGATATCTGAAACACTGAATATTTCATACGAACGTCATATAGTTTACGTCAATTTCGACATGAGAAAAATTGCTGCAAAATGGATGCCCAAATGTTTGAATGTTGACCAAAAGCGTGCAAGGGTAGAAGCATCGCGTTCGATCTGTGCTCCATTTGAAAACGATGTAGACTTCTTAAACCGAACTGTTACTATGGATGAGACTTGGGTACATTTCTACGATCCAGAAAAAAGCAATAATCGATGAAATGGCGACACTCTTGTTCTCCAAGGCCAAAGAAGTTTCGTGTCCAAAAATCTGGTGGAAAAGTTCTTGCTTCAGTTTTTTGGGATTGCCATCGAGTAATCATGATTGATTTTTTGGATAAAAGTAGAACAATAACCGGAGATTACTATTCGACATTACTGACCACTCTACTGGAGAAAATTGAAGAGAAAAGACGCGGAAAGCTACCCAAAGGTTTTTCGTTTTTGCAGGACAACACCCCTGCACACAAATCTCATGTTGCCATGCAAAAAATTCGTGATTTAGGGTTTGAATTACTAGAACATCCCACCAGATTTGGCTCCATCCGACTATCATCTCTTTCCTCAACTGAAAAAAAGTTAAAAAGGTTGTAAATTTTCTTCCAACGAGGAGGTAATAAAAGCTGTGGAGGTCTGGTTTGCAGAGCAAGAAGAAACATTTTTTTTGAAAGATCTAGAGACGTTGCAGAGTCGCTGTAATAAATGTATTCAATTAAGAGGAGAATATATGTTGAGTAATAAAATACTTTGACATTGAAATTTTGTTTGGTTGTATAGTAGGCTTAGAATTTTTCAATATATCCTCGTAGGATTAATGTAAAAATTTTAAACATGAGTATTCCAATATCTATTCCCGAGTTGATCCAGTTTTTGGAAAAACTTTTCATTTCGGAATCTTTCTGTTCCCTAAAATCTGGACAATGTAATTTAGAACGAAGTCCAGCAGAGTAAATGGAAATTTTTCGCAAATGAGCCACACCACTACCAGAACATCTCACATTTACATACTCTCACTTAACGACTATGTTTCCCCAACTTCACAATTGAGTCTCAACGGTTGGCAATAACAATCCTAGGAATGTCTCCGTTAGATAATGTCTCCTAGTAGCAAGGATCCCACAATAGAATGGCATTGGGCACATTCTCACCGTGAATTTGTTTCCCGAAAAAACGCGTTTATTTATGAGCATGCCGGAGAGAACATAATAGGGATAGAAGTGGTTCCATCTCGCAACAATATGCCTAAGATAAGCCACAAGATTCTTGTCTTTATGCGGTAAATTGAAAATTTATGAGGGACTCCCTTCTGATTCAGGACTTGTAGAGAGGACTGCGGAGATATCCTCAGAATTGATCATTCCGGAATTGAATTCACTTATGACCCCATCTTTTTCCTTTTACTACACAAGAGGATATGTTAATGCAAACTAATAAAAAAAATTTTGTTCGAGAAAAATCACCGAAATTCAATCATGTCCATTCAACAACTATTGATATCCCAGTCGGCCGTGGAAGTGCAGACGCAGTTTAATATCTGGTCACAAAGATTGCCAATAATTTCTTTAGTTTCATTCATCGAACTGAAATATACAGTGTGCTTTAAAATTTAATGCAATAAATTTGGGGATATATCCCATGAGTCGAAAGCAAAAAGTTTATACAGGGTACAGGGTGTCCCAAATTCGTGTGCCTATAAGACGTTTCTGGCAAACTGAACAAATTTGAAATCTGAAAATTGGGATTAAGATATTGTTCGAAATTCTCTACTGAGCTAAAATATCTTTAGAGAATGAACAGTTCTCTGAAATTTGCCGATAACTTTCGTTTTTCAAATTATAATCCTAATTTTTTATGATTGCTTTGGAGTCTACAAAGAAAAATAATAATAGTGTTCTAATATATCAATGGTCTTAAAATAAATAATTCCTGAGTTATTTAAGATTTTCTGAATTTATGTCGTACGTAGAGTACATAATTCATAATCTATGGTCATAGAAAATAAATTTTCTTGATAATCCACAAGTGAAAGAACTCTTTTCTGAATTCATTTCATCTGTCACTTGTGAATTATTGGAATAATTTATCTGACCATGGATTATTGATAAGAAGCATATTTTATTAATTTGACTCTACGTACGACATAAACTAAAAAAATCCTAAATAACTCAGGAGTCATTCATTTTAAGCGCATTGACAAAATAGATCACCATCATTATTTTCTTCGAAGACTCCAACGCAATCATAAAAAATTAGGGTTCTAATTTGAAAAACGAAAGTTATGGGCAAATCTTGCTCCCAATTTTTGACACAACATTTTGAACACCCTGTGGCAAGTTTTTTAAAATTCAGGAAATATACAATATTAATACATTCACTTCAAAAGTGTGAAAACGGTGTGTGCTTGAGATATTTCGAATAGGAATAACAAGCATAATACTGAATACGCATATCTCCCTTTTTTTAGTTTTGTTTTCGATACTTTGAAAACTATTTGAATGAAAACAATTGTATTAACAGATATGTATTCAACATTGAATACTCAATCATATCAGAAACGAGAGAATAAAAAAAAATTTTTTGAACAAATTTATTTTTACTCCTTGTATAACCGGAAGTGCTCAATCTCCAAAAATATTTTAGGTCAATAGAGAATTATTATAATCAAAATTTCCAGATTTCAAATATGTCCAGTTCTCCAGAAAAGTTTAATAGGCACTCGAACTTGGGACACACTCTATATGAACTAAGGGCCGCAAGCGCTTAGTTACAGAGCTACAGGGTGTTAGAGAGTTTATGATTTTTTTAGTTTTTTCTGCAGTTTTCGAAATATTCGGCAGACGTCTTTTAAATTTGACGATCGGAGCCTTCCGCAACACGAAGTTTGCAAATGAAACAGGGAATTTATTTTATGTTTTGGAATATACCAGTAGCTCACGTCAGAACTATCCTGGGGAGAAGGGAAAACGACCGCGGAAAAAATATCACCCTGTAGATTTTCATTATTATTTAGCACCTTCAGATTATCTAGAGCCTTCAGCTCAGTGCATGTGTCAAATTTAAGCCACATATGGAAACTGGAAAAGCTACATAGAAAAAAACTCCGTAACTAAGAGTTGGCGGACCCTTATTTATGTAAACTTTTTTGCCTTGAAACTATGCTGGGAATAATTTTCTGAAATGATTGCGCTGAATGTCGGAACACACTGTATAAATATATCCCAGAAAACTATTTGAAGAAATACTCAAATTCAGAGAAGCATTCAAATTTTATAAAATTTGTTCGATTAAATCAAAAATATAACAATACAAAATGCAAACTATCTTTGGTTAGGGCATAAATTATTTGTCTATGGGGTCAGTGTTCATTCTCAATACTCAATACCAATTTGAAAATCAGCAACTCCAAATCTTTGAGTTTATTATTATTTAGGTTAGGTTAGGTTAGGTTAGGTTATTATTATTATAGAAACTTATTTAACTCGATTTTCCACAGCCAACCTATATGCCAATAATTCTTGAATCTACTATATTTTTATGAACAAGTTATGTATCGTTGAACGGTTCTGACCATATAGAATTATTACGTTTTCGTTACTTCCATCTTTCATATAATTTTATCCGAATTAAGGTAACCGATGCATTCGCCATTTTGTAAAATAATATGACTATTTGAGTTATATTTCTGAAAATAGGTATAGAGCAGATGGAAAGCTTAGAGAAACATCGATTAAGTTCTATGTATCATTACACATTTCGAAAAGAGTGTTATTTCTGAAGGGAAGATATTCTTAATATCAACGTTGCTCAGTTGAAAAAATAAAAAATTATTACTGATCACTGAAATCACTTTATTTTTACTAAGGTGAGTTATTTAACATCTTGACGTGTTTCTCTATAACGATAGCATCTTCAGTCGAGCTTGAAGGTTTCAAAATGAGAAGTGTCAACATTTCTCTAATATACATGGTGTTACTTAATGAATAACCCATCGTTCGAGCAAGCAGTTGAATGCGGGCTAGTTGGAAAACAAAATGTTTTCTACAAGCGCTTGAAATATTTGAATTGTATATCCATTTTTCGAAACAGATGAAATTTGATCTGATTAATTCATATATAATGACAGTCGTAATTCTCATCGTTGGCGTTCGGTGCATAGAGATATGATAGAATTCAATTTACCCTATAATATTTGAGTGCGAGAAAATTACTCTTTGCAAAGTAAAATGCGTGCGGGAAAATAAATCAATATATTCTCTAGTGATTGACGCATTTCTTGAGAAGATTATATAAATGGAGATTTTAATTGGCGGAAACATAAGTTCAAATTCTAAATAAGGTGATTAGCTGTCATATAAAACGTTATACTTCACAATTCAGTAAAATCAGAAACAACAAAATCTCCAGTTTCATAGTGCTAACTGGAAAACGATGCCAAATCTTATTCTAATGAACATGATCGTCCGATATATGTAAGAAAATTTAAAAAGTTATCGGGTTACATCAGATCATAATTTCTAATAATGTTTCATGGAAAAATCCATTGAATACATCTCATTCCATAAGTGAGCTCTGATGAGTATCTTCCTAGACAATACATAAATCTCACTGAAAAAAGCATCGTAAATGTCTTTCAACTACTACCCATATAAAAAAAAATTGGCACTCTAAACAAAATTTCTCAATACATTTGAAAATAATCAAATCGGGTAACTAATTTTGCACTTAATACTGCCACCGATGAAGAAGCATCCATAATTTAGATCGAGCTAAGAGGGGAGCGATAAACTGGCTAAATTGAATCCGAAAACTCGTTAACTACATTTTTTTGTGTGGAAATTCTATATGATAATTTGGCGCATTATCCACGCTGCTCCACTTCGAATACGAAGCCATGAATATTCATCGGCACCTTGTTCAGGTCAGGAATTTTCAGTAAATTCCGTTCTGGTTGTAGGTGACTCGTTATGGAAGGAGGCGCTCTCTGTTTTACATTTTCGATTAAAATGCAAAGAATATTGACTCTTCGGAAATTGTTGGCGAATTGAGTTGAGAACTGATTTATTTAAAGGAGGCGAACTAACCTAATCCAAAAACTAATTATAACCCAACAAATAGATTTTTGTGTGATAAAATGCAAAAAGAATGTAGGTATGAAAATTTCAACGAAAAACCGAGAAAACTTTAAAGCTCCTTCAATTTTCTTCTTATTTTTATCGAAGAATTGTATGAAAATTAGTCCATTGAGAGCAAATGAGTTATCGTGAATAAAATCTATTCAAGATTAATTCAGAGTAGTAATAAAAATTTTCTGACTCACAAAGAACTAATATTAAGGGAAATACAAAAAATAACAATGAAAAATAGATGAAAAAATATTATTTTATTCTAGTAGATGGTTTATTTCTTCTGGTACTGTCTTAGAAGCAAATATCTTTCAGTCAAACCACAGCTTTGCCGTTGTAGCAAGATACCGCAAATTACACTCTTCCCACTGTATGTCAACATTCAATATAAATAATATTATTATTATTGTAAAGCGTCAACTCTTGCCTAAAATATGAAAACTATCAAAAGTGAAAAAAGAAAATATTATATAACTGGTGAACAGTCTAAAATACTGCAAATAATTCAAAGATTGCAAAAGAATTGATAGAATTTGATCACTTGGAAGACATTTTTTTGTTTAATTAAAAAAGAATTACAGTGCACTGTTACCTTATTATTATTATAGAAACAATAAAGAGAAGAGGTCTTGGTCTATAAGAGCAAAATGAAAACAATGTGTGAATGATTGCGAAAAAGAAAATTAAGAATACGGGTGACAAGAAAAACAAAAATGTTGTCCTAAAAAAAATTACAGTTTTTGAACGAGTTAACCGATATGTTCACAGGGTATTTATTTCTCTGAGTGGTGTAGTTTGCATTGTTTCAGTAATTTTTTATCTTGTTCTTACACTTGGCTGAATATGCAGTTTGAGTTTGAAAGTGACAATAGTGTTGGATCTGATCACATTTCAACCAGAATCCTTGAAAATGCTGTAGTGGACAGTTGCCATTTTCATCGCCTCATTAATTCCATAACGTCGAGGAAATTTCTGAGTAATTTCAAAAAGACCATAGACAATAGCATCTTCAGAAGATGCTATTGTGAGAGCGAAACACGTGTCGTGATTTAAAAAATGAAAATCTGTTTCAAGTTCAGTTATAGATTTTCATCAAGTATCGGCCACATCAATTCAATATTTCACCAAAAATTGTCTATATGAAATATTCGAGATGGCCTAGAAGTTCGACATAATTTTATTAAATCATTTGTGAAAATGAAACAAAACAGAAACATATGGCAATTGCATCAGGTCAATTGAAAAAATAGTTGTTTTGTGCGATTTCATGTGAAAAAGGTGAAGAAAATTGGGACAGTTTATTGAAAGCTTATGTTGACAAAGTGCTATTATTGTTACCCTGTTTCATCCAATTTTCACGACGATTGTTGAAGGGTTCGAACAAGGACAGGATTATAATCACCGTTGTGAAAAAATTTGTGAATAATTTGGACGAATTACATTGGTGAGCACTAATATTCTATTTTTTAATATTTTGTCCTAAGAATTTTTTTGTAAGTTGGTATCGAAATGAGCTATTTCATAAAATCGTTCAAGTTACTAAATAATGAGAAAAATTCAATTTCATGCCCACGTAAAAATCGAACAGGCCAATATCTCAAACAAAACCATATGGTTGAGTCAGTCATCACAAGATGAGTGTTTTGCTTTGCCATAATTCACATAACAACTGATCTAGGGTCGTATTAGGATCTATTTCTTCAGTAATCGTTTTCAATTTTTTCTTCAACTTTGTCATTTTGGAAGTTTTATATAGGTGATTTTTGTTGAAATGCTTCATTTTGACCAGTATCCTTCTGTTGAAGAAAAACTCATCTTTAAATACACCCTGTATATTCAAAAGTGAGCAACCTCAGTATTGGGCCTTTATTTTGTTTTTTTTTTCTGTATCGATCTCACGTCTTGCAGCAAATTGGATATTGGAGGACATATTCCTTTATTTCTTACTTCACGCATACCCAACCACAGTCCATTGAACACCAACCTATGTCACTCTATGTCTAAGTGCACTCAGTCGCAACTGACACCACTTCAAGAGGTGAGTTTGCAATCCGGTGAAAAAAAAATAAAATAAATGGAAATAAAAGAAAATAACTCCTATGGGCATATGGCGAACATTTCATTTTTTTCAATATTATATTTGTATAAATAAACTCAAAAACTGCCTTGTCATTTATTTTTTCACGAGATTTATTTCTGCGATGAATTGTTCAAAAGCTTATAGGGAGATCTGTTAGTCAACTACTCTATTTCAATCAGACAGTCGAAATATTTTTTGTAATATTTATATTTAAACTATATGACCCTGGCTCAGAAAAATATAAAACAACATTTGAATGTTCAAGATGCGTGCATGTGAAAATTTTCATAACCAAACCTCTAACCAAGATTTTTTCATATTTATTCACTCATGAAATCGATTAGACGTGGGGTCGCTCCTTCAGAAATGTTTCCTTGCGAAAACTCCCCTCGAAAGAGCTACCATCGCTTATTATTTCCTTCACGGAGTGCATGATGGGG
This sequence comes from Coccinella septempunctata, assembly GCF_907165205.1. Taxonomy (NCBI): domain Eukaryota; kingdom Metazoa; phylum Arthropoda; class Insecta; order Coleoptera; family Coccinellidae; genus Coccinella; species Coccinella septempunctata. The sequence continues at coordinate 15,113,436 of NC_058189.1, read as the reverse complement.
TTCTCTAGGTACAATTTAAATCGAATTCGAGTTTTCTGAAGGTATAATAAACAGAATTCCTTCCGGAGGTATTATACAAAATAAGCGTATACGCATTTTGTCGTTGAATTAATAATATTTCCGTTCCGTCTACAGCGCTTCCAGTGCGAAAATATGATAAAAACGAATTTCATGCAAAGCACGCCGAATTAATGTAACCGAAAAATTGCGAATTTGGAGGAATGCGTTTATACATTTGTAAAAACATCATAACCGACCGGGAAATGTGTATGCATACCAAGTAGGTAGAGGGTACAATAAAATTTGTGTACAGAATTTCTTTCTATAATTCTTCTGCTTTGAATTGACTAAGGTTGAAGGCTTCGCAGAAATACTTCCCATTAATAATATGTATTTGAAATATGTTGCATAAGCCAGAGTTCATAATCTGACTACCCCGTCATCACCAACAAACATAAAAATTGATATAATCATAAGTTTCTGAAAAACTAGCCCACTAATCGATCTGAAAACTCGATGGAGTGCGTAATTTGTATACCAAAAAGTAGAAGAAATATATAGGTTGTCCCACGGTGGGTGGCCTATAAGGCGTTTACGGAGAAAGGATTATAGAATTGTTTTGAATATTTGGGTACTTGGGTTTATACTTCTGATCTGAAAATATATTAGTCAGATGACTAATATATTTTCAATGTTGCGATATTGCCGCTTATACGACAAAATACTACAAACTTCATTATTTCAAATGGGAGAACCTATTTATTAGGTTTTTTTTACGTTTCTCTATCCGAATCTGCAAAGTATTTTGTCTTATACTTCCCTATCCCTATTCTATACTTTTAGAGATAGTAATGTTATTCCACAAAAAATTGCCAAAAGAATAGATCCAATGAAAAAGCATTGAAAAGCCATTTCATTTTTTAAGAAGCTGAAGTTTTGAAAATAGGTCACTGAGAACTTGAGGATAAATTTCTGTTAAAAAAAACTTGGTTTGGGATAAAAAGGGTGTTCCGAAATGCTTTGATTTGTCACTCGTTAAAAAAACAGCCTTCTTTATAATGTATTGTTTTCTTATACAAAAACCTCATAGTCAAGTTTCGAATGCAGAAGTCTTGCAACGCGCGAGTTGTACAACAATTGAGACTCAAGTAACGAGGGCCCGATTCAGACGGAGTGGCCACATTCTGAGGATGCAAGACACAAGACTCCCCAAAATAGCTCTGTATGGCGAATTCACAGAGGGAGCCCGGAAACTAGCAGGCTAGTATAAGCAGTTTAAGGATCTACTACAGCAATTCCTTATATTAGTTAATGCTAATCATAACTGGGAACAACTAGCGTTAGACAGATCATAGTGGAGGTCTTTAATCCACAACTATAATGGAGACTCGAGAAGAATACAGCGATGGCCAGATCTGGTTGGTGACTATCCATACCTACAGTGTGGAAGGACATGAAAGTCACGGTTGGCTCTCTTCAGTCACTGGAGGGCACACAGTCGCAAGTAGCCCTAAGAAATTGTAAATTTGATCGCACCGATCGTCTGGTTTTTTAGTCTTTTTGTAGATTTAGGACACAGTGGAGGTCTTTGGTCCACATCTTTAATGGAGACTCGAGAAGAATACAGCGGCGGCCAGATCTGGTTGGTGACTATCCATGCCCGGAGTGTGGAAGGATCTGTAGGTCACGGTTAGGTCTCCTCAGTCACAGAAGGGCATACAATCGCAATTAGCCCTAAGAAAGTATAAGTCTCTTCGCATCGTTTTTTTTGTCTTTTAGTAGATTTATTCCCGGTAACGGTATGCAGCAATGAATGAATGAACCTTCTGTTGAAAAGAAAAGCCACACCTTTAAATACACCCTGTATAATATACCAGTTGAGAACCCTCTTCGACAGTATCGCGAAATTCTAAATAAATATTGACATTAAGATTTGATTATCTTTTTAGTTGTGGATTCGTTCCATTTATTAAATTTATATATAAAATTTTCATTGATACATATAAAAAAACGGACCATTACAGTACCTATTTCTTATGGCTTCCCAATACATAATTCAGATCTGTGGTCGTATTATTATTAACTATCAATATTTTCCAACTTCGTCATTTTGTAAGTTTTATTCAGGTTATTTTTGGTGGAACGCTTCATTCCAAGAAGAATTTACGCAGGAGCAAATCGTTTATTTCAATTTTTTAATTGATTATGTTCCAGAGATTGGAAGTGAAAACCCTGAAAAGTTTTAGAAAATACATTATTCCTTCCAAATCCATACCATATTTTATCCAACCGTCAAGTCCCACTTCATTTTCCATATTCCAATACGCAAGAATTTGAGAGTTATGGTATATGTATATGTATATGTATAATGGAACAAAGACGAAACGTATAGTGAGAATTAGACTTTTTGAAGAACAATAAAAAATTCCAAAAATTCTTCCTTTCCAGTATGTTTTAAAGTGGTAAGTTATCTGTTCTGACTTACGTGGCGAAAACTGCGAAAAGCCTGTAATGACTAACGTTGCGGAAAATCATTCTCGGCCGTAAATTGGCTACAGCGCAGGATTAGCGTTAATCTTACGAAACGGCCTTTATAAAAACTATTTTCCCTCGTTTCCGCGTCTCCGCCGAAGATCCGATGCTTCGGCGATGCATTAACCGTTGGAACCAATGGATATTGGTTCCGTGACTCCATCAATGATTGCTTCGAATGAATGAGGCAAGATGTATGCCTGATAGGCACACGAAGTGGATGAGGTAAATGGAGGAGTTATTTCAGGCTGGAATTTGCCAGCATTATGTTTCGAAAGCTTTTACCCCGCAGAGAGAAGATACATCTCACTGTTCGCTGCGGATTTTGAATTATAATTGCACCCCTGATTTTGTATTCTATGTCAGTTGACATCACGAAGTACGTAGTAGTTTTGAATTTTGTTCTTTTTCTAACAGATGCTAGTTCGGTGAATTTTTTTATACACTGCGCGAAAAAATTAACGCACATTCTGAGAATCTCAATTTTAATGAGAGTTAACTCTACATTGACTTTATAACTTATTTTTTATGTTCTCTCGGGAAGGTTTTGAATGAAACAAGACACATTAAATGGAAGAAAAATTCAAGATTTCACCGAATCTTATGTGAAAGAAGAGAAATGAACAATTTTCAAAATACTGAAATGCTGATAAGTGATTTAATACTTGGTATGTTCACCCCTTGCGTTAATTACAGCTCGGCAACGACGGTTCATACTCAAAATGAGTGATCTTAAAATGTTCTGATCTAATCCTTCCCAGATTTCTCCGAGTTGGATTCCTAAGTCATTGAGAGTAGCTGAATGATTTTCTGAACTTCTCAGCCTTCTATTGAGGTTGTCCCAAACCTGCTCAATCGAATTGAGATCTGGACTTCTTGTTGGCCATTCCATTCGAGAGACTTCAACCTCTTCAAGGTACTCCTGAACGATGCGCGCACGATGGGGTCAGGTATTATCGTCCATAAAAATGAAATTTTCACCAATGTATTGGGCAAATGGCACTTTATGCTTTTCAAGAATGTTCCTTATATACTTATCAGCATTCATAGCTCCATTATCAACGGCCACTAGGTCTGTGCGAGCAGTCAAAGATATTTCACCCCATACCATAATCGATCCTCCCCCGAAACCAGTAGTATTCAGGAAATTGCACTGAGCATATCTTTCATGTGGACGTCTGTATACAAGGGAACGTCGATCACAATGGTAGAGGCAGAATCTAGACTCATCTGGGAAGAGAACTCTTTCCCAATCGGCCTCTTCCCAATGGATATGCTCTCTCGCAAAATTCAAACGCGCCCTTCGATGGGCTGGGATAAGAGCTGGGCTTCTTGCCGCGACACGAGGCTTTAAATCATATTCTCTGAGGCGATTTCTTATTGTCTAATTTGCACCTCATGAGTTTGCTCAAGCTGAATTTGAAGGAGGCGAGCGGTTGCAAACCGTTGTCTCAACGAAGAAACTCTCAAGTAACGTTCTTGAATGGCAGTTGTTACCCGTGGTCTACCCTGTCCTGGTCTCCCTGAATCGCTGCAACATTCTGGACACACTTGTATAGGAAACTCCAAACCTTTTTGCAATTCTTGTGTATGTCCACCCTTCTTCTCGCAAAACTACCGCTTGGGCACATTCCTCTTGGGTCAAATTGCGTCAAATTGCGTGTTTCGCGTTGCATAGCGATCGAGTGTAGAAAATCAAACGAAATAAAAACTATTGATCACTAGAATTGATCGAGAACAACTGATTTTAGAATGGAGCCAATACATTCAAAATCTGATAATATCATCGTTTTTTATTCCTGCTGGGAAAAAACATCTGTATTGAAGAAAACCGTTGAAAGTGGATAACATATGCATGCATAATTCTGATAAAAATAATTATCATTGAGAACACCTTCAGTTGTAGAATAAATTTGAGATTTCCATAATGTGCGTTAATTTTTTGGCGCAGTGTATATGGTTTTATAGGCAATACTTGCAGAATCCATTGTTGACAACCTAATGCATATCTGAAAGAAAGAGGGTTTGCATAATATCGCCGTCTTTGTATTGCATATAAGAAATGACTGCAGAATGCAGGATGAAGCCATACAACTAAGTGCTCATGAATAAGCTATGTATGGAAGCCAAAGCAAGGAATATTGAACCAGTGGCGGTTCGTGATTATTTGAATAGATTAGATTGAAATTTTTACGAGAAATGGATTGAAGTATTCTCAGTCAATCAATTATTTTTCTTCAATATGATGAAGAGTGATATTTTTACTGAAATTAATTTTCTTTGAAAATAATCTTAAAATATATTTTATTTCAGCAAGAACCAGCGTGGGTGAAAGAGTTATTTTTGCCAGGAAAATTCGACTGGAATTATTCCTCTGAATAAAATAGCCCCACAATGTTTGATTTCTTTTTTCTTCATTATATCATCGATCTAGTATTAAAAATTCGAGTTTACCACGAAAGCCGTTAAATTCAAATTGAAATCAACGCGAATTCATTGTGAAAAGCATCCCACCGGAATTCAGCCTCCCTACTTTGCTAGCTACTGTGAACGTACGCGTGAGAAGCTGTCAGTGGAACCGAATGGCGAATAGCCTCCCCTAATATGCAACACACATTGCAATACAGTGCCACGAGCAAGTTTGAATCGGTGGATTTTCACCGGAATATCTAGTCGAGGCGTTCTAAAATATTTTACCAAATTTATTTATGAAAGTTATGATAGGTTAGAAATGTATGTAGGGGGAGTCCGGGAGACTTGCTCAGGTAGGAGACTTGAACCACCTCAAATATTTCAATTAAAATTTCGCGCTACCGGTATCGTAAATAGCTGGCGACATACTCGTAACAAAGCACAACTAGTGGCGGCTCCAATTTGGCCGTCATCAGAACAATTCGGGAGTGAGAGGGTTGAACGTGATTTTGTTATTAGGAAGTAAGAAATTCAATAATTTTTGTTTGTTACACTGTCTGAAAAGTTCATGTGCGTGGTGTTATTTAGTTTGGTTTCAAAAACGATGAGCCTGTTTAATAATAGTTGTCAAAGTTTTCAAGAAAACATCTATTGAATAGACTAAAAGGGAGTGTGGGAGACTTCACCCATGCTATGGGCGGGAGACATAATCAGTTGTCCAAGTTTCCCGCACTGAGCTAAGATAAAAGTTTGCTTTAAAAAAATAATATTGAATCATAGAAATAAATTTAAAAAATATACAAATGTTCAGAAAAGTAAAAAACATCACGGAAATATGCGTGAGTGACTCTAAAATAGAAAATATGAATTTCATACGCTGATACGTATGATGATCAAAACTTTGACATAGACAACAGTTGGTCATTGGAAATTGTTTTCTTTCAATGTTTTTCCTGATAAACAAACTCATGGTCAAGTCTCTCGCAGCCCGTGTTAAACTCCCCCATGGGTTAGAGAGACATGAGCCAATTTTCGGTTTCTAAAAAAATAATTGCTGTATTCAAAATGTTCATCTCACCATCACTCCACTATTATCTATCGTAACCTATTTGGGCATGATATCACGCAAAAAAAATTTGTTGCTACCATTTACAGATACAACTTAAGTGGCTTCAGAGTGAAAAGGGGTTCAACTCTCCCGAAATCCCCATACATTATGAACTTTAGTGCAGCTGTATGAGGATGCTTGCCTCCTCTGACGAGGCCCCTTTGGTTAAAACAAACCTCAAAAAAGATTTCAAAATATGTACTATTGTTGCTTTTCAAATCGTAAATCCCCAAACTTCATCTTTATGAAGATGCCATTGTTAAAAATTAACACTTATTTCTTTCAGAATTCTGTGTACTGCAGATTATTCAAGTAAGCTTATACCATCCAATACCCCTCATATCTTGAGCCAAGACCAATCTTCTCAACATCATTGCTGGGTCAACATTAATCCGTAAACATAATGAGAATTTCTCATTAAAAACAATTGTATTCAAATCCTATTTCCAGTGTGGTCTTGTTTTACACCACACCAGTGGATTACGTCAATGCTCATGAGTGAAAGATATAACGAAATGAGTGTGGTACTTTTGGTACTCTTTTATATACAGTACGATTTTAAATTCTGCGAATTACCCTTATGACCGCATGGGAGTAATACGATTTCTGAAAGCATGAAGTGTAAGTGGCGATCATCTCTTTCTGTGATTCCCCAGTGGCAACTTGTCCCTTGCTGTTCCTTCTAGAAAGCATGCTTGACAAACGCCTACCACCATATTCAGAGTGCCAATGGTGCGCCATCGCAGAAGAGTAAATGCTGCCCATCGTCAGATCAAGGACTATGCTGACACTATAAGCCAACGACACCGGAATCGCAATGCGACATCGCGAGCCAGAAATCATAGAAGGAAAATTACAAGAAGCTGTAGATAAAATAAATGACTGGTGTATTAATTGAAAAATAAAGCTCAACGGACAAAAGAGCCAAGCGACTTTACTGCAAAAAAGGAAACTGAGAACTACAACAAATCTAGAGGTAGATGGAGAAGAAATAGAGTGGAAAAACGAAGCGAAATATTTAGGTATCACCCTAGACAAAGGTCTAACTTGGAGAAGCCATATCAAATAAGCCGTTGACAAAACCAAGGCAGCGATGAATATGCTCTACCCGCTGATAGGTAGAAAGAGCCACATGTCAAATGAGATAAAAGTGAAAATAATCAGAGCCGTTGCCAGACCGCAACTGACTTATGGATCAGGTGCTTGAGGATTCGCGGAAAGAGCCATATACAAAGAATTCAGGCAACAGAAAACAAGCTACTACGATGTGCCATAGATGCGCCTTGGTTTGTCAGGAACAAACAGATATATCGAGATTTGAAGTGGGAAACCATCACCGAAGAGGAAAGCTGAAAAGTTATTCGAAACAGCGAAGGAACATCCAAACGAAGAACTCAGGAGACTAGTGGACTACGATACGGAGGAAGACAGAGGAAGAATGAGAATTTACAAAAGGAGACCGCGAGATCAATTGAGGAGAGATTAAAATGAGAACGGAAACTTATTGAAACAATACTAAGAAGAGATATCCGAAATGGACGAACATGAAAACCCTAGCACGACAATGTGCAAGAAGAAATTAACCGATCAAGGGTTAAATGGTTTATGGGCAAATGCCCGGAACAAAAAAAACTGACTGTGTTGTCAGAGCAACACAACTCGTACCTGGAGAGTTATTCATGTGTACGAATTGTCGAATTGATATATGACTTGTTATGAGTAAAATTCATAAGGTATCTCTGTAACAATATAGTCAGAGCCAAGAAATGTGTTATATCTAACAAAAAAAAAGCTCGTTTGCATTTGCCTTTCAGCATTCTCGTTTTCCAATGAAACGACTCATATTGAAATTTGTGAAGGCCCTTAATTTTTGAGGAGAATTTATATCAACAAATAAGCTAAAAGTTTACTTTAGAGTCCACACCGGATTTAATGAGGAGGTAATTAATAAAGAATTTGGGGTTTTTGTTGTCTGGCTCCGGCTCTGACCGATCCCGCCGATATGGAAACGCTCATAACGTAAAGTAACTGAATATTTTATGCATGTAGCCCCCAGTTTTCATAACCTTGTTTACGGAAAATATTGGGGGAATCAATCACCTGGCTTTGTTCTCAGCTCCCCCGTCGCAAATGTGGATCTTCACTTGTGAGCCAACTAAATTAATATTTCCTTCTCGCCCGTTTTGAGGTGAGAAACTTCGGTTATAAAATTCCTATGCAAAATGTCCTTTTGAATATTAAAATGCTCGCCGAGTTTAGGCCGACCCAAGGGGGAGATATGAAACTTTTTCGGGATGTATGTGCCCTTCGGATGCTGAAAAAGTACTCACCAACATTTGATTGATGTAGAAATGAGAACTTACCTGAAACAAAAATATTACTATGAATAAAGACTGTGTGCAGAATGAGGGGAAATATCGCGTTGAATATTTTTTTATATGATACTGGCGTTCTCTTGATTGCATAAAATTTAATAAGAGCATATTATTTGATGATTTCAGGTTTAAGACTCTCCCCATAGAAAATTTGAAAATATGATCTGCTCTCCACAAATACTGTCTCTTATAAAGTGCAATTCAAAAGAAAATGAATATACAGGGTGTTTTCAAAGGTAGGGCTTTTTATGACATAAGGTAGAAGTGATTAAAATATGTCCTTTCACAAAAAATTGCCTATATAAAATATTCAAGATGGCTATACTATAACCGAAATTTCGTCGAAATTCATATTTTTTACATTGTTTATATAGAGACAAGTTATGTAGAGTCATTCGGGGTAACTGAGCGCAGTGGGCAAGTGTGCGCAGTGCGTATATCTCGACTATGCAATGTATGAAAGAGGGGTTCATTTGGGTGAAGCAAGGGCGCAGAATCGCCATATTAGTTTTTCATAGGAGTGCGCCGTGCCACGTTTCTTCAACTTTTTATTTGCAATCAATCAAATTCACTAGTTTTCTTGTTAATTTTTAGCATCTCTGCACATTCTGCCAGGTCCAAGTTCCGAGTCCCTCAGTGTTAAACAATATTTTATTCGATCATGGGCATATTAATCTAAATATATAAAAAAAAATTTTAGGTTCTCTTAGCTGCTCAACTTTACAAGAACGTCAATTCAAATTTAGGCTTACTGGGGAAAGTGTGCGCGGTTAAGTGTGCGAATAGATTCATTATATGGGCATTAGTTCAGTAAGGAATAAATTATAACATTGTTGATTTTCTTTGTTAAGACTCGATCAATAATGTCCTATTTGTTCAGAAAAATATGAAGAGCCACCAACAGGGGAATGTATCAAGTGTTGTGTTCACCAAGAATTGTGGCACGAACAATAATGAGCTGCTTGTAAAGAGGCGCTTCTGTATTGACAATGAACAGCATTTCTCTAATATTGTAACATTTTGATGACATAATTTTGTAATTTGTTTTGATTGTGTGGTTCACTAAGCCCTGCGTTCACTTACCCCGTGAGGGTGCGCACACTTACCCGCAATACGGGGCATGTGAACGCACTCCGACATTCACCATTAAATTTCTTTTTGCGGAAAGAAAACGTTTTTGTTTGTTGACTTTTTGATGTTTTTTATAGATTAGAAAATTCTCTATCTTATGAATATGTTTTAATTCTCCTAGCTTCAACATTGGAAACAGGCTATGGCTTGAAAGGATAAAGTGCGTACAGTTGCCCCGAATGACTCTACCAATGTTAGTTATCATCAAGTTTTCGAATCATTTTGATGAAGGCTGTATTATTTACTTTTTCGTTCTCTTTTTCTGTTCTAGTTTTTTGTTTCAGGCATAACTTCGAGATGGGAAGAGGAAAAAGAAATTTTTATGTCAATGGAAAAGAAGCCCATCAGTATTAAAAGCTTATTCTGTAAACAACTTCGTCAGCACTACAATACTCATGGTGTGACAGGGTTTTTTTACTGAGGTTTTTCCCTGAGCTCTTGTATCATACGCCGAATTGTATGTACCCCGTTTCACTAACCTCTGTTGAAACTCATACATATGCTATATTGTTTGATAACCAAAAAGCGTGTTTTCAAAGGTGAGGCTTTTTTTTGACAGAAGGTAGAGCTCATCAAAATAAGTCGTTTCGCAAAAAGTTGTATATATATAATATCCAAGATGGCTGAGATACAACCCCTAGAAGTTCGACAAAATTTCATTGAAGTACGGGACTGTGGAAAGTGACTCCGGCTTCGGAAAAACGAAACAAAACATAAACATATGGCTGGACAATGAATGGTTCGGTACCACGTTTATCGGATTAAAGGCGTCAGGTCACTCGAGAGAATAATAATTGTTGCATCGTGCAATTTAGGGTGAAAAAAAAAGTAGAAAATCGACTCAGTTTCTTGAAAGTGCCTATGTTATGTAACGCCTTTTCCTCGGTATACTCGAGCGCCAGCTATTCTTTAAGGGAGAATAGCAAACCTACCCTGGTAGCTACTAGCCGAAGACAAGGTTCCTCGATGTCTGGGGTGTTAGCGACAACCAGTGAAAGTCAAAATCAACGTACACAAATTATATTTGTCGACTCGTACAAGGAAACACAAATGGCACTATTATAAAATTCGTAGGTACAATGAAAGACTCGAAATCAATGGATTTACAGGGCAAAACGGACGGAATGAAACGGGATCCGATCTCAAACGTTATACGGGGGTTTACGGACTTGTTCGCCAGCCAGAACCTAAGACGTACACTTAACGGACAGATATCGGACTTCAGCCAGGTAAGGGCCTAAGGGGTGAAAAATTACGACACAGAGTTACGACGGCTCACCCTTAGGCGCGTTCGGCACTCCCCGGGTATCCACACCAGCAGAATGCCCCCCTAACCGTAGGGGTGAACACGGGAACGAGGTTAAAAGAAGGAAAGTATGCGTCACCCCAAAGTGCCTTCGGTACCCCCCGGGTATCCACACTAGCAGGGTACTTTAATGACAGTAGGGGTGGACTGAAAGAGAAGGGAAATTTGAGGGAAGGGTGAGCCACCCCAAAGTGCCTTCGGTACCCCCCGGGTATCCACACCAGCAGGGTACTTTAATGACAGTGGGGGTGGAACTCAGACTCAGACTACTCAGACTGAGGCTACACACGCGCAAGTGAGAATAATGACACCACCTGTCAGACCTGTTTTGTTTCGTGTTTGATTTGTTTCATTTCATGCCAGGGAGTATCCATTTCATGTATAATGACATAATTGTTTTCGTTTTTGTTTTATGAGGGTTTGAACCTTCTGAATTAGAATATGGCTTTTAGACTAGAACTCATTTGACTGAAACTTTATTTATTTTATATGTGAGTTCAAAATTCGAGCATTTTTGTATCAAGTTCTTACACTACATATTTCCACCTTTCAGTATGGCTTTGAATATGACTGTATTTTAGTCGAAACATGTCAGCCGGAAAATAAATTGTTTCAAATAATAATGGATTGTAGACTATAAACCTTTTTTTCAATATGAGTTTCTTAATAAGACGTCATCTTGAGGTGCTGTTACTATCTTGAGAAGGTATCAACTAAGATATGTCTTGAGAACCGTTTTGAGATCTGACTATTAAATCGGGTCTTAAAGCCCTAGTCGTGCCAAACACCTGTAAGCATCTCAAACGTTTGCGATCCCATGTTTATGGGATTTTTACTTAAGGAATCTCCTCTCTTCGTTTTAAACCCTAATTTAGAAACACCCTGCATGTACTGAGCAGAAATAAATCACAGTAAACCCCAGGTAGCGAGGTTCTGAAGGAATTGAACAGGAGCCAACGGACAGATATGGTGGAAGGTGGTCATATACCCCGCTTGACTGATTGGGACCGGATTTGATCCGCTGAAATCCACTAATTGACCCCGAACCGCAGCTGCCCAAACCGCAATTTCGACGACGACGTGTAGTATACGCTCACGCTCATCTAATTGTGCGCCGCAAGTCCATCAGAAGTCCCGACTGTCACGGTGTAATAAAGGCTAGGACACGGACCCTCAACAATGTCAGCCGCACAATGCTATCTGGGTAATAATTGATTCGCATTCACCTATCACTTTAGAACTAGGCAGTTGAAATTGGGTCAGTTGTGTCAACACTGGGTGTACGCTCCTATCTAGCGATAGCCACTCTGAACAAATAAAAAAGACTATGAATAAATAATATCCATATGATAAATGCATGAAAAAGCATTAATAAAAATTGATGCACTTGTGGTACCCTGTGGATACGTTTCTTATCGAATAATTTAGTATAATGCAGGCTATGATCAAATTTTTATATGTACAATGATAGTAACCATTCCCAACACAAAGACGAAAGTATATCGACAATTTGCTATAACCGCTGGAGCTTTCGATGGTATAAAATGCATCGAAATGGTAAAGAAATACTTTATGCTAAGGCCATCAAATATTAAGCATGACAGATTTTTTGTCAAATATTCAAATGGAAGATGTGGGGTTCAACCTGTAGGTATTAACACATTTGGAAATTTGCCGAAAATGATCGCACAGTTTTTAAAGTTACCAAATCCTTGTTTGTTACTGTTTTCGGAGGTATCGACTAGTCTACTTGAGTATTCTGGAGCTGTTAGATGAGAATCAAACAGCATGGAGGATGAAAGTCTAATACTGTTGCTGAAGATTACGTGGAGAATTCCATAATTAATAAACAGAAGATTGCGACAAACATCCTAAGAGAAAATTACATGGAGAATACGCAAAGTAATGCTACACAGAAAACTACGTTGTCAGCTTGAGTCACTATCACTAATTGCTCAAACTGCGTTATTAATATTTATAAATAATAATTTTCCCATTCAAGTGTTAAAGTTACCTGATTAATAAAATTGTTGTTCCTCATAATATTTAGTATATAAAATTCAATGACATATGTATATGAAGGTAAAGAAGTGCATAGTTCAAGTAGTTTAGTCTTACATTGATTCTGTATTCTTCACAATTAATGGCGAAATTTACTTTTCATCATCAGTTGCGAAATATTTTACTTTTCGTAACTGGTTGCGGAAAGTAAATAGTTTCAAAACGTAGATGAGTTTTAAAAAGTGTCACTTTGTATGTCAAAATTAGAAAAAAAAGTTCCTTCATAATAACAAGCTAAATCTAGGACTACACATCTGTGGATTATTCAAAAAGAGTTGTATTCTGCCAAAGTACCCAATTTTCCGAATATCACAGATCTTTTTTATTTTTGAACATCAAATTACTCGAAAAGGGCGCATTAAACGATAAAATATGAAGAATACTTTTATCTTTCAAATCGTTCAAATATTCATTAGATAGCGTCCAACTTAGTTTCAAGAGTTGATGGGTTCTTTGAATTCTTGGTATTTTTATGGTATGTAATGGTCATAATGAGGAAACTGGAAGACGTGGGTGATATCTTCGGTTCGAAAAAAATTCATGAAATGAATGAAAATGTATATTCCGAAATTCATTCCATTCGATAAAACCGTTTGTGAGATAGAACTAAAAATAAATTTTTTTCATGGTTTTTCAACAGCCTGTATCTTTTAAACCGAGCCGATTCGGAAAAAATGGTTCAGGAAAAATGTGTTTCTTTTGACCTTAATAATCTACTGTTAAAATATTTGTGCGAGTTAAAGACTCACTATGTATGTAGGAAGCCATTTTTGTTATTCTTACGTCCAGTTTCATAATCAAAATTTCACTTTAAGCTTGAAGGTTCCTTCACTGTCATTTTTACAGCCAGTTTCATAATCAAACCTAAAGTCCCTTTAATTTTAAAGCTTCCTTTAACCCTACTAAAAATGACAGTAAAGGAAGCTTTAAGCTTAAAGCTTAAGGTGATTTGATTATGAAACTGGACGTTAGTAGGGTTAAAGGAGGCTTTAAAGGGACTTTAGGTTTGATTATTATTACGTTATTGTTATTGTTGTTTTTGCTCTATTGTTAGGTGTGATACTGATATAAAATAGGTAGGCTAGGAGAGTTGTCAACAACCCCTTCCAACTTATATAGGCAGAAATGCAACCGCTTTAGTTCGCCCTTCAGCCGGTGCGATTACTTTGGGGCGCTAGAGTCGAGTCATGTTACTATAGAAATCAAAAATAATATCTTTGATAGAAATCCTACATAGATTTTCAATCTATGAATTACTGTTCTGATGACAGATTTATTTTGGCGAAATTTTTCCAAGAAATGTTCTTATTTTTTCAATAATTTGTTTGACTAGTGGAAATCATATACGTTCTTCTAGTTCCGTTTCTTGCTTTAGTGGTAAGTGATTGGTGTAATCATGAAGTTTGGAATTTGTCTGTTCACCGATGGCTGAAGAAAGTATAAGTTCTTCAGTATTTGAAAATTCAACATTCCTTCAACAAATTTTTCTCGAAAATGGTTTACCAGAAGAAACAGAGAGTTCACCGAAGACTTCGAATATCCAGTCAACAGGAGCAATTACAAGAATACCTATAATTCATTTCTGGTTTACTGTAATAGTTATGTCATTATATATTCCTAACAATATCATTTTCTGCAGAGTAACTCCTTAGAGATATGGTTTAAGGTTTAATAAAAATTCCGCTCCTTCCCAAACTGCTATTATTTTATTTTCCAATAATTTGTACATGAATACTTTTACAACACCCCCTGCAATGCAGTCGTTTTATTAGGTGGTATACCTTTTTAGTTCCACGGTGGGTAATTTCAGTCTTCAATTTCAATTGTTTCTGTACCTACAATTCAATAGTTGAAAAAAAAATCACGATTCATTTTTCAATCAACAAATTTGTCATCGATTTATCTGTACCTAATGTAGTATCTTTAGTTTTGTTGTAAATGAATGAAATAGTTTCATTTGTGAATTACAAGTAAGACGACGCAAAGTCTACTGGGGTTCAAAATTTCAAATCGAATGAACAGGTTTTGGCCCGCTACCTACGACCGATGCCGCAGAGCAGTAGTTCCGATTTCCACTGGTGCGATTTTAGAGCAGCGCTGTTCTAGAGCCTAGAACCATAGATTTAAAACAGTGTCAAAAAATTTAGTACGGAAGTCGGACTTCTTCTCGTTTGGTATTTCTATGGTTGTCAATTTAGACGTGAATTGAGAAAGACGTTAGAATTAAGTTCGTCGAAAAATTGCTTCAAATGGTTGAAAAATGACGTTAGTCGAGACGCGACCGTTATCTAGAAATTAAGAGCAGTCACGACGGATGGAATATTGAGGCGTAAAGGTTGTATCAAGTTGTGTTCCTGATTAAAGTGTTCAAACCACTCAGACTCACGGTCTTCAGATATTCAAGACCTCGCACGGATTGTACAGAGGGGGACGAAGAGATTGTTGAATAAACATAATTGTGGACAATTGATTCTTTTGATGAAACTAAAGTTATTACATAGTGTCAGGTTTGAACCAAGCAATAATAATTAAGAAAAACGGAATACTCAATAAAATAATAAAATGAAAGTGCTAAGATTACCACCAGTAAGTTAGTTCACAATGAAAAATCGAATTTTGTTTTACATTAAATCACGGTGTTCCAACTCAATAATTATAAGTGTCAGTTGAAGGCTGGAGGTTCGGCCGAATCAAAATGTTGATTTGGCCTACTGCAAGTTGGTATATTTCGCGAAGTATCATTTCATTTTGATTTTGTAATGCTGTAGTTGAAATATTTCTGAAACACTGGAAATAATGAGTTTCAATGTGAAATATTCCGTTCAATAAAAAATTTCATGACGAAAATTTCTTTTCAGAAAAACAACTTCTATCGAGAAACTCGAAGTGGAAGTAGTAGCGTGCGTGATACACATCTTTTCAGAGTTATTTTCAATGAACTCCGGTTGTATTTCACATCGTCATTCAAGTATTTGCTCAATAAACTCTGCGACATAATTTCTTTAGATGGAAAATACAAATATCGAACGTCACGGCTTCAGGCTCAAACTATGTATGAAACTATTCATCTTACTGGAAATTTTCCGCAATATTATTTTCCCTTCCATCAAAATCGAATCGAAACAGTACCCAGTGAATATTCGCTTATCACGAACAAGAAATTTATTCGAAATGTCAACTTTAAGGAGTTGTCACGAGTATCTGTGAAAACTTCAGAAGCGTCGAGAATTTTCTCCAGTTCACTCTTCCTTATCGGGAGGGCGACCATTGTAATATTACGTCGAACGATCGGGAAAAGAACGTAGCGAAATGTAAATGACGAAAAAATAGAATGAGATATGGTATTTTGAAGTGTAGCACACGGCGCGGGTGTCAGATGTAGCAAGCAGATATGAAAACGGGACGACGCAGAGACCGGAAGATCCAGTCCGACGACCTTCTTATAAAAATTCAGAATTGAAGTCCAGGTTGGGACCAGCATATTTTTTTATCGACTACATAAAATTTGTGAGTTTTGGCGACACAGATGAGACCTGCGTTATATCTACTTTGAAGAGGCGATTTTCGATAGTTGGGTGGGCACAATACACGAGATTAGAAAGCTTTCTTCTTGTTCAGGACTAATTTAATTTGAAAGCACGATTGTCTACGAAAAATGATTTGAGATCTATATTCTATTAATATAACAACAAAAACTAAACCTTTGAACGAAAAACAAAAATCAAACAATTGTATTTACAACATTCCCTGTATTTGTGGTAAAACTTATACAGGTGAAACGTCTAGACGTTTAGAAATAAGAAATCGCGAACATAAAAATAATATTAAAAGTAGAGAAATTAATAGATAACAGATCGCAGATCATGTTTGTTCTAATACAGGAGACCACATGATGTATTGGAATAACACTAAAATTTTAATGACGGAGCCGGACCATTATAAACGAAAAATTGAAGAGTCTACGTGTATTTTATGGGATCAAAATAGTAATTTGGCAAATTGTTCGGTAGGAATAGATAATAGATCATATTTGGATTAACTTACTGAAGAAGGAACTGTCATCCGGTAATTTCAAAATTAAATGAATCAACGTTTCTATGCAGTCACTGTTTCTAGGTATTGTTAATTAATGTTGAACAAAAGATACAAACAATTCAGAAGATTTTCGAAAATTGATTTTCGTCTGATGAAGGAGTCTGATAAAGACTCCGAAACGTTACAATATAAAATTATAATTTCATAGTTCTTTATTTTCAGTTCATTGTCAGGCAACAATTTTTTCTGGTTGATCTGCTCCTGACAAATTAGTGCAAGAGTTTATGCAGGAGCAAATCGCTTATTTCACTTTTTTAATTGATTTTATTTCAGAGATTGGGAGTGAAAACCCTAAAAAGTTTCGGGAAAGAAGGAATATTCAGCCATAAAAAAATTCTGAGAAAAGTAGTTAAATTGTTATTTAGTTTTTTTATTTTCAAATAAATAGAATATTTTTTATATGCACGATGTTGAAGGGGGTTATCTACTGAATTATACAGGGTGTTTCGTAGTTGAATGCATTTAACTAGCTACAGTGCGTAGAGGACGCCCAGGCGATCGCAGATTACCTATGATTACAGTAAAGAGTATCAACTCAATACTCTTTGGTTATAGTGAATACAATGCCTATTAGGTACCTATTGTAGAGGATATGTTTGGTCATATTTTCCGGAAGTCATAAGTTTGGAACCACCCGGTATATTTCATTCATTTTTGAAGAAAATGTATAACCTGAACATCTCCATCGGATGGTATAGAAAAAAAAAAAACTTGGAATACAGGTCCAGCTGTGTATTTCATAAGACGATTGCCCATTGAACATTCATGAAAGTAACCCAGTTAGAAGTATTGCGTAACTGCGATTTCTGTTTTGGAAGGCATTTCTACAGATCTTCTACAATAGGCATTGTAGACCCTAAAACCATAACTGGGTGTGCTCTACTGGCAGTTTAGCAATGAACATTCAACTATGGACACCCTGTATATGAAGAATGAGTTTAAAGTAACGCACAAAATTTTTATCTTCGATATTTACTGTTTTGTGGAGAAATCGTTGAAAAAATCGTTTGAGTAAAATGTTGGGAGTATGTATTGTGAATAAAATTGATACTAATTGAATAAATATAGAGTACGTACACATAATTTCGTGGAGATCGTTCAGAATAAACGAAATCCCAATAACTGTTACCTTGATGATGCTCAAACCTAGAAACTGCTATTTTAGAGCCAAGTTTAAGTTTTCATTTTTATCAAATCTTTATTTTTGAAAATATTGAGATGTCAACAAGGGCAATTGAACTTGTTCAAATTAAGCTCCTTCTTTGTACAAACCATATTGAAACGTCCGAATTCCCTGAATACACCCCTGCCGTCGCTCAAAAACATCGGGAACATCGCGTATATCGCTCTCGCTGCTGCGAGAATATTCTCGAACAGGGGCGTATCGATATAAAAGACGCGCGGTGGGCTCAAAAGGCGGGTGAATTCCCGAAGAGTTACATGAATTAATGGACCTTACGGATATTAGGAAGAAATCCCTCAAGATAATCTCGTGGAACATAAACGGGATCAACACTCGGAAAGCCGAGATAGAACAAATAATATCAGAAAGACAACCTGATATTATAGCCCTACAGGAAACAAGAATAAACCGGAACAGAAGACTGAATTTCATGAATTATGAAACATATAGATGTGACAGAATTACAAACACCGGAGGAGGAGTAGCAATATTGGTGAGAACAGATCTGAAACACTACTTTAAAAGTAGATCCGACGAAACACAAGGAAAAACAGAAAAAGTGACGATTGTTGCCGAATTAAATCGGCAAAGAGTCGAAATAACCTCGGCGTATAAGCCACCACAAAACAATCTATTGGAAGAAGAGATAAACAACATGTTGGAAGGATCAAACCCGAAAATCTCCATCGGAGATTTCAACTGTAAATCCCCATCATGGAATAGCATAACAGAGAATAGAAATGGCAAAAAACTCAAGGATTTCGCCGAAAAACAAAATGCCATAGTTATTGGACCAGAGCTACCGACATATCTTGCTTTTGGAAGAGGAATACCAGATGTAATAGATATCGCGATATTGAAAAATATAAGTCAAGAATTCTCGATTGAAACTTTGGAAGATGGAACCTCAAACCACAATCCCGTGGAATTGACAATTGGAGAAGAACCAAGAGAAAAACTGTTGGAAATAAGAGAATATACCAATTGGACTAAATACAGCCATTTAATACAATCGGAAATAACAGAAATTCCAACAATAAACACTCCAGACGATCTGGAATGTGCGGTTGATAAACTGGAAGAGATTATATTGAAAGCTTACGAAAAAAGCACGAGAAGAGTGAAGAGACCAGCTCCAAGTCATCCGCATGGCGATACGCCTAAAGAAGTAAAAGATCTTATACAAGAAAATCGAAGACTAAGAAGAATATATAGGATGAACAAAAATGATCTGAATAGAAGGAACCTCAACCGACATAGCCAAGTTCTGAAAAATGCCCTGAAAGATCTAAGAACAAGCAGATGGAACAAAAGGGTGCAAGAACTGAATACAATCGATCATTCTGCATGGAGAATGCAAAAAAGCCTACGAGGAGAAAAGACTAAAATTCCACCCCTACACGGAGAAAGGGGAATGGCTTATACCAATACTGATAAGGCAGATGCATTGGCGGACTCGATCGAACGAGAATCGAGAATAAATTACAGGATAGACGACGATAATGAAGATTTGGAAGAACTGGTTGAAGAAAATGATGAAGAAATGGATGAATTACCAGCGACTGCTGAAATAGACAAGCCAACATCGCCAAATGAAATCAGGGAAATAATAAGAAGTTTGAAGAAGAGGAAAGCTCCCGGAAGCGATAAAATAACGAATGTTATGTTAAAGAAATTACCTAGAAAAGGTATAGCCGCTCTAACAAATATCGCGAATGGAATTATGAGGACAGAACACTACCCAGAAAAATGGAAAACAGCAGAAGTCATAGTATTCAATAAACCATTCAAAGAGAAGAAGTTTCCACAAAACTACAGACCGATAAGTCTACTGTCGGCTTTAGGAAAAGTAGTAGAAAGAATTATCGCCACGAGGCTAAATGAGGAAACCGAAAATCTGGAACTAATTCCACCAGAACAGTTCGGATTCAGAAGAGAGCATTCAACAGAACAACAATTATTGAGGCTCACAGAGTACATAACAGAGGGATTCCAAAATAAACAAGCTACAGGTCTTGTTTTACTAGACGTCGCCAGAGCATTCGACAGAGTATGGCATGAAGGATTAATATATAAGATGAGATGTGCTGGATATTCGATCAAAATATGCAAGTTGATACGGAATTATCTCAAAAATAGAAGATTTTACGTGAAAGTGGGAGGAGAATGCTCCTCAACAAGAGATATAGAGGCTGGAGTACCCCAAGGATCAGTACTTGGGCCACTTCTGTACAACATATACATCCACGATATTCCGAAAAATCCAAGAACCATGCTAACGTTATATGCTGACGACACAGGCATAGCAACTCGACACCGAAACCCTGAAATAATAGAACGAGTTCTACAAGAGTCGATTGACGAAACAAATGACTGGTGCATAAAGTGGAAAATCAAGCTCAATGGACAAAAGAGCCAAGCAATATTACTACAGAAGAGAAGACTGCGACCCACAACGAAACTGGATGTTGACGGCGAAGAAATCGACTGGAAAAATGAAGCCAAATATTTAGGAATAACGCTTGACAAAGGACTTACTTGGAAAAGTCATATCAAACAAGCAATCGACAAAACGAAAGCAGCGATGAATAGACTCTATCCTCTGATAGGAAGAAGAAGCCACATGTCGAAAGAGACAAAATTGAAGATAATCAAAGCCGTTGCTAGGCCTCAACTGACTTATGGATCAGTTGCCTGGGGTTTCGCGGCAAAGAGCCATATCAAAAGAATTCAGGCCACTGAAAACAAGCTGCTACGATGTGCAATAGATGCACCTTGGTTTGTCAGGAATAGACAGATTTATAAGGACCTGAAATGGGAAACCATAACGGAATTCATGAACAGAAAAGCAGAGAAATTATTCGAAACAGCGAAAAACCATCCGAATCAAGAACTCAGGAGACTAGTGGACTACGACCCAGAGGAAGACAAAAGGAGAATGCGAATTTACCGAAGGAGACCAAGAGATCAATTAAAAAGAGATTAAAATAACAACAGAAACTTATTGAAAAATTCAATAAAGTGTTAATCCAATAGAGGATAAACACATAAATCCCAGCACGATAGTGTGCGAGAAGAAAACCGATCAAGAGATGAACGGTTTATAGGCAAATGCCCGGAACCAAAATTCAAGAAGCAGTAGGGTTTTTAGTGGGTCTCGAGCTCAGGAGAGTGAGAAACCCCACACTGTTCCCCCTCAGGAGATGAGGGTGGTTCGTCTGTCTTGCAGATTTTCCCCCTGCTACATCAAAAAAAAAAAAAAAAAAAAAAAAAGAGTTACATAGTGCAAAGTAGTGAAAGTAAATTAGTGACTGTATGAATAAATTAGAGTAAGTCCTTGTCTATATAAACCAGTGTTATAGCTTTGTAAATGAATTAGACGTTGGAAAGAGGACAATTTAATTAAACTCGAGAACGTTACAATATGAACGGGATGATTCTTTAAGGGTGGTGAGTGGTATTTTCGGAACGACTAACACAAATTTCAGCCAATCAGACTTGGTCTTCACAAATATATCGATATTTGGACCCAATTAACTTGATGGAAGAGCCGAGGCGAAGTTAACGGACATTCATAAATAACGCGAACCGCAACATGATAAATTCGTTATGAAATTTCCCTCGCTCTGTGGTAGACAATTTTAAAAACTTTTGGGCTGGCAACTTGGCTCCTAATCAGTCTATGGTTAATGGAAATAGAGTGCCTTGCGGAATGAAGAATCATTTTCATGAAATTCTCAAAACAGGCGCAGGATATGGCTCTTGTAAATAAGCGGGCAAAAACATATTTTCATTCATCGGTTATTTACTAAATTCGTGAGCGCCGAGTGGAAGAGGTAAGAGGGGAAAATCTGCTGATTTAGAGGTTTGGAAATTCGTCTATGAGGGAACTGATGCATCTCCAGGACAGCGAAAAAAGCCAAACGAAAGATGAATAACCGGAGAGAGCCAGCAAATCCACACTGGAGCCAGATCGAAAATGTCTAAAAACATCGGGAAAATTATGTTTTTGACGTTTACTGAAGCACGTTATTTTGACAATAGTGACTGACAGGTTAGGTTAGGTTAGGTTAGTGAATAGAGTTCTCTAACGATTTGTCAAAAACAGCTGACCGTTCATTACCGTGGGGCACACAAAGCTTTTTATTATCAGTGTAAAGAGGCATTTCTCAGAAAGTTATAGTCTAATCACTCTAATCTAACGTGGGGAAGAACGTTTTTTCCAAAAACACGCACAAAACACAATACTCGACCAAAACAGCATGCGAATCAATGGAGGGAAAAGCTTGTGTGCCCCACGACAGCGAACGCTTAGCTGATTTTGACAAATCGTTAGAGTTCCCTATTAGTGAATTAGTGAATGACAGGTAAGCACATATCATGGACAGGGGTGGGTAGTACAAGTTCAACTAACCGACAGCAAAGTGTAGTGTTTTTGCCTTCGGCGTTTATGAAATTCATTTCATTATGCCTTTTACAAAAAAATCGGCCATAAAGGTACATCATCTGGCCTACTAGTTTTATCATCTAAGAAATTCAATTCCTACGTTCCATGGATTTCTTCGATGCAGTCTGCAACTTGCAATTAATGCGATTCGACCCTTTGCTATAACTTTTTGAGCAACAATAAAATTTAACGATTTTACTGCTGTTTCTACTGGGTTTCTGTTTGAGATGCGATAAAAGAACGGAAGGAAATAAAAATAGGTTATCTTCATTCGCAGACAAGAGAAAATGGCGATGTTGGTATACAATATCGACCTTCTGAATTCTTTCGTTTCATATTTCTTTCAACAATATTATTTTTGTGTTTGTGTCTGGAATACTCCCAGAAAATTTGTAAAATTTTGAAAAATCTGTCAATATAGAATTTCCGCACCCAAAATTGAATCATAATATGATAGATTTAGTTGCGGAAACTTCGATTTAGATTTAATGCCCATTAAAATTCAAAACTAATTTTTGAAGGGAATAACGGAGGATTAAATTTCCAATGGAGCAATGAATTTCAACGGACTTTCCTGCAACTGGGCTGAATATTATTCATATGTAGAGTTAGTTAGCAGAATAATAAAATTGAAGAATGTTCTAAAAAGTTCCATTTCCTGAGATGGATTGACGTGGGCAATGTTTTTATAAGCGCACCAAGTGCTAAGACGGTATTTGTTTTATTTCTTATCGAAAGCATAGAATAGAATAGTAGAACTCTTATGGGGGGCACAAAAGACCTTAAGGTCGTAGTGAAATGCAACCGCATTACCAAACGATACACTTTATCGAAAGATATTGATCCGCCGTAAGATGATACGAATTTGTATAAACGTCAACAGTTAAAACTCTTTCATTTAGAAAAGGCTGAAATGAACTGTAGAGTCATTCGGGGTAACTAAGCGAAGTGGGTAAGTGTGCGCAGTGCGTATATCTTGACTATGCAATGAATGAAAGAGGGGTTCATTTGGGTGAAGCAAAGGCGCAGAATCGCCATATTAGTTTTTCATAGGGGTGCGCCGTGCCACGTTTCTTTAACTTTTTATTTGCAATCAATCAAATTCACTAGTTTTCTTGTTAATTTCTAGCATCTCTGCACATTCTGCCAGGTCCAAGTTCCGAGTCCCTCAATGTTAAACAATATTTTTTTTATTCGATCAAGGGCATATTAATCTAAATATATAATAAAAAATTGGGCATTAGTTCAGTGAGGAATAAATTATGACATTGTTGATTGTCTTGGTTAAGACTCGATCAATATTGTCCTATTTGTTCAGAAAAATATGAAGAGCCACCAACAGGGGAATGTATCAAGTGTTGTGTTCACCAAGAATTGTGACACGAACAATAATGCACTGCTTGTAAAAAGGCGCTTCTGTATTGACAATAAACAGCATTTCTCTAATATTGTAACATTTTTATGACATTATTTTGTAATTTGTTTTGATTGTGTGGTTCACTAAGCACTGCGTTCTCTTACCCCGTGAAGGTGCGCACACTTACCCGCAATTCGGGGCATGTGAACGCACTCCGACTTTCTCTATTAAATTCTTTTTTGCGGAAAGAAAACGTTTTTGTTCGTTTGCTTTTTGATGTTTTCTTATAGATTAGAAAATTCTCTATCTTATGAATATGTTTTAATTTTCCTAGCTTCAACATTTGAAACAGGGTATGGCTTGAAAGGCAAAAGTGCGCACAGTTGCCCCGAATGACTCTATAGTCTATTCACTCTCATAAAAGCAATGGGTTGACCATGAAAAAATTTCTCGAGTTTCTGTAACTAGAACTAACGGAGTTAGGATGTCACACACGAAATGTCGTTTTTTTCGAAATGACCGACGTTGCCAGTTGGCACCATCATTTGCCAACTCCTCTTTGTTGTTACCGATATCAAAATAAACTAAGAAGCAAACTATAACTTCTACATTTCTTTGATGATTTCGAATTTACACCCCGAGATGCAACGCCGTGTAATCCACTGGCACACAGTAATTTTATTTCATTCCCTTCTTGTTACAGGGTGTGGATGTAAGGCAACAAAAATTTTCGTTTTTTTTTGCGAAGAATTTGGGAATAGAAGAGGGAATTACAGAGTATTTTTTCATGCTGGGTGGACTGTTAGGTTAGGTTAGGTTTGACAAGCTATAACTTCGACATTTCTTTGATAATCTTGAATTTACACCCCGAGATGCAAAGCCGTGTAATCCACTGGCACACAGTAATTTTATGTCATTCTCTTCTTGTTACAGGGTGTGGATGTAAGGCAACAAAAATTTTCGTTTTTTTTTGCGAAGAATTTGGGAATAGAAGAGGGAATTAGAGAGTATTTTTTCAAGCTGGGTGGATTGTTAGGTCAACACCTCGTCACGTCTTTGCTACTTTTCGTATACAATGCTTTGCTATGGAAATATCGCTATTTCTTCGCCGATGGTGGATTTTTCGCCAGTAGCGAGAACCACCATCCTTAACCGTTAGGTAACTGCTGCAGGGTATTTTTTTCAAGCTCCAATTGTGGTTTACTATGTAAACATATAGAAGCGAAAAACTTAAGAGGGGTCTACACCGTTTTAGTGGTCAGTTCAAAAAAGGAAAATGAATATCTTACGTCAGAAACCACCAATTTATATGGAGTTTTTATTATAATTCAATTCAATGAGTTGGTCACCTCGGAAAGTCAGAAATTTTTTTATTCGTCGAATAGAAAAAAAATTTTTTTCATTGAAGAACAAATGTTCATTCATGTTATTAACTTTCCGAGGTGCAATTATCTTTTTTATGAATTTCAACATGAAAAAATTTCTCGAGAAGTCTAGCCATTGGCTACAGTTCGTATCCTGGTGAAATTGAAAAAAGACGTTCGTTGCTGCCATCTTTTCGACGAAAGTATAAACAACAGCAACACCCCACATTCTGATATAGTATTTTCCCCTTTACTGCTTTACGGGTGGCGAGAAAGTCCCGTGGTATAAACTCCTTTCAACTCTGAGTAAGCTTTTCAAGTTTTTTTTTTCAAAACTACAGTTTTTAATGTAACATGGACTGCGAATTTGTTTTAGTGGGCGTTGCATCATCGATCATAATTAGTGAACAAATAATGTCACGAGCAAAATCATTCAATCGTTGTGAAATCAACCCCAATAGATGCTAGAGGAAGTTGGAGTTTTTCATGACGGAATGAAGAGAAAGCACTATTTTCACTGAAATCCAATTTGACAGCATATGAATTGAACTCATTTACTTTGTTGCTTCTTTCAAAGTGTAACCTTCGAAAAAGGATAGATAATTTCAAATAAGGATTTATTACCACATACCAACCTCATAAAACGTCACAATTTCCTCACAAAGTATTCCTTGATGCAGTATATACTTATCCCCTGCTATTGTTTTTCAAAAAGAGCCAAATTCCTGAGAAAAACGAAATGTCATGAAATATTGTTTTTTTCACAACAAAGCAATATATCGAAAAAAAGACGAAAGCGATCTAACAATCCACCTAACATGAAGAAAAACTTTTTAAGGCCATCGCCGTTACTGAATTCCCAGCCAAAAAGTTTCAAGAGCTTGAAAGAAATTCTTTTCAACTTTGAGGTCCACGTCATAAATTCAGAGGTAAAAAAAAGAATGTGTAAAATATTCATCGCTTCCATACAGACTATCGAATTTGTACGTAGATATCTCAGAGAAGAGAAGCCAATCTGATCATCTGAATTCAGAGCACGGTGACAAAAGTTCACAATTGAGAATGAAGATAGTCGTTGAGTTATAGTAGAATTAATTCCATTAATTTTTGGTGGCACTTGAAGATGCTAATGAATGGCCATGGGGGAAATTTGAGGTTATAACTCGCTGAACTTCTGTGAAGCCGGACTGTAATTCATTTAATTGACGTCGGAGTTTTGACACTAGTTTGCTGAATTTTCCGACGTTAGAAGGGTCGATGAAACTTTAACGACTCTTGGCAGCATTAAGAAACAAACTCCAGGTATAATGATCAAAGGACCCGAACATTAGCAGGCAGAATATTGCTTTGATAGATTTGTTACATACGTGAACGTCCTCTTGTCTGTCCGCCCTGGGCTGGTCCGCTAACCGCTATTCTGAACTTTTAGACAAATTTCCGCTAACATCTTCATATACCCGGATAGTTTCTTATTTCAAGTGCTAGTGCACTCCAGGAAGGTCCGGTTGGAATGCTCCGAGTTAATTGCTGGCGTATAACCGCAGTACGGAACTTTGTTCCTATATTAGATCAAATAGCAAGTTCTACTAGAGCAGCATCCGTTCTACAGCTTTTCTGGAGATCGCATGTTCAACGGATTAAAATCATGTTACATGAACTATTTTTTGTGCTTTGATGAAGAGAAACGGCTAAATCAAAGGATGAATTTCCTAAAACTGTGTCAACCTGTGCAAACCTCTTTTCATAACATTCTGAATTTCAAGATTTCTTTCTATATTTTAAACGCCCCGTGAAAAATAATTTCGCAAGTATGAATAAGAACTCTGTACTCCATTCACTTTTATTTTAGCACTCGGTTGGCCATGAAATAATTCAAGCGCACACACAGTATTAATATACCATAGTGCGCCAAACTTTTAGCAGTAGGGATAGTGTTATTAATTTTATATTCTTTTGTTAACATTTGTTGTATTTTTTTTGTGTATATATATGCGTAAACCTTTATGGTCCAACTCTTTTCTTAATTCGAATATAAGGGACAAAGACCTTTGGCAGTCTGAATGGAATAGGTGCACTATTTTCAACAAAGAATTAGTAACTGATCCTTCGAATAGAGTTCCTGGTTTTGATCTTCCCAGGAAAATATGGTGTATTCTGAATCGTTTAAGAACAGGTCACGGACGTTGCAATAGCTTGCTTTTCAGGTGGAATTCAGTTGAAAGCCCTAGTTGTGAATGCGGGGAACCAGAAGAAACCATAAATCATCTAGTTAATCATTGTCCAATTTATAAATTTCAGGATGGTTTTAGAGCTATACATGCAGTTTCCGAATCTTTTTTGAATTGGGTTGTCAATTTTAGGTCAATCTGACATATTGAATCTAATTTTATTATTTTACGTTTTTCTGCTTTTGTTTTCTCTTTATTTCAGATAAAAGTTTCTGGTATCTTGGAGAAGACTTTCTGGATTTTCCTTTTTGTTGGAGAAAGAATCAATTTTTGCAGTGCCCTTCAATATGGAATATTTCAGCTTATTTCGTGAACAATTACAATCCACTACACTCACGGGGAGAAAGGGTTTTTTTACTGAGGTTTTTCCCTAAGCTCTTGTATCATACACCAATTTGTATGGTACCCCGTTACGCTAACCTCTGCTAAAACTGTATCTCATACACATGCTATAATTATTGTTTGCTGTTCAAGATTGTAATGCTCTATATCAAAAGAATATATATATATATATATATATATATATATATATATATATATATATATATATATATATATATATATATATATATATATATATATATATATATATATATATATCATAAGGTATTTGAAAGTTGTGATTTAATTTGTAGTACTGTTACTATTGCTAAATAAATAAATAAATAAATAAATTTTCTCAAGTTTTGTAACTAGAACGGAGTAAGGTTGGCACTCACGAAAAGTCGTTAATGTCATAACGCCGATGCCACAACTTATATCAATTATTTTACAAAAATTCCGAAAGTGATTGAAAAAGATAGAAGACAGGGTTTCAGGAAATGCTGTTTAGAATTCAGGTCCGTTCATTCAAATAGTAGGTATGATATTCTAATATCTACAATATATCACAGACGGTAGCGAAAATATTCAATATATGTGAATTTAAATAATGTTTCATCTGAATCTAAACGACTTATATTTTAGCTAAAATTAAATTATTAATTAAAAAGATTGTGAATGAAGAGGATGACAAAGAATTTCCTTCTATTGTTAGACCCAAAAAAGTGGTGACATTTGAGAATTTTATTTTAGGGCGATACAACGCGAAAAAATACTATAGGATTTTCGATGAATGTCATCGTAGAATAAGTTCCAGAAAATTAATTTTTCCATTTTCCATTGGACTTTTGTCCTATACATTGTCAATGTCTTAAGGGATCAATCATTATATTATTCCTTGTCTAGACATAACAAGATATATGTAGGCCAAACCAGACAACATTTACAAAGTAGAATTAAACAGCACAAATATGGTATTAGAGACATTAAGAATAGTGAGAAGACAGCTTTGTGTTCCCATTATTTCAAAGGATGAACTATGAATTTTCTAATGTGAAAATATTAGATAACGAGCAACATTTTAAGAAAAGAAACATCTTGGAGATGATACACATTAACATCAATAACTCTGTGAATTTTAGGTCTGATACTGAAACCTAAGCAGATTGTACAATTCCATCTTGACTAAATACACGAATTTGAGATGAGATAATCGTTGTGGTTGTAATATAAAGAATTGGTGTTCCGTGTTCCGTGGTTAGTAGCTGACAGTTCATGACTGGGCCTCTTTGAGGTTAATATTTTCTGTAACCCTTGATTCTGTAATTTTCTAACGTTATTTGGTTTGGATGTGCTTTTCTATGATGAATTTTATGTTTGATGACTGATGTTACCTTTTAATTCATGTTTAATGCTTTTCAACTCTAATTTATAGAGGTAATTTTTTACTATTGTTATGTATAGTTGTGTAGCAAAACTAAATATATTTAAAAACTGATCTCTTCTATTTTCCAAGCCAATAACTAGATTTGGTATGCCGTCAATCAGTTTGTATAAACATCAATTATTTTGTCACATATTTTCGACTTCATATTTTCAGAAGTGATTCGATATTGTGATAAAATACGAAAATTACTGAGAATTTAAGTAGAGTGGACAACATAGCGCTGATTTAAAACCCAAAAATGTTTCGAGAAACGTCATTCTCGTACTATGCAGAGTGGCATGTGTCAAATTTCCATGACCAACCGAGTGCTAAAAGTGAATAGAGTATTTTAATCATACTCATGTAACCGGATAACCCAATTTATTAGTTATTCGAAAGCACAAACTAATAAGTTTGAAATGTATGTTATGTACCATTTTTCAACTGAAAAACGAAATACAGAACTTAAATTTCGAATTATTCAAGAGGTGTTCTGAATATTTATATCCACAGTACTAACAGGTGAATGAAATATATGAACCGTCATATTAGGGATATATAAATTACTTCCTTATTCTTGGGGAAGAAAAAAATATTGTTGTCATTCACTAATGTGATACCGTACCACTAGACAAAGAAAAAACCCTGTCAAAAAAAAAGACAATAATAGGAGAGTTGTGACAAGCTGCCATAACTCACCTGGGTATAGAAAATCATGAACAAGTCGGAACAATTCGTTATATTCCTCTCAGATTAGGAATTGTCCGTTTATAAATCAGTATTTTTTGTATTAATTTGCATTGTTTTTCGTTTCAGCTTTAACCCTGAAGATGGAGGCAAACCTCCCCGAAACGTCGTCTCGAAGAGATTTTTGATTCTCAATTATAAGATAACATTTCATTACTAATGCTGCAAAATTCGAACGTGGGAAACATACAATACTATTAAATTTTTTTCCACTGTTGTTGTGAATTTCACAAAGTTTTGGGGTGATATCTCGGACCGAAGTAACTTGAGTCTGTGGTTCATGGTCATAGAATGCCTCGCTCAAAAAAGGATAAATTCTATAGAAATAGGGAATACTCCTTCTGACGAAAATGATGTATTTTTTATGAAATATCTTTGAAACGTCACATTTTGAAATAACCATTTCAACCGTTTCACAAAAAAATTATTTTAAGCACTTAAAAATGAAAAATAAAAATGGGTATTTAAAGTTCAAAGCGTTTTGTGAGAATTGTACAAGCTAGCGACATCGACTGAAATATGCCTTGATAATAAAGGACAACAAATGCATTTTCTTGATGAGATAGACAAAGATGGCTGTCTATGAAGTCTGCGACGAACGAAGAAGGGATTTTTAGAGCCGTTTGCAGTTGAAGCTCGTCAGTAAGTACGCGCCTGTAGATCAACAGCTGTTATTTTATAAACAAGCTGATCGAACATTGTTCTTTTCATTGTCTTGTATGCGCTGTTGCCAAATCTTAAACTCCGCACAAAGCGATTTAAATTTTAAAACCCTATATTTGAAGGATGAGTTTGAATATTTTCCGCGGTGAATTTGAAAAAATCATGAATGAAACTCATAATTATTCAGTTCAAACTTGCATATGCAGTGATAACCCAAATTGAGGAGAATTCCCCCATTCTCAATATTTAACTAGAACAACACCCTGATCCAATTGAAAATGTTCAGAGAATAATTTTTGTTTCTGGGAGCCAAGCAGTCTTTGGCGAGTTCAGGTCCTGAATAGATTACCACCCACAAACAAGCGCGCAAGAACTTCATTTGTATTAATGCCAAAGTTTTCAGTTGCCACCCGTCAAAAAAACAGTTGTCAGCGGGATATTCACAATGAAACCTCAAATTGAACTGATTAGTGTGAGGAAAAGACTTCGAAATCGATGAACCCAATGGTACAATTTTCACTATCCATTTTCCGTACGAAAATGATAAACCAAAATCGGAACACATAAAAGGGGCGTATATAACCCTCATCATGAAGGGAATGAATCCAGCCAGCTTTCTACCCAACCGGGATAAAACGAGTTAGAAAAGTGGATCATTACACTTACATCATCACAATATCCCTACGTCATGGATATTGCTTCGGCTACAGAAACTCCAAGACCCACATATAGCCGAATCCTCCGACTGCCGTGCGCTGTGTAGCAGGTGTTGTCTCCGAGACTCCGTCAAATTCAATATAATACTCGCATTCGGTCCCCATTTGTACCCCGTAATCTGAATCTTTCTCTGTCGTCTCCCTTTCGCGATCTCTACCCGAAAATGTGTGTTAATCCCATATTCCAAGTATATTTTCTCATCTCGTGATAACGTTTTCCACCTGGGGAATAGGTAGGTTTTTCCATGTGCGCGTAAATATTTCATGGCTGAAACGAGAGTTCAGCTCCTGACAGGTTCCGTATAGATTTCGAAAATTTCTATTTTCTCTTCGGCGGAAAATTCCACTTTGAGACTGATACGATTATTGACGAGGTTGTATTGCGAGAGATAATTTTCAGCCTTATCCAATATTCAGCTTACTCTATTATA
Source organism: Coccinella septempunctata (assembly GCF_907165205.1). Taxonomy (NCBI): domain Eukaryota; kingdom Metazoa; phylum Arthropoda; class Insecta; order Coleoptera; family Coccinellidae; genus Coccinella; species Coccinella septempunctata. The sequence continues at coordinate 15,081,533 of NC_058189.1, read as the reverse complement.
CAGGGTGTTTGGAGCATGGAACGACAGAATTTTTTGAAAGGTTGGGGGGGGGTAATGTGCTAGTTTTCCCCGATAGATCCTATGTCCCAAGTATCGCGGAGCAGGTAGGAAGTTTTTCTCTTTCTTGCACCACAACCAAAAAAGTTATGACGGTTTAAAGACAAGATTAGGGATGATTAAAAAAAAACTAAAAAATAGTATATCTAAACTACCGTGATACTTGGGATCTATTAGATGGGGAGTCCAAGAGGGAAATTCGGGATTTAGTCGAGCGTGTCAGATCAATATAAGGGGGGATACCTTGGACGCTCTGCAGAGAATCTATACCGAAAATTGGACAGTCTGTCAGAATAGTAAAAAAAAACAACGATCATTGTACATACTATTCTAGTAATCTGACAATTGAAGCGTGACGAAAATGTGTGGGAGGGCGAGAAACTTGCAAAACAAAAACGTCATGTAAACATTCTCGAGCGCGGTCGCCAAGCCTTGTACGCAGATGACACAGGAATAGCGTTCAGACATCGACGCCCAGAGATCATAAACCAGAGACTGCAGGAAACCATAGATGAATTACTCAAATGGTGCATCAAATGGAAAATCCAAATCAATGGAAGAAGCAATATTTCTGCAAAAGAGAAGATCGAGGATGGAAGAAAACCTTGAAGTTGATGGAGAAGAGGTTGAATGGAAAAATGAAGCAACATACCTAGGAGTGAAGCTTGACAGAGGACTAACATGGAAAAACCACATCAAATATGCAGTTGATAAAACAAAAGCCGCAATGAGTAGACTTTATCCACTCATAGGCAGAAGAGTCATATGAAAAAGTCATATGAATGATCAAGTTGCTGATGATTAAAACTATCGCGCGACCACAATTCACATATGGATCGGCGGCATGGGGCTTCTCAGCCAAGACCCACATCAAGAGAATACAGGCCACTGAGACTGAGAATAAACTCCTTAGAATGGCGATGGATGCATGTTTGTTAGGAACAAACAAATCTACAAGGACTTGGAATGGGAACCAGTTACAGAATTTATGAAGAGAAAGGCGGAAAGGACATTTGACAAAGCCAAACAACATCCAAATGAGGAACTACGAAGATTAGTCGACTACGATCCAACAGAAGAAGCTAAAAGATCAAGAACGTACCATCAAAGACCGAGAGATCAGTTGAGGATTTAAATGTAACCAAAGAAGAGCTTAACCTATAAAAGATATAGGCAGCATACAACTATCAACACGACTATGATCGTGTGAGAGTCCAGAAACCATAAGAGTCAACTGGTTAATAGGCAAAATGCCCTGAACCTATGAAGAAGCAGTTAAGGGTTTTTAGTGGGGTCTCGAGCTCAAGAGAGTGAAAATCCCCACACTGTTCCCCCTCAGGAGAGGATGTGTTCGTCTGTTTTGCAGATTTTCCCCCTGCTACATCAAAAACAAAAAAGGTGGCCAAGACCCACATCAAGAGAATACAGGCCACTGAGAATAAACTCCTTAGAATGGCGATGGATAAACCCTGGTTTGTTAGGAACAAACAAATCTGCAAGGACTTGGAATGGGAACCAGTTACAGAATTTATGAAGAGAAAGGCGGAAAGAATATTCGACATATCCAAACAACATCCAAATGAGGAACTACGAAGATTAGTCGACTACGATCCAACAGAAGAAGCTAGAAGGTCAAGAACGTACCATCAAAAACCGAGAGATCAGTTGAGGATTTAAATGTAACCAAAGAAGAGCTTAACCTATAAAAGATATAGGCAGCATACAACTATCAACACGACTATGATCGTGTGAGAGTCCAGAAACCATAAGAGTCAACTGGTTAATAGGCAAAATGCCCTGAACCTATGAAGAAGCAGTTAAGGGTTTTAAGTGGGGTCTCGAGCTCAAGAGAGTGAAAATCCCCACACTGTTTCCCCTCAGGAGAGGGTGTGTTCGTCTGTTTTGCAGATTTTCCCCCTACTACATCAAAAAAAAAAGGTGGCCAAGACCCACATCAAGAGAATACAGGCCACTGAGAATAAACTCATTAGAATGGCGATGGACGTACCCTGGTTTGTTAGGAACAAAACAAATCTACAAGGACTTGGAATGGGAACCAGTTACAGAATTCATGAACAGAAAGGCGGAAAGGATATTCGACAAAGCCAAACAACATCCAAATGAGGAACTACGAAGATTAGTCGACTACGATCCAACATAAGGAGCTAGAAGGTCAAGAACCTACCATCGAAGACCGAGAGATCAGTAAAGGATTTAAAAACTAACCAAAGAAGAGCTTAACCTATAAAAGCTATAGGTAGCATACAACTATCAACACCACTATGATCGTTTGAGAGTCCAGAAACCATAAGAGTCAACTGGTTAATAGGCCAAATGTCCTTATAACTTTTCTGTCTTTGATGTTACAAATCTGAATTGAATTTGAACCTTCTAGAGGCACTTTTTTACGTAGTATCCACTGATGAGCTCAAAATATTTTTCCATTCCGAATCATAAGGTGAACTTTAATTTTTCTAAATGCAAACTGTTATTGAATTTGTTATTTTTGAATTGAAAAAAAAAATCTTTTGTCCGTAGATTCTAAGTATGAAAGTGTCTAAGAAGGTTCAAGCTTCAGATCTGTAACTTCAAAGACAAAAGAGTTATGAGAATTTCTCGGAATCATAACTCTAAAGCTAAAAATGATAGGCCGATTCTGTTTTCAGATTTAGATTAGTCATGAAAAAAGAGCTAAAGAATGTGTCATCCGTTTTCTTCTAGCTGCTATAGTTCTCCAGATCCCCTCAGTAGACAACGAATTTTGCCTATCCTGTACATTAGACTGGCTTTCTACATTGACCTTGGCCTTTCGCATGTGTGGCTAAGCTCCTCGCCCTTATCGCCCTCTAACTCGAAAACGGCTAAGAGTAGGCAAAACTGCTCTGGACAAAAGTTGTATAGAATTTTATTATCTACGACTCTAATAAAATGAATACATAAACGATTAGAGGTACAGGAAGGGAGATATGCCTTGTTATCATCTTCAAACTGTCAAATCAAGAAAATCCCGCCTCATTAGTGTCAGATTAATGGGTCAACACCGAGATGTTAATCTCGGTGTTGCAGACAGTTGGTTAAATCTGTTTGAAGATCTGACACGCTCGAATATGTACAAGTAACGATTTTTTTTTACATTTTCAAAGAACCGCTGTGACCTTGCGTCACGGCCGAATTGTCAGTCCCTTGAAAAGTAGCTTCCTTCGGGTCCAATTAACATATCCTTCAAAAATCTGAAACGCATTATCTGATTATTAAATTTTATAATTATGTCAGTCGAATAAAGAGGAAATGTATGATAATTGAACTATAGGTTTTAAAGCATCTAACAAGCATATAGCTCCTAACAAATCGGAAAACTACTTCACTGCGTGACATAATTACCTCAGATATTATGTTGAGTTGCAAAAATATAATCTTTCTAAGTTTTAAAATATGCACTATTCAAATTGAAATTTAGGTGTTCTAGAAATTCATTTCTTGCAGCTTAATACCCATACGAATACCAGCTCCAAGTTTCTCCTCCGCTCTTACTCCACACCAGTATGTGACCTGAATTTAAGGCCAGGCTGTCGTTTCAGTTTCGAAAGATTTCTTTCCAAGTGGGAAGAGGGAATAAAACTAGTTACGTTGGAGGAACGTTCCCTTAAAAGGATCTCCCATATAGAACTCAGTTTATTAAATTAGAAGGTAATGCGATTTCAGTAGTCTATATAGGAGAAACTCGCTGCATTTAACTCAGTTATTCGCTCTATTACGATTCTTGAAAAAGTCCACTATTTTTGATTACATTTTATCGGTTCGAGTTATTGATTATCTGGTTAGCGTGTTCATCGAAAATTGATGGAATATTGGCTGCAAAAATATGGGTGAGTCTTTAAATCGTACAAATATTATAACAGTATATTCTTGAAGTTAGAAGAAACATTTTTTTGCTTTACCATTTTTTTCGATTCGGCCGTGATAAAAAGATATAGCCATTTTAAGTTTACATCATGATCTATGCCTGTGCCACCCCTGGAGAAACAAAATTCCTTTCAGAACAACAAGCTAAATCTAGGACTACACATCTGTGTATCTTTTCCGGAGCTGTATTCAGCCAAAGTTTTTCGAATATCACAGATCTTTTTTACTTTTGAACATCAAATTATTAGAAAACGGCGCATATTACCGGAAAATATGAAGAATACTTTCATTTTACATAACGTTCAGATATTTAGTAGATAGCGACCAACTTAGTTTCAAGACTTGGGTTCTTTGAATTTATGGTATTTTTATGGTACGTAATATAATAATGAGAAAACTGGAAGACGAATGTGATATTTTGTATTCAAAAAAGATTCATAAAATAAATGAAAAACTGAATTCCGAAATTCATTTCATTCGATAAAACCGTTTGTGAGAACTAAAAATAATATTTTTTATGATTTTTCAACAGCCTGCATGTTTTAATGCGAGCCGGGAAAAAATTGTAAAAAAATTATTTCTTTTGACCTCAAGAATCTACTGTTGAAATATTTGTACGAGTCAAAGACTCACCCTGTATAGAAATATTCAGTACGTCATTCGGTGTTCGTCATCAAGAGATCATAAATTTCCACCAACCCATCCTTTGTTATGAATTCTTTACAATTTATACCTCTAATATTCCAAGTTCTCAGATCCCATTCAATTTTTTTATTGTTTCCTTTCGATCCATTACAAAAATCTTCATTTCTCCTGTAATCTCTATAATATCACTATTTTTTGTTCTTTCTTTCTGTGGTCTTTCGTGTTCCGATTTATTTCCTGGCTTCGTAGTCACCGAACTAATGTGCCCGGGCATATTTTCATTAATCAGTTTTTTTGTGTTCTCTATTTATTGTTTTCACTTCATTCTGTTCCTTCACTTTTTTTTTATCACCCCAAATGAATATATTTCCGTCTATTGTAACTTTCTATATCTTACCCTTACTCTTTGCCGCTTTTTTTTACTTATCTCTATGATTTGCATTTGAATTTGTCTTTTTTTCATGGTTAGATCATTTTCTACAATATTCCAGCTACCAACCTCCGTAACTATCATATCATTTTTCAATTCTCGATTTATTATTTTGAATGCTTTAGCTATCTGAACCTTCGCCTTCAATTCGTCACATATACAAGGTGAGTCTTTGACTCGTACAAATATTTTAACAGTAGACTCTTTAGGTCAAAAAAAACACTTTTTTCCTTAACCATTCATTCCAATTCGGATAGCCATTTTCAGTTTTCATAATGAGCTGTGCCACCCCTGGAAAAACAAAATTATCTTCAGAATAACTAGCTAAATCACTACACTTGCATCTTTTACACTGAGTTGTATCTAGCCAAAGTACCCAATTTTTCACATATTTTTAATTTTTCATCATCAAATTACTCAAAAACGGCCCATTATACGAGAAAATATGAAGTATACTTTTATTTTTTAAAACGCTCAAATATTCATTAGATAGGGTCCAACTCAGTTTCTAGATTTGGGTTCTTTGAATTTTTGGTATTTTTATGATACGTTATGGTCATAATGAGAAAACTGAAAGACGTGTATCTTTTAAACCGAGCCGATTCGGAAAAAATTGTAAGGGAAAAAAGTGCTTCTTTTGACCTCAAGAATCTACTGTTAAAATATTTGTACGTATCAAAGACTCACCCTGTATGTTTTTCAAACGCTTCTCTCCTTATAATCATTTACTCTCAGGTTTTTTACTTTGATATTATTTTTCTTCTTTCCTTTTTCCTCTACTTCCGCTCTTTTTTGACTGTTTTGTTGTTTGCTTTCTTTCCTCGTTTATCCAGCTTCGTAGATAGAGGAAGGAGGAGATATCATAATAAACAATAAAAAGTGTGTCCAACATCTCAATCTCTGTGCATTTCTGTTTACGTTTATCCCTTATTTGAATGTTCATTACCATATTTGTGTATGGCGTACAAGTGTTTCGTTCGTTTTAAGACTTGAGTAGCAAGAATTCCGTTGTCGACATGCCTGGAAATTGTGTAAATTGTGGCAAAAATGCTAGAAAAAGTGAAAAAAATTACTTCGGATGTTGGTCACAGGAAGTTCTCCTTCGTAGCTGCGCAATGCGATATCTTCTATTTCCTCTATCTACGATGCGCCTTGCGTCGGTCGATAGTACGGTTGCGCCGACTGCGACTGCCTACTGAATCCTAAAACCGACCCGCTTCCCGCTTTTACTACTAAAGAGTGTCAACTCTTGATAAAATCTCTTCTACCACTGTGATTGGCTCGTCGGTTACAGAGTCCCTATGTGTTAGCTCTTGTTGTTATTGTTAACCTTATTTTTGGTGGTTATATCTTCATGTTCTTTCTTTGTAAACAATTGCTTACCACGATTATATATATCACACTATAGTCCTTGAAAAAATTTGATGTTTCCAAACACTTCAACGCATCAATTTCAAATATTTCCCACTGTTTTCCGCTTTCTGGTCACAACCGTTTTTACCGATTCTGCTTCGTAGACATTATTCGTTTAATTCAAATATCTACTATTTCACAGAGCCGTCAATTACACTGGGTTTCAATATGAAAGAAACAATTCTCCTACTTCATGGCAATTTTTACGTCGAGACGTACTTACCTCAACGAGTCGGCTCTTTTATTACCAAGTATATGTACTTCCCTTCGCGAAGCAGGAAGAGCCAACAAACACGATTCATTTAGATTTATTTCCGACCTTTCATCTCAGCACGAAATCGAAACGGACAAACGAATTATTCTCATTTCTTCGTCCCCAAATTCCTTTTCAGTACCGTCGACTGACTGAAGACACAGAAATTGTTTTCTTCATAATCCGCCAGAAAGGAGCGTCTTACTCGTAGGCGAACCATTGTATTTTTTTCATCTCAATTTGGCGGAGGCATATTTCCCCCGAGAGAAGTCCCCGTACTGAAATCCGAAAACTCGATTCTTGGTGGCCTTTAACGTCTTCAGACGCTTAACGATGTCGAGCAATTAGAAACGAACTGTTGTCTTTTCCTGAACATCGGACGAACCGGAGATTCTCCATTCGTGCATACTTCGTAATTGTTCTTACTTAACAAAGGACGCTACTTTGATCGAAAGAAAAATAAAAAGAAATGTCTTAATTGGGAAGTTCAATTTCGTGGATTGTCTAATGAACGAATCTAACGATTAAACATTCGAAAAATTCGTTCGATTACATTTCCAATAATGAATTTTTGAGATGTAATACGAAAAACATTGATATTTTAATAATAATAGTAGTAGTAACAGTCGTTTATTGCAAATATATAAGCATATAAGCAATTGGCCTTCGACCTGAGGTCCTTCAGCCTAAAAATAATATTTAAAACTGTAATTCTTGTTTATATACTCAATTCAGATTTATTTTAGCAGTCGGTTGGCCATGAAATAATTTTCTCAAGTTTTTGTAACTAGAACGGAGTAAGGTTGGCACTCATGAAATGTCGTTAATGTCATAACGCCGATGCCACAACTAATATAAATTTTTATTAGAAAATGCCGAAAGTGATTGAAAAAAGAAACAGGAAGTGCTATTTAGAATGCAGGTCCGCTCAGGTATAACTACCCTGATATTCTAAAATCCACAATACGTCAGACGGTAGCGAACATATTCAATGTAATAGAATTTATATAATGTTTCATCTGAATCTAAACGACTTATATTTCAGCTGAATATTTCCACAATCAGAAAGATTGCGAATGAAGAGGATGACAAATAATTTCCTTTTATTGGGAGACCCAAAAAAGTGGTGGCATTTGAGAATTTCATGTTTGAGTGAATTAATAAAAGTTTACTACAGGATTTTCGGATGAATGTCATCGTAGAATAAGTTCCCGAAAATTGATTTTTCTATTTTCCATTTGACTTCCTATACATTGTAAATATCTTAAGGTACCAATAAATACCTAATTATTAATTAATTTAATTCCTTTTAGGTACTAATATTGATGCAAGATTATTTTTGTTGAAGTATTTAACATTCTTGTAATTATCTGTTTATTCCTTCGGGAGATGCCCATTCCCAACCACTGCATCATATGCATTTCATCTAATATTCGGGTTGATATTTTTGAAATCTACAACTGATGTAACGTATTCAAACTTTAGCCAAAGAAGATAACGAACATTAACTCTCCTCATGCTAGTGCATATTATGATATTATACTGATCTCTTGTATTTTCCATGCAAATAACTGGATTTGGTATGCCTTCAATCTGTTTGTATAAACTTCAATTATGTTCGTCACATATTTTCTGAAGAGATTCGACATTGTGGTACAATACGTAATAACAGAAACTTTTACGTAGAACGGGAACATATCGTTGATTTAAAACCCAAAAATGTTTTGACAAGCGTCATAACCCCACATTTTCGTACTATACAGAGTGAAATGTGTCAAATTTTCATGGCCAACCGAGTGCTAAAATAAAAGTGAATGGAATATATCTTATTCAAAGTTAATGACAGTTAATCAAAGTATTACGCTAAAAAACTTATGAGTACTTCACTTCTCAAATGAGTTGGTCTCAAAAGTACACACACACGTAAGTAATAAGTAAGACAATACCAAACAATAAAGGAAGCATTGCCACGGCTAAAAAAGGACCAAATTCAAATAATCTTTTCGATATTTTTCGATATAACCTTATTCACCCCACCAGGAATAAAGGATACTAAATTCTGCTGAATATTGAAATGGGGATCAAATTATTTTGAGTCTTACTATCAAATACCGTTCAGTATAGTAATTTGTAGGTACCTACAATTAATTTTCAGTACAACTTTCTCGAGTTATGCTAAACCCTAGCAATAAAATAATAAACTTCGTTTCTAACGAAAATTCCAGTTAGGAAAATTACTTACGATCGAAAACTGTCAACGTAGCCTCTTTGGTCACAGCATCACCCACACCATTTTCCGCAACGCATTCATATGTTGCATCATCACGGCCCATTCGCACTGGTTCTATACGTAGCAGAGAACTGCCATCCGGTAATTCCCTCACTTGATAACGTGTCTGAGATTCTGAAAGTGAACTTAGTTTAGCACAAAAAACTTAACTTAATACAAAGGATGGGTTTAAGGTTTCGATAAGGCATATAGCTCCAAAACAATAAGAGCAAGTGAAATTCATTCTATAGACATTCTATTTCTAAAAGTGATGCTTAGGTTTGTACCACTTAATATTTTCCAAAATGAAATATGAAAACTGTTATGACATCCATCTCAAGTGAAATTTCCTGAAGAAAAGTTACCTGGAATAATAACCCATAAAATTTGGGAGATTGGAAAATTAATGCTGAAAACAATATAAAACCTTGGTTCTGCCAAGAAGTCAAAGACCTCCCAAAACAATAAAAGGAAAGCTATCTGAACTACAAAACCAAGCCAACACAAGAAAACCTTCAGAAATATGTAGCGGTCAGGAACAGAGTGAATGCTAGAATCAAAGGAATTAAGAGAGAACATTGGATTAAGTTTACTAGCGACATGGACCATGATATACAGGGTGTTCCTAAATTGAACGTACAAACGAAAAGGGGAGATTCCTTAAGTGAGTTTAAGAAAAAAAAGTCCCATAAACATGGGGTCGCAAACGTTTCGTTTTCGAGATACAGAGTGTTGAAGTTTGAATTTTTTTCAAGTTTTTTTCTCATAGTATCTACACTTCACAAGATATTCAACTGAAATTTTGCATAGACATTACATTTTAGAGTTCTCACCACGTGACATGGCAATTTCGATAGAAGATCTACAGAGTGATTCATTCACCACAGCTTACAAAGTGGCCTTCCCATCATAATTTGAATTTTCACGAGAATTTCGAGAGAATCGTTCAAAATTTTTTTTTCTCGAAATCGTTGGTAGATACGACAAAACTACAAGAGACCGAAAAGTTTAGTATAAGAACAAAGCTTCTTTTTACACTTTTTCAAATTAACAGTTGCTCACCAAAAAAAAGTTCTGCAGAAGAACAGGTGGCAGTGTTCCAGAAAAAATATCACCCTGTAGATCTTCTATCGAAATTGCCATGTCACGTGGTGAAAACTCTAAAATTTAATATCTATGCCAAATTTCAGTTGAATATCTTGTGAAGTGTAGATACTATGAGAAAAAAACTTGAAAAAAATTCAAACTTCAACACTCTGTATCTCGAAAACGAAACGTTTGCGACCCCATGTTTATGGGACTTTTTTTTCTTAAACTCACTTAAGGAATCTCCCCTTTTGGTTTGTACGTTCAATTTAGGAACACCCTGTATATGGAGCACAGAGAAAGGTATGGAAAATGCTTGAGAACAGAAAAAAGCTCGTGCAAACACGAAGAGTTGATATTGAGATTTGGGAAAAGTACTTTAGAGAACTATATGAAGCAGAAGAATCAAACCCAATGGTAAACTACATAACAAATAACAAATAACAGTCGAGGAAGAGGAGATATCCGGCGCAAGCGCCAGGACCGGTCAACATAACAAATGAGATCCGCCGCAAGCGCCAGGACCGGACATCACAAATGAGATGATTAAATATGGTGGCCCAGAAATGATCAAATACCTCAAACTGCTATAAAATAAAAGAGAGACATCTGATATACCGAAAAGATGGCACAAGAGCATCACAATACCTATCTTTAAAAAAGGACTAAAAAGTCGCCCAGAAAACTACAGAGGCATAACCCTACTAAATACAACCATGAAACTCGTCACTAAAATCCTATAGGGAAACTGGAGGCATAGGTCACAAATAGGGAGCAGCAACAAGGCTTCAGGCGAAATAGATCAACAACATATGCCATATTCATAATTGAACAAATCAAAGAGCAATCTATAGAGTTTAACACGCCCGCATACATCATCTATTTAACCCGCCTTACCGACATAATGAACATACTGAAAGGTAAAAAAAGTACCAGACAGTAGTGACAATTATACGAAAACTAAACGTCCACAATAAAACTAAAGTAAAAGTAGTCAATGATCTGACACAAGATATATACCAACCCCAGGAGGCATTAGACAGAAGACAGTCCATTCCTATTCAATCTCCTAATGGATAGTATCATAGAGCAAGTATCAACCATGTCAACCAAGGGTCGCCAAGGGATATCGAATGGGACACAACAAAATAAGCGTGGTGTGCTACGCCGATGATGCAGAAATCATAGCAGAAATAGAAGATGATCTGCAGAAACAATTGCATAAATTCTATCAAGCCAACCGAGGGTTAAACATGAACATCTACATAAAAAACCGAAAGTATAACATTTGCAAAAGATCAGGCAAGATGTAAACTGATAGTAGAAAACAATATTATTGAACAAGTGTCACAATTTAAATATCTTGGAATAGAACTGTCAGGCCACCACGATCCGGAAGGATTTGAGAAGTCAGGTGAACAAATCAGAATGCTTAAAGAAAATAGTCTGGTAGAACCAATACATGCGCAAAGACAGTAAAATAAAAATCTATAAAACTTCTGTCAGACCAATAATGACCTATAGAATAGAAGTTATAACTAAAAGCATGCTCAGGGTGGCAGAAATGAGGAGCTTAAGAACAATACTCGGAAAGATCAGAAGAGACCGAATTAGAAACACGAACATAAGGCAGCAATGCAAGTACAGGACGTAATAAGATGGGGAAGACAGAGGAAACAACATGGCACATGGTACGCGCATGTGAAACGCATGGAGGAGAGTAGACTACCTCGCATAGCTCTCGAAGGAAAACCGGTAGGCAAAAAATTGCCAGGGGGACCACAAAAAAAACGACAGCTGGCAATCCACCTCCCAAGAGCAGATACAGAAGCAACCTCAAAGCTAACAGATCGTCAGATCTCAAAAAAGGAAAAGAAAAAGAAGGAAAACTCCTTGAGAGAACTCTAACGACTGAATATTCAGGTAGTGTAATTATTTGCTTCAAAACAAAACTTTAACTTTTTTTTGAAGATCTTTACAGACAGGAGAAAAATTATTGTATTTTCTTATTCTCAACTTATACCTACGGTAATAGTTGATTTACAATGATATGAACAAATCACAGTAGAAGCCGTTTTAGCGATCTATTGCAGAAGGTAAGGGGCAGTTAACCGATGGGTGAATGAAATATAATAAACAATATTTATATTAAAACTCGACAATCCCAGAGATCCTTATGGTATCGAGAAATTGTCAATGGATTGTTAAAAGTTCTTGGAATTTCTTTCGCGTTTTTTCCTGTTTTCTAACCTATGGGAGATGATTCCTCAATATAAGGGTCCTGTAACGTTGCTCGAACAACTGAATAAGAACAGAATATTAGTTATTTCAATACCGAAGGGATTTCTGATGATGAGAGTGTTCCTCCACCAAAATCATCAGAGAATTTTTGACGCAAAAATGATGTTATTTACAGTGCAATTGGAGAACAAGTTATGTACCATGATTAATTATTCTTTCTCTAGTTATCATCAAGTCTTTCTCTTTTTCTGCTCTGGATTTTTGTTTCATACCTAATTTCGAGATGGAGAGAGGATAAAGAAATTTGTATGTCAATAGAAAAGGAGCCCTTCAGTATTGAAAATTTATTCTGTAAAGAAATTTGTCATCACCACACTACTCACGGGGAGACAGGGCTTTTTACTGAGGTTTTTACCTAAGCTCTTGTAGCTTGTAGCATACGCTGAATTGTAAAGGGGTGCCAGTTACACTGACCTCTGTTAAAACTCATAAATAAGCTTTTTTGTTTGATAACTAATAATGTATTGTACTTACATTCAAAAGAAGATGCAGCGTGCCAAAAAAGTAAAGTAACTTGTCAATAATTCTTGTACGAAGAATTATTCAGGGAAATAGTGACACCCCTAGACTTTTAATTTCAAAAGCAATTTATCGTATGCTCTTTTGAATTTGATATTTCTCACCCCATACGCCCCGCACCCCTCTACTTAATTACTTATTCAGCGATGTGGCTAAAAGTAGAATTGCTTGTGCCGCTTTCATATTGAAAAATTACAAAATAATTTACAATTTGTGATTGGAGAGTGCTGCAATCAGACCATTATTCTTTTACTAATTATTATAAAGGGAAATCCACGAATCCATAAATTTGTAATTTCGAAAGCAGGACTCCCTATGCTTTTTTGAATTTGAAATCTCTCACCCTTTAAGCTCCACACCCCTCTACTTTTTTTTCAAATACGAATAAATGGATTGTGATGATATACAGCACGTCAAAAAATTAACATATTCCTATTTGAAAAAAAATAGAGGGGTGTGGAGCGTAAAGGGTGAAAGATTTCAAATTCAAAAAAGCATAGGGAGACTTGCTTTCGAAATTACAAATCCATGGATTCATGGATTTCCCTTAAAAATAATTAGTAAAAGAATAATGGTCTGACTGCAGTACTCTCCAATCACAAATTGTAAATTATTTCGTAATTTCTTAATAAAAAAACGGCAGAACCAATTCTACTTCTAGCCACTTCGGTATCAAGGTAATCAAATTACATCTCATTAGAAGTAGGTATCACAATTCATATATTTCCATTTTGCAGAGTTCTCCATTAAATTGACTTCATGAATATCAGTTTGTGTTTACAGGTCTAGAAAACTTTATTTTTTCGTATGGGCCAAAAATAAACACCCTGTCTGCTTTCTTACTTACGAGTCATAAACTTTCGTGGGGAACATGAAATTAAAAATTACGAATAGAATGAGTTGCTTGGTAAAGTTTTATATTTTTTGTTTTGTTCATTTTATGTTAGCGACTAAACTGACGAAAATACTACTAGTTGAATACAAATATTCAATAACTCTTAAACTACTGAATTCATTTTGAATATTTGTGTTCAACTAATAATCAGTCTAGTCGCTAACATAAAATAAAAAAAATTATAACACTTGAATATAAAAAAAGGAATAAATAAATAAATGAAAAACTTCGTTGGAATCTGAAGAAGGATGAAAAGTTTTCGATAACATTGAGGAAAATAGATTCTACTGTGAACTGATAGAAAATTAACTGAAAGTTCTATTTTGTATAGGTATTATTCTTAATTTCAAATATCCATTTTGGAAATATTCATCCAATTTACTTTCAGTTTTTTTTCTCGAAAACTAACTAAAATTGTGTATCATTGACAAAAATGATTCTCTCAGCTCTCTATTTCAATCTCCCAACATAGCGTCTATTGTCTATGTGAAGTATTATTTACCTGAAACTCGTTTCCCATTCTTCTTCCACTGGATCACTGGTGGGGGAACTCCCTTAGCTGCGCAGTAAAAAGCTGCTATTCCGCCATGCTTCACTTGGAGATTCCTTGGCTTTGTGACAATTTCCGGAGGATCTGAAATAAATATTGAAAATTAATTTTGTGAATTCACTAATTAAAATTTTTTTCACAGTTACAATTTCTGGAAAATCGAATTTATTGAATACTCAGAAGTCTGATATTCTCCACATCATTTTTCTTGAAATGAAAATAGATTGAAACTATTGACGATTGGGGAATGAAACTTTCGGTGCTTATCATTGTAGTCGTGTCAGTATTTTCAAGAATGAATCCAATAATTAAAATACGGAATTTATTACAAAACGGGGATACGCTGTATACCGAATGTACTATTATTACACCTGCAAGGTATATAAGCATTAGGAAATGTTTAAGGAGTATAGTATTAAAAAATGGAATGAAACTAATAGAAATCATGATGAAAATTTATTGAGAAATGGCCTTAATTGAAATGTGATTTCTGTCAGATGCGAACCGCCTCTGGCTGCACCTGGTAAACAAAATCCCAATATCGTTATCTGAAAAATCGTACAATTAATCCATAAAAAAACTAACTAGGCATGTTTGAATTGTATATCAACTTCATTCGAAAAGTTTCAAAACTTTGTATCTGTTCCAAGTGTAGGTACATTATCCAAGTTTAAGTAACAATGCTTGTTAAAGAAAACTACTCGAAGGGACAGTTGTTATCCAACGAGCCATTTACGTCCTCACAAGGCAAAAATCTTACAAATTGGACCAAACAAATAACAGATTAAACTAATTGGCTCTTTGGCACAGTGGAAGTTTGAACGAAGAGAAATCATAAAGTGATCTGACAAATATCAACTGATCAATAAGAGCAAAAATGTCAAGGAATGCTAGAGTTATTATACTTCATTCACTTTTATTTTAGTACTCGGTTGGCCATGGAAATTTGACACATTCCACACTGTATAATACGAAAATGTGGGGTTATGAAGCTCGTCAAAACATTTTTGGGTTTTAAATCAACGCTATATTGCCCGTTCTATGGAAAAGTTTCTGTTATTACGTATTTTATCACAATGTCGAATCTCTTCGGAAAATATGAAGTCGAAAATATGTGACGAACATAATTGAAGTTTATACACTGATTGAAGGCATACCAAATCCAGTTATTTGCATGGAAAATACAAGAGATCAGTATAATATCATAATATGCACTAGCTTGAGGAGAGTTAATGTTCGTTATCTTCTTTGGATAAAGTTTGAATACGTTACATCAATTATTGTAGATTTCAAAAATATTAACCCGAAGATGAAATGCATATGATGCAGTGGTTGGAAATGGCTATCTCCCGAAGGAATCAACAGATAATTATAAGAATGTTAAATTCTTCAACAAAAATCATCCTGCATCAATGTAAGTAAAAGGAATTAAAGGAAGTTTCAAGTCAAGATGAACTTCACCTTTGAATAAAAATTTCACATGAATAAACAATTAACAGGACAACTGGCGCGTATTGGTGGCTGTTCATCTTAATACATTGATATAATAATAATAATTAGGTATTTATTGGTCCTTGAGACATTTACAATGTATAGGACAAGTCAAATGAAAAATAGAAAAATCAATTTTCTACAATGACATTAATCGAAAATCATGTAGTAAACTTTTATTAATTCACTCAAACATAAAATTCTCAAATGCCTTTTTTGGGTCTCCCAATAGAAGGAAATTTTTTATCATTCTCTCCTATTTATGGCTGTTTATTTTTAATACATTGATATAATAATAATAGTTAGGTATTTATTGGTACATTGAGACATTTACAATGTATAGGACAAGTCAAATGAATCAATTTTTGGGAACTTATTGTACGATGACATTCATCGAAAATCCTGTAGTAAACTTTTCGCATTAAAATAAAAAAAAATAAAATTCTCAAATGCCATCACCTCGGCCACCACTTTTTTGTCATCCTCTTCATTCACAATCTTTCTGATGGTGGAAATATTCAGCTGAAATATAAGTCGTTTAGATTCAGATGAAACATTGTATAAATTCTATTACAATATGTTCGCTACCGTCTGAAGTATTGTGGATTTTGGAATATCAGGGTATAACTATTTGAATGAACGGACCTGAATTCTAAATAGCACTTCCTGTCTCTTTTCTCAATCACTTTCGGCATTTTCGTATAAAAATTGATATTAGTTGTGGCAACGGCGTTATGACATTAACGACATTTCATGAGTGACAACCTTACTCCGTTCTAGTTACAAAAACTTGAGAAAATTATTTCATGGCCAACCGACTGCTAAAATATATTTGAATGGAGTATATGTACCTAAATCAGTGAACATCGAGAAATTCCTGAATAACAATGACACTTCCGCAAGAAAAATCGTAATACATGTACAAAGCCTTAGCATGCACCCCGGTATGAAATATTCAGAACGGCAAGGCGAAAAATGGTTATTCTTCTCAACAATAACACATTCAGGCAGACTTTCCTTACGTTTTCCTGGCCATTACGTGACGTTAATCAAAAGTACGCCGTTTTATGTAGTTGCTTTTCTTCCGAGTTGACGTGTCTAGAAATTCCAAACAGACATTGTTCTTCATAGCAAAGCAGTTGGGGCAGTGCTATAATTATGTAAAGTAGCAATGTCTTTAATTGCCTCCCCGTATTCAAAGTCAGGCGATACAGCGGGAGTCTCGGCAGTAAAATTCCGGGAAATATTTCGGAATTACTCGAAGAAATTAAAATTCATGCAACAATTATTATACCGTAACAGTAATCAAGGATCGTTATTTATACCGTATTTCAAGTTTTAACGTGTAAAGCCGATAACCCTCAATTCCTCGGGGGTTAATATGAATGAATATTCAACTGATCCCGATACTTCCGAAGGAACATAGTCGTTCATCCAGGGCTTCCACTAAAATTTTAAATGCCTTCCTTTGAGATCATTCTACACGGTTTATAAAACACTTGTATTTTGAATGCAGTCGATTTTGTATTACAAAACATAATGAATAGTTACAGGGTTGGGACCTCGAGAACTATAAGAGCTAGAAGAAAACGGATGACTCATTGGCGAACTCTTTTTCATGGAAATGAAGAATGGTGAAAATCGTAGCTATCTACGATTCTTCGTTTTTGAGTCATTAGCATAAAATGAGATTTTGACGATTTCGGTAAGTTCTCATAACTTTTTTGTCTTTGAAGTTACAGATCTGAAACTTGAATGTTCTACAGGCACTTTTTACTTAGAATCCAAAGACGAGCTCAAAATATTTTTTCATTTCGAATCATTATCGAATCATTCGTTTTTTTAAATGCAAAATTTTATTGAATTTGATATTTATGTATGGGAAAAAATCTTTTGTCACTATATTCTACGTATAAAAGTGCCTTAGAAGGTTAAAGTTTCAGATCTATAATTTCGAAGACAAAAAAGTTATGAGAACTTTGCTAAATCATCAGCAAAATCTCATTTTTTGCTTATAATTTGAAAACGGAGAATAGTAGAAGGCTGCGGTTTTCACCATTCTTTGTTTCACCGAAAAAAAAAAATTCAGAAATGTGTCATCCGTTTTCTTCTAGCTCTTATACCTAGTTCTCGAGATCCCCTTAGTAGATAACGAACTGTGCCCACCCTGTATATACCCATTCGGATAAGATAATGAATTCACACCTGAATCATTTCATTTCACACTTCCTGGCAGATCAGCAGGCATTCTATATAATACCTAGGAATTGTATACAATGCCGAGGTAAAGTATGAAATGGACAAATGCATTCTATACCTACATTGCTTGGGCATTGTATAGAATGCCCGAATCATACACATTGCCGGTAACATATATTTATCTGAAAGAATATAATTAATTTCTCCGATTCTAGCAAAGGGGGTGGCATTGCGACCTTAAGATCTATTGTGATCCCCCGAATCAGACCTGTTTCCGTTGGTGCTTACTGAGGCCAAAATGCCCTGCAAGAAATTCAGTAGGGAGGTGTAGCATATTCTTACAAAGCTAATTCAGATGCATAACATCCGCCTCATTATTAAATCAACTAAATCGAACTGACAAACTATGGTAACCTTACCAGAAATTCCACTTCGGCGTCAAAGAGTACATCCTGACCATGGTTTCGGTATCATTTGACCTCGTCAGAGCAACATAAATCCTCCGCCGACGAAACTGGAATGAATTGCCTTTATTCTATGTCACTAGTGGATATGATGTACAAATACATCGTAGTGACATCTGAAAGAAAAACAGGAACAGGAGTCGGCAATTAATTCCAGTTTCGTCGATGAATGAGTTATGTTGCTGTGACGAGGTCAAATGAGACCGAAACCATGGTCAGCATCTACTCCTCGCCGGCGAAATGGAATTTCTGGAAATGCTTAGAGTGATGGTAGTTGGTTCGATTTAGATCGTAACATTTGTTGATTTAATTATCGGCGGATATTATGCAACTGAATTAATTTCGTTTATTATTTACCTGCACTAATCCATGAAGGCGTGATCCATTCATGATTCTTGCTGAGGTGCTTCTTAGATTTCGCAATGTTAAAGTTCCCAATGAACTCTTTGGAGTGTTTCAGTCTCAGAAGATTCTTTCAGAGTAATTCCTTTTAGGTTTTCCTTCTCCTGAAACTTTTTCTTGTAGCTATGTTTCCTATACCACAGAAAGGTTTCCGGCCAATGAAAGGAGTTTGTACTCCTTTTCTGGCAAGTTCAGTTTTCTTCGGCATCCCGAACCATCTTAGAATTGTTAGTTCAGTGCTTTAACAGCAGCCTGAGTGTCAAAATGAATTGCTATGTTTAAGTTCCTTTCCTTTTAGGTTTTCCTTCTCCTGAAACTTTTTCTTGTAGCTATGTTTTCCTATACCACAGAAAGTTTTCCGGCCAATGAAAGGAGTTTGTACTCCTTTTCTGGCAAGTTCAGTTTTCTTCGGCATCCCGAACCATCTTAGAATCGTTAGTTCAGTGCTTTGACAGCAGCCTGAGTGTCAAAATGAATTGCTATGTTTCAGTTCCTTTCCAGGCTTCTTTCCACGCATCTTTCGTTTGCAAATATTTCTGCCTGAAAGACATTTGGACAGCGGTTTAGCGATAGTGAGCATCTGGTGCAAGCCCTGAATATTCCTGCCTCATTCTCTGTAGTGGTTTTCGAACCATTTGCATACCATTAATTAATATTACTTCTGTGGATGCGAAGAGGTGGGTTCCCTTTCCCAATCCTTCTTTCTACTTAGCATAATAGTGAATGTTTTCTCTATGCTTGTTTTCTCTTCTTAGTCGGAGAATAATTCTTAATTCTCCCATGATCTGTAACTTCCCTGGATATTCTTAGTATGAACTCATGGGCTTAACCATATAGCATAGGATGGATTGAACCGAACCAAGACTTAAACAAAGAGAACAAAATCCAAAATATCTTCGGTTAGCATCCAGACTTATATGTAATAAGTCTATGGGTCAGTGTGAATGGTTTGGACTCCATTCATTGATATTTCAGTTACTCATGAGAAGATTTCAAGAAGTGTGTATACTATGGCATTTATTCAGCAATTGAAAACAAGTAAGTACCTACTGTTTCATTTTTATCCCTTCCCAACAGGGAGAGCTTGTGACTTAATCAATTATTAACAGAGACATGATGTATGGAAAAATCAATTTATTGGAATTCACTCCATGCAACTAGGCTATTCATCTTTCAATACAGTACCTATGATCTCAAGCAGACAAAAAAAAACACTCATGTATCATACAAATACAGGAAGTGGGTCCTAATATCGAAATGAAACGAGTATACCTATTCCTTCTTGAAAAGGCCTGCGAAATAAATTTCTGAAGGGGATTATAAGACTTGCAAATAAGGCATTAGGGTTTTCGGGTTTTGCCGCTTTCTCTGCTTCGAAACGATTCTGAATTATTACAGGTAAATGGGACATTCGAATGAAAGGCGCGTTTTCTGGAAATAGTTATATATCGATGAATATTCAACAATCGGGATCACACTAAAATTCGGGGTGAGGTACTGAAGATGACTAAGAAAAAACACATCTTGAATTCCATTTTGTTCGAGTAATAGGGTTTATTTATCGTAAATTCAAAATCGTTTATATCCTTCGAAGTCAACGATAGCTAGTAATGAAATCTTCATTTTCATTGTAGATTTTTTTTTGTGTAGCAGGAGGAAAATCTGCAAGTCAGACGAACCACCCTCTCCTGAGGGGAAACAAGTGTGGGGATTCTCACTCTCCTGAGCTCGAGACCCACTAAAAACCCTTAACTGCTTCTTGAATTTTGGTTCCGGGCATTTGCCTATAAACCGTTCATCTCTTAGTCGGTTTTCTTCTCGCTCACTATCGTGCTGGGATTTATGTGTTTATCCTCTATTGGATTAACACTTTATTGAATTTTTCAATAAGTTTCAGTTGTTATTTTAATCTCTTTTTAATTGATCTCTTGGTCTCCTTCGGTAAATTCGCATTCTCCTTTTGTCTTCCTCTGGGTCGTAGTCCACTAGTCTCCTGAGTTCTTGATTCGAATGGTTTTTCGCTGTTTCGAATAATTTCTCTGCTTTTCTGTTCATGAATTCCGTTATGGTTTCCCATTTTAGGTCCCTGAATTCTTTTGATATGGCTCTTTGCCGCGAAACCCCAGGCAACAGATCCATAAGTCAGTTGAGGCTTGCAACGGCTTTGATTATCTTTAATTTTGTCTCTTTCGACATGTGGCCTCTTTTTCCTATTAGAGGGTAGAGTCTATTCATCGCTGCTTTCGTTTTGTCGATTGCTTGTTTGATATGACTTTTCCAAATAAGTTCTTCGTCAAGTGTTATTCCTAAATATTTGGCTTCATTTTTCCAGTCGATTTCTTCGCCGTCAACTTCTAGATTCGTTGTGAGTCGCAGTCTTCTTTTCTGTAGTAATATTGCTTGGCTCTTTTGTCCATTGAGCTTGATTTTCCACTTTATGCACCAGTCATCTGTTTCGTCAATCGTTTCTTGTAGAACTCGTTCTATTATTTCTGGGTTGCGGTGTCGAGTTGCTATGCCTGTGTCGTCAGCATATAACGTTAGTATGGTTCTTGGATTCTTCGGAATATCGTGAATGCTGTACAGAAGTGGCCCAAGTACTGACCCTTGGGGTACTCCAGCCTCTATATCTCTTGTTGTGGAGCATTCTCCTTCCACTTTCACGTAAAACCTTCTATTTTTGAGATAATTCCGGATCAACTTGCATATTTTGATCGAATATCCAGCACATCTCATCTTATATATTAATCCTTCATGCCATACTCTGTCGAATGCTCTGGCGATGTCAAGTAAAACAAGACCTGTAGCTTGTTTATGTTAGAATCCCTCTGTAATGTATTCTGTGAGCCTTAATAATTGTTGCTCTGTTGAATGCTCTCTTCTGAATCCGAACTGTTCTGGTGTCAGATTTTCGGTTTCCTCATTTAGCCTCGTGACGATAATTCTTTCTACTACTTTTCCTAACGCCGACAGTAGACTTATCGGTTTGTAGTTTTGTGGGAACTTCTTCTCTTTGAATGGTTTATTGAACACTATGACTTTTTGCTGCTGTTTTCCATTTTTCTGGGTAGTGGTAGAGCGGCTATACCTTTTCTAGGTAATTTCTTTAACATAACATTCGTTATTTTATTGCTTCCGGGAGCTTTCCTCTTCTTCAAACTTTTAATTATTTCTCTGATTTCATTTGCCGATGTTGGTTTGTCTATTCATATTTTCATTGTAGATTTTTCAACAAAATGTATGGATGTATGGACATTCATTTAGCGAATCATGTTGCAATATAGCATCGGTTTCAGCCTGAACATATTTTCCTGGAGATACCAGTTGTTGATTACGTGTTCTATCCTGTAATCCGACGTCATGAAGAGCTAGTTCCTCGCAATTTGCATTTAGCTGCCACTAGATGATAAGTTGCCCCAAAAACGTCATGTATATGATCCTAATAACATACCCTCTGGTTCTACTATTCTTCATTGATTTACACATGCGAACAACCAGCAAGCGACCAACCGAACACGATTGTTATCATTTTGATTTTGTAATTTCCAAAGAGCTCCATACTTGGGGCAATTAATCAACTTGAGGCAGGTTACTATTAGATTGTTAAACGATCTTATTGCGTGCTGAGAGGATAATTAGTTTCAGTTTCTTATCCTGCAGTTAATTAATAAACTATATTCCAGATAAGGAATCCTCGCGATCACAAACTTATCATGTAGTATCCTTATCTAATATGTTGAGCTTGATGGGCATAATCATCACAGGGCATTAGCTATGCCACTTGAAGTTCCTACGTCTTGGAGGGGTTGCAGCCATCCCTTAGTTTGGGAGATAACTGCCCCTTATTTTAGTGTGGAATAATACTTGTGAATCGTATCGGATGGTCATCTTTTGTTTCCGAATCAGTAAGGGAAGAATATAACATTATTCTTCTTCTTGTATGTCTCTCGAGGCAAATGTAGATTATCGATTTTTCTGCTTAATGTATTTCGAAACGGCAAATTTTATACATAAATTAATAATAAAATATTTTTTATTGATTATGGAGAAAGTTCAGTACAATTTTTTTTTTAGAATAATGGAAATTTATTTGAGATAAATTCGCGTCGGAGTCAAAGATGGAAAAGGGAAATATTAAAAACCATCTTGTAACATGAATTTTTTATGATTCGAATCTGAAAAGGGGTTCCGAATAATTGAGTAAACAAGATGAAAAATTCGATAAAACTGTCAAAGTGTCAGTACAAAGAGGAATCTGTTACATTTTGAATGAATGCCCTACCGCGTTGGTGACCTACATTGTGAGTTATTTGATGGTCGAACATCAAAGGTCAATAAATGAAAGAGCAAACAGCACAGGGATGACCAAACATCATAATGACGCTTGGCATGTGAGGTTGTTCCATGAATAGGTCGGAAATAATGACAACAGTCAAGGAATGGGAGACAAAATGAACAAGCTGAAAAAAAAAAGAATATTTTTGCAAATATCGGTTGAACATCACTGAAGTGGTTGCGTCGATTAATGTGGAACGTTTCCATTGCGATTTCAATTGCAGATGGGAATAGTACATGGAAATTCAATTGTGGAGACCGTGTTCAGGATATTCTACTCCATAGGGTAAATGTTATTTTTTCTTGATGTAGTTTTCTGTCTATGACACTGAATATTGGATGTTTATTTTTAAAATGAGAACTTTTAACAAATATTGCCACATCCTGTGTTAATTTATACCAAATGAAGACAAGGTATTTATATTATAGCAAAGTCTTACTGAAATTTCAACTTTGAGAGTTCTCAGCTGTATAAATAATGGGTTTTATAGATCTTTGACTAATAAATCAACCTTTCAACGTTCGTTAGGTCCCCATTGGAAAAGAATTGGAAAAGTATTGATACAATCAATGAATGACCGTTTATCCATCATAATTTTATAAAAACCGTGACATTCTGAATGTTTCAAACTAAGAATTTACCCCGTAAATAATACTGATGGATTTAAACCTTTATTTTAGCACAGTGTGCGATTTGTTGTTTGTGTTTGAGTTCTTCTAACATATTTTTCGATATGCCCATATGAAATCCTGCCATTTTTTATGCCTCAATATACAGGGTGTTTTCTAATTGAATGTCAATATTTATGGGGGTGATTTTTAAAACTTCATATGAACATATGTCCTAACCGTCTTACCTTTTGAGATACAGGGTGGCATTATTTAGACAGTCAGTGGTTTCTATTTTTTTAAGTGGAAACCGTGAATCGGATTGAAAGAAGTCAAGTGATCAACATTGATAAGAAATGATTGGGAATTTCAAAAACAATTCTTATTTCAGGAAAAATCTGTGGCGTACCATCAATGTCTGCCAAAATAGGTATGTCAAATTAAGTACGAACGCCACTGGTGGAAATTACGAAAAAGTGATACATTAAAAAATACCTCTTGATTCATAGTATACATGACAAATGTCATTAAAATATTTGAAGTGGTATTGTAGATATTGATAATAAATTATTTATTTTTGAAAACTTTACCACCCTATATCTCAAAAGGTAAGACGTTCAGGACATATGTTCATATAAAGTTTTTTTCTCAAAATGGGCTCAAAAATCACCTCCATAAATATTGACCTTCAATTAGGAAACACCCTGTATATTGAGTCTAATAAAACAAATTGGTTTTTGCAATAGTTCGTTAATATGTATATGGATTTATTAATTTAGTTGCCTTAAGACTAAATAATTATAATTAAGTTTACCTGAAGAAGGAGATGACTATGTCCGAAAGCTTGGCCGAGACAATAAAGAACTGCTCCTTTTGACTGCCAACCCAACTACTACCCCTTGGATACTAAATAACATGATAACAATAACCCCGAATCGACTCGAATCTATTCCATCTCAAACAACTCAACATTTGTTCTTCTAATAATAGATCACCATATTCAAATTTCTGTCGACTATCCATAACGAATTAATTTTCTTCAAAGTTTGTTTAATTTCCAAATACCCTTTTCTAGTATGCACTAAAAATGTCTTCTCCAGTAGATGGAAAGATTTAATCAATTCTCTTATACATTTCTTCAAAACACATTCAGTTCAAGCGAAGAAAAACAGAAAAAAAAGATGATGAAAAAAATTCTCAATAAATAAAAAGAAACAGGATAATATTCGAAAATTAATGAAATTCTCCAAAATTAACGAAAGGACAACTTGAGGAACTTCATAAAAATCATTTCGATTGACCGAAACCGATTCGTATCTACAGATATCTGCAGCCTGTAAATTAATCCATATTGAATGAAAAAATGTAAAATTGTCAAATATTCCGAAACTATGTTATTCAGTACAGCAATTATTCCCTGCGAGTTTAGTTATCGAGTGTAACTGTTACCATAAATATCGTTCACAATCAACCATTATAGAATCATATATTTTAGTACTCACCTGTCGAATTTTCATGCAGGTGGCGCCATTAACAAGAACACATTGCATTTCTGCCACATATTTCACACATTCAATAGTCGTATCCATTTCCAATAAAATTTAGAAATTGCCTATATTGTGCATGAATGTTTTGTTCTTCGAACGTACGCGATTAAACAACCCACAATAATTATAAATGGGGGCATTCTAACAAAGAGCGGCCTAATGACATGACCCATTCAATCAGGAAGGGTCTGACTACAAATTTCTAATTTATTAATTTCAGAAACCCACCGATCCACTCACAATGATAAGTTCACAATATCACAAGAATTAGTATTAAAAATTGTTATTGTTTCCATAGCGTATAATGCAGCAACAATTCCAATATTATATGTTGAGAGCAAAGAATTTGTTTATTCATTAACTCTCTCAACATCTCAGTTGACGGAAAATACCAAACTTCTGTTATTTGTATTTCCATCAGAATATCGAAACTTACGTGTTAAATATTGGATGTATGAATATTCCGAATAGTTTCCTGGAATAGAAGTGAATAAATGTTAAAACTGCATTAGAAATTCGCGTTTGGAACCTTCATGGTAGACCTAATAAAACCTCATCCTCTTCTTTATATTTCCGCTGTCAATTGCCATATATAAATGTATTGAATATTGTACAATACTCATTTTAATGGATGAGAAAAAATATTACAAGAATCCGATGTTGAGCTATCTTGATTAAATTATTACTCTTTGAACGGATCTCCATTCTTAAATTATTGAAATCATACCGACGAAGTATAAAAAGTTTATTGTTAGTGGTACACGTTCAAACCGTTATAGTTAGGGAGCTGAAGAGGGAAATTTGGGATTTACTCGAGCGTGTCAGATTAATATAAATTAACCTTGGACCCTGTAGAATACCTCTACCAAAAATTAGACCTGTATATAGGACGAATTGTCTAGAACAGCCTGTCAGAATAAAAAAAAAACGATCATTGTACATAATCGAGCGTGTCAGATTAAAATAAATGTGGTTAATTACATGTTGAAGAGTATATATTCTCTTAATCTGACAATTTAGGCGTGACGAAAATGTGTGAGAGAGCACCAAAGTTGCAAATAAAAAACGTCACGTGTACATTCTCGAGCGCGTTGGCGTTTTTTTTTGTATTTTGAAGCAAATTATTCAAGAATAACGGAAAAAATATAATTTGACAGTTTCAGCAATCCGAAACAATAAAAATTCGCTATAAAGGTCACAAAAATCAGTTTTTTCGAATTATCTCCTCCCCTGGGCTTCAAATCGTTTCCGCATTCATCATAAAAGTTGTAAAGCATAATATTTCCTACAAGTGTTGTCTCAAGCAATTTTTTCTACGTTCAAGCGTTTGAGATATATGGCGATTAATCTAGATTACATTGACCTTAACCTTTATTTTGTGTGGCTAAGCTCCTCGTACTTACCGCCCTCTAACTCGAAAACGGTTAAGAGTAGGCAAAATTGCTTCAGACGGAAGTTGTATAGAATTTTATTATCTACAACTCTCATTATGAATACAAAAACGATTAGAGAGGTACAGGCAAGGAGATATTCGAAAAAAATGCATTTTCATCATCTTCAAAGTGTCAGATTAAGAAAACCCCCCCTGATTAGTGTCATATTTATGGGTCAACACGTCTACAACACCCAGATTAACCACCTGTATGGAAATCTGACACGCTCGAGTATGTACAAGTAACGATTTTTCTTTGCATTTTCAAAGGACCTTGTGTCACGTCCAAATTGTTAGTCCCTTGAAAAGTAGCTTCCTTTGGGTCCAATTAACATATCCCCAAAAAATCTGACACGTTCGAGAATTTTTTTTGCCATTTCCAACTCTTCCGTACGGTCAGCCCCACCGCGCAAATTGTCAGATAAGCGTGAATTCATTATCAGAGACACGTAGGGCATATACAATACCTTAATCTGATACGCTCGGGTATGTACACCTGACGATTTTTTTTTTACATCTTTGAGAACCTGTATACGCTTTCCCCACCGCTGAAAGTGTATACTTCATAAACCCTTTTTTTCTTTTTACCATCTAATCTTCAAAATCCACTAGGTTTCCACGACGCTCGAGTAAATCCCGATTTAGCATCGTGGGCTCCCGAACTATTATTCTATACTAAAATATGTTGAAAACGACTGAAAATCAAAGTCATGTTTGAGGAATGAAGGTGCGTTCAGTTACAATTACAGAATAACCACCATGGAAAAAGGAAATTGAAAAGCTTAATTACCTACTCTTGTAGCATCCCAAAAACTTGGAGTTCGGTATTCATACCGTGACCATTTATTTTCTGACTCAAAACGGGACACTGGTTTATTTGGGTCAATATATATGTATATATAACGGGTATTCAATGAAAAAAAAATCAATTTATTTATTCACAGAAAATTAAACTATGTATTAGGTATTACAAATAAAAAACATGTCCCAAATGTTTAGTTGTATTTATATTTATCAGAGGATCAAATTTCCTTCAATACTGCTTGTGATGATTTTAAGTAAGAGTGGAACTCTTGGCACGTTTTTTCTATATTCACCTTAGTTATCAACATCGTCTTTAGAACTGGAATTTGCTTAGAGACAAGACTCCCTTTCCTAATCTAAGGGAATTTGTAACTGGGTATTTTCAGATGTCCACAATTAGAAAATACTCTTTTTACTGGAGCACTTGTAGCCGGCAAACATAAAATATATTCCATTAATATACTAAAGTTTTCACGCCGAAGATTGTTGGTGTGAAAATGTTTGGATACTTCCACTCAACGAGTTTCCGTGGAAACCTTTAAATTATTCCATTCGATTATTTTTTGCTCTGTGATGTACAGGGTGGGCAAAATTCGTTGTCTACTGAGGGAATCTCGAGAACTATGGCAGCTAGAAAACGGATGACACATTCTCGAGCTCTTTTTCAGAGAAACAAAGAATGGGGAAAACCGTTTTTGATTAATTAGCAAAAATAGCAAAAAATGGAATTTTGACGATTTCGGAAAGTTCTCTCTACTGTTTCAATTCGAAACAGTAGGCGAACTTTCGTTTCGTTAAATGCAAACTTTCATTGAATTTGTTATTTTTGAATTGGAAAAAGAAGTTCTCTCAGTAGAATCTACGTATAAAAGTGACTAAGAAGGTTCAAGTTTCAGATCTGTAACATCAAAGACAAAAAAGTTATGAGAACTTTTCGAAATCGTGAAAATCACAATTTTTTTTTATGACTTAAAATTTTGGAATGATAGCCCGGTTCTGTTTTCACATTTGGATTAGTCATGAAAAAAGAGCTGGAGAATGTGTCATCCGTTTTCTTCTAGCTGCTATAGTTCTCGAGATCCCCTCAGTAGACCACGAATTTTGCCCACCCTGTACATAGTTTGAAATCAATGAAAATCCGTCAGAATCTTTATTAGAGTCAATATATTCCTTCTCAATTAATATATTAATGTTTTGAAATCTACCCAATAAAATATCTCCATTTCTTTGGTAAGGAAGTCCACTGCTCCAGATATTCACCGGCCAGCTCTTTAATTTTAGCGCGGTTTTCGAAAACGGGACATTTTTGCATCCCGGAGTTCAGTTCGGGGACACCGGGACAAGCAATCAAAAAACGGGACAGTTCTGTTCAAAACGGGACGTCTGGTCACGTTAGGTATGCATCAGTCAAAGGCAAATTGTCGGACCTTTTTAATTTGATGAATAGTTATTCTCATGTAATTCAATTATTCAGTATTCAATAATGACCAAATCAATTCAATATTTAAAGGGAATTAATAAAAATATTGAGATTCTGTGATTTATTCATCTTACTGAAAAAGGTAGAATCTTTTTACGAAAAGAAAAAACATGAACCACGATCCATTCAAGAGTCATGTATCTTACGTATGAAAATTGTGAACTTCTGTTGAAATTTTTACCAATTATTTTTATAACGCTAGAAAAAAAAATTCGCTTTTGCTACATTCCTTTTTTCGTAACAAATTTTGCGAAATCCGACAGCGGGTTAGATGTTCTGATCACATGATCCTTTTTGCGGATTAGCATATAGGGTAAAGTTCAAAACCAGTATGTACCAGTTTCTAACTTTATCAATGTGTATTTAGATTCGAATACTAATGATAGTTCCAAATAATTCTATCCGAAACTCTGAAACTCCTATCGGACCCTTAAAATATATTTCATTATCATATATAGAGCAGCGCCCCAACGCGAAGATTATTTGAAACAGGGCATTCCGATTAAGCCATGCTGTCCCTGCTGTACAATATATCAATTAACTGTCGTCCCGTCTGTAAAAATGTCCCTCTTGCATGCCGGATGGACAGATGAGACCGCAATTATGGACGTGATTTAGTGGTTGCATTATGTCCGTTTGACACCTGACCCGATAATCTCCGATTGGGGAACTGTCGTTTATCTATGTCCGTACCTATGCTGACCGCAATGAACAAATGCCACCAGAAATGAATGTTCGATACCGTGAATTATTTCTACACATTTTTTTTTCAAAAAAGGTGATTTGTAGACTTTCCTCATTTATTCAATTGATTATAACTTATGAACCACCCCACACATGTTTCAAATATTCGGTCCGCATAATCATATACCGGGTGGCCCACCCCAGACGCGGGAGTGAATAGAGAAATTTTGAAAATCTTTTTTTGTGTTGTGTGTAGGGTGTTCAAAAGCAAAATTTAAAATTATTGTCATATATACTCATTCATTCATTGCTGTATCCCGTTACCGGGAATAAATCTACAAAAAGAAGAAAAAAAAAAAAAAGATTGCGAACAGACTTATAATTTTTCAGGGCTAATTGCGACTGTGTGCTCTCCTGTGACTGTAGAGACCCAACCGTGACCTACATATCCTACCACACTCCGGGCATGTATAGACCATATTAGTGAGGTTAGGCGGGAAATTTGAATCGCGATCCATCCGTGGATCTGGTCCCTGAATTCCCTATGCATTTCTTATGGGACTAAAAATGCCGCGTACTTCTCGCCTGTTTTTGGATATTTTAGCGAATTTCTTAAGATTTATTTCTGTTGGAATGTGTTTTATGATCCTTTCGTAATAAGTTGAAAACAAAATTTCGTAATAAAATGGTATATTTTTTTAATAATGGATCAATATAAAATTGGTCAGCAAGATCCATGGAAGTTTGTCGTAGCTTCATTTCGTTTCTAACCTCTGAAGCTGACATCATTCTAACGCGCAAGCGTAGCATGTCATTTTCTTTGTTACGGTTCATGATTGACGTATAGCAGAAATGATCTACGACATACGAATATATTCCGTATAATAATGTGTTCAATTTTGATTTTAGGACATATAAAAGTATTTTGTGATGTAAAATGTACTTGGAAACAACCTCTAATAATTGCGGCACCCAATTTTGCATGTCTTTATATTAACATTTACTTCTAGCTAGCGATATTCCATCTTAAAGTCGATTCCTATGTAAAAAAATTTGAATATGGATCTCCCGCCAATTGAGTGATTCTAACCTCACTAATATGGTCTATAGTCACCAACCAGATCTGGCCGCCGCTGTATCCTTCTCGAGTCTCCATTATAACTGTGTACCAAAGACCTCCACTGTGACCTGTCTAACGCTAGTTGTTCCCAGTTATGATTGGCATTAACTGATTTTAGGGATTGATGCAGTGTATCCTTACACCGCTTGTACTGGCCTCCTGGTTTCCGGGCTCCCTCAGTGAATTCGCCATATAGAGCTATTTTGGGGAGTCTTGTGTCTTGCATCCTCAGAATGTGGGCGCTCCATCTGAGTCGGGCCCTCGTTACTTGAGTCTCAATTGTTGTACAACTCGCGCGTTGCAAGACTTCTGCATTCGAAACTTTGTGGAACCATCTGATGTGCATTATCTGTCTTAGATGACGTTGTTGCGTTTGTTTAAGCTGTTTAATATGTCGCCTGTGGAGCGTCCAGCTTTCGCTTCCGTAAAGAAGCGTTGGGAGGAGCACTGCTTTGTAAACAGCTGTCTTGGTCTTCAGATTGAGGTCGTGTTTTTGAAACACTCTATCCTTTAACTTCCAGAATGCCCGTGATACCGAATTAATACGGCATATATACACGGTCAAGATATAGACCAAAGTTACACTTTTTTAAATGTAACACTCTGTATTTGACCTCAAAAATGGAACGGCAAGCTCAAATTATGATGATTTTGTTCAGATCACTTCATACCTTAGAAGGACCATTTACGAGATAATGGCGAGAATGGTTTACTAGTTTTGAATTAAAAATCGAAAATTTCTCAGGAACTCTCAGGTTTAGATGTAGGAAAATTTTTTGAAGAAATTAATTTTTACGTTCAACGAGATATAGAAATACCGGGTGTGCCATTTGAAGTAAGAAAATTTTCGACGATTATTTATAGCTGATGTTTGAGAATTATTTATGATCACTCTGTATATTCCAGAGTTGAAATTTTCTATTATATGTAGATGTATCGCTGGCTTAACTAGTTTTTCCATAGATTGCTATTTAAAAAAACTCCATATTTTCGATTTTTCGCTATTATCTCGTAAGAGGTGCTTCTGAGCTATAAAGTAATCTGAAGAAACTCATCATAACTTGAGCTTGCCATTCCATTTTTGAGGTCAAATATAGGGTGTTACATTTAAAAAAGTGTAACTTTGGTATATATCTTTGTTTTCGAACACCCTGTATATATGACAATAATTTTAAATTGTGCTTTGCGACATCCTACACACAAAATAAGAAAAGATTTTCAAAATACATATCTTCATTTACTCCCCCAAAATGAGCGCCGCGTGTGGGGTGGGTCACCCGGTATATAATACTAGTATAACAAACAAGAAACAGCCAAGAACAACCAAATATATTGAACGTCATTCCCTATGTTAATGTCCTTTTAGAAAAAATTGTAAGAATCGGTTCCCAATTCAACAAAAGAACCGTTTTTGAACCACAAAATGATTTAAGATCTATACTAACAAAACCTAAACCATTAATGAAAACCAAAAATATTTTTTTTTATTTACAACATTCCCTGTATTTGTGGTCAAACTTATAGGTACAGGTGAAACGTCTAAATCTCTAGAAATAAGAAAACGCGAACGTAAAAATAATATTAAAAATAGAGAAATTAGATCACAGATTGCAGATCATGTTTGCTCTCATACAGGAGACCGCATGATGGATTGGAATAACACTAATTTTGTGTATTTTATTGGATCAAAATAATAAATTAGCCAAATGTTCAGTAGGAATATATCGTACTTGAACTTGGATTAAGTTACCGAGGAAAGAACTGACTTTCGGTAATTTAAAAATTAAATGAATCCAGAGACAACAACTTCCTTGTCAAGATTCTGCCAAGAATTTAGTGTGTACTGAACTTTATTATGAAATGAATTTGAATAATTTTTCGAAGATATCCACTTCCACTTTCTGTTTTTAGATAGATCACATAATCCAGTGTTATGTAGGCGTGTATGTGTAGAGTGGAGTACTATGTATTCTATGAAAGCTCACTTGTATTTTCTCTTTTCATGATTATTCGGATTTAAAAGCCAGATACTTGCGTAATTTCTCTCAAAAAAATTAATATTTTCAACGTCAAACTACAACGACAGGTCAATGTCACGAGCACAGATCCTTAAGCGGTGAACACATATGAGCGGCCGCGGCCGCGATCACGATCACGATCGTGAGACATCGCGACTGAACCCCGCTCTATCGCTGAACAGATCGTGATATTGCGTGCGGAATATGACATTTGCATGGGACGCTTCTCGATCGCGATCGTGATCGTGGCCGCGGCCGCTCATATGTGTTCACCGCTTTATGTTTTCGAAATACTGTTGAAATCTGATACGAAATACATTTCTTTTTAATTTATTACAGAGAAACAATGAATATAGGGCACAGGCCATTGGAATATTTCAGGAGAATATAAACGGAAATCTGTTTGCAAGACATAAAAAATCGTGCGATTCGGTGAACCATTACGTCTGTACACTCGTAGCCAATTTCGTAGCTACGAGCTCCTATCCATTCCCTAGTATTCCTTAACAAAGTGTACCTTCGTACGGTGAAAACGAATTTATATTAAGGGTAGAGTTAGGTACTCCCTAAATACTTAGATAGGAGCTTGTTTAGGGATCGTTGATGAAAACGGGCATAAAAGTTACTCTCTATTTATTATCATAACAGTATAAAGAATAACTCTGAAGCATTATTGTATCGTTCTAAGCTTTTTAAATGGTTATTTTAGACCAGTGGTTCTTAACCTTTTAGGCCCAGTTTCACAATATATGGTTAACCCAAAGTTATGTAGTGACCAGTGGTTAAATCAAAAATTCTGTTTCACAAAGTGTGGTTTATCGTTTGACCTAAAGTAAACTTGTGGTCGACTTGACCCCGAAAATTTCATGAGTTAACTATGAGTTGCCTGGACATAGAAGTTTCGTGGCGTATGCTTTTCTGCATAGATAACATATTTTGAGTTCTGTCAGAGACAAGTCAGCATTTCTTCGGGAATACTGGTTAGGAAGCGTTTCACATTTATTGGGTGTTTATTAGTTATTATTTACGATTATCGTGGACGATTATGATGAAAACTCATAGTAGTGATGAGGAAACAGTGAAGCCCAGAACATTTGGAGATAGGAGGAATTATTTTGAGTAGTATGTCGACCTGGATTTCTTCTGTAGATTCAGAAACACAGTGGAAAGGAAGGCAGTTGGAAGCTTGGAAGCGAAGAATCTCAGCTCCTTCAATGAGAATATTAAAAGTATAGATGCAATGATGACGATTAAGTTCACAGCTTTTTTACATAACATATCTTGTAATGAAAATGAAAGACAACCTCCTTCATGAGGAGAAGAAGAAGCAATGAATTCATATCAAAATGTTGCTGTGCCCCCTATAGGGGATCAAGAATTATTGTCAAATAATAGAACTAGAGGAACTAGACTGAATCTTATGAATAGTTATTATGCAGATATGTTAAATTAGAGTGGTGAAATTAGAATTTTTGAAATATATCAAAGCATCTCAATTCAAACTCAAATAATCAATAAAAATAGGCTTTTGTTTGAATTTTTCAATAAAGTAATAATTTCTATTGGTCCAGCACAGTTGCACTGTTTTTTCTTATTTCGCACAAGAAAAAACGAACGCTTCATCTTCACTCAAATCAAAATCCAAACGAAAAATAACCTTTAGGCAATTATGAAACTCATATCAGCACAGAACATCAAACATTCATACGGTGCTCATACGTTTTATTCGTTTTCTGTCATACTCATAACAATTTCTATATTCTTAAGTTTATGTTTCACAGAAATACGAAATGTCAGTAATAAATAACCCAAAAGTAGATCTATCGTACACGAAGAACATAACCAACCTTCAGAAAAAAATTTAAACCGATGGTCAAAAAACCATCACCCGTTTTTTTGTTGTGAAACGAGCATCTTTTTAAACCTTGGGTTAACTCAAAGATAGTGGTTAATAAACCACAACTGGTTACCAATGATTGTGAAACTGGGCCTTAGTGATCAGGGACCATTTGACAAAATTGTTGTCTTGTCACGGACCACCAACTGTTCCGAGGTAATATTAAGTACGTAAATGTCAATTTTTGTAAATGACTAAACAAGGTTGTTGTAGTTATAAATTTGAATGAACGGGCTCGACCTAGATTTATGCCCCTCAGATTTTGATGATTATTTTTTTATAGATAGAATTTTTCATGAGGAATCGAATGGTAGTAATCTCAATCTGCGGAAGTTTATAGTTCATTAGCTATGATTTTTTGAAATGTTCGTTAAATGCACTCAATTATGACATTTGAATGTTTGTTCACTGTAATTCTCGATTAATTCGAACGCTTTTCTCAACAGAACTCAACCAATTGGGATTTTGAGGTTATTCATTGGAAGAAATGTGAATAATTCATCAATTTTGGCTAAAAATTGAACTGAATTATTTTGAGGTTAGGTTAGGTTGGGTAAGGACAGTGAAAAAATAATTCCATACATGAAAGTATCATTTTTGGCGATTTAAATTTAAGTTTAAAGGACCGAAAAGTGAAAATATAATTTTTCATGATAATATAATGATATAGCACGTATTTTGATTAAATTTTCGAAAAATCGTTTCTCTCAAATTGAAAGTTTGCCGGGATTGATAGTTGTACGAATAGATTCTGTATCTTCTCTTGCATCCAGGAAAAAATCGGCAAAAAAATCTGACGTAGGCACTTTGTCGAATTCGAGAAAAAGCACTTTACAAAAATTTCAAAAAATCATAACTGCCGAACTAGAAGTTTCCGCAGATTGAGACTAGTACCATTCGATTCCTTATAAAAAATTCTATCTATAAAAAAATAATTATTAAAATTTGAGGTGGGATATAAATCGAAGTTGTACCAGAAGCTTTATTATTTCAATGTGATTTTTTTCACTGCATACTCTTCACCAATTTATGAATCCTTGGTTCAGTGCTAGGTACTTAATGCCAAACTGGCATGTCGGCACTGGCATCCAACCGATTTCGATGCTTGTTTTTAATTACCAGTAGAATCGAAAACACCTGCTCGCATAAATATGTCGATGAAAAGAGAGAGCATTGGGGTCTAGTCTCCCCATTTTTTCTATTGAAGAAACCCAGTTCAGTATAATACCCGTCATATTTTCGTTTTGGTGGCATTTTTCTAAAAAACTAATATAAAATAATTGTTATCAATAAGTGCTCTTCAGTGTGGTTCAACTATATGTCCTGTCGGATGGTTTCGCGGACCACTTCAGGTGATTCCAGGGACCACCAGTGGTCCGCGGACCACCGGTTAAGAACCAGTGTTTTAGACAGTTTAAAATAAAGAGGAGTTGAAACTGGATGAAATAACGTCCTTTATCGATGTGTGAAATTCGGCGTGAGCTATCAACTGAAAAACAAATTTTACTCTTGATACCTTGAAGTTATAAAGGTGTAACGACATCATTACTGAACATATGTCTCCTTGAAACTCGGATGAAGAAGCGATAACATCATTTTCAATTAAGGCACTTTACGCAGAGTGCCACCTGCCCCAAATATCCCCATCCAGTTTCTCATACAAACTGAAAAACGTATTTTCGGAATTTCTGATCTGAATGGAGTCAATCAATGAGGAACTTTTCACGGTCTGACATGTTCGAACGTTCGACGATAATAAACGACCCCCGTTTCCGATATATTAATCGTATTATTGTGCCTGGCAGCAGAACGATATATACCGATTTTTCTCAAGGAAAATATGGATCCTAGGAAAAGCATCCTGCCAGCCATCGAGATGGTTGATGAATGAAGTAAGGTGAATTGTTAATCGGGCCAAAAGCCTGGAAGGAAATCATGAATAACGCCCGCGATTTATGGGGATTTTTCGGTCTGTAGAGCAATAAACTACGATGAACACATGAATCGACCCCGTTCTTTTCGCTTATTTCGTGTGTGAAATTTACGCTGGATTCGGATATTGTAGTCAGGATTTTGATGGCTCTAAGGATTTCTTGCTGGATTCACACGATCAATCTCTCGGTTATTTTGATTGTTCACACAACAACTGTTTCGTTTTTACGATTCAAATGTACCTATCATTTTTTCCTACAACTATGAACCAACATGTACAGGGTGGGCAAATTTCGATGTTTTAGCACTAGAGTTTTTAAACCGGAGGAGATAGACAAAATCTGATACCCCGTTCTCGTTCTCTTTTTCTGAGAAACTAACAATAGTAGTAGTCATTTTTGGCCACTTTCTTTTGTTTTTGAGTTATAAGCAAAAAGTGGAAAAATGGCGATATCGGAATAAATTTATATCTCCGCTAATACTGATGATAGAGCTTTGAAATTGAAACATTATACTGGCACTTTTTTACCTAGAATCCAGTGGCGTGCTCGCCTTTTTAGCAGGATTTTTAATTTCGAAGCTATGAACCAAAGTTATGTTTTTTTAAATGGGAACACTAGTTTTCTGTGTGATTTTTTGAAAGCTCAATTTTTACTGATTTCAAAAATATATAACATCATATGGTTTGTATCAATATAAATAATAGAAAATGGTCAGAAACCTTTTTTCTCAATATTTCTATGGTTTCAACTTTTGATGAGCATAGAAAAATATAGCATTGTGTGATTATCAGTGTCTCTTTCTATGAGTCCTTTCATTATAATGAAAATTTATGAAATATATCTTGATTCAAATTTTGTGAAAATTGGTAAAAAGCATAGAAATGATGACATTGCCGGAAGGAGACTGCTTTTGTCATAGGAAACTCTATTTTTCTGTGCTCGTCAAAAGTTGAAACCATAGAAATATTGGGAAAAAGTGTTTTTGACCATTTTCTATTATTTTTATTGATACAAACCATATGATGTTATATATTTTTGAAATCAGTAAAAATTATGCTTTCAAAAAATTGCACAAAAAACTAGTGTTCTCATTTGAAAAAACATAACTTTGGGTCATAGCTTCGTAATTAAAAATCCTGCTAAAAAGGCGAGCACGCCACTGGATTCTACGTAAAAAAGTGCCTGTATGATGTTTCAATTTCAGAGCTCTATCATCAGTATTAGCGGAGATATAAATTTATTTCGAAATCGCCATTTTTCCAATTTTTGCTTATAACTCGAAAACAAGAGAAAGTGGCCAAAAATCACTACTACTATTGTAAGTTTCTCAGAAAAAGAGAACGAGAATGGGGTATCAGATTTTGTCTTTCTCCTCTAGTTTAAAAGCTGTAGTGCTAAAACATCGAAATTTGCCCACCCTGTACGTTTTTTCATCTGAAGAGGTTAGGTTAGATACTGTTTTGGCCCGTTTTGATTTTTTTTTCTATGAATTGACTAATTAAACTAAAAATTCTTTAAATTTTTAAATTTTCATTTGAAATTTCCCGAAAACTGTATCTCAAAGTTAGTTCTTAGCTAATACATCCCTTTATAATACAGGTTTTTAGGATCTGTCTCTTGTTGCCATTTCTTTACAACCGCTTCATTGTTTTTCAGATTGTAAAAGTTTGTAACACTCTTTTTCAAAAGAATATATATATACAAAATTTAAATGAAATACGATGAAATTTTATATACCATATACAATTTTTAAATCTTCATACAAAAAAAACCTTGACTAATTATCCTAAATTACTTTATTTTAACTGTGGTCCTCTCACTCACTCTTTTATATTATGAAATGATAATGTCTCTAGTTTGTGTGCACTTGCTGAATACAATTCAGTATTCCTTAGTTTCTTTGTGATCGAAAGGGATGACGTCTTATTTGACCATTTTGAAATTTCTGAATTTTTCCTAGTTTACCAAATTCTGCACTCTTTATGGAATTGCTTATGATGAACTTTTAATTGGATTATCTTCCGGTGAAGTTTACTTTTTACTTAAGATTTCTTCCATCAAATGAATTCCTTTCTTCTTTCTTATAGCAACACTTCAAGCTTCATTTTATATTGTTTTTACTATTTCAATATCGTCTAATTATATCAAATATAGGTATCATCCCCTTCAGTTCAATTTAACATATCAATCTTTTTTTTCCAATCATCAAAAACCAAAATCTAAGCAATTATCAAATTTTGAATACACACACAGATTTTCCTATACACAATTCAACAACAATATTTTTTTTGAACGAAACAAAACAATTCTTCCAGCTGAGAAACCTTTTTGCTCTAGTAAGCCTAACTGAAAGAATAATAATAAAATTGAAACAAGAAATTCTATTTCATTGAATGTTCAAAAAAAATTACTTTTATTGAATTTCAAAGTAAACTGGACCATATCAGTACCTAGGAAACAACCTTTTTCGGATGCTTAATTCTCATTTTAACACAAAGCGTAAAGGTGAAAACAATGACATTGTTAATTATCGTGATCAATAGATGGCAATGAATTTGAAGCATATGGCCGAAAACGTGACCTTCTGAAAATATAGCTAGCCTAGCGCTCAGCCCAAAAATCGAAGAATAAATATGAAATATCTTTATTGGAGCGTTTTCATAAATATCATATACTTTTAATTTAACGATGATCTATCCAATATAACAGGGCGATTGATTTATAACTGCCTACCGGCTCCAACTTTTTTGTGCCACTATGTTGAAAAAAATTTCGAAATTAATGATAAAAAATATCATACAGAATGTTTCAGGATGTCAAAGTGGTTTGTTATCTTATATTGTTTATTCAGTACAAAATTTGTTTCCACTCATCTGATGTAACCTTCACCAAGGGTCTACATGTAGAAAGAAATTGATATAAATAATCTAAATTGGACTAACCTTGAAAAATGTTATTGTATGACTAAAAAAATTATTCGTTCTTGCAAATAAAAAGTATTGTTACTCGACTAGACTATTAATTTGATTTCTCAAAACTGAACTGATTTGCGAGAAATTCATTCAAAGAATACTATAAATCCTAAACAAAATATATATACAATAGTAAGCCATATATAATTTTTTGAAAAATAAAACAGAAAAAAGTCAGAAAAACCATGACATCAGAGGCGAATCAGGTATTTTTCTATATTTTAGTGTTATATTGAGTCAATAAACTTATATTGCTATCTTTTTATTCCTTTCAAAAAGAATTTTGAATGAAAAGGATCACGCCTAAAACAATGAATTTTGAATATTTTTGCATTAATCTTTGTCAGAGCTTTTCTTTTGAGGATTGGGCTCAACATAAAGTTCATAATTTTCCCACTTTTCGTTCTCAATATGGGCCATTTTGCAAACATAAAAGAAATAATTAGTTTTTAGCGAATTATTTTGTGATTGCAATGTGGAATGATTCGGTTAATTTCGCTAATAAAATTTTAAAAAGATTTAATCCAATTTTAAATAATTTATATATCAATACATTTTCACACGCCAAGCATAGTTAATATCAAAAAGCGAATTTTCAAGTGATAAAAAGAAAAAGTGAAAATTGTATGCATTTGAAATGAGAAAGAAGGATCAAGCACATGTTTTTTGAGACAAAATGTATTAAAAGGAAAACGGAATTTGAAAATTTTATTTCGAGTTATAAAACTTCCGAACGAAAGTTTTTTCAACAGTATCCCAAATTCGATGTCTAGTGAGGGGATTAAAGAAACTAGAAGAGACTTCGTATTTGAGTTATTAGACAAAATTGACGATTTCGAAAATATTCCATGACTTTTTTGTCTTTGAAGCTACATATCTGAAATTTAAATTTTCTTCAGGCAGTATTTAGAGTAGAATCTTGCAGACATTGTTTACGTTTCTTGATTGCGGGAGATGAAACTGAGTTGTATTTCCTAAAATGCAACTATTAGCGGATTCTGGCAGGTACTTTTTGAGAATAAGGAAAAAGAAAAATACTTTAGGGTGACCGCTATGATATTCCTTATTTTTTATCGTTTTTGAGCCGCACCCTGTATCGCTATTCGTCATTGAATTGAACATATTTATAAACTCGTTGAACATTGTTAACATACAGCTTAATGAAAATGTTACACTTCCATATCGATCAGTCAAGTTGTGCTGTATACAAAAGAATGTCGGAATGAGGATTCCTGCTAACACCAACTCATTCCGGCTAAACCGCAGACAAAAGCGGGAGCGGTAAAAACGTGAAACAGCTTGACAATTTTATGTCGTCGGTTGGGCCTCCGAAGGACCATAAAACTGGTAAAGCCCGAAAACCACTCTTGCGCCACCATTTTTAAAAGCGATTTTTAATACAAACACTGTTCACATCACGATTCAACCCTACGCCACACCTGGAGTTTTATTACCCCTTCGCTGCTCCCCATTTTTTCCGAACATAATGCCGAACGAGAATTTGCATTTTGGGTGCGACTCCGAATTATAACAATTACATTGTTCGTTCCGAAACTCGCAACATCGGGAATTATATCATTTATTCAGATATATACGGGAATTTGGATTCATAGCGATGTCTTTCATGAGGGGGTGTTTGATCTCATTTTTACCACCAGCCGATTAACTCTAACGTAGCATAATAAGCGAGTTTTTATGTAGGTAATTGGAATAAAGTTAATCGAGCAATACCTTCGGAACCACCGTACATGGTGACCCGTTTAAAATTCCCTATCCCCTTATCTGAGAAATTGTAATAGCTACAAAAAATAGTTTCACATAAAAGTTGTTTATGATCTGTCGAATTTTACTTTTTTGATAAAAAAAATTTTGAAAGTCAATTACAGACAGAGTGATAACAAAAAGTTACCTTTTGTTAAATGGAACACCCTGTATATGATTAGATTGAATAGTACTTGAAAAGACATTTTCAAAAACATAGATCAAAAAGGGTCTACAGTTATTTGTTTTCGACTTATAAACATTTATTTGTCAAAAAGTGTCCAAAGGCCTGTAAAATATATTCTATGGAACATAAAAAGTCCTACTAGTGTCAAAAAAGTTGTAATTTAGTCTTCTTCTTATTAATACTTTGAAACTTACCAACAATTAATCAATGTTGCCAACATTTGAAAATTGTAGTTTTTTTAAATTTTTTTTAAATGGAACACCCTATATATACATTTTCGCTTGAAGCATTCCAAGAGCTATTTGATGATATAGCATATCATGGGTCTCCTGGTCATAGCTTAAGAGTTACAAGTAATTTACTTTGGTAAATCTAGAATATTGGTATAATTCAGTAATGAATGAGTAAAATCGTATCCATAGCAACAAAAAAATATGTGTCAAAGCTAGAAATGTCAGCTCTAGATTATGGAGATAATTTTTGTTGCCATAGCAACGCTTTCTATAAAAATCCACTTATAAGAATCAAATTACATTTTTTTCAACATAAATTGATTAGTAGCTCTAAAATTAAAACAAGAAGACCTATGATATGAGACATTATCAATTAGCTCTAGAAATTCTCTATTTGAGAATACATTAATGTATAGGATGTTGAGAAAAACTACAATTTTCAAGTGTTAGCAACACTGATTACTTGTTGGTAGTATTCGAAATTAGTAAGCATTAGTAAGTAGAAGACTAAATTACACTTTTTTTTACAGATTTTTGACACTACGTAGGACTTTCTAGATTGAATAGAATACATTCTACAGACTTTTGAAGTTGGATACTTTTTGACAGATAAATGCTCATAAGTCAAAAACAAAAAATCATAGACCCCCTTCGACCCATATTTTTGTATATGTCCTTTCAAGAGGGTGTTCCATTCAACAAAACATAACTGTTTGCCACTACCCTGTATATAATAGATTTTCTTTTAGACATTTATCGAAAAAATAAAGTGCGAAAGAGCATGAACTGAACAACTTTTATATGAAAATTTTTTTTTTAGTTATTATACTTTCACAGATAAGGGAATAGGGAATTTTAAACGGGCCACCCTGTGTCTGTGTGAGTCTAGCTCAATAGTAAAATTCACCATTATATCAATAGGAGATGATTCCCCAATATAAGGGTTTTTTAGCCAACACCTGAAGAGGTGAAGAATCATAACTTTGACGACCGGACCTGATCGAAAAACACATTAAAAATGATTATTCACTAAAATTAGCAAAATATTATGAGGGGAATTTTTTCCTACAATGTTATGAATTAAATAATAATCAAAGATGAAAGACTAAAGTGATGTGAGCGCCATTTCCTGCTTCAAATGTGTTACTAAGACCCTAAGACTGTAAGTTTTCTAGTTGCTGATTATTGAATTTCTTTGTCCAATTTCTTGGTAGAAAACTCAAAATATCGTTCGAAAATAATAACATGGTGAAGAACGGATCCAATATAATGGGTTTTCCGAAATTAAGTTTTTTACTCTACTAAAACCCGATTGATTGCACCGACTTATTTAAGACAGGATTAACGTTAATTCGGTGAGTGCTATGGTAACTGCTATAGAAATCAGAGAAATAATCAAGTATTAACGTTAATCTCGCCTTAAATACGTCGGTGCACACGGCTGTTAGGAAACTGGAAATGTTAGTATTAAAACTCGTAACATGTGACTCGGTCGTTCATTGATTTTTATTTGCAGTTCTCCGAAGTGGATGAAATTCTCAGGGCGTAAAGACCATGGCTTAATCAAACACTACTGACTACTGACAAGTCAATTGAGAACTGTTCGTCCATGTAAATTGTTGAATGCAAGAAACATCCCTTGCATGAAGTATAAAGACTCATTTAGGGGAAATTATTACCTTTATAGGTCTATTCAATGATTCTCAATTGCTACTCCTTCGATATATTCAGAAATGCAAAGGTTTTATTGATTTACTTTTAGCAATCGAATGACTGTCAAATTGTTGTTTGGAAAGTCAAAGTTTTATGAAACCTGCTGTGAGTGTTTTGTTCATTCCTTAATCAATTTGTATATTCTGTCATAAAGATAACATAAGGAAACTATACTGACGGGCTAACATGCAGGTCTTGTATACCTCTGTAAAGTTTTTTTTTTAATTGTGGTTTTAAAAATTCTATAAATAATATGTAAAGACCTGAAATATGTATTCTATGATGGTATATTGAATATATGTTCATATTAATTTCTGATATAAGTAGTAAAAATTCAACTAAGTTTATTAATTCAAAACAACGTATTGCACAGAAATAACACATTTGACGTATATCACCATATACTTTTGTGTCCTTGTCAAAGTTCTATTTGATGTACATAATTTTGAATTTTTGCAAATTTTTTATAAATTGCAAATGAAAATATAGCACATTTGACAGTGTATTTCATTGATATCAATTGATTCTTAACAATGTTCGAATAGAAGTAATATCCTGGTTACAAAACAAAACCTTACTTTTGTTTTGTCGCTCAGGATGTTTTTTTCTGGTCTCAACAAAGTCGATATTGAAATTCAATACAAGTAATAGAATTCGAATTTCGCGCCCTTTAATTATAAAACAGAAAACTGTTATTAAACAATTTTTCTGTATTGACAGTACGTTTTCAGCGCCATCTCATTGTCAAAAGTGTTTTCACTGACCAAAATGTAGTCGGTTTTTAGTACTAGAGATAGGGTGGGTTTTCTATCTTTCTACTTTATAATCTTGAATAATAATCTTTTTATAC
Source organism: Coccinella septempunctata (assembly GCF_907165205.1). Lineage (NCBI taxonomy): Eukaryota > Metazoa > Arthropoda > Insecta > Coleoptera > Coccinellidae > Coccinella > Coccinella septempunctata. The sequence goes on along the minus strand of NC_058189.1, from coordinate 15,037,080 downwards.
TCATGTCTTCATCCAGTATTCGAAAAAATCTTCTGAAAATTATATTATTTTTTGTTTCAGATATAATTCAGATATTGAGAAAAAAAAATTATTCTGATGAAAAAATTCTCGTCAGCATAAATAAGCTGCGATGTATTGCTTATATTCAGAATAGTGAATGGAAGTTAACAATGACCCCATTTTCGTATTCGTTGCAGTTATAAAATCGAAAACATATGACATATAATGTAATAAGACTCGATGCGATGTACAGATTAGAGCTTGCTATTTGAATTAAAAAATTTTGAATCGACAAACCCTCCAATTTGCGTGATAAGCTTATTTTTCGAGGAAATGTACTTGATGTGTCTGTAAGACATAAGAATATATGCTGCCCAGATTTAGATCAGCCATGATTCAGCGATCCTTCACATTTTGTGCTGTCAGTATGGATAATAGCTTCAAGTACTTATCCGATAAAGTTGATATATTTCTCCATCAGTGTGTGATTTTACTCTGTATACTATATACCTATTCGATAGTTTCTCTTTGAATGGTGTTAGGAAACATTTGAGAAGATACTTACTACTTTCTCAGAATAGTTAGGATTATTGTTTTTGTAGAAAATATTTTTTTTTTATCTTGTTTTGTGATTTTATATAAGAATATTTCCGTATTTGTTTTCGATAAAATTATTGTAAGAGTGTAAGTAGAATAGCTATAGGCTAAACTTCGCATCATGATTGTATTTCATAGAATACAAAATGAAAGCCCTTTATTATTATTATCATATCAAAACAATTAAAAATAAGCAATTTGCAATAACAGTAATAAAAATGGTATTAATTTAGGTAAGTTGATATTCATCTTCGTTAAGAGAGCTTCAACATCTTTAATTATGAGTATTCCTGATAAAAAAGTTCTTCTTCAGAACTATTTTGTTGGCCTTGTCTATTAGTAACATTTTTAGAATTTTGAACATCAAAATATAACCTTCAGCTTGGAATGCATAAGTCTCATTCACTGAAAAACATTTTGTTCAATAGTCTCTTGTTTGTCTTGTATGTTTTTACTGATAGACCGATATACCGAAATATGCAGATGAAGGTGCTGAAATTAAGAGTAAAGAATAGTTTTCAATGAATCATTTATAATGGAAAATTAGAAATATCGAATTAACAATTACAAAGAAAAAGATACGATGCTAATATCCTGAACAACTAACAACTAGTCGACTTTGCAATTAATGATGTGTTTTGATGTAGGGGAGACTAGGGAGCATTGATACATGGGGAGGCTTGATACAGGCTTATATCCGCGATCTGTAGACGTTTTCAAAAGTTTTATACTAGTGAACTATTCTTTGGCAGAGGGCATTGCGTGACGTTAATCTGTAAGGCTAACAGTAGTTTGTTTGTGAAATATTCAACGAAGAGTGTTTCGAGGTGAGAAATTGTAAGTTTTTACTCAAGTTACCTAAGGGTTTTATGATCATGCATTAATTCTTCGGCATAAACAAACATTCCACTGGGAAATATGCATAAAACTACTCAATTTACAGTTTTATTCGCTTTTAAAAATATATGAGTATAAGATGAAAACATGAATCACTTTAAAAATTGCTTTCAGGGAGGTTTGAGACATTTGTCGTGGGGGGGCCTGATACATGTATCATCTTCAAAAAATATTCCGCAGCTAGTTGGATACGACTACATGAAGGCGTTTCCACCATCCAACATATCAAAGGGATTTTTAAAAACGGAAATTTATCCGTACAATCCCCATGTATTTAACGAGGCCGACTTTTCTTGTGTGGAAGTGACTAACTGACCATTTCCTGATTTTTCTAAACCTATGGGACCAAAGCAAGCCAGTATCATTGCTGACCTACCTACTGAGCTAAATAATCCTCTCGATTACTCTCCCAGTACATCGTATCAATCCTCCCATATGTGGGGAGGCTTGAGACAGTTTGCATGTTTTTGTGTTCAACGTTCTGTACAGAATAAGATGTTTATGTTTTGAGACTTCTATATTTATTTTGGTGAACGATTAATTGAAGAATTATATAATATAAGAAAAGTCCTGCTTCTTCATATAATTCAGTTTCCAGAATAAAAATTCCAAAAAACGTATCAACCCTCCCCAGTCTCCCCTATATTGTGTTTCACGTAAGCAGGTCACTGGATTTTGTGACTTATTCATCGGGCAAAATTTAAAAAGAAACCCATCCATATGAGAGTATTTTTAAGGGATATAAAAATATCTTATTGGAAAAACTATCATATTTTATCTGTATGTTCAAACAATTTTCAATCCAGATTTCCTGAAACGTCAAAGTACACAGTGAACTCCTGAAAATGGGTAATAAATGTATCTACCTGATGCTCGAACTCAGTGGCTCATTATTGGAAATAATGAATCAAAAGAAATCGAATCCATTAAACGCTACAAGAGGGATCAAAACACAATCATAATCGAATAGTGAATTTGGACATGATGAAAATTGAACGCCAAATTCGTAACCTAAGGGCGTTTTCGGTGTGCAGTAATTACCGATGAATAAATTGATTAATCACCTGCCATATTTCATCTTTCCTAGACGGATATATCACGTGAATAATAAATGATTTACATGTTCAAACGTTTTTATTACCCTTATAATTCAAATTCACGATGAATTATCGCTTGGGATGAAGCTTTTCAATCTCTTCAGAAAGCCATCTCCCTAAATAAGCTTTCATGATATATCTTTTCTCTACCCACATATAATTTTTAGGTTATGCGATACACCTGATGAATGTGATCGCTTTGAGGAAATTTACACTGTATTAGATGAAAAATATGCGAGTATAAAAGTAAGGGGATCGGCCGTTCAGAATTTCGCTGATAAAATTTGATAGAATATAAGATGAGGGGTTGAAAAAGGGGAATCTGGGACTTTAATAATAAATTCAAAACCGTGTCAAAGGCCTCTCCCTGCGTCAGCCTTCATATATCATTTTGAGGCTGTACGGTTTTGGGTTGGTTGGGATAATCGAAAAACCATTAGAAGTCGCTACATTGAATTCAATCAGAGTAAAAATATACGGTGTTCTGAAGTGAGGGTTCCTCGAATATGAGTGATTGTAAAAGGTTAGATTTCTAAGATGTTTGACCCTAATCAAAATAATGGATTACTGATTATGCCCAAAACGATTTTTCGAAATTGTAACAAAAAGTTTTCGGTTGCCATTAATTCAAAAATTTTTTTTCTGAAGTAAGTGAGTTTAGTTTTTCTGATGTGGTACTTTTCCACATATGTAATCATTTCTATCAGGATACCTGCTTTCAGAATTTTTGATGACCTGGAAACTTGAAGAGGGCGTGGATGAGAATATTTGGACCAGAGGATCATTCCGGTTGAGAAATTAGACGCCATCCACCATCAAATTGAAACAACATTGTCATTCTTGAAGAGAATATAATTCATAATCGGGGTTAACGAAAACAAAAAGCTAATAGGCTAACGACTATCTCAACCAGAAAAAATCTACGCTGGGAAATGGCCAAGAAATTAATGTTGCGAAAGTAACACTCATTCACTTAGTTATAATTAGTTATATTGTATTTCAAATTTGTTTATTTCAAAATTGAACAACTGCTGAGAATCCCGATAGAATGTCCCCAAAATTATATTTAGGAAATACTTAACCCATTCATCAGATGCACTGTCGTCCCAAGAAACGATGAGAATGACTAGTGGATAGTACACTGCGCAAAAAAATTAACGCACATTCTGAAAATTTCAATTTTAATGAAAGTTAACTCTACATTGACTTTATAACTTATTTTTTATGTTCTCTCGGGAAGGTTTTGAACGAAACAAGACACATTAAATGGAAGAAAAATTCAGGATTTCACCGAATCTTATGTGAAAGAAGAGAAATGAACAATTTTCAAAATACTGAAATGCTGATAAGTGACTTAATACTTGGTATTTCCACCCCTTGCGTTAATTACAGCTCGACAACGACGGTTCATACTCAAAATAACTGATCTTAAAATGTTCTGATCTACTCCTTCCCAGATTTCTCCGAGTTGGATTCCTAAGTCATAAAGGGTAGCTAGATGATTTTCTGAACTTCTCAGCCTTCTATTGAGGTTGTCCCAAATCTGCTCAATCGGATTGAGATCTGGACTTCTTGCTGGCCATTCCATTCGAGAGACTTCCACCTCTTCAAGGTACTCCTGAACGATGCGCGCACGATGGGGTCTGGCACTATCGTCCATAAAAATGAAATTTTCACCAATGTATGGGGCAAATGGCACTACATTCTCTTCAAGAATGTTCCTTATACACTTATCAGCATTCATAGCTCCATTATCAACGACCACTAGGTCTGTGCGAGCAATCAAAGATATTCCACCCCATACCATAATCGATTCTCCCCCGAAACCTGGAATTCAGGAAATTGCACTGAGCATATCTTTCATGTGGACGTCTGTATACAAAGGAACGTCGATCAAAATGGTAGAGGCAGAATCTAGACTCAACTGTGAAGAGAACTCTTTCCCAATCGGCCTCTTCCCAATGGATATGCTCTCTCGCAAAATCCAAACGCTCCCTTCGATGGGCTGGGGTAAGAGCTGGGCCTCTTGCCGCGATACGAGGCCTTAAATCATATCCTCTGAGGCGATTTCTTATTGTCTGAGTGCTTATTTGCACCTCATGAATTTGCTCAAGCTGAATTTGAAGGAGGCGAGCGGTTGCAAACCGTTGTCTCAACGAAGAAACTCTCAAGTAACGTTCTTGAATGGCAGTTGTTACCCGTGGTCTACCCTGTCCTGGTCTTCGGACATTCATACCTGTCTCCCTGAATCGCTGCAACATTCTGGACACACTTGTATGGGAAACCCCAAACCTTTCTGAAATTCTTGTGTATGTCCACCCTTCTTCTCGCAAAACTACCGCTTGGGCATATTCCTCTTGGCTCAAATTGCGTGTGTCGCGTTGCATAGCGATCGAGTATAGAAAATCAAACGACAGATAAACTATTGATCACTAGAATTGATCGAGAACGATTGATTTCAGAATGGAGCCAATACATTCAAAATCTGATAATATCATCTTTTTTTATTCCTGCTTGGAAAAACATCTGTATTGAAGAAAACCGTTGAAAGTGGATAACATATGCATGCCTAATTCTGATAAAAATAATTATCATTGAGAACACCTTCAGTTGTAGAATAAATTTGGGATTTCCATAATGTGCGTTAATTTTTTTGCGCAGTGTATATTCCTAATAAGATGAAGTTAATTATCAAACTGTTCTTATTTTAACTTCCTCAAACTTGAAGCATTTCGTTATTCTGTAGGAATAACAATAACAACAGGAAGCACAATAACAAAAAATGTCTATGCTCTCATGAACCAGTTCCTTCACAATGAAGTAAATAAATTTTGTGCCCGTAAAAAAAATGGAAAAAAGTTAATGTTGATACTATTACCAAGCATGCTTCAAATATACCTAATCAGTCTGTTGCTAAATATCAAGTTGATGAAATGATTCATTGTGAATCCAACATTTCTAATAACACCTTGTATAGTCTTCTTAATTTAATGACCTCTGGTATCCCGAATACTAGAATCACTAAAAATGAATTAATTAGCTTTTTTGGCAACAGCTGAGACCGAAAGTGAGTCACTGACACAGATAAATTGGCTATTCCAAGGTCTAAAAACAGACATGACCCTTGACAAATCACATCATTTAATCCTTCAGCTCAGAATCGTACCTGAAAAGAATAATAAATGAAAGTATTCTTAGTTGCTTACCGTCAACAAACATTGGCGAACGTGCTGTTTGTTGGGGGTAGTGAAGAGTTGATAAGCCAGAGAGCTTTGTTTTCTGAATTTACAACTCGACAACCTCGGTTCTGTTCTCAAGCCCCCAGAATTCGTAGAATAACCCTCGAACAATTCATAGTAGTGGTGAATGCAATGCGGAATAAATTACCGTGTTGTTTATTCAGCCATTGTTTCCATCCAATCTGAATTTTGTCATTTCACGCTAGCATTAATTTCTGACGAACAGAGAAAAACGCAACTTTCTGAGGTTTATTCAGAAAAACGAATAGACAAGGTTACCGTGTGGATAATTTCATTCAGAGTTCCATTTTATACCATTCGAATGGTCGTGAACTTTTATGCAGTACATTGAAAACATCGCGTTATGCATGAAATGAATAGTTTCCTTCTGAAAATTTTCGCAAAACCCAGTAAAAAATTGATTCGATTTTCTATCGAATAGACGTAAAAAGAATCGGTGCTATATAGGACCATGGATGTCAAACCAAAAATACCTTAAAATTTGACAAAGAATTAAAAAATGCAACAATATACAGGGTGTTCCCTTTAAAATGAGAATGTCGATACCAACAGGGAATAAACGGAGCACCCTGGATTGGTGGGTTATTAAAAATAAAAGTAGATCCTTTAGTTTCCACAAATTGTATGGAATCACTTGTTGCGAAAGATGTTTGTTTCAATTCTCGAAATAGAGAGTCGATGTATCGAAAAATACATCGAAGTGGTGGGGAATTAGACGAAAAAGAAGAGTTGAAAATAGCTTAAAAACTGCCGCAATCTAGTATTCGTACGAGATTGAATCGAATAGTCCGAGAACTGGCGACCAAAATCAGCAAGAGTTTTGTAATGGCCCATAATTAAATATGCTTTAGTATTGAGGGTGTACATGAGTCAGCACCCACTCGCAAGATCAGGTAGTGGAACACCTGGCAGTGGCGCGCTTTGAAATATGTAAAATTACAACATACTCTATAAGGGTTTTGTAATGATTGAAAATTTGCAGTACACTAGTTTACAGTACCAAAAAACATAAGAAAGTGGTCAGACCGCATTCTTGTGGAACACGGCGAGTCAGCACGCCACAGAAGTTGCTGCTATAACGATGTAGGTGCAAGAGTTTTGTAATGGCTGAAAATTCATTTACTGCTTAATTATAATATACATGACGAGTTTCAAATAGATTTATCTTAATTTTTTCAAATTCAATGCATATGATTTTTTTTCATCATATGCATATTATGTTGTTTTCAAAAAGTGATGTAAAATGAATAGTCATTTTAAAGATGAAAAAAAAATTATATGCATTGAATTTGAAGAAATTAAGATAAATTTATTTGAAATTCGTCATGTTGGTAGTCTTTTTGTGGACACATCATATGCTAGTGATGTTTTATTATTAATATTAAAGATTCTTTGAAATCTTGTCTTTCAATCCATGTAAAGCTGTTATTGGTATGTGCAAGGGTTCGTGAATTATAATCAAATAATATAGGCTCTACAGGTATAATTTTTTTGTCGAAATGGTAAATATTTCGAAAACTATCGAAGAAAAATATGTGAAAAGTATACAAAAGCATGCAGGAAGTTCCAGAGAATTGAAAAACACTACTGATCATAGTGTGACCCATTTGAAAAATTCCCATTCCTTTTTTTGTGGGACACCCGATATATTCGAAAGTATTTTTAGGTTGTGCTATTCTTGGAGTAATTCAAGTTTATATCAAAAAATTTTGCCAAATTTTGACTGCTACCGTTGTATCCTCCGCTGCGGCACTAGTGGGACACCCTGTATATATATAAATATATTATTCAATATAATGTACAACATGTTTGTATTTCTTCATAAACTTTTTAGGGTTTTCACTCCCAATCTCTGAAACAAAATCAATTAAAAATGAAATCAACGATTTGCTCCTGCGGTAATTTCAAAATTAAATGAATCAACGTTTCTATGCAGTCTCTGTTTCTGTGTGTTGACAATTAATGTCAAACAAAAGCCACAATTCAGAAGATTTTCAAAAATAGATTTTTCGTCTGATGAAGGAGTCTGATATAGACTCCAAACGTTACAACTTAGAATTATAATTTCAACGTTATTTATTTTGAGTTCATTGTCAGGCAACAATTTTTTCTAGTTAATTTGCTCCTGACAAATTAGTGCACGAATTTACGCAGGAGCAAATCGTTGATTTCATTTTTAATTGATTTTGTTTCAGAGATTGGGAGTGAAAACCCTAAAAAGTTTATGAAGAGATGCAGAATCCTCCCAGAATAAATTTCAATCGATATATGTTTGTATTTGTAGTACCATGAATGAAAAAATAAACATATCACCGAGTACCCGCGCTACCTGGATATCCGGAGTTTGAGCGACTGCTGACCAGCTCTGTTCCATCAATCTGTGGTCTGACTATTTTTTTTTTAATTGTATATAATAATTAAGCAGTATATTAATTTTCAGCCATTACAAAACACTTGCACCTACATCGTTATAGCAGCAACTTCTGTGGCGTGCTGACTCGCCGTGTTCCACAAAAACGCGGTCTGACCACTTTCTTACGTTTTTTGGTACTGTAAACTAGTGTACTGCCAATTTTCAATCATTACAAAACTCTTATAGAGCATGTTGTAATTTTACATATTTCAAAGCGCGCCAATGCCAGGTGTTCCACTACCTGATCTTGCGAGTGGGTGCTGACTCATGTACACCCTCAATACTGAAGCATATTTAATTATGGGCCATTACAAAACTCTTGCTGATTTTTGTCGCCAGCTCTCGGACTAGAATAGTAACATCTAGATTCGCAGCAAACTGTTTTGACCCGGAGATTGCATTTTTTTCCGCCACTTTGGGACGATGCGTTTGTTCTCGAAGTTGCAATGTCAAGATGTCTTGAAGCGTGGCGTCATTAATCTTTTAGCAGTATTCTGCAGGAACGAACGCTGATCCCGTAATCTGTGTCTTGCAGGATTTATCTTTCTTTGTCTGTCTATCTTTCCGTCTGTCGGTCGTCGAGTTACGAACGTTGTGTTCCGTCTTTTCCCTACGGATTGCGAATTGGGACAATCAAGACCATGTCACAAGTTTCGAGTTGTCAGATCTTTGATTAGATCTGCTGATATATTCGATGTTCAGAAATTTCCTGCAAGATTTTCCTCGGTAAAAATGTTTAAAACTTGCAAGGACCTTCCGGCCAGTTTCATGATGAATTTTTGAATCTCTTTAATTTTAAAGCCTCCTGTAGTCCTAGGTCTGTTTTATAAAAAACTTTAGCTTTCTTTCCAATCTTTAGTAGGAATAAAGGAGGCTTCAAAATTAAAAGGAATTTGAAATTGATTATGAAACTGCCTGTAAGAGAAGCATTAATACTGAATGACGGATTTCGAATGTGGCTCTTAATCACTTCTTACATCCCCAATTGAAAATACGAAGTTTGTCACATAAAAATGAATAAACCTAATTGTAATTCGAAGTCGTAAACTACCCCTCAATTGCCCTAGTGAAGTCATTTTTCTAGATTTCTACGAAACACAATAAAACTCTTGTTCAGGTTGTCCCAAAATCGATGCTTATTGAAAGCATCTCAAGAACTGTATTTAGAAAAAACATCTTGAGAAATGCCCGATGATAATAAGATATCAGAAAATATAGATATATTGATTCGTTCTCTAGTTACTGGGCGTTTCTGATAAGAAACGAAATATTTCGCTATATCTTGGTTTATGTTATTATATTCGAAAAATATCAAAACCTTGTTGTAAGTAATTATCATGTTTTATGTGATACTTACGGAAGTTATTTACAATTTCAGAGATACAGGGTGTATTTGGAGGTGAGGCTTTTTTTCAACAGAAGGTAGAACTGGTCAAAATGAAGCGATTCACCAAAAATCACCTATACAAAACTTTCAAAATGACAAAGTTGTAAAAAAAATTGAAAATGATTACTGAAATAGATCTTAATACGACCTTAGACCGTTTGTTAGCTGAATTATCGGAAAGTAGTGAAAAAAAACTTATCTCCTGATTCGACCATGTGGTTTCGTTTAGGATATTGGCACGTTCGATATTTACGTGGCAATGAAAATAGAAACTTAGGATTGCCGAATTGTTCTCATTAATTTTAAGTAACTTAAACGATTTTATGAAATGGCTCATTTCGATACCAACTGACAGAAGAGAGTTAGGACACAAATTTAAAAAATAGATTAATACTTCAAAATCTTACCAATAAAACCCACGAATTTTTTCAATCTTTTCTTCGAACATTCCTACAATCGTTGTAAAAATGGGATGAAATGAGGAAACATCATAGCACTTTTTCAACATAACTAACATAAGCACTTTCAAGAAACTGCCTAGATTTTCTACATTTTTTTTCATCCCGAATTGCACGATACAACAATTGTGATTCTCTCAAAAGTGACGTGATGCATCTAATCCGATGAACTTGGTACTGAATCGTTCATTGTCCAGCCATATGTTTATGTTTTGTTTCGTTTTTGCGATGCCGGAGTCACTTTCCACAGTCCCGTACTTGAAATTCTATGAAATTTCGTCGAATTTCTAGGGGTTGTATCTCAGCCATCTTGGATATTTTATGTAGACAGTTTTTGGTTAAACGACATATTCTGATGAGTTCCATTTTCTGTCAAAAAAAAGTCCCACCTTTGAACAAATCCCGTATAAATATTCTTCGTTTATTCAGAGATTTAATTCATTTTGTATCTATTGTATAATTGAAATTAACTCATCTTCCTCTGAAACTGAATCAAAACTTCGTTAGGAACGCAACATAGGACGAACTCTAAAAAGCAATGAAATGAGTAGAATATCTTGAACAGAAAAACAGAGCTTTCAAACTATCTAGCTCAAAATATAATCTATTTTTAGTTCTTTTATGGATTTTCGTCTAGTACCGGCCACGTTAATTCAAGATTAACTTAATTAATCCTATAACGTATAATGTAATAATGAAATCATTAACTTCATGAATGTCGAACTAGACTTACGGCCGGTTTCATAATCAAACCTAAAGTCCCTTTAATTATAAAGCTTCCTTTAACCCTACTAAAAATGACACTAAAGGAAGCTTTAAGCTTAAAGTGACTTTAAATTTGATTATGAAACTGGACGTTAGCATTCACAGATAATGCTGCAAGATAATTTCAATTACAGCATTACCGAAAGAAAACATCGAGTACTCAAAAGCTGAGAAATGCAATGAAATGAATTATTTAGCAAGACCGCTTTTAAACCTTCAAGCGCAAAAAGTGTCCTCGTTTTGTTTTCCCAGAACACGAATCCAAGCAAGAACTAATGGCCTACAGAAACTTGATCCTCCTTCAGCAACCCTTATATCATCCGTATGTGCCACGAAATTTCTTGGATTACTCCAATCTGAAGAAATCTTCGACTCAGCATTTTTCCGGCGAACGGATGTCCAGAAAGCCAATGAAAAACTGTAAGACCAAATGACACATATAACGTTCTTTCAAGTTCTGAATAGTGTCAGGACTCCCTATCTCGAGTTATTTATTCGAATGAGGAGGAGGACCGAGGCGATCATTTCCTATTTGTAGCTCCAGTAGGAATCCTCCGATGTACTGCTCGATTTACTGCTTCACTCGATGCACTTCGTTGATGTGCACTCTCATAAATTCATATTTCATTATATTATTACAACTTGAATAAATTATCAGACCTTTCTAGGTTTCACACATGGAAATAGGTATGTTGTACCAGAATTGAACATTCTCATTTCTTTCTATTAATGATTGATTACTGATTAATTACTTACTCATTACACTATTTTAACTAGATTATTTCGTTTCTCACGTCAACTCTATTGTTAACCTCCCAATGCTCAAGTTTCATAAAATTCCAAAATCGAAATTGAGATTATTTATGGAAACCCTTTTCCATTAGTTATCCAACACGTAGAAGATTCGCTTCAAAATTCAGAAATTTCAGAAATACACCCTTCCAAACATTCAAATATGTAAAAGCTTGTGACGTAGAATGCCTTTACTAAAGCCTAGTAATTTTTGCTAATCCGACAACAGTGGAACCGATCAAGAAAAAATTGTTTCTGTAATCTGTGTCAATACTGTTATGGTTTGAGTTTTCCCAAACTAATATTGTTTAGTTTAGTTTGCTCAATGAGTATTAGGACCTAAAATAAATTTTTGTTATAAAACATTTATTCTATGCTGTGTGCTGTGTTAGGAAATTTTGGATGGCATGAAAACAGAAATGTAGTCAGTCAGAATTATTTTTTTTTAAAGTCACTTATTTAATGGAATGAATTGTTTTCTGTTTTATAAGTTACGATTCCGTTGATTGTAATAACGAATTAATTCATGATATAAAATAAAGATTGAAACGGATCGTAACACAATGGCGCAACCAACGTGTGGCAATTTGAGTTATAGAAATACTCAAAATATGGAATCCAGAAACAAGAGTTTAGCTGGAGCACAAGAAAACAATAATTCTATTATAATAATATATTGGATTTCATTTTGAAGATGAGAGAAGATATAAACAAGAAATTCGATAAAGAGTCTAAGAAACTCGCTGAACATTCCAAGAAACTTGATGAACATTTTCAGAAATTTGATGACCATTCTAAGAAACTGGATAAACAATTCAATCAATTGGATGAACAATTTGAGAAATTTGGTCAAAATGGTACGGAAATAGAAAGAGAAATTAAAGAATGTGCAGAGAGAATGGAAAGAAAAAAGAAACAAATACAATATCAATGGAACAAACAGCAGAGAGACGAAATCAGGAGGAATTAGATTTCACAGAACATTATGTTCGAAAAGAAGTACAGGACCAACTGGATGATGAAATAGATGAAATAAAGGAGAATTAGAAAATTCTACGTCAAAAATCATAGTAAGGGGATGGAAAATGGAATTTCAATGGAAAAGTAAAAGGAAAATATACTGCACTAGTGCCATTAATTATGAATGTTGAGAAATTGGTAGATCGAGCATTGTTATGGTTCAACGATGAAGAAGAAACATATACAAGAAATTGGAATTACACAAGGAACAGAAAATGTTAGAATATCCAGAAAGTTTGTGTAAAATTGAAACAGAATGGAGAGAAAAACATGAAGAGGATGAAGAGAAAAAATGGAGAGAATATATAAGATTAAAAAAAAAGACATAGGCAAAAAGTTTATAATTTTTTTTAGTAAAATCGCAGTTCAGTTCAGTTATATCAAGATTTGGTATTCATTCATACAATAAAAATTAATTCAGTTTGGAAAATTTGAAATGTTTATTCCCAAAATTTTTAATTTGGGGAATGAATATTTTAATTTTGGAGATTTTGTTATGGTTTAGTTTTCCCGAAATAATATTGTTTAGTTTAGTTTGTTCAATGAGCATTAGGAACTAAATTTATAGAAAATTTATTCATCATAGATGCTGCTGTGTTAGGAAATTTTGGATGGCATAGAAACAGAAAAAATAATTAGTCACTCAGTCAGAATTAGTTTTCAGGAAAGTCACTTATTTGATTGAATGAATTGTTTTCTGTTTTATAAGTTAGGATTCCGTTGATTGTAATAACAAATTAATTTATAATATAAAATAAAGATTGAAACGGATCTCTACAATACCTTCTCAAAACCGATGACATTTTGTGTCATTGTTTGTTTTTCTTGTCAAATGTGATCACCAAACTTGATATTTATTAAGTCTGTGGTGATCAGAAAACTTTCATGACCATTATTGACTCGATGGGAGTTGCCGGATTGTGAAAATGATCTACGTCATTTTCACAATGTTCATGAGAGAGCACTTCTGAAATCAGAATTCTCGTAAGTGAATACAGACAAAATGCAATATGTTAGAATTCGAAAAAAATATATCTCGATATATTTGAGTTATGAGGAGTTTAATGACAAATATTTTGAAATTTAAGAAAATTCTGCCAATGTAAACGTTGTGTTTAGTAGTTAATTAGCTGACTTTTCTCAGTGTCTAAATCAGACTTCATGAGACCTCTTTTTTAAACTTCTCTAGATTACCTCTGTTTTTGCGTTGGATATTGTCACTTTGAGTTTATAGAAACTATTTATATTTGTGTTTGTTACCGTTATAGCTTCATTCGGATGACTCACTCATTTTATGATGGTGAACGATGTACAATAAATTCTTTTTCACTACCATCTCCAACTCAATTATCTGGTAACAGTCCAAAACTGTAATTTTCTAAAATTTGAACAACCCCAAATTTAAGAAGGACAAAATGGAGTGTTTTTGCAATTGGCTTTTCAATTAAACTTGCCCTTTTGGTTTTTGGCCTATAGTTTATAAAGAAAAATAGGCTTAACTTTTTTTGAATCCATGGTTCACGTATGAAGGTTTACTTTCGGGACACCTGTATAAAGTTCCTCTCTATAAACTAATTTTTATGAGTTTATGAAGATTCATGAACTACTTGAACAAAAATTAGAACGATAATACAGAAAATAAAATGTCGACAATAGTTCTTAGAATCCATATTACCCCGGTAAATGGAAGCTAATTAATTTTAATAAAAATTCGGTTAAAATTTTCCATCAAGATCCGCTTTGAGCTGTTTCAGAACCACTCGGCCATTTTCCAGATTGCGAATTAATCGAGAAACTGGAGCTGAGGAGATTCTGCCGTATCCGGTTTGTGCTGGACCGGAAATTAAAACTTGTGAATTGAAATAATTTTCTATAGGTCCTTAATTGTATACGAAATTAATTAAGTACTTTTTTTAGATTATATTGCAGAATGAATGTTAGAATTAACAGCGTTTGTATCCATGAAGTCTATATCAGTGGGGCTTGACATTCATGACAGACTTGACAAGTAAACGTTCCTTTTCACTTTTTTGATCAAAACAAAATTCAAGATAAAATGTCACGGTGAACTACAAGTGAAGAAAGTTATATAACATCCATTTCTAGTAGGGCAATTTGATTGCTCTTCTGAATGATCAAATTGATGTTTATTCTCAACAACAATAATATTTCTTGTATGAATATTCCATGAAATGTTAGTCTCTACAGGATTCTCGCATGTTCGGTTTTAGTTAAATCCTCACGCCAGTTTTTTGTTCAATGAAAACTTAGCTGGAATATCTATCATTTCCATAAAAAATACCCATAATATGAACTGTTGAGTGATAAGCGGTTTTTACGCTCATTCTGCTAAAATATAAAGCCCGTTTGCAACAGCCGAGAATTCTCTACAATATTCTCGCAAGAAAACGGCAGAGATTATTAGTACGCAACTCAACAAAGAATTCTACCGAAAGTGCGTATGTAACGGTACATAATTCACGGCGCATGAAATCTCGAGTAAATTTTCTAGAGAATTCTCGGCTGTTGCAAACGGGCTTAAGTGGCTTAGATTAAGATGAAAAATACAAAAAATTACTTACATTGAACATATTATGTTCATACCGTCTGATATATTTCAGTATTCAGAATATCATTTCAAAAATATGTCATCAAAATCCTTATAACTCAAATATGTATATCCAAAATATATATATTCGAATTTTAACACATTGCATTTTGTCTGTATCCACTTACGAAAATTCTGATTTCAGAAAAGCTCTCTTATGAACATTCTACGATTTCTACGTCATTTTCACAATCCGACAACGCTCGTCGAGTCAATAAGGGCCATGAAAATTTTCTGATCAACATAGACTCAATAAATTTCAAGTTTGGTGATCACATTTGATAAGAAAAACAAACAATGACACAGATTGCAGTTACTTTTTTTTGTAATCTATGGATATGAAATTCTATATTTCCTAGATCGGTTGTCGAATTAACAAAAATTACTTGACATTAGTAAAGGCAGTCTACGTCACAAGCTTTTACATATTCGAATTTTTAATAAGTTTCGAAGGATGTATTTCTGAAATTTGTGAATTTTGAAGCGAATCTTTTACGTGTTGGATAACTAATGGAAAAGGGTTTCCATAAATAATCTTAAATTCGATTTTGGAGTTTTAGGAAACTCCCTTTTTCAATCACTGTCGGCATTTTTATTATATCAATTTGTTATATGTGTCAACGTCCTGTTGGCATTAACGACATTTCATGAGTGCCAACCCTACTCCGTTCTAGTTACGAAAACTTGAATGAATTATTTCATGGCCAACGGAATGCTTTTATAAAAGTGAATGAGAATCGGTTCAGACCCAATTTCATATTATTGGATAACTCCAAATTAGAATCGTTAATAGTTATGGTTCCTATTGTAGTATATTATGATCTAGTCCCTAGTGGTAATGAAAAGAATTATTTGTATTGAGGTTAAGCTTGTTCAATAAAATACGAAACTAACGTGTAGGATGCTGCAATAAACGATAATAACTTACTCTGTACATCAAGAAGAAATGCAGTCCCTTTATCAAAAATTTCGTGTCACTCACATACAATATAAGATTAGGTACTGTTTGATGAATGTTAAGAACAATAATATTCCTTTAATTTTTTTAAAAAATATTGAATGTTCTTAATTCAAATTGGAAAATTAATAATTCAAAAGTGAACAGGTCCGAATACACAGAGAAAACGTGTAATATTCCACAAAGGCGTCATGGTTTTATCATTCGAAGGATGAAAAATTGATCGCTGAATAATATAATTACCGACATCTTTCAGCCTTGTTATGTTAATGATAAGTTGTTTTATACCTCAATCAAATAACTGTTTTTCACGTCCAATATTCAAAATCATCAATTAGGAACAATAACAATAAAAGAGCCAAATTAACAAAATTCTGAAGATTTTTCCTTCACTACCTAGGCTCTGATCTTACGTGAAGTAAATCGAACGTGCGGATGCTGTGTTTTCATTTCACAGCCGGGGGTGCTCTCTAATGTACAATCTACCACCCTCTTATCCCAACCTTTGTATTTTTAGCAGGAACAACTGCGAAGTAATTACATTCTTCGGGAAAATAATGCCTTCAAGGAATTCTGGAATATTTGATTTTGTTTTCCGATACAAAATTTCACACCTTAACGGACATTTATTACATTTCTCTTGTCAAGGGTTACATTAGAAGGAGTAAAATAAAATGATGCGTTCTGCAACTTGGCGATTAAATAGGTACCCCAAGTTTTAATGGGAATTCTGGATACTATCAGGAGAGAGCTGGAATTTCTTACTGGTTTCTTTCAATGATTCGAATTTGAAATATCAGTGAATGAAGTTGTTTTATGTGAATAATTGAGTAAAAACTGTCGAAGTACAAAAATAAAATGAGTTGAATAATTTATTGCATTTAAAAAAATAAAATATTAGAAATTGTATAAAAATTAGTAATTGATTCCAGTTTTAAATCAATTGTAGCAAAAATGAAGTGCGATGAAGTAGAAAGAAGAAATAATTCGATAGCTAGTCAATATTAATAGCACAATAATATCATTTTTACTCAATTCAAATATTTTCTTTACTCACTAATTTCAACTGATCTAGCCAATATTTGATGAAAATAGTTAATTGAACTAGAAACTGAATTACATTATTTTGATTAGTATAAGTGATTCCATTTGATGAAACCTAATTATCCTGAATATCTGCGACATGTTCGAAACATAACACAATTTTCTCACAAAACAGTAGATCATATAGATTTACCTACATATGAGACATCAACCTATACATACCTAATTTTGTATGGAAAGTGGAAAGGCACTTTTAAAGAAAAGTTAATTTCGCCCAAAGTACGAAAAGCATTTTTTCCATTAAGTCAGATCACAAGAACCCAAACAATCTGAAGCGGTTAGAAAAATTCTTGGTAAAAATTTTAACCGATATCCACATTTTTCATACGTATGAGAGATGAATCTTGAACGGATCGTAATATTATGTTTTTTTTTTTTTGTGAAAAGGTTTTACCTATTTCACTAATATGAATAAAGCACAGTAAAGATCTCAATATGTTTATTAATTCTCTGTAAATATTGAATTGATTTGGTCGTTAATGAAAATCCATGACTAAACTAGAGAACGGATTACATGAAAATAAATATTGGACAATTTATCAAAATTCAATTTAGCTATAAAAAGGCATGATGCCTACTCCTTATTAATAACGTTCTAATGTTAAAGTTCCGTAAATGAAGAAAGGTCCCACATTTTGCAATTGACTCCATTTTTTTGAACGCACGTTATATATAAAGCGTTTCTACTTTTTCAACTTTCTCATTGTTGGATGGATGGATGGATGGATGAATACTGAAAAAAAATTGGGCAACAGATATTGGTGGAACGAAAACAGGAGTAAAGTTGAGGTGCTGCTTATTCTTCAGCTTCATTATATCCAAAAATCTGCATCAACATTCTTCCCTAAACAGTGAGGTTCCAATTTTCTCATTAGGAAAAAATTAATGCAAGAACAAAATTCATCGTACAACCTTGACGTTCGACGGGCGAGGAGGTTTTAATGGAAAAATAAATAAAAGGCCTGGCTACCTCGTTATTCATTAACTCCGCAGTTGATCAAATTGCATCCAGTTCATTTTCCTCCCCTTTATCTGATGGAATATTCGTGGCAGGTTTCGTTTCACATTTTCATTTAGAAGTTATGAATAAGCTTTATCGCATAACGAACACCACCGACGTCGGCCACGATTTTACGACTAAATATTTAGGTTGTGCTGTAAAAATGTAATTTAATGGCTGAAATTCCTTTTATATGTTTCGGCGAAAACCACACCTTCTATGGATCCATAATATTATCGTCTACGTGAGGCAAATTTCCCATATAGTCTGAAATTACTGAATAATCGATGAGTTTCAGTTTATTATTTCTAACCGAAGGTAATTTCAAGAAATACCTAATTACAATAATAGGTATTTATATAACAGGTGAGTTGTCCAAGCGTATTTCAGGCAGAAATATTGGCATAGCGATTCATGGATTCTATGATGATTGAGCAAGAATAACAAGGTCTGTTTGGCCTGGGTTTCCGGTCATTCGGGAATCAAAGATAATGAAAGGGACATCACAAGAAAGGAGCACAAACTTCTTTCATTGGTCCAGAACCTTTCTGTGGCAAAGGAAAATGTATCTACAAGGAAGAGTTTCAGGAGAAGGAGAAAAACAAGGCATAATCACCATTTTAGAAAAATTTAAATTTTTGATATAATTCTATGAAACCAGTGACCACAAAATTAATCGCTCTCAATTAATTTCTATCTCTATGATGCGAATTTGAAATTTTCCGTTCATTGAATGTAATTTTTTAGCTGAAACACCTATAACTTCCATAAAATCATGTAGTTCATGTAACACGCAATTAGAAATAAATATCGAGCAGAACTTGTATAATCAATTCTAATATAACCCATCCGATTCCATATAGTTCTGATATGAAAGTTGTTCATATCTCTGGCAATGCTTTTGCCAGTACCAGAAATAGCAGAAATCAAGCAATTTGGGATACCCTGTATATAGGGTGAAGTTCAGATGTGTGTAAGCGCTCTGTCTTTCACTCAAACCCCGAGGAAAATGAAACAAAAAACAAACAAAATTTGATAACCACAGTTTTCGTGAATTTAGATACTGCAATATTGACGCAAAACCCTACAACATGAAATAAAGCCTTGTAATCTTAGTCCCATGGACAAAATACTTTCTTTCTGGTGTACTATTTGTTGAAAGGCTTCTTTATAAAATGAGAGATTTTTCCACGCCATTTTTAAGAGGAAATTTTTAAGGAAACGAAAAACTATCAACCCATTAGTCTGCTCTCAGCAATGAGCAAGATAGCAGAGAGGATAATATAAAAAAGAAAGAAAGAGGAAACAAAAGAGCTAAAAAATATCCCCGACGAACAATTCGGGTTCAGATCAGAGCACTAAACGACACACCAACTGAAGAGAGTAATTAACTACATCGAAAAAAGGCATAAAAAAGTAAAGAAGACAGGAGGATTATTGATAGATATTTCAAGAGCCTTCGACAAAGTATGGCAAGAGGAACTGATACACAAGATGTTAGATGGAAAAATTTCAAAGAGAATGACAAGATTGTTAACATCTTACCTACTAAACAGGAAAGTCATAGTGAAAATAAATGGAGAAGAGTCCGAAGAACACTAAACAGAAGCAGGAGTACCCCAAGGATCCATGCTAGGACCCATATTGTATCTTATATACACATCGGACATACCCAAAACAGACAACACAATCATTGCATCATACGCAGATGACACGGCTATATTAACTAGCTCAAGAGTAACTTCTAAAATAGAGAAGGAACTGCAGAAACATTGTTACAGTATAAAAGAATGGATGAACAAATGGAATATCAGAGCAAATCCGGAGAAGAGCAATGGAATTATTTTCTACTACAAGAAGACAGGGAAAGGACCCTCGAATAACGTAAAAATGAACAATGTACCAATTCCATGGACCAGATGCGTGAACTACCTAGGAAAAACCCCAGACGAAAAATTGAATTTCAACAAACACGTCAGGAACGTCGAAGTTGAAGCAAGAAAAATCAAAGGTTTCATGTACCCATTACTGAAGAGGAAGAGCAAACTAGAAAAAAGAAACAAAATAAAGATATACAATACAATAATACGACCGATAATGACATACGCAGCCACAAGCTGGAAGAACACAATAGAAAGGAACATGAGAAGACTTCAGAGTTCAAAACATATCGATAAGAAGGCGCTAAACGCACCGAATGAACAACTCCACAAAGATATAGAATATACCCCAATCGAAGAGCACCTACAAGAAATGAACGAAAAAATGGAAGAAAAAATAAAAATACACAATAATCCACTGATTAGAGAAATAATGAAATAAACAGAAGTAAAGCGAAACAAACAAAGAGAGAAAATACAAGACGGCGGAATAAGAAGACTACTTCGTCCCGCGAAACTAGAGAGAGATACGATACGATACCGCCATTTTTATCCATTTTTGAAATGGTCAGGTAGTGCGAATAATTTAAGGATCTTTTCCAAAAGCGGTATAAATCGTATAAATAAAATTTGGCTTATAACAAATATTATAATTGTTATGAGAACTCATTTCGAAATGATGGAAAAGTAGTACTGGAAGAGGTATTATGATATTCAATTGTGGTAATTATTAAACACAGAATTGAAATAAGCTTTAATGAAAGATTTGTCATTATTTACCCAAGTTGAAGGAAACAGATAACTCCAATTTCAGTCCGAATAGGAAATTGAGCAATTCATATTTTTGTAATTCAAGACTTCAAATCTCTCCTGTTTATTTCAGTATACAGTACACTTGCAAGTACATACTTTTAATTCACAAGGTATGATATTATCATACGAATTGAGAATACTGAATTTCATATACTTTTATCTGAAGAATAAAAATTTCTCAATTGAAAAATAGATGAGGTGGCGTGCAGAAATATTGCACATATATTGCATAGATTGCACATATATTTTTTCAATTTCAATTAAACCCCCTCTGTGAAATTCTCTGATAATACCCCAGAATATAATATTTCTGCACGCCACCCCATCTATTTTTCAATTGAGAAATTTTTATTCTTCAGATAAAACAATATGAAATTCATTATTCTTAATTCGTATAATCATCTAACATCACTATCCTGCCATACATGGAGACACATGTGGATTTAATTTCTAGACATATGTAGGTACTTATTTATTCATGGCATTTCTAATAAACTGAGTAGATGTAGAGCGTTGATATTGTTTCTATAAAAATTCAGATAATTTACGAAGATGAAAAGTACAATTTGAAAATATCCACATTAACTGAGAATTGAATTCAAGGGAATATAATAGGTATATATGTACATTCATCCGTTTAAAAACCACTCAAAGTTAATCGTTAGATGTGCTTTCTGCAGAGAGCAGGATTAATAGCAGTTGTTGATTGTTGACACCCCAATTCCAATGGGGAATAATTCCCAACCTTATAAATTGCACAAAAGGGGATTAAAACTATTAAATATGCTTAAAGCATTTCACCGTAGCTGTACAAAAGCGGCAAAACTTGCCATTCGCAGTTTAACCGACATTAAATGTATAAAATATTAATGTTTCGTTCCAAGGTGTACAACGGCTATACGTATGTCCCTAAGGGATCGTTTTAATTGGATTATATGACTGTATGACTTCCGCTGCAGAGATAGCTTATATTATTGACCTCAGGAACTCTCCGGCCAAGCTCATACATGGTATAACTTTTGTTCTGAATTTTCCGCTTCCAAAGTTCGCCAATAAAAGTAAAACGCACAGCCAGAATTTATCGTACAGCCATATTTCAACGTTCTTTGGCGGAGAAATTCAATTTAGCCGATATACGTGTTTCGACCATTTAAATTGGAACTTCGAATTATATCTGACCATTACGAATTAGATATGGCCGGAGTTGTATAAGCAACCCTCGTAAATGTTGTTGTAACTTAGGTGGTTGCATCAGGAATTATAAACAGATTTTTGTATTAGAATAACCATGTGTCTATTAAGATAAATTTAGCGATGATATTAAGGATCACGTATCATTAATAATAATAATATCACAATTGAAGAAGTAAAATCAGCTATCAGAGGACTGCACAACTGGAAAGCACCTGGGCCTGATGGATTACAGAACTTCTGGATCAAGAAACTTTGGATCATGCATGACAAATTGACCTCCGCAATAAATGATGTCATTGAAAATCCTGAAAGAATGCCAGTATTCCTTACACATGGCACAACATACTTGTTACCTAAAGACCAAAGGAATACAGAAGACCCATCCAAGTACCGACCAATCACATGTCTCCCAACGATGTACAAATTAATCACATCGTGCATTTCAAACCGAATTCACAACCATTGCGAAATGAATAACATCATCGCCATGCAACAGAAAGGATGCACCAAAGATAGCCGAGGGTGCAAAGAACAACTAATAATAATAATAATAATAATAATAATATGCATTTATTTTCCAAATTATCATCACGACAATAAAGAGAAAACAAGTCAAAAGAAAACATTACATAGCTTGATAGACTCCAGAGAACAAGAAAATCTGCTTCAGCGCTCACAGGCGCACTTAAATTCAGAAATCGAATAAGGTTCAATATTCATGATGAGTCGGTGAAGTGATTTACGAAAAGTAGTGTATTCCTTAATGTCCCTTATGTGTTTCGGGAGAAAGTTAAAAAGTTTTATTGCTGTGTACATAGGATTATGTTCGGTGAGAGATAACTTATGAGTGGGAAAGAAGTATGCGAACTTTCTCCTTGTATTATTCGTGTTTTCAAAATCCTGAAAGTAATTCTTATTTTTGTGCATAAAAAGCAAGGTTCTGTATATAAAAAGGCCGGGAAGAGTCATAATATTCTGCGCTTTAAAAATGTTCCTACATGATGTCCTGTAGCTCATTCTAAACATTGTCCGCAGTGCCTTTTTCTGTACAATGAATACACGTTCCTCCTGTGATCCACCTCCCCAGAATATGAGCCCATAAGCCAGCAGAGACTGGAAATTTGCGAAGTATACCGTTTTTAAGGTATCCACATCGACTTGATCTCTCAATATCTTGAACGTATAAATGACGGAATTCAACCTGGATACTAAGGCATCACAGTGCAACGTCCATCCCAGATTACTTTCAATCATCACGCCTAGCAGTTTGGTATTCTGATTAACAGGAACCTCACCATCACCAAGTGTAATCTTCTCTGGAAATAATAGATTAGTTCTAATGTTAGAAAATATGACAATGTTGGTTTTGTCTGCATTCAGATTCAACTTGTTTTCCGTGCACCAACCCTGAATACGCTGCATTGTTTCTCGTATGTTTTCTGATAGGGTCTCAATATTGTCACCACTCACTATGACATTTGTATCATCCGCAAACAAGCAAGCATCCCGACGCACCGGCATATCAACCACGAAATTCTCATCCTGAATCCTTGTGGGTAGATCATCGATATAGACCACAAACAGGATCGGCCCCAATATTGTGCCTTGAAAGATACCCTCCAGAACAGAGGCCTCAGATGACATATGCCGCCCCCCAGGCGAGTCCAAAACGACAGCCTGTCTTCTGTTGCCAAGATAGCTTTCAAAAAGCTTGAGTGGTAACCCCCTAATACCAAATCTCTCCAGCTTCATTAGCAGGCGTCTATGGTCAACATAATCAAATGCTTTGGATAGGTCAACAAAGAGTCCTGCTGGTATCTCTCCTCGCTCGAGAGTGAGTGTAATCTGCCATAGGACCTCGAAAATGGCAGTCTCAGTGCCGCGTCCCGGGATGAAACCATGTTGTTTCCTAGATAAAATTTCAAATTTTTGGAAGAACTTCAGAATTCGCTTGGCAAGTACTTTCTCGAAAATCTTAGCAAATGCTGTAGTTAAGCAGATTGGTCTATAGTTGGAGAGCAAATTTATGTCACCTTTCTTATAACAGGGTTTAACCAGTGATAGCTTGAAAGAATCCGGAAAAATGCCGCCCCTGAAAGAACAGTTGATTATATAACAAAGAGGTCTTAAAATATTTGAAATATGTCGTTTGATTACAGTCATAGGGACACCATCATGACCACAACTATTCTTGTTCTTCATATTTTTTACAACTGACAATATTTCTGATTCAGTAACGTCGAATAGATAGAGGGATTTATGTGTTCGTTCTGGAATAGCGCTGTTAACATTGACCTCTGGGCCTCCAGTTTGTCTCGGTGGGAGATTCGTAAAGAATCTATTGAATGCATCTGCAGCCTCCGCCAGATTACCTTCTTCGCTTAGCGCTGGGAGTTTGGCATCAGATGTCCTCTTCTTCTTGGTTATCTGCCTTATGACATTCCAGACTGCGCTCGATTTATTATCAGCTCCATCAATGATCCTCCTATAATGAAATTGTTTATTATAAATAATTGCTTTATCGTATCTGTATTTTGCATATCTATAATTTTCCATCATGTCGGGTCTATACCTAGAAACCACAAACAGAGCATCCGCTAACCGCTTCCATGATTTAACCTCTGGAGAGTTCTGAAATTTGTTTTTCTTGCACCTGTTTACTGTCCTCACCGGAAAAGCAATACTATAAATCATGCCGAAAATTTCGGAAAAGGAATTCCACATTTCATCCACATTATTTTCTGGCAGAAGGTAAACACTAGACCAGTCCGCCTTCTTGAGTAGACATTCAAAATGTTGGTGTGTGTTGTCATTAAATATTCTCACCTTTTTCTTCACTACTGACTCAAGAGGTAATGGTCCATTCTGAAAAATGAATTTAAGCCCCGAGTGATCAGCCATATGCTCTTCCTGGACAGTTGTAGTGCCCTCCAGATTAGATATTACATTATCAAGGCAGGTGGCCGAGTGTGGAGTTATACGAGTGGGCTCACGATTAGTCACCGTCAGATTGTATGTTTCTAGAATAGATAGAAATATATTAGTCTCATCTGTGGAGGACAAAATATTAACATTGAAATCCCCTGCAATTATAAAGGGAATATTTTCCATGAGGCACTGGTCAAGAATTCCATTAAATTTTTCGAAGAAAACCTCGATTTTACTTAGGGGCCGGGTGGTAGGCCGATATACACAGATTATCAGCAACTTCTTCTCAGAGCTGACTGTCACAAGTGTGGCACAGCACTCGATAGATCCGAAATCACTGAAAGTCTTAAAGTCAATTCTCTCTGAATAATGGAATTCTTCTTTGACGATGATAGCACAGCCTCCATGATGACCTTTCTCTCTGCTATATTCTGATGTTAACTTATATCCTTCAGGAATGTAGTTCATTATCTCCTCCCTGTCCTGCCAATGTTCGGTAATACATAAAAAATCGACGTTATGTTTTATTAAAGTCTGTTCAAGCTTAAAATGTGAAGTACTAATGGCCTGGATATTCTGGTGAAAGAGACAAAGTTCAATATTTTTCTTCACTTTATTGAATTTAATGGTTTTCGAAAAAAATTTGTAAAGTTGAATTCTCTCAGTGTTACACCACTAGGCCAGAAAGTAGGATCGTTAAGTTTTTCATACAACTCACCTTCAGGCACTCCAATACTGAAAGCCGAGTTTGTACCTTTCGTTGTTAATTTATTTATTTCAATTGTTTCATATCCAGGAAGATTCGAAAGGAAGTTCCTCACATCTTGAGCTGTTACATCAGAACCGGCAATTCTTCCCACGTAAATCCATTTTCTCCTAATGGCGCCTTTTATCTTATCGTCTAGTTTATTGTCTCCGGTGCATAAAATACTCCTTCTTGTTTTCCTATGTACTGTATTTCGAGTCGATTCAGATTCACTGCTTTTCTTTGTTTTTCTTTCCCTTCTTGTCACTGTTGTCCACTTCGTTGCAAGATCTTCTCTTTCTGTAAATTCTGTCAAATCTCCTTTGTTTATATTTGGGTTGTTATTGCTGGCTGATGTCAAACCTGAATTTTCCGCTTCGGCTGTCTTTAATGTGTCAATATCGACAATCTGGTTAGAATTTCGTAGCTCGGTTTGTTTACCTTCTGTTTCAGTTAGGAATGACTCACATACGGCATTCCGAGCGGGTGGGACATACGGAGTATCCACATGTCCCGCTCTGATAACAACTTTATCATTTCTGAGATTATCAATCTCCTTTTTTAAATCGGCAATTTGTTTATTTTGCGAATTAACCAATTTCCTCAAGTCCTTTAACTCATTTTTGAAGACTGAAGTAATATCACTCACAATCTCCAATTTCAAATTTAGCAATTCTTCCTTGGTAACTAGAAATCCAGCAGAGTCTGACGATTGCTTCATGATCTCCATTGTACTCTTTGACTGGGAGCAATCATTGCATCTCCACTCACTAACACTTCCATCTTGACGAATTCGGCTGAAATCTTCCACTGATATCTTGACACATTCGATATGATAACTTCTTTCACAATTTACGCAAAGTATTGAATCTTTATATCTATCAATTTTCTCTGAACATCGAGAGCAACAAATTCCGCGTGCACCCGCCATCGCCGCTTGATGTAATGTAATAGATTCAGTTATCTGCAATCAAGCGTTCTCCAAGCGAAGGAATCTTTACGCTGCGTACATAGACTACAAAAAAGCATTTGATTCTATACCTTACGAAGGGCTCTTGACGATCTTGAAGATTTACAAGGTGGATCCCAATATTGTTAAGTTCCTGAAAAACGCCATGTCAACCTGGCGTACTAGTCTTCAAATGAAAGCAGCAGATTGCTCCATTACAACAGGACCTATTCAAATAAGACGCGGAATTTTCCAAGGAGACTCGCTGAGCCCTCTGTGGTTCTGCATGGCCCTGAATCCCTTGTCTCATAGATTGAATTCTACGGACTACGGATTTTCCATCAAGAGCGGCAGTAGAACTATGATGAAACTGAATCATCTCCTTTACATGGACGACTTGAAACTCTTCGCATCTACAAAAAACAAATGCAACTGATGCTGAAAATGGTGGAAGGATTCTCGGAAGACATCAAAATGAAGTTTGGACTAGAAAAATGTCGACTGCTTAACATAACGAGAGGGAAAATAGAAGATGGTACGTTCAAACTCAACGAAGGTGCAGAAATTGAAGCATTAAAGGAAGGAGACACATACAAGTATCTAGGCATAAAACAGGCAAGAAAAATCAATCAGATCCAAATGAAGATAGAATTAACGGAGGAGTTCACCCGAAGATTGAGGAGGATAATGAGAACTGGTCTTAACAGCAAGAATCTGATAAAAGTGATTAACACCTACGCTTGCTCGGCGCTGAGCTATTCATTTGGTATTATCTCTTGGACGACCACCGATTTAGCAGCTTTACAGAGAAAAATATGGACGATGCTGACTAAACACAATAAACATCACCCCAAAAGCTCAATAGAACGGACAGAGCTGCCACGACATCTTGGGGGTAGAGGAATTGTTGATTTGTCCAACCGTATGTCCCAGGAAATTGAAGGACTTCGAAAATATTTCTTGATCAAAGCAGCTTCGTCAGAACTCCATCGAGTAGTTTGTGTAGCTGATAGTTCTACACCATTAAAGCTACAACAGGATCACTTGGAAACCGTCGAACACTCTGCAGAATGTAAAATGCAGAAACTGATTGGCAAGCCTTTGCATGGGAGGCACCAGAACGAGGTCAACCATGATTACGTCGACATATCTGCGTCGAACTACTGGTTGACTTCCGGAAGGTTGTTTCCTGAGACAGAGGGCTTCATGCTCGCCATCCAGGATCAGGTTATTCCAACAAGAAATTACATGAAGTACATCGTCAAGGATGCCTCAGTGGCGGATGATAGCTGTCGTTATGGCTGTGCGACACATGAAACTATCAAGCACATCACCGGGGGATGTCAGAGGTTCGCGGGCACGGAGTACAAAAATAGACATGATGCTGTTGCCAAGATTCTTCACCAAGAATTGGCACTAAAACACCAACTTCTAAGTTCGAAAAAGGTTCCTTATTACAATGACCATCCGGATGCTGTGCTGGAAAACGAACATCACAAGCTCTACTGGGATCGCACGGTTCTGACAGACCGGAAAATAACCCACAATAGACCAGACCTCATATTGCTCAATAAGGATGAGGACAGAGCACTATTCATCGACGTGGCAATTCCAAATAATAACAATCTTCTAGATAGGCACACTGAAAAAATTTCAAAATACAGAGATCTCGAGGAACAAACCAGAAGACAGTGGAAGCTGAAAGATATCAAGACCATCCCTATTGTCATTTCATCTACAGGCCTGATACCGAAGAAACTACTGGAGAACTTGAGGAAACTTCAGTTAGACGAAAATATCTATAGAGTCATGCAGAAGGCGGTACTGCTCGGAACGGCGAGAACTGTACGCAAGTACATGGGAAATGCAGAGGAACACCGTCTGCGCCGACAGGAAGTACGGGTGGAGCAGGAATCCAACCTACAGCAGGGAGGCGGGGAGCGACCCGGACCCGACCACCATCATGAGCCCGAAAACCTGGAAAGGGCTCCAACAGAGCTTAATCCTTTTGATATCTGAGATATCTGGGATAAGTGAATTTTCCTCTGGAGAGGAGTGGGAAAGCCGCAAGGCTAAAGTCATAATAATAATTTTTATGTTTTATTTTTCTGTAACCATTACGTGTCTGATACGATAGTTGGGATGTGCCTGTGCTGTATCCGCATTATATCCACATTTTGTGAATGTGACGTTCAAGCTCCATGATATCCATGTAACATATTTGTAACTTTGTTCTATATTTGCCATGTATTAGTTTGATATCATGGAGAGAGTATGACACCATTTACATATTAACTACCGCAGAGGGCGCTACAAGACGTAAACAAATATGGAGGATGGTGAGAAATGGTTTCAACACCGTTGTTTTTGTTTGTTGATTTGTATTTATCATCATTCAGTTTTTGAGTTACATTTTTTCAGTTGAATAGTGGATTACGGAAAGTGAAGTGCACATATCAAACGTTAAGATATTTTTGTGTGTCATAGAGATTCTTCAGTGAATTTGTGAACATTGAAAAGGTGCTATGAATGTCGAACTGGAGGTCAATAAATATTTTGTGTTTTCACAGCAGTCCTATGAGACAAAATAGGCTCTGATTCTATTATATATCCAGCATATAACCATTATATTTGAATATAATATGAGCTGTTTGGTGCAGATGATGGTGAAGTTATTTCTTCACCTCGTGCATGTAATTTGAAAAAATAAATGAATAAGTAATATCTTTTAAATTTTTGCCAATATTTTAGTGAACTGTTGATTAATCTTTTTATGGAGAGCCTGAAACTGCTTGATGTAATTTTTCTTGGAGAACAGTTATAAACCCAGCATGATGTAATATATTCTTTCTCGTACTTTGTATTTTACATTGTGCACCAATCTTACATCATCAATTTTGTAATTTGAAATTTATGAAAAGGTAATTTTTGAGTATGACTCTATTCGTTTACATCCTCACCGATCTGCTGTGAGATGTTTTGGAATGCAATAATTAATAAAAACACACCAATTGAAAACACAAAATTCTAGTGATTTACACTTGTACACAGGAACAATTATTTTTTTTTTTATTTCTTGTATCCCAGATGTTTGGAGAGGAAACCAAGGGGCGATTTGAAGAAAAATGACTTTAACTCTACTTCTGCACTTTCATCATTTATGCGGATTCAAACATATAAAGGGACATCGATTGAAAACACTGACATTCTATATGTAACATAGTCTCCGCTTTATGTGTGATTGAAAACTCCATTCAATAATTTTTTTTTTCAGACAACTATAAATCTATCTAACCTTTCCCAGAGCATTTCAGGCATGTCTTGAAATTTATTGGCTGCATTTTTACGGTATCATTGCTGAAAAAAGGGAAAAAGGGATGAGCCGGAAATAGACCGTCTGATGCTTTCTCAATTACTTCAGAATTGGAAGAAAGAAAAGGCGAATTCGATAAAGCCGTATTAAGAAATTGATAACTCACTTACGATCAAAGTATAAAAATGGGATTAATGGAAAAGTTTAGTTGTCGATAAAGATTGAGTGGAATGGGGGACATTTCTTTGTGAGAAGGTTCGAGGTCCGGAAAATGGAATCTACTGGGAATTGTTTTCTTTCATCATAATTTGTTAATGAACCTTAAAATGAAAATTTCCGGGGGAATGCTGCAGGATGAGGGTGAAAGAGGTGAAATATTAACAGTCTTTTTGCAACTTGACTGAAGAAAAAACATTTTTCCGCCGACCTCTTACTAATAGCACAGTTTAATGTACTAGAAATTATAATAATAAGACTTTATTTCCAACAGGTCAAACAACCCAATTACAGGAAAGTATACATAAAATATTGAGAGGAATGCAAAAAAAAAAACTTCTTCTAATAATTGGTTGACATCACCAATCCCCTCCATAAATGCAGCCACTATAGAGCGGGGAGAGTCATTATATAAATCACATTTGCCAGCTATGGAATTGAATAGGTTACACATAAAATTAAAATTAAATTAGCTGTTAATGAACCCTTTTATTGGTTAATTTCCTATTAATGCATTATTGTCATGGGTAATCGAACATAGAAGTATTCAGCAGCTTCCCAAATAATTATATTATTTTTATGTCGCATTGATTTTCGTAGTAGGTACCTAGCGGGTGAATTGAGAAGAGATGAATTGTGGAGGTTGCACAAAAATTATGATGGTTAGAGAGTAATCAATATATCTATGTACTACAACTCCAGCTTCCACCAGCTCCACATATTCTTTAACAGATATTATAGGGAAAGATATCAATGTGATTTAATCAAAATGTCACAACTCGAATATGCCCTCTATGAACTTCTCGAATTGTTCGATCGGCCGCATAAATATCAACATTCCGATATGAACATAGAAAATTTATAAGGTGTCAAATTTGACTAGGTATCGATATTAAATTTTTGCAATTGAATTCGCATTCAATTCAAAATGTGGTAGACGGAAAAATCTTGTAATCAACTCGTTTATTAATTGATCTCGAACATTAATCTCAATCATTAATCGCTTTCATTAATAACCTAGTTGATTAAATAAATATTACAGGGCATCGAAATATGAATTATGTATTTGTATGATGCAATGGTTTTGCATAATCAAACAAAATATTCACCATTATGTGCATAGGCTAGGGTAACTTTCTATTCACTATATGCAGTGGAAATTCTTGTTTTTCCATCCATTTAGATCAATAACAGATTTTCATCATGTGGCTTATTGTAATGTATCTTGTATATATATATATTAGTTGAGATTACACTTAATTGTTCGTAAATTAGAGGGGGTTCTATTCAACTACGAAACCATCCTTAAACTGCTTTTTTCCTTTCTAACAAACATATGAATTCCCCCACACTTTACCCATATTGATGGGAGAGGGAGTGGACAAATATGGGAAATCCGGGAGAGTTGAATTCCTTTTCACTCTAAAGTCACTTAAGTTGTATCTGATATCATGCCCAAATAGGTAACGATAGATAATAATAGAAGAGTGATGGTGAGATGAACATTTTGAGTACAGCAATTCATTTTTCAAGAACCGAAAATTGGCACATATCCTCCTAACTCATGGGACTGTTGAACAGGGGACCATAAGTTTGTTTATCAAGAAAAACATTGAAAGAAATCAATTTATAATGATACGATAACGATTTGTCCATGTCAAGATTTTCATCATCAGATGTATCAGCGTTTGAAATACATATTTTCTATTTCAGAGTCACTCTCCCTTATTTCCGAAATGTTTTTTACTTTTTTGAACCTTTGTATTTTATATTATATTATTTTTATATTTATTTCTATTATTCAATTTTCTTTTTTTGAAGCAAACTATTATCTAAGCTCAGTGCGGGAAACTTGGACCACTGATTATGTGTCCCGACCATAGCATGGGTCAAGTCTCCCTCACTCCCTCTTAGTCTATTCAACATATGTTTTCTTGAAATTTTCACGACCATTTTTATATTGTAAAACAATATTAATCAATGAAAGCAAAAAACTAAATAACACCACGCACCTATTGAACTTTTCAGACAGTGTAACCAACAAAAATTATTCAATTTCTTACTTTCTAACTCTTCTTCTCAGTCCCGAATTGTTCTGATGGCGGCCAAAATGGAGCCGCCACTAGTTGTGCCTTGTTACGAGTATGTCACAAGCTATTTTACGATACCGGTAGCGCGAAATTTGATTTGAAATATTTGAGGAGGTTCAAGTCTCCTACCTGAGCAAGTCTCCCGGACTCCCCCTACATTACGCATTCTTTTCCATGGATTAATTTGGAACAACCACAACCTTATATTATAACAACTGTGAAAACAAGAGAAAACTTCGATTTACAACTCGATTAATTAAGAAGGTTCAATCGAAAATGTTGGAAGAGTTATTGAAAAATCGATGCAACAACTAGCTCCGAATAATTCTCTCTGATTTATCGTGAAGCAATTCGTATTTTCTTATCAGTCACGGCTCGAGAGCGGTTCTGGTTAGGGAATCGGTTTTTTTTTATTACAGAATTGGGCTGCCAGAGTTCCATAAATGTTTTGCCTGACAGAATAAAATTATTTATCGTTAGAGTTGTTTCGTGACCTGAGTCGAGCTAGGTCACCACTTATACCCGGTAATTATCGTCCTCAAGGGTGATCGACTGCACGCGGTTCTTTTTGTTTATTCAGAGTATCAGTTTAATATGTAATGCTCACAGGAAAGTTGATTTTTATAGGGCTTTCGTAACAGGAATGATATTCAAATGAAAATATGTACATTGGGGAATATAAAACTGAACCTTTGGAATAGAGGGCGAACAGACAGCGCTGTATTTGTAATCAGTATTTATATAAAGCTTGAAACCCTGTACTCAATCCAATTTATCAAGTAGAACTACACAATACCCTCAGGTCATGATCATACATGGAAAATTAAGGATAATAACTTTATATTTCAAAATGTTGCTTTCCGAAAGTGCAGTTTAAGTTAAAGACAAATGTCTATAGGGGAATGTTGCAGGAAGTAGAAGTTGGACCTACTGCTTCATTGGATTTTTTTTTTTTGGTTTAGCAGGGGGAAAATCTGCAAGACAGACGAACTACCCTCTCCTGAGGGGGAAAAGTGTGGGGTTTCTCACTCTCCTGAGCTCGAGACCCACTAAAAACCCTCAACTGCTTCTTGAATTTTGGTTCCGGGCATTTGCCTATAAACCGTTCATCTCTTGGTCGGTTTTCTTCTCGCACACTATTGTGCTGGGATTTATGTGTTTATCCTCTATTGGATTAACACTTTAACACTTTATTGAAGTTTCTGTTGTTATTTCAATCTCTTTTTAATTGATCTTTTGGTCTCCTTCGGTAAATTCGCATTCTCCTTTTGTCTTCCTCTGGGTCGTAGTCCACTAGTCTCCTGAGTTCTAGATTCGGATGGTTTTTCGCTGTTTCGAATAATTTCTCTGCTTTTCTGTTCATGAATTCCGTTATGGTTTCCCATTTTAGGTCCCTATAAATCTATCTATTCCTGACAAACCAAGGTGCACATCTTAGCAGCTTGTTTTCAGTGGCCTGAATTCTTTTGATATGGCTCTTTGCCGCGAAACCCCAGGCAACTGATCCATAAGTCAGTTGAGGCCTAGCAACGGCTTTGATTATCTTCAATTTTGTCTCTTTCGACATGTGGCTTCTTCTTCCTATCAGAGGATAGAGTCTATTCATCGCTGCTTTCGTTTTGTCGATTGCTTACTTTTCCAAGTAAGTCCTTTGTCGAGCGTTATTCCTAAATATTTGGCTTCATTTTTCCAGTCGATTTCTTCGCCGTCAACATCCAGTTTCGTTGTGGGTCGCAGTCTTCTCTTCTGTAGTAATATTGATTGGCTCTTTTGTCCATTGAGCTTGATTTTCCACTTTATGCACCAGTCATTTGTTTCGGCAATCGTCTCTTGTAGAACTCGTTTTATTACTTCTGGGTTGCGGTGTCGAGTTGCTATGCCTGTGTCGTCAGCATATAACGTTAGCATGGTTCTTGGATTTTTCGAAATATCGTGGATGTATATGTTGTACAGAAGTGGCCCAAGTACTGATCCTTGGGGTACTCCAGCCTCTATATCTCTTGTTGAGGAGTATTCTCCTCCCACTTTCACGTAAAATCTTCTATTTTTGAGATAATTCCCCCTTTTGAGATCAACTTGCATATTTTGATAGAATATTCAGCACATATCATCTTATATATTAATCCTTCATGCCATACTCTGTCGAATGCTCTGGCGACGTCTAGTAAAACAAGACTTGTTTATTTTGGAATCCCTCTGTTATGTACTCTGTGAGCCTTAATAATTGTTGTTCCGTTGAATGCTCTCTTCTGAATCCGAACTGTTCTGGTGGTATTAGTTTCAGATTTTCGGTTTCCTCATTTAGCCTCGTGGCGATAATTCTTTCTACTACTTTTCCTAACGCCGACAGTAGACTTATCGGTCTGTAGTTTTGTGGAAACTTCTTCTCTTTGAATGGTTTATTGAATACTATGACTTCTGCTGTTTTCCATTTTTCTGGGTAGTGTTCTGTCCTCATAATTCCATTCGCGATATTTGTTAGAGCGGCTATACTTTTTCTAGGCAATTTCTCCAACATAACATTCGTTATTTTATCGCTTCCGGGAGCTTTCCTCTTCTTCAAACTTCTAATTATTTCCCTGATTTCATTTGGCGATGTTGGCTTGTCTATTTCAGCAGTCGCTGGTAATTCATCCATTTCTTCATCATTTTCTTCAACCAGTTCTTCCAAATCTTCATTATCGTCGTCTATCCTGTAAATTATTCTCGATTCTCGTTCGATCGAGTCCGCCAATGCATCTGCCTTATCAGTATTGGTATACGCCATTCCCCTTTCTCCGTGTAGGGGTGGAATTTCAGTCTTTTCTCCTCGTAGGCTTTTTTGCATTCTCCATGCAGAATGATCGATTGTATTCAGTTCTTGAACCCTTTTGTTCCATCTGCTTGTTCTTAGATCTTTCAGGGCGTTTTTCAGAACTTGGCTATGTAGGTTGAGGTTCCTTCTATTCAGATCATTTTTATTCATCCTATATATTCTTCTGAGTCTTCGATTTTCTTGTATAAGATCTTTTACTTCTTTAGGCGTATCGCCATGCGGATGACTTGGTGCTGGTCTCTTCACTCTTCTCGTGCTTTTTTCGTACTCGAGACAATCCTGGACAAAAAAAAAAACCAGACAATCAAAATGGTCACCGAATTCATGTCAAAATAACTTTTCAAGGTGAGCATCGATTTTGATCATTTTGTTGTCTATTTGTAGTCCATTTCATCTTGTTCATCACCTGATGTCGAGTCTGCATTAATTTCAATTGAATTTGATGGTATACAGGATAGAACTGAAAGTTGCAATTTCCCCTAAAATTCTGAAACACTGTGGAGGTAGTTAGTCACGTAATGATGGGTCGCCATTGACTACAATTTGTATCCTGGTGGAATTGAAAAAAGACGTTATAAGTGCTGCCATCTTTTCGACGAAAGTGGAAACTATTGTAATATGTAAAGGTTTTTTTCCAGAGGGAGAAGGTCTGGATTCAAATCGAAACCACTTTCTTGAAAACAATGGCATTGTTTTCAAGTGGTTTTCAGTGGTTTTGATTTGAACCCATACCTTCTTCCTCTAAAAAAAAATCTTTGCATAATAGAAAAAAGAGGTTTCAAACATATTGTCCACTATTGTAATATTCGTAGCTTCTACTTATCGTTTAAGTGTTCTGGCAACACCCCACATTCTGGTAGTCTTTTCTCTTTTCCACTTTACGCCTTATACGGATGGGAGAAAGTCCCGTGGTATAAACTCCTCTTAACGATAACACATTAAGAATACACAGATAAAATTATGAAAAAAAAAACACATTCTTATATTCTAATATTGAGTATTGCCTCCACGTGACTCTTATCACTGCTTCCATGAGGTGTAGTAAGCTTCCAATACAATAGGGAAATATCTTTGAAACGCCACATTTTGAAATAACCATTTCAACCGTTTCCCAAAAAACATCATTTTATGCACTTAAAAATGAAAAATAAAAATGGGGGTATTCAAAATTTAAAGCGTTTCATTTCAATGGCACAAGTCATTGAGATGAGATAGACTGAAGATGGCTGTCCATGAAGTTTGCCACGAACGAGGAAGGTTGTAAATTTTATGGGATTTTTATGGAGGGTTGCAGTTAAGGCTCGCCAGTAAGTACGCGCCTGTAGAACAACAGCTGTTATTTTATAAACAAGCTGATCGGACATTGTTCTCTTCACTGTCTAGTAGACGCTGTTGCCAAATCGTAAACTCGAAACCAAGCGATTTAAATTTTAAAACCCCATATTTGAAGAATGATTTTGAATAGTTTCCGCGGTGCATTTGAAAAAATCATGAATGAAACTCATAATTATTCAGTTTAAACTTGCATATGCAGTGATAACCCAAATTGAGGAGAATTCCCCTTTGGCGATTGCTTGACATTTTCCCATTCTTCAAAAAGAGCTGTTCTTAGAGCTGGTTGACGGTTGCGAATAAGCCTCCCTAACATGCCCACACGTGCTCAATTGCAGTTAGATCGGGGCTAAGTGGTGGCAAGTGTAATCGATGGATGTTCACCACATCGAGATAATCCGTTACAATTCTCGACACATGAGCAACTGCTTGCGCAACTTCTTTTGACCGTATAATAAAAAAAAATCACTTGCTGAATGCAATGCTGAATTCCAGTGAACTGTAACTGAAAAGTTGAAATTACATAACAACACCAATCAGAACGTTGCTACGCAACAGAATAACCGTGTTCCTTGATCAAAATGTGAGTATTGTTCTTAACGTTTTCCCTTTCAGGAAAAAGCTATTTACGTGAAATCTTAAGAGAAGAAAAGGCATCAAAAACTCATTAAAAGACCCATCATTGCGTCACAATTTACCTCCACAGGGTGTTCAGAAATTTAGAGAAAATTGCAATTCCAGTAGACTCGACATCAGTTGATAAATTAGATAAAATAGGTTACAAATACTACTACAACTACGACTACAAAAAATCGATGCACATCTTAAAAGGTTATTTTAAAATGAATTCGGTGAAAAAAAATTTTATCCTTTTTTTTTGTCCAGGACTGTATATATGAATATTTCCCAGACTTATGAAATATTCGAGCAATATCAAATACTGTTCGTTCATTGTGGTACCTATGTTGTTATTAGGTAATTATTTTGATTTTTTTCTAGCATATCGATGACTTTCGCGACTTTCTAAGAAGATTTTTCGAATATTGATTTTTGTATATTTGCTACTCAGCTTATCTTTTGTAGCCACATGTAGTGTAGATACTTGATTGACATATTTAGGTTTTTTGTTAGAAAAACAGTTAACTTGGAAAAAGACGTTCTCTTTAGAGTGCACTACAAAAGATCTCCATGATTATAGAACTTCTGAGTTGAGAAATTTTTCGTTGAAATAAGGTTTGATTTTTGTTTTAGTAGGTAATCATCATCAACTTGCATTGTAATAAAATGTGTCGACAAGTACAAGACCCTTTCCCTGAATAAATTCATGTTCCTGAAATGTGAACATTGATGACTTTAACCTATATTTTTCATTCAGTTAGATTATGAGAAATTAAACAACCAGTGGCGATTGGAAAAATTCTTAGTGAAAATTTCAATCGAAGTTCATTAATCAAAATGTGGATGTAGGCATCCAAAGAGAATTAAATTATCATCTCAGCATCTGAGTACTCGGGATTTGTTCATAAACTGAATCACTGAATGCACTTAAGTTAATGTAAGTCAAAGAACATATGGAAATAAACTAAGGTAATTTCGTTTAAAACAGAAATCAAGTTTTTCCACAATTTTTGTCCCGCACAGCGGTAACATAATATCAACTACTTATGATGAGAGTGGGAGAGAATCCTGATGCACCTCTCCATTTCCATTCGGACCTTCCATGGAAAAACGATAATGCACCTACCAGCAAACAACATTACAGCATTGCTTATTTCCATATTGAGCATTAATTAGTAGCTATTAATTGGAATTCACTAGCTAAGCTAATGCACTGAGGGCTCGAAAGGACTAACCATCAAACTCGTAGATGCGCTCTAATGGATACCTGTGCTATCCCTTGCGAAACAGTGTGCATTTGAAAATTATTACCACAATCATTATCGAGTTCGCCGCAGCTATTCCGAATACCGTGTGTATAATGCTAATGAAGCATTATTTGCGAATCAACTCAAATGAAATATTTCAATTATCACATATATGGCTCAGGTCATTTGTTTTACTACGCGACGTACACTGCATTGTAGCTTGACAATGATGGAATATAAAACAGGAGAGGAATGTCTATGTAAGCAGGAAGATTGGAGATATTTGATTTTTTATATTTATCAATTCCAATTCCAAGAAAATTCTTCCCTACACACCTTCGAAAAAATACAATTTCCGCCCCTATAACATTACTTCATCATCATTCATTGCTGTATCCCGGCCGTTACCGGGAATAAATCTACAAAAAGACAAAAAAAAAAATTAAGGTGCGAACAGACTTGTAATTTCTAGGGCTAGTTGCGACTGTGTGCCCTCCTGTGACTGAAGACACCCAACCTTGACCTGCAGATCCTTCCACACTCAGGGCATGGATAGTCACCAACCAGATCTGGCCGCTGCTGAATCCTTCTCGAGTCTCCATTATAACTGTGCACCATAGATCTCCACTGTGACCTGTCTAACGCTAGTTGTTCCCAGTTATGATTGACATTAACTGATTTTAGGGATTGATGTATTATATCCTTAAACCGCTTATACTGGCCTCCTGGTTTTCGGACTCCCTCTGTGAATTCGCCATACAAAACTATTTTGGGGAGTCTTGTGTCACATCCTCAGAATGTGGGCGCTCCATCTGAGTCGGGCCCTCGTTACTTGAGTCTCAATTGTTGTACAACTCGCGCGCTGCAAGACTTCTGCATTCGAAACTTTGTGGAACCATCTGATGTGCATTATTTGTCTTAGATGACGTTGTTGCGTTTGTTCAAGCTGTTTAATATGTCGCCTGTAGGGCGTCCAGCTTTCGCTTCCGTAAAGAAGCGTTGGGAGGACGACTGCTTTGTAAACAGCTGACTTGGTCTTCAGATTGAGGTCGTGATTCTGAAACATTCTGACCTTTAGCTTCCAGAATGCCCGTGACGCCGAATTGATACGGTTGTGTATTTCCGTGTCTAGGTTAGCCCTTGTATTTGAACTGCTCGACCTGTTCTAGAGTTTCATTCTCCAGACTGATATGTGCTTCCTGGAGGACTTACCAGGATTTTGGTTTTGTCGATATTGAGTCTAAGGCCTAAAGCTTCGTATTTATGTTTATAGTTGTCAAGCATTATCTGTAGATCCTCTGGGCTGCTAGCTATAAGTGCGCAGTCGTCTGCATATTGAAGTTCCGTTATAAACTTTGAACGGGTTTTTGCTCTTAGGCGCTTCAGGTTAAATAGGCCTCCATCAAATCTGAATCTTATTCCAACACCTCTTACAGGCATACTCATGACAGCAATTATCGAGACAGCTATGGCGAAAATATTTAAAAGTAACGGCGCTAGCAAGCATCCTTGTTTTATTCCAGAGTTGGTTAAAAAACGGTCGGTTGTAGAGCCATTATGCTGTATTCTAGCGGAGTTGTTGGTATGAAGGCTTTTACACACTGCTAAGAATTTTTCGGGTACTCCATAGCGCTCCCCGATTCACCGAGTCGAAGGCCTCACTTAAATCGATGTAGGCTGTATAGATCTTCGATTGTTGTTCACGAGCCTTCTCTTGCAGCTGTCGCAGTGTGAATATTATGTCCACCGTACCTCGATAATCATTACTTACACAGTAGAAAGTGGACAAAAATGAAAAGGGATAATGGTGTGTTTTTCTAAGTTGGACGAGCTAAGCTATGGATTATACGAACGCCTTACAGAACAACCGCTCAACTTTCGACGGCGAAGAGCACATTATCTGATCTATTCCAAACGATCCCGATCTGTTCCATTCAGCTGAAATGAATCCCAATCGAATGAAAATGGCTCTGAAAAACTTGCGAAATCACGAGCCTTGCCTGAGCTCCGGAAATATGTTGTAGGGAATGGAAATTTTATCGACGGTATGGTGATTATCAGAAGGAACGCTGTTTTATAACATTCGGGGTGAAAATTACGAGTATTATTTCACCGCAACGTAATTATTTTAACATCGAACATGGTTCACGAGTAAAAATTTGAATAAGGAAATGTTTGCGGGAGTAGGTAAAAAATTTCGTTAAGAAGGATTATGATGCCTTTCCGAATTTCAAAGAATTGTTTCACTTTTTGAAAAGAACCTAAATTAAGCTTCATTATGTGGTACCACTCAATGTTGTCTCATCTACAATTTTTTTATGAATTTTTGAATTTGGAAAAAGTTCGAAAAATTTAACTTATTCACATAAAGAGGGCTGAGATATCTTGTGAGAGTCGTGAATTAATATTAAATGCGTGAATCTACTTGAAAAACAGAGTGAAGGTAGAGGATGATAATAATTAGCTAATGTATGAAGAGATTGATCAGTTAAAAAACAATGAAAGGCGAAATATACTACTCGGCATGTTGCAAAGCAAATATTTGAAGAATATATTCTCAACATGATAGAGCTGGACCCGAGGCTGGACCCCATTCTGGCCTGGAAGTCAGTGGAAGTGGGAAATTAGCTTGAAACTTACCTACATAGGTCGAAGAGCACCCGTTTCATGGGTTCCTCGATGTCCAGATCTTAACCCAATAGATTATTTATTATGAGGAAAATTGAAGGATATGATTTGTTCCGAAGTCAAGAGACCAGTTTATGAACAGAATAATCAACTATTATGATTCGGAAGGCTATATCCTACCTAAAAATTCGACAAGTGGAATGCAAATAGTTTTCATTTCCAATAACTCTTGAAATTTCGTTGACCGAATCAGTCTCATTTTTATTTTACTTATTACTGCAGCGCATTTGAATGTTCCTGATTTGTTCTTGTTTCATTATTAACGTCCAGTTTCATAATCACATTTAAAGTCGCTTTCAGCTTGAAGCTTCCTTTAGTGTCATGTTTAGTAGGGTTGAAGGACGCTTTGAAATTGAAGGACCTAAATTTTGATTATGAAACTGACCGTAAATGTATTTATTTCTGCCAAAGAAAGAATAATTTGAAGAAATAAATCTCCCGAACAATATGATGATTGACTACCGCGTTTCATTATTTTCATAACGCGACCGTGAATGGTGGCGCACCTCATAGTTATTATAGATTTTCTGTTGAAATCACCATCATAGACTGAACAGAAATCCATTCCAGTTATATATCAACAAGTACCCGATTGAATCGGGCAATTTTTCAATAGGAAAAAATCCATCAATAGAACCCGTACTCAGAGAGATGGAACAACCTATTTCGAGAGGAAAACAATAAAATTACTATTTGTTTTCCGTCAACATGAACGAATCCAGGTGATATCAAATTGACTGTGTTTTATTCCAGATATTAATATTGACATAAAATGCAACGGTTGAAGCAATACGGATTTAGCAGGCAGCATCAATTGCGAGAGTGCAATTAATGTTTAACGATGTTCAAGGATCAAATTCACCCCATCAGTACAGGAAATTCACTCAGAAAAATGATTTCCCAGAATTTGTTGAGATATGGGATTGCAAAATATCGTTTGTTAGTTACTTAATATTCCGTTTCTTTCTGGATGTTCAAATGGAAGCAGACAAAGTTAAGCTCATTAGTCATTGCTTAGAAATGCAAATTATCCTAAGATTCATTCTAAAAGAGTAATGTACTAGACGCCAAGCTGACTTTTACATGAAATTATCATTTTATGAGAAGCATCTACCAATAAAAGGATGGAGTTCTATTAGAATGGATCCCGATGTTCAAAAACGAGAATTCATTACATAACTGCGTTGAAGAGCTGGACGAGGTCAGAGTTGTGAAGGAATTGATTTTCAACGAGCACATTGACATTGCCTTTTTTAAGGAAAGAGGTATGAAATTACTTGGATTTATTCCAAGAAATAGCACAATGTTTTCCATCAACACCTCCACGATAATTTACTACTCCTTGGTTAAGGCGCACTTTAGAGTGTTCTTCTATTGTGTGGTGTCCATACAGCACGTATATTTGAAAACTTGAAGAAAGTGCAGAATTGAGTCCTATGTAAGATGAATATTTTCAGTGCTTCGGTTAATTGTGATGCCTTTAGATCTTAATTGAGTTTGCCATCTTAATTTTTTTATAAATTGTCAATAAATTCAGCCGTATTGCTAGAGCTTGTCAATTTCTGTTCCCATCCAGAATTCCAAGAATGTTTTGTATTTTTAACCTACCAAGTGCGGGTTTACTACCCCAGATGGAATGATCTTGAGCTACATTTGAATTTTTTCGATATTTCTTTCTGGGATTTCAAGAGGTTAATTT
Organism: Coccinella septempunctata; assembly: GCF_907165205.1. NCBI lineage: Eukaryota > Metazoa > Arthropoda > Insecta > Coleoptera > Coccinellidae > Coccinella > Coccinella septempunctata. The sequence goes on along the minus strand of NC_058189.1, from coordinate 14,994,197 downwards.
CGAGATTGTTGTGAAATTTCATATTGTTGCAGTGTACGTTTTGTTAATTTTCACATTTTGTGTGTATCAACTGGGTTTTAACCTCAATATATCCAAGTTAATGTATACTCCATTCACTTTTATTTTAGCACTCGGTTGGCCATGGAAATTTGACACATTTTGCTCTGTCTAGTACGAAAATGTGGGGTTATGAAGCTTGTCAAAACATTTTTGGGTTTTAAATCAACGCTATGTTGCCCGTTCTACGTAAAAGTTTCTGTTATTACATATTTTATCACAATGTCGAATCTCTTCGGAAAATATGTGACGAATATAATTGAAGTTTATACAAACCTATTGAAGTCATACCAAATCCAGTTATTTGCATGGAAAATACAAGAGATCAGTATAATATCATAATATGCACTAGCTTGAGGAGAGTTGATGTTCGTTATCTTCTTTGGCTAAAGTTTGAATACGTTACATCAGTTGTAGATTTCAAAAATATTAACCCGAAGATGAAATGCATATGATGCAGTGGTTGGGAATGGGTATCTCCCGAAGGAATTAACAGATGATTACAAGAATATTTAATTCTTCAACAAAAATCATTGCATCAATATAAGTAAAAAGAATTAGAGGAAGTTTCAAGTCAAGATGAACTTCACCTTTGAACAAAAATTTCACATGAATAAACAATTAACAGGATAACTGGCGCGTATTTATGAATGTTCATCTTAATACATTGATATAATATTAACAATTAGGTATTTATTGGTACCTTAAGACATTTACAATGTATAGGATGAGTCAAATGAAAAATCAATTTTTATAAAACATAAACATAAAATTCTCAAATGCCACCACTTTTTTGGGTCTCCCAATAGAAGGAAATGCTTTGTCATCCTCTTCATTCACAATCTTTCAATTGTGGAAATATTCAGCTGAAATATAAGTCCTTTAGATTCAGATGAAACATTGTATAAAATCAATTCTCTTACATTGAATATGTTCGCTAACGTCTGACGTATTGTGGATTTTAGAATATCAGGTTATAACTATTTGAATGAGCGGACCTGAATTCTAAATAGCACTTCTTGAAACCCCGTCTCTTTTTCAATCACTTTCGGCATCTTCGTAATAAAAATTGATATTAGTTGTGGCAACGGCGTTATGACATCAACGACATCTCATGAGTGCCAACCTTACTCCGTTCTAGTTAAAAAACTTGAGGAAATTATTTCATGGCCAACCGACTGCTAAAATAAATGTGAATGGAGTATATTTGCCTCAGCATATAAAGGGTCTTTCACTAATGATTGTACAAGCTTCCCTTGGCAGATGCAGGACATTTTGGGGAGTCTGAAGCAGTATTCGAAATGTTTTGACTTTATTCGTTTAAGAGATACTTGATATTTTAGGTATTTTGTCAACAACTTTCGATCGGCATAACTCTTGAACGCCTCTATGGATTTTCATGAAAATTTCAAGAAATGAGTAGAGTAGGTACAGGCTGGGCAACATTCGATGGTATTGAATGACAGCTCTGTAACCGTGAGAGCTAGGGAAAAATGGATGGCACGATTCTTATCTCGATTTTCAAAAGATTGTTAATGGCCAAAACCGCACCCCTCTATCTTCATTTGTTTTCAAGTTATAACTGAAAACTCCTTTTTGGGCTTTTCTTACTGGTGCCTTTATTTCGTAAAGTATCAGTGATATCGGAAAACAAATGTTACATTCTGCAAACAATTTTTCATGTAGAATCCAGTGATTTTTTTCAGTCCGCCATTCCAGTGATATAGTTGTAACTTTCATTTTTTTTTGTTTTAATAAACTCTATGTTATTTTTACATATTCCAGTCCCATATTTTTCTGATTCAGAATATATAATATAAGTAGTATCTCTAATTGTTCTTCCAATAAAAAACTCATAAACTACTTCGATCAAGTAGGTCATTTCATTGATAACATAATAATGAACTTCATGCTCTTATGTTGTGCCAGGTTATGAGAGGTTTCAGAGATCACTTTTATTCCGGATATTCGAGAAGATGCTCGGTCGATGAGGAAATTATGAGAATTTCCATGACTACTTCATATTAACCTATTAACCTCTACTAGTAGTGGCACAGCCTTATTTGTGAAGGTATATTTGAAAAGGCTGTGGTACTGATATTTAGATTATCTACTAGTTGAAAAGGTTTCGGAACATATCTAGTTGAATCCAGGTTTATAAAATTTCCTGAAAGTGATTCATTCCATATCGGAAAACTTTTCATCCTTTCAAATATTCGGAATGAAAGTCTCTTATATAATGAGGTTTATTCTTTGAAATCTACAAGGTTGTTACAATTTCAATATCTGAATAATAAACCTAAGGAAATCCACTGAAGGCAAAGCCTGTGTCATTTAATAACCTGACACAATTTATCAGCATGAAGTTCATTATCATATTATCAATGAAATGACCTGCCAACTAGACCGAACTAGTTTTTGAGTTCTTTTGATGGAAGAACAATCAGAGACACGACGTATATATTCTGAATAAGAATTTTTTTCTTATTCAGAATATGACTGAAATATGTAAAAATAACGCAGGGTTTATATTTAAAAAAGTCACTATATAACTGAAGTGGCGAACTGGAAAAAAATCTTTGTCTACGCCTATGCATTCAAAATGGAAAGTGTCTGTAGCATGTAACATTTGTTTTTCGATATCACTGATACTTCACAAAATAGAGGCATCAGTACGAAGAGCAGAAAAATGAGTTTTCACTTATAACTTGAAAACAAAAGAAAATAGAGGGATGCGGTTTTGGCCATTAACAATCTTTTGAAAATCCCGGTCGGAAACGTGCCATCCATTTTTCCCTAGCTCTAACGGTTACAGAGCTGCTCTGTACTATGTTCATTTCTTGAAATTTTTATGAACATCCATAAAGGCGTTCAAGAGTAATGCTGATCGAAAGTTTCTGACAAAATACCCAAAACATTTCGAAAACAGCCTCCCCATAATGTCCTGCATCTGGGAAGCCTGTACAATCGTTAGTGAAACACCATATACATGCTGAGGCAAATCCATTGACGTGGATATGTTAAGGTTGAAAAAAAAAAGAATAATGAGATTATTCCATTTTGATTAAGATTTCAAGTTGTCCACCGTAGGCAAATGCTCAGTAGTACAGTTTGTTAATTCGAAACCGCCGTATGTACCTTTCAGGCGTCCCTGACCAGACCTGTATATTCAATTTTCAGGCTGTTGTCTCAACAGCGAACGTGTTAGCAAGTTTCTCGGTCAAATAAACTGTATCTCCACAGCTTCGCAAAGATTAGGGAGGCTATTCCTGGCAACACCCCCTTCGACGACCGAGTTGGCCGCTAATTACAAGGAGAAACCATTGTTGCGTAAGGGTTTACTCGCCAGCTTCAGGAACAATTACCCAATTACTTTGTCCTCCTTGGCTTGCTTTTATTTGTTGTAACATACGCGGCATGCTGTTCATTCCGCCGGTTTGTCCCCGTTTCTCCCCAGTTCCAATTCGGACGTGACCCACGTAATCGTCAGGCTCGTCCTTTTTTTGCTCCAAATGAAAGGAAAGTAACAAGTGTCGATTGGTTCGTGGCCAAACATGTAACACGCGAATTTCTATCATTACTCTTGCTTCTTTCGGAATTATCCTCCATTTGGGGAAACCATTTTGCGAATATACAGAGTGTAACTAAATAAGTGTAAAACATTTACGGAGGTGATTCCTCATCGAAAAAAAGAAAGGATCTTTTATATAAAGAAATTTCATTGGAGCATCCGTTGTTAAGATATAGCCATTTTAATAACAAGTGAATTATTAACTGGGGGATGTGTTGCCTTACTGGTTAGACGAGATCTGAAACACTATTTCAAAGGAAGATCTGACGAGTCACAAATAGAAACAGTGACGATTGTTGCTGAAATAAATCGACAAAGAGTCGAAGTCACACGGGCATATAAAAGACCCCTAAATAACTTATTGGAAGAAGAAATCAACAACTTACTAGATGGAACAAACCCGAAAATCTGCATCGGAGATTTTAATTGCAAATCTCCAGAATGGAACAGCAGGATGGAAAACAGAAATGGCAGAAAACTGAAAGATCTCGCTGAAAAACATAAAGCTATCGTTATTGGACCTGAAGAACCAATGTACCTAGCATTCGGAAATGAATTACCAGATATAATTGATATCGCAATTATGAAAAATATCACTAGAGAATTTTCGATAGAGACCTTGTGGGACGGAACCTCTAACCACAACCCCATCGAATTAACAATAGGAGAAGGGCCAAGAAGAGAACTAATGCAAACAAGAGAATACACCGATTGGACTAAATATAGCGATCTGATACAATCGGAGGTAACAGAAATACCAACAATCAACACACCGGAAGACCTAGAAAGAGCAGTTGATAAACTATAATAGAAATGAATATACTAGATGCCTACAAAAAGAGCACAAAGAAAATAACGAGACCAGCACCGATACATCCACACGGTGATACACCCAGAGAAATCAAAGATCTCATCAGGGAAAATCGGAGACTAAGAAAAACATACAGGCTCAACAAAACAGATATAAATAAGGGAAATCTAAACCGACACAGCCAAGTTCTAAAAAATGCCCCGAAGGACATGAGAACAAATAGATGGAACAAAAGAGTTCAAGAACTAAATACTATCGATCATTCTGCATGGAAAATGCAAAAATGTCTGAGAAGAGAAAAGACTAAAATACCACCTCTCCACGGAGAAAGAGGAATGGCATATACGAATATCGATAAAGCAGAAGCACTGGCGGACTCGATCGAAAGAGAATCGAGAATAAATTACAGACCTGATGACGATAATGACGATCTGGAAGAACTAGTAGAGTACAACGAAGAAGAAATGGACGAACCACCAGTAGACGACAAAATAGAAAAACCAACTTCTCCATTTGAAATAAAAGAGATAATCAGAAGCTTGAAAAATAGAAAAGCTCCCGGAAGTGATAAAATAACGAATGCTATGTTGAATAAATTACCTAGAAAAGGTATAGCTGCTCTCACAAATATTGCAAACGGTATAATGAGGACTGAACACTATCCGAAAAAGTGGAAAACTGCAGAAGTCATAGTCTTCAACAAACCAGGCAAAGATAAAAAATTCCCCCAAAACCACAGGCCGATAAGTTTATTGTCCGCCCTAGGAAAAGTAGTAGAAAGGGTAATCGCTAGGAGGCTTACAGAAGAAACTGAAAATCTGAATCTCATTCCAGCAGAGCAATTCGGATTCAGAAGAGATCACTCAACTGAACAGCAATTACTGAGACTCACAGAATACATAACAGAAGGATTCCAAAATAAACAAGCAACCGGTCTTGTACTACTAGATGTCGCCAGAGCATTCGACAGAGTATGGCATGAAGGATTGATTTACAAAATGAGATATGCTGGATATTCAATGAAACTGTGCAAGTTGATTAGGAATTATTTGAGGAACAGAAGATTCTACGTGAAAGTGGAAGGAGAAAACTCCACAACCAGATATATGGAAGCAGGGGTGCCTCAAGTGTCAGTACTTGGGCCGTTACTGTATAACATATATATTCACGATATACCAAAATCTCCAAGGACTATGCTGACACTATATGCCGACGACACAGGAATCGCAATGCGACATCGCAAGCCAGAAATTATAGAAGGAATGTTACAAGAAGCTATAGATGAAATAAATGACTGGTGTATTAAATGGAAAATAAAACTCAACGGACAAAAGAGCCAAGCGATATTACTGCAGAAGAGGAGACTAAGAACTACAACAAATCTAGAGGTAGATGGAGAAGAAATCGAATGGAAAAACGAAGCGAAATATTTAGGTTTCACCCTAGACAAAGGTCTAACTTGGAGAAGCCATATCAAACAAGCCGTTGACAAAACCAAGGCAGCGATGAATATGCTCTACCCGCATATTCAAGACCCAAACCTGCCACTGCGACCAAGCGGTCTATTGTAGCACACAGGCAAGCTCATAGAGCTAGATCTCTCCCTCCAGTCCCATCCTGCTCAAAAAGGAGATGATGTCGGAGAGTGTATACCGTTCCTCCGGACGATAATTGATCGAAAAAGAAACCAGCGATATGACTTCAAAAGAGAAAACTGGGGATAATTTAAGAAATCGAGCGGAAAGATGAAGCGAAATATTTAGGTATTACATTAGGCTTAGGAAAATGCCGAAAAAGCTATATCAAGCAAGCATTCACAAAACCAAGGCAGCATTGACTGGACTCTTTGATAGGTGAAAGGAAAAAAAAAGTCATTGATTGTCTTATAAGAAAGATAAGTCTATTGCTGTTGAAAGTGAATGTAAGAGTGACCTTGAAAATTAATATTTATGGTTGAAAATTAATAATTTATATGGTTTTTGGGAAATCAGGATGTGCATTTAAAAAATCAGCAGAATCCAAAATATCGCAGCATTTTTTCCCTTCAATGTAATTACGCATCAATTTTATTCGCATGATATGAGGAGCGAGTCTCTTGAAGCGTATCTGCGAACGATGTCAGATATTGTTGAAAATTCATTTCCTGTTCCTTGCAAATTGACTACCGCGCAACATGAAGCACAACAATATCTACACGTCAAAATTTCATTACGACCTCATATTATTATATCGATCGAAATGCAGGATAATTTTAGCAACGATATTACTGGTTATGGAAATGTGAAATTCTTAATAAATAGTTATGTAACTCAACGAGGGGTTAATGGTGGTATTCTGCTTTCATCTGTAAGCCAATCTGTAACTTTTCATAAGATTACAGGACAATTGCAATTCTGGACGAGTTTCAATGTTCTGTAGCTAACAGGAATCCGTAAATATTTACGAGTATTCGAGAGGTGATTATAATTTTGGGACGTTTATTGAAGCATGTATACGTCAAAACTTCAATCAACACTTGGGAGAAACAGGTATCTTTGATATAAATATTTTCAAAACAATAAGTTAATCCAAAATGACAGGCATAGTTTAATCTATCGTTACAGAAACCTTTCCAGAATTGCATTATTTACGAATCTGCAAATCGGACACTTACAGATCAATCGTACGCTACAGATTCGTAACTTACAGATGAAAAGCAGAATACAACCATTAGGTTCAAATGAGCATTCTGTAAGTTCTTGGTATTGACCAATCATTGTCGCAAAATTCTTTCGTGAATTCAGTTGTCGAAAAGTGAAAGAGAATCAACTGTAGAAGAAGAAGACGATGAAATCAATGCACCATTGTAATGAAACGAAAATCATGATGCTACACAGGTGAACCTCTAAAAGGAGTATTTCAACTTTCTTCATAAAGATTCAATATATAGGGTGACTCAGGGGTGTGTACAGGGTGGGCAAAATTCGATGGGATTGAATGACAGCTCTGTAACCGTAGGAGTTAGGGGAAATGGATGCAAGTTTCCGACCTCGTACACCTTCGTACAGGTGGCTCTATTTCGTAAAGTATCTGTGATATCGAAAAACTAAAGTTACATTCTACATACACTTCTTTATGTAGAATGCAGTGGCGTAGTTAGAGAGTTTTTTCACTCCGTTACTTCAGTGATATTGTGGTATAAAGCTATAAATTTATATCACAAACATCCGTGTACGTCATGAACGTATAAATAGATCACATGGCTGCGAGGTAGTTGCGGCCGAGTGTGCAACGGCACCTATGGATTTTAGTATACTTTACATGTATTGTTATGATGTGGATGATATTTTATTTCAAAACGAAGTGAACGAAATTTTTCTTGGAATATTGATTAATATTAATTTGATTAAAATTACTTGCGGACACTTTTGACAGGCAGCGGTGTTATCAGTGTATTCTCCTATACATAAACGTATGTAAAACTTGTGTTTGACTCCTACGTAATGAACGTAGTGATTTTGCAGCGGGATCTCGTACTATGAGGATACTGTGTTTCATCCAGGAGATCCCATAGGGGAGCTGTAGGGAGATGTAATAACATAAATCGGTGTTGCGTCGCCAAAGATGGGTGACAGAACGTCTGTCCAATGTGTCGCTAACCTTCTAATTCCAGTAGATTGTTCAGGTGTCTGCAGGAACAAAGTGAATAAGCTCGGGTCTGCGAGAACGTTCTATCATAATAACGTCCAATATCATCTCGGACATATCCGACGTGCACAGGTTTCTAAAAGCCAACCCGATACGGTTAGTTGGTCGTTTTGAGAGAAAACCGGACTACGTGCCCTGTGACGTTCACTGTTGTTGCGGTTCCTGGTTTCACGCCTTCTTGAGCATTCGGACTCGCTCCAGCGAAATTGTACGTCAAATATTTATTCATTTCAACCTAGAGTATGACGTTGGGTCCCTGAAGTGAGGCCTCGAAATAGAACATCGGTATCATCAACCCACTCTGGAGAAATGGAAGCCGTAAAGGCAATAAGCCAGGTCTCAACGCTGCAAAAAATTCTGAAACCCCATGAATAAAAGTCATATGCTTCTGCTTCATTATTTGTAGAAATACTTGTGTAATTTCTCGGTCGAAAAAAATAACCCCTATCAGGTACTTTTCATTTATTTTTTTAAATAAATAAATAAAATAAAAAAGTTTCTGAATTTCCGAGATGGCGAACTGATTGAATTGAATTATAATATTAATAGATTCTTTTGATACAGAGCATTTCAATCTTCAACAGCAAACAATAATTATAGCATGTGTATGAGATACAGTTTTAACAGAGGTTAGCGTGAACGGGGTACCATACAAATTGGTGTATGATACAAGAGCTTAGGGAAAAACCTCAGAAAAAAAACCTTTCCCTCCGTGAGTGTAGTGGATTGTTATTGTTCACGAAATAAGCTGAAATATTTTATATTGAAGGGCATCTCGCACTGCAGCAATGGATTCTTTCTTCAACAAAAAGGAAAATCCAGTCTTCTCCAAGATACCAGAAATAGGGTCTAAAATTGACAACCCAATACCCAATTCAAAAAAGAGTCGGAAACTGCATGTATAGCTCTAAAACCATCCTGTCTATAAATCGGACAATGATTAACCAGATGATTTATGGTTTCTTCTGGTTCCCCGCATTCACAACTAGGCTCCCAACTGAATTCCATCGGAAAAGAAAACTATTGCAACTTCCGTGACCAGTTCTTATACGATTCAGAATACTCCATATTTTCCTGGGAAGATCAAAACCAGGAACTCTATTCGAGGGATCAGTAACTAAGTCTCTGTTGAAAATAGTGCACCTATTCCATTCAGACTGCCAATGGTGTTGGACCATAAAAGTTTACGCGAATTCAGTCTTGGAATCGTATTTTCAGAATTATAATGAAAATCCCATATGGTTTCTCTAGTAAGATAATCATTTTATCTTTTTGATTTGATCACTAAATCGGTGTAGACCCCTCTTAATACAAAATGACTAACTAGTACAGACTGCCAAATTACTACAGGGATGATTCTCTTTTATATCCACCTTCGGGTTGCAGAAAAGGAATATCTCCCATGTGCTGAAAATTGGTACAATTCGTGCCGGTGAAATTGTCTTTGCTATGGCTTAACGGTACTGACGATCAAAACCGCTTGGTCATATCCAAATTTCTGATGTTTTTACACGGTGCTCTATGGTTTTTCAAAATTTAAACTTCCTTACAACGATTCCTTGAAATTACGAGTTTGTGGAAAAAATCTTATGACTTCATTCAGCAAACCCGATGCATCTGATCAGTGACATCAGTTCAGTACAGCGTGGACAACATGCGTTTTCTACTGAGGGGATCTCGAGAACTATAGCAGCTAGAAGAAAACGGATTACAGACATATTTCTCTTTATCAGAGAAAAAAGAATAGTGAAAGCCATAGCCTTCTACGATTCTTCGTTTTTGAGTTATTAGCAAAAAATGAGATTTTGACGATTTCCAAAAATTCTCATAATTTTTTTGTCTTTAGAGATCTGAAACTTGAACCTTCTGTAGGCGCTTTTCAGCGTGGAATCCACTGACGAGCTCAAAATATGTTTTCATTTCGAATCATTAGGCGACATTTCGTTTTTCATTGAATGCAAACTTTTATTGAATATTATTTATTTGGCAAAAGTGTGCGGACAACTTCGAAGTATTTTCATGATTATGATTATGTAGTTAAGAATTTTTCAACTTATTTTCAATTTATACACTGGCACTTATCAAGATAAGTCTTTCCGTTTCAGGGGATATAACTTATCGAATTGAAAAATTTCATGAAAAAAAAACGCCCAAGTTGAAAAATCCGATCTTATAAACGAAACCATAGTGAAATACAAGGTGTTTTAAAAGGTGAGGATTTTTTTTGACAGAAGGTATAACTCATCAAAATAAGTCGTTTAGCCACAAATTGTCTGTATAAAATATCCAAGATGGCTGAGATACAACCCCTAGGGGTACGGGACTGCGGAAGGTGACTCCGGCATAGCAAAAACGAAACAAAGCATAAATATATGGCTGGACAATGAATGGTACAGTGCCAAGTACATCGGATTAGATGCATCAGGTCACTTTTGAGAGAATCATAATTGTTGTATCGTGTAATTTGGGGTGAAAATAAATTTAGAAAATCGAGGCAGTTTCTTGAAAGTGCTTTGGTTAGTTATGTTGGAAAAGTGCTATGATGTTTCCCCATGTCATCCCATTTTTACGACGATTGCTGGAATGTTCAAACAAGAAGATTGGGATGCCCATTGTGAAAAAATTCGTGAATAATTTAGACGAAATTTATTGGTGAGATTTTGAAGTATTGTTCTATTTTTTACCCTTGTGTCCTAAGTCTCTTCTGTCAGTTGGTATCGAAATGAGCCATTTCATAAAATCGTGTAAGTTACTAACTAATAATGAGAACAATTCGGCAATCCTGAGTTTCCATTTTCATTACCACGTAAATATCGAACGAGCCAATATCCTTGGCTCACTGCTTTGCGATAATTCAGCTAACAAACCGTCTACGGTCATATTAGGTCATTAGGATCTATTTCAGTCAGATTCAGATCATTTTCAATTTTTTTCCAACATTGTCATTTTGAAAGTTTTGTATAGAGTCATTCGGGGCAACTGTGCGCACTTTTGCCTTTCAAGCCATACCCTGTTTCAAATGTTGAAGCTAGGAAAATTAAAACATATTCATAAGATAGAGAATTTTCTAATCTATAAGAAAACATCAAAAAGCAAACAAACAAAAACGTTTTCTTTCCGCAAAAAAGAATTTAATAGAGAAAGTCGGAGTGTGTTCACATGCCCCGTATTGCGGTAAGTGTGCGCACCCTCACGGGGTAAGTGAACCACACAATAAACACAAATTACAAAATAATGACATCAAAATGTTACAATATTAGAGAAATGCTGTTTATTGTCAATACAGAAGCCCCTTTTTACAAGCAGTGCATTATTGTTCGTGCCACAATTCTTGGTGAACACAACACTTGATACATTCCCCTGTTGGTGGCTCTTCATATTTTTCTGAACAAATAGGACAATAATGATCGAGTCTTAACCAAGAAAATCAACAATGTCGTAATTTATTCCTCACTGAACTAATGCCCATATAATGAATCTACGCGCACACTTACCCGCGCACACTTACCCGCGCACACTTTCCCCAGTAAGCCCAAATTTGAATTGACGTTCTTATAGGGTTGAGCAGCTAAGAGAACCTAAATTTTTTTATTATATATTTAGAATAATTATGCCCATGATCGAATAAAATATTGTTTAACACTGGGGGACTCGGAACTTGGACCTGGCAGAATTTGCAGAGATGCTAAAAATTAACAAGAACACTGGTGAATTTGATTGATTGCAAATAAAAAGTTAAAGAAACGTGGCACGGCGCACTCCTATGAAAAACTAATATGGCGATTCTGCGCCCTTGCTTCACCCAAAGGAACCCCTCTTTCATACATTGCATAGACGAGATATACGCACTGCGCACATTTACCCACTGCGCTCAGTTACCCCGAATGACTCTAGGTGATTTTTGGTGAAACGCTTCATTTTGACCAGTTCTACCTTCTGTTGAAAAAAAAAGCCTCAACTTCAAATACACCCTGTATATTATCCATTTGATGTGTTCCTCTCGACTTCACTTGTTTCTCGTGGTTTTATGGTAATCCCCTGATTTAGTCATCTTGAAAGTTTTGCATAGGGGTTTTCTAATTAAACAACTCATTTTGACCACTTCAACTTCCTGGTAAAAAAAAACTTAGCTCTGCTCATTTGAGCAGAGAGCAGACATTTTATCGGTTCACACCCGTTTGCACTTTTTCATCAAACAATGATTGAATTCTTGAACCACGTTTATTTCATGGGAGTTTCATTAAACGTGGTTCAATAATTTAACCATTGATTAATGAAACGGTGGATGTGGCCATCGGACACAACTGAATGATGTTTGAAAATTGCATTTTCCATTTTAATAATGAATTTTTTGAAACGGAGGGTTCGAACCTATTTTATAATTAATTTCCTAACGATTCCCCTGTATCTGTTGGATCCGTGAATCGTATTCAGTCCGCTCGACGCTTATTTTTCCGCAATCCGTTATATTTCCAATATCACGAACCTCGAAAGACGGATCCAATAATGGATTTCAATCAATGAATGGGTAGTTTATTCAGAATATCGGCTCCAATTTGGATAACTCGTTTCATTCTCGACATAAGTTCCGGATGGATCGAAATCTTCCTTCCTATTCCGGTTTTATTTTATCCGTATCCTTTCTGCTCCACCGAGCCTGAATGTTAAATATTTATTCGTTCTGCCATTCCAGCAGAGGGATGACATTGAGTCATCCAAAAGTACGTCGGGCGTCACTAATGGCTCCCAAGGCATCATAGTTTGCTGAGCTTTCAATATGAATATCGCACGATATTTGTTGGGTGCTGATTTGGCTCGTTTAACGCATCAGATGCCGAGACCGTCTAGTGTGGGCCTCTCGTGTGATTTCGCCAATTGTAGGAACTTTTCAGCGATAGCTGAGTACACTTTGACCTTCGCGCGGATACGAACATGCATATTCATGCCAGATTCAAGAGTATTCTACCCATCGCATGGAGATGGGGGATAATCAGACCGGAAGTTTTCTGGATATGGCGGCCTTCAATTTGAAACTTCATGATTGACGAATTGATGGTTCAGATTCATTACGAATTATGTATACAAGTTGTGCTTTCGACTGGATTCGAATAAAACTCTCAATTTTCTTTTTTTCGAGTCCACCTTATGTTTTTTGCAAATTGCATATGATATGTATGGTGTAGGTAAAAAGTGTCTTCGTCTTTATAGTGTCACCTACTCACATAACAGCTGCTGGACCAATCTAGGAAGAAATGAATCATATCGATATCACTCCGACGTCGCATGCCAACTCCATAGCCTTATTCAGACTAGGCTAGTCGTTAAGTCAAGAAGCGAGTAATTCAGTCACGAAACCTGTGAGAACCCAAGAAATTTAGGACAGTGGGTCAGTCAGCAATTCAGTCCATTTTATTTTCATCGGCCGGGTGGAATATTTTCCATGTGATGTTCCCTATACCTAAATGCCATAGTTTCGGAGTTCTAGGTTATAGCTTCATTATATTATCTCTGCTGAAGTTAAAATATTACTTGAATTCAGTTTTTTCACGTATTCCTTTCTTAATACTATTATAGGTCATTCGTCAGATCGATCTATTTCGATCTCACGAATTACTTAATAGTATTGAAATAATAAACTTTTGTTGTAACATAAGTTACGTTATATATTATTATATAGAAAGAAATAGCAGGCGTTTTTCCCGCACCATTTGGGAAAGTGACTTTTTGCAACTTGAAATGCGTGCGGGAATAGGGTTAAACGCGCACGCTTGTAGAAAAAAGTGTTATATGCTTATTATCATAACAAGACGCAGTGGGTATTACGAACTCAATAAATGTCCTTAAAGAATAAAAAAAGGTTATTTGTATGTATGTAAAAGAATGAATTCATTACCTGAAACAAATTCAAAAAATGACAAGATGAAGTTCATTGAAGAACACAAGATATGAAAAAATTTATGAAGCCGAGGAATCAAGGGAAGCAATGAGTATTGTGGACCTGAAAAACTCATCGATTCTTCAACATATCTAGAATTCAGACAATGGAAAACAAAATTTGAAAATCACTTTTCAATTCAAGCTTCGTAGGATATTCCAGACTATCAAATGATAACATTATTGACAAATTTCTTTTCTCGAAAAGTAATCCATATTGTGAAGTTGGTTCTGAGAATTGATGTGAATGAAGCTAAAGTTAAGGAAACTTTGGATTGTGTTGAAAAATATGTCAAAGACCTAGTGAGTCATTCATATCACATGACCAGTTCTTAGTTTTTCTACTACTCGAATGTGGACATATCTGTAACATGAAACGAATATTTGAAGATTATTCAAATTAAACGAGTTCATTCAATCCTAGCCTCATAGCTATCAAAATGTATTGTTTATAAAGGGTGATTCATAACTATTGGAACATAGGCTAAGGGCAGATTGTTTGGACCAAAATATGGCGATAGGACCAAATATATCTCAATAAAATATTGCTGTGGAAAAAGATAGAGGGCGTTAAAGTTGAATTTTTTTTTTCGTTTCTTGCTAATAATTTCACTGTATATTTTTTTATCCGTTTTAAGAAAAACACAATTGAACAGTTCAGAGCAACGGAAGGGGATTTGAAGTAACGATTTATTTATTTTATTTATTTAATTCGACGATGAAGCATAATTAAAAACAATGTAACATAAAAAGAATAAACTTAAATTGAATGTTCTACGTGACCTTCTCCGACTTCTATGCCTTTTCTAATTCTTGAATGAAAAATGATCATGGGTCTTTAAAGTTTAAAGCGTTTTGTGAGAATTGCACAAGCTGGCAACATCGACTGAAATATGCCTTGATAATAAAGGACAACAAATGCATTATCTTGATGAGATAGACAAATATGGCTGTCTATGAAGTCTGCGACGAACGAGGAAGGTCGTAAAATTTTATGGGATTTTTATGGCCGGTTGCAGTTGAAGCTCGCCAGTAAGTACCCGCCTGTAGATCAACAGCTGTTATTTTATAAACAAGCTGATCGGACATTGTTCTTTTCATTGTCTTGTATGCGCTGTTGCCAAATCGTAAACTCCGCACGAAGCGATTTAAATTTTAAAACCCCATATTTGAAGGATGATTTTGAATAGTTGTCGAGGTGAATTTGAAAAAATCATGAATGAATGAACGAAACTCATAATTATTCAGTTTAAACTTGCATATGCAGTGATAACCCAAATTGAGGAGAATTCCCCATCCAGATCAATCACGTGAGGTGATCAGATTATTTTTTAAACACCTTTTTTGGTTTCCCTGCAAGTGTGCCGACTAGACGCCGATCTACGAATTTATTATTCATTGCTTCCTAGATTGTCCCAATTGCCAGGTTGTAAGTAGTGGGCTTGCAAAATTTTGTGAAGGACACAAAATTTGCATTTTTCGAAATACAATTGGGAAAATCTTTCTCGGGAGCCAAGCTGCGTTAGGTGAGTTAAGTACTTAGATGGGTGACCCCTACGGTTAATGAATTTGAACAAGGGCACAAAGGCTTCTACTCCACATCAATGCATTTTTCATTCTTCCGGTGTGCGAAATTATCCAAATCAATTAATTCAACTCTCACAAGTTCTCATGCTATTCCGAATTATGAAGAAAAGAAAGACCATGTTGACAATCCATTTTTTCTCATTTTAAGGCCTAAGAGAATAAAAATGGATATAAATCATAATAATTTATCACGAAGATTTATGATGAGCGATCTCCGTAAGCTTAAGAGACAAGGCTCTCATTAGGATGGAGACAAATTGAAAGGGCTGAACGATATTAATACAGAAATGTCCAGTTTTTTATATCGAGGGAGGGTCCAGAAAAAAATGAAAATGGGTAATGAAAAAAACATAACTGAAACGACTATTGGTATGAAGAACTGAAAGGCTGACCTATGAAGTATGTAAGGAAAACTGAACATGACATCCATTCAAACGTGTTTTCCCCCTATGGAAATATGTATGTCGTATTCGGATTCTAAAATCCGTTAGTCTGAAAAATAATCAGTCAGTTTGTAAACTGAAGAACGTTTTCTGAAACGCCATTTAAATAAAGAACACTGTACAATGAAAATTTCAGTCAGCTTATAAACTACGAACAACACATCCAATAGTCTCTTGAATGTCTTGGATAGTCTGTCCAATCATTAAGTAAATCGAATCCTAACACATTTCGTGTTTTGAGCAAAATTGAATAACTTTTGTAATTGCATTATCAGAAGAACCTTTTTCTGGATACAAAAACAATGAAGGAAAAATGATATGCCTCTCCTTTTTCTCCCCTCCATATTTTATTATCGAAAGACGAAAAATGAAAGTTATCGAAAGTTATCGGACTGAAAGAAATCTTCGACTACACGCCACTGAACTCTACATGGAAAAGTGACTATACAATGTTACATTTCTGTTTCTATATCACAGAAACTTTACGAAATATATCCATCAGTTCAAAAAGCCTTACTGAGTTTTTACTTATAACTTGAAAACGAAAAAAGATAGAGGGATTAGGCAAAGGCCATTATGCATCTTTCGAAAATCAAGGTCGAAAACCTGCCGTCCATTTTCTTCTAGCTCTTACGGTTACAGAGCTGCGATTCCATCGTACTACATTTCTTTTATATTATTATTTTTGTTACATCTGAGTATAGGTATAATTTGAATCTCTCTACAGAAAATTTAATTTGTTATTTATTCCGCTGCCATAAGATGGTGCTGTATACGCCGAGCTCTTGAAGCTTAACGAATTTGCTTGAAATGCTATCACAAATTTACACCGTTAAGTTTAGGTACGCATCATCAATCTCCAGACGGAGTGGCAATCCAATTGGACATTCAGATGGCGCAGTAATGAAGTGGATTTGAAAGTTTTTTTTTTAATGAGGAGATTTTCAGTTCATGGATAAACTTCTCATAAACAACTTCATCCTGCAAAGCGGGCAGGGACCAGTAAGTAATCCAAAAGTAATAATAAAGTAAATCAGCATCATGTTATACAAACTATACAGGGCAGTTAACTATTGAGTCCCGTTTTTGCAAGGCTTATAACTTTTAATAGGAAAGTTATAAATGTGCATTATATTGCTTATATACATCCTCATGTTTTTTCTGAGATAAGAGATGAGCCTCATCTTATAAGGAATCGAATTTTCGACAAAAAAGTGATTTTTCTATATGTCCAAGAAAGACAACAACCAGATAACAAGTTTTTCGGATTCTTGAAGAAAAATCTGTATTGGATCCATTCGAATTGAAAATAGCTCGTCTACCTGACTATCAAAATAACGGACAAGATTAGATTTTCAAGAATCTCTGTTCGATGTTTCCAGGAGCCACAAATAATCGTGGAATTACTTCGAGTGTGGATGATCTTTCTTTACATCTTTGAAAACCTGCAGATGCCTTCCCCACCGCTGAAAGTGCATCATAGAATTTTTTTTTCACCATCTAATCTTCAAAGTCTACTAGGTCTCCACGACGCTCGAGTAAATCCCGATATAGCATCGTGGGCCCCCCAACTACACTGCGCAAAAAAATTAACGCACATTATGGAAATCTCAAATTTATTCTACAACTGAAGGTGTTTTCAATGATAATTATTTTTATCAGAATTATGCATGCATATGTTATCCACTTTCAACGGTTTTCTTCAATACAGATGTTTTTTCCCAGCAGGAATAAAAAAAGATGATATTATCAGATTTTGAATGTATTGGCTCAATTCTAAAATCAGTTGTTCTCGATCAATTCTAGTGATCAATAGTTTTTCTTTCGTTTGATTCTCTACCCTCGATCGCTATGCAACGCGAAACACGCAATTTGACCCAAGAGGAATGTGCCCAAGCGGTAGTTTTGCGAGAAGAAGGGTGGACATACACAAGAATTGTAGAAAGGTTTGGAGTTTCCCATACAAGTGTGTCCAGAATGTTGCAGCGATTCAGGGAGACAGGTATGAATGTCCGAAGACCAGGACAGGGTAGACCACGGGTAACAACTGCCATTCAAGAACGTTACTTGAGAGTTTATTCGTTGAGACAACGGTTTGCAACCGCTCGCCTCCTTCAAATTCAGCTTGAGCAAACTCATGAGGTGCAAATAAGCACTCAGACAATAAGAAATCGCCTCAGAGACTATGATTTAAGGCCTCGTGTTGCGGCAAGAGGCCCAGCTCTTACCCCAGCCCATCGAAGGGCGCGTTTGGATTTTGCGAGAGAGCATATCCATTGGAAAGAGGCCGATTGGGAAAGAGTTCTCTTCACAGATGAGTCTAGATTCTGCCTCTACCATTGTGATCGACGTTTTCTTGTATACAGACGTCCACATGAAAGATATGCTCAGTGCAATTTCCTGAATACTACTGGTTTCGGGGGAGGATCGATTATGGTATGGGGTGGAATATCTTTGACTGCTCGCACAGACCTAGTGGTCGTTGATAATGGAGCTATGAATGCTGATAAGTATATAAGGAACATTCTTGAAGAGCATGTAGTGCCATTTGCCCCATACATTGGTGAAAATTTCATTTTTATGGACGATAATGCCAGACCCCATCGTGCGCGCATTGTTCAGGAGTACCTTGAAGAGGTTGAAGTCTCTCGAATGGAATGGCCAGCAAGAAGTCCAGATCTCAATCCGATTGAGCAGGTTTGGGACAACCTCAATAGAAGGCTGAGAAGTTCAGAAAATCATCCAGCTACTCTTAATGACTTAGGAATCCAACTCGGAGAAATGTGGGAAGGATTAGATCAGAACATTTTAAGATCACTCATTTTGAGTATGAACCGTCGTTGCCGAGCTGTAATTAACGCAAGTGGTGGAAATACCAAGTATTAAATCACTTATCAGCATTTCAGTATTTTGAAAATTGTTCATTTCTATTCTTTCACATAAGATTCGGTGAAATCCTGAATTTTTCTTCTATTTAATGTATCTTGTTTCGTTCAAAACCTTCCCGAGAGAACATAAAAAATAAATTATAAAGTCAATGTATAGTTAACTTTCATTAAAATTGAGATTTTCAGAATGTGCGTGAATTTTTTTGCGCAGTGTATGTTGAGAGGGTGTGCTCTCTAATGATGGAACTTTATTGTTAACGATAAACTCATCAGTTACGATCAACACAATCAATGGTGGAGTGCCAGGTAGGGGAGAGTGGGGTAATTGGGAACGACGGGTAATTGGGAACAGCTAGATAAAGAATACTTCCTCATGTGCGACACTGTCTTCAACATTTTCAACGAATGCATCTGGCGATTCTCAGGGCTTACTCAAAAGTTGCGGCGATAAGTTGCATATTTCCTGTTACGGTGAGTCAAAGAATGGATTTCGCATTTCGACTATAATTTTTCCGTGTGTTATAATACTTGTAACTATCTTATTTTGAAGTTTAAAGGTGCCATATTTTGTTGATTCCATACTGGTACTATATTTTTCCAAAACCTAGGTGATTTGAAGTTGAAAAAAAAATGGGTAAATGAATGCCAGCCTTTTTTAATTCTTTCGATAACTTGGGGTAATCAGGAACGATGTCAGGTGGGTAATTGGGAACGTACGTTATATCCCTTGCGTTCACAATTAAACATAAAGAACCTAAAACCCACATAAAAAGGGTACTAAAAGGCGCGCCAAAAGCAAAGGACTGAGAAATTCAACCCAGGTTACACAGAAAAGAAGAATTTTTCTGCATAATTTGCTATATAAGGTATGAAGCTCCACCAATGGAGGATTGTATCATGTGAGATACCTGTAAACTCTGGGCACATGAAAAATGTACTGCAAGAGAAAGAGACGTGGATACTTGTGTGATATGTGCCATTTCTAATTATTCTTATTTGCTCCGGGACTGTTCACAATTACCCCATAGGGTGTCGGGTAAATAGAAACGATAGTAATTTTTGATTTCGTTGATATTTTTTAAGAAACGTTGATTTTTTATAATTTTTTGTTTCCGATTAGTACATAAATGAGCAAAGTTCCTTTTTCAATGGAAGTTTAATATTTTTAGTGATTTTTTGTATAATTTTTCAGCATTTGAAATTAAGTGTTCCTAATTCCCCCACTTTCCCCTATATAACGATGAGTAATTAACTTTTCTTTCCAATAATAATTTTGTGTTAGATCTCCAAACAATGTTTAGGAGAGCAGTAACATTGCTCGAGCAATTCACCTCAGAAAAATATTTCTAATAGGACTCCACCTTTGCTGGCAACCCTGATGAATGTATATCGAAGCTGTATAGCTCAGGTCAGGAAACTCCCAACTAAGAACACCAAAACTAAATAGAAGCAGACCGACGAAGAACCAAGCAAGCAGTGGGGTATGACATGCACAGAGAAAGTAATAAATTAGTTGATAATGTAGAGCAAAGGAAGCGGCAATAAACGTAGCAATGAGCTCGAGGGAGAGCTAACACTCGAGTTGTTGAAGAGTGGCAGCAACAGCGAGGCCCTAAGTGAAATGAATGACGACGAACGCCCAGCCGCAGATATTAAACCGTGGGCCTCGAGCCACATGCCAAATAAAGTACACTTTATACCCTCCAACCCCCGCGATGGACCCCTTGTTCCAATAGTCGGACCGTCGTTACAACTAGATTTTCAGAGCAGTGATGGCACCAAATAGAAATGAAGGGGTCTCTGGACGACGATTTCTCTGATTTACTCGGAAACTGGTGAAAAAGCGGACACATGAATTTTTCATCTGAAAAGCTGACAATTATGTTGATGCAGCGCGGTTGTCCACACTTCCGGAATCCGAATATATTGCATCTTAAATTTCACCAACTATCATTCCAACTTTCTGCGTTTTATTATTTTATTATTATCAGTTTAGATTCTGCAGTATTCACGTCTATGTTTCAAATAAGTAAAATATCCCGGGAATTTGGACAGGCTCAAAAAACAATCTCTTTTGAATTCGCCAACGTTTCGGAACTATTTTGTTCCTTTCTCAAGGCTAAAAAGAAGGCATTTATTAATCATATACAAAACACAAATCAAATTATACCTCATCATAAAACTGATAAAAGTAACACTTTAAAATTGGTCATAGGAAGTTAAGGATAAATCAATAAACAGTCCGACGTGTGACAGTCAATGAAATAAAAACAATGAAACTGAATCGGAATTACATATACTTCATTCAATTTTATTTTAGCAGTCGGTTGGCCATGGAAATTTGACATATTTCACTCTGTATAGTACGATAATGTGGGGTTATGACGCTCGTCAAAACATTATTGAGTTTCAAATCAACGCTATGTTGCCCGTTCTACCTAAAAGTTTCTTTTATTACGTATTTTATCACAGTTACGAATCTCTTCGGAAAATATGTGACGAACATAATTGAAGTTTATACAAACTGATTTGAAGGCATACCAAATCCAGTTATTTGCATGGAAAATACAAGAGATCAGTATAATATCATTATTATATGCACCAGCTTGAGGAGAGTTAATGTTCGTTATCTTTGGCTTACATCATTTGTAGATTTCAAAAATATTAACCCGAAGATGAAATGCATATGATGCAGTGGTTGGCAATGGGTATCTCCCGAAGG
This sequence comes from Coccinella septempunctata, assembly GCF_907165205.1. Classification (NCBI taxonomy): domain Eukaryota; kingdom Metazoa; phylum Arthropoda; class Insecta; order Coleoptera; family Coccinellidae; genus Coccinella; species Coccinella septempunctata. The sequence goes on along the minus strand of NC_058189.1, from coordinate 14,972,497 downwards.
AATTAACAGATAATTACAAGAATATTCAATTCTCCAACGAAAACCATCTTGCATCAATATATGTAAAAGGAATTAAAGGAAGTTTCAAGTCAAGATGAACTTCACCTTTGAACAAAAATTTCACATGAATAAACAATTAGCAGGACAACTGGCGCGTATTTGTGGCTGTTCATCTTAAAGTATTGATATAATAATAATAATTAGGTATTTATTGGTACCTTAAGACATTAACAATGTATAGGATAAGTCAAATGAAAAATAGAAAAATCAATTTTCGGGAACTTATTCTACGATGACATTCATCGAAAATCCTGTAGTAAACTTTCCGCATTAATTCACTCAAACGTAAAATTCTCAAATGCCATCACTTTTTTGGGTCTCCCAATAGAAGGAAATTCTTTGTCATCCTCTTCATTCACAATCTTTCTGATTGTGGAAATATTCAGCTGAAATATGAGTAATTTAGATTCAGATGCAACATTATATAAATTCTCTATTCTCTTCGCTACCGTCTGACGTATTGTTGATTTTAGAATATCAGCGTATAACTGAGCAACTCTCAGGAAAACGTTGACGTACAGATAGAAGGAGTAAGATTGGAGCAGGTGACATCTTTCAAATACTTAGGAGTGCAGATAGAAGAAAATGGAAAACAAGGTCTGGAAATAAACAGTAGATTGGAAAGCACATTGAAGATATACCATGCCATGAATGAGAACTTCCTGAGTAGGAAAGAAATATCAAGAAGTATGAATGTATACAAAGTGATTTATAGACCAATACTTACATTCGGGTGCGAATCGTGGGTACTTGATAGAAGACAGAAAAGCAGGATGCAGGCAATGGAAATGAAATATCTAAGAAAAGTGAAGGGAATAACAAGGATGCACTGGGTGAGAAACGATCTTATCAGGGAAGACATCGGAATAGAACCTCTGCTGGATTTCATAGAGAAGAGACAACTGAGTTGGTGGGGACATCTGAACAGGATGAATCACGAAAGACCTGCTAGAAAAGTATGGGAAGCAAATGTTACGGAAAAAAGAAGGCGCGGAAGACCGGTTACTACCTGGGACAAGCAAATGGGGAAGATAATTGGAGAAAGGGGACAAACTTGGGAAAGAGCAAGGAAGATGACAGCCAAGAAGGAATGGTCGAAGTTCGTTTACGAGGGAAGAATTTAATATTTGTTTTTTGTTATTATACCCTACACCATTTCATGGTAAAAGGGAATCGATTATATATATATATAAACTTTCTAAAAAGTTGAATAGGTGCGTGATTTTATTTAGTTTTATTGCATTCTTTGATTAATTTTGTTTTACAAACGACGAGCGGGAGTGCGGGAGACATGACCCATACTATGATCGGAAGACATAAATATGGCTTGTCTTGATTCCAAACAGGAAAGACAAAATATGCATCATAGGCTTCAGAGAGAACGTGAGATGTCTTTAATTTGTATTTCACGTCACGAATTATAATAAATTGACCACATATAAAACAAAATGCATCAGCATCGTATTTACAATTTCTTGACGACATTTGAGTTATGACTCGAGTGCCCTCTAGCGGCACCTTGTAAATGTAAACACCCCACTCTCATCGCGCGGTGTTTTTGAATTATTAAAAATTATAAAAAATGAAGAATAATTATTAATACTATAACTATCACAAAAGCAAACTATATACCAAAAAAAGGTATTTTCTTTTCGTTTTTGTGCATAATCGATCGGAAAATCCTAGTATAAACGTTAGGACAAAGTACAAAAATTTTTTGTGGAGTTGTGTTATCTATCGTTATCTATTCGGGCATGATATCTTCACGCAAAAAAAATGAGTTGCTACCATTCACAGATAAATCGTAAGTGGCTTCAGAGGGAAAAGGGGTTCAACTCTAGTAGACTTCCCATACATCACCAATAATTTCATGTTAAGATTTTTTTAAACACCGTATTCCGAACAATCAGTAATCCCAATTCAAACTTGCTGGAAACGTATTTTTTCAGAACGATCAAACGTGAAGAATATCTCGAAACGCAACAGTCGATTCCACGCAGTAGCTGACATATATCAATGGAAATCGCCTCTGCCTGTCAATCCAGCGAGAATGAATAAATCGGAGAAAACATGGAGACGTATCGGAAAAAGAAAGAATGTCAATCTCTTTATATAATTCGATCCGCCACTCACTGCGAGCTGTCTGACAAGGCAGTAATGGAATTTTTGAGAGTATAAGTATATTCATGGACGTATATAGCTTTGAATTAAATATGGAACTAACAAAAGATAGAAATCTCATATGACATACGAAATTGGAAATTTTCGCGAATGGAATTTTCACACCAGCGATATTATTCATTAAGTACAAAAAAGATTGGCAAGTCATCGTAAAAAAAATTCTACTACTATGAAGAGTCTTAGTTTGTCAATCACGTTGAGGGTATTGACTACAACTAAATTATTAAGAATGCTCCTGAAAATCCTCCCAACAATAGAATGGGTTATATCCACATAAGTATTCACTCATGTACGATACATATAGGAACATATTCACAACAATGTGTGCTATCATCTCTGAAGTGATCAAGCATTCAGTATGAATATTTTCTAATCATTTGTACTTAAAGACCTATGTTATTGATTGAAACATTCCCCTTCCACTACAATGCATTTAAATATGCAGAAATTAATTTGAATTACGTCTTTTAATGTACAGGATGGGCAAAATTGGTGATACCTGAAATACAAGTCTTTTAACCCAACGAGATAGAGGAAAATGCATGGCATAATACTGTTGATATTTTGCGGGAAACTAATAATGCCAATTATGCCATCAACTGTATTCCTCTATCTTCTTTTGTTTTCGAGTTATAGGTCAAAATTTGAATTTCAACTTTGATCATTATCTCCGTTTCTGTTTAAGCTGGGATGTCGAAATGAAAATATTATACAGACACTTTTTTGATAGCAATCGATTGGGATAGTATGACTTTTTCCAACAGGTATAGTAGCTGAGCTATAAAATGAAGATGTGTTTTTTCTTATGAAAACAGTAGTTTAAAATGACTTACAAAGACTGAGGGCCATGTATGATATATTTCTGAAACGGTAAAAAGATGGCGATTCTTTCTGAGTCATTTTAAACTACTGTTTTCATAAGAAAAAACACAACCTTATGTTATAGCTCCGCAAATAAACCCGTAGGAAAAAACATAGTACGCTACTGGATTGCTATCAAAAAAGTGTCTGTATAATGTTTTCATTTCAACATCCTAGCTCAAACAGAAATGGAGATAATGACCAAAGTTGATATCGCCCAAATTTAAATTTTGGCCTATAACTCAAAAGCAAAAGAAGATAGAGGAATGTAGTTGATGGCATTATAAATTTCTCGAAAAAAGACGACATGAATGACCCATTCATTTTTCTCCATCTCTTTGGGTTAAAAAGTTGTAGTGCAGGTATCACCAATTTTGCCCACCCTGTACATGCCATCCCTGATGTTGTAGAATTAAATAATTAATATTATATTATTAACAATATTCAAAAAGGTAATATTTTTGAAACTTTTTCAGTATCCCCCACGAAAAAGTATGAATGCTGACTCTGTTCCTATGCATATGAATCAGGAAGAATGTCTATTGTTCCAAAATCTTTTTCAGAAACACCGAAGATTTTTTGCTTTGCTTTGTAATGCTTAGGCGAGCAATCCTGTTATGTAATCCAGAAAATAAAGAAAACTGGTAATTCGAGGAAACTTTTATGATCATTTCATCGCAATGAATCTTCACCATTCGCTTAATCGTATTAATTTCTTTGCCCCTGATATATAAAATGGGATCAGACAGAAAAGAAAGAAAGTGTTTGTTTTTGCTGCTGCATTCATTCGCATTCGAATTGAAACTTTATTCAATTACGGAGTTAGACGGAGAGACCTCTCCATTCCGAAACAAGAAAGCTCTGAGAAATAATGATATTACATGTGCAACGCGAGAGTGTAGAATTCTGCATTCGTTCTCTTCGAAATAAAACACTATACCCTTTCCTCTTACGACTTGAAATTCAATCAAAATAAAATGATTCTGATATTTGTGAATTCATAGAAAATGGTAAATTTGGAAATTAACACAATATATAATAAATATTTCTAATTATTATTATTCTTTAAATGAATAGAAGTGAACATTCGTTGTATTAAATGCATAATAAATTTTTAACATATCATATGATATTACCTCTTGACTCTGCATAAAATATCAAAGAAGTGCGGCTATAATATTTCTTACGAACGCGTTCATCATATAGTTCACGTCAATTTGGACATGAGAAAAATTGCTGCAAAATGGATCCCCAAATGTTTGAATGTTGACCAAAAGCGTGCATGGGTAGTAGCATCGCGTTCGATCTGTGCTCGATTTGAAAACGATGTAGACTTCTTAAACCGAATTGTTACTATGGATGAGACTTGGGTACATTTCTACGATCCAGAAACAAAGCAACAATCGACGGAATGGCGGCACTCTGGTTCTCCAAGACCTAAGAAGTTTCGTGTCAAAAAATCTGCTGGAAAAGTTCTTGCTTCAGTTTTTTGGATGATTTATTTATGGATAAGGGTAGGAAATAACCGGAGATTGCTATTCGACATTACTGACCACTCTACGAGAAGAAATTAAAGAAAAAAGACGCGGAAAGCTCTCCAAAGGTATTTTGTTTTTGCAGGACAACGCCCCTGCACACAAATCTCATGTAACCATGCAAAAAATTCATAATTTAGGGTTTGAATTACTAGAACATCCTCCTTATTCACCAGATTTGCCTCCATTCAACTATCATGTCTTTCCTCAACTGAAAAAAAGGTCATAAATTTTCTTCCAACGAGGAGGTAATAAAAGCTGTGGAGGTCTGGTTAGCAAAGCAAGAAGAAACATTTTTTTTGAAAGGTCTAGAGACGTTGCAGGTTCGCTGTAATAAATGTCTCCAATTGAGAGGAGAACATGTTGAATAATAAAATATTTTGACATTGAAATTTTGTTTGGTTCTATTGTAGGAGTGTGGATGTGTGGAATTATCCTCGTTGAAACCGTCCCAGACATTAGATTTCATCAGATCTCTGGAACTGGAAGGCGAGCTGTAAAGGGCGCGATGAAAACAGCTCTGTTAGGGGCACAATAGACCTTGAGGTCGCAGTGAACTGTAACCCCTTCTCAATATAACTATATATATAACTATATATAGTAGGCTAAGAATTTTTCAATATATCCCCATTTATATAACTATATATATATAGTAGGCTAAGAATTTTTCAATATATCCTCGTATACTGTAAGAGTAATTGTGAAAAAATATGTATTCAAAATAATCGACAATGACAATTTTATAATGCTCCAAACGTTAAGGTCCCCGTCTTGCCCCCCTTTCCCTACCTTTCATCCAGGGTGTGTAGGATGTCAATAGAATATATCATATTGAAGAATTCATACATAACACTTTATAACATGTTGACTCCTGCCACGTATTTCCTATCCATAATGCGTTATAGATATCAAACTATATTGAACAGAGAAATATTTCCTCGTCAGAAGGAAATATACTGTTCTAGTTTTTAGGCATTGCAAAACTTGAAAACGCTTTCCAGTCGTTTCGACTTGGAAAGACTGCAATATTTTATTACAGAAAAGTGTTATTGGTGCAAAGAGGACACTCGAGAGGACATATTCACCATTATGGGTCACTAGGTACATTCCCTATTAAAATAATGGTATAGGGGATGGTACTCCTATGTATACTGCATTCACATTTATTTTAGCAGTCGGTTGGACATGAAATAATTTTCTCTACTAGAACGGAGTAAGGTTGGCACTCATGAAATGTCGTTAATGTCATAACGCCGTTGCCACAACTAATATCAATTAATATTACGTAAATGCCAAAAGTGATTGAAAAAAGAGACAGGGTTTCAGGAAGTGCTATTTAGAATTCAGGTCCGCTCATTCAAATAGTTATAAACTGATATTTTAAAATCCACAATACGTCAGACGGTAGCGAACATATTCAATGTAAGAGAATTTATATAATGTTTCATCCTGGATCTAAACGACTTATATTTCAGCTGAATATTTCCACAATCAGAAAGATTGTGAATGAAGAGGATGAAAAAGAATTTCCTTCTATTGGGAGACCCAAAAAAGAGGTGGCATTTGAGAATTTTATGTTTGAGTGAATTAATGCGAAAAGTTTACTACAGGATTTTCGATGAATGTCATAGTAGAATAAGTTCCCGAAAATTGATTTTTCTATTTTTCTATTTTCCATTTGACTTCCTATACATTGTAAATGTCTTAAGGTACCAATAAATACCTAATTATTGTTATTATATGAATGCATTAAGATGAACAGCCACAAATACGCGAAGGTTGTCCTGCTAATTTTTTATTCATGTGAAATTTTTTTCAAAGGTGAAGTTCATCGTGATTGAAACTTCCTTTAATTCCTTCTACTTATATTGATGCAAGATGATTTTTGTTGAAGAATTTAACATTCTTGTAATTATCTGTTAATTCCTTCGGGATGAGATACCCATTCTCAACCACTGCATTTCATCTTCGGGTTAATATTTTTGAAATTTACAACTGATGTAACGTATTCAAACTTCAGCCAAAGAAGATAACGAACATTAACTCTCCTCAAGCTGGTGCATATAATGATATTATACTGATCTCTTGTATTTTCCATGCAAATAACTGGATTTGGTATGCCTTCAATCAGTTTGTATAAACTTCAATTATGTTCGTCACATATTTTCCGAAGAGATTCGTAACTGTGATAAAATACGTAATAAAAGAAACTTTTAGGTAGAACGGGCAACATAGCGTTGGTTTAAAACTCAAAAATGTTTTGACGAGCGTCATAACCCCACATTATCGTACTATACAGAGTGAAATATGTCAAATTTCCATTGCCAACCGACTACTAAAATAAAAGTGAATGGAGTATAGGTATTTAACCTACAAATTGTCAATAAAGTGTCAGAAGTTTTTTGAATTTCTTCCCCGTTTTTTCAATTTTCTACTGAATAACCACTGGTATATCTATGGGAGATGAGCCCCCAATATAAGGGTCCTGTAGCGTTCTTCGAACAACTGAAGAATAGAAGAATCATCACTTGGAAGACTGGACCTGGTCGAAAGACCCTCCCAGTCAAAAGCAATATTTGGCTATTATTAATTTGAGTACTGAAGGCATTTCTCACGACGAGGGTGATCCTCCACCAAGATCAGCAGAAGGCAGAGATGATATTCCTCCCAATGCAATTGAAAAACAAGTTATGTACCTATAATTATTTATTTTTTTCTTCAGTCATCATCAAGTCTTGGAATAAGTTTCGAAGAAGGCTTTATTATTCACTTTTTTTCTCGTTTTCTGCTCTGTTTCTTTGTTTCAGATATTATTTCGAAATGGAAGGAGGATAAAGAAATTTTTATGTCAATGGAAAGGAAGCCCTTCAGTATTAAAAGCTTATTCTGTAAACAAATTTGACATCACTACACTATTCACGGGAAGACAGGGTTTTTTTACTGAGGTTTTTCCCTAAGCTCTTGTATCATACTCCAAATTTTATGGTAACCCGTTACACAAACCTTTGCTAAAACTCATACATATGCTATATTGTTTGATAACTAAAAATGTATTGCTGACATTCAAAAGAATATATATACCTACAATATCAAAATTTGCAGCCCCCGATTCTAATGTTACTCCATTTTTGTAATATTTGATTTTCCAGTTTTTGAATTTGGATTTTTTTAAATATCACACTCTGTATTTTCTTCGCTAATAATACCCAATGACTTTGTCCTTGGAGATCTCACAAGATAAACTTTCAAGAACAGGCTTCAAAACGATGTGGAAATGTGAAGATGATAGCGATTACAATTATTCCATTTGTAAAGACTGTAACACTGATGAATGAAACATGTCCTTCTAGCATCAAGAAAGAAAGGAAGTAAAGATCCATATCGACTGTCACATCTGGAAGATCCCGAAAACTAAATTCTATGTGGTTACCAGAATTGAAAACAATTCAGCTAGACTACAAAATGTTCCACCACGGGAGAGCCCTTCCGCATTCAGATGGCCGTCCTGGAAGATTCCGAAAGATCATCGCGTACTTCCATTGTTATAAATTGCCCTATTATTCGATGGGATTCGACTTGGGGAGTTTCAGGGCAAGGCTGGCATTATTGAAAACGCGCCAGATATGCAAAATAGAGCCTCTTGCGTCACGCCATCTTTCGGTGACCATTTTGTCAGTGAAATTCATGTGGAAGGCCAACTTTAGATCCGAATTTAGGTTGTCATATTGTAAATCCATGAATGGATGTGCGTCATTATCCCTTCTCTATGTCTATATAACCTCCGTATCTGGCGTGCACTCCGTTTATAACGTGAATATATGGAGGTGATATGGGAAAAATTCAGGGAGATCGAAGGCGAAACGATGTTTCTTCCACATTCAAGAAGGAGAGTGCGAAATTCCATTTCCGTTCAACATTCGCTCTTCATTTATGTCTCTATCTTAAAAGCATAAATGTGTTTTTTTATAAATGTGCTTATGACCGATGAATATGCAAAAAATACAAAATATAAAAAGTTAATATTATTGAATAGATATGACTTAAACTTCATGAATACTTTTTCAAGTAGAACTACCGTAGATGCACACAATCAAAATCCATTGGAATTATCCATTATCTCAAAGTAACATTTTCTCGTATACAGGCTGTTCCGGGAATAACGGTGCATACTCTTATGAGATATAGAGAAGGACTAGCTGAGCACGGATCGACTATAAAAAAATGATTTTTGGTTTTCCCCAGAAAGCTACAGGGTTATTTTCGAAATTCATGGAAATACTGAAGCTAAACTTATCGACATAATTTATAGAAACTTTGGAGGCTGAGATCGAATCTATATACAGGGGATATTATATATATCCAGGGATATTAAAGGTGGGGCCTTTTTTATCACAAGGTAGAACTGGCCAAAATAAAGCGTTTCACCACAAATCACCTATACAAAACTTTCAGAATGACAAAGTTGAAAAAAAAATATTGAAAATAATTACTGAATTAGATCCTAATACGACCCTAGATCATTTGTTATTTGAATTATTGCTGACTCAACCTGTGGTTTCTTTAGGATATTGACCTGCTCGATTTTTACGTGGGAATGAAAATATAAACTTATATGCCGAATTTTTCACATTATTCAGTAACGTACACGATTTTATGAAATGGCTTATTTCCGTACCAATTGACAGAAAAAGTTTTATGACAAGTATAAAAAAATAAAATATTATTTCAAAACCTCTCCAATAAAATTCGTCTGAATTATTCACAATTTTTTTACAGTGGGCATCTTCTTCTTGCTCGAACACTCCAACAATCCTCGTAAAAATGGGATAAAATAAAGTAACAATAATAGCAACTTTGTCAACTTAAGCATTTACAATAAAGTGTCTAACTTTTCTACATATTTTTCACCCTAAATTGCACGATACAACAATTCTTTGACCTGATGCAAATCATGAGATAAACTTGGAAGTACTGAATTATTCATTGTCAAGCCATATGTTAATGTTTTGCTTTGTTTTTCCGATGGCGGATACACCTTCCACAGTCCCGTACTTGAAATTTGATAAAATTTCATCGAAATTCTAAGGGTTGTAGCTCAGCCATCTTGAGTATTTTATATAGACAATTTTTTGTGAAATGACTCAATTTGATGACTTCTACCTTCTGTCTAAAAAAAGCCTCACCTTTGAGAACAGCCTTTATATAAAGTATTTCAATATTCCTGGGCCGGACTCATAAATCCTTATTCAAAGTGTTTAGGGTGAAAAAATTACTTTGTATTTCGAATTTCGAATAATTGTTTTACTTTTTAGAAAAATGCTTACTTAAGTTTCAATAAGTGAAACCACTCAAAGTTGTCACATCTACAATTCTTTTTTTTATGAATTTTTGAAATCGGACAAAGTTTGAAAAATTGAAATTATTCACATAAGCAGAACTCATGGAAATCGTGAATAAATATTAAACGTAAGAATCTTTTGAAAAACTCAGTGATGGCGAAGAAGATGATAATAGTTAGCTAATATATGAAGAAGTTCATTGGTGAAACAACAATAATCGGTGCATACGCAATTTTGCAACTCCATTTGGAATTTACATATCATTTTTTCATTATCGTCAGAGTCAGATGAAATGAATATATAGTCCGTTCAAGAATGCTTGACATCTCCGGTGGTTATGGAAAATCCAATTTAAGTGATTTTGTGTTGCGGAATTCAGGTTGGCATTGAGAATACACCAACTGAGGATAATTTGAATTTATTTTTACTGCTGTTTATATTGGAAAAATTGGAAGTATAATTGTATCGATTTTGAATGCTTATAGAGATGCTCTGAATTCGAATATTTCTTCTTTTCCTTTCTAGGTTATATTTATATATTCCAGTTCAGTGATTGGAACTACAGAAATTATTGAAGATCTTTTGTGACCAGATATTAATCAGCATCTGGACTTTCAAGGCCTACTTGTATGAAAATCATTCTTGAATGGACTATAACTATTTCTAAAAAGTTTCAAAAAAAAAAAGTTTAATCAGTTCAGGTTCCGTCATCGGTTAATTTTTTGCAAAGTTTAACAGTTATCATATCAAAAGAATTAAATCCCTAAAGATGAGTTTGCATTCTGATCTTCAAGAAGAAATCCGTAAGTTAATTTAAATTCAATTTTTATCTCAGTTGTCAGTTCATTGAGATTGAATCTGCAATTTTTCAATCGCTGAGTTCTAAAATTCAACAATATTTCATCGAAGCCATATCAAACTGAAATCTGCATTCACTAATGCAAGCTGCAATATCTAGAGCAGTTGGAATAGCGGAAACAATGGAATTTAAGGAATGGAAAATAGGATGCTCCATTGGAACAAGGACCATATACGGATAACGAGATACTGAAAAGGATAATAACAAGAAAATGTTTCCCGGCTTTGGCGAAAGTATATATAACTAGATTAGAGCTTTTCAGGCCTCCAAAAAGCACCCTCTCGAGTTGGAAGGAATCAGAAAGGGATCATCATCTGTCGAATTAACTGCAAGATTTAGGAGCTTTGCAGCGCGATGCATTTCTATATCTGGAAAGTACGTCTTTTACTCCTGGGAATTAGGAGTTGTCGCACAGCTAAGATGTATATCACTGAAATTTCATTTGAACAACGGAACTTCTACAAAATGGATTGACTCAGACTGAAAATTTTTCAGTGGGATTAATTCAACGCGTAAGGATATCATCACTGAAACATACTACTTCAGATCATTGAATTGAAAAAGTCTATTATGTGACCAGTCAAATGATATTCAATTCAAATTTTAATTTTATTTTCGAAGAAAATGCTCAACAGATGTTTTTCATCATTGCGATACTTCTTTCAATTGTAGAATGAAATAAAATTCAATTTTAAGTGATGGACAAAAGTAATGTGATAATTATGGAATGTTGAAAACTTACAGAAGAGTGACATTTTTTCAAGAATTTTTCATATCATTCCTTAAGCAGCGCATCACTCTATGAAATCAATTCAACAGCAAAATATTGAATTTAGTGAACCTGTGATAAACGACTGTTATTAATGAAAGTAAAAAATGAATTTTTAATTACATTTAGAGTTATCCTAGAGTTATCCTGAATATGAAACCATATGTAGTCAATGGAATGAAATGGGTTTCATGATGAAGAGAAGCAACTGCTTTACACAGTTGTTCAAATGCGTTTTGTACCTTTATTCATAATTGTTTTTTCTGCAGATTCAGATTGATTGATTCTGATTTTTCAGATTGATGGCATGCCTAAGAATTGGTATAGAACTCCAAAGCAAGTTTTAAACATACATTGATTGTTTGTACATTGTTACACTCAGAACAAATAATATTGCAGCAAGAGGTTTGCCGAGGATTGAAAAAAGGTGCTTCAATCACTAAACACTGAGCACTGCTAAAAAGTGTTCCAGTCTCGAGTACTAAGTAATTTTTCACAAAAGGCTCGCGATAACTAAGCACTTTGTTAAAGTAATTGGATTTTGCGAGCACTAAGCACTAAGCTTATTATATTTATTTATATTTTTATATTCCGAATTTTCAGTATGAATTTTATTTAGTTTCGATTTTTTATGTCGACATGAATCATTGCTTTTTTAACGAATATTCATATTTATTTAAAACTGGGTGTTTCCATATTTACATTGATGTTGATGTATTTTTATAATTATATGTGGCCCTTCTACGCCTTGGAAGAATTCCATAGCCATGTGAAGTAGTAATAAATTATTACATGGTCAACCTAGTGCTAAAGTAAAAGTGAATAGAATAGAGTATATGATGATATCGAAGATCTAGGGATCATAATGGAGTTCCTGTAGAAACGAGATGGAAGGGTGGACATTTTGGTGTGCTAATTGAAGTGAGAGTGGAGTGAGCCAGCTGACAGTTCGATTTTAATGACAATAAAATAGAAAAAGTTAAATAAAGTAATATCTACCATTTCCGATGAAATTAGTTTTCATTACCTAAAAATTTTCTATCTGAAAATGCTGAACGCCTGAAAGATAAATCAGAACACTTACTGAAAGATGGATTTAAACTACGATCTGCGTAAAGCTGACAAATTACGAATCTGGAAACCGATTAAGAAGTTATCGTAACGTAGTTACCTCGAAGACACATCAATTCCGTTGAATTCCGTTCAATTGAAGCAGTTTCAAGACGACACTGAGAATTCAATGTTATGAAGTTATGTCATCCTTCAAAATTAATTATTCCTGGGAACTCTGAATCGCTCCGCTCCGCTCCCTACTAGGCATAGGAATTTTACTTATTTGCCAGTTGACAAATTTTCCTTACTCTGCCTCGTCAACGTTCCCCTTAGTTAATGCACTTAATTAAAGGGCCATTTTGATTATTTCAAACGATTCAGTATATCATCAGATATTCCATTGAAATTTTAACGGTGCTGCGTAGCTGATGACAGATGGCGAAAATCGTAACGCAGTCGTTTTGCTCCGAGTCCAAAAAAGGGTAGATTATTAATTATAATTAAGTCGATTTTTCACTCACGATAATGAACCAGCTAGCGAAACCGATTTGGGGTGGAAGCACTAGAAAATTGAGACAGTTATACTCCATTCACATTTATTTTAGCAGTCGGTTGGCCAAATAATTTTCTCAAGTTTTTGTAACTAGAACGGACTAAGGTTGGCACTCATGAAATGTCGTTAATGTCATAACGCCCATAGATTAAATGATGATGATAACGCCGTTGCCAAAACTAATATCAATTTTTATTCCGAAAATGCAGCAATTGATTGAAAAAAAAACGGGATTTCAGGAAGTGCTATTTAGAACTCAGGTCCGCTCATTCAAATAGTTATACCCTACGTATCCACAATACGTTAGACGGTAGCGAACATATTCAATGTAAAAGAATTTATATCATGTTTCATCTGAATCTAAACGACTTATCTTTCAGCTGAATATTTATAATCAGAAAGATTGTGAATGAAGAGGATGATAAAGAATTTCCTTCTATTGGGAGACAAAAAAAGTGGTGGCCGAGGTGGTGGCATTTGAGAATTTTATGTTTGAGTGAATTATTAATGCGAAAAGTTTACTACAGGATTTTCGATGAATGTCATCGTAGAATAAGTTCCCGAAAATTGATTTTTCTATTTTCCATTCGACTTCCTACACATTGTAAATGTCTTAAGGTACCAATAAATACCTAATTATTATTATTATATCAATGTATTAAGATGAACAGCCACACATACGCGCCAGTTGTCCTGTGAATTGTTTATTCATGTGAAATTTTTGTTCAAATGTGAAGTTCATCAGGACTTGAAACTTCCTTTAATTCCTTTTACTTATATTGATGAAAGATAATTTTTGTTGAAGAATTTAACATTCTTGTAATTATCTATTAATTCCTTCGGGAGATACCCATTCCCAACCACTGCATCATATGCATTTCATATTCGGGTTAATATTTTTGAAATCTACAACTGATCTACATAACGTATTCAAACTTCAGCCAAAGAAGATAACGAACGTTAACTCTCCTCAAGCTAGTGCATATTATGATATTATACTGATCTCTTGTATTATCCATGCAAATAATTGGATTTGGTATGCCTTCAATCAGTTTGTATAAACTTCAATTATGTTCGTCACATATTTTCCGAAGAAATTCGATATTGTGATAAAATACGTAATAACAGAAACTTTTACGTAGAACGGGCAACATAGCGTTGATTTGAAACTCAAAAATGTTTTGACAAGCGTCATAACCCCACATTTTCGTTCTATACAGAGTGAAATGTGTCAAAGTTCCATGGCCAACCGACTGCTAAAATAAAAGTGAATGGAGTATAGTTTCAGAACGAAAATATCTTTGATTTCAGGGTAATTTTATTTGACACGTGCGCAATAGTGAAAAGTAATTGAGAGTAGCAAATCGAAAATATATCAATTCATTAACTTTGAGTTTCTGAAGAGAAAACTGAAATAAATAACACTCTTTTTTTAAGCTTGTTCAGCCCCCTTATAACCCTACTTTTCTATCCCCTATACCTATGCATAAATTTTCCTTTGTACTTCAATAATGTCAAATCTTTCTTCATGCATATTATGAACTGTGAACTTAAACTTCCACTAATTATGAAATCGTCTTAATTTTGGAGCGATTGTGGTAGAAAAAGATTTTGAGTTCAATCTGAACTCTTCAAAATATGAAGTGACTTCTATTTTGCATATATGAGACTCGTCAACAAATAAATCCAACAACAAGAACAAGAAATAATGGACAAGTAATATGCATTCAGTCACATGGTTTGTGGACCATACCCGAAAAAAGTTTTCTTGCTTTCCACCCGCGCGAATGAAGGACTATCAAGATGAACTTTCCTAAAGGGATTTTATAAGGTCATCATAACTCCGAAAAAATATGGCGATGAAACTTGGTTGAGAACTAACTTTCTAGAACGAAGGAACTACGAGAGAAATTCAATGAAAAAGTTAAGCAAGAAATTGGTTGAATATACCACGCAACAAAGTTCTTCGGAGGACACTCGAAACAAACTTTGCGGAATGCAATGACCAAACGTTTTAGGGGGACTTTCATATTTCTATATCTGAAATTCGAGAGCGTTTTCTGTATTGTGGTGACACTTTCCATCCCTATCATATATAACTATATATGGTTGTCTTTGCAAAACGGAGATTGAAGCCAGTGTGTATCATTCTGGGTGAGCTAATGAATTGGGGCTTTGATCTGCAATTTAATCAGCCTATGTTAAAGCCTCCCAATAATTAGAACATAATTTCACTAGCTGTAACTTTCTCCAAAGAGCAGTTGAATAATGGAGTCATATCGCAAAATACTAGTTTATTTTTCACAACAAATTGTGGGAATAATCATCCCGAACTTCACGAGAGTAAAAAATAAACTGCTCCACAAGAGTTAGGGATATCGTATGCAATCGTTTTTAACAGTATGTTATTTTCGAGAAAATCGCTTTAAAATCATTTGAAACTCAATAACAACTTGAATCGATCCAGTAAAAATCAGTATGAGACATTTCGTCAATCTGTTCGCCTTTTTTTCTGAAGTTTGGTTCTTTGCATATGCTTCTTGAATGTCCTTATTTTGAAGTGAAGTCAGTTTATCAACAGCTTCGATTTGAAACGAGTTTTCTGAAAATACCAAAACGTAAATTAACAAACGCTGAGGCTAATAGGGCTATCAGAATGCTACAGGGTGGCCTAACTCAGGTTGTTGTAGCGGAAAGGCTCCAAGTCAGCCAAAGTGTGATATCTCGACTTTGGAATAGGTTCAGGCCGTTCAGGGAGACAGGTTCCATATTGAAAATACCAAGACTTGGTGGGCGACGAAAACCAACATCTGCTCAGGATCGTTTCATCACCGTTTCGGCGAGAAGAAACCCTACATCTACGTGTAGAATGCTACGGAATACTCTTCAAAATGCAGATGGGGTCCAAGTTTCCATCGAAACCATCAGACGGCGTTTGAGAGAGGTGACTCTAGGTTCTAGACGTCCATTAAGAGGAGTTCAATTAACACGTGACCATAAGCGTCAAAGACTGGAATGGGCAAGGCAACATATCAATTGGAACGATCAATGGCGTAGTGTCCTTTCCACTGATGAATCCAGATATGGACGATTTTCAGATTCTCGAAGAATAAGGGTATGGACAATCCCACGCATACCCCGTAATCGTCGCTATGTCCAAGAAGTCCTTCCATTCCGAGGGGGTAGTATTATGGTATGGATATGTTTCAACGGGCGCACAGATCTACACATTTGTCCTGGGAATATGACCGCCTTACACTTTAGGGAGCATGTCATTGACAATGTTGTGCCAAATTTTCATGGTGCTATTGGTGAAACTTTTCAATTTCTAGACGATAACGCTAGACCGCACCGTGCAGCCATAGTTGAGAATGCTCGCGAGGAGCTTGGTATTCCACATTTACCAATACCTCCGCACTCACCAGATTTGAATTGCATGAACATGCAGGGGATATGCTCCAAAGAAGATTAGATAATCATCAACCTACTCCAGAATCCTTAAACGATCTGAGAGAGCTTCTGCCCCGTTTATGGAACCAAATTCCTCAAGAAATGTTCAACAACCTCGTGTGTGGTATGCAAAGAAGATGTCAAGCAGTTATTTATGCCCGTGGAGGCCATACATTGTATTGATAGTCTTAAAATGCTTGAATTCTCTGGGAATAAAATTTCGTTATTTTACTCGATTTTTCTTAACCATCCTGTATACGCTGCAAACCTACAGGCTAAAATTGATTTGCAACTTGAAATCATATTTATGTGAATTTTCATAACAAAAATCTTATTTTAACTATATTTTTTTGCAATTTAAGTCAATATCCCTAACTCATGTGGAGCAGTTTATTTTCAAAGTTCGGTATTCCGCTGACCAAGGAAATGTATACAGAGCAGAGCACTGTGAGAAAAAGAAAAATTTTCTAGTTTTTACGCTTAAATAAAAGAAATCCTGATGTGTAGGTATAGATTATAGAAATTTCACTGCAGTTAAAATTCTATTGAATTTGAAACTGAAAAAAATATTTTTAAATAAACATATTGGTGGGAAAACCATTTGTTTTTTAGTTGACACCTAATAACTCTGCAAGAATAATCTTGCACCACCTTTAATAATTCATATCGACATCGAAGTGGAATAGGAATCAGTAATACATCAAATTGTTAGAACTTGTATGAGTTATTTCGAAGTGTGTCAATTTATACGGAATTGAAAATTTTCATGAGAAACAGGCATTTTTATAGTGAAATGAAGTTGAGCCCAAGAACGAACCGTATTGATTAACGTATAACAATCAACCTTGCGTATTGAGGTCAATTGTTGCCACGAAACGAATTTAAAAACTCATTTATGTGAATCGGTTTGTATGCGTAGGTAATCTATCTGCTAATTCATTATGCAAAACTTTGGTTAATCATACTTGAAGTTTTATATAAAGTGAGACTTATTTTTCAAATAACGACAACTCCAGTCCAAGGGTGTTTTCGCTGTTTTTCAAGTAGGTATGGTATATTATTGCATATGTTTCACATGACACACATCTGTTTTAATCGAAAGGTATGAAAATATTAACTTCCAAATCACTTTGATATTCGCGTTTTTTTTTATCAAACTAGAAATTTCAAGAAATAGAGGCAAAGGCAGAGATAAAACGAAGTTGCTTATTGTATTCAAATTTTAAATTTGAAAAAATTCGTATGGAAAATATTATAAGGGTTCCTTAAAAATTTTATTCTCCTAAATTGTTTCATATACCTGAAATTTGGCAACATGGTAGAGATGATCCGAATAATTTTTTGATCATATTAACAACAAAGAACCTACAATAAAATTCACAATGGAATTGGAGAAGGATAATAAAATTTCATTCTTGGATGTTTCAATAACAAAGTTTTCAAATTATTTTGAAACGAGCGTATACCGAAAAAAGGAACATACTAATAGATATCTAAGATTTTATTTCAATCACCAAGTAAGATTCAAAAGATGTATTTTAAAACACTTTATGATAGAGCTTATTTGATTTCATCTACACCCTAAAATAGAAATAATGAAATTGACTGAGGGATAATCAATACCCGACAGATTTCATTTGAAAAAAAAAATATTAATTTTAGAAAGAAGAATATCTAACTAAAATTATAATAATGATCAAGAACAACTAAATTTATTCCTTATGTTAATGGCCTTTCAGAAAAAATAAGAAGAAATTCAACATAAGAATTGTTTTTAAAACACAAAATGATTTAAGATTTATAATAACAAAAATTAAACCTTTGAATGAAAAATAAAAATAAAAAAATTGTATTCACAACATTCCCTGTATTTGTGGTAAAACTTATACAGGTGAAACGTCTAGACCTCTAGAAATAAGAAAACACGAACATAAAAATAAAAATTAAAAATAGAGAAATTAATAGATCAGAGATCGCAGATCATGTTTGTTCTACTACAGGAGACCACATGATGGATTGGAATAACATTAAAATTTTAATGATCATTATAAACGAAAAATTTAAAAAATCCACGTGCATTTTGTTGGAGCCAAATAATAATTTGGTCAATTGTTCGGTAGGAAGAGATCATATTTGGATTAATTTGCTGAAGAGTGAAGAACTGTCATCCGGTAATTTCAGAATTAAATGAATCAGCGTTTCTATGCAGTCTCTGTTTCTATGTATTGACAATTAATGTCAAATAAAAGCTACAATTCAGAAGATTTTAGGAAATTGATTTTCGTCTGATGAAGGAGTCTGATATAGAATTCGAAACGTTACTAAACATAATTATAATTTTAAAGTTCTTTTTCAGTTCATTGTCAGGCAACAATTTTTTCTACTTGATTTTCTCCTGACAAATTAGTGCAAGAATTAACGCAGGAGTAAATCGGTTATTTCAATTTTTTTATTGATTTTCCAGAAGTGAAAACCCTCAAAAGTTTCAGAATTTATTCAACAACAATAAAATTCAACCCCTGTTGAATTGTTTTTCTTCCTCTATGTCCAACACTCAAATCTTTGAATTTGATTCAAATTCAAGGCATAAAATATATGAATAATTATTGTAGCCTTTTTATTGAGCAGGTTAGACTGACGATCATTTATAACGAAATAGGCCGAAAACTACGTTGTGCGAAAATTCGAATAGAACCGATACAGGGATTCAATTTCAGGAATCCAGAACCAACAGTTTCCAGTATAGGGTTGTCTTATGTGTATCATTCCTTAAACTTGAACCATCAACATTAGTCGATTGAACCTTCGAGTTGAAAATTATGTTATCGGATTGGGATTCGTTTTTCGGAATCTTCATTTTAAAGAAAATAAAAAATTTGAAAATACCATTGGCAGTTGGAGGTCACAACTCGACAAGTCCAATCGCACAAATCTTCTAGATTTCGGTTGCAACAACACCCATAACCTGAAACAGGTGAGTTTTTCTAATACATGCAGTGCAGTGAAACGTATATTGATTTATGCAATCTCCAACAGCCACACATACCTTCTTCCGGAGGAAATGTGCTATTAAGGCATGTGGTTGCAACTCCTACAATAGAAGGCACAAGTAAGTTTTCTAGGTACTCTAAGAGGTAAGGGTGTGATGGGAGTGTAAGCAAGCTGATGTATTGATTGGTGCCAGGTCGTTCTCATTTTCATTTCTCACCTTAATAGAAACGAAATTATATGACTAATAGCAGTGTGCGAAAAGCTCGTTTCAGGCTTTGAATTGGGCTCGTAATTCGTTTGAGTTGTTCAGATTGAACGTACAGGTCTGTCTTTAGTGTTTCGTATTATCAATATAACAAACGAATGGTGAGACTTGTCGATGTTTATGACTGTCTTACGCTACCGGTGTTACACCTAAAATTCATGATATTTTCAACTTAATTTAATGGCAATGTGGTAGCCTTACATCACAAATGAAACGAGAATTTTAGTGAATAATTTTATTAACTTGTACAACAAACCTGAGTACAATCATATACACTTGAACAGGGTGCCATTGCAATGTGTTTATGTTACTTATTGGAGAAAGTCCATACATTGACAAGCGATATGGGAACGTGCGTTTTATAACTGAAATGAAAACGTAAAGACGATCCTCAAGATTAAATAAAGTGGTTTGGGACCACAATATACATGAAGCTCATCTGTTTTACTGCCTCTAATTAACAGTGAATCTCAAACACACAAACCATCTCACAATATCGTGCATATGACTCTTTTAGCAAGGCCAATATCTTTACGCTCTCTACTTCCTACCCTTTTACGACCATAGTGTGCACCTTGACAAAAATCATTATATTTATCTGAACCCGATTCTCGAATCTATAGGAATTGGATCCTATGGTGAATAGCATTGGAACCAGTTCCACTGAAATGTGAACCAATATTTTGACATTCTATGGTTCGAGAATAAGATGTCTGAAACACTGGTGTGTGCACTTGTCATTTTTTCTATGGAAAGTAGAGAGAAGGAGAAAGATTGCCGTAGTAAAAATGTGTCTCCAGAAACGGGGACAATAGGAGTCGCTGCGATCGTCAGGTTGATCGATAAGGGGTGGGAATTTAAGCGTCAATTTGAAATAAACAGCCTTCATTTTATTTTAGGTTATGTCTCATCGTAGTTTTTTTTGATGATTTATCAAATACGTTTCCTCAAATCTATAATAAACATGAACTTTCTGAAATATATGCAATAAAATACAATTTATAGTATAAAGGGGACTAAGTAATCAACTTTATTCATTCATAATAAACGACGAAATCGATGAAATTCAGAACAAATCACTTATAGAAAAAATGATATTTACATATGTTTATCATTGTTCATTGAAAACAGGATATGTTTTCATTCAAAATTCAATTCAATTCAAAATCATATATGTGAGGAGTAGAACCAAAGGTAGAACATATCAAGACAACAAAAGGTAGCAATCTTAGAGTTATCACTTATTAGAGTAGATTATTTATTCATTTATTTATTTATTTGAAAAGGATACAGAGTTGAGGCAAAGCCTATGAAACTCAAAATAAAAACATATACGTTCTACATAGAATCAAGAATACATTGTGTGTACATGAAAATGAAAAAGTGTGAATCAAAATAGAGAAAAAAAAAATCCACTATCACGAGTGTCACCGACGTACGCGACGGCACAAATTGTCATAGTTGTTTTTGAACGCATTGACAGACAGAGTTCACAACTGCCGACGGCAAACTATTCCACGCACTAAAAACCCGGTTGGAGATGAAATTTTGCCTCTGCGACGATCTAAAATTTTCCTTAGACAGTTTATATGCATGACCACGTAGACGACCATCGGAGTTCAAAGTGAAATGGCTGCTTAGGTCAGCTCCAAAGAGATTGTGAAGAGCACGGTAAGTTGTGATTAGGTCTCCTCGAATCCTCCTGTCAGCAAACGACGGTAAATTCATGAGAGATAGCCTCTCTTCATAACTTGGTCGCAAAATCCCATATGGCAGACGCGTCGCTCGACGCTGGATACCCTCCAACAAAGCCAAATCCCTGTTCAGTACCGGACACCATACAAGGCCAGCAAACTCCAAGATGGGGCGGACATGAGTCTTGAACAGGACAGCACATGTTGAGGGGTCGCATCCGTTGAAGGCCTTCTGTATCATGAACAGAGATCTTTTAGCCTTATTCACAATGGAAATTATATGATCGGACCAGCTGAGATTCTCGGTAATAATCACACCGAGATCAGAATGACTGCTACAGGTGTTGATGGGTACATCGTTCAGATAGTACTGGAGACGGGGATTGAGGGAACCTAGGTGTAAGACAGCACATTTCTCCTGGTTGAGGGGTAGTGCCACTCCCGGCACCAATGGGTCAGCGCCTCCAGGTCCTCCTGAAGTTCCACAGCGGCTGCAATAGGGTTTCCGAACAATTTCGTGTCATCAGCAAATTGGGAGCACTTTGATTTGAGGATCTTAGGCAAATCAGATATAAAAAGAAGAAATAGAAGAGGCCCTAATACGGATCCTTGCGGAACGCCGCTTCAAAATGGCCTCGGAGAAGACAAAGATTATGTTTCCAATCTTCAGCTAAGAACCACTATAAACCATATATTATTTTATACAAACAAAATTCTTCAAGAAAATCCACTCCTGAACCATGTAGTTTCTTTGGTTAGATATTCTTATTTAGAGGAGTCTTTTTTGATATCTTCATCGCAAAAGTGCTCTTGACTCACAAATTGATTCCGAGTCGATTCTAGAGGTAAGGTTTTTTCCAATTTTCTCTCAAAAATGCACTCTGAAATTTTACCTCTTCTCCTTTTCTTTCCGATGCCCAACCACTCTGACACTAGCGCACGCTTCAACATTTCACCATGGCTAGCGACAGGTCGGGTAGACGGAACTCCCAATTTCTCCAATAATTGGAGAGCAAAAAAAATCCTCACTAGGGTAATAAATTAGCCTAAAATTAGCCCTAAATTTGATGTAATCAGATTCTGGATAAACAATGGATTATCAGTTTTGTCCGGCTAGCGACGGGTTGGGTTAACGAAACCCCCAATTTCTCCAATATTTGGAGAGCAAAAAATTTCCCACTGGGGTAATAAATTAGCCTAAAATTTGCCTGAAAGGATGGTGTCATCAGATTCTGGATAAATATTGTATTAGCGGTTTGGTTCTGCTAGCTTGACGGTAAAGCTAGCAGAACCCTTTTTTTAAAAAAAAACCCATTCTAGGGAAATCCGCAGTAGGTTCAAATGAGAGCCTAAAATGAGCCTGAAAATATGGTATTGTCAGATTTCTGTTAAATGTTTTATTAGCTTCTGGGTTTTGCTGGCTTAACGTTAAGTTAGCAGAACCCCCAATTTCTCCAAATATTGGGAAGCAAAAAATTTTTAATTGGGGTAATAAATTAGCCTGAAACTATGGCCGCAAAAATAATCCGAAATTCCAAAGTGGTTCTGCTAGCTTAATGGGGGTGGATTACCCAGTAATGTATTCAAATAATTTTGAAATATCAATTGACAATAAACCAATTTCTGAAAAGCGCTACCTACAGGGCTATTTCTGACAAAAAGATTTTGAAATAACCATTTCAACCATTTCCGAAAAAAAATTATTTTAAGTATTTAAAAATGAAAAATAAAAATGGATATTCAAAATTTAAAGCGTTTTGTATCAATTGCACAAACTGGCAACGTCGACTGAAATCTGCGTTGATAATAAAGGACAACAAAAACACTATCTTGATGAGATAGACAAAGATGGCTGTCTATGAAGTCGCGACGAACGAGGAAGGTCGTAAAATTTTATGGGATTTTTATGGCCGGTTGCTGTTGAGGCTCGCCAGTGAGTACGCGCCTTATGATGGCTGTAAATAAACAGCTGTTATTTTATAAACAAGCTGATCTGACAACTTGAAACAGAGCGATTTGAATTTTAAAACCACATGTTTGAAGATTTATTTTGAATAGTTTTCGTGGTGAATTTGAAGAATTTATGAATGAAACTCATAATTATTCAGTTTCATATGTAGTAATAACCCAAATTGAGAATTGCCCATAGATGCGACAGGCGCAGCAGTCACATTCTGCAGCCACTGCATGCATCCGACGAACTACCGAAACCATACCTGAACAGTACGCCTCGCGGTGCAAACATTTTCTTTTTTTCGCGTGAATGACTTGGCGTCGATATTCAACGACTTGATGAAGCTCTGTATCCTCCAGATCGGTTACATTCGACCACTTCAGTCCACTTCAGTCCTTCAAGTCGAGCAGGTATGATTGTAGTCCGGGAGGCAGGGGCTTTTTTTTCAAGGAATTTCATCCCGGCTGAATTTAATACTGTAGGTTGTAGTCACATTGCAAATGACGAAACCGACCGTCAGCTTCAATACCGTCGGTGGGTGCGGGCGTAGGAGGAACTTGGGAATATTGAAAACAGTTCCTCTGATTTTCGTACGTAATATCTGTTCAATTCCACTGTTGTCACAAATACTATTTCATTGGATACCTGAACCCGTCAATAAATTTTTTTTCGAGTAAAAATTACCGATTTAATGTTTTTTTAAAAACACTCCATCCTTTATGCCGAACCCTGTATAATCGGAACCTCGTCTTTCTAAAGGGCTCATTCTTGCGGGAGTAAAAAATATCGTCTTACTATCATCGTGAGAAATTAACTTCGAAGAGTTCTAGCCAAACTTCTACTGATAGAGTTGAATAAAATATCAAAAATTATCTCAGACATTTTGTTACACAATAAGTGGAACCTCGGATGGCAAAGGAATAATAATTTTTCGTTATCTTCAGATCACGCTTTGGAGCAAAATGAGGAAGAATAAAAAAAAGGATCGAACGAGGTTGTTTACACGGAAAGTCTCCAGACGCAAATAAAGTAATGAATCTCTGACGAGGATTCGGCAGAAGAGAACAACACCCTAGGCAATAATAGTAGGGCGGTTTGGCCGTAGATCCATATACATCCCGCAAGATGGCACCGCAGGAATCATGTTTATTAAGAAGGAACAAGCATTATTACATGCAAGCGTGCGCTGTTTGATTTACTGTCGGAGGTGTATTGTGCGGATGAATAGAGCAATTACACGTGAGGCGGATGTAATACGGCGGTGGTCCGTAGATGCTGCGTTCAAACTGCTTGGCTGAATATTCCTCACGCCGATTTGCTTTGACTTCGGCTCTTCCGAAGTCGCGGCCCACCTTGTTAAGCTCTCTATTCATATGTACATGTCCAAGCGAATATATCGGTGTTTTGATTTCGGGTTGACACCGAACGAGTTCTACAAGAACCGAGTGACGAAACAAATGACTGGTGCATAAAGTGGAAAATTAAACTGAATGGACAAAAGAGCCAAGCAATATTATTACAGAAGAGAAGACTGTGACCCACAACGAATCTAGAAGTTGACGGCGGGGAAATCGACTGGAAAAATGAAGCCAAATATTTAGGAATAACGCTTGACAAAGGACTTACTTGGAAAAGTCATATCAAACAAGCAATCGACAAAACGAAAGCAGCGATGAATAGACTACCCTCTAATAGGAAGAAGAAGCCACATGTCGAAACAGACAAAATTGAAGATAATCAAAGCCGTTGCTAACTGACTTATGGATCAGTTGCCTGGGGTTTCGCGGCAAAGAGCCACATCAAAAGAATTCAGGCCACTGAAAACAAGCTGCTACGATGTGCAATAGATGCACCTTGGTTTGTCAAGAATAGACAGATTTATAGGGACCTAAAATGGGAAACCATAACGGAATTCATGAACAGAAAAACAGAGAAATTATTCGAAACAGCGAAAAACCATCCGAATCAAGAACTCAGGAGACTAGTGGAGTACGACCCAGAGGAAGACAAAAGGAGAATGCGAATTTACCGAAGGAGACCAAGAGATCAATTAAAAAGGGATTGAAATAACAACAGAAACTTATTGAGAAATTCAATAAAGTGTTAATCCAATAGAGGATAAACACATAAATCCCAGCACGATAGTTTGCGAGAAGAAAACCGACTTAGAGATGAACGGTTTATATAGGCAAATGCCCGGAACCAAAATTCAAGAAGCAGTTAAGGGTTTTTAGTGGGTCTCGAGCTCAGGAGAGTGAGAAACCCCACACTTGTTTCCCCTCAGGAGAGGGTGGTTCGTCTGACTTGCAGATTTTCCCCCTGCTACACCAAAAAAAAAATCAACTTTCTCACCAGTTAGAATTGCATACTTTGCTACACCTTTCATTCTCAAATTCCAAAATAGTATTTTCTCCTGTCTTTTCAATATTGATTCAGAAAAAGCTCACACTATTTTTTGATAAGGAATCACTCCTTGAATTTTGACGAAACTATTCCTAAATAATATTATACGATTCGCGAACATAACCTCAAAACCCTTTTACAATTGTCGGGACTGAGGATCCCGAGTAAGGCCAATAGACTTGTTTGGCAATTGAGTCATTTGAATTCGTCAGTCGGGACTGGACACAGATCCCCAGTCGGGATTCTAGTCACAGCTTTTTTTTTACATTTCGAATTCCTACCTTTATACGGTCACATTGCGAATGCATTTTAATCCAATTCGCCACAATTTTTTATGCAACTAATATACTCAATTAAATAAGATTTTTGGATGAGATAGTCGGCGTCAGCCAGCATAAGTTGAATCAGATATATCCGAACAATAGAAGTATTACAGGAGGGACACATAGAAGAAATAACAAATAAACTAATTTTTACCAGGACCTGTTACATAAAAAACCGACTTCTCGTTTTCCCAAATACCGGGGAAAAGTCTTTCTATTTCGGTAGAAAAAGCCTCAAATCTGGGGAAATGTCTTTGAAGATGGGGGTGAAGGAAAGATACCTAATAAGATGAGAATCAGATGCCATAATAATACATCAATAATTTGATGAAAGGAATAATTTTCGGTTTGCCTTTGCCTTTGAAATCAAATGTTCCATATTCTTATTGGCTATTCCAGCAATAAATTCTTTGATTTCAATTTTTCCATAATTGGTCAATTTCAGAGTAGGTACTTATAATAGTTGGGGAGCCGACGATACCAAATCGGGATGTAGTCGAGCGTCGTGGAGACCTAGTGGATTCTGAAGATTATATAGTAGAAAAAAAAGGCTCTATGATGTATGAACTTTCAGCGGTGGGAAAGCGTCTGCAGGTTTTCGAATATGTACGGATAAATCGATTGAAAATTCGGACGTGACGCACAACGGTCCTTTGAAAATGCAAAAAAAATCGTTACTTGTACATACTCGAGCGTGTCAGATTTTCATACAGTGGTTAACTGGGGTGTTGCAGACGTGTTGACCCATTAATCTAACACTAATCAGGCTAATTTTCTTTTAGATATTTCAATTCCTGTACCTTTAATCGTTTCTGTATTCATTATAAGAGTAGTAGATAATAAAATGCTATACAACTTTTGTCTGAAGCAATTTTTTATCATCTGAACCATTTTCGAGTTAGAGGGTGATAAATGCAAGGAGCTTAGGCACACATGCGAAAGGACAAGGTCAATGTAGTAACCCAGTCTAATGTACAGGGTGGGCAAAATTAGTGATACCTGAATTACAACTTTTTCAACTCAACGAGATAGAGGAAAATGCATGGCACCTTACGGTCGTATTTTTTCGACAAAGTAATAATGCCATCAACTGCATTACTCTATGTTCTTTTGTTTTCGAGTTATAGGTCAAAATTAAAATTTCTACTTTGGTCATTATCTCCGTTTCTGTTTAACCTGAATGTTGAAATGAAAACATTATACAGACACTTTTTTGATAGCAATCCAGTGGCGTATTATGATTTTTTCCAACAGCTATATTTGCTGAGCTACAACATAAAAATGTATTTTTTCTTAGGTAAACAGTAGTTTAAAATGACTTAGAAAAACTGAGGGTGATATATAATATATTTCTGAAACGGTAAAGAAATGGCGATTCTTTCTGAGTCATTTTAAACTGCTGTTTTCATAAGAAAAAACAAAACTTTATGTTATAGCTCAGCAAATAAACCTGTAGGAAAAAATCATAGTACGCCACCGGATTGCTCTCAAAAAAGTGTCTGTATTGTGTCTTCATTTCAACACCTTGCACAAACAGGTACGGAGATAATGACCAATGTAGAAATCGCCCAAATTAAAATTTTGGCATATAACTCAAAAACAAAAGAAGATAGAGGAATGCAGTTGATGGTATTATTAGTTTCTCGAAAAAAGACGACATGAATGGTACCATTCATTTTTCTCTATCTCGTTGGGTTAAAAAGTTGTAGTTCAATTTTGCCCACCCTGTACATTCATCGCCATATATTTCAAAAACTTTCAAACGTAGAAAAAATAGCTTCGAACAAAATTTGTAAAAAACTTTTTATAATGAATGCGAAAACAATTTGAAGCCCAGAAGAGGAGATAATTAAAAAAAAACTGATTTTTATGACCTTTCTGGCCAATTTTTATTGTTTCAGCTTGGTGAAACTGTCAGATTATATTTTTGCCGTTATTCTGGAATCATTAGCTTCAAAATAAGAAAAAATGCCACCGAGCTCGAGAATGTACACGTGTCGTTTTTTTTTCGCAGTTTGGCGCCCTCCCACACATTTTCGTCACGCTTAAATTGTCAGATTAAGAGAATGTATACTTTTCAACATGTCCTTAACGATATATATCTTAATCTGACATCTCGAGTATGATGGGCAAAATTCGATGTGTAATGAGGGGATCCCGAGAACTATAAGAGCTCATTCCCGAGAAACAAAGAATGGTGTAGCCTCCTAGGATTCTCCGTTTTTGAGTCATTAGCAAAAAATGACATTTTGACAATTTCGAAAAATTCTCATAACTTTTTTGTCTTTGAAGTTACAGATCTGAAACTTGAACCTTCTACAGGCAGTTCTTAACGTAGAATCCACTGACGAGCTCGAAATATTTTTTCATTCGAATCATTAGGCGAACTTCAGTTTTTTCAAATGCAAAATTCCAATGAATTTGTTATTTTTCAATTCGAAAAAATCTTTTGTTGGTAGATTTTACGTATAAAAGTGCCTAAGAAGGTTCAAGTTTCAGATCTGTAACAGCAAACACAAAAAAAGTATGAGAAATTTTCGAAATCGTCAAAATCTCATTTTTGATAATAACTCAAAAACGAAGAATCCTAGGAGGCTACGGTTTTCACTTTTCTTTGTTTCTCTGAAAAAGAGCTCGGAAATGAGTCATCCGTTTTCTTCTAGCTCTTATAGTTCTCGAGATCCCCTCAGTAGACAACAAATTTTGCCCACCCTGTACCATGATAGTTTTTTTCACTATTCTGACAGGGTGTCCTAGAAAATATACAGGTATAAGATTTGGTAGAGGTAATCTACAGGGTCCAATGTTTCTCCCCTTATATTAATCTGACTAGCTCGAGTAAATCACGGATTTCCCTCTTCGGCTCCCAAACTATAACGCTATTGGCCCTAAATACATTTTCAAATTACCAAACTCTTCCCATTTCAACTTAGTTGACTGCTATGACTGATATTAAAAGTTCAGGCCTAGACAAATCTATCCGGTAGCTAAACATATAACAGAACAAACTACCAAATGAACATTTGATGTGAACACACAGAGAGGATGCAGAAGGTCCTCGTCCTCCTAGAATGAATTCGTCCAAAATCAACTGTTTTCCCGGATGCATGAGCGGAAACAAAATGGCCGGAGTACCGTGTAATTTAGTGTGTTGGTTTAACTCCGCTCGACTGCCAACGCGTGTAATTAGAGTTTTAGGAATAATTTCATAAACAGAAGTGCCGGTACTCGGCAGGATAAATGCAGATGGCATGTAAATAAAGTGTCACTGCGTCCTTTTCCTTCTATAATACTTAACTTGCTTAATTAACGCCGCGAGATAGTATTCTTTAGGGCTCGCCCGCGTTCATCGAAATATATTGCTACTGGCGGTATATATGCAACAACTTTGCTACCTCCAACGTTAGAGACAAACCAGATCATAATTTTGATTGTACATTGTTCATGGCGGTCACGAGAATTGCATAGAGATGCAAATCGGTCTTTTTCGAGTTTGAAAGTTAATATTCATTTATGTCCATCGAGATAATTGATTACTCATTAATTGAGAATTATGTTTAATTATGCACCTTCCACAATGAAACGAAACGCAAAAGTGTAGGTAAGCAATTAGATATTCAATAGTTGTTTTCAACTATTTTCCCAAATCCAATCCAACCTCATTAAATTTCAAGTAAGGGTCTTCAATGAATATGGAATATAAAATTGGCGGTAATATACTGCATTCACATTTATTTTAGCAGTCGGTTGGCCATGAAATAATTTTCTCAAATTTTTGTAACTAGAACATAGTAAGGTTGGCACTCATGAAATGTCGTTAATGTCATAACGCCGTTGCCACAACTAATATCTATTAATATCAATTAAAGTGATTGAAAAAAGAAACAGGGTTTCAGAAAGTACTATTTGGAATTCAGGTACGCTCATTCAAATAGTTATACCCTTATATTCTAAAATCCACAATACGTCAGACGGTAGCGAGCATATTCAATGAAAGAGAAAGAGAATAGAGAATTTATATAATGTTTAATCTGAATCTAAATGACTTATATTTCAGCTGAATATTTCCACAGTCAGAAAGATTGTGAATGAAGAGGATGACAAAAAATTTCCTTCTATTCGGAGAACCAAAAAAGTGGTGGCATTTGAGAATTTTATGTTTGAGTCAATTAATGCGAAAAGTTTACTACAGGATTTTCGATGAATGTCATCGTAGAATAAGTTCTCGAAAATTAATTTTTCTATTTTTCATTTGACTTGTCCTATACATTGTAAATGTCTTAAGGTACCAATAAATACCTAATTATTATTATTATCTCAATGAATTAAGATGAACAGCCACAAATACGCGCCAGTTGTCCTGCTAATTGTTTATTCATGTGAAATTTTTGTTCAAAGGTGAAGTTCATCTTGATTGAAACTTCCTTTAATTCCTTTTACTTATATTGATGCAAGATGATTTTTGTTGAATAATTTAACATTCTTGTAATTATCTGTTAATTCCTTCGGGAGATACCCATTCCCAACCACTGCATTTCATCTTCGGGTTAATATTTTTGAAATCTACAATTTATGTAACGTATTCAAACATCAACCAAAGAAGATAACGAACTCTTGTATTTTACATGCAAATAACTGGATTTGGTATGCCTTCAATCAGTTTGTATAAACTTCAATTATGTTCGTTACATATTTTCCGAAGAGATTCGACATTGTGATAAAATACGTAAGAACAGAAACTTTTACTTAGAACGGGCAACATAGCGTTGATTTAAAACCCAAAACTGTTTTGACAAGTGTCATAACCCCACATTTTCGTACTATACAGAGTGAAATGTGTCAAATTTCCATGGCCAACCGACTGCTGAAATAAAAGTGAATGGAGTATAGGTATTAGGGCGTATTTTTTCTCAGAAGCACGCTCAAAAGTTTCGTTCAAATGCTAAAATAGACCTCTGAAAATATGAGCCCTCAATATTAATGTTTAGGTTGTCCGCATTGCATTTTTCAATTTTCCATAAGAATAGAGAATTTTTGTAGACAATTTAACGCTCTACAAAAAAGTTCTGTTGTCATTTTTCGATAAATGTACTCAGTTCCGAATTATAATCCGACCGATTTTTTTTCATTGTACGAACGAATTTCACCCTACACAGAACACAACTGGTTCTCCGAACTCGTACAAGTTCACAGAGCTTCTGAGGGGTATTTCGGTAACTACGGAGAATCAGGATAACATAAAATAAAATAAATGAAAAATATGTAATTCTAGGTGTGAAAATTCATACTGTGCTAGAGAATGATATTCTAAGAGATAATCAATTAGCATGACAATTGCTTCTTAGTGGTTACATGTTTCAATTTACAATCTATGTACCAACCGGATAAGGATCATAGAAGAGGTAAAAAAGGAATGGTGCAAAGCTCTAAAAGAGGCCGCAGGGCTCCGAGGGAACGAGGACGAAGCCTGAGTTCCCGAGTCCGTGAAACGCCCTTACCATACCATGTAGGTACCCCATACGTCCAATTAGCAAAAGGTGCAAAACGTTCTGGAATAGGGAGATCGCACGAAGCCGTTTATTGGACCGGGGACGGGCTATGTTTTGTCACGAAGAGCAAAATTGTGCCTTAAATATACTCTTGCCCACTTTTAAGACTTCGAAATACCCGAAAATTGCTTAAAAAAATGGTGGAATTTTTGACATTTCATTTTTCCATTCGCTGTGAACGGAAAACCATCGAACATAAGTTGAATCACAAGTGTCATCTGTGGGACGAAGCACAAGTGTCACCTGTGGTTCGAAAAATAAGTTCATCTGTGTGTGAAGCATAAGCGTCACCTATGTGAGGATCGATGATCAGAGAAAATTTTCAACACTCCCAGAGCGAGACATCGATGGGAATCATATATGGGCGTTCGTTTTTTAAGCTGTATTCGGGTTCGGCTTTCGGATAGTCCGAGAATGGTTCTAGAACTGCGCAGAGGATTTTATACTAGGGCGCAACAGTTTTGCGCAGTTTTAGAACAATTCTCAGACCGTCCAAAAGCCGAACCCGAATACAGCCTTAATATCGGAGTCATGGCGGATTATTTCAACGCGTGGACGGGGGTGATATTCCCCCAACCCTTCGGCTACAGGTACCGTTATTTCGAATTTAGGATAAAATCATTTTTTGAGGGTAGGGGATCTCGAAGATCTGGGCACCTAGGATGTCGGCGACAGTCGCAAAGTATAGAAGATGGAAGGGCGAACATTTTTGAGGTGAAGGGTGTAATGCTCTCCGACCCTAACCGGTGGAGGAAGGTGATTTCTCGGTCGCAGAGAGAGCTACGAGAACCGTTTGAGTTGGGATGGAAAAAATATCATTTTTTTTTCACGAGGGCCGCAGTCCCAAGCCACAGCTGAGGCGTATCAGCCCGAAAAGGCAAATTTGCTGCCTTATTAGTAAAACTAATAACTAAAGAACAAGGGATTCAAATCGGTGTGCAAATTAGGAAAACGTTCAAAGAATTATATTTATTCGGTGAGAAATTTGATTTGCAGAGCATGGAAAAGTGAATTTCAACCATATTGGAGGAATTCAGGAAAGTAATCGAGATTTCCCAGGAGAAGTAAATGAGATAGCTATCGTTAATTGGCTATATAGCACACTTATTTGAGTAAGGTTTATAGAGTCTTCCAGCGAATAAAATAGAAGGAAAATTCCTCCCATTCGGCATTCACAAATCACATTATCGCCACAGAGTTGTACACAAAATGTACATACGAAGTGAAAGAAAAATCAGAACAACCGTTTTCTACGAAGGCCATAGAAAAATTTATACAGGGTGATTCCGGAGGAGACCGTCAGATTTTAGGTGAAGTATACACTAGTTAAGGCAGTTTCGAAACAATGTTTGGTTTATGGTTGGGGGCCTTTAATGAGAGTCTACAGGGTGATTTGTCCGATTCGACCGATTTTCTTTTATTCATAACTTTGGTGTGGCTTGATCAATCTTGATGAAATTTTCAGTGCAGAACAATATGATTGTCTTCTTTCAATAATTCCAACACTTTCTCAAAAATACAGGGTGGGAATTATGATAAGTTCAGATTAAGTTTGCAGGTTGAAAAAACACCCTGTACATTCCGTTTTCAAAAATTTTCTACATGCTTCAGATTCTATCATAAGTTTACATTACTGGAGCGTTTTTAATTTTTTTGGCACACATCCAGTTTTCCTAGAAAAATTTTTCAAGGATGAACAATATCGTTATTTCGCTCCAAGGCATTGAGAATATTCTGAACTGGAATGTAAACCGGTGTCGTCCAATGATACAAAGCTGTTCCTGAGTCCTAAAGTAGTTCTTTCAAATTCGAAAATCATATTTAATCACTCATATTCTGATGTATTAAATCATTCAATCCAGAAAATATCTTTATACCTACCTACTTAAACCAAAAAATCTACAACTTATACAGAATAAACATTCGAAACATATCATGAACGGCAAAACTAAGGATTAACACAAATTTACATAGAATGTTCGAAATGATTTTCCCTTTTTTGAATACATATTCGAGACCTTTTCATTAAATTTCCAATTGACCTTCTAATGAGTGATTGATTTTGCTTCAAGATATTACATTCCTCGAAAATCCTTTCAACTAGGTGTTCTCTACTTCTAATTTCAACTTTATAAACTCTCGTTTTCAGATATCCCCACACAAAATAATCTAAAGTGTTCAAATCAGGCGATCTTTGTGGCCAAGCAATAGGGCCTCCAAGACCAATCCATCTGTTCGGATAATTTACATCCAGGTGATTTCTCACATTCAATGCAAAGTGAGGTGGTGCTCCGTCATGCTGAAAGTACATAGAGCGGATATGTACATTTTTGAACGAAACTACCATGTTTTAGGAATATTCGCTTCATAGAAAACCGGAAGTGTGCCGAAAATCACCTGAATTTTATGTTAATCCATAATTTTGCCTTTCATATGTTTCGAATGTTTATTCTGTATTTGTAGTAGTAGTATGTAGATTCTTTTGGTTCACGTACGTATAAAGAAATTTTTTGAATTAAATGATTTTATACATCTGAATATGAGCGATCAAAAATGAATTTCGAATTTGTAAAATTTATTTTAGGACTCAGGAAGAGCTTTGTATTATTGGACGATACAGCTTTACCATCTAGTTCAGAATATTCTCAATGCCTTGGAGCGAAATAACGATATTGTTCATCTTTGAAAAATTTTTCTGGGAAAAATGGACGTGTGCCAAAAAAAATAAAAACGCTCCAGTAATGTAAACTTATGGTAGAATCTGAAGCAAGTAGAAAATTTCTGAAAACGGAATGTACAGGGTTTTTTTCCGACCTGCATACTTAATCTGAACTTATCATAATTCCCACCCTGTATTTTTGAACAAGTGTTGGAATTATTGAAAGAAGATAATCATATTGTTCTACACTGAAAATTTCATCATGATTGATCAAGCCATACCAAAGTTATGAATAAAAGAAAAATCGGTCGAATCGGACAAATCACCCTGTAGACTCTCAATGAAGGCTCCGAACCATAAACCCAACATTGTGCCGAAACTATATTGACTAGTGTATACTTCACCTAAAATCTGACGGTCTCCTCCGGAATCACCCTGTATATTCACCTAGTTATTAAGTCCAATACAAATCACACTCGATGTAAATGTAACGTAATCACCTAGTCAATGAACTTAACCTTCTATTTATCAGACCAAATTGATGATTGTATGATGGACATCGGATTGGGTGCCTGCTGAAACGTGTAAATACATAATATCCATAATAATTTAGGAAGCTGAAATTTATAAAATAGGTCACTGAGATCCTGAGGATGATTTTCGCGTAGAAAACATTCGATTTGTGATACACAGGGTGGGTGTTTCAAAATTTTTCTTCTTGTCACTTGATACAAAAACGGTAGAAAATAGAATTTTTACAAATATCTTTTTATCTGATATTTTCAGAAAAAATTGAAATACGAATCTTACGAAAACCTCATAGTTTCGGAAATAAAGTCTCTATGAAAGTGAGGGTTCTCAGAATGCTTTGCTAATTTTATCTAACAAACACAATTCCTCGTATGAATGAGATGAACACCCTTAGTAGAGTTTTCAATTATTTTAGAATCTCACGAAATCAACGTGGCAGTAATTGTACGCTTAAAAACCTTACTTTCATAGAAACCTGACTGTGTTTCCGAAACCATAAGGTTTTCTATAGGAACATGATGAATCATTAGATGAGTATATTGATTTCAGCTTCCAGAATTATGAAATGCCTTTTGTATGCCTATTTCATTGCATCATAAGGCATCATTTATTATTAACGGAAAACCATTAATATCTGTGATAGATCAGGAGTAGGGATGGAGAAGTACTAGATAAAAATAGTCAGATGGGGATAGAGATGCTAAAAAATTTATAAAAAATAGGGTGTACCATTTGAAATATCGAAGTTTGTAGTATTTTTTCGTCTTAGCGGAAACGTCGCAATATTGAAAATATATTGGGACACCATCTTAATTATTCAGGTATTTTATCTTCCTCAAGATGTGAACCGTGAAAACATTGTCCCTCGATTTCATTATCGTTTTCCTTGCTTATACTCAAACGTTTTATATAGACTATCAATATTGCCTCCCGCATTTCATTTCAGATCATCATGCTGCGAGCAGAATGGATAATTATGGCAGAGATAGCGAACAGAGCTGTGCTTTCATGGTCGGTAATAACTGCAACAACAGAAATGTTTCATAATAATTGTGAATCTGGAGATGCGAATCTATAACACTCAGCAGCATAATGCTTGCCAAGAAATGATTTTGTTGCCATATTGTTCCGCTTCATTTGGAAGCCCGATCTGATCTCCTCTTTCTCCTCATATTTCTTTAATGCAGGAATAGCGGAGATTCGGGAGGTTATGTTTCATTGCGATCATCTCGGTTGTGCGAGTGATATTATTTTTCGGAGGATCGTTGTCGTATAATGTTTGTTATATGCGGCTTTTCGACGTACTTCGCATGCCTTATAAGCACTCTAAACCCACTTTTTTGTTCGATGGGGCGATGGCGCTTTCAAAGGGTGTATTAGCATTCAACCGGAATATTCGAGGCATATGGATTACTCCATAGTGTACATATTTATGGTTCCATCATTTCGATGGACCGCTTCATCGAATTTCACAGAAACGTGATCGTTTTCAGAGACAGAGATGTCGCAGATAAGACGAATTTCTCGTCCCTTTTTTCTGACATATGTAAAATAATATCCTGGGTTGAAATAATTGGCGAGAGTTCGGCACTCCTAACTTCCTGAAGATGCGAAAAAATTTGGACGAAATTAAATTCAATTTTGTGAGTGTAGACAGGGTAAGTTTTTTGAATTTTGTTACATCAAAGAGAACAATTTTTTATGAGGGTACATTTTCATGCAGACGATTTTAAATAGTTCGTGCTAAATTTGAGAATCACCTGGGATCTTTTGCAACAAACTACATCACAACTTTTGTCGAATTGTTTCTATCTGAAATTTGATTAAAAAAATTCATATTTGGCTGTACCAAAACACCCTCATTTTTGCGGAGAGCTTTTCACGTTTCACTCGAGTTCTAACTCTGCTTTTTATTCTGAAAATTTTTCGGGCAATATTATGCATTTGAAATGTAAAAAATGCAAAGTAGTACCTATAGTGCATCAGCCACTGACTGGATAGTTTCCGAGAAAGAGTATTTTTTTGAGAATTTGTATTAGTTTCACAGTGCCAAGATTACCAGGAAATTCTGTATGGAGTTGAGTTCAGTTGGATCAGTATATATTTTTTTATTGAGTGCTCAATACCTTTTATTCCATTTTATATAAAATACAACTGTTTTCTTCTTTAGTGTTCGGTTATGGCAACATTGATTCGTTATATAATATCCTCTGCATGATGGTTGCATATTTTGGAGTATAAGGATCATTATTCAGAAGAAACTGCGTTCTCGAGTTCTCAATGAACTACATGAACCTCTCACAGAGGCTATTGCGAGAGGCTGTGTATGGTGGGAAGGAATCGATAAGGACATAGAGGACATCGCAAAATCATGAAGAAGTTCCCACAAAACTACAGACCGATAAGTCTACTGTTGGCGTTAGGAAAAGTAGTAGAAAGAATTATAGCCACGAGGCTAAATGAGGAAACCGAAAATGTGAAACTAATACCACCAGAACAGTTCGGATTCAGAAGAGAGCATTCAACAGAGCAACAATTATTGAGGCTCACAGAATACATTACAGAGGGATTCCAAAATAAACAAGCTACAGGTCTTGTTTTACTAGACGTCGCTAGAGCATTCGACAGAGTATGGCATGAAGGATTAATATATAAGATGAGATGTGCTAGATATTGGATCAAAATATGAAAGTTGATCCGGAATTATCTCAAAAATAGAAGATTTTACGTGAAAGTGGAAGGAGAATGCTCCATAACAAGAGGCTGGAGTACCCCAAGGGTCAGTTCTTGAGCCACTTCTGTACAACATATACATTCACGATATTCCGAAAAATCCTAGAACCATGCTAACGTTATATGCTGACGACACAGGCACATCAACTCGACACCGCAACCCAGAAGTAATAGAACGAGTTCTACAAGAAACGTTTGACGAAACAAATGACTAGTGCATAAAGTGGAAAATCGAGCTCAATGGACAAAAGTGCCAAGCAATATTACTACAGAAGAAAAGACTGCGACCCACAACAAATCTAGAAGTTGACGGCGAAGAAATCGGCTGGAAAAATGAAGCCAAATATTTAGGAACAACGCTTGACAAAGGACTTACTTGGAAAAGTCATATCAAACAAGCAATAGACAAAACGAAAGCAGCGATGAATAGACTCTACCCTTTAATAGGAAGAAGAAGCCACATGTCGAAAGAGACAAAATTGAAGATAATCAAAGCCGTTGCTAGGCCTCAACTGACTTATGGATCAGTTGCCTGGAGTTTCGCGGCAAAGAGCCACATCAAAAGAATTCAGGCCACTGAAAAAAAGCTGCTACGATATGCAATAGATGCACCATGGTTTGTCAGGAATAGACAGATTTATAGGGATCTAAAATGGGATCCATCCGAATCAAGAACTCAGGAGACTAGTGGACTACTACCCAGAGGAAGATAAAAGGAGTATGCGAATTTACCGCAGGAGACCAAGAGATCAATTAAGAAGATATTAAAATAAGAACACAAACCTATGGAAAAATCCAATAAAGTGTTATCCCATAGAGGATAAACACATAAATCCTAGCACGATAGTGTGCGAGAAAACAACCGACTAAGAGACGAACGGTTTATAGGCAAATGCCCGGAAGCCGAGCCGGAACCAATATTCAAGAAGCAGTTAAGGGTTTTTAGTGGGTCTCGAGCTCAGGAGAGTGAGAATCCCCACACTTGTTCCCCCTCAGGAGAAGGTGGTTCGTCTGACTTGCAGATCTTCCACCTGCTACACAAAAAAAAAATCAGGAAGAATCTCGATACAGAACAATTCCTCAAAAGCTTATTGATTATATTGGACCTTTTCATGGAACGAACTTTCTCATAGTGGTCGATTCATACACGAAATGGTTCGAAGTTATACCGTTATACCATCGAGTGCGACTACATCGATGGCAACAATCAATACTGCGAAAGAGTTGGTTCAACGGTAAGAATCATATATGATAATGGGAATCAATTCAAATCCCATCCTCGTCGCCAATTTGTTGATATAATTTATTTCGTTCTATATTCGGAATGTGAATAACGTGTAAATATTTATTTCGAGAACTGTCCCCATACTTTGAAGAACGTCATACTACATTATAAATTGATAAATTAAACTAAGAAGACATAACGTAACATCGAGGAACAAAGTTGAGAAGTTCACAATTCCGAAACGATCCAGGGAATTTACTCCATCAATGAACTAAGTCGATGCATTTGGAGCATTTGGACCTAACCTGAAAATCATTAACGTAACCTAAGCTAACCTGAAAGATTTTGACCACGAATTCTTTATCAAAGAGTAATCTGAACGATGAACTTTCAGAGAATAAAATTCAAAACTCTCCTACTCCACATTGAAAACAATGTGGTAAAAGCCCACATCAAGATATTAACAATTTACCAAAAATTCAATGTATTAAAACAATAGACTGAAAATTAAATAAAATAAGAATTAAAATTAAATGGAATAGCAAAGCTTTATTGGCAGATAGTGATAGAGTGATTATCGTCTGTCAATAGGGCTTTCTTATTGTTATTCATATTTTATATTTTTTTTGCGGTATAAATTCACCTATTTATTACCGATGGTATGGCATTAATTCTAATTGGGATCATTGAACAGATTTAGTGACTTTGCTGCGACATTTTCTGAAGACATCCATATATTCGAACAGATTCAAGGTATGACAATAAGGTATCTAATTGTGAATTTTCCTGAACAGAAACTGGGCATCGTCATGCAGCAACGAATGAAAAATCCCAATTATTCGTTTTCAGATCCAATAAGAGCAGACGTAACCGTTGGAGGGTCCAAATCGAATCATAGTGGACGTTTCAAGATATCAAAAATCGAACTTTATTTCTCGCAAATGTCAATTAGAGAGTGAACTTTGGGTCGGGAATTCACAGTATGTCGGAGCGAGGAGGCCATTATTTTTGACGTACCGCATCGGTATAGCCATAGCGAAAAGGGTAATGCTCTGGCCAGCTTTGATTGCAAACCGTTGCCTGTTCCGAATTGTTGATTGTAATGTTCGGTTTTACTCCAGGGGTTTGGGTTATTTCAGCAGCGCTGTTCACGCGATGCATCCGTATTTGCTTATTGTCCGAGTTTCGTTATTTCCGCCGTTGACACAAACACGAAGGGCTACATTTATCCGTCCTTTTCATACATCGCCGAATCCGTTTCGATTGAGGATTTTCACTAGGTACCTCAGCCTTGACTATTAAAAAAATTACATTAATACTTTAGGATATCCCTGAATCTCAATGTCAAAATTGTCATAAGATTTGTGATTCATTTTTGAATCTGTCAAACGCAGTAGCTCATAGCGACTATAATATGATGCGCACTTCATCAAACATTAGCCTATAAATGTTCTGGTCTTACAACAATTAAACGACATGGTGGGTGGAGAAGCTCAACTATAGCAGAAAGTTATATCGAAATTTCTATCTATGAAATTTGCTTAAAACAGGGAATACACCTTCTGACGAAAATGATGTATTTTTTATGAAATATCTTTGAAACGTCACATTTTGAAATAAAACCCTTTCAACTGTTTCCCAAAAAAATTATTTTGAGTACTTAAAAATGAAAAATAAAAATGGATATTTAAAATTTAAAGCGTTTCGTTTCTATTGCACAAGTTGGCAACCGACTGAAATATGCGTTTATAATGAAGGACAACAAATACACTATCTTGATGAGATAGACAAAAATGGCTGTCTATGAAGTCTGCGATGAACGAGGAAGGTCGTAAAATATCATGGGATTTTTATGACGGGTGCTGTTGAGGTTCCCCACGAGTACGCGCCTTATGATGGCTGTAAATCAACAGCTGTTATTTTATGAACAATCCATTATTGTTTTTATTTTCTAGTAGGCGCTGTTGCCAAAGCGTAAACTAGAAACGAAGGGATGTGAATTTTAAAACCTCATATTTGAAGAATGATTTAGTTTTCGCGGTGCATTTGAAAATTTCATGAATGAAACTCATAATTATTCAATTTAAACTTGCATATGCTGTAATAACCCAAATTGAGTAAAATAGGGAATACTCCTTCTGACGAAAATGATGTATTTTTTATGAAATATCCTCGGAAATATCTTTGAAATGTCACATTTTGAAATAACCATTTCAACCGTTTCCCGAAAAAAATTCTTTTAAGCACTTAAAAATGAAAAAGTAAATGGGTATTTAAAGTTTAAAGCGTTTCATCGCGATTGTACAAGTTGGCAACATCGACTGAAATATGCCTTGATAATAAAGGACAACAAATGCATTATCTTGATGAGATAGACAAAGATGGCCGTCTGCGACGAACGAGGAAGGTCGTAAAATTTTATGGGATTTTTATGGCCGGTTGCAGTTGAAGCTCGCCAGTAAGTACTCGCCTGTAGATCAACAGCTGTTATTTTATAAACAAGCTGATCGGACATTGTTCTTTT
This sequence comes from Coccinella septempunctata, assembly GCF_907165205.1. Lineage (NCBI taxonomy): Eukaryota > Metazoa > Arthropoda > Insecta > Coleoptera > Coccinellidae > Coccinella > Coccinella septempunctata. The sequence goes on along the minus strand of NC_058189.1, from coordinate 14,930,986 downwards.
CATGGTCTTGTATGCGCTGTTGCCAAATCGTAAACTCCGCACAAAGCGAATTAAATTTTAAAACCCTATATTTGAAGAATGATTTTGAATAGTTTCCGCGGTGAATTTGAAAAAATCATGAATGAAACTCATAATTATTCAGTTCAAAGTTGCATATGCAGTGATAACCCAAATTGAGGGGAATTCCCCATTCCTCATTACTCAAGGTATCTCCTCTTTTCTTTTGTACCTCCAATTTAGGAGCACCCTGTAAATCTACTGAAATCAGGTTAGCACACAGAATGATTTAAAAGCATGTAATATAACACTGAACAAACACAGATTCTACCGAGCATAATTCAATAGTTTGTGATATATTCCTATAAACAAATGGAAACCCATGTAAAACATTACCATTTGATAAACAGGTATGGTATAATCGTGCATTATGGAAATCACAGCTTACCACAATAACACAATTTGCGTATGGTGGAAAATAATTTGAAATCATTATGAGGGGATATTTATTTTCCTTCGACCTATTTTTTGTATGTCCAGGAAAATTTAGATTACCTACGAAAGTGTTGGCTACATAGCCAACTCATTTTTGATTGCTCGATTTATTTCTGTTGTTTTGTTCTGACACAGATCAAGCCTGGTGAGGTTTGATTCATATTCCTGACGCAGGACCAATTATTATTCACATTCTTCTTTCCAAATTGAAACTTCCTTTAATTCTTGTGACTTCCATTGATGCAAGTCGAAGATTTTGTCGAAGACATTAACCTTCTTGTAATTATCCGTTAATTCCTTCGACAGATACCCATTTCCAACCACTGCATCATATGCATTTCATCTTTGGGTTGATTTTTTTGAAATCTACAACTGATGTAACGTCTTCAACCTTTAGCCAAAGAAGAAAACCAACATTAACTCTCCTGAAGCTAGTGCATATTATGTGTCAATAATTGAAATTTCTTCCATAGCAAAAATAAATATTTGAAATTGTTTTCTTCTCTTCTTTTATACCTAATTCAAAAATAAATATATTTAAAAACTGATGTCAATTATGTTCCTCACCTCAATCACAAATATTCGACTCCATATTTTGCGAAGTAAATTCACATTGTGATAAAATACGTAAATACTGAGACTTTCATTCAACGAGCATATTACGATGGCCATTATTCATGGAATGACGTTTATCAAACGAGACGAAATCGAGTTTGGTAAATCATCGTCCTGAATAATAGCCATAATATATGCGTACTTTATCCTCATTTTCAATAATATACCTATTAATTTCAATATCTGAATACTCGCTACAGCAACTTCTGATATTTCAATATATGTTGCAATATCTCTTTGTTCAGAACTTCTGTTTGTGTTGTCTGGTTGAGTCCATTAGGAGGGAATTACATCCTATTCAAATTTAAATGACATTTCTCTCCCACTACTGACCTAATAATATATGGTTTTCAAAGATATTTCAGGAAAAATGTAGTCTTTTTTTTTGTATTATGTGTAGTATATACCTCTTGGTTATTTCTTCAATCAGTCAAAATTAGCAAGCGTTCTGGCAACAACTAGTTACTTTATTTAAATGAGCTCTAACATAAAGATGTGTTTTTTCTCATGAAAACTGTGACTTAAAAAGACCGAGGGCGATGTATGATATATTTCTGAACCGGTAAAATATGGCGATTCTTTCTGAGTTAATTTAAACTATACTATTTTCATAAAAAAACACATCTTTATGTTATAGCTCAGCAAATATACCTGTTGGAAAAAATCATAGTTCGCTACTGGATTGCTATCAAAAAAGTGTGTCTATAATGATTTCATTTCAACATCCTAGCACAAACAGAAACGGAGATAATAACCATCAGAGCTGAACATTCAATATGGCCTATAACTCGAAAACAAAAGAAGATAGAGGAATGAAGTTGATGTCATTATTAGTTTCTCGAAAAGAGACGACCACATATGCCATTCATTTTCCTCTATCTCGTTGGGTTAAAAAGTTGTAGTTCAGGTATCACCAATTTTGCCCACCCTGTACGTGTACACATCACTCACTTCCGCTGATTTTCTTCTTTTGTAAATCTGCTCAATAATCAATAAAGAATATTTTTGGATCAATATTTCATGTAATTATGCATAAAAACAAGTAATATGTTCAAATAGAAAAATCAAAATTCTCCTTGCAATATCTTAAACAAAAAAATCAATTTAGAACAAAAAAAAATTAAAAGATGAGAAACTGCAGAATTTTACACATATTATTATGTTGAGTAATAGAGGCAAATTTTTACGTCTGAAAAAACTAAATAAATTGAATTAGAATTATAACCACCACTGCCAACTGAAATTCAGAATAATAGAAATATCTGGAAATAATGTTCATGATATATTATGACAGTAACCAAACTCTAGAAAAATATTTTCAAGGACCTAGAATTTTGTTGATTCAACATCACCTTTGTTAATTCCGGCAAGTTTTTCTTGTAGAAAATATATAATATTTCACTTTTGTTTTGAATCCGAGCTCCTGGTTTTGCCATATGATTAAGTTTCGTTAATTTTGACTTCTAATGAATACAAATCAACGATAAAATACGAAGTACTACGTAATATGAACCTGAGTAAAACCAATATCACAATATTTTTAGATTTCGGTGGAAAATATTCAAATTATTGTGAAGAAAAATCATTTCATTCCTGTCAGTTCATAAACCCACGTGTCAGAATGAGACAAAGCTAATCAGGCATTTTTTTTCCTTAATATTTCTTCACATGATCAGAAGTCGATTCCTGCCACAGACTGGCTTCAGTTTTCGAAGCCCCATTATCGATATAGAAAAGAATATTCAGAGATTTCAGAAGTCGTTGTTATATATGCGGAGTATGGAGAGAACCATCTTATTTTTCGCGTGAAATTTCAGGAATGTCTTCCCATTACCTCAACCCTTTGGAGTTCCTATGGCAATTCCAGATAATCAATTCGGCAGTGCCGCTGCAAAGGCTGTAACTTGTTAAGAAAATAATGGATAATCGGAACAATTTGGTCCCAACAATGAATCGAGGTATTTTATTTGGGTCGAGGTAAGATTGGATTCGCAGAGGGAAGAGTGCAGAATCGATTGGTTCTCCAATAAAGGCATGGTGTCGGAGGAGATTTAATGAGGTCGTTTCACCCGTGCGCTATCCACTTTCAATATGACTCTGGCTGTTATTTATGCATGATCAGGTAGTTATACCCTATATGAAAAATCCATAGATTGATGAAATTGTGGGTGTTGAGAATATTCAAAAGTTCCTCACTGTTGAATTGTACATTTACGTGATTTACATCCCCAAATAATGGGAATAAAAAATTCTCATGATATGGCTATACCAAGAAACTACAGTGGAACAGAGTATGGCATGAAGGATTAATATATAAGATGAGATGTGCTGGATATACGATCAAAATATGCAAGTTGATCCGGAATTATCTCAAAAATAGAAGATTTTACGTGAAAGTGGAAGGAGAATGCTCCACAACAAGAGATATAGAGGCTGCAGTACCCCAAGGGTCAGTGCAATCCAAGAACCATGCTAACGTTATATGCTGACGACACAGGCATAGCAACTCGACACCGCAACCCAGAAGTAATAAAACGAGTTCTAAAAGAAACGATTGACGAAACAAATGACTGGTGCATAAAGTGGAAAATCAAGCTCAATGGACAAAAGAGCCAAGCAATATTACTGCAGAAGAGAAGACTGCGACCCACGACGAATCTAGAAGTTGACGGCGAAGAAATCGACTGAAAAAATGAATCCAAATATTTAGAAATAACGCTTGACAAAGGACGAACTTAGAAAAGTCAGCGAAAAACCATCCGAATCAAGAACTCAGGAGACTAGTGGACTACGTCCCAGAGGAAGACAAAAGGAGAATGCGAATTTACCGAAGGAGACCAAGAGATCAATTAAGAAGAGATTAAAATAAGAACATAAACTTATTGAAAAATCCAATAAAGTGTTACCCTATAGAGGATAAACACATAAATCCCAGCACGATAGTGTGCGAGAGGAAAACCGACTAAAATATGAACGGTTTATAGGCAAATGCCCGGAACCAATATTCAAGAAGCAGTTAAGGTGTTTTAGTGGGTCTCGAGCTCAGGAGAGTGAGAAACCCCACACTTGTTCCCCCTCAGGAGAGGGTGGTTCGTCTGAATTGCAGATTTTCCCCCTGCTACACCAAAAAAAAAAAAAGTTTTTTCAATATCCTCATATGTCCAATTCAGTTTCGGGGTGATAGATTCTCGTTAAGGGATATTCTTATTGCTTCTAGCAGGCTACATTTCCTCACATGTAGATGTAGGGGAGGCAGATCAGGTATGGCCTAAAGCGATGGTTTTGCCTAGAGGTTTGAGGAATCACCCTTTTTGTTTCTGGTTGTTTCTGCAACTTTTCATTTATACTCTATATAACCACAGAAATATGTAGGAGATGAACGAAATTGTCAGGCAACAGAATAAAGAAATTCTCCCCTTCTCTTCTTATTCATTTCAATCTCATATTTCTGATGAATTTATGAACGAATTCTTCAGTAGCGAAAAACGCTTTGTCACCTCTCATCCTAAATTTCAATTTGAAAACTTCTGCGAATAATCCGAAGTGAGATAAATTATTCAAATATTGCACCGCGTTCTGAGAAAAAGTAGCTGTATGAGACAATACTGCAATACAATAACTGCACTCCCTTCACTTCAGTATCTGAACATCAAATGTATTCTCAAAATGGGAACTGAAGTAAATGTTATCTAGATGATGGGAGAAACCTGATGAGTCCTATAAGACATATTCACCAAGTAAGTATATTCTTCGACCATCTTCAAAATAGATTGTGCCACTTCAACTCACTGAGTTTGCATATTTGAAATAGACATTTTGTCGAGTTCTAGATACATTCAGAAAATTGAGAATTGGGACCCTCGTCCTACTGTCATATTCATATGTGTGAAATATCTGGAGAGATCTACCTCGAGAAAACGGAAGAATTATGAATAGAAGGAACACAATTGATATATTCCAAATTCATTTATGACAGCTCCAATGCCATCCGAGCAAACATTAGGTGTGTGTTCAGATCATCTCCAAAATACGATAAATCTGATAATTCAACTGATCTCTCGATTCTAAACTGACACTCCTAAAAATACTGTCAAAACCAAGATTATATGATTTTTACTAATATGAGTTGTAACTACGAAACTTACCTAAAATTTTTATATAACCTCGTATTTTTTAAATGAAACAAACTGCATTTTATTTTCCTAATCGGTAGAGCTGTTTCTTCTGATTTCAAATATACATATATACTTTATTGATGTTATGTTATGTTCTTTTCGAAAAATATGGATTCTTCGTCTGAATCTAAAGCAGGTGTAGAGGGCTAATTGAATTGTTTCGTTTGACATTGACATGACTACTGGCATTTGGCATTCTACAGCTGCCTTAGATTTGGAAGAGAAATTTATATTTTTCAAAAATTGACAGAGGTAACCCCTCGGGTAACCCCAATCAGGTGTATACAGGCTGTATTTAAAACTGAGGCTTTTTTATCAACAGAAGGTAGAACTGGTGGTCAAAATGAAGCGTTTCATCAAAAATCCCTAATACACAAATTTCAAAATAACAAAGCTGAAAAAAAATTGAAAATGATTACTGAAATAGATCCTAATATGACCTTAGACCATTTGTTAGCTGAATTATCGCAAAGCAGTGGGAAAAAACTTATCTCCTGATTCGACCATGTGGTTTCGTTTAGGATATTAGCTCGTTCGATATTTACGTGGAAATGAAAATGGAAACTTAGGATTGCCGAATTATTCTCATTTTTTTTTTTAGTAACTTACACGATTTTATGAAATGTCTTATTTCGATACCAACTGACAGAAGAGACTTAGAACACAAGTGTAAAAAATAGAATAATAATTCAAGATCTCATCAATAAAAATCGTCTAAATTATTTACGAATAATTTCACAATGGGCATCACATTCTTCTTTTTCGAACATTCCAGCAATCGTCGTGAAAATGGGATGAAATGGGAAAACATGGAAGCACTTTTTCAACATTACTAACATCATAAGCACTTTCAAGAAACTGCCTCGATTTTCTACATTTTTCTTCACCCTAAATTGCCCGATACAACACTTATGATTCTCTCAAAAGTGACCTGATGCATCTAATGCGATGAACTTGGTACTGCATCATTCATTGTCCAGCCAATTTTGTTTTGTTTTTGTTTTGTTTCGTTTTTGCGATGCCGGAGTCACCTTCCACAGTCCCGTACTTGAAATTCAATGAAAATTGTATAAGTTCTAGGGGTTGTATCTCAGCCATCTTGGATATTTTAAATAGACAATTTTTGGTTGAACGACTTATTTTGACGAGTTCTACCTTGTGTCGAGAAAATGCCTTACCTTTGAAAACACCCTGTATATACGGGTGTTTTCAAGAGCACCTAGTCATATGACTAGGTGCTCTTTTTGACTGCTAAAAAACTGTGAGTAAGAGTGTTATAGTGGCACTATTCAAGATTCCTGCCGGGTTTTGATTAATCAATTAGTTTTTCAATTCAACACTTCATGGAACAGTTACAGGAACTTCCATTAAGATTTTAAGCCCGATTAAAATTTAAAACGTCATTATTAGAGAAAATAATGGAGAACTAATAATTCAATGGAGCATTATATGAGGGGCTTAGAACTGAAATGAACCAAGTCCATTCAGCCTAGTTTTGAGATGAATTAATTCAAAAGTGACTTCTTTATTTATTATTATTCTTATGTAAGCATATGCTTACATTCTAATCTTTTAAAATCTAAAGAGGTCACTTTTGAATCAATTGGTGATAAACAACTTCTAAGCCATTCATCTCAAAACTAGGCTGAATGGACTTGGTTCATTTCAGCTCTGAACCCCTCATATTACATTCCATTAAAATCGATCAGTTTTCTTGAGAGTCTCTATATTCCAATGAGGATATTAATTAAAACCCTGATCAATTCGGAGCTCTAAATCTCGAACTAAACACAGAAAAACATTATCGATTGAGCTCTGGAATTAATTTCAAATTTATTCAGTTTTATTTGTAGGAATTAACCGCAAGAGCAGACTGAATTCTAATTAAGTATAAAGAGAAGACACCACCACGATTCGCTAGGATAGATTGTTATGCAAAACAGGTCCAACTTAGATTTCTATAATCACATTGTTCTTGTTCGCCTCCTAGAACCAACTCCCCTGCCCTTTATCTTTTTTGGGGACACCATCGAAGAACGCGAACTGTTTATGCAGGGTAATATGCTAATAGAGTACCCCCAACGTGCCAACCGCTTGCTCGCTCGAGTTGGTCAGCATATTTGGAGGGCCTTAAAATGTCAAACCCATCCGCCAGTGAAATGTATTTTCTATTCTAACTATTTTTTCAGGCATGAAATTAATATAAATATTTGAATCGATGTTTATCCCGTATAATTGAGGACTATGAATACAGGTCACAAATTCTTAATATACCTACTAGCAATCAAATATTGCAGACCAGAATATTCTCCGAGTATGAAAGAACATGAAAAAAGCAAGGAAGAAATAGTCGAAACAAAACTAATGTATGTCATATGAAACATCGAATCCACTTGGAGTTCCTCTTCTTATGTCTCTATGAGCTTTTATTTTGAGATATAATTTATGAAAAAAATCTAAATTGAAATTGCCAAATATACTCAGTAAAATATTTCCGCATGATCAAAGAAAAGATGCATTATAAGTCATTTGGAAGCGGAGTGTAAGTAAATATTGAATGATTCTACTTTCGTTTAGAAGTTAGATTAATTTTTATCCACGCATTATGACATTCATAAGTCACTTGCGATTAATGAGGCATTATTCACTGAATGTATTTTGAACATTCATTATTCACTTATGATTTATGAGCCATAGGTCTATCAAACTTCTGATTATAGAGATATTGTTGTACAGGGTGAGTCTCTGGATTGTACATATATTTTAATAGTAGATGCTTGTAATGAAAAGAAATGCTTCTTCCTGCTTCATTTTTTTCGATTCGGCCTAGATAAAAAGACATAGCGATATTAGGTTTTCATAAGGAGCTCTGCCACCCCTGAAAACCTGAGACTGAAGTTGTTCCAAGCATTAAATATATCAATTCAACCGTGATAATAAGATACTATATTAGAAAAGCAAGCATAAAGTCACCTTTTCAATTCCATATGGTGAACGAAGTAGTATTAAGTATAATACAATCAGTATTATAAATAATAAGAAGTATTCGAAATTTCGTTGGCGTTAAATACTGAATATCTGTTGACTACTATTTATTTTCGATAATAATAATGAATTCAGCTTCCAACTACCCATATTAGCACTGATATTCAATAAGTTATCATTTATTTCATTTCGTACAATAGTTACCAGATTCAAACATAATCTTTCATTTTCATATAAATAAACAAATGACATTTTCTCTGAACGTTTAAATCAAAGAGTAACTTACACAGATGAAACGTCTAGACCTCCAAATAAGAAAACGCGAACATTAAAAGAACATTAAAAAAAAGAGAAATTGATAGATCACAGATTGCAGCTCATGCGTGTTCTAATACAGGGGATCACATGATGGATTGGAATAACACTAAAATATTAATGACAGAACCGGATAATTATAAACAAAAAATTAAGGAGTCCACGAGCATTTTGTTGGATCTAAATAATAATTTCCCCAATTAAGCAGTGGGAATAGATCGTATTTGGATTAATTCAATGAAGAAAGAACTGACATCCGGTAATTTCAAAATTCAATGAATCAACGTCTCCGTGTATTGTCAAATTAATGTCGATTGAGAAACTAAAATTCAAAAGATTATTCAAGAATTCGTCTGTTGGAGTCTGATATGGAATCCGAAACGTTACGAAGTTATTATTTCAGAGTTACATATTTCGTTCATTGTCAAGCAACAATGAATTGATTTGATTGATTTGCCCCTGACAAATTAGTGCAAGAATTCACCCAGGAGCAAATCAATTATTTCAATTTTTTAATAGATTTTGTTTCAGAAATTGGGAGTGAAAACCCTAAAGAGTTTCAGAAGAAAAATAGTACTTTTTTTTTAATGTTCTGTGGTTCAAACCTTTCCTAGCTGACAATCCACATGAATTCTGTTCAGAATAACAAGCTAAAAGTATGAAACACCATGTATTGTGTTTCAAGTGTATCTGTTGAATAGGGTTGCATCATAGCCATATGCATGAAATACGGTCAAAAAAAGTGACAGAGAGAAACTGAACATCGGGCATGCTAGTTGTCTTTTTCTAGAATTTTGATTGGTCTGCACTCACCTCTATGTGAACACAAAAGAGACGGGTAATGGCCCGACGATCATTTTTCTCTTTCTATAAAATAGCCAATTTCTTGCTGGCGTTGCCCAGTCCATGTCTCTAGGTCTATGGGTTGCATTCACCCAGAGTACCCAATTTTCTTAATTTCACAGATACTTTTTTTCAACTATCACATTACTCGAAAAGGAAGCACCATGCGAGGAAATATAAAGAATGCTTTTTATTTTCCAAAAGTATTAATAGTGAGCGGTCAACTTACTTTTCAGATTTGGGTTTTTTGAATTTCGGGTATTTTTATGCCATTCACAATGAAGAAACTAGTAGATGCGGATGGGATTTTTTGTTCGGAGAAAATGAATTCAATCACTGAAAAACTATATTCGTGAAATCATTCCATTCGATTGAATCATTCGTGAGATATAATTGGAAATAAAATTTTTTATGGATTTTCAACCGCCTGTATATTTTCAACCGAGCCGAATTGGAAAAAATGGGGAAGGGAAAAAGTGTTACTTTTGATCTCAGCAATCTTCTTTTAAAATACACAGGGCCAGTCTTTGACTCGTAAAATTTCAACAGTAGATTATTGAGGTCGAATGAAACCCTTTTTTTCTTTACCCTTTTTTACGAATCGGTTTAAATGATACAGGCTGTTGAAAACCCATAAAAAAATGTGACTTTAAGTTATAACTCCCAAACGGATTTATCGAATGGAATGAATTTCGAAATATAGTTTTTTATGTATATTTGATTGATTTCTTTCGAACACAAGATATCACCCACGTCTTTCCAGTTTTCTCATTATGACCATTACGTACAATAAAAATACCAAAAATTCAAAGAACACAACTCTTGCAACAAAGTTTGACGCTATCAAATTAATATTTCATCGTTTTTAAGTTAAAAGTATTCTCTTTATTTTGTAGTTTTTGAGTGGGTAATTTGATGATCAAAAATAAAAAATTTCTGTTATACTCGGAAAATAGAGTACTTTGGCAGAATGCAACTCTGTTTAAAAGATACACAGATGTTTGATGTCATAGATTTACCTTATTATTCTGGAGAGAATTGTTTTTCCAAGGGTGGCACAGCTCATTATGACAACTTAAAATGGCTCTATCTTTTTATCAGGGCCGAATCAGAAAAAATGATATAGGAAAAAAGTTTTTCTTTTGACCTCAAGAATCTACTGTTGAAATATTTGTAGGAGTCGAAGACCCACCCTAGATACAAGTCGAAGACTCAAGATCTTATCGAAATTTTTTATTTGAATAGGATTATGCGCTTTGTTAATATTTTGGTTGTTGGCATTTTGTTGTGAATTAATGTCAGTTGTTAATTTTAGTTCTCGTTTTGCGATTAATATAGCAAATAAATGAATAAAATAATATGTTTTAGTATGATATTATATATTTCACAAACGAAATTAAAATAAAAAGCCAACAGGGACACAAAAACTTGAGATCCCTCCATGAAAGGAAGCAGAATCAATTTTTATCATGTTTGGAAATTCCGAATTGAAAAAGGAATGAAGTATTTTCTGCAGATTCCAATTTCCTTTTGCGGCACTTAAGGGCAATTTCATCCGGTCAAAGAATAAAGAATGCGGGATCCGACCTCATAGTATTCCCAAACCGAAGCAATTGCTTATAATATCAATCACGAAAATCAAGCTCATAATCTGAAAGAAGGTGAAGTAGCATGAGAAACATCATTTTTCAATTTCCTTATTAGTTCCATCGATCCAAATCCCAATTGTTTGTTTCGGGAAATAATCATCCGATTCTCGCATACAATGGAGGGTCACTAGAGAGATAAAATTCACCGACGGATTCCGTCGAGAAATGCCCGATTTCCAGTTTGTTATTAGTCCATAAGGGGAACTAATCAGCTTTCCTCTTCAATTGCGCGCGGCCTTTCTTGACTTTTTCGCTCGACTTGATTGAATCCTGCGAAATATAGCGGTTTGAGCTTCGATTATATTTTCTCTGTCGGAATGACCGCAAAACTTTTCCGATCTTCAGGGGATTAAGGGGGAATAAGACGATCTTTATTGAGTTGGAAGCGTAGCAGGAATAGAGTTGTTCGGGAAAAAATATTCACTATATTCCCTTACTTTTGAATTAGTGTGTATTGGGAGTCCGGGAGAGTTGAACCTCTTTTCACTCTGAAACCGCTTAAGTTGTATCTGTGAATGGTAGCAACTCATTTTTTTTTGCATGAAGATATAATGCCCAAATAGATAACGATAGATAATAGTAGAGTGATGGTGAGATGAACATTTTGAGTACAGCAATTCTTCTTTTAAGAACCGAAAATTGGCTCATTAAAATCCATGGGAGAGTTGAACAGGGGACGAGAGAGACTTGACCATAAATAAAAAAATTGAAAGAAAACAATTTCCAATGACCCACTATAGTCTATGTCAAGGTTTTCATCATCAAATGTATGAGCGTATGAAGTACATATTTTCCATTTCGAAGTCACTCTCACTTATTTTCGAGATGTTTTCTACTTTTTTAAACCTTTGTATATTTTTATATTTATTTCTATCATTCAATTTTTTTTTAAAACAATTTATTATACAGTGTGATTCAGAACTCTAGGCGAAAAATTGAGGAACGTTACAGGCTTCTATTCTTGATAAAAAAGTAAAATAAAATTTTTGGATATTGCCTTTTTTCCGAGTTATAAGCATGTCATCAATTTCAAACTTTAATAGCTGATAAAAATACAGAAAAAATTTAATCAAATGTTCAAAAATGCCTCCATCAGCATCGATACATGCTTGGCAACGCAGAATGAGGGAATTGTACACTAATTGCATGTTTTCCTATTAAATTCTGAGTGGATTCGACTGCATTAATAATTCGTTCCATTAATTGTTCTTTATCATTAATTTCCACTGCGTGCACTTGTTGTTTCAAATGTCCCCATACAAAATAAGCCAAAGGATTCAAATCAGGTACCATACATATAGTCCATTCAAGAATGATTGACATCTCGGGTAGCTATGGAAAATCGAATTTAAGTTGGTAATAGCTCATAATTTGAGATTTTGTGTTGCGGAATTCAGGTTGGTATTGTGAATAAAAATTGATCAATAGACCTATTATATGTGAATCTATGCACTTACCGGCAGTTATTTGAATTTTGTACAGCTGTTTATGTTCTTAATATAATCGTACAAATTGGAAACATAATTGTGTCAATTTTGACTGCTGATTAATATGCTGCAAATTTGAATATTCCTGATCTTCATATACTTTTCTAGGTTATATTAATATATTCCTGTTCTGTGATTGAAAGTACAGAATTTTTTGGAAATCTTTTGTGACCAGATATAAAGCTGCGCCCAGACTTTCAAGACCTACTGGGATGTCAATAATTCTTGAATGGACTATACATACATACCGACCAAGAGTAAATAGACTACCCGATGTACTGGACATTGTCGTAATGAAAGACATCACTGAAGAAATCAGCATTGATACAATAGAAGACGGAACTTCAGACCACAATCCCATAGAAGAATTCATAGTGGGACATGGCCCAAGAAACGGAGAAGAAAAACAAACCAAGGATCGCATAGACTGGGAGAAATATAAGAATTTACTTCAGGAGAAAATTACGGATATTCCCCCAATAAACACCCGGGATGAATTAGATGAAGCAGTTGAAGAATTGGAAAATCAAATAAAAGAAGTCTAGGAAGAGAGCACCAAGAGAATAAGGAAACCAATTCCGAAACATTCACATGGAGATACGCCAAGGGATATAAAGGAACTTCTAAAGAAGAACAGAAGACTCAGAAAAATCTACAGAACAACAAAAAGAGAAAAAGACAAGAAGAAACTGAATAGGCATAGTCAGATATTGAAAAATGCTTTAACAGAACTGCGTAGTAACCGATAGCACCAGAGATTAAGGGAACTGAATACAATAGATCACTCGGCTTGAAAATGCAAAAAGGCTTACGACGAGAACGGACAGTTATACCTCCACTGCATGGAGCAAACGGAATGGTATATACGAGACTTGAAAAAGCCGAAGCACTTGCTGATTCAATTGAGAGAGAAGCCAAAATAAACTACTGAAATGATGATGACAATGAAGATCTAGAAGAAGAAGTGGAGGCAAACGAAAATTTGATGATGGAACCACCGGAAACCGAAATCATTCCAAAACCGGCTTCAACAACAGAGATCAAAGAGATCATAATGAAATTTAAAAACAGAAAAGCGCCGGGAGAAGATAGGATAACGAATTATATGTTGAAGAAATTGCCTAGAAAAGGAATAGCAGCCTTGACGAATATAACAAACGGAGTGATGAGGACCGAATACTACCCAAAGAGATGGAAAACTGCAGAAATTATTGTTTTCAACAAGCCTGGAAATGAACGGAAATTTCCTCAAAATTATAAACCAATCAGTCTACTATCAGCACTAGGAAAAATCGTCGAGAGGCTTATCGCTGAAAGGCTAAATGGGGAAACAGAAATGTTGAAGATAATTCCACCCGAACAATTTGGATTACGTCATCGAAAGAATGCAGACCAAACACAATCTATCACTTCTTCTTCTCTCATAGCATCATTTTAATTATGGGTAGCACCAAAGGCACCAGTACGAGAAATGCCAATTCCAAAGTGTCGCAGCCTTTGATAAGCGTCAGAAAACACCCGGCGAGATGATTGTCGTCTATTAGGAAATCTCATGTTGTACTCCCGAAAAGCTTTTAATTCGTTGCCATCACAAAAATAATATCTAAATATTCTTCGTTAGAAAACTGCATGTTTAACAGAAGGACTAAACCAGCAAAGCAACTTTTAAAAAGGCAAACAATAAGTATTCCGTCACCAGGCGACATTCATCTCATTAATTTCTAGGCTAACTGTAATTTATGAAAATTAATTGGTTGCATATAGAAACATTAATGTTCAAAAACTCGGAAACGAGACCTCATGGGCCAAAAATTTTTTTTACGTTTCATCAAGAATATCAGTCTCTATATATCCCTCAATTTTTCGCCTCGAGTTTTGAATCACCCTGTATAAGCTTTGTGCGGGAAACTTGAGCCACTGATTATGTCTCCCGATCATAGCATGACTCAAGTCTCTCGCACTCCCTTTTAGTCTATTCAACAGAAGTTTTGTTGAAACTTTCAAAACTATTATCAAAAGGGCTCAACACTTGTAAAACAATATCAATCAATGAAAGCAATGAAACTAAATAACACCACGCACCTATTAAACTTTTCAGACAGTGTAACAAACAAAAATATTCAATTTCTTACTTCCTTACCCGTTCAACCCTCTCACTCCCGAACTGTTCCGATGGCGGCCAAAATGGAGCCGCCACTAGTTGTGTCTTGTTACGAGTATGTCGCAAGCTATTTACGGTACCGGTAGCGCGAAATTTGAATTGAAATATTTGAGGTGGTTCAAGTCTCCTACATGATCAAGTCTCTCGGACTCCTCATACATATAGCATTTAGACTAGGATGGATTTTCTTGTTTTACCTACCTGCCTTACAATAAAACCTTGAAAGTTATTTGAGGAGTGTCGAACTAATGTCACCAAGTAAATAATCAGACCCATTCGAAAATAATTGAAATATCATTAAATGAAAAACATTGAGATAAAAGAGAGAAAAACTATTTTCAACAAAATGCAAAGAATTATTAATTTTTTCAATGTAGACTATTTGCCAAATAAATAAGTTTATACACTGCGCAAAAAAATTAACGCACATTATGGAAATCTCAAATTTATTCTACAACTGAAGGTGTTCTCAATGATAATTATTTTTATCAGAATTATGCATGCATATGTTATCCACTTTCAACGGTTTTCTTCAATACAGATGTTTTTTCCCAGCAGGAATAAAAAAGATGATATTATCAGATTTTGAATGTATTGGCTCCATTCTAAAATCAGTTGTTCTCGATCAATTCTAGTGATCAATAGTTTTTCCAGCTACTCTTAATGACTTAGGAATCCAACTCGGAGAAATCTGGGAAGGATTAGATCAGAACATTTTAAGATCACTCATTTTGAGTATGAACCGTCGTTGCCGAGCTGTTATTAACGCAAGGAGTGGAAATACCAAGTATTAAATCACTTATCAGCATTTCAGTATTTTGAAAATTGTTCATTTCTCTTCTTTCACATAAGATTCGGTGAAATCCTGAATTTTTCTTCCATTTAATGTGTCTTGTTTCGTTCAAAACCTTCCCGAGAGAACATAAAAAATAAGTTATAAAGTCAATGTAGAGTTAACTTTCATTAAAATTGAGATTTTCAGAATGTGCGTTAATTTTTGTTCGCAGTGTACAATTCATATTATAAAGGGGACTAAGTTATCGGCTTTATTCATTCATAATAAATGACGAAATCAATGAAACTAAAAATAAATCACTGATCAAAAAAATGATACCTACATAATTTTTTTGCGCAGTGTAGTAGAACAACTTATCTGCTGAAGTGTTTAGAAAACTAAGGCCCGGTACTTTCACGTGCGAATAACTAAATTTATTCGATAGATGATAGATAAGTCTTATTCTTAGGATGATTAAAAATTCAGTCTTTTCACTTTCAGATAATGTTATTCATCGAATAAATCTGTCATTGAAACTCGTTAATAAGATTTTATTTGTCATAGATCGAATGTCGGTACGTCATTATTGGTTGAATTCTTCAGATTCTGGATGTATGGTTATTCTTTGTGTGATTTTCACGAAATATTTGCTTTCTAGTTGGAATTATGACAATTTCTACAATGCGCTGTCTCAGTTTACATTAATCAGTGAGAAGTAGTATACCGTGTTTTCATAGAATTGTTAGTCGTCAAATAATTTAATTTCATCTGAAAGCACCGAAATAAGGTATCCTTCAGATAGGAAATTATTTGACAGATACTTATTGGTATTTCTATGCTTATTGACATTGAATAAAATTTATTCGAAGGTGAAAGTGCCGGGCCTAAAAGAAAAGTCTCGTAATGACACTAATAAAAGGCGCCAAAGAAGCGAAATTCGCCCACATGTATATAGTGCAGGGAAATGCACACTCCATTTTGATTACGTTACTTACCCCTATATCACAACATTCTAAAATATACCTAAATTTCTGTAGGCAGTAGTAAAAACAAAAGAAACCGAATATACGAAAAAAAAAGACTCCTTTCGTATAATTCGAAATGGTGTGAACGGAATAAGGTAGAAAGTTCAGAAGCCTCCGGCCATTCTTGTTGATTTTCTTTCCTGAATTCCCCATGAAATGCTTTCTCCAGACGGTATTCCATGCTGGAGGTACTCACCGTTTCCAGGACGATGCACTGAAACAAAAGCGAAAATCAGTCATCTGTCTCGGACGATCTGAAATGAATAAATATACTTTACCTTCAACGTTTACAAAGTCGAGCGAATTGTTTCGAACATTGTTGAATCCATTTATAGAAATCCCAGAGAATGAACTCAAATATTATTTTAGCTACTTTTGATAAAACAATTGTCCTTATCGAAATTCGTGAGGGACTCCGAAACTTCTAGATTGCAGAGGGAGTCAAGAGAAAATAGTTTACAGTGAACCATATTTTATTGAAGACTACCTTATAGAACAAACTATATAATGAATGTTTCATGTATCCTCTGAGAAAATCAATCTAGAGGCCTAATAGGAACATTTACTATTTTACCTTATGCATGTAGTTCAAACTACATTGTGTAAAATCAGTAGGGAAACTCAATAAAAATTTGAATAGCAAACCCTCTCATGAGTCAATTAAATTTTCATCATTAAAAATCGTCATTTTAAAACCGTATATCCGAAGATGATTCTTCAGATCAAGACAATCAGTTTTGAAATGAAACAGCTGTCAAGTTACATACAGAACACAGCAGTTGCGACCAAACTTTATTCCCTTAGGAGCTACCCTTTCTGTGAAATATAATCGACTATGTACTTATATAGGCCAACCAACATAAGGATTGAAAAATTATCGGGGCAAATAAAAAAAAGATACTTAATTACTTATATTTTTCATTTCATGACGATCAAAAGCAGTGTGGGTACATTACCGACAGTCTCTTATTGTGAAAATTTTTTGACAGTTCAAACAATCATTAAAATTCTGTCATATTGCATCATATAAAACAATTTGATTGGTTTCGTCACAGAAATCTTCAACTACTCCTGTGCGACTGCGCATAGAGGTGATATCATGTGTTCAAAAACATTCGACGTCAAGTAGGCTATGGAATTTTGAGGGTCGATATTTTAAAATTCTATAAAACCATTCTTAAATCTCGATTGAGAACACCCCAACAATATCATAGATATTATGCGTATTAATAGATCTTCTATAGCAGGAAACTGCAATGAATCTAGAGTTAAGTTATATTTTAATGATTGTATTTTAACTAGTATTTTAACTAATCGTACTCTCCTGGAACTTTAACAAGAGCGTTAATTCTTCTGCAATAGAGATGAAAAATTCAACAATGCTTAGTTCTCTGAGACACCGTTGTAGCAAGAACAGCTGACATGAAAATCGATAGGGTGGATCAAATTTCATAAGTAATGGGAACCCAGCTATGCTAGATGGTTGAAAAGGCTTGGTTCGCATTCATTTCGTCATTGTATTGAATAAACAAAACCATTCATAGTAATGCTTCAATAAATCAGTACTTGCACTTTTTATTCCTCGAAGAAAAAGCAGAAATGTTCCCACCCCGTTTGTATAGATGAATTAATTATTTCAATCCAGAAAAACAATGGCTCACCTTCAAAGGATCGACATCGGAATTAGGAAAATTGAAAACGGAAAACATAATTAACCTTTTATCCTTCTCCATCAAATTTCCGAATTCATTTCGAATAACCGTTAAACAATGAATTCGTTTCAAGGTATTAAAATCGATGAAATGGTTGTAATTTTGACTGTGTTCATCAGAATAGGAACGAATGCTGTTCGATATTGAATGTTTTCCATGTTTCATGTTAAATTGTTCGGATATTTTATTAATGACGACACTCACCCTAACGATTCGGTTTTATCTGTGATCAGTAATTCTTTAGATGAATAACAGATGAGCTAGTCTCCGATGTGCTACAGCTACATAATCTTTATATCGATAGCATATAAAGAATAGTGAGTATTTCGGGGAAATTGAAAGATTTGGTTGATTGCATTTTTCTTGATATAGAATGGCATAGCTACTCGTATCATTATCATAGTTCAACATGACTAAAAAATATTCAATTTGATATTCAGGTAGATTAATTCATCCTGAAATATAGGGGGTGAATACTCCTTTCACTTTTATTTTAGCAGTCGGTTGGCCATGGAAATTTGACACATTTCACTCTGTATAGTACGAAGATGTGGGGTTATGACGCTGGTCAAAACATTTTTGGGGTTTTAAATCAACGCTATGTTGCCCGTTCTATGTGAAAGCTTCTATTATTACGTATTTTATCACAATGTGTGACGAACATAATTGAAGGCATACCAAATCCAGTTATTTGCATGGAAAATACAAGAGATCAGTATTATATCATAATATGCACTGGCTTGAGGAGAGTTAATGTTCGTTATCTTCTATGGCTTAAGTTTGAATACGTTACAACAACAATTGTAGATTTCAAAAATATTAACCCGAAGATGAAATGCATATGATGCAGTGGTTGGGAATGGGAATGGAAGGAATTAACAGATAATTACAAGAATGTTAAATTCTTCAACAAAAATCTTCTCGCATCAATATAAGTAAAAGGAATTAAAGGAAGTTTCAAGTCAAGATGACTTCACCTTTGAACAAAAATTCCACATGAATAAACAATAGACAGGACAACTGGAGCGTATTTGTGGCTGTTCATCTTAATACATTGATATGATAATAATAATTAGGTATTTATGGGTACCTTGAGACATTTACAATGTATAGGACAAGTCAAATAAAAAATAGAAAAATCAATTTTTGGGAACTTATTCTACGGCGCCATTCATCGAAAATCCTGTAGTAAACTTTTCGCATTAATTCACTCAAACATAAAATTCTCAAATGCCACCACTTTTTTGGGTCTCTCAATAGAAGGAACTTTGTGTTCCTCTTCATTCACAATCTTTCTGATTGTGGAAATATTCAGCTGAAATATAGTCGTTTAGATTCAGATGAAACATTATATAAATTCTCTTACATCGAATATGTTCGCTACCGTCTGACGTATTGTGGATTTTAGAATATCAGGGTATAACTATTTGAATGAGCGGACCCGAATTCTAAAAATAGAACTTTCTGAAACCCTGTCTCTTTTTTCAATCACTTTCGGCATTTTCGTTATAAAAATTGATATTAGTTGTGGCAACGGCGTTATGACATTAACGACATTTCATGAGTGCCAACTTTACTCCGTTCTAGTTACAAAAACTAGAGAAAATTATTTCATGGCCAACCGACTGCTTAAATAAATGTGAATGAAGTATAAATGAATAGTTGAAAAAATCTAGGGAGTGATAACTCGCCAAAAACTAAGCTAAATCTTTCATATTTTTGTTCCCTGACGAAGGCACCCGAAAAGCAAATTTTAATTTAAAAATATTAAAATTTGCTGAGAAAACTTAGAAACTAGAACACTGACAGAAATTGAGCAGAGGTAATAAAAAAAATTTGTTGGTGTTCCCCTTTAATTGCTAGAGGTAGAAAAGGCGTCCTAAAAAATTTATTTCGCAAAAAAACTCTTTTACTAATTCATATTATACCATTATAAAAATTAATATATGATAACTTGATTCATTTTGAACAAAGCAGGTTTCCTGGAATTTCTTGCTAAAAATAACGGTTCCTGAGGAAAACTCTGCCACAATATCATGGCTAACAAGATAACAACGAAAAAGTCGAAAAATTTCAAATGTAGCGATATGTTGTTCATTTATGGATATGCGAATGGAAATGCTCGCAGAGGTTCGAGAGTACAGTTTAAATTTTCCCAACAGACGACAACCAAATAGACAGACATTTGTGCAAGTGTTCTGTACATGTGTACATGTGCATAATTATTAATTTTTCATCGATAAAACCATTGGAAAAAAGGAGTAATTTTGTTCACTTCAGACTCGTGATATTCATCTCCTTACCACGCCCGCAATATGAGGTCAAATTTGACGATTCTACAAGAAAAACTGAATAATGATGAGTTTATGAAAAAACTAGAAATATTTCGTGAAATCAAGAAATGTTAAATTGAAGCATAACCGTCAACATTTCGACCATGTGTTATATGACATTTTTGTTGCAAATCACTCGTCTGATCTCCCCTTCAAGTTTGGCCATTTTAAAAGTAGACACCCAGTATAAATAAATATAACCTAGAAGGTATTTGAAAAGAGAAATATCAAATTCAAAGCATATTAATTAGCATTCAAAAATGATACACTTATGCTTCCAATTTGTACGATTAAATTAAGAACATGAAAAACAGTAAAAAATTCGTATCATCGTCGGTCAGTGCATAGATTCATAAATAATAGGCCTATAGATCACTGTTTATTCACAATACCAACATAAATTGCGCAACACAAAATCTCAACTTAAGGGCTTCTGCCGGCCTATAGATCTACTCTTTCGTTTTCATTGGCCCACTCTGTATCGACTCCATACAGAGTCAGCGTAAACTGACTTTTTCATTCCATTTGGGAACGAAATATTATTTATAAACAATAAATGAATTCTTCAGTTGATTGACAGGAAAAAGGTCAGGTTTATAGAACAAAATCCACTCCTTAAAACAATGACGACTATTTTCCAGAGGAGTTGAAAGAATTTCGGAAATTTACTTACAGTTTTAAATGGTCTGAGTCATGCAATCAAAAAATTGAAACAAATACACCTCACTAAACATCGAGAGAAGGCAGATGGAAAACAACTGTCAACGGATGGAAAACAACTGTCAACTAGTCGACAGTTGTTTTCCATCTGCCTTCTTTCGATGTTTAATGAGGTGTATTTGTTTCAATTTTTTGATTACATGACTCAGACCATTTGAAACTGTAAGTAAATTTCCGAAATTCTTTCAACTCCTCTGGAAAATAGTCGTCATTGTTTTAAGGAGTGGATTTTGTTCTATAAACCTGACCTTTTTCCTGATGGAAAACAACTGTCAACAGATGGAAAACAACTGTCAACTAGTCGACAGTTGTTTTCCATCTGCCTTCTTTCGATGTTTAATGAGGTGTATTTGTTTCAATTTTTTGATTACATGACTCAGACCATTTGAAACTGTAAGTAAATTTCCGAAATTCTTTCAACTCCTCTGGTTAATACAAACACAATAAGAAGTATCTACCATCAACGCAAAAAGAGTTTTGACCATTTTCTCGTTTTTAAACTAGATATTTAACATCTTAATCAAGGATGTGATCTCCTCACCATTTGAAATTCTTGCTTTTACTTATTATAGTTAAAAATTATATTCATACAATTCAGTCCCCTTTTCTTTTGTTGTGTACGCTATATTTTATAATGTATCTTTCATTGTAGAGCCTTGAGAATGATTTTTTAATAAAATCGAAACTAGTCGGCATTGTTTTAAGGAGTGGTTTTTGTTCTATAAACCTGACCTTTTTCCTGTCAATCAACTGAAGAATCTGAACTGAACTGAACTGAAGAATCAAATCTACACGTTCAATAAATGAATAATTACCGATACATATTGAATATGCTATTGTCGATTTCTTTGCATTCGGCCATTCGAATTTCACAGATGTTTTTTCAAATTACTCGAAAATATGAAGAATAAGTGCTTTAATTTCACAACACGTTCAAATATTCATTAGATAGCGCCCAACTTAGTTTCAAGAGTTGGTTTCTTTGAATTTTTGGTATTTTTATGGTACGTAATGGCCATAATGAGAAAACTGGAGGACGTCGGTGATATCTTGTGTTCGAAAAAAAAAAAATTCATCAAATGAGTGAAAAACTATTTTTCGGTTCAATAGGACTAAAAATAATATTTTTTGTGGTTTTTCAACAGCCTGTATCTTGTATCAACATGTCAGGATTATCCAACATGTCAAACAGGGCAACTCCGTTCATTTTGAATAGTTATAACTTGTTAATGATGGAACATTTTTTTTGCATTCCCCTCTTGTGTTCACGCGGCGGCTTAACCAAATCACAAAAGAAATATAACAGCTACGAGAGGGTCGAGAGTATAACATGAACCTGAACAGAACAACCAGGAAGTGCACAAACATCAATTCATTTTTCATTCGACAACCTTCATCGACCTCTGAGATATCCACCTGATGAATCACTGCGATACACACCGAAACATAAATGGGGGAAAAATGAGTTTGCATGTTTGAATTTTGCCGGTTTTCCTCCGGTCGTGTAACTTCGCCCTCGTGTTACGTAACACGCAATGGCCTATGTTTTATGACACCCGCCCCGCCTCGCGTTCATTTTTAGTCGAAAATTCCGTAATCCCCTATATCAACACTGTGTGAAGGAAACCTGCAATCTTCCACAGTTTGCATAGCGGCGGTTGGGACTAATCGCTTCCAGCTTGAGGAGTTTTGAACTCTAGATGAAAATTATTGACGTATGAAGGTGGAACAACATTCAGCAGTTGGCAGATACCGAGGCAGATAAATATATATATATAGGTATACAGAGTGAGTCTTCGACTGGAACAAATATTTTAACAGTAGATTCTTGAGGTCAAAAGAAACAATACCAATACCAATTTTTCCGATTAGGCCCTGATAAAAAGATATAACCATTTTAAGTTTTCATAATATGCTATGCCGCCTCTGGGAACCGAACACTGAAGTTTTCCCAAGCAATAAGATAAATCATTTCAACCTTGAAAGTAAGCGAATATATCGGAAAAACAAGCATAAACTGATTTTCTCCATTCCATTTTTTTCCAAAACCGCGCCTAATACGAGAAACTATGAAGGATTATTTTACAAAACGTTCAAATATTCATTAGATAGCGTCCAACTTAGTTTCAAGAGTTGGGCTCTTCGAATTTTTGGTATTTTTATGGAAAATAATGAGAAAACTGGAAGACGTGGGTGATATCTTGTGTTCGAAAAGGATTCATCAAATATTTTATGTTTTTTAACAGCCTGTATCTTTTAAACCGAGCCGATTCGGAAAAAATTGTATGGGGAAAAAGTGTTTCTTTTGACCCCAAGAATCTACTGTTAAAATATTCCTACGAGTCAAAGACTCACCCTGTATACAAATCGACCGCGCATTGCTTGTTATTCAAACAGATATTTTTACTTTTGGAATGTCGTATGTTTTCTCAAAATATGAATTCTGAAATTACCATCGCTAACGATCCTGCTGCAACTTTGTAATATAGTTTAGATTCCAAAGAAAAAAACTATATCGATTGCAGTAAAAGTTTATGAATGGAAGACCAATAATATAAAGGGTGAGTCAACAGTGCTTTTTCATTTAAATTTAGCGGAAACGATTCTATTATCGCAACAGCTTAAAATGAAGTGGTGAAAAATCGATACCACCCTGTTTATTCTTTCCGATGAAGTTCATTGTTATGATGGTTTTAACTGGAGATCAAACCTTGAAAACTGTTCGAGATAAATATATCATTTCTTTCATTGAACTCCCGAAAAGTTTTTAATCTTCTTCAATTTTTCGGATCCCTCTACAGGTAGTCCGAAAGACACTACGAATTTTCGAAAATAACCATTAAAAACGTCAATAAGACCATTTTTCAAATATTCTACGCCTTAAAAGAATTTGAGTTTAGTTTAGTTTTATGGAAACATTTTGAGCCTAAAATGAATTTCAAAAACTACTAATTTTGGGCCTAAAATGTTTCCATAAAAGATAAAGATCACTCACAAGTGTATCCAACAAACGAAAAAAATTCAGAGCATGACATTTGAAAAATGGGAAGATTTTAAGTCTAAAATTAACGAAAATGAATAGATTACAAAATTAATTTTAAGCCTTAAATATTTCTATGAAATTAACGACCACCCACTAGACTTTCCAAGAGACAAAAGAGTTCTACGAATACCATTCGAAAAAATGGAGTAAATGACATTTTTTTAATGAAAATTAAATATGTAAGTAATCCGGAAAACTGCAGAAGGCTTGTAAACTACTCAAAAACAAAAACAAATAATATGATCCATAGTTAAAACCATCAAGTTTCTCGAAAAAAGTGGCCCACGTTAAAAAGAAACACAGATAAATTATGAGTAGGGGTATTTCGAAATCACAATTTCATATGGATTCAGAATTTGATATAGAAATTGGGTTTTCTTATTGGAGAAATTAGGTTAGTATCGTGTTCGTATCTCTTTGTCAAAGAATAGTGTGGGTCTTCCAAAAAAAACTATTTTGAGCCGCCCCTGCTTAGATACAGCCCTCTAAAGATGGTACCTCGAAAGTCAGAACCAATTTAAATTTTTCCTAAGAAGGCGCGGCTCAAAAAAAAATATATGAAAGACCCACACTATTTTTTTACAAGAAATCACGTCTTGAATTCTTTAAAGAATTGAGGTAACTTTAAATTGATCGAACTAAAGCAAAAGAATCCGATACAGATTATCGATTCGGTCTCTACTTCGCTAGCTTTTCCCGATTCGATATTCATCACACAACTCGCGTGAATTATGAGACGGACTTTCTGTTTAGTTCGGAAAGCAAACATAAATCTTAGGGCCGTTTAAAACAATGTAGCGTGCATACGTAAACTTTCAGGGCATTCAGAAAATACAGGTTCGCATTGAGTCTGGATAGGTTACCCGTTATTTTTCCATCAGATGAAAATTGTTGTGCATTGTCGATATCTTTCATAAAGATGAACGGAATTATCCTATGTTGTGAATTATTCATTCCTAGCAGGTATACACTTATACATAATTCATGAGCAAGTCGGAATCATAATGGAATTCCATAATATATTTCAATAATGGAGTATGATTCTAGTTCACTGCTCAACGAACCATTAGCTAATATTCGCAATAACGAGTGTAAATATTTATAATTGAGAATAGCAGAGCAACAACTCTGACAAAAGTTATTGGTGCGATTAGTTCAAAATATCATTCGTATTGCCACCGTCCAACAGAATATGAATGTGCTGGTGATGAAGCTTGGCGGCTCTCCGTGAAGATAAACATTTCATCTGGAAGATAATTGGCGGTAAGGCATCATCTATTCCCAGAAACGCAGGAGTGGAATGCCATCTGCAATATTGCAAACGGTATAATGAGGACTGAACACTATCCGAAAAAGTGGAAAACTGCAGAAATCATAATGTTCAACCTCGTGTTCAACAAACCAGGCAAAGATAAAAAATTCCCCCAAAACTACAGGCGGATAAGTTTATTGTCCGCCCTAGGAAAAGTAGTAGAAAGAGTAATCGCTAGGAGGCTTACAGAAGAAACTGAAAATCTGAATCTCATTCCAGCAGAGCAATTCGGATTCAGAAGAGATCACTCAACAGAACAGCAATAACTGAGACTCACAGAATATATAACAGAAGGATTCCAAAATAAACAAGCAACTGGTCTTGTACTACTAGATGTCACCAGAGCATTCGACAGAGTATGGCATGAAGGATTGATTTACAAAATGAGATATGCTGGATATTCAATCAAACTGTGCAAGTTGATTAGGAATTATTTGAGGAACAGAAGATTCTACGTGAAAGTGGAAGGAGAAAACTCCACAACCAGATATATGGAAGCAGGGGTGCCTCAAGGATCAGTACTTGGGCCGTTACTGTATAACATATATATTCACGATATACCAAAATCTCCAAGTACTATGCTGACACTATATGCCGACGACACAGGAATCGCAATGCGACATCGCAAGCCAGAAATCATAGAAGGAATATTACAAGAAGCTATAGATGAAATAAATGACTGGTGTATTGAATGGAAAATAAAGCTCAACAAAAGAGTCAAACGATATTACTGCAGAAAAGGAAACTGAGAACTACAACAAATCTAGAGGTAGATGGAGAAGAAATCGAATGGAAAAACGAAGCAAAATATTTAGATATCACCCTAGACAAAGGTCTAACTTGGAGAAGCCATATCAAACAAGCCGTTGACAAAACCAAGGCAGCGGTGAATATGCTCTACCCGCTGATAGGTAGAAAGAGCCACAAGTCAAATGAGACAAAATTGAAAATAATCAAAGCCTTTGCTAGACCGCAACTGACTTATGGATCAGGTGCTTGGGGATTCGCGGCAAAGAGCCATATACAAAGAATTCAGGCAACAGAAAACAAGCTACTACGATGTGCCATAGATGCGCCTTGGTTTGTCAGGAACAAACAGATATATCGAGATTTGAAGTGGGAAACCATCATCGAATTTATGAAGAGGAAAGCTGAAAAGTTATTCGAAACAGCGAAAGAACATCCAAACGAAGAACTCAGGAGACTAGTGGACTACGATCCGGAGGAAGACAGAGGAAGAATGAGAATTTACAAAAGGAGACCGCGAGATGAATTGAGGAGAGATTAAAATGAGAACGGAAACTTATTAAAACTATACTAAGAAGAGATATCCGAAATGGACGAACATGAAAACCCTAGCACGACAATGTGCAAGAAGAAATTAACCGATTAAGGGATAAATGGTTTATAGGCAAATGCCCGGAACCAATAAAAAGCAGGTTAGGTTTAGTGGGTCGCGAACTCGGAAGAGTGAGTAACCCCACAGTGTTCCCTAGAAATGGGTTCCTCTGGGCGAGAGATAGAGCCCCGTGTTTTCACGGTCGCAGATTCCCCCTGCTATAAAAAAAAATGCCATCTGTCGCTTGGCGCAAACTGATATGCAGTTCTCTTGAAAAAACGCAATATTATTATAGCTCATATCTTAGAAAGCTATACAAGGTATCTCACCTTGCCAATGAGCGCTTGTGTGACCAGGCGTATGGAGACACCAAAAGGGTGCCGAGGATTTTCGATCTCCTATTGAGCCTGCTTTATATTTTTCTTGGTAATAATAACCTCACTCAACAGAACGGGTTGAAGAGTACAACTGCACGACGTAATTTTGACTTCGTCAGAAAACAAATAAACGTCGGGGAACCACAAGATCGTCGTGTTAGCACGAAACGCAAGGAAAAGTTCGCCGGTGGATCACCATGTGCTGTGACACTGGTTAATCAAGGAATTTCAAAATCTTGAAATTTTTTGTGTCAAGACAAGATTTGTTATCTCAAAAAAACGTCATGCTAAGATTTTTTTAAATTTCTTTACTTTCTCTCAAGACGCTTTTCATCAAGAATTCTTGTCTTGTCATGAGTCTTGTCCATCCTAAGGTGATACTGATTTTTTATTTTTGTAGTGAAGACTGACGAGGGGTTTCTTTACAGGCGTTGCCAACCGTAGTGACACGACAAGAAAGCCAGGAGTTTTATCATCGACGCAGTGCTCGCGTGGGACTTCATTCGCCGCCACAGAGATGCTGTGTCACTAGCACATTGAAGAATATGTGCTTATTTATTTATATTCGCTGAACAATTCGTCGAACAACGTTCCGAACTAATCGAGCACGAATACGAACATATAAAATGAGCGCAAATACAGGCGAAGGAGTTTACATAATCGTATTCGTGGCTGTTCGTCCGCATTCGGCGAGTATAAATTCGGTATCAAATTCAAGCCCGTAGAAGCGAGCACCAGTAACCGTAGCATGAAGCTCGAAACAAATTATCTGACGCGGTCACAAAGCGCAGTTGAGAGCCGGTATCTAGATAATGAATTACATTGAACTATGCAAACTTTCAGATGCAAACCGTAGGTAGACACATTCAGCTTTCTAACAGCCGAAAACTGTAGATATCCGCCAGTGATACTCAGAGGTCACAGAGTTTATGGTCACACCAATGGGAATCCTATAGCCATTATCTTAAGATGCACTGATTTGGTATGAATTGGGAATTCAAAACAAGCGAAACGCCCTCTGGTGTAAATTTTTGTAAATAGAAAGTTAGTAGACTTTTGCTTGTTTACATCGAGGAACGGAGAATATTTTGGTGTTTCAATAAGAGTTTTTATGAAAAATATTTCTCAATCTGTTGGAAATATCTTAATTCATATTGTGCAAATGGAGAAAACTTAGTGAAGTTTTCATAGTTTGGATCCTTTGCGCAAATCTTCGATTACGATTTTCTTGTGAAGGTGTAAGTTTTTACCATTTTCCACGATGAAATGAACGTTTAGTCAATTTTTAAGAACATATGTATATTGTTCTTATAGGATAGTAAAGTTTTTGTACATTTCAAATTGGTTACGAAGAATAGAAGGTGAATTAACTAACCTGGGCCAACATAATCTCAAAATGAAAGGAAATGCACAAAAAACAAATCTGCTTCCCTCATAGAGGTCTTTTTTTCCACCTAGGAGATGATATACATATGAATTTCGATGATATTCATACAAACTCCATTTAGGAAATCATTTATGATTTCCAGTTCAACTCGAATAAGTTTTCTTTGCATCAATGTTCCAATTTTGGCTATTGAAGATAATGGAGAAGACAAGATATTATAGGATTGGCTCTCATATAATCAATTATATCATTATGATTGTGAAAAGAACCAAGAGGTTCGGATTTAAAAAATATGATTCTGTTTTATCAGTTGATTCTGAACATTTTCTTTCGCGTTTCGTTGTATTGTTGATAGTTTTCTTTCATTCATTTGAATTCCGCGTTTCGATGTGCCATGACCTTAAAAAGCAAGCATCGTACCTAGATCCGGTAGAACTCGTTTTCCTGGATTTTCATCTTGAATGATTTTCTGTAGATGGAAATAATTGAAATTTTGATATTCTGACAGTGAGTAATTTTCCTTTTTTCTTTTTTCCCTTTGACTGTCTCGTTATACAGTTGTCTTGCTTGATCTGCTTTGATGGTTGTATTGTGTTTTTTCGGTGTTTTAAATTCGATCTCTTTATTACATGTTTTCGAAAATGTTAATATACTATATGATTGATATTTTAGTAATTCAAATAAATATTGTTATGATTGTATTTCAGTTTCGTCTATGCCACTGTTTATAACATTTTTCATTTTAGCCTGAAGTGTAGTAAAAGAATAATTTGTTTGTGTTTGTTTGTCCCTTGGACCGAAATTTCCCAAAATTGACTTGGTACTGTTGACTTAGTGGTGTCGAAGGTGGCTTCTTCCTTTGAACGTAGACAAATGTAGGTTTGTGTGTGTTAAAATAGTTTTCAGTTTATTTATGTCTGAAGTGAAAATTTTTCTCTTTTTTATGTATAAGATTTATAGGCTTCGGCCTCATCTTATTATCTGGAATAATAATAATAATGAGATCTTCAATTTAATTTACCAGGAAAAAAATTCCTTAGTGGAATATGGAATATTCCCGAGATTTATGCACTGCATTAATTCCGCATCCTTCAGATTTTCAATTTCGACACTTAAAGTTCCCAACAACTACTAAATGAGTTTATTCGGAAGCCGAATCTAAAAAATACGTTCGGTCGTCCAGAACTGCTAAATTTGCTATGGTTACAAGATTCTCAGCCGCCCGAAGGATCGTTACGTCAGCGGGCGAAATGAATCATCGAGTTTTTCTTCCCCCGAGCTTGCTTTGGGATCCCAATTGGTTTTAATTGCTTAGGTAATTGGACCGCGGATTTTGGGTTTTCCGTGGATCTCCATCTATTGTCGTCTGAATTAATACGAAATAGTACATTGAATAAAAATGCAAAGATTAAACTACATCCCAATTTTACGCTCTCTTTGTTGAATGATGTCGGTCCTAACAGGATGCAGTCAAATTGTGAACGACAAGAGCAGGTGGAAAAATCGGGGTGGATGATAGATAACATTTCGAAACAATAGGTCCTTTTGTTTGCATAAAAAGTGTAGCACTTTTCTACACTCGATTTTAGTATTCGTTTGCTGATTGAATTTACACCAGTGTAGAGGAGGTCTAGTTTATCTTCATCTCCTTTTGACTAGGTGTAGATAAACTACACTTCCTCTACACTGGTGTAAATCAAATCGAGTGTAGAAAAGTGCTACACTTTTTTGCAAACGAAAGGACCTTATATGTAAGATATCAAAGTTGGGAACTTTGAACGAATGAAATTTTTTTTTTAAGATCCACAGATGTGTAGTGTCACAGATTTAGCTAGTTATTCTGAAGGTAATTTTGTTTTTCCAGGGGTGGCACAGCTCATTAGGGAAACACAAAATGGCCAAATCTTTTTATTAGGGCCTAATAGGAAAAGAGTGTTTCTTTTGATCTCAAGTATCTACTGTTAAAATATTTGTATGAGTCAAAGACTCACTCTGTATAAAGTGAAAAAAAAATTCAGAAGCAATACTGTTGAAATGTTCACGTCTCAACAAACGAATATCATGTTCAGACTCCATAGTCTTCTCTCGAAAACGAGACGAGAATATCCTGGGCATCATTCCTAATACAGGGTGTATTTGACAGTGAGGCTTTTTTTCAAAGAAGCTAGAACTGGTCAAAATGAAGCGTTTCATCAAAAATCATCGATACTAAGTAGACTTCGGATCGGTCATACCAGACTAACACACGAACACCTCATAACCCGGACCCAAGAAGCTTTCTGTGACACGTGTAACGTGAAACAAACTGTAAAACATATATTTTGTGAATGTCCAAGATACCACGAAGAAAGAACAAGAAATTTCATTGCAGGTTCTCTGAAAGACATTTTGGTGGAAAAGTGTGAAGTTAATAATATTATAAAATTTCTCAGAAGTGTACAAATTGACAACCTTATATAATTAATAATATTAATATGTACCACTCCATCGCTAATAACCCTTGTGGTTGAAGCGAAATTTCTAAAATAAAAAAAAAAAAAAAAAAAAAAACTTTCAAAATGACAGAGGTGGAAAAAAAATCTCCTGATTCGACCATGTGGTTTCGTTTAGGATATTGGCTCGTCCGATATTTACGTGGTAATGAAAATGGAAACTTAGGATTGCCGAATTGTCATAATGGGCATCACAATCTTCTTGTTCGAACATTCCAACAATCGTCGTAAAAATGGGATGAAATGGGGCAACATCAACAAGTTGCCTATCTTATGGGAGATGTTACCATAGAAAGGGTTGTTTCTATGGTAACATCTCCCATAAGATAGGCAACTTGTTTAGACATTATAGTGATTTTGAGATCTCCTTCAAGTCTTCTAATACATTGGGACAATTTTTAGTACATAACAAAGATCCAGTCCATTTTTTGAACAAGTCGGGGGTTTACAGATTGAAATGTGGGGATTGCAACACTTTGTATGTTGGTAGAAGTGGAAGAAGTATTAATTCTAGAATTAATGAACATATCACAAGTTTTAGAGTGAATAGTAACAACAAGTTTGCATTTGGCGTTCACCTAAGAGTTCAGAATCATAACTTCATTAAAGAAGAAGATGTAAAGTTGCTCCACAATTGTGATTATGGAAAAAGATTGGAAGTACTTTAGGAGGTGGAAATATACAAACATTTGAATATATTTAATGTGGAGAACATCAATTCGACTATGATCAAAAGTGTCCAGGAGTCCTTTAGGTTAATCGATAAAGTGAGGACCATCAGCGTTTTCTAGGTTCAATGTTTTTCCTGACGTTGCCTGTCATCTTTTTTCGCCTCTTAATTGTTGTAGATCTTGTGATTGTTGTGGTTTTTATTTTTTGACTGCATCAATTTGAATGGTATAGTTTGAAATTAATTTTTTAACTTTCATAGTTCCATTACTCTTTAAGAAAAAAGAAAAATAATTACATGTATGTCATTCTGTGATATAACCTCATGTTGGAGGGATTATGGATGTTCATGTTCCGCCAGTTTCTATCACGAGTTTTAGATTTTCGATATTTAATGTAATTTTTGAGACTGAGATTGTTTTATCTTCTTGGACATTTGATGTTTTCTCTCGACTCGAACCAGAGTTGATGATAATTCCATTATCTGACTTGAACTCAAAGTTTCATGAAGTAAGTTACCACGTTCCTTCATATTTTGGTTCATCGAAATATTTTTAACAACTAATACACCTTAATTCAGGTAACTAGATTCCTTTTCAATGTTTATAATCTTTTTTAGATGGCTTTGATAATGGCTTAACCTCCGAAACATGTCAGCCTGTATGAAATAAATTTGGGAGTGTATAAGATTATTTCTTCCCTCCTATGAATTTGCACGAAACTTCTTAGGTCTTGGAGAACCAGAGTGTCGCCATTCCATCGATTGTTGTTTTGTTTCTGGATCGTAGAAATGTGCCCAAGTCTCATCCATAGAAACAATTCGGTTTAAGATGTCTACATCGTTTTCAAATCGAGCACACGAACGCGATGCTTGCTACCCTTGCACGCTTCTGGTCAACATTCAAACATTTGGGGATCCATTTTGCAGCAATTTTTCTCATGTCCAAATTGACGTGAACTATATGATGAACGCGTTCGTGTGAAATATTCAGTGCTTCAGATATCCGTTTTAGCCCAATTCGACGGTCTGATAAAATCATGTCATGAACTGCATCGATATTTTCGGGGACTGACACAGAAACTGGTCTTCCCGATCGGTCATCATCTTCAATGGAAAATTTACCTCTTTTGAAGCTTGCAGTCCAATTTCTCAAGGTCGCATACGAAGAACATTGATCACCAAGGGTACCAAGCATATCTTCCTAAATCTTCTTACCTCTTGACCCTTTTAAATACAGGTACTTGATGATGGCTCGATACTCCAATTTTTCGATTTTCACAATTTCTGTGGAGATCTTCTTTCTTTTAATTTATTGCATTACTCTGGTTTACTTTTTTGACCTCAATCTTCACACTGACACTTTTAATGAGTTAGTGTTCGTTGCTATGGTATTGCAATCTTTTTTTTATGCATGGAACTGGTCTAGGCTAACTGGATATCAATACATCCTCGTAAAATACATATAGGTACCTATATCCATTTTATTGGAATATTTCAGACTCACATTTCATTCTCGACTTATAAAAAATTTACTCTAGTTCGATGAACCTTCAAAATCGCCAAAAATTGAAATGATGGTTGCATGAGAATTCTTCCTTCGCCCAGACGCTATAATTCGATTGGTATCGGAAAACAGAGCACGATAGCATAATTAGCGGTAGATAGCATGATTAATATCGGAGTCTCCAACCTAGCAGTCAGTTAGTTCCTTCATTTATCCGCGTTAGTGGGCATTAACAGAGTAGGCTAGATTAATTTGATAATACTCCTTCGGTTCGTAACGCGATTCGTCAACCCATTCCGCATGCATGTCCCATCTCTGTCTCTCACTCAACCGGTTGCATTATGGCGAAATTT
Source organism: Coccinella septempunctata (assembly GCF_907165205.1). Lineage (NCBI taxonomy): Eukaryota > Metazoa > Arthropoda > Insecta > Coleoptera > Coccinellidae > Coccinella > Coccinella septempunctata. Next base: position 14,897,222 of record NC_058189.1, on the reverse strand, counting down.
CATTTGAATTTCAATTAGTCGACTACACAGAGTTCGGAACTAAATAATTTCATCGACAAAGTTACGGAGCCTCCACCGAAGCCAAACAATTGAAGGGTATTATACAGTTTAATCCGATTTTTCGTGGTGTTATGTGGAAGAGTGATGGATATTTCGGCTCAGATGAAGCTTACATGGTCATTATCAAGGAATCTGGTGGCCTTTGTGTAGTTCCATCCGACCAATTTATTTTCATTCGTATGGGTTCGATAACAAGCTCGAAATCAATCAGAGGTATTGATTTCTACGAATCCACACGATTTCAAGCTTCACAAGGTGGCGAAAAAGGGAATACTCCTTCTGTCGAAAATGATGTATTTTTTATGGAATATCTTTGAAACATCACATTTTGAAATACCCATTTCAACCGTTTCCCAAAAAAATTATTTTAAGCGCTTGAAAATGAAAAATTAAAATGGGTATTTAAAGTTTAAAGCGTTTTGTGAGAATTGTACAAGCTGGCAACATCGACTGAAATATGCCTTGATAATAAAGGACAACAAATGCATTATCTTGATGAGATAGACAAAGATGGCTGTCTATGAAGTCTGCAACGAACGAGGAAGGTCGTAAAATTTTATGGGATTTTTATGGCCGGTTGCAGTTGAAGCTCGCCAGTAAGTACGCGCCTGTAGATCAACAGCTGTTATTTTATAAACGAGATGATGGGATATTGTTCTTTTCATTGCCTTGTATGCGCTGTTGCCAAATCGTTAACTCCGCACAAAGCGATTTCAATTTTAGAACCCCATATTTGAAGGATGATTTTGAATAGTTTCCGCGGTGAATTTGAAAAAATCATGAATGAAACTCATAATTATTCAGTCTACACTTGCATATGCAGTGATAACCCAAATTGAGGAGAATTCCCCATTGACTGAAACGAAAGGAATTGACTATGGAAAACAATAACTGATAAAAGCGGAACTTTCAAGAATATATCAACTGTGCTGTCCTTATCACATTCTTTAACATTTCTTCAGAAAGTAATGCCAGTTTTGTAACTGGCAGAGTTACAACGTTCCTTGCAGTGAAAATACAATGTCATTGTGATGAATCAACAAAATACATAATCGCAATATCTGTGAATCAGGAATTGAACAATTATGAAAATAACTATATAAGGAATTGCAATTAATACCTTACTGCCATTGTGAAAAACGCGTAGTAGATGATTTAAATGAAACTAGACTCGATAAACAAATCGGAAAATATCACAAGAGTAAATATTGTGTTGTGGACCAATACAAATTTCACATTTCGAAATGGTGGGACTTAATAGATTCCTAGGTGATTAATGTGGAGGAATGGATCTTCGGATTCATTAATTAATGAAATGTTCCAAAAACTGACAAGTTATTCGAAGAAATATTGCAATTTGCGAGCAAAATTATGACATAAATGGTTTTCAGCTGAAATCAAACTAATCAGAGTTATAATATCGTGTAAAAGTATCGAAAATAGTTTAATGAAATTCATGATAAGCCTGTTGAATCAAGAACCATTTAGTTGAGGATAATGATGAAATTTGTATATTGTTTAAAGCCCAAAATATCTCTGAGATGCTTCGTTCAAATGCAATTAACTTGAGTAACTGTGGATTATACAGCATCAAATAACAAGTATCTGGTAACAATTATCCATTAGCAAATAGCCTGAATGTTACCATTTATGCAGACCAAATCAACAATTAACCTAACTTCATATTCTCATAATAAATAAACTGTCCTTCTAAGAAAACCTCCGTTCAAAATCACTAAACCTGAGATGAGTTATTGAAACAACATACAAATGGTATAGTTTTCGTTTTGTTATTTGTTTTGATAGAAGTTTTGGTTAAGTTTCGTGACCTAACAGGCCGATGCGCATCTATCTGCGTATTAAGTTGCACATAATTTGAAATTCGTGATCAATTAACAGAAAATGTGAGTTGGCTTGTTATTTGTAACTTGGCTGCATAAAGACTCCCATTGAAAAATAGACATTCAATTTATACTTGATATTTGTTAATTGATCATTGTTATTTGATATTGTTCTTATTTGTAATTTTAAGCTGCATAAATTCACACTAAGTGTGGACTGTGAATACCAGAACCAGAAAAAAACCTTCAATCATTGCATTAATCATTGTCCAATTTATAAATTTCAGGATAGTTTTAGGGCTATACAAGCAGTATTTTTTAATTGGGTTGTTAATTTTAGGTCAATCTGACATATGGAACTTAATTTTATCATCTGACATTTTTCTGCTTTGTTTTATTCATTTCAAATGACATTTTCGGGCAACTTGGAGAAGACTCCAAGCATATTTTGTAAACATATTTATGTACCTGTATAAATATGTAGAGAGTGGGCAAATTTCGATGTTTTAGCACTTCAGCTTTCAAACCAGTGGAGGTAGACAAAATCTGATACCCCATTCTCGTTCTCTTTTTCTGAGAAACTAACAAGAGTAGTAGTCATTTTTGGCCACCTTCTTTTGTTTTCGAGTTATAAGCGAAAATTGGAAAAATGGCGATTTCGAAATAAATTTATATCTCCGCTAATACTGATGGCAGAGCTCTGAAACGAAAACATTATACAGGCACTTTTTTAAGTAGAATCCAGTGGCGTGCTTGCCTTTTTAGCAGGATTTTTAATTACGAAGCTATGACCCAAAGTAATGTTTTTTTAAATGGGAACACTAGATTTTTGTGCAATTTTTTGGAAGCATAATTTTCACTGATTTCAAAAATATATAACATCATATGATTTTTATCAATATAAAAAATAGGAAATGGTCATAAACCTTTTTTCTCAATATTTCTATGGTTTCAACTTTTGACGAGCACAGAAAAATAGAGCTGGATTCTCCTTAAAAAAGTGCCTGTATAATGTTTTAATTTCAGAGCTCTATCATCACTATTAGCGGCGATATAAATTTATTTCGAAATCGCCATTTTTCAATTTTCGCTTAAAACTCGGAAACAAAAGAAAGTGGCCAAAAATGACTACTACTCTCGTTAGTTTCTCAGAAAAAGAGTACGAGAATGGGGTATCAGATTTTGTCTATCTCCACTGGTTTGAAAGCTGTAGTGCTAAAACATCGAAATTTGCCCACCCTGCACACTACTGTACAGTTATTGTTGATTATCCTGTTTTATCTCTGAAAAACCCCGTGCCTAAGCAACAAGAATAACTTGTAACCTGAATGGCATAAAGATGCATTATTTCAGTTCATTAAGTAGAAAGTTCCTCGTTGGAAACATCGTTTACTCCCCAATCACAAATTGTAGATTATTTCGTAATTTTTAAATAAAAAAACGGAATAACAAATTCTACTTTTAGCCACATCGCTGAATAGGTAGTAAAATTACCATGCATTTGATGTATCAGAATCCATATAGATTTGAAAAAATAAAGTAGAGGGGTGCGGGGCGTAGGGGGTGAGGAATATCAAATTGAAAAAAACATACGATAAATTGTTTTTGAAATTAAAAATGGACGGGTGCCGGGACTTTTCTTAATAATTCTTCGTACAAGAATTATTGACGAATTATTTGGCACTCTGTATATGTATATAAGAAATCTAGACTCGTTCATAGTAATGGGCGAATTTGTCTATTCAAAATATTAAGTATATTTTTTGACTTTGAAACCTTCGTGTTCTAGAAGTTATTCTAGAGGAGATAATTAAAAAGAAAGGTAATGAAAGTCCATTTGTCATTAAGAATACACCAAAAACACAAACGTTCAGTTGTGGCCTCCAGGCGCGAAACCCTAATAAAGATGGCATTGCCGCAGAAAGTTTGCCATGCGAATATTAAGAATATGCGCGAACGTGTGACCATAAATTCTAATTCACGCGCGAGCGAGCCTCTGACGCTCATGAGGATTTACTGAGCACTAAAGTTCGCAATTGAAATAGAAAGGCAATATGAGGAAGGGCCGCCGTAAAATTTTTCATTACGATAGAAGTGGCCGATATGAGAAAAATGATCGGCCGTTATAAGTGTGACATCCGCGAAACTTTTTCCCAAATGCTACAGTCCGAAGAAGTCAATAAGCTTTTACGGCGCTGAAACTACGGAAAAGATTTACAGATCTACTCAACTTTCATAACTTTCTTGCCGTAAAGTTTATGGACGCGCCTCGCCATAATGAAACTAAATATCGGACAATAATTCCGAAATTCGGGAAAATAAAGGGCCGCCTGATCCCCAGCGTAAGGCCTGGTTTACAGCTTTCATATAGCACGCTTGGCGGATCTCGATGACGTCCGAGGGATTCCGGCCAGGAATTCTTGATATGACGCTCTCATTTCGGTGTATTATCAACTTTGTTTCAATTCAGAACCCAATATCAGGGAATTAACTTTTCCTGTTATTCTGTCCAGTTTATCAGAGCATCATCACGAAAACGTGTCTGAGGGATGCTGTGAAACACGAAATATTTTGCTATAACTAATAGGAATCGCGGAAAATTCCAATATTATATATTATTCCACTTGATATTCATAAATGAAAGCTTCGTTTCCCCGAACAGATTGAATTTCTGGTCAATAAAATTCATGAAGGATTTTTTTCTAGGCAGGTAAATTCATTTGAACGATACAGCATCATCAAATCGATCTCTTGTTTCAATTCAGATTAATTCGGAAATTAAGCTGCTGAAACCCAATAAATGGCTATTGATACAACATGATTTGATACAATAAGAAATTTTCTCACAAAATCATGTTTAAAACGAAAAAATAGAGATCTGCCAAATAAGATCTTGATTGGCCAGTCAAGAGCTTGATGGAATGGTATGATGATGAAAAATGATACTTTTGAAGTACTATTATGAAATCTCATAAAAATGGTCCAAAACAAAAATATTGAGATAGTAAGGAATATGGAATATGTATTCGAATAAGCACTTATACAGGGTGATTCACTTCGATGACCTGTTATAATAGATGTTTATAGAAAACTATCACCAATATTGTGCTGAAAAATTGTATGTTGAAGTTTCGACACTGAACTTTCACCCTAAAATATTTTCAGATTTCTGCAACTTCCTGTTATACCGGATACAAACTACCACTTTCTTATTTCAAATGGGACACCCACTATATCTTTGCATCATTCGATAGCTGACAATTTCAGCAGTATCGTGTAAAACCCAACAGTTTATCAATTATTGGGATTCTTAGGGAAAAAATCATAAAAACGGTAGTTCAAACTTTTGGGAATATTTCAGCTGAGGAGATTTTTTTTATATTTTCCGTTATACAGGGTATCTGTAAACAAAAACGAAGGACTTAGGGAGATAATTCCTCGATGAAAATAAGCAGGGGTAGTTCCCATAAATTTTTTTCGAAATCAAACCCCCTTCCAAGATACAGCCTTTGGAAGGCGATGACGAGTTGACAGTTTTTGATTTTTTTTTACGGGTTCTAAAATACACTGAGTCATAAAACTATACATAATAAGAAGCACTAAGTAGATGTTACTCACACAATTTTTTTAGATATGATAGCTTCATTATTAGGGTTTGAAAATAACAACACTGAAGAAAAAAAGTTTCTTGCAAAATTTCGATAAAGTCGATACTTTCCTCGGAACAAATTAAAAATTACAAGCGGTTCTGATCACTGTTCATTTCATTTCATCGTATAAGTGTTCCATAGAATGACCTCCTGCTAAAATACATGCATCAACTCTGTGTCTCATAGACCTTCGTATAATGCTTGTACGTTTTTATTAATTCCGAGAAAAGTATCGACTATATGGAAGTTTTGCAAGAGACTTTTTATCTCCAGAATTGAATGGAAAACCCTCGGGAAAACCATAAGAGAGTTTTATTTTTCGAAAATCTATCCTACGAAAACAATTTTTGAAGGAAAATCATAAGGGGTTGTTATTTTTAACCTCTAATAATGAAGTTATGAGATCTAAAAGAATTGTGTAAGTAACATCTACTTAATGCTTCATATTATGTATATTTTTATGACTCAGGGTTCTTTTAGAACCCGTAAAAAAAATTAAAAACTGTCAACTCGTCATCGCCTTCCAAAGGCTGCATCTTGGAAGGGAGGTCGATTTCGAAAAAAATTTATAGGAACTACCCCTGCATATTTTCATCGAGGAAACATCTCTCTTCGTCCTTCGCATTTGACACCCTGTATAGTAGTATAACACTGTTTGCTGTTTGACTTGAAATGTACATGGGAAGAACTTCTAGTAGATGATGAATGAAACCATAAAAACTCAAGATTTTCAAATTACAAACAATATTTTTTATTATTTCATACGATTCTACGTGAAAATAGAGAAGGTGTTGCCTAAATAAATCCTCTACCTCGAATAGATAATTTCCGAGTTATCAAAGAAAAACTATAAATAAGTCAATTCGAACTGCTCAATTATTCTGTGACATCCAGAAATCACAAAAAAACCTGAAATTCGATGTTCCGATGAAAAAATTTATTTTATATTCAAACAATTGTTGAAGAATTTTCAACCACTCCTACAAATAATTCATTACTTATTGATACATCCACTCATGAAATGATAAAATTAGTTATCGGAACATCGAAGTTTATGTTCACATTTTGTGACTTACGTGACTCACTCTGTATAATGAAAATGATTTCAGGTTTTATTTCCATGTCTGCCGGGGTAGAAAAATTCTTGTCCAAATACGAATATGAAATCACATACAATACACCATAGGACATCATTCTATTATCGGTAACTACAGATTTATATCTGTAGATTCAGCGATTGGAGTTTTGAGCATACTTGTTGCAATAATGATAAAATTTGATTTGAATTAAATCAATGTCTGACAAGAAATAATAATTCTTTCGATATCAAAATAGAGCTGCAACTATAAAGTATTCGGAAGAAGTATTGCATCAAGAATATATGCAGCGCTGATGCGCAATATGTTATTGTTTTCGAAGCTTTATTTCTTAAATCTCAACCCTATTAATCAGTATATTGAATCTACATAGGATTGAGTCTTTGTCGAATGGTATGTTTTTGTTCCAAACAATCGATTCGATAGGAGTTTCGAAGGAAACCTGAGCAGTCAAAATTATCCAAGAAACAAACCAAAATACAATTATTTGTTCTTGATACACAAGCCACCATCTGTAATATTAAAGGAACCAAACTAGTGTGGCACTTTCTCAACCTACCAAAAAACTCACAAACGAGATAACCCAAGTTGAAGAGCTAGCTAATAGAAATGAAACGAAATTTTCCTCCAACAATTTTGATATTTTCGTGCGGGTATTTAATACTTCTTTCAGAACTCCTTAATCCAGAGTTTAGGAAAGTTCTGGCTTCGTCCGCCAAGTTTTATATTTCATTTTACTCGGAGGATTGCCACCATAAAGGGAGGATATCATTTATATTCAGAAATGTGGCTACGACTACAACATTTGACATGCCGTTGAATACGAACCATTCTTGATGAGTGGAAATGAATTTGACGTACAAGAATCATTAACTACTTAATGGGAAGTTAAAATGGAAATATCTGAAGACATAGAAAAACCAAAACCGGTGTGAATGAATGTGAGGGATTCGATTCCTGGATGAAAATTAGTAGGGGTACTTTTTTCGAAATCACCCACCCTTCGAGGATATAATCCGTAGAATGTGTTGACGAGTTGACATTTTCTTTGGCAATATAACATAACTAATCAAAATATTCACTCTTACATATGAATTTATGTATGCTCAAAAAATCGAAAACAAAAAATATAAAATTCCAGATAATCCCAACAGAATAATAACTAATGATAAATGTGAACAGAAGAAGTATGGATCCCTATAATAGTAATCAGTAAATATGGCCTCACGATTCGAATACTCTTGAATCATTTTGGAAAATAGTAACTTTTTCAAGAAACTCATATCTGCCTCACAGACAAATATTTGAAAAATTTTGAAAAAACTATACTGCATTCACATTTATTTTAGCAGTCGGTTGGCCATGAAATAATTTTCTCAAGTTTTTGTAACTAGAACGGAGTAAGGTTGGCACTCATGAGTCATGAAATGCCGTTAATGTCATAACGCCGTTGCCACAACTTGTATCAATTAATATTACGAAAATGCCGAAAGTAATTGAAAAAAGAGACAGGGTTTCAGGAAGTGCTATTTAGGATTCAGATCCGCTCATTCAAATAGTTATATCCTGATATTCTAAAATCCACAATACGTCAGACGCTAGCGAACATATTCAATGTAAGAGAATTTATATAATGTTTCATCTGAAGCTAAACGACTTATATTTCAGCTGAATATTTCCACAATCAGAAAGATTGTGAATGAAGAGGATGACAAAGAATTTCCTTTTATTGGGAGACCCAAAAAAGTGGTGGCATTTGAGAATTTTATGTTTGAGTGAATTAATACGAAAAGTTTACTACAGGATTTTCGATTAATGTCATCGTAGAATAAGTTCACGAAAATTGATTTGTCATTGTCCTATATATTGTTAATGTCTTAAGGTACCAATAAATACCTAATTATTATTATTTTATTATATCAATGCATTAAGATGAACATACAAATACGCGCCAGTTGTCCTGCTAATTGTTCATTCATGTGAAATTTTTGTTCAAAGGTGAAACTTCCTTTAATTCCTTTTACTTTTATTGGTGCAAGATGATTTTTGTTGAAGAATTTTACATTCTTGTAATTATCTGTTAATTCCTTCGGGAGATACCCATTCCCAACCACTGCAACATATGCATTTCATCTTCGGGTCAATATTTTTGAAATCTACAACTGATGTAACGTATTCAAACTTTGGACAAAGAAGATAACGAACATTAACTCTCCTCAAGCTAGTGCATATTATGATATTATACTGATCTCTAGTATTTTCCATGCAAATAACTGGATTTGGTATGCCTTCAATCAGTTTGTATAAACTTTAATTATGTTCGTCACATATTTTCCGAAGAGATTCGACATTGTGATAAAATACGTAATAACAGAAACTTTTACGTAGAATGGGCAACATAGCGTTGATTTAAAACCCAAAAATGTTTTGACAAGCGTCATAACCCCACATTTTCGTACTCTACAGAGTGAAATGTGTCAACTTTCCATGGCCAACCAACTGCTAAAATAAAAGTGAATGTAGTATATTCATTATCGGAAGAAGAAAGATTTCTATGCATCATTATTTATGTTACTGTAGTAGTAGTTATACTAATTCAATAATCTAACTTTATTGCAACCCACACTCCACAGAACATGAAATGAGAATAAAAGCAAAACCCAATAATAATGAAACGAGATGAAAGTCGATGTTGATTTGAAAAGTATCTCTGCTTTGAATTTTTATATTCCTATCAATCTATATTCCAAGATTTCCTATTGAAACAAAAGGATCGGAGGGTAGCAGTCGGAGGTTCAATCTGTTAACTTCAAGGATGGCAACAATAATAAAAAGTGACTATTTTCATTCGAGGCACGGACTGTTTCTCCTTTATATATATCAGGGATTTTCGTCTTCGCTCAATGTTTTTCCTTTTATGTCAGACCGCATTCTTGCTGTCATTTCACATTAAGCTCCCCGAGGCTCGGTCAGAAAGTCGATCTGGAGTTCGTGCAAGGCCTGCCTGAAACGTTTTAAGTGAATTATTGTATACGAACATGATTGATTTATCTATGATTATTTCCTTTTCGAATTTCCTTTCTCTTGATAAATTTATCGAATGATATCCTGAGCCTTTGTTTCCTTTCAATGAAGGATATTATACCCTCTGTTGATTTCCGATTGACCAGAACTAACCGAAAGATATTTCTTCATCAACCAGTTCTTTGAATTCGGCTTTATTAGAAGACGCAGCTTGCTTTCATTGTGAAATGGAAGATTATCAGCATAAAATAATGAATACAATAAGGGTTGACATCAAAAACGAACAAGATCGATTTCAAAATATTTTCGATCATTTTGGGAAATTTCACCTAGTGGTATCAATATCCAACCGAATTTTATCTGTAAAATCTAAGTTGTTTCACGGCAATTTCCATTTATTTGGAAAATCTCCATGACCATCTCGTTCACCGGATTTTAACCCTTGTATGATGAAATAGCATAAAAAATGGTACTAATCTCATCCGTCGAAGGTGGACATTGCGAGAAATATCCATTAGTTATCTCAAGATTTATTATTTTCATTCATCATAATTTTTATCGTCGACTGTTGACATTGTTCAAAGTCTAGGAATGGCTTCTGACGACAAAATTGCTAGTTTCTTCCTGAGGCCATATCAGACGAACCAACCGGTATATTTTCTTCAAATTTAGCAAACGTGTTTCCTATTCAAAAAATAATTTTATGCAATAACCGTAAGGAAAATCCAGGTCCAAGTTAACAAAAAATTATGAATCGGTTGAATCCTCGGAACAACACCCTGTAAATAATTTTGAAAATCTGTTTCAATATTTGAAAAGACAACAAAAAACTTAACTGGGGCGTGTACTTCAAATTTTCGAGCAGACGATTTTACTGCACAAATTTTTAATGTAAAAGTGAAGTTTTCAAGAACTTGGATTCCTGAGTTTCTTGAAGTGACTTTTAATGATGAATTATGAAAACTATTGAATCCATAATTATTTAACATTACTTAGTAGTTACTAATTACCTTGGTTTTAATTTTTATAGCTGCAGACCATTTCAGTTTTCGGTTTTGAGTTACTATCACTTCCAGAAAAAATCAAGGCCCTGTATGTACATAACACATTATCGAAATTGATAATGCTTGGATATTGTAATGGAATGTTTCAGTGAAAGAATAGAGATGTGTTAGGTCGATTTCATTTGTGTTAAAACAATTATGTAGGTAGGTACATGTTTTCGAAATAAAAAAGGAACAAAACAATCATAAAGCGAGGTACCCTGATTTAATCAGGATTATTTTATGTCTGGGGTTACATGAAATCACTAGTATATTCCCCTGAGATCAATACACGGGATCAGCTTATTATAAAAATAAAAGAAGCTAGCCAGAAAATAAAGAACATTCTGAATGTAATTCGGGAAGCAGTTCGGGATGCTCTGAAACAAGCAAGGAAATGTTAAGACCAAAATGGAGGACATTTCGAGCAGTTTATGTAATTTTTTCGTTTAATTTTGTATTTATGTTTGTTTTGTTCATTTTTTATTTTGACAACATTTACACATTTGTCTTAACAAGAATGAGCTCTACCTAATTCATCTCAATTCTTCCACTTAAACATTCAATAACAATATCCAAGAAACATGAATTTCGATAATCATTTATGTACATACAGGGGGGGTTAAAACAATTATGGATTCAATAGTTTTGATAATTCATCATTAAAAGTCACTACAAACAACTTTCAGAAATCCAAGTTCTAAAATACTCCACTATTACGTTAGAAATTTGGGCAGTGAAACTGTCTGCGCGAAAATTTAAAGCAAATGTCTCAGTTTATTTTTGTGTGGTCTTTTCAAATAATGAAACAGATTTTCAAAATTTCGATTTAGAGAGTTTGTTTCGAGGATTCAAATGAATCATAAGTTTTTGTTAACCCGGACCTGGATTTTCCTTGCGGTTATTGCATGATACATTTGAGCTTTGAATAAGGAACACGTTTGTCAAATATGAAAAAAATATACCGGGTGGAAGAAACGAGCAATTTTGTCGTTCAAATCAGAAGGCATTCCTAGACTTTGAACAATATATGAAACTTCTTCAACAATCAACGATAAATACTATGATGAATGAAAATAATAAATCTTGATATAATTAATATTTCTCGCAATGTCCACCTTCGACGGATGAGAGAGATTACTACCATTTTTTATCTTATTTCATCATGCTTTGTCATTTTCAATTCTGTCAAATATTTGTTGATGAGCTATGTTGATATGATAGAAAAGCAGCTGCATAGGTATGTCCCATAAATGAAAATCTGAAGGATCAAAATCCGGTGAACGAGGTGGTCATGGAGATTTTCCAAATAAATGGAAATGGGCGTGAAACAACTTATATTTATTTATTACAAACGGCAGAGCCAGTTTTCCAAAATATACAATATTTCACAATTATTAAGAATAATAAACAAAAAATTTTCAAATCTAGAAAAAAAAATATTTTATAGTTCTTCAGATAAAATTAGGTTGAAGATTTATAACACTAGGTGAAATTTTCCAAAATGATCGAAAATATTTCAAAATCGATCTTGAAGATCCTTTAACGAATTAGCTCGCTCACAAACCATCCAATGAATGAAATGAGGATAAAAATAATTATTCTCATGAAATTTCCTGTTGTTTACTATATTTCAGTTATCTCGTCTACGAAGACAGTAAGAGCCAATAAATGCGGTATCACCAGAACCACTTCCGTTCCTGCTAAGTTTTTCCGTTTCCCAATCAAACACCTTGTATAACAAAACAACAGTGTGGCTTCTTGTTGCTTTGTTATATAGTTTGTGTAATATTTTACGTTTGAGAATTTCGATTGCTTATGTGGGATTATATCTATGTAGATGATTCCTTATTCCCACGCCTGCATATTTTTGCTTCTCTAATTAAGGCCCCGATGAAATTTATTCATGAAAATAAACGAAACGTTGGCTGAAAATTAGTATTCAGAAAATTGCCCTCATCCGACAATACCTTCATTTCGATGAACGTTGAGAATATTATAATGTATTTCGAAAAACATATTATCTTAAATAATTTAACTTAATGTTTAATCTACTTAATGTTTGTATCCTAAATATTCAGTAAATAAACTGATGTGGTCACTTTTCTGAATTATGGCAGTTCCAAGTTTGAAGTTTTAAATAGCCAAACGTGTTCTTGATAACTTTCACATGGAATTAATAGAAATTAGCTGGCGACCTAAAGAATTGGAAAGAAAGCCATTTTGTTTCTCTGAAAAACGAAAATACATGTCATTCAGTAAGAAATTGTTATTACGAAAAGTGCTACTTATTCAGATACTAAATTTTTTATATAAAGTAGGCTTTCTGTCAGGAAATTTCCAAGGACTTTCGAACTCCACCTTCGTAAATGACAGATCTCAATGGGAAGATTACGGGTAATTAGGGTGATGGATAGGTTTCGGTGAAATTGCCGGTATTATCCATTCGGCGATCAGGATTTTCCCGTAAATCAGTTAGGATGTCCTCTCTAACAAGGGGATCGTTTAATTCGTCAAACCCTTTGCGAGTAACGGTTCTGTTAGAGTTATTTTTATGGTAATCGTCCTTAAAATCTCATTAGATAATGGAAGAGTAATTTCGCGTTTTCTCCTATCTGCTCATTTAATGAGTACTATTGCGTCCCCGTACTGGTTTGAATCCTTTTAACAAGTTACAAATGGGATACGAACAAGATGTAGCGGCTACAGAAAATGGCCAAAGCAGAATGTGAGTTTAATTTTGATTTAGCATTTTAACGGCCTCAAGTGTGAACATTCAATAGATGACAAAATTTGTTGTTCTGACTTAATTCGGAATTGACAATTGGAATTTAAGAAAAATACCAAAAGCTGTAGATTTCTGTATGGGGAGAATATTGAAATAATAAATATTTTATAAACTTGAAATTCTCCTGAAAAACAGAATCCTTCAGATGCTATTCCATTTAAAACTATTGCTCACTTAATCAATGTGAGTATCAGTGAAGGAGAAAAGCGTCAATTTACTCAAGGAATCAAATTTTCCAGTAGGTATCCCAAAGTATATTTTATGCATTTTCAGGAATTTCGTTTAGAATAATGTTCGAAAACAGACACCCAAGTTACAAGATTAAAATTGACGAAGAGAGAAAGTGTTTTGAATAGTATTTTAATACTATGAATATGGTCAAAAATAGTCTTCCTGACTGCTTCTGTATACCATAGAAAGTAATAAAAAAGCTGGATCAATAAACAAATGCGTATTTGATTGAAATCCATTAACACTGCCTCATACAAAAATCACAGAATTATGGAAAAAAAGGTACCTATAAAGTGTAATTCCAAAAATCAACTTAGCGCCATCTGTGTTTCAAATGTGTTTTTGAGGTCCTTAGACTGGTTAAAATATTAATTGGAGGGACATTCGCAGAAACATATGAAATTTTGTGAGATTTCAGATGGTCATTTTGATCAAAGAGGTTTTAAATGTTTTGATTCTCGTACCGCCTTTTGTATATCAAGCTCGTTCTGATTATTGAAATTTTTGTCTAATTTCTTGGTGAAAACCTCAAAATATCGTTCGAAAATTATTGTATGGTAAAGAACTGTAGATCAAATAAAACGAATCATACTAAGGAAAATGGGAATGTAAGTATTAAAACTGGTAACATGTGACTATAGGTCATTCGTTGATTTTTATTTTCCGTGCTACGAAGTGGATACAATTTTCAGAGCGTAAAGGCCTGCAAACACTACTGACTGCACCATGTGCAATGAACATTTCACTGCAAGTCAATTGAGAACTGTTTATCCACGTAAATTGTTGTATGCAGGAAGCATCCCTTGCACGAAGAGCCCATTTAGCGAAAATTAGGACTTATATACGTCCATTTTAGGATTCTCAATTGCTACTCCTTCAATATATTCAGAACTGTAAAGGTTTTATTGATTTCGTTTTGGGTATCAAGTAATTGTCAAATTCTTGTTTGGAAAGTCGAAGTTTTATGAAACTGTGAGTGTTTTGTTCATTCATTAATCAATTTGTATATTGTTTCACAAAGAGACCATATCATAAAGAAACTATACTGACAGGGTAAAATAAAGGTCGTGTATATCTCAGTGACTTTTTTTAATTGGGGTTCTGAAAATTTTGTAAATAAAATGTGAGTAACTGAAATGTGTATGCTATGATGGTATATTGGATATTGGTTCATATTAATTTCTGATATGAATTGTACAAATTCAACTGAGTTTCTTGATACAAAACAACGTATTGAACGGATATAATACCTTTGACGTATAGCAGATCACCATATACTTTTTTGTCCTAGTCAAAGCTTTATTCGTTGTCCATAATTACAAATTTTTGTGAATTCTTTATAAATTGCAAATAAAAGTATACCACATCAGAGCGTGTTTCATTGATATCCACTGATTCTGAACAATGTTCAAATGAAAACTAACATTCTGATCTCAAAACAAAACCATAGCTTTGTTTTCCTACCTTTCTACTCTAAAATCTTTGGTTATGATAAAATTGTATATGAAAAAATAAAGCAATCCATTAGTATTCTGATACTAATGGAATTTTTGTCAAAACACAAATAAAATATGATCCAACATGACAGAAGTTTTTTTTGGGCTCGAGCTGGAGTTCATCGATTTGTTTGTTGTTAGAAAATTTACTGACCCTGAACAATTCATCACTATCTCGAAGAAATGTACGGAAAAACATGAAGAAGAAAACCAGTTCCATATTCCATGAGTATCATGGAGTTCCTAATTGTCTTGTATTGTATGATGAATATGTTATATCATGGCAGCAGAATTATTCCTCTGGTATAGATGCATCAACACCACCTTAATTTACCCAATTCAAATAACCTTCTTCACAGAGAGTTTTTTCACATTTTTTGAGCTCGAACATTTTTATTCTACTATAAATTGATGACGTTTCAAGCATAGAAACACCAAGTGCTGAACTGTCAGTATGACTTTTTTTCTCTCAGATTTAAATGAACCCCGAGCGATGCAGGCTCAAAGGATGTGGAGCAGCTATACAGTTCGTGACTGTATTCTTCTGTATGTTGAATAGCTGGAATAATTTGGATTACATGTTACAATAATTATTGCAGGTTCATTGAATGTGATAAATGCCGGCCTTGAATATGGCTGGACATCGGCCGCCTTTCCAGTTCTACTGAAACTGGAGGAGAACAAAACTGAGCCATTGGTAACCAGCGAACAAGGTGTATGGATAGCCACCCTGCCACTTCCAGGGGCAGTTATCGGAGCTTCAGTGAACGCTTTCGTATGTGATATAGTTGGAAGGAAACCTTTTATATTATTCACCACTATACCCTATGCAATCCATTGGATTCTCATCAGCGTAGCGAATGGCGCCCCTATGTACTACATTGCTAGAGTTTTATGTGGATTTTCAAGTGGAATGGCACTTTCTGCTATACCAATGTATACTGGAGAAATATCTAATCCTAAATTCAGAGGCCGACTTTGCGCAGTTGCGCCAATGTGTATTGTTATTGGAGTATTCCTAATCAATTTATTCTGTATTTTTCTCACTATACAGATGGCAGCCCTTGTTGCCCTGACTTTTTCGTCAACGAGCTTTCTTGGTCTCCTTTTCATGCCCGAAAGTCCGTACTTTTATCTCATGAAAAATAAAGAGGAGAAAGCACTGAGATCGCTCAGAATTTTCGAAGGGAAAAGAGACGTTGAATCTGACCTACAAAGAATGAAGCAGGCAGTTCAAGAACAAAATGAAAAAACGAACGGAGGTTTCAAAGCTTTGGTAAAGAACAGAGTGGATCGTCGAAGTGTTTGTATTGTGGCGTTCTTAAGAGCAGCTCAGCCTCTTTGTGGGATAACTACACTTGTATATTACTCTAGTGTCATCTTGGGAGAAAATGCATCGAATTTATCGGTCAAGTATGCTACTATGGCTTTTACCGTAGCGCTTATGATAGCAGTAATTATTGGTCTTTCAATTGTAGATGTGCTGGGAAGAAGACCTCTGATTTTATTTTCACTTGCTGGGTCGTTTGTCGGACTTACTGTGTTAGCCATTTATATACATTTGAAATCTTCTGATGTTGACACATCTTCATTCACTTTCATACCACTTTTTGCATTGATAATGGTAGTTTCATTTTATGGTGTTGGATTGCAACAAATACCATATGTTTTGCAAGGAGAACTTTTTGCAACATCAGTCAAAGCATCTGGTGTTGCTCTAGGGCTCATAGTTTTCTGTGTTTTTTCTCTGCTCTCTTCGAAATACTTCCAGCATATGAATGATAAAGGGAAAGGGCACATTACAATTTACACGTTTGCTGTCTTTAGTGTAGTGACATTCGTATTTGTTTTATTCTGTATGCCAGAAACTAAAGATTTATCTTTAGAAGACGTGCAAATAATGATGGAGCAGAGAAAACTTCATTTCAAAGATGTAGTGAACAGTCCTCAATAAATATTTTAATGAACAAACACTGATTTAAGGTCATTTGATTATAGTATAGAGAGCGGATTTGAGATACCATGATTGAACAATTTTTATATTCCATTAGTTAGTGTGACTTTCAAAACTGAGAGAAAACAAAGAAGCTGAAGAATTAACGAGCAATACAATCGGGATCGAGTGTCTTGCAGAACAATAAAGCCTCTAACTTCAGCAGTGCACAAAATGGATGTTTGAAAGTATAAACTGACATAATGATGCAAAATGATGGGATAGAAAGTTCCATATCTCTTGTGATATGGTTTATTTATATATTATAAGGAAGGCATAGATATTGCATTACGAGATTTCAAGACGTGATTCTCAGAATATCGACCATCTACTTATAAATTGAAATTCTAGAACAGGAGTTTCAATTTCATGAAAACAAAAAAATGCAAAGGGTTCCTCAGCTTCACTCAGCTTCAAAAGAAAATGTTTTTTCTAAAACTAAGCAATTTTACTCTGAAAGTATCATTCTATTGATAAAGAAACATAAGGCCATATGTAGGTACTTGATAAATTCAGCTTTGAAGTTTTTTTTTTCGAAAATAAGTCTAGGTGGCCGATGCATACGTATCTAAGTGAAATAGAAAACAGAGCACCCAGTAATGAATGAATATATTAGGTATATATGTTTTTGTATATGCATATAAACAGACATACATTTCGTTAATAGGTCCCTTCCACCCTTCATAAAAATCTGGTCTACCCCTGCACACTATGATTTTCAGGGAGGTCCACTTGAAGTTGAAGAATAAAAACGTATCGGAAAAATTTTTAGAAGTGCATTCAATCATTCTTGGTTTTTTGATCATTGGATTGATGTGGTCGATAGTTCTTTACATTCACCCACCTGAAGATGCTATTCTGATAGCGAAACACGTGTCGTGGTTTAAAAACTCATCATTGTGAAAATCGTATAATTTGATATGAATTCAATCATTCTTTCCAACTAATTTTTTTGATTATTAAAAGCGATGTTTCCATCCATTTTGAACCACTCAGAACTTTAGTGAAAGATGCTGGTTTTTCAGCTCGAATGAAGAAAAATTATATGGAGCCGGCCAAAATTTTATCCGGCCAGTGCGACGTTTTGAATGAGATCCGACACAAAGGTTAAGTTTGCCGGATAAAAAATATCCTCTAATTTTTTTTTAATAACCGATGCCGATAACTCAATTAATCACGACTGTAACGTTGAAACCAGAGCATAATGGAATTTCAATTAATATTTCGTCATATCCTGATTCCCGACAGTATTTTGTCGTGTCTTAAAAATCTTTGTGACAAATTTGAATACCAGGAGGAAAATCATTACGTCAAGAGCATTAGATAAGGGTTTGATTAATGGTTGTTGTGCCACTTCGGGAATGAAATTTTTTCCGACAATTTTTCGAACCCTTCGGCTTTTCGGTAACTTTTGTGAGTGACATCGATCAGATTAATCTCAATTGAGAAGAGTAATAAAAAGTTTATTACGAAAGGAATGAATCGAACGGTAGTAAAGTGAAAACTTTTTGTCTGGAAATCAATTTCCAATTGTTTCTTTCAAGGAGATATAATTCCTCATTTATTTAGGGGAGAAACCGCATAATTAGCTCGATAATAAGAAAATATTTTCAAGGCAACCAATGTGATGAATTTTGTTGAAGTTATACCAGTCCAGACTAACTCGACTATGGTTTTGGCTAATTTTATCAGAAATGATCTCTGGAATTGACTATGGTGTTGCCAGACCACTTGAAAGATAAGAAGAAATTACGGATATTTCAGTAGTTTCCACTTTCCTAGAAAACATGGCAGCACTAAACAAACGCCTCCTTTCAATTCCTTCAGGATACGAATTTTAGCCAATGACGAGACCTTTCGAGAAATTTTTTCATGTGAAAATTCATAGAAGAGATAATTTCACCACGGAAAGTTAACATTCCGATTCCGAGTCAATCGCTTGACAGGAGAAGACGTGCTACAGTGCCCCTAGTGCTATAAAAGAGAAAGCGGACGAGAAAGTCACAGTGCCGTAAAAGTGAAAGCGGAGGTGAAAGTGCCCACTAACCAAGCTACGGAATATTTGATTCCGTCTGTGAAGTTGTGTAGGTTCTATATTTGTTATCGGAATTTTAATTCGTTAAAATTTTCAAAGTTGGTGTTCATCCTAAGTGTCCAGAGAATTTTTTTATTTTCTCGTTGGTACTGCAGAAAACATCAGGTGAGCTTATTTTTCGTATCTTTCTTTCTGATTTTTCTCATAGCGTAGAGAATTTTTGATGAGTCGTTTTGTTTTTATGCATGAGATACATTTTTCTTTTTTGTCTTGAAAAATTTTATTTCCAATTTCTTTGAGTAGCAAAGTAATTATTAATTAGATTCTAAAATGTCTGACCATTCGGACTGCGATTCCGTAATGGAAGAAGACGCGCCAGAAATCGCTAATGTCGTGTCCGAACACGATATTTTGAGAGAGGAGAACGCAAGTTTGAAAGCGAGGGTGAATGAGTTAGATAGATGCGTATCTAGCTTAGTTGCTGAGATTAAAAATCTCAGGGAGAGGCTCGAGTTGCAGGAGGGAAATAAGGAAAGTCCTTACTCCAACGCACTCAAGAAGAACATTATTTTGAAAAATGTCCAAGAAGTGAACTTACCGGTTCAAAAACAGAAGATGGAGGTGGTCAAAACCCCTCAAACCAAAATTTCCCCACCCGCCAAAAGAATGAGAAAGGATAGCTCCTCGTCAAATGAAGATACAAACAAGAAAAGAGTCTTGGAAACCCCAGCCCAAGAGAAAACCACTCCAGTGGAAAGGAAAGAAAAAATCCCCCCTGTCACCCTGAGAGGTACGTCCGAATGGACTTCAATTTCGAACGCGTTAATGCGAAACGGTATTAAATACCAAAGAGCGACGACAGTAAAGGACGGTATAAGAATCGTCCCACAAAGCGCCGATGATCATAGAAGGATGACGGACTTCCTTCATAAAATAAATAGGGATTTTTACACTCTTCAACGGGAGGAAGAAAAGAAAATATACGCGGTAGTGAGATACCTACCGCTGGATGCAGATATCCCGACGATCCTTGACGACCTCAAGGATCAAGGGATCGTCGATGCTGAGGTCATAAGGATGACCTCAAATAAAACAAAACAGCCGATGCCCTTATTGCTGGTTAAAACCCAGAATAAGGGTTTCTTCGAGGTGAAAAGGCTCTACAACATGAACTGTGTTGTTGAACCTAAGAGAAGGACGACCGGGCCTGGACAATGTTACCGCTGTCAGCGATATGGACATGCCCAAAGTAAGTGCACTTTTCCATGGAGGTGCGTGAAATGCTCCGGTAATCACAGCTCCAAGGAGTGTACGCTTACCAGGGAGAACGAGGAGCGAAATGCCTCTTGTGTTCTCTGCGGAGAGCAAGGACATCCAGCCAGCTACAAGGGATGTAGCGAATGGAAATTGGTCACTAAAAAGACCAAGAGATCGCCAAGATCGAACCAGACCAGCTCGAGGCCAACACAAAATACACCGAGGCCATCCCAAAACTCTTCGGAAGTGAAGAAACCCCAGGAAACTGCAACCAAAGTGGTCAAAGACACGGAGAATCCAGAGAAAAAGAAGGAAAAGTCAAAAAAGCCGAAACCAGGAAAGGAATTTCTGGAATCACTGAGGAACTGGATAAGTTCACGAAAAACCTCCTCAGCACGATGATGCATAATCTGGAGAAAGAGATTGAGAAGAAGATGCAGCAAATTATTAAGAATATTTAATGGCTGATACGACGATAAAGAACAATCTCATAATTGTCTCTTGGAACGTCGAAGGATTGAGAGCCCGCAGATCAGAATTCGAAGAACTGATTGAAGAGAAGAGACCGGATGTCATAGCTCTCCAAGAAACAAGACTTAACGCCAACGTTCGGATAGCATTTCCCAATTACGATATCTACAGAAATGATAGACCTAACATCACAGGTGGCGTTGCTATACTGGCTAGAAGGAATATAGATCACCATTTCGACCAAATATTCAATGGACAAGAAGTAGAAGCAATATCGATTATTGTGAATACAAATCGAGGACAAGTGAAGATTATTTCAACTTATAAATCACCGGATAAGGACATGCTGGAAGAGGATCTAAAAATGCTACTAGAAGGAAGACACCCTAAAATCATAATTGGTGATCTTAACTGCAAATCGCAGGAATGGAATAGTAGAGTGGAAAATACCAACGGGAGAAGACTGAAGATTTATGCTGAAAAACTTGATGCAGTTGTAATAGGACCTGATATACCGACCTACATACCAAGAGTAAATGGACTACCCGATGTACTGGACATTGTCGTAATGAAAGACATCACTGAAGAAATCAGCATTGATACAATAGAAGACGGAACTTCAGACCACAATCCCATAGAATTCATAGTGGGACATGGCCCAAGAAACGAAGAAGAGACACAAACCAAGGATCGCACAGACTGGGAGAAATATAAGAATTTACTTCAGGAGAAAATCACGGAAATTCCCCAAATAAACACCCTGGATGAATTAGATGAAGCAGTTGAAAAATTGGAAAATCAAATAAAAGAAGCCTATGAAGAAAGCACCAAGAGAATAAGGAAACCAATTCCGAAACATTCACATGGAGATACGCCAAAGGATATAAAGGAACTTATAAAAAAGAACAGAAGACTCAGAAAAATCTACAGAACAACAAAAAGAGAAGAAGACAAGAAGAAACTCAATAAGCATAGCCAGATATTGAGAAATGCTTTAACAGAACTGCGTAATAGCAGATGGCACCAGAGATTAAGGGAACTGAATACAATAGATCACTCGGCTTGGAAAATGCAAAAACGCTTACGACGAGAACGGACAGTTATACCTCCACTGCATGGAGCAAACGGAATGGTATATACGAGACTTGAGAAAGCCGAAGCACTGGCCGACTCAATTGAGAGAGAAGCCAGAATAAATTACAGAAATGATGATGACAATGAAGATCTAGAAGAAGAAGTGGAGGCAAACGAAGAACTGATGATGGAACCACCGGAAACCGAAACCATTCCAAAACCGGCTTCACCAACAGAAATCAAAGAGATCATAATGAAATTGAAAAACAGGAAAGCGCCGGGAGAAGATAGGATAACGAATTATATGTTGAAGAAATTGCCTAGAAAAGGAATAGCAGCCTTGACGAATATAACAAACGGAGTGATGAGGACCGAATACTACCCAAAGAGATGGAAAACTGCAGAAATGATAGTTTTCAACAAGCCTGGAAAGGAACGGAAATTTCCCCAAAATTATAGACCGATCAGCCTACTATCAGCACTAGGAAAAATCGTCGAGAGGGTTATCGCTAAAAGGCTGAATGAGGAAACAGAAATGTTGAAGATAATTCCATCCGAACAATTTGGATTTCGACGAGAACATTCGACTGAACTCCAATTACTACGGCTCATAGAATACGTCACCGAAGGAATGCAGACCAAACAGGCCACAGGATTAGTTCTCATGGATATCGAGAGAGCTTTTGATAGAGTATGGCACGAAGGCCTTATCTACAAGATGAAAAAAGCAGGATATTCGACCAAGCTATGCAAGATTATAAGGAACTATCTGAGGAATAGAAACTTTTATGTGAAGATAGATGGAGCAACCTCTCGAACCAGACAATTGGAAGCGGGAGTGCCTCAAGGATCGGTACTTGGACCTCTGCTTTACGTAATATACGTTTATGATATCCCGAAGAATGCTAGAAATATGCTCACCTTGTACGCAGATGACACAGGAATAGCGTTCAGACATCGACGCCCAGAGATCATACACCGGAGACTGCAGGAAGCCATAGATGAATTACTCAAATGGTGCATCAAATGGAAAATCCAAATCAATGGAAGAAAGACTCAAGCAATATTACTGCAAAAGAGAAGATTGAGGATGGAAGAAAACCTTGAAGTTGATGGAGAAGAGGTTGAATGGAAAAATGAAGCAACATACCTAGGAGTGACGCTTGACAGAGGACTTACATGGAAAAACCACATCAAATGTGCTGTTGATAAAACAAAAGCCGCAATGAGTAAACTTTATCCACTCATAGGCAGAAGAAGTCATATGAATAAGAACATCAAGTTGACGATGATTAAAACAATTGCGCGACCACAACTCACATATGGTTCGGCGGCATGGGGCTTCGCAGCCAAGACCCACATCAAGAAAATACAGGCCACTGAGAATAAACTCCTTAGAATGGCGATGGACGTACCCTGGTTTGTTAGGAACAAACAAATCTACAAGGACTTGGAATGGGAACCAGTTACCGAATTTATGAAGAGAAAGGCGGAAAGGATATTCGACAAAGCCAAACAACATCCAAATGAGAAACTACGAAGATTAGTCGACTACGATCCAACGGAAGAAGCTAGAAGGTCAAGAACCTACCACCGAAGACCCAGAGATCAGTTAAGGATTTAAATGTAACCAAAGAAGAGCTTAACCTATAAAAGCTATAGGCAGCATACAAATATCAACACGACTACGATCGTGTGAGAGTCCAGAAACCATAAGAGTTAACTGGTTAATAGGCAAAATGCCCGGAACCTATGAAGAAGCAGTTAAGGGTTTTTAGTGGGTCTCGAGCTCAGAGAGTGAGAATCCCCACACTGTTCCCCCTCAGGAGAGGGTGTGTTCGTCTGTTTGCAGATTTTCCCCCTGCTACACCAAAAAAAAAAAAAAAGGAAAGTTAACAACTTGAGTGAATATTATTTGTTCTTGAATGAAAAAATTTTTTTATTTTTTTTTCCGTTGGTCGAATAAATTTTTTTTTGACTTTCCGAGATGACGAACAGATTGAATTAAATTATAATGATAACCCAACATGAATTACTGGTTTCTGACATAAGATATTCATTTTCTCTTTTTGAACTCACTACTGAAACGGTGTAGACCTCTCTCAAATACTTCAACCTTGGAAATAATAATAATAATATTTATTTACTAATTGGTTGTTTGCATGAGATGAATAAAGAGATTCATCACAGAAGCTTTAGCTAAACTATCGTTTGTTCGCCATTTACCTTAAATAGCCTTTGAGTGGTGAATGAACAAAATGATTAACAAAACAAGATTTTTCAATTTAGTGATAGATGGAGTATTAAAAATACAATAAATGAGTTACATTTTTGTTGCTGATAAAATATTGAATATTCTACTCCTGATTTCTATTTCATTTTCGATAACAATAACGAATTCAGCTTGCAAACATCCATATTAGCTCTGATAATCATTTTCAATATGTAATCGTTTTATTTCATTTAGTGCAAAAAAAAGTGTTTTTTCTTCCTTAGGAATCTTTTGTCAAAATATATGTATAAGTCACAGACCGTATACGTAACAGCCAGGTGAGTCAGAGTCTAGGGGTAGGGGTTACACTAACCTTGATTATTGAAAATAATGACACAAATGCAAGAAACTGCTCATGTTTCCGATTGAAAACTAAAAGAGGTAAAACCATAAAAAGTTTCATTTTCGATTCCATATATGAGGGGCTCAGAACTGAAGTGAACCAAGTCCATTCAGCCTAGTTTTGAGATGAATGGCTTAGAAGTTGTTTATCTCCAATTAATTCAAAAGTGACTTCTTTATTTATTATTATTCTTATGTAAGCATATGCTTTTATTCTAATCTTTTAAGATCTAAATAAGTCACTTTTGAATTGATTGGTGATAAACAACTTTTAAGCCATTCATCTCAAAACTAGGCTGAATGGACTGGGTTCACTTCAGCTCTGAATCCCTCATATATAATATTGGCAATAGATTCTTTGCCGACACAAAACCAATGGTGCAATTTCACAAAGCATGAAATTGATGAGGTGGTGAATATATATCAATATTTCCTGGAAATTTGCTTCGGCCCTAGGTTAGAATTGTTGGGGTGTATGATGGTCATAATGAAAGAGAATGAGTGACTTCGCGGACAATTATTACACTGTCCCTATTACATTTGAACTATTGGAAATTTGACCGTTGACCGAAATGAACAACGTTATTTGAATATTTGCTTTCTTCTATATCATAGCTTTGTAGATATTCATTATTCATTAGTGAATTGCCCATTTAAACTATTTTCTCGTTTTAATTTAAAACACGAATAATATTTGATTTCATACGTCGAACATGGTATGATCTCCATTTTCCAAATGTTTCAGCAACATAATCTCAATATGTTTTTCTTTTAAATTGCATAAAGTAGGTAAATTTATGATTTCCTTAAACTTTTTAGGGTTTTCACTCCGAATCTTTGGAATAAAATCAATTGAAAAAAATATAAATAAACGATTTGCTGCGTAAATTCTTTCACTAATTTGTCAGGAGCAAATCAAGTAGAAAAAATTGTTGCCTGACAATGAACTGAAAAAAAGAACTTTGAAATTATAATTATATATGGTAACGTTTCGGAGTCTATATCAGACTCCCTCATCAGACTAAAATCAATTTCCGAAAATCTTCTGAATTGTAGCTTTTATTTGACATTAATTGTCAATGCATAGAAAATTTTGATTCATTTAATTTTGAAATTAAGGGATGACAGTTCCCTCCTCGGTTCCCTCTTTTGTAAATTAATCCAAATATGATCTCTTCCTACCGAACAATTGGCCGAATTATTATTTTGATCCAACAAAATACACGTGGACTCTTAATTTTTCGTTTATAATGATATGGTTCTGTCTTTTGAATTTAAGTGTTATTTCATTCCTCCTGTATAAGAACAAAAATGATCTGCGATCTGTGATCTATTAATTTCTCTATTTTATTATTTTTATATCTATGGAATTAAGAAGGTTGATATTCATATCACAATGGTTATATATCACCCTGTATATGAAATTTTTAAAAGACTCTTTTTCTTTCACAATATAAGTGATACGGTTGATGTAAGTAACAAAGAGTTCCAAATTAGAATTATTCGAATACAACTGAACCCATCAATATTAAATTGTGTGAAAAGATATAATAGGTGCTTTGAAGTTCGATTTTGATGTTCCAAAATTTTTCTCTGATATTACATCAAATTCCCAATGAAGCCAAAAATTTGAAAACCTTCGTCGGGATGCATTAATCAAATTTAAAACAATTATCAATTTTTGTTTTCTGATACTGGACGATAAATGGAATTTTTTGCTTCATTTTTTTTACAGGCTTCGAACAAGTACTAGGTACAAACAATAAATGAAATTTCAAATGATAATTATAATTATACTTTCAAAGGCAAATAATTGGAAAAAATTACCCGATAGCAACTAGATTAGGTATACGTTATAATTATTAAATTTGAATAATCCGATTTCACGAAACCTTCTACGACGAGACTACGAGACTCTCACACAATTTTTCTTGATATCACAACTTTATTATTAGGGGTTGAAAAGAACAACATGTATCATATCATAAGGGGTTGTTATTTTCAACCCCTAATAATTAAGTTATGAGATTTAAAAGAAATGTGTGAGTAACATCTACTTAATGCTTCATATAATGTATAGTTTTATGACTTAGTATTTTATAGAATCCGTAAAAAAAAAATTATAAACTGTCAACTCGTCATCGCCTTCCAAAGGCTGTATCTTGGAAGGGAGGTCGATCTCGAAAAAATTTTTTAGGAACTACCCCTGTTTATTTTCATCGAGGAATCATCTCCCTAAGTGTCCTTCGTATTAGTTTACAGACAATCTGTATATTATTTACCGATGGAACACCCTGTACGTATAGACTCACCTAGAACTCTATCCCTTGCTCGACGGAAAAGTGGAAATTATGACCGAAGGTAAGGGTTTCGATCAGGAAATCATGAATTTGTTATAACTTTGCGAATGAACAAACATAAGCTAAGCGTACCTACATTGAAAACTGAATGATAGCTTTCATGAAACTTTTATTGGTCGACGAATTTCTCTGCAATATCTCGGAATTTTATAAGAATTTCATGGAGTCGAGATGTTGAAAACTTAGACGTCAACTTTCCCTCTTATCAAAACAGTAGTAGTCTCGTGCATTTGGATCCTTTCATTGGAAGTTTGCCGCAATATACACTGAAGTTTAAGGGAACCCACCGAAAAAGTTGAAGTAGTGGTGATTTCGTTTTTGAATTGAATCGTTTGATCCGTGTCGGCGATGAAAATTAATGAGTTCGACGAGAAAAACTATGATGAAATCTTGTCCGTCGAAAGATTTTCTGCTTTCTGAAATAACAATTGGTGTATACCTATTTGAATGAAGTTCATCATCATCGATATATAAGTTAAATGGTATTGAATCAAGTTTTTGTCTTATCCACTTTCTGAATTTAAAATATATGGATCAGATGAAAGAAAGAATGTATGTATGTTAAAGTTTAAGTTAAAGTATGTTAAAGAATTATTGATATCCCAGTAGGCCTCGAAAGTCCAGAAGCAGCTTGATTTATGGCCACTTATGATGTAATAATTTCTGTGGATTCATTTACAGAACTGAAATATTGAATTGACGTGGCCGATACTTGATGAAAATCCAAAATTAAACTTGAAACAAATTGTACGATTTTCAAACCACGACACGTGTTTCGCTATCATAATAGCATCTTCAGTTGGATGAAGGTAAATTCTCTTAGTAGTTCAAAAATTCATTTTGTGGAAATCGTATAACTGTTTCAAGTTCAATTCTGGATTTTCATCAAGTACCTACCGGACATATCAATTCATTATCACTACTTCCACAATATCTATTCGTCCTTCTAAATTATAGATTGTAACGATTTACATTCGTTGTTAGGACACAGAAAAAATCTCATCAGGGTTACTATTTGAATGAGCAGCCATCAATACTAAATAGCACTTCCTTACACTCTGAAGTCTGCTCACTTTCGGCATCTTTGTAATATTAATTAATATTAGTTGTGGTTATGTGGTTTTGACATAAACCATATTTCATGTGTGCCAACCTTACAACGTTATAGTTACAAAAACTTAAGGAAATTATGGCCAACCGTATGTTCTTATAAAAGTGAATGTGAGTATATACACATTTCACTCTATATAGTACGAAAATGTTGGGTTATGACGCTTGTCAAAACATTTGTTCTATGTTGCCTGTTCTACGTAAAAGTATCTGTTATTACGTATTTTATCACAATGTCGAATCTCTTCGGAAAATATTGAAGGCATTCCAAATCCAGTTATTTGCATGGAAAATATAAGAGATCAGTATAATATCATAATATGCACTAGCTTGAGGAGACCTAATGTTCGTTATCTTCTTTGGCTAAAGTTTGAATACGTTACATCAGATATAGATTTCAAAACTATTAACCTGAAGCATATGATGCAGTGGTTGGGAGTGGGTATCTCCCGAAGGAATTAACAAATAATTACAAAAATTTTAAATTCTTCAACAAAAATCATCTTGCATCAATATAAGTAAAAAGAATTAAAAGAAGTTTCAAATCAAGATGAACTCCACCTTTGAACAAAAATTTCACATGAATAAACAATTAACAGAACAACTGCTGCGTATTTGTGGCTGTTCATCTTAATACATTGATATAATAATAATAATTAGGTATTTGTTGGTACCTTAAGATATTTACAGTGTCTGGGACAAGTAAAATGAAAAATAGAAAAATCAATTTTCGGGAACTTATTCTACGATGATATTCAACGAAAATCCTGTAGTAAACATTTCGCATGAATTCACTCAAACATAAAATTCTCAAATGCCACCACTTTTTTGGGTAACCCAATAAAAGGAAATTCTTTGTCATCCTTTTCATTCACAATCTTTCTGATTGTGGAAATATTCAGCTGAATTATAAGTCGTTTAGATTTAGATGAAACATTATATAAATTCTCTTACATTGAATATGTTCGCTACCGTCTGACGTATTGTGGATTTCAGAATATCAGGGTATAACTATTTGACCTGTATTCTAAATAGCACTTACTGAAACCCTGTCTCTTTTTTTCAATCACTTTCGGCATTTTTGTAATAAAAATGATATTAGTTGTGGCAACGGCGTTATGACATTAACGACATTTCATGAGTGCCAACTTTACTCCGTTCTAGTCACAAAAACTTGAGAAAATTATTTCATGGCCAACCGACTGCTTAAATAAATGTGAATGGAGTATACTTGCTTTTCCAATTTCTATTGAAGTTACTATAGAAAGCATCGAAATAAGTAACGTTTAGCCAGCTTTAAATTTGTTGGTGCAAACTGGTACAAGCAATCCTTACATGTTCACTAGCTGACCCGGCAAACGTTGTTTTGCCATATAAATAATTTCCTAGTAATTTCTAGTAAAAAAATAGAAATTAAAAATTTTGTCTAAAAAATAAAAAAAAAATTTAGGGGTGGACTACCCCTAACATTTAGGGGGATGAAAAATAGATGTTGGCCGATTCTCATAGATACCGGATAAGCACAAAAAATTTCACCAAAATCGGTCAAGCCGTTTCGGAGGAGTATGGCAACGAAAACTGTGACACGAGAATTTTATATATAATATTATTATAGATATGATTCGATTTGACCAAGCTATAGAGAATAAAATTGAATATTAAATATTTTCACTTTGTTATGGAATAATACAATTATGAGGTTTATCTATGATGATGAAATGAGAAATAATGAATATCATCTGAGCCGCACCGCACCCCTTTCTACGCTTGAAATAAGAAAATAACATAGAAAACGGGATCTTTCGCATAGATCCAAAGCACGCCACGATTTTCAACACGCCGACATCGTACAAAAAGTAAACACAAATAGCTCTCGTAACATCTATCAAGTTTGTTAGCACGCCAACGCTGTTTGAACAATAGATAACTGATAATGACAACCTAACGTGACAGAACTTCTTACGACACCATCATTCGACTGTGTCCGAAAGGCCCTATCTGACACACGTCTAATTCACGCTAAATTGTATAATGAGTGATTCAATTTTCGACACAAGTTTTTGTTCACCCGAAACGAGGAAACAATCAACACAACACTTATGTAGGAGATGAACTGCGACCGATTTAATCTCGGATTTTATCCATTCCACAATAATATAATGGAATAATGATTCGCATCCGAGTATCGAACACTTAATGACCCGACAGTTCTTGTTTCTAATAAAAATTTGTATGTTATAGAATAAAATTTTAGCAGGATTTAACAGATATTCCAGAATTGTGCACATTTAGTCTTTTAAAATATGCTATATACTGCATTCACTTTTATTTTAGCACTCGGTTGGTTATGAAATAATTTTCTCAAGTTTTTGTAACGAGAACGGAGTAAAGTTGGCATTCATGAAATGTCGTTAATGTCATAACCAAAAATTATAGAGTATAAAGATATCATAGAAAGATGAATTAATTGGCGATAAACAACTTCTAAGCCATTCATCTCAAAACTAGGCTGCCTAGACTTGGTTAACTTCAGCTCTGAACCCCTCAATTGAGGGGCGCGCATTTCCATTGAAGCAAGATGATTTTTGTTGAAGAATATAAAATTCTTGTAATTATCCGATAATACCTTCGAGAGATACCAGATAACAATATGCATATTATGTGTCAGTAATTCAGTTTTCTTCCATAGCATAAATAAATATATTTAAAAACTGATCTCTTTTATTTTCAATGCAAATAACTAGATTTGGTATACCTTCAATCAGTCTGTATAAACGTCAATTATGTACGTCAAATATTTTCGACTTCATATTTTCCGTGTTTCGACATTGTGATAAAATCCATTGTGATAAAATCCGACATTGTGATTCCAATCAATTTCTATCAACCCTACAGCAACCCCTAAAATCTCAAATGAGTAGGTGGATTGGGTGACACCATGTTTTGGAGGTAATATACTTGACCTTTGTGTTAGTACATATCAAGTGTTCCAATGAAATATGAAAATAATGATAAATTTTGTACTATGAGAGTTTTTCAAAATGTTATGCGTTATTTTGAGGAATTAATCTCAAGGTGTCAAGTCTGGGTGGCGTGGTAGTAATTCAATCAATCATCTATCCATTTCTTTTGCAAATGATCAGTGAGCCGCCTCACTGAAAGATGGTGAATGAGGTGGAGTTCCATCCAGTTCGATGTGAATGAGGTCTTCTTTATATATCATTTCCAAGAGAAACGGATTGAGAAGAGGGCCAATTGATAGGGTACCACGGTACACAGAGTTGACACTTTTAGGAAAAGAAGTATGGACTTTGTAAGCAGAGCTAAAGAAATTTTAAATCAAGTAGAAAGTCACTCAGGATCTTAGTCCTTTAGTAATTGTCGCCGAACAACCTGCCATTCACATGACAATCTTCAGGGCAAATCAACCTGAACTTAAAAGTGTAGAGTCAAGCAGTGGTTGTTTTCAGATAGATTTGTCCTGAAAATCTGATAAAGAACTTAACTAAGCTCCTGAGTGATTTTCTACCATATTTTTCTAGCTAAACACATTTGGTTTCCTTCCTCTAGGGTCATTACGAGGATGTATTGATATCTAGTTAGCATAGAGCAGTTCCATGCATAACAAATATTGCTTTACCATAGCAACGAACAATAACTCATTAGAAGTGTCAGGGTGAAGTTTGAGGTCAAAAAAGAAAACCAGAGTTACGCAATAAAATAGAAGAAAGAAGATGTCCACCGAAATTGTGAAATCGAACAATTGAAGTATCGAACCATCAGCAAGTACCTGTATTTAAAAGGGTTAAGAGGTAAGCAGATTTACGAAGATATGCTTAATACCCTTGGTGAATAATGTCCTTCGTATGCGTGAAAAATTGGACTAGAAGCTTCAAAAGAGGTAAATTACTAATTTCTACGATCCAGAAACAAAGAAATAATCGATGGAACGGCGACACTCTGGTTCTCTAAGACCTAAGAAGTTTCGTGTCCAAAATCCGCTGAAAAAGTTCTTGCTTCAGTTTTTTGGGATTGCCATGGAGTAATCATGATTGATTTTTTGGATAAGGGTAGAACAATAACCTGAGATTACTATTCGACATTACTGATCATTCTACGGGAAAAAATTTAAGAGAAAAGACGTGGAAAGCCTACCAAAGGTGTTTTGTTTTTGCAGGACAACGCCCCTGCACACAAATCTCATGTTGCCATGTAAAAAATTCGTGATTTAGGGTTTGAATTACTAGAACAATACCCTTATTCACCAGATTTGGCTCCATCCGACTATATCATCTCTTTCCTCAAATGAAAAACAGTAAATTTTCTTCCAACGAGGAGGTAAAAAAAGCTGTGGAGTTCTGGTTCGCAGATCAAGAAGAAACATTTTTTTCTAAAGGTCTAAAGACGTTGCAGCTTCGCTGTAATAAATGTATCCAATTAAGAATAGAATATGTTGAGTAATGAAATATTTTGACATTGAAATTTTGTTTGGTTCTAAAGTAGGCTAAGAATTTTTCTATATATATTCGTACAAATTTTCTAACGTTCTCCTCCATCCATTGTATTGTTTTTTTATTTAATTTCGGGTCACCTGTATCATATAAACAACTGCGTCCGCAAAATATACTGAAATAACATAATAGTGGATTAACAATGTATGTTGAACATAATAACACCGAATATAAACCGATGATGCATAGTCCATTAGACCAAATTTTGAATGACAATAAAAACATCTACCCCCACAAATCTATCACTACGAATTAATCTATTCGGAAATGTATGGAACAGATGAAAACGTGTTTCACGAATATTTATTCATTACCAAAACCAAACCCCCGCATTAATTTTCTGCCGGTTATGTTTTCAATTACCGAACAGATAATTAAACGTCAGTCAAACTAGTTCTGAAACAGTAATATAACGTGTGAGAAGGTGGAACGCGTTAGGTTTAGCCGTTAGGGCTTTTTTGGCTGCAAGGCAGACGGAATGGACGCATCCGGTCAGCGTCGGCACGTCGCCGTTTTCAATTTGCCGACGTCCGTTTGCTAGCTGGCCGACTGCGGTTGTCCTTCTTACTCATTTTAGATTTGGAAAGGACGATCCCATCGCTGGAACCTGCTAATCCGAGAGCACGGCTGGAATTCACGACTGCGGGGTCAATGGTCAATATTGCAGGGACCCGTGTATGGAACGTCTAATTTCGAGGGTTTCAATTGAAGCAATCCTAGCTGGTGATGAACTCAAACGGCACTGGGGAATGTCTTCGCTTGTTCCATGTATTGAAAATCTTCTGGAATGACGGGCAAACTTCCATGTTAAATATTGCACTCAATTACGTTATTGGAGAAGTCTACAAAAGACATAACATGGATTCGCTATTATTGGGATTGCAATGGTTTTATCTTTCTAATAATGGCAGACTAATTAAAGGGCTCAGCAGACGTTTCTTATAGAGGAGTCATTTGAATAAGGTTCATTTTATAATAGAGAGAGAACTGGACATCTAGATACGAGGATGTATTGATATCTAGTTAGCCTAGACCAGTTCCATGCATAAAGAAAATATTGCGTTATTATAGCAACGAACAATAACTCATTAGAAGTGTCAGTGTGAAGTTTGAGGTCCAAAAAGTAAACCAGAGTTACGCAATGAATAAAAAGAAGGAAGATGTCCACCGCAATTGGGAAAATCGAAATTTGGAGTATCGAGCCATCATTAAGTAACTGTATTTAAAAGGTTTAAGAGGTAAGCAGATTTACGAAGATACGCTTAATACCCTTGGTGATTAATGTCCTTCGTATGCGACCGTGAAAAATTGGACTGCAAGCTTCAAAAGGGGTAAATTTTCCATTGAAGATGATGACTGATCGTGAAGGCCAGTTTCGAATTGGGCTGAATCGGATATCTGAAGCACTGATATTTCATACGAACACGTACATCATATAGTTCATTCATTCATTCATTGCTGTATTCTGTTACCGGGAATTAATCTACAAAAAGACATAAAAAAAGAACAGACTTATAATTTCTTGGGGCTAATTGGGACTGTGTGCCCTTTTGTGACTGAATAGACCCAACTGTGACCTACAGATCCTTCCGGGCATGGATAGTCACCAACCAGATCTGGCCGCTGCTGAATTCTTCTCGAGTCTCCATTATAACTGTGCACCATAGATCTCCACTGTGACCTGTCTAACGCTAGTTGTTCCCAGTTATGATTGATGTAGTGTATCCTTAAACCGCTTATACTGGCCTCCTGGTTTCCGGGATACCTCTGCCATTTCGCCATACAGAGCTATTTTGGGGAGTCTTGTGTCTTGCATCCTCAGAATGTGGCCGCTCCATCTGAGTAGGGCCCTCGTTACTTTAGTCTCAATTGTTGTACAAATCGCGCGTTGCAAGACTCCTGCATTCGAAACTTTGTGGAACCATCTGATGTGCATTATTTGTCATATATGACGTTGTTGCGTTTGTTCAAGCTGTTTAATATGTCGCCTGTAGGGCGTCCAGCCTTCGCTTCCGTAAAGAAGCGTTGGGAGGACGACTGCTTTGTAAACAGCTGTCTTGGTCTTCAGATTGGGGTCGTGATTTTGAAACATTCTGACCTTTAGCTTCCAGAATGCCCGTG
The DNA here is from genome assembly GCF_907165205.1 of Coccinella septempunctata. NCBI lineage: Eukaryota > Metazoa > Arthropoda > Insecta > Coleoptera > Coccinellidae > Coccinella > Coccinella septempunctata. Next base: position 14,862,446 of record NC_058189.1, on the reverse strand, counting down.
ACGCCGAATTGATGAGGTTGTTTATTTCCGTGTCTAGGTTACATAGACATAGATACATGGACTGTGCCCTCCCTTTATATCTATGCATGAAATACGGTCAAAAAAAGTGACAGAGAGAAAAACACGTCGGGAATGCAGTTGTCTTTTTCTAGAATTTTGATTGGTCTACACTCACCTCTATGTGAACAAAAAAGAGAAAGGTATGTCCCGACGAGCTTTTCTCTCTTTCTAATAAATAGCCAATTTCATGCTGGCATTGCTCAGTCCATGTCTCTATGTCTATGCTAGGTTAGCCCTAGTATTTATGAAGCTTCCCAAGTTTTTGAACTGCTCGACCTGTTCTAGGGTTTCATTCTCCAGGCTGATATGTGTTTGAAGGCTTTCTGGGGGACTTTCCAGGATTTTGGTTTTGTTGATATTGAGTCTAAGGCCTAAAGCTTCGTATATATGTTTATAGGTGTCCAGCATTATCTGTAGATCCTTTGGGCTGCTAGCGATAAGTGCGCAGTCGTCTGCATATTATATATATATATTCTTTTGAATGTCAGCAATACATTTTTAGTTATCAAACAATATAGCATATGTATGAGTTTTAGCAAAGGTTAGTGTAACGGGGTACCATACGATTTAGAGTATGATACAAGAGCTTAGGGAAAAACCTCAGTAAAAAAACCCTGTCTCCCCGTGGAAGTGTAGTGATGACAAATTTGTTTACAGAATAAGCTTTTAATACTGAAGGGCTTCCTTTCCATTGACATAAAAATTTCTTTATCCTCTTTCCATTTCGAAATAATATCTGAAACAAAGAAACAGAGCAGAAAACGAGAAAAAAGGCGAATAATAAAGCCTTCATCCAAACTTATTTCAAGACTTGATGATGACTGAAAAAAAAAATAGATAATCATAGGTACATAACTTGTTTTTCAATTGCATTGGGAGGGATATCATCTCTGCGTCAAAAATCTTCTGCTGATCTTGGTGGAGGATCACCCTCGTCGTTAGAAATGCCTTCAGTACTCAAAAATAATAGCCAAATCTTGCTTTTGACTGGGAGGGCCTTTCGACCAGGTCCAGTCTTCCAAGTGATGATTCTTCTATTCTTCAGTTGTTCGAGGAACGCTACAGGACCCTTATATTGGGGAATCATCTCCCATAGATATACCAGTGGTTATTCAGTAGAAAATTGAAAAAACGGGGAAGAAATTCAAAAAACTTCTGACACTTTATTGACAATTTGTCTGCATATTGAAGTGCCGTGATAAACTTTGAACGAGTTTTTGCTCTGAGGCGGTTTAGGTTAAATAGGCCTCCATCAAATCTGAATTTTATTCCAACACCTCTTACAGGCATACTCATGTTAGCAATTATCGAGACAGCTATGGCGAAAATATTGAACAGTAAAGGCGCTAACGCGCAACCTGGTTTTGTTTATTGTTTTATTCCAGAATTGATCATGTAGTTCACGTCAATTTGTCCGTCTGCACGTCTGTAAAGAAGATACAAAGACCTTGCAAAAAAAGTAACACATGAGCCATTTTCCCTATTCAAAAAATTCAGACGGTTGATGGAGATGGCACAGGGTGCAACAAGAATCCTTCAAAAATCCATAAAAATTTGGTAAAAGTGAAACAAACCTGTTTCAGGATTTTGTTGCCAAATATTTTTCTTCTGAGAAAATGAATTTGTTTCATAATTTTGACGCGCACTGTATAATGATATCAATGTGCTCAAACTTTTTCCCCACATTGTGGAGCATTCAGCTACATTTTTGTCGACAATATTCTGGCGTAATACTTAAGTGAGGCGCATTGTGTAGCAAAAATTTTCGATTTTGAATCTGTGCCACTCAAGAACAAAATTGGTGGATTCGACCGATTTTCTAACATCTTGATGTTCCTACCAGAAAAGTTTTGCTACCTGTTGGTAGATGACGATCGGCAGATTGACTCCTTAGTTTTTAAAAAGGGTGTGGGTTGGTTTATAAGCAGTTGTTACAAAGGTTGTGGTTTGGCAGCACTGGCACTTACAAATCGCAGAGTGTGGTAGTCGGTTTGATCTGGTTTCACCATCGACGGTCGGTAAAATGACAAAATCGAGAAGTGGTCACTGTTGTTCCTTGTTGATCATGATCATATACCTATATGTGAAGATTTCCCTTCACGAGGGCACATTTAAGCACGTCCCGCCGTTTGGCAAAACTAAGGATCACGGATCAAGATGGATCGTTTTGTTGGTTACGAATTAGTTAAATAAGAAACCACCTACCATTTAAGTTGTTTTCCAAACCTAGGAACGTGCGACACCGTCTATAGATTTATCGACATAAAAAAATTGAAAGCTCATTCGGTGACAATGAAAAGAACTCACTTTATATCCCAGGAAAATACGGTGTATCTAGAATCGTATAAGAAAGGGTCCAAAAGTTGCAATAGTATGCTTTTCAGGTGGAATTCAGTTGAAAGCCCTAGTTGTGAATGCGAGGAACCAGAAGAAACCATAAATCATCTGGTTAATCATTGTCCGATTTATAAATTTCAGGATGGTTTTAGACTCGGTTTTAGAGCTTTACATGCAGTTTCCGAATCTTTTTTGAATTGGGTTGTCAATTTTAAGTCAATCTGGCATATTGAATCTAATTTTATTATTTTACCTTTTTCTGCTTTTGCTTTCTCTCTATTTCAGATGAATGTTTCTGGTACCTCGGAGAAGACTTACTGGATTTTCCTTTTTGTTGGAGAAAGAATCAATTTTTGCAGTGCAAGATGCCCTTCAATATGGAATTAAGCTTATTTCGTGAACAATTACAACAAACAAATGATAGATTTCTTGTAGAAAGAGTAATTAACGCCCACGAAAAATAACCAAGTGAACAACCTACGAAATTTTCTCGGTAATTTTCAATTGAACCGAGTTGACAGAACGAATATGTTTGAAAGTTTTTCCAAGAACTCAAGACGAGAAATTTGTTCCAAGTAGAGAGAAACCTTAAAAGCTTGCCCGATTAATTGAATAACTCTCAATTAAGGCTCACGAATATCGTCATTAGGGACGAATAGCCCATTGGAAGAATCGTCAACAAACAGAATCTGCTAGACGTTCCCGATAAATCAAATTAATTAGTAATTAAGAACAATTACATCAAGATACAAATCGTGCCTCGATGCTCCGGTCTTGAGTCGGAGGAAATAGCGTCGGCAGAAGTTGGTATCGCGATCGCTAGATGCCGTCCTTAAATACCGGATACGGAAACCACAGCGGAAATTGGAAGCATCAACGATCGCTAGTTTCGCATCAGTGTAACTTGCTTCTTCTCCCATGTTATGTTCTCGTAGTTTCAAAGTTTGGGATTCCTTCATGTTTCGGCAGTTCGGCTTACTTTAAAAATGCCTATAGTCATATGCGATCATTACAAAAAATATAAAAATCCTTAGATAAGTGATTCTCTTAGTTGATTGTATCAATCCGAATTGTTTTCCAGCGGGCAAACTGTCTCCTTATAATATTTTCAGCAACTCAACCGCGAATATTTTGACATGATTTGTATAAATTTTATACATAGATACATAAATATTACACATTGTTCAACATAACCTCTGGAACCCAGCTTAAAAGGAAGAATAATAAAAGAATTTTAGTAAGAAATATCCTCCCTTTCACTGTTAACATTTTCAATTCAATATTGCAAAGTTTCCTAAGTCGTGGAATGGTGCACAGGTTGTTCCTATCCCAAAGACCAGTAATCCTTAAGAGCTATCCGATCTCAAACCTATAAGTATTTTGTCGGCGTTATAAAAACTAGTGGAATAGATAATGGCTGTTAAACTTGAGGAGTATCTCGACTGTAATAAAATACTTCCTGAGATTCAAACTGGTTTTCGATCAGGTTACAGTACCACTAGTACTCTACTTGATGTAACTGATGACATTTTGCAGTGAATCGATGAATCTAAATGTTCAGCTTTACTTCTGCTAGACTTCATTAAAGCTTTTGACAGGGTCAGGCATGATATTTTTATTGCTATAATAAGTCCTTGTGGGGTATGTGGGGAGGTATTGAAACTATTCGAGTCTTATCTCAGTGGTCGTTCTCAAATCGTTAAATTGGGTGATAAAGTTTCTAGTGCCAGACTCATATCGGGTGGAGTCCCTCAGGGCTCAGTTCTTGGGCCTATACTCTTCATCTTGTACACCAGCATATTTACAAACTTCATTCATCATTGCAGAGTGCACATACTTTATGCTGATGATTTCCAACTGTTTCTTGATTTCTTCATTGACGAGTTGAATATTGCAGACATTAAACTGAACGAGGACATGATCCGGCTATGGGATATTGCAAGGAAATATGGTCTGAATCTTAATAGAAACAAGTCTTTTACTCTCGCTGTCGGCTTACATTAGTTCAGTATTATTCGGTAGGTAACAACAAATAGTGCAATAAATACTTACTAACACATTTGTATTCCTTTTTGGGAGAGGAATTCTTGAAAAAGTTCAAAAAGAATTCTTCCTCCCAAATTATCCTTCCATCAATGTTTTAAGAGTGACCAGACAAACTTTCATAGGTTTTGTTGAAAAATTTATAGTCCATGGTGTATATCTTTCATCAGTTCGAGTCCCTCCTAACTTGAAATGAATTCAGTAAATCAATTACAATTTTGTTGTTGTAAATATGCTCGGACAGGTGGGAAAATGTCCTTGATATTTCCTTTGAAAGATATTCTTAATTTTTTTATTACTATTTTTGAGAGTTATATATAATAATAATAATAATAATTTATTCATTCGTTAAGACAGAATACCATACAACTCGTCCGAGAAGAAAAAGAAAAAAATATAATAAAAATAAATCAATAACTAACTAACATAAATATGGAAGAACTTGAACATTATAGTTAACTGAAACGATAGAAAAACTCAAGTATTCGCCAACACTATAAAAACAATTTGTCAATAACACTTCCTTAAAAACTTATCAAGTTACAGAAGGGTAACAAATATCAAATTCTTGTTCCTTGTAGTTAAAAAGAGATTTAGCAAATATAACTAATTAAAAAATGAAAGGATCTGATTTAAACTTGATAAAATGATTCCGGTAATTTAAAAAAGAATATCAGGAAGTATTTGTTCATCATTTTTGTCAAACACAAGATTAACATGATATATGGTTGCGGCTAGGGTTCTTCATTCCTTTAAAGAGATGTAAGTATACTGATTTATCGCGCAAATAGCGATGCTACTCCCCTTACTTACTCTTAACTCTTTCTTTGGCGGAAAAATACAAATAAATTATTTTTTCACATTCTTTTCTAGAACCGCCTGAATGAATTATTCCATTGAGTTGACTGAGTTTCCTATTTCAGAATGAGTAGATGTTTGTTGCGTCAGGATAATTGGAACACGCTGTATAACATTTTTTTGCACCAAAAAGGGTGGAATTCAAATTATAAATCCACCCTACCGGAAGAAATTTCAGACAAAAACGCTCTATCGCACTATATTTTGAAGCAATCGATTGGCCGATAGGCGCTTTATATCTATATTTTCAATATATTGGTATTTTTCAATTAACATTCTCGAACTAAAGGCATACGCGGTTCTGGTTCGCCAAAATCCAATTTAGCACATCTATAATTTTTTCTCGATTATTTCTCCTCAATCAGGCAAAATTTGATGGATCCAGCATAATAATAAAACTATGCCTTTTTCGGAACCTCATTAGTGTTTTGGGGTTGTTTTTCTTGCAATCGTTAGGTACTGATTAATCTTGAAAATAGCTGTTGACGATGTTAAATTAGGGGTTGCTCAAGGAATACTACTTCCGGTTATATTATGAAATCAAATTATCGAATGAAAACAATTCAGTCAGCACTCATGATGAATATTTACAAAAAATAAATTCCTTGGAATGCATTTGAATTGTGATAACGAAAATTATTATTGATTCAAACTGAAGGAATAGGAATGCAGAAGCAAAAAAAAATGGCAAAAAATAATTCTAAAAATTCGGTTGTTATTTCATTTTTTTGATGTGATGCTGACGATTTCCGAGTAAGAATACCTAACCTATAATACACATTTAAATCTATGATTTTAGAATTCGATTGGATGAGAAATAAAATATATGTATATTTAATGACAGGCTATGGGCGACATCTGTGAGTACCCACCAATAACACCAATTAAGACATAATGCCTAACCTTCTATTCCCGACACGTATTTGGTCAACTTATGATAGATGGGACAGTATAGCTACCGTCGGCGTCGCATCGCACTAATTATCTACCAAAACCTTAAACCGACCACCCTCTAGCTCACAGGCATACTTGATGAATATTCATTACATTGGAAATACCAGCAGAGCAAGTGCTACAACGAGAGACCGAAATGTATCGGTTGACATGAGGGACATGGGCAGATCCGGATTCAATAATCTGTACTACCTAGAAGACGCTTAGACAATGTGTGTAGACTATAACAAAGCTTCCTATTATTTAACAATAATACCATGTTGCAGAATACAGTTTTTATCTCGGTTTTTATCAAATCATTACAGTGATTTGGCGGTATTATTCTCTACACGAAACAATTTCTTAGTTTTCTTGTGTCTTAAGCCCGTTTGCAACAGCCGAGAATTCTCTAGAAAATTTACTCGAGATTTCATGCGCCGTGAATTATGTACCGTTACATACGCACTTTCGGTAGAATTCTCTGTTCAGTTGCGTACTAAATAGTCTCCGCCCTTTTCTTGCGAGAATTTTGTAGAGAATTCTCCAGAGAATTCTCGGCTGTTGCAAACGGGCTTAAGGCATTGGGTAGAAAACCCAGAAAAGGCTTCAAGAAAAATGTGTGCTGTCAACTGATTATCCTTCAATAAATATGAAAAGGTACTTTCATTCGAACTCAGTGAAAACTGAATTTAGGAATTTGCCATTTATTGGTTGCTCAATTTCAATAAAGTTGTTTTGGAAGGTTTCTATGAAACGTATTTGGCGAAAAGTGGAATGATTTGTGATTTCCAGACATTCGAGTCTTTGCCATTTCGAATCATGTTGTATATACAGGGTGATTCATAACTATTGGGACATAGGCTAAGGGCAGATTGTTTGGACCAAAATATGGCGAAGGACCAAATATGTATACCTCAATAAAATATTGCTGTGGAAAAAGATAGAGGGCGTTAAAGTTGAATTTTTTATAAGGGGACAGAATAATATTTTCCGTTATTAAAAGAATTAGAAAAGGCATAGAAGTCGGAGGAGGCCACGTATAAAATTTAATTTAAGTTTATTCTTTTTATGTTACATTGTTTTTAATTATGCTTTATCGTCCAAATAAATTAATAAAATAAATAAATCGTTACTTCAAATCCCCTTCCGATGCTCTGAACTGTTCAATTGTGTTTTTCTTGAAAAAATATACGGTGAAATTATTAGCAAAAAACCAAAAAAAAAATTCAATTTTAACGCCCTTTTTCTTTTTCCACAGCAATATTTTATTGAGGTATATTTGGTCCTATCGCCATATTTTGGTCCAAACAATCTTTTCACTTCACTTCACACTTTTCATTCGCAAACACTTTTTATCCGCAAACACAGATTAATATAAGGGGAGATACTTTGGACCCTGTAGAGTAAAGTACCTCTGCCAAAAATTAGACCTGTATATAGGGAAAATTGTGTAGGACAGACTGTCAAAATAGTAAAAAAAAACGATCATTGTACATACCAGAGCGTATCAGATTCAGATATATGTGGTTAATTAGGTATATGTTGAAAAGTATATATTCTCCGATATTCTCTTAATATGACACGTGACGAAAATGAGTGGGAGGGCGCCAAACTAACAAAAAAAATTGGCACGTGTACATTCTCCACCACTTATTTTGAAGCTAAAGATTCAAGAATGACGGAAAAAATGAAATTTGACAGTTTCAGCGAACCGAAAAGATAAAAATTGGACATAAAGGTAACAAAAATCATTTTTTTTTAATTATCTCATCTCCTGGGCTTCAAATTGTTTTCGCATTCATCATAGAAGTTGTTGAGCATAACATTTTCTACAAATTTTGACCGAAGCAATTTTTTCTACGTCTGAACGTTTTTGAGATATATGGCGATAAATGTACATTAGACTAGGTTTCTACATTGACTTTGGCCTTCAGAACGTGTGGCAAAGCTCCTCGCCCTTATCGCCTTCTAACTCGAAAAGGGCTGATAGTATGTAAAATTGCTTCCGAAAAAAGTTGTAGGTATACAATTTCATTATCCACAACTTTCATAATGAATACAGAAACGATTGAAGGTACAGGAAGGGAGATATATTTTGAAAAAATGTCTTTTTATCATCTTCAAAGTGTCAGATTAAGAAAACCCCTGAGTAGTGTCAGATTAATTTGTCAGCACGTCTGTAACACCGAGATTAACCATCTGATTGAAAATCTGACACGCTCCAGTATGTACAAGAAACGATTTTTTTGCATTTTCAAAGGACCGCTGTGATCTTGCGTCATGTTCGAATAGTCAGTCTCTTGATAAGTAGCATTTGCAAATACGGCGGCCTAGATGAGGCCAACAAATGGGTAACTACTTACTTTCAAAAAGGTATTTCAGGTCGACGAAAAAATGTAATATTTACCTGGGTAAAAAACCCTCTATATTGATTTGCGTGCTTGCTAGCCTCGGCTATCAATTTGCAGGCTCAACTGTAATAGACAGTTTTTCGTCCTTGGTACATAAATAACTATTATCGTTGCTGTAAACTATGATTATTGTGTCCTCCACGGTTAAACCAAAAAGAAATATTTTAGTGGGAACAAGGACAAACGCCGAAAAACTCTTAGACTGTATTTGGCGACGTTTCGTAGATTTTCATCTACTTCATCAGGCCTGAAAACCGAGCTGAAAACATTAAGAATGACTACAAAACTATACGCAACAATAGTATAAAAATTACCTCTATAAATTAGAGTTTTTAAAAAGCATTGAACATAAATTAAAGGGTAACATCAGTCATCAATCATAAAATTCATCATATAAAAGCACATCCAAACCAAACAACGTTAGAAAATTCCAGAATCAAGGGTTACAGAAAATATTAACCTCAAAGAGGCCCAGTCATGAACAGTCAGTTACCAACCACGGAACACCAATTCTTTATATTACAACCACAACGATTAACTCATTACAAATTCGGGTATTTAATCAAGATGGAATTGTACAATCTGCTTAGGTTTCAGTATCAGACCTAAAATTCACAGAGTTATTGTATTGTATTGTATTGTATTGTATTGATGTTAATGTGTATCATCTCCAAGATGTTTCTTTTCTTAAAATGTTGCTCGTTATCTAATATTTTTACATTAGAAAAATCAAGTTTGTGTTCAACTTTGAAATAATGGGAACACAAAGCTGTCTTCTCACTATTCTTAATGTCTCTAATATCATATTTGTGCTGTTTAATTCTACTCTGTAAATGTAGTCTGGTTTGGCCCACATATATCCCACTAAAATATTTCTTTTTGGTATTATCGTTGCTTTCAATTTCTAGGGTAACATATCCCTGCTCTTCTTGTTGATGACATTCGTCTGCGGAAATGTATATATGTTCCTCTCAAAAATCTTGGAAAGTTAGATTTGTCGAACACTCAAGTTTCACCGAGTTTCCATTATACGGATTCGCAGTAGCGGAAATAACACAATATAACCTAGAATTGCGAATAGTGAAAATAGTAAAAATAATCACCAGACCGAAAAATAAAAATCCTTTGAAAATCTTGGCGAATGAGAACGGACGTGTACACTTAGGCTTAGTCAGGCAGAAAGTGTGTTTATCCGGATATACGTATTCAAGTAGGTGCTCGAAAATACTTCCGGAAACCACTGAAAGGAGGTAGGTCCCGGATAGGGCGCCCTTATAACAAAATAAGACGAATGGGGAGTAGTGGAAATTTGTTGGTTTTGATTGGAACGAGCATCCTCTTACGGTCTCCCAAACAAATCCTCTGAAGGTCTAGTTGGTGGCATTTTTCGGCGAACTACGAAGAAGATAAATGTGTTGTCTTCAAAGCTAAAGGCTGGCATGCAAGAGAAGAGTTATTGTTCCCGATTGAAAGGTAGAAACCGATGGCGGAGCGTGGTGAAAGATATTTCCAAATTGGGTATATTTTCGTTTCTTCAAGACACTTGACGTTATTCGCATTCGCACTTTTACACGTCAGAATTGAATGAATTAAAACATAGTTCGAGGTCCCATATGTGTAATTTAAAAAGATTTTGTTGAAAGAATAACAGAGATGCGAATACGAAGAAAAAGTCGGGATTGAATATTGAAACCTAATTACAATTATTCTAGGGAAAGATCAAGAGGGTCATCAAAATAGCCTCGAGACATTACGTTTCCTCATTCCTAGAATTTAATCCGCACAAATAGTGTAAAATTTTCAAAAACATTTTATTACTAAGGAAGAAGCTGTGGTTCTAAAGTGGTCTCACTCATAAATTCAGCAGAAGATTTTTGACGCAGAGATGATATTTTTCAGCTTGCAATTGGAGAACAAGTTATGTACCTATGAATTATTCGTTCTCAAGTTTTTTGTTTTAGATATAATTTCGGAATGAAAAGAGAAATGAAATTTTTATGTCAGTGGAAAAGAAGCCCTTATTGAAAGCTTATTCTGGGAACAAATTTGTCATCACTACTCAACTCGAAGGTAGACAGGGTTTTTTTACTTAGGTTTGTCACTAAGCTCTTGTATCATACGCCGAATTGTATGGTACCCCTTTACACTGACCTCTGTTGAAACTGGAAACTCAAACATAATAAGCTATATTGTTCGAAAACTAAAAATTTACTGCTGACATTCGAAGGAATATACAGGGTTAGTCTTCAATTCGTACAAATATTTCAACAGTAGATTCTTGATGCTAGAAAAAACACCTTTTTCCTACACCATTTTTACCGAATCGGCTCGGTTTAAAAGATACAGGCTGTTGAAAAACCATCAACAAATGTTATTTTTAGTTTTATCTTACAAGCGGTTTTATCGAATGAAATAAATTTCGGAGTATGGTTTTTTATTTATTTGATGAATCTTTTCCGAATACAAGGTATCACCCACGTCTTCCAGTTATCTCATCATGACTATTACGTACCATAAAAATACCGAAAATTCAAAGAACCCAACTAAGTAGGATGCTATCTTATCTTACTTGAACGTTTTGTAAAATGGTTATTCTCTTTCTCCAGGGGTGGCACAGCACATTATGAAAACTAAAAATGGCTATATCTTTTTATCAGGGCCGAATCGGAAAAAATGGTGTGGGAAAAAAGTGTTTATTTTGACCTCAAGAATCTACTGTTAAAATATTCAAGGGGAGTCTAAACGTACAGGGTGTTCCATCGAGGTAGTTCCTATAAATTTTTTTCGAAATCGACCTCCCTTCCAAAATACAGCCTTTGGAAGGCGATGACGAGTTGACAGTTTTCAATTTTTTCTACGGGTTCTAAAAAACACTGAGTTATAAAACTATAGATAACATGAAGCACTAAGTAGAAGTTACTCATACAATTTTTGTAGATCTCAAAACTTTATTATTAGGAGTTGATTATAACAACCCCTTATGATTTTCTTTCAAAAATTGTTTTCGTGGGATAGATTTTCGCAAGATAAAATTCTCTTATGGTTTCCCATTCAATTCTGGAGAAAAAAAGTCTCCCGCAAAATTTCGATACAGTCGATACTTTTCTCGGAATAAATAAAAACTTATAAGCAGTTCTAATTTAAAAATCTTTGTCGGGAAGAACTCTATTCATTTAAAAATTCGAAACTACAGGGTGTCTGTAAAGTTGACAGTTTTTGATTTTTTTACGGGTTCTAAAAAACACTGAGTCATAAAACTATACATAATATGAAGCACTAAGTAGATGTTACTCACACATTTATTTTAGATCTCATAACTTTTTTATTAGGGGTTGAAAATAACAACATGTATTTTAGCGGGAGCTAGTCATTCTATGGAACACTTAGGCCCAGTTTCACAATCATTGGTAACCAGTGGTGGTTTATTAACCACTACCTTTGAGTTAACCCAAGGTTTAAAAATATGCTCGTTTCACAACAAAAAAACGAGTGATGGTTTTTTGACCATCGGTTTAAATTTTTTTCTGAAGGTTGGTAATGTTTTTCGTGTACGATAGATCTACTTTTGGGTTATTTATTACTGACATTTCGTATTTCTGTGAAACAAGAACTTAAGAATATAGAAATTGTTATGAGTATGACAGAAAACGAATAAAACGTATGAGCACCGTACGAATGTTGGATGTTCTGTGCTGATATGAGTTTCATAATTGCCTAAGTTATAAATGCAAAACTCAATTTTGTTTGAATTTTTCAATAAAGTAATAATTTCTATTGGTCCAGCATTTTCCACTAAAAAAAAATTTTAATGCAAAAATCCGAGGGGGCGTTAAACGATAAATTAACCTTTTCTTATTTCGCACAAGAAAAAACGAACGCTTCAGCTTCACTCAAATCAAAATCAACAATTCTACAAAAGCCTATCTTTATTGATTATTTGAGTTTGAATTGAGATGCTTTGATCTATTTCAAAAATTCAAATTTCACCACTCTAATTTAACATATTTGCATAATAACTATTCATAAGATTCAGTCTAGTTCTTCTAGTTCTGTTATTTGACAATAATTCTTGATCCCCTATAGGGGGCACAGCAACATTTTGATATGAATTCATTGGTTCTTCTTCTCCTGATGAAGGAGGTTGTCCTTCATTTTCATTACAAGATATGTTATGTAAAAAAACTGTGCACTTAATCATCATCATTGCATCTATACTTTTAATATTCTCATTGAAGGAGCTGAGATTCTTCGCTTCCAACTGCCTTCCTTTCCACTGTGTTTCTGAATCTACAGAAGAAATCCAGGTCTACATATTACTCAAAATAATTCCTCTTAGCTCCAAATCTTCTGGGCCTCACTGTTTCCTCATCACTACTATGAGTATTCATCATAATCGTTCACGATAATCGTAAATAATAACTAATAAACACCCAATAAATGTGAAACGCTTCCTAACCAGTATTCCCGAAGAAATTCTGACTTGTCTCTGACAGAACTCAAAATATGTTATCTATGCAGAAAAGCATACGCCACGAAACTTCTATGTCCAGGCAACTCATAGTTAACTCATGAAATTTTCGGGGTTAAGTCAACCACAAGTTTACTTTAGGTCAAACGATAAACCACACTTTGTGAAACAGAATTTTTGATTTAACCACTGGTTACTACATAACTTTGGGTTAACCATATATTGTGAAACTGGGCCTTATACGATTAAATGGAATGAACAGTGATCAGAACTGCTTGTAAGTTTTAATTCATTCCGAGAAAAGTATCGACTGTACGGAAATTTTGCGGGAGACTTTTTTTCTCCAAAATTGAATGGGAAACCATAAGAGAATTTTATTTTTCGAATATCTATCCCACGAAAATAATTTTTGAAGGAAAATTACTCGGAAAATTATAAGGGGTTGTTATTTTCAACCTATTTATAATAAAGTTATGAGATCTAAAAAAATTGTGTGAGTAACATCTACTTAGTGCTTCATATTATATATAGTTTTATGACTCAGTGTTTTTTTAGAACCCATAATAAAAAATTAAAAACTGTCACCTCGCCATCCCCTTCCAAAGGCTGTTTTTTGGAAGAGAGGTCGATTTCGAAAAAAATTTATAAAAAGTACCCCTGCTTATTTTCACCGAGGAATCATCTCCCTGAGTCCTTCGCATTAGTTTACAGACACCCTGGTTGATTGATAGACATAATAATATAGTGATACAATCTGTCGAAAGAAAAACGAAGAACTAAATTGTGAAGATATTTTCACTGATTGAGAGGCTTTTAATCCGTTTCTGCCAAAGAGTGAGATACCTACACTTCACTGCATCGCAACGTCGCAGATACGGAGGGGTAACGGGGGAGTATCGCAGCGTAAGAGATCCATCGAATTCATTTCATGCACCGCCAACTTGTAATGCTTTCCTTAGGAATTCCTGTCGATTCCCTCACCAACCAACCAACCAGCAGCTCAAGCGACCCTTCCGCGAAGCTTTTCAGTCCTCCATCCTGAATTGGTCCGGAAAAACTTTCGTCGGATGAATATCTGATTTATTACTGTTTGACTGTGAAGATATTCCGGATTTATTTCACGTGCTATCGCAAATATGAGTTCTGAATCGTATATTTCTTGGGCATTCGTAAACCGAATATTTTATTTCGATAATTACCAGAAATTTGAGTATTTGCCCAAGATGAATTAATTACTCTATGAGCTATACAGGGTGTCTGTAAATAAATGCAAAGGACTTAGGGAGCTGATTCTTCGATGAAAATGAGCAGGGGTAGTTCCTATAAATTTTTTTCGAAATCTACCTCCCTTCCAAGATACAGCCTTTGGAAGGCGATGACGAGTTGACAGTTTTTAATTTTTTTTTACGGATTCTAAAAAACACTGAGTCATAAAACTATACATAATATGAAGCACTAAGTAGATGTTACTCACAAATTTTTTTTAGATCTCATTACTTTTTTATTAGGGGTTGAAAATAACAACTTCTTATGCTTTCTAATTCGATTCTGGAGAAAAAGAGTCTCTTGCGAAATTTCGATACAGTTGATAGTTTTCTCGGAATAAATAAAAACTTATATGCAGTTCTGATCACTGTTCATTCCATTTCATCGTATAAGTGTTCCATAGAATGAAATATCCTTAGATATATTATAAGATATATATTCAGCGGGATCTCGATGAAATAATGGTCTCGTGCCTGGAGAACCACATGGAGTTTAATGTTGACAAATGCCAGGTGATGAGGTTTGGAAGACTAAAATGCCTGTATACGTTCAGTTAGCACTTGTATCAACATACTCCAAATAGCCTAAAAAATGTGTTTTTTCATCAAATATAATTTTTCTCAGTACAAAAGCTCATTAAGTGTCGCCACACGTAGGTATTGTTACGATCCGTTTATTATACCTTTATTTTATTTTGTACATAAACTTGTTATTCAAATCAACGGAATCGCAACTTATCGAAAATATTTAATTCTCAACTGACTTTTTTTAAATTCCCGACTGACAACTCCCTTTTTTATGTTTCCATGCCATCATAACACAGCATCTATGATGAATGAATTTCTTATGAATTAAAGAAAAATTCTTCTAGGTTCTAATACTCATTGAACAAACTAAACTAAACAATATTCTTTTAGGAAAACTCAAACCATAACAAAATCCCCAAAATTAAAATATTAATTCCCCAAATTGAAAATTTTGGGAAAAAGCATTTTAAATTTAACAAACTGAATTCAACACACACAAAAAAAAATCATCCATTATTAGCCTAAATTTTTTTTCTTCAACTTTTTGTTTTCTCCATTTTTTTTCTCTTTTTTCTCCTTAAATAATTCTCTCCAATCCATTCCACTTTTTCTCTCACTTTTTGGATGATATTTTTCCATTTTCTGTTCCTTGTGTAATTCCAATTTCTCATATATGCTCCTTCTTCATCATTGAACCATAACAATGCTCGATTCACCAATTCCTCAACATTCCTAATTAATGGCACTAAAACAGTATATTTTTCTTTTAAATTCCATTTTTCATCCCCTAACTTAACTCTTTCTGATGTTTCATTTTGTGTTTCATCATTCTCCTTCATTTCGTTTATGTCATCATCCAGTTGTTCCTGTACCTCTTTTCGAATATAATATTCTGTTAAATCTAATTCCTCCTGATTTCGTCTCTCTGCTGTTTGTTCCATTGATAAAGTATTTGTCTCTTTTCTTTCCATCCTCTCTGCACATTCTTTAATTTTTCTTTCTATTTCCGTACCATTTTGACCAAATTTCCCAAATTGTTCATCCAATTTCACGAATTGTTCATCCATTTTGTTGGAATGATCATCAAATTTCTTAAAATGTTCAGCAAGTTTCTTAGACTGTTCATCGAATTTCTTGTTTATATCTTCTCTCATCTCCAAAATAAAATCCAGTATAATGAAATTATTGTCTCCTTGTGCTCCAGCTAAACTCTTGTTTCTGGATTCCATATTTTGAGTATTTCTATCACTCAAATTGCCTCACGTTGATTGCGCCATCTTACGATCCGTAGAATTCTATTCATTTTATATTATATTATAAATTAATTTGTTATTACAATCAACCGAATAGCAACTTATCGAAAATATTTAATTCTCAACTGACTTTTTTAAAATTCCCGACTGACAACTCTCTTTTTTTTATGTTTCCATGCCATCCTAACACAGCATCTATGATGAATGAAATTCTTATGAATTAACAAAAATTTCTTCTAGGTTCTAATACTCATTGAACAAACTAAACTAAACAATATTCTTTTGGGAAAACTCAAACCATAACAGTATTTTCTGTTCTGTTTTGTGCTATTTGGTTTGTTTTCCATCACTTCTTTCTTCACTAGCTTTCAATGAAGCACTACTACAACAAGACATTTTTTATAGATGATGTTGTTGATAATCACCTCAATCCACTCAACTGTCAAATCTATTTCATTCAGACCATATTACTGACTAAAATTCTGGAGTAGCCTTTTTCTATTCTTGAATTAATTTCGAAGTAATTTTATGATTTTGAAGTTCTTATGCAACTGCAGCTGACACAATTTATAGAGGATCGATGTGTAAGTACAATTAAACAACTATTTTCAGATTTGAAAGAACTTCGAAATGATATATCGAATATAATCGAAATTCAACACATAAGGAAGAAGCTTTGAAAATTTGTGCGATTACTTCTGGCAGTGTTTGCGCAAGATGCGAGAAGTGAAGATGGCAGAAGAGTTACGCCGATGAATTTAAGGGGAAATTAAATGAACATCACGCTAAAGACAATCTTCCCTGAGCTTGAATGTTTGCTCGATACAAAATTGATCGATGTGTCCAACAAACTCTCGACTGGAGTTTTGGCAGTCTGATATCATAGAAATGGTCGGGTCAGATTATGCAGCACAAACAGCTCATCATCTTACTTAACTCAGTCCTCTTTCCTCTAAATATATTACATGTTTCCATGTCGAAAAAATTGACGCAGATATTTAATTCGATATACTGGCTAGATTGCAAACCACTTCAATTTTTGACTTTTTCATGCATTTCAAATGATTTCAAATAAAGCATAAAGGGAATGCTTATTCCAAAGCCATACCTGACATTTTATGAGCAGAATAGAAAATTAAGGAATAATAAAAATAGAAGGGACAAAAAGTTTGTTCAATTAAATCACAAGGTAAATAGCGGCAGCATACTCTGCAAGAGGAAAAATAATTACAGGGCTCGAGGGTACATTTCATGAAGTTGCTATGACAGAAATATATATATAGACCTTTTGAATCACGGACAGGCTGATGAAAAAACAAACTACCTACATCATTCGTTTGACTTTTCGACATTCATTCATATTATCCTGATTCTCCATAGGTTGCCTTATAATTAACCTTTCGATATAAACATGAAACGAGTTCCTGATATTTTCGTTTGTAAAATCTCGTAACGCGATGAATATTTCATAATGAAATTAAACATAAGTATTGAGAATATACGAAACTCATGAATATAAGTCATTAAAACGAGTGAGAACGGATTATTGACAAATTGTCAATAAAGTGTCAGAAGTTTTTTTTAATTTCTTCCCCGTTTTTTCAATTTTCTACTGAATAACCACTGGTATATCTATGGGAGATGATTCCCCAATATAAGGGTCCTGTAGCGTTCCTCGAACAACTGAAGAAAAGAAGAATCATCACTTGGAAGACTGGACCTGGTCGAAAGGCCCTCCCAGTCAAAAGCAAGATTTGGCTATTATTAATTTGAGTACTGAAGGCATTTCTAAAGACGAGGGTGATCCTCCACCAAGATCAGCAGAAGATTTTTGACGCAGAGATGATATTCCTCCCAATGCAATTGAAAAACAAGTTATGTACCTATGATTATTTATTTTTTTCTTCAGTCATCATCAAGTCTTGAAATAATTTTGGATGAAGGCTTTATTATTCACCTTTTTTCTCGTTTTCTGCTCTGTTTCTTTGTTTCAGATATTATTTCGAAATGAAAAGAGGATAAAGAAATTTTTATGTCAATGGAAAGGAAGCCCTTCAGTATTTAAAGCTTATTCTGTAAACAAATTTGTCATCACTACACTTCTCACGGGGAGACAGGGTTTTTTTACTGAGGTTTTTGCCTAAGCTCCTTTATCATACTCTAAATTGTATGGTACCCCGTTACACTAACCTTTGCTAAAACTCATACATATGCTATATTGTTTGATAACTAAAAATGTATTGCTGACATTCAAATAATATATATATATATATATATATATATATTAGACTGATTCAAAAAAATCGACTTTCTTTTTTTTCGAGAAACACACCCCTTATTATCTTCAGGGCACTGAAAAATGACGTCTGTGAAAATATTAGTCCAAAAACTTATTATTCAGAGGTCGCTCATCGAGGATTTCTATTTTCCCTACTAATAGCAGGGAAAAAAAAATTATTTCTAGTTAAAAAATTCCAGTTCGCAAACCAATGGACGGATTCCATCGAGCGATATATTTTTATGTAGGGAGTTAGGTGCTCTACAAAAACTGCCACTTACAATTTTTCCATAAAACGGCTTTTCGAAAAGTTATTAGAGCTCGAAATTAAATTTTTGTCGAAGTAGCTCTTTTTACTCGGATATCGGGAAGAAATTATTGGAATTTACTTTGACAATCAGGAAATCGTTCTCGAAAGTTACAATTGATATGATTTTATTTAGATTTAATTCATTTATGACATCCCCAAATTGTCAACCTCAACAATTGTTAGGGAGTTAGTGTTTCATACTCTTCAGAATCAAATTATTTAGCATCTCTTATTTCTCATTCACTTGGGTCAGAAAGAATGATTGGTTTTGTGCCCTCTTTCAGATTAGTGTTTGATCTTAAACTCGTTACTTGTCTTCAGTTTCATCCATAATACAATTTTGTGTATTCATTATTTTTGCAAACCCAAAATGGCCGCATTCACAAAATTCTCGCTATATGATTTCATTGGAGAAGACATTTTGTAGTGAAAGTAACATATAGATGATAGGATCTTTCTGTTGTTAACAATTCAGCGGAGCGAGTTATTGGTTTAATTGAATGCAATAATTACTAAAAGAAGAATGAAGAATAAACAGTTACAGTTTCTTTTACAATTGATAAACGAACATCGTCATCGTTTTCCGGATTGCAACAAAAAAAATTGAAATTATCTGTTTAGAACATATTATGTATTATAGATGTTGAATATACCAACACCAATATTATTTTTCACAACCGAATAAATGCTTTCTATATGCGACTTATATCTAATATCATTAAACCTACCAATCCCACAAATACATTTGTTGAAAAATTGATAGTTCACTACCTATTTTGTGATAGTGGCTATTTTGGATTTATAAAAATAATGAATACACAAAATTGTATTATGACTGAAACTGAAGACAAGTACTGGGTTCAAGAACAAACACTAATCTGAAAGAGGGCACAAAACCAATCATTCTTTCTGACCCAAGTGAATGAGAAATAATAGATGCTGAATAATTTGATTCTGAAGAGTATAAATTTCTAACACTCTTACAATTGTTGAGGTTGACTATTTGAGGATGTCACAAATTATTTGAATCCACATAGAATTATATTAATTGTATCTTTCCAGAACTATATTCTGATTTTCAAAGTAAATTTCAATAATTTCTCCCCAATATCCGAGTAAAAACAGCTACTTCGACAAAATTTTATTTCAAGCTCTAATAACTTTTCGAAAATCCGTTTTATGGAAAAATTATATGAGACAGTTTTTGTAGAGTACCTAATTCCCTACATAAAAATATATAGCTCAATAGAATCCGTCCATTGGTTTGCGAACTGAAATTTTTTAACCAGAAATGAATTTTTTTCACCTGCTATTAGTAGGGAAAATAGAAATCCTCGATGAGCGACCTCTAAATAATAATATTTTCGGCTAATATTTTCACAGACGTCATTTTTCAATGCCCCGAAGATAATTAGGGGTGTGTTTCTCGAAAAAAAAGAAAGTCGATTTTTTTGAATCAGTCTAATATATATATATATATATGCAGGGTGTTTCATCAGTTGTTGGCCATAGCCTAATGGTGAATGCAGGTCAGCCAGGCCTTTCAGAAAAGTTGCTTGTTTTGTATCCTTGTTTCGGAGATACGGGGTGATTCATGAACATTGGCCTAAATTTGCGAGAGTCATGACTCTGGAATGCAAGGTCCGATATCGATCAAATTTTATGGGTTTGTCCAATTCAGAAAGCTCTTTCAAACGACGCATGAAATATCAATATTTTCAAGGCAGTACTCAGAATTTCATGATTTTTCTTTCAAGCTCCAAAATATATATTTTTTACATCCCTTACAGAAATTTCGTGATTGCCATGAAAAACTACATAATTCATTCTAAGGAATTTAATTTTCACTTTGCATGGCACACTGGTCACAAAGGAATAGGAACCGAACGAATTTATGTTTCAAGTAATTATGAGGCTTTAAAATGAAAAAGAGTTGAACAGAATTTAAAATAATTCAAAATCTCGGAAAAAGATACTAAATATCATTACCAAGGAGATGAAAACAGAACCGCATTTCGGAAAAATTACTTAAAAGATGAATTCGTCCGATTCATATTCTATGACAAGTGTGCCATGCAGAGTGAAAATTGAATTCCATATAATAAATGATGTAGTTTTTCACAGCAATAACTGAATATCTGTAAGATATGTAAAAAATATAGATTTTGGGGTTTGAAAGAAAAATCATGATATTCTGAGTACTGCCATGAAAATATTGATATACTTCATGAGCGGTTTGAAAGAGCTTTATGAAGTGAACAAACCCATGAAATTTGATTGAAATTGAAAGTTGCGGTCCGGAGTTATGGCTATCGCAAATTTAGTCCAATGTTCATGAATCACCCCGTATCTCCGAAACTAATAGGCCTAGGATACGAAAAAAAAGTTCTGAAAGGCCTGGATGACCTGAATTAACCATTAGGCTATGGTCCGCCACCCATGAAATACCCTGTATATGGAAAAAATAAATTGATTGCGGGACTGACAATGAAGATAAAGAAATATTATAGATGAGTAAGAGAAAAAAATCTTGAAGGAACCGCTATTTCTTGTTTCGTCCCTATATACAAAAATGAAGTGCCGCATTTACAGAATGAAATTGAAAAACTAAATATCTTTAAAACGGATGATATTTTGGAAAAACTGGTAACGGAATAACATTGAACACAAAATATACTGACAAAAATGTTTTTTTGTGTCACCTAAAAAAAATGGAATTTGCCATTGAAAAATTGGCTGTTTTGTGCGAAATGACCTAGATGATGGATCATTCATTTATACAATTCGCCAAATAATATTGCATGGCACCATCTAGGTTGCCAAGGATTGATCTTTTTTTCTTGGTAGTGACAATAATTTCTTCTCTCGTGTTGATTTTCTACATCCTATTAATCTCATAATGAATTTTGAATCTTTATGAATTTAATCAATTGAATATAGATTATGGAATGTTAACTTCAGTTTTCATAAAGATTCAAAAATGCACTCCGATATGACATGAATAGGATGTTAAATATCGAAACGAGAGAAAAAAAATTAATGTCACTATAAAAAAAATCAGTAGTTGGCAACCTGGAGGGTGCAAGGCAATATTATGTGGCGAATTAAAGAAATGAATCTAACAGTTTACGCAGATATCGAAGAAATTATCAATTTCATTGTACAGGGTGGGCAAAATTGTAGCTATGCATACATATACATAGGTATGACCAAACAGTATCTTAAAAATAGAGTCTACCAGCACAGATATGATTGTAGACCCATTAATAAAGATAAAAATGAAAAAACCGCTCTAGCTGCCCATCACTTCAACGAAAACCACAATTTCGATTTCGAGAACGTCACCATCTTAGAAAAGGAAAAAAATTATAAAAGGAGATGTATCGGTGAGATGATTCATATTTCTTTGAACGAGACGGTAAATTTGAGGACTGATGCACAGAATTTGAGCACAATATATCATAACATTTTAGAGAGGTATAAACGGATGATTCGTTCTTGAAGAATTTCAGGAACATACCTGCTTTCTGTGATATTAGATTACCATATGACGCTCGATGCTCTGTATATGTCAGATAATACGGAATCTGGTTCAGTTGTTTATTGTAGGAAATGAAAGATTTAGAATAATTTTATCTATTGACAATAGGACCTTTATATTGAGTTTTTAAAAGAATTGACGACACAGTTTTATGTCCACCTCAGAATATTATGAGGGATAATCCATATGAATAGGTATGTGTTTTTAAGTATGTTTTTTATATTACTCTATTGTATATTGTATTGTGTTGTATTGTATATTGTATTTTATTTATATACCTACTAGATTACACTGTTTTTTTTTATACTATGGCACTATGTTGCGCCCCATATTTTCAATGTCGTTCT
This sequence comes from Coccinella septempunctata, assembly GCF_907165205.1. Lineage (NCBI taxonomy): Eukaryota > Metazoa > Arthropoda > Insecta > Coleoptera > Coccinellidae > Coccinella > Coccinella septempunctata. The sequence goes on along the minus strand of NC_058189.1, from coordinate 14,839,814 downwards.
GTTTCCAGCCTTGAAATAGACCAGAAATAAAGGTCGAAACGTCGGCATCTCATTAAGGATTTTCATTTCCCCTGTCCTCTTTGCCACTACATAGTTGATTATAACGTGCGTTCAAAAAAATTCGTCGTCAAGTAGGCTATGAAATGTTGAAGGCTGATGTTCGGTGGCTGAACGTATGTCTTTCCTCGAATTACTTCATCTTCCCAAAATGTAAACAATGATGACATTAACCTATATACATATTGTAATTTTGTACGGAAAGGCACTTTTTAGAAAAAGTTACCTGTAAATTTCACCCAACGTTCGAAAAGCATTTCATCAGTAAAATGAAGAATCCAAACAATCTGAGGCGATTAGAAAAATTCTTCGTAAAAATTTTAACCGTCCACTATTTTCATACGTAAGAATGTAAGAGACATGAATCTTGAATTGATCGTGGTATTATGTTTTTTGTAAGAAGGTTCTAGCTACTTCAGTCATATGAATAAATCACAGTAAGAATCTCAATAATATGTTTATTAATTCTCTATAAATATTGAATTGATTCAGTCATTACTGAAAATCCATGACTAAACTAAAAGAACTGAATTACATGAAAATAGCTATAGGACAATTTATTGAAATTCAATTCAGCTATAAAAGGGCATGATGCTTTCTCCTTTATAACGTTCTGCTGCTGAAGTTCCATAAAAGAAAGTAGGTCCACATTTTGCCTTTGACTAATGCATACTGCACTCCAATTTTTCTTGGATGCTACAAGGTTAGGTAATCACAACCTTTTCAGTTTTCCGATAACATGTCAATCTTAATGTAAACAAATGGATATCTTTCTCTGGGGTTTTCTTCTTTGGTCGACCACTTCCTCTTTTGTTTGAACATACCTGTTTCTTCAACACATCGCAAAACAGTACAATGGAAAAATTCATACTTAATAATATACACCAACATAGGCTTCTATGAAGTAGCCGGAACAGAATATTTCCATTCTCCTTCAATTTTCTTCCCAATTTTGAAGTAGGATTCAATAGTAAAAGCCTTCCACACATCCGTAAAAATCATCTTTATAATTTACTGATAATTTTAATTCAACAACAATCCAAAATGCTAAAATGACAGTTCACCTGGAAAATAGTATAGCACGAGCTAAGAATTACGTTTAGACACGAAATATCGACGTTCAAAATTCCATAGCCTACTTGACGACAAATTTTTTTGAACGCACGATAGATAATTCTAAGGTTATAAGAGGCGCCAAGAAACTTCATTTGTGACGCGAATGTCAAACGAGAAACACAAAAAGACTTCTTCCATGATATGGAAGAGAGCACAGAAACAAGAGTGACGGAGCGTCACTATATTAATAAATACAACTTATTTTCGATTTTTCTGAACTTCTTAATTGCGAATAGAAGTCCTGGTGGGGAGTGAAATAACGAACTCCGGCCAATGCATGAGTAGTGGAAAAAAGGCTTGGTTGGTGCTCACATAGGCATAAAATGTCAGATCGCTAAATCATAAACAAGATCAATATGCGAATCAAAACGTGAAATGATGCGGAGGATTTGACGTGATAGCATATATAGAAGCGTAATTATATCATTTAGTTTGAGCGTTATTTGTGAGCGACGCTGGTGTGGGGATTTTGATGGGTCATATATTCCGATTTTTGAATTACCGTTTCGGTCGTATATCGATTCATGGTTTCTGTCACTTGGAGAGACGGATTATAACAGTTGATTGGATACCACTGACCTGAGAAAATGTTTATTTGTGATCATCATACCGTATACGGTCGTTTTGATATGATACATTAGCGTTTATGACGTAATGTACAGGCATAGATATCACATGAATTTGCGTTTGAATCCGCACTGAAACAATTTCGATTTGATTATGGAGCAAATGCAGCAGTGAATAATGCAGAACTTGGTAAACACACGTATTTCCTTTTGGTCTGCGGTTATAGGTTTGTTGTCCGAGAAATCAAAATGGTCTAGTGATAGAATGGCTAAGATATTTACGAAAAAGCCAACGAATTTAACGTGAAATTTATGTGGAATCAATTTATTTCTTGGTCTCCCCAAGCTTCGAGGCTTTTCCTCTAATATATCTATGATATGATTATTTTTTCTGATTCAAATGCTTTTGATAAAGTAAAAATTGTTACACTATAGAAACTGTCGGTATTTTTTTCGTAGAAAATTTTTTCATGAACCCAATGATTGTATGGATTGTAGGGAAGATATACTTTTGTTCTCAGAAAAAATACTCTTTATCTGATGTCTAATATTTCATTTCCTTGTGGTTTTTCACAACACAATTCACGTTTCTATTGTCCTGTGGAAAACTGTATATCTAACTTCTGTATGTGAATTGATTTAAAAACAACTTAGGCTCGATTTGCAGAGCATTAATCTACTAAACAGATGAAAATAACTCATTAAATGTTGAATTGAAAACCAATGGGCGTTATGTGAAAAAACCTCAATACAATAGTATTCGATACTGTTTTGCATATTTCAATTCTAAAAATTGAAAATAAAACGTGGCCGCGTGAGTTCGTCTTCTCCCATCAGACCATTCAAAAGATATCACCCCTCCGCGTGTCCATCGAATACATTTTTAGCCGTTTCGTTTTGGGTAATGTGTACATTAGCCGACTAAAGATGAAATTCCCTGACGCAGATGAATACTTTACCGAACTTTAGCCGGCCATCAAATATAAAACCTAAGATAAGCCGGCTAATCTGTGTGACTTTGTACTCACACCTATCTTTAGCCGTAACATATACAGGGTGGTCCATATCATAACCAAGAAATTTTAACCACGTATTCTACATCAAAAATAAGCCCTAGTTAGTCATATAAACATATGTTGAGAAATGTTTCCTCTCCGAGATACGGGGTGTTAAAATTATATTAAAAAAATTGTTATTTATTAATAATTTTCACACTGCTTGAAATATTTCTATGAGATTTGGGACAAGGGTTTTGAGCGTCAAGGAGCACTTTCTCCATAATATCATTTCTTTTTTATTCTACCAGTGGCGTCCGTACTGCAGCGAGACTGAATATTTTCAGATAAAAAAATGATACGCCACTGGTTTTTCCGACAATAGGAATTACTTTTTAAATCCCTATTTAATTTGGAGCAAATTCGGTCTCTTGACTTTTTGCTGTACGAGGCACCGTTTCCGGTTAAAAAAATTAAACACATTCTCATGCATGAAGAAATCGCCAAAATTTGATATGGTATGTACATTATAATTTTAAGACTATTTTGCTATATCAAATTTTGGCGATTTCTTCATGCATGAGAATGTGTTTTATTTTTATGACCGGAAACTGTGCCTCGCACAGCAAAAAGTCAAGAGACCGAATTTGCTCCAAATTAAATAAGGATTTAAATAGTAATTTTTATTGTTGGACAAACCAGTGGCGTATCATTTTTTTATCTGAAAATATTCAATCTCGCTGCAGTACCGACGCCACTGGTAGAATGAAAAAGAAAAGATATTATGCAAAAAGTGCTCGTTGACGCTCAAAACCCATGTCTCAAATTTCATAAAAATATTTCAAGCATATGTTTATATGACAAATTAGAGCTTAATTTTGATGTAGAATACGTGGTTAAAATTTCTTGATTACGATCTGGACCACTCTGTATAAGACAGTTCAGGGCAATATTCGTTGTCTACGGAGGGGATCTCTATAACTATAGCAGCTAGAAGAAAACCGATGACACATCAACGAGCTCTTTTTTCCTAATTCAAATCTGAAAAAAGAACAGGCCTATCCTTTCTAGATTTTGGGTTATAATCAAAAATTGAGATTTTGACGATCTCGAAAAGTTCTAATAACTTTTTTGTTACAGATCTGAAACTTGAACCTTCTTAAGCCCTTTTATGCGTAGAATCTACTGATAAAAGATTTTTTACGATTCAAAAATGAGGAAATCAATGAAAGTTAATATTAAAAAAAAAATTTTTCCTAATCATTCGAAATGAAAAAATATTTTGAGCTCGTCAGTGGATTCTACGAATGTGGCTATAGAAGGTTGAGGTTTCAAGTTAGTTACTTCAAAGATAAAAATGTTAAACGAGCTTCTCGAAATCGTCAAAATCTCATTTTTTGCTAATAACTCAAAAACTAAGAAACGTTGGAGGCTACAGTTTTCACCATTCTTTGTTTCTCTGACAAAGAGCTCGGAAATGGGTCATCCGTTTTCTTCTAGCTGCTATAGTTCTCGAGATCCCCTCAGTAGACAACGAATTTTCCCCATCCTGTACAGTGAATCAAACAGTGAACACGATTTGTCGACTCTTACGGATTTGTTGAAAAATCCGAAAATTTATTGAAGATGAATGCATCAATCATAATGACATGAAGAATAAATCATCCTCCGTACCTACCTCGATGAAATTGGAGAATTTACCAATAAAGTTTTCCTGGAAGTTATTTTCTTGTCGTGAAACGGAGTACATATATTTTTGATAAGCTATTCAAGCAGGCTTCTCGGTATCTGAATAACATAGTTGTATCATCTCCGTGATATTTTTCCATTCAAGAAATACAAACTCATATAAAATGTAATATCGACAACATTGTGCACAAAATATGCGTCAAAATTTAATCGGAATTCACACCGGGATAATTATGAGTATGTAGTATAACTTATACTTCAAGCCACTTCGTCTTAATTACTCCTTTTATAGCAGGGCCAATTTTGCTCTCATCAATGAATGTCTACTAAATATATCATGGGACGAATTGCTTGTGAATAAAAATGTTAATGATGATTTGGTTGTTTTTTCTTGAAAATACGTTCCTATTTTCAATTACTTAGTTGTAATTTTAAGTCTCTTTAATTTTTTTTTTTCGTTCCGAAATATCAGAACACCAAGTTTTAGGCATGTTGCCTGAAAAATATATTTGAAAAATGTATGCTTGAACTTTGAATTCTTATATCAAATATAAGATAGGCTGACGGGTATATAAGTGTACGATATAGGAAAAAGTATTTTCATCAATTGGATGTATTTACCCTTTTTTTGTTTACAAAAACATTGTTTTTGTTTTTGTCATGTTATTTTATAAATTTGAAAAAGGGCACAGCCCGAAACGTAATATATATGTGAACGATTTGAGTGTTTCTTGTAAACCCTTCAAAATCGAATAAAAGTATACAAAGGAAAAAGTATTATTATTTCGTGAGTGTGTTTCCTTTACAATATGAAGAAGTTCGCATTGCTCAAAAAATATGTTTTTTTTTCATTATGTGAATCAATTTCGAAGCAGGATATCACCCGTCATTCTGCCTAAGATTTGATAATTTCGAAAAATTCATAATTCAATAAAACATTTTTCAAATATGATTTTTCAGGCAGCGTACTCGAACACTTGGTGTGTTGATGCTTCAGAATGAAAAATTATTGAAAATAATAATGGAAAACAGGACTTCATTCTGAAAAATGAACATGAAATATGATTTCTTTCTTTCGTTTATCTTTTGGAACAAGTGTGTCATGCGAAGTGAAATTCAAATTTGATTGAGAAAAATCTGTTTCATTCAATTCTGAATACAAAAGTTTATCGACTGATCCAGCATATATCGATTTTGATATTCGAAAAATAAATCTCAATATTTTGAGTTCTGCCCTGATAACCTAAGAGTTGCATATGCCATATCGTTCTCAAGTTACGGATATGGAAAATTTAAGATGTATCTCTGAAACTGATGGCCTTTGGGAACAATAGAAACAACTTTTCTGGAAGGCCTAGATGACCCTCCTTCACCATTAGGCTATTTTCAACCGGTCGTGAAACACCCGGTATGATCCAAGATTGGAAATGACCAATGAGGCGTCGTTTCTGCAGCTCTTAAGGTTTTTTTCGATTATAACGTATTTTATCGCTTTTATTTTCGTGGGAACAAAAAATAATAAAATTACCTGATGGTCATTCTACCGGCATATTTTAAGTATTTTATTATTTGACGGCTATCATAAATTTATGCCTTTATCCAATTGGATGAGTTGTATTTTCCAAAGAAGAGTATCTACCAACATCTGTCCTCCATTAAATTTTTTATACTGATATGATATGGATTGAGCTGAGAGGCCAAAAACCTGAATATGGTCATTTTGGCCTCTTCATACATGGTCCTACGACAATCAAGTCCTTCGGGTTCGTATTGAACTGTTGGAGTATGACGTATATATAGTGACCATTTCATGGCACTGCTAGAATACCAAATAATCTGTTTTCTTAACTTCGGAAGGAAACGATGCCATTGATACTCTTGCAATAAAAGTTTTTCCACCACATGTTTCACGACTTTTTCGTATTGATTCGATGTTGGTTACACTTTCTCTGCGTTTAGGTTAAACGAAATACTATTCCTTCTGTTCGACTTCAACCATCATATGGGAAGTTATTTGCATATCTTAATTTGGCGGCCATTTGTGGCATATTTACGACTTCTGTTTTATGGGCATATATCACGAACGTTTTCGGCGGAATTTTGCTCAGCTCTCTGTTCATGGTCAGTAAAATTTGTTAAGTTATTTTTCTATCTCTATTCGAAATGAAGCCGTTGCTATATTAAAACGAAAAATTACGTAAGGGAGTCAGTGGAATTTGTGACTTACATTTGGCTAAATTATACATGGTGTCCCGGATAAGATGGAAAACATTTCAATGTGAGAAAGAGAACACCTAGAGGATCACGAAAAACACCCATACCTAGGAGATCTACATTCTGATTTAGAGGGTGTTTTTCAAATTTGAATGGAAATTAAAACCATTGTATCTTCAGAACGGAAATGAACTGATTTATCCGAAATTTGGAATGAAGATATCTTCTTTGAGGTTCCAAAAAACTGCAATCAAATATAATTCGATTTGCACGACCGTATCACATAATTTTGAACAGTGAATGAATTTTATGATATCATCGATATCTGCGTAAACTGTAAGATTCATTTATTCAATTCGCCAAATAATATTGCGTGGCTCCATCCAGGTTACCGAGGACTGATTTTTTCTTTGATAGTGACAATAATTTTTTCTCTCGTGTCGATATTTAACATCCTATTTATTTCATAAAGAAGTAAATTTTGAATCTTTATGAATTCAATCAATTGAATAGGTATATGTAATTGAATGTTAATTTCAGTTTTCAATTGATATTTGATTAGCAAGAATAAAATATAATGTGATGTCATTTATTTTTAATTCATTTGATTAGCAAGAATGAACTATAAAGTTACGTATAAGAAATGGGTGATATAAAACAAAAACTAAACGGCTCTCATTATCTGTTCGAAATGAAGGCCTTCCATCTAAATACATTTCTCAGCTCTTTTATATTGGTAGGTCTTCATTTTGAACACACAATGAGAGCCGTTTAGTTTTCATTTTATTTTACCTATTTCTTATACCTAACTTTATAGTTCATTCTTGCTAATCAAATGACTTAAAAATAAATGATTTTCAAAAACCCAACTTTGAGTTACGCTTCAAAAAACTGATGTATCAAATGATAATAATAACGAAAACTGAAATTAATATTTAATGATGTATATTCAATTGAATTCATGAAGATTCAAAACTCACTCATATAGGGGTTTTTCGTGATCGTCTAGGTGTTCTATATCTCATATTAAAATGTTTCCCATCTTAGTCGAGACACCCTGTATAAAATATCATCAGTATAATATGCAGGATATCCGAATATGCTGTCGGAAAAACTATGGAAAATGGACATGGCATAAAGTTATAATGATAATGAACGAAAAATACAACTTTAAAATGGTAACTCTGTAACGTTTCGGAGTCTATATCAGACGAATGAACGAAAAAGTCTTCTGAATTCTAGTTTCTTAATTGACATTAATTCGTCAATACACGGAGACATTGATTCATTTAATTTTGAAATTACCGAATGTCAATCCAAATACGATATATTGCTACTGAACTATTGGCTGAATTATTATTTTGGTCCAACAAAATACACGTTAAACGTTAAACTTTTAGTGCTATTCCAATCCATCATGTGGTTTCGTGTTTTAGAACACACATGATCTGCAATCTGCGATCTATTAATTTCTCTCTTTTCAATGTTATTTTAATGTTCGCGTTTTCTTATTACTAAAGGTCTAAACGTTTCACTTGTTGAAGTCTCAACAATAGTACAGGGAATTGTTGTAAATATAATTTTTTATTTTTGTTTTTCAGTCAATAGTTTATTTTTGTTAAGTATAGATCTTAAATCATTTTCAGCTCTTAAGTTTTATTTGGAACCGATTCTTCTCATTTTTTCTGAAAGACCATCAATATATGGAAAAACGTTCAATAAAGTTGGTGGTTCTTGACACACACTAATAAATATTTAAATTTTTATTCCAATCACCTAGTGAGCGTCAAAAGAGGAATTATTGAAACCCTTTATGATAGAGGTCATTCTATTTCGTCTACGACCGAAATTAGAAATAATGAAATTGACTTCATTAAAAAAAAATTTCAGGGATAATCAACACACGGCAGATTTCATGAAGAAACCAATATTAAATTTAGAGAGAAAAATGTCTAACCAAAATCATAATGATGATCAGGAACAACCAAATTTATTGAACGTTATTCTTATGTTGATGGCCTTTCAGAAAAAATTAGAAGAATCAGTTCCAAATTAACATAAGTACTGTTTTTGAAACACACAATGATTTAAGATATATACTAACCAAAAGTAAACTTGAATTAAAAACAAAAATCATAAAATTTTATTTACAACATTCCCTATATTTGTAGTGAAACTTATACAGGTGAAACGTCTAGACTTTTAGAAATAAGAAAATGAGAACATAAAAATAACATTTAAAATAGAGATATTAATAGATCATGGGATACAGGACCACACGATGGATTGGAATAACAAAATTTTAATGACAGAACCGGATCATCATAAACGAAAAATTAAAGAGTCCACGTGTATTTTGTTGGATCAAAATACTAATTTAGCCAATTGTTCAGTGGGAATAGATCATATTTGGATTGATTTACTGAGGAAAAAACTGACAACCGATAATTTCAAAATTAAATGAATCAATGTCTCCGTGTATTGGCAAATTGATGTCAATTGAGAAACTACAATTCAGAAGATTTTTTAAGAATTCGTCTGATGAATGAGTTAGATATAGACGCTACGAAGTTACCATTTTAAAGTTGTATTTTTCGTTCATTGTCCGTCAACAATTTTTTTTGATTTGCTACTGACGAATTAGTGCAAGAATTTAAGCAGGAGCAAATCAATTATTTCAATTTTTTTATCGATTTTGTTTCAGAGGCTGGGAGTGAACACCCTAGATAATTTCAGAAGAATTTCAATCGATACCCGATAATAATGTTTCGTTTTCGTGGGAGTACCTGTATCTTAATTTGAGTGCATCTCTCGAGTAAAATTCTTGTTTACGTTTCACAGATTGGAAAAAACGTTTTCCTACAGCGTATATTATGAAGTGACTCCTCACGTTGAATTGCCACAAAATTCCTTATTTGCTGAAGATGACTTCATTGTCAAGTAGGTACTCCAAACTGTGGAAATCTCACGTGATTCGAAAATAATATACAATGGAGGCTGAATTTTGGATTTCATCAACTGATATGGATCTATACGCTTTTTTTCCTTAATGTTGGTATTTCTGTCTTCGAAAAATATTACACTTCCAGTCTGGTTCATCAAAGATTTTTGTTCGAGAGTAAGTTTAATCCTTACATATCGTATGTTTGACTGTCCATGATCCTTCTCATTGTTTTCGATTAAGCCTCCGCTCCGTAGTTATCTATTCTGCAGATAACATCGATGTAAAAAGTACAACGTCTGTCCCTTAAAATATTATGTAAGAATATCAGGAGAAATTGCATTTATCGTTCTTTCCGATGGCATGGCTCACATGAAATGCAAACATCCCCTTCATAACAGACTTCAATTCATAGGAGACGTGGGTCCGTCCATACGCGAACATCAAGCTCTGAAATGAAATGAAGCATAATGCACTTCTGACTGTTGGCAGAATGTTGTGCCAGGAAAGGTCCCAAGCGACCCTGTTTATCGATATGTGCTGGTCAGGAGGACCATTCAGAATTCATGACATTCGCTGCGGAAAAACAATATTTTTTACCATTCGAGACCGGATGAAGTGAAATGAATACGCTTTAGCACAAAGGATGATTTCAGGCCAGACCCTAGAGATATGAAATCGCAATATGAATCATTTAATTTCCATGAGTCGGAATTGCCATGCACAACCTAAACATGTGGGGTTACATTCGCATTGTTCTGATCGGTGGAAAAATATCCGCTGAAAATGATGTGGCGGTTACTCGGGGTCGATACGAGAGCTATTACAACAATACCAACCTACAATTTTCTCTTCCAATATGACTCTCTTGAAATTAATCATCATTCATAGTGTTTGTGTGAAAAATGAATCGTTGGGAAGTCCATTACTGCCCCAATATTTTTGGTGACTGATTTAGGTCATCTGTTGAATAGTTTTACACATAACTGGGAAGAAGCACCTTGTTACCTTCCATTTTTTCATTGAGATGTACAGGGTATCCCAAATTGCTTGATTTTGGCTGTTTCTGGTACTTATAGACTATATAGGTAGGTAAAAACTTTGAGAGGAGTCCTGGGCTCTTCGTTAAAAGTTCATAACTGAAAACCGTTTCATGATATCTCCATTTGTCTTGAAGATATGACCAAATTTTGATATTTTGTCGATTTCGAAAATGTGCCGTAACTTCTTTATTCACGAAAATATCTGAAAACGGTAAAAACTTTCTACAGGCACTTTTTCATCGGAAATACGATACCATCAACTTTTTTTCATCTCTTGTACTAAGGGTGGAAAAAAAAAACAACTTCGTTATTTTAAATACGATTCTTTTCTTTTTTTTTTGCCTCATATCATCAAAAAAAAATTAGCTTTTCAAAAATATATATGTTGATATATTACTTTCTTACTCGAGGCAAAATCACTATTTCAGTAAAATTTGAATTTTTGATAGAATTGTATGAAACCATTGACCACAAAATTGTCCACTACCAATAAATCTCCATCTCTATGATACGAATTGAAACTTTCCGTTCATATAATTTCATTTGTTCGCTGAAACACCTATAACTTCAATAAAATGATGTAATTCAAGTTACACTCAATTGAAATAAATATCGAACAGAATTTCTATGATAAATTTTAGTATAACTTATGAAAAGTTCTCAAATTGAGTTCCATTATTCTGTGAACAAATTCTACTTCTTTTTCCAACAGAATTCACTGAATTCAACTTATTACTATTTGCCTCGAAATCGGTAGCAGATACGACAAACTACAAGGGACTACAAGTTTGGTATAACAACAAAGCTTCTTTTTAAATATTTTCGAATTAACAGTGGCTCACCAAAAAAAAAGTTCTGGACTAAAACATGGGACCGAGATGGGACAGTGTTCCAAGAAAAATATTACCCTATAGATATCTCAGGTTTATGAAACTTTTTTCTTAAAATTACTGAAGAAATCTCCTCTTTCCGTTTGTAACTACAATTTAGGAACAACCTGTATTGATTGAATTGCATGTTTCTCATTTTATTGACTTTAAAGAAGAGAACACCAAAACATTAAACTAGGAACGAAAATGTATTAAACATTCAAAGTGAGTCCTAGCAATTAGAGAAATGATAAACAGGGTGACTGGTGACGTAAGGGACTAAGTGGAGATAGAGGACATCAAACTGAATGAGAATTTGGGTTTTAAATGTCCCGTAAAGGTATTCGTTTCGGAAATACAGGGTAATTTATGAAAAAATGTTTAATCTATAAACTCCTATATCTTCGTTAATATGGTAAAATTTTGGCTGATATTTCACAACCTTGTTTCTATAAGCATTCACCGCACAAGAAAAAAATTAAAAAAATTGCAGACCTGTATTCAAAAATTTAAATTTTCTTGTCAGGTGAGAAATACAACACGGTATATGAGATAAAATAAATTCAAATAGAAATTTGAGAAGAGCGAAAATAACTGATGAAAGATCGGTTTTTGTTTGAATGGAACAAATTTTCTATTGCTTTTTTGATATGTTGAAATCAGAATATTGTTGTATTCACATGAAAAATAATATTCCTGATAGAACAAACACTGATTTCGAGGCGCTAGAATGAGCGTGGCTTCAAATCTTGAAATCCATTTTCATCATTGAAAATCATTATTTCCTTCAATATACTGTTTTTTGCATTAAAGAAATTCATATGATGGATGAAACAATTTTTTTTTTAAATCTAACCCCCTCAGAAACTGTTAAAAGAAAATTTGTCCTTATGAAGTTTACATTATTTTGATAAAGAGTAAATTTTTTTGGAAACATACCAGGCGGATTATTGTTGCACTTTTTTCAGTTTAGTAGAATGGACAGGAGTTCTGGGACTAATTAAAGTAAGTAAAAAGTTAACTTATCTTAGGCGAGATGTGTAGGGCGTGTAACCCCTTCCTAACTATCGATTATCTTCGACTCGAATTTAGTGTTTTTGTTTCATCAGGAATATTATTTTTCATGATGGGAATATAAAAATATTGAAATATTCTGATTTCAACATATCATAAAAACAATAAAAAATTTGTGCCATTCCAACAAAAAACAAATCTTTTCAGTTTTTTCGCTCTTTTCAAATTTCTATTTGAATTTATTTTATCTCATATACCGAGTAAAATTTCTCACCTAACAAGTAGATTGAAATTTTTCAGTACGGTATACGAAAGAAAGAGTATGTAGACTGGGATATTTGGGACAATGAGGATGACACGGTTGAAGAATATGACTGAGAGGGCGAAGATGTAGCCTATATATATTGCAATGGTTCATTTTCATCCTCTAGATCAAACGAATTCTGGATCAGGTGTCAGTTGTGCTCGCAATGGTGCGACGAAGAATTTGCCGGTGTTAGAAAAGGCACAAAAATTTTTATATGTGACAATTGCAAGAGATGCCAATAGGACTTATATTTTCAATTTGTGTCTCATACCTCCCAGTACATCGTATCAATCCTCCCATATGTGGGGAGGCTTGAGACAGTTTGCATGTTCTTGTGTTCAACGTTCTGTACAGAATAAGATGTTTATGTGAGAGAGACTTCTATATTTATTTTGTTGAACGATTAATTGAAGAATTATACAGGGTGTCCGAGGAGTAACTGTACATACTCATACCAGACATAGAGTTGGACTAGCTGATTACGGATTGACTATAAAAAATTAATTTCTGGATTTCCCTAGAAAGCTACAGGGTGATTTTCCAACTTCATGGAAATACTTAGACCATCATAAAATCCAAACTTATTGACGGATATTATTGAAACTTAGGAGGTTAGTGACACATGCTAAGGTTGAGTTAGAAAGATATCAATTATTCCATTTCCAGGGCCGGACTCATTAATCTTCATTTAAAGTGTTCTGGGTAAAAAAAAACACTTTGTGTTTCGAATTACAAATAATTAATTCGCTTTTAAGGAAAAAGCTAAATTATGCTTCAATTTTTGGTATCACTCAAAGTTGTCACATCAACAATTATTTTTTTATGAATTTCTCAATTTGGATAAAGTTCGAAAATTGCAATTTATTTACCTGAACAGGACTTAGTCATAATAAGTCGAAAATAAATAATCAATTTTCTTAAAAAAGTCACTAAAGGTGAAGAAGACTATAATAATAATTTGTTGATATACTGGGTGGCCACTCCAGACGCGGATTTCACTTTGAGGAAGAAATGAAGGTATTTTGAAAAAAAAAAATTGGTGATGTGTACAGGAAATGTGCTTCTGTATAAAAGCATATTTCAAAATTATTCTTATGTATACCGGGTGTTCGACAGCAATGATATAGACCAAAGTTACACTTCTTGAAATGTAAAAACCTCTATATGAATTCAAAATTGGTATGGCAAGTTCAAATAATCATGAGTTTTATAATTTTCAGTTTGGGAGAATGTTACAAAATATCTAACTAGATTCAAAGATCAAGCTCAAAAATGCACAGAAATGAATTGCTTATTAAAGCTCTGAACTTTTTTGTAAATTTTCTACTAATACTTTCGCATTTTATATTCAAACATTAGATTTTCAGTTCTTTTCATGGTGAAAAATTCAATTTTTCGAACTTAATCCAAATTCAAAAATTCATAAAAAAATAATTGTTGATGTGACAACTTTGAGTGATACCAAAAATTTAAGCATTTAGCTTCTTCCTAAACAGTGAATTAATTATTTGTAATTCGAAATAAAAAGTGATTTTTTTTTACCCTGAACACTTTAAATGAAAATTAATGAGTCCGACCCTGGAATAATGAAATAATTGATTTCTTTCTGACTTGACCTTAGCATGTGTCAATAACTTCCCAAGTTTCAATAATATCCGACAATAAGTTTGGATTTTATGCTGGTTTAAGTATTTCCATGAAGTTGGAAAATCACCCTGTAGCTTTCTAGGGAAATCCAGAAATTAATTTTTTAGAGTAAATCAGTAACCAGCTAGTCCAACTCTATCTCTGGTAAGAGTATGTACAGTTATTCCCCGGACACCCTGTATAATATAAGAAAAGTCCTGTTTCTTCATATAATTAAGTTTTCAAAATAAAAATTCCAAAAAACGTATCAACCCTCCCCAGTCACCCCTAAATTGAAATTTTTTTTATTTTTTTTCTTGTGCTGGCGGTAAATGCCTATAGGAACACAAGCTTGTGAAATATCAGCGAAAGATTCACCATATCAACGAAGATATGGGAGAGTTTATTGATTCAGCATTTTTTCATTAACCACACTATATCTCCGAAACGAATACCCTTATGGGACATTTGGAACCCAAATTCTCATTCAGTTTGAAGTCCTCTATTTCCACTTAGCCGTTGTCCCTTACGTCACCAGTCACCCTGTATACTTAAAATATAGTCCCACTTTTTCCAAACATTTGCGTATTAACCAAATGTTATGCCTGGAAAAGAATTTTCCGAGTGGTATGCAAACGTTTCCATCAATAGGTCAACATATTCCATATTTCATTCAGTGGCTTCTACTCCCTTCCAATTCCCTCAGCATTCACGAATATAAATAACCGTTACCTCTTCGTCCATATAGTCGTTATTAACATAAAACTTCATGGCCTTCAGGTGATATCGATTCTCCATCGCCGAAACTTCGTTCCTTCCTACACGCCCCCGGTGGAGAGAAAAGAGGAAATCCTTATCCCTAAATCCTCACACCGATATCCCCGTGGCCGCTATCGTATCGGACTTTCTGCGCTCTTTCTTTTTCAGATTATGGACTTTTACACGCCGTTGAGGAACAGACATTGGGCTTATTTGTTCGGACATAACAAACCGAATATCTTCGCAATATTTGAGTTCAGATGGATTTTCACAGAAAATTACTCACCGAACAGTTTCACATAAATCCCGGAGTAATTCTGCGTTGGAAAGTTTGTTTCCGAGTTCGATTGCTGAGAATAATGGGGTGGGAAAATCATTTTCTCAGGGTATTCTGCGGAATTCTAGAACAATGGTTACCGTTCTTTGGATATGAAAGCCAATTTTCATAAAAATTTCAGAATAATAGTCGAACACAAGGTAGCAATGTCGTTCGAGTACACTATGTTGTTATCAAAGCCATCATTGAAATTGAAGGGTTGCGTTATTCATTTATTTATGATAATATGCTGCATTTCAGGAACATTCTGGCGCAGCTAGTTTGATAGAGATCGGACTACACCTACATCATTGTCCGAATCTCGTCAAATCCAATAATAAGATTTTTTGTAATGAGCTCAATTTATTGAAGATGCTACTTCAGCAATAATAATTTATTAATTATTAATTTATTAAATAGCGTAAACCCACTGAATTCTAAAGAAGGCTGTACGGCTCTGGCAGAACTTAGTAAAGATTTTTTACATGTTTTTAATTTTAATGAAGCGGAGGTCCTTGGCAAGCAAACAAATTTGAGAAAAAGACTGTTACACGAGATGATTGAAATTAAGAATGACTCTAATGTTGTTAATAGAAGAACTGACATTGAAAATTTGAATACAGCATATTATTCTCTTATATCCATGATGAAGAAATTGTAAACATATTGTCACCCTTGTTACGCATTTGGTTCAAGTCAGTTTCCTCATTCACTCTCGTTGGCTTGCCGAATAATGAATACATTTATGTCAAGTGAGTTGGTTCATTGTTGTATTACTGTAGCGAATTTTTTGACAAGGAAAATCATATAGTATTGTAAGTAATTTATTTGTGATTTATTGTTATTTTACCTTTTATACACCTCATATTTTGTTGACTTGTATATACATAATTTTTTATCTAATTTTAACGTCGTTTTTCGGAATTTTTTAATTGTTTTTGTAATACTGTTAGTCCATTTGTTAAATTGTTGTCCTTGTAATTTTGCCTGCAGATTTCTTATTTCGGTTGAGTCATAACACGAAGCTCTCTGTTATTTTTTATAGTGCCCTGATCATGTTTATACAAATAAACGAAACGTCGGCCTATACATAATTGGTTTTCTTCATAATCAGACCTCAAAACCTGTCATCTCTTCTTGGATAATTTATACTGGCGATGGCCCGTGGTCTGTAGGTAGGTTAATCAACTTTTATGTGATGTGATTATATAAAATTAATGATCTTTATTTGTACTCCGTTATGTTCCCATTGATATAATCTAACATTTTATCACAAAATATTTTATTTTATTTACTATCCACCCGTCCTTCAATGGTTATCCAAACCAAAAGTTGGTTTTTAATAGTAGAACCGAGAGTAGAACAGATTGTCCCTGTGTAACGATGAAGCATAAAACTTTGTATCACGAAAAAAATACTTGCGGAATTGATATGTATTGACTGAATAATTTGTAGGGATAAGTATAATCGATGAAATGTACCGAGTTCTTATATTTGCATCAAACGGTTTATGAATTTTCAACGTTTTAATTTTGTCCCTTCAATTATCTACGCCTTGTAGGTCCACCGGACAACCATAAATTAGTCATGAAATCTAAATATCGATGGCGAAGTAATAGTTGGGGAGCCGACGATGCTATATCGGGATTTACTCGAGCGTCGTGGAGACTTAGTGGATTTTGAAAATTAGATGATAGAAAAAAAAAGGTTCTATGATGTATGCACTTTCAGCGGTGGGGAAAGCGTCTGCAGGTTCTCAAAGATGTAAACAAAATCGTCAGGTATTCATACTCGAGCGTGTCAGATTAAGATACTGTAAATGCTCTACGTGTCTCTGATAATGAATTCATACTTATCTGACAGTTTGCGCGGTGGGACTGACCGTACGGAAGAGTTGAAAATGGTAAAAAAAAATTGTTCCAGCGTGTCAGATTTTTGGAGTATATGTTAATTGGACCCAAAGAAAGCTACTTTTCAAGGGACTGACAATTTGGGCGTGACGCAAGGTCACAGTGGTCCTTTGAAAATGTAAAAAAAATCGTTACTTGTACATATTCGAGCGTGTCAGATTTTCATACAGATGGTTAATCTGGGTGTTGTAGACGTATTGACCCATTAATCTGAAACTAATCAGGGGGGTTTTCTAAATCTGACACTTTGAAGATGATAAAAATCCCTTTTTTTCGAATATTTCCCTCCCTGTACCTCTAATCGTTTTTGTATTTTTTATGAAAGTTGTAGATAATAAAACTCTACACAACTTTTGTTTGAAGCAATTTTACATACTCTTAACCGTTCTCGAGTTAGAGGGCGATAAGGGCGATAAGAAGCGAGAAGCATGCGAAAAGCAAGGTCAATGTAGAACCCCAGTCTAATCTACAATTGCCAAAATGACAAGTTATTTCTATGATGACAATTTCGAAATTATTCACGAAAATTTTAGTGTTGTCTGTGACTGAACCTTAGAATGTACTATTTTCCAACGAGTGAATTTTCGCTTCAGCATCTATGGCTAAACACCTCGCATTAATCGCCATATATCTCGAAAACGTTTGAACGTAGAAAAAATTGCTTGGGACAAAATTTGTAGAAAATGTTATGCTCTACAACTTTTATAATGATTGCGAAAAAGATTTGAAGCCCAGGAAAGGAGATAATTCAAAAACACTGATTTTTGTGACATTTATGGCCAATTTTTATTGTTTCGGCTCGCTAAAACTGTCAGATTATATTTTTTCCCTTATTCTTGAATCATTAGCTTCAAAATAAGAAAAAACGCCACCGCGCTCGAGAATGTACACGTGACGTTTTTTTTTTGCAACTTTGGCGCCATCCCACACATTTTCGACACCCTTAAATTGTCAGATTAAGAGAATGTATACTTTTCAACATGTGATTAACCACATTCATCTTAATCTGACACGCTCGAGTATGTACAATGATCGTTTTTTTTTACTATTCTGACAGGCTGTCCTAGACAATTCCCCCTATATACAGGTATAATTTTTGGTATAGGTACTCTACAGGGTCCAAGGTATGTCCCCTTATATTAATTTGATACGCTCGAGTAAATCCCGAATTTCCCTCTTCGGCTCCCCAACTACTATATACGAGGCTCATTTTTGGTGTATATGGTATCCTCCTAATATTGATCTGATACGCTCGAGTAAATGCCAAATTTGATCCCTGGGCTTTTCAAATCGCACGTTTTACTTTTCATTTCTCGATTCCCTTGCACTGAGTTGTCACTTTCACAAAACCAGAGAACACCCTAAGCAGCATCCACATTAGGCCGCTCGGCAAAGCCGCTGTGTATGATGCACCATCGGCTTGTGCCATCATGCCGCTGTGTGTCGATGAAAAATCTCCGAACCGTCGGTCTCCATCAAAGGAAGTCAATGGAAATGTCTAGTGAGGATATGCCCCAGTGGCCTCAAGCGGCTTCAGTTGCAATTTGACTGTGTACGCGCATGTTAATGTGGATGCGTCTTCTCTCGTTGGCTTTGCCGATGAGATTTTGCCGATCGGCTAATAATATCGGTATAATATGTGCCCAGCGGCTTAATGTGAATGCAGCTTTAGTAGTTGAGGTGGTCTGCACAAAACGGAAAAAATCCTTTATAGCGTCAAAACCACTCCGTATGTTTTGGGGGGAGATTCTATAGAATACCGATGGTTAAATGAATGAAGCAAAAAACTGCACTTTCCGTTTTTTTGTATTCATTCACTAGCCAATTCAATATAGAAATAGATTGTAGCGTTCTACACGGCTGGTCATTTCTATTGAGATTACAAGCGAATGATGAAAATGATAATAATCAATATGTTATCGTGTGTCAATGTGTTGTCATGTGTGTGCGATCATATGTGTTAAAACGGAGAAGTATCTTTCGTTACCGATTTAGTTGATATGGTAGGTACCTATAAGGTATAAACCGCTCTCTGATGTTTTCTCAGATTTCTGGACTTTCCATTTTTTCTCAAAGAAGCGGTAAGCAAATTATTTTATTTCATTTTGACGTTTAAGAACGGCATTATTCAACCCATAGCAACAAGGGTAAGACGTTTATCCATTTAGGCCCTGTACTTTCACCTTCGAATAAATTTTGACTATGGTGAACAAGTATCTGTTACATAATTTTTAATCTGAAGGATAACTTACTCGTATTTGAGTGCTTTCACATGAAATTATTTGACGAATAACAATTCTATAAACACACTGTATACTACTTTTCACTGATTAATGTACAACAATACACCGCATTGTAGAAATTGTCATAATTCCAACTAGAAGGCGAATATTTCGTCAAAATCACACAAGGAATAAGCATACATCCAGAATCTAATAAATTCTACCAAAAATGACGTACCGACATCTATGCGTAGATAGAGGAAAGAGAAGATACCGCATTGCGCAGCTACGAAGGAGAGCCCTCTGTGTCCAACATCAACTTGTTTTTGTTTACGTTTACCCCAATCCGAATCTATCTTTTTTGGCATATTTTCCACAAATTACACAATTTCCTGGCATGTCAACACCGAAATTCTTGATACTCAAGTCTTAAAACGCACGAAACACTATTACATCGAACACAAATACGATAATAAACATTCAAATATTGGGGTAAATGTAAACAAACATGAAGTAGATGCACAGTAAATGTCAACAAAAACATAGAGATGTTGGACACACTTTTCTTGTTGTTTACGTTATCTTCCCCTTCCTCTATCTACGCATCTATGTTCATATTTAGCAAATAAACTCAAGCCGTTTCGAACAAACCTATTATCTGAAAGTGAAAAGACAGCATTTTTACTTATCCTAAGATTAAGACTTTTCTACCGAATAATTTTACTTATTCGCAGGTGAAAGTACCGGGCCTAAGTGAAATACTCGGTGAAATAAAATAACATGAATCTAAAAGGATAAACGTCATTTTGCTCTTGTTGCTAAGGATTGAATAATGCCTCAGCAACAATCAACCGAACCTTTCATGTCATTTCATAAATTAAATAATTATTTGGAAAGTGTTACCATTCTAATCAAAATGGAATGATATTTTGTATACAACACGAGAGTTATAAATGTTTATTCATTTGAAGAAATAAACCTACTCGCCCTTCGGTCTCTCATGTTTGACTATCTTCTCACGCATAAACATTCATTTAACTACTTTGTTGTATAAATAACGTATAGATA
Source organism: Coccinella septempunctata (assembly GCF_907165205.1). Lineage (NCBI taxonomy): Eukaryota > Metazoa > Arthropoda > Insecta > Coleoptera > Coccinellidae > Coccinella > Coccinella septempunctata. The sequence goes on along the minus strand of NC_058189.1, from coordinate 14,819,102 downwards.
TTTAACATTTTATTCATTGCGTAACGGAGTGGATTTTTAATCTTTATGAAAACTGAAGCTAACATCAATAATGCATAGTGAATTGACTAAATGCATAAAGATTCGAAATTCACTGCGCTATGAGATTAACAGGGTGTTAAATATCGACACGAGAGAAAAAACCATTGTCACTAACAAGAAAAAAGATCAGTCCTCGGTCAGCTGGATGGTGCCATGAAATATTATTTGGCGAAAAGAATTAATGCATCTTGCACCCTGTACAACATAATCTAGAACTCCTAGATACTACTACATATGAGGGTTTTTTCGTTATTTTCTAGGTGCTTTCTATCTGCCATTGAAATGTTTTCCATCCTATTCTCTTGTATACGCTCTGTATGTATACAGGGTGGCCATTTGAAAACGAAACAGACGAGATTACAGACGAAATAAATTTTTTCGATAGAAATGCTCGGACAGGTCGATTTCTGTTTCGAGGGGGACAACTTAAGATGTAGGTTACGGACGCATAGCGCTTCAACCCTTGCTACTACAACCCTCACCCCCAATTTTTGAATAGGGAAGATGGGGTGAGTGATACCTCATTTGAAAGGTATTTTTATACTGATTTCAGCACAGTAATTGTTTTTTCATTTTATGCATTAGTTCTCGAAATATTCTTAACTAAGTATTTGAAAATGAAGTGGTGTTTTCATGGCACTTGTAGTGTTTTTTTGTGAAAAATCGACATTTTGAGCTTCAAAACAACCATGACTGTGGCTTCCTTCCTCCAATCCACTGACATAGAAATCTTTAATCAAGATGTCGAACAAACAAAGCGTATTGCGAAGGAGCTCAATCTTGCTGAAACTCAATCTAAATTATCTTCGATATAATTTGCAGTATTTCCAATAACATGCGGTAACACTTGATCGATAGAAATCTCCAAAAAGTCCAAATACGTACATATCTCTAATCAGATTACCAGGTAAGAAAATCAAATCATTAATGATGCCACAGAAATATTCCAGTCCCAATTCGTGAAACGATTTCCGACTTAATTATGAAGTGTTTTCTCAGTTGGCTTCAATAATGTTTTCATTTTGTTGATTATTGAATTCATATATTTTTCAAAAAAATGAGAATCGATAATTTTTTATTTATTACGAACAGATCATTAAGTTGGCTTACTGGTTCTTTGACATGTGAATTATTCTTAGTTTTGAATCGAGACTTGTATGTGTTCTAATTCATTGTTCGACATGGTTTATTCAATTGCAGAGCGGGTGGAAATAATTTCACTTTTTTTTGCAAACAATCAATGTGCGAATAGAACCACAGAATTCTTCAATCAACGACATTTAGATAAACATGTTAATAGGAAGTATGTTTTGAAGCTCAAAATGTCGATTTTTCACGAAAAAACACTACAAGTGCCATGAAAACACCACTTCATTTTCAAATACTTAGTTAAGAATATTTCGAGAACTAATGCATAAAATGAAAAAACAATTACTGTGCTGAAATCAGTATAAAAATACCTTTCAAATGAGGTATCACTCACCCCATCTTCCCTATTCAGAAATTGGGGGTCAGGGTTGCAGTAGCAAGGGTTGAAGCTCTATGCGTCCGTAACCTACATCTTAAGTTGTCCCCCTCGAAACAGAAATCGACCTGTCCGAGCATTTCTATCGAAAAAATTTATTTCGTCTGTAATCTCGTCTGTTTCGTTTTCAAATGGCCACCCTGTATGTGCAAGAGAAAAATTTGTGTGCGATTTGCTTGGTTTGGACTTTCTTCACTTCGTTGTGATAGTGAGATCGGTCCCATACACCAAGCTCGGTCACCATTTAGCGTGGTGAAAAGTTGCTACAAGATCTATCAAAATATCTAGATCCATCGTTAGGGCAATCTCGCACAAAAAGGCTAATTTTTCAATTGCAAATTCCATTTTTTCCAGGTGCCACAAAATTGAAGCCATCACTTTTCATCGGAATTAATCCGGGTCGACGTTAGCGATTCAGTCGGACGGCAGGCGCTACCGTCGAGCCAAAGTGATTCCATAATACCGAGATTATGCAAAATAACGAAGGTTTTAAGTTCCTGCAGAAGATCAGATTATAATCGAAATGAATGCGGGCCGGTATTTCGGCAGGACGCCGCGCGCTACAGTTGCGTTATTTGCCAATAAATGGCTGGATGGTTTCTATTCAATCCCCACAGGGGAAAATTCGGCGATGAATCAAACGAATGGAATTGAAAACGATTCGTCGATTGAGCCTTCCCTACCATACATCATGAGCCGCGTGAAATATGAGAGATTCATCAGAGTTGTTATCTCCGTTACTTCAAATCAGGATTAGGAAGCAACATTGTCAGGGTTATTAAAAATCAATCTATGGGCTTCGGCGTCTCCTTTTTTGAGTTATTTGTTGAAGAAATATTAATTCTATTTGAGGCTTATGCCCAACCCAATATAGGTAACGTAAAACTACATCTTGCGTTTCAATCCATTTGGACTGTTAATAATATAATTTTTCAATATAAGAAAAAAAATTGGCCATATTACGTTAAAGCTTTAAAACTAGTGATGACAACGAGAGTCTCGTTTTCGAGGTGAGACTCATTGGCGAGACCAGAGTTTTCTCGGTCTCGTCTCGTGCCTCGCAGTGGTCTCGTAGTCTCATGAATATTTTGGACAACAGAGTACCTAGAAGAGTAATGCTTTCGAATTTGAGAACTTTAGAATCACTTTGGCTGCAGAAGCTTCATTAACAGGCGAATTGACATCAAGAATTTCAGTTTTGATTTCGAATGGTGAAATATTTTTTAAATTTCAGAAATGATGAAATTCGTTGTAAAGTAAAATTTGAAATGCTTTTATTTTTGAGTAATGAAAAACCGGATATTTTATTACAGGTTATACAAAAAAGAAGAACAGAAATTAAATTGTTTTTACCGAAAAGTTCATGCAGAAATTCTTCATTTTACTGCAATAAACTTACCAAGACGAACGCCGTGAACACACTCGTATTGGTAAAAATTTTCATTGTATGTTTTTGTAAAACACGAGCCGGCGGTCTTAGCTAAATTTCATAAATATTCCATTCATTTGTGCGTTCACTCTGAAAAACCGAATAGATCGTAAACTGATGCAGATGCCGCAGATGGGCCCTGTTTTGCGGTAAAATCTTTTGTGGGCCTTTAATAAATGGGTATTTGTTTTTAGCTGTATTCGGGTTCGAATTTCGTACAGTTCGAGAATTGTTCTAGAACTGCACAGAACTGTTGCACCCTAGTTTCGAATCGTAGCACTGTTCGAGGATGGTTCTCATTTCATGAAAACCTGAACGCTAAACAAACGTCACATATGGCGCGTAAAATATGAAAAAGATTTAAATCTCAATATCTGTTACATGTGGTTATTTTGAAAATCCTCAAGGATCTTTTGCCATCCATTGTTCGTAATCTCCATAGTAAAAATTCTCCATAGTGAAAGTTCTTTCGTCCAAATTATCTTGTTGATATTCTTTTGTTAAAACTCTTTTGTTTAAAATATCTTGTAGAGATTCTTGTATTAAAACGCTTTTGTTGAAATTATCTTATTGAAATCTAGTTTATTTGATTATAAAGGTAATGTCTCCTCAACGTAACCTTCATTTTTAGGCTATTATTAGGTCTAATAAAATTTCAGGAATCAACAAGTTTGGTACGATATTTTTATCAAATTCGGTAAGGAACTTTTCATCACTGTTAAAAGAGGACGATGAAGAACTATTACTATCAAATAAATGTCTGTATGAACTCCATTATTCGAAAAATCAATGAAAACAGAAGAATAAAAATAAATAGAATAAAATTAGAACTTTCACAAACTAAACATGGTTCATCTTTAAATTACCTGTTCAAAAATTAAGGTTAGGTTAGGTTGTTATCGTGTGAACAACTTTGTCTTTCCAGCTATTAATGCAATTAAACATTGTATCAAAACTTAGGGCAACATGTTTCGGTCTCTGAGACCATCATCAAGCCTGAAACTGGAGAAAGGTGTTAATCAAAACCAGCAAGTTGCCTGAAACGCCCCAATTCATAATGGAATGCTCCAGAGAGCACGACCGGCAAGACACTTACAGTTATTTTGTTATGTAGTCTTTGAACTACCCTTAAAATTCAATTGTAATTCTTTTCTTCGAAAGAAAATGTTTAGGTGTGGACGGACAGAACTGACTTATAATAATTCTTCACCAACGAGTCCGACCCCGTTTGTAAACATTTTTGGGCAAAATGTGAAAATTGCAGAAATTAGGGCAAATACTTATTAACGTGCTCCTAGGAACAAGAGCGCAAAAACATGTTTCGCGCTGCAACCTCACCTGCACTGTACGAGTTTCATTTTGAGCTCTGCCTTAATTAACGAGTGTGATTTGCGCCAAGCGAATTCTTCTGAATAAATATAATTTCGTTCACGTCAACACCACCCCTCAATTTATGGTGGTAACCATCAACATGTCTACTTTCAAACGTGTGATATTACATTATGAGGTTTGCTAGTTATTTCATCATCTTTTCTGGCACTATTGTAATTGGGAATTTCAAACAAGCAATAAGCCCCCTGGTGTCATTTTTTGTAAATAAAAAGTTAATGCACTTTTGTTTGTTTACATCGAGAAACGGAGAATATTTAGGTTTTTCAATAAGAGCTTTCATAAAAAATATATCTTAATCTGTTGAAAATATCTTTATCTATTTCGTGACAATGAGAAAAGCTTGGTGAAGTTTTCATAATTTGTATCCTTTGAGCAAATCTTCCATTACGAATTTCATCCCAAGGAAGATGTCAGTTTTTACTATTTTCTACGATGAATTGAACTTTTAGTCAATGTTTAAGGACATATGTATCTCATCCTTATAGTACAGTCAAGTTTTTGTACATTTCAAGAAGAATAGGAGGTGAATTAAGTAACCGGATATTTAACCTCTGAATGAAAGGATTTCCACAAAAAGCAAATCTGTTTCCCACAGAGAGGAATTTTTCCACCTAGTAAGTTGATAAACATATGATTTTCGATAACATTCACACAAAATTCATTCAGAAAATCTTTTCTGATTTCCAGTTCAACTTGGACAAGTTTTCTTAGCATCAATGTTGCAATTTTAGCCATTATATATCATGGGGAAAGAAAGATATCATAGTTGTGGCTGTCCATATAATCAATTTCCTTCTATTATGATCGTGTAAAGATCCAAGAAGTTCAGATTCAAAAAATATTGCTCTGTTTTGTCAGCTGATTCACAGTCGAAATTTTTTTCATGAATATTAATACTTCATTACATTCATTGACTTGAAATTGATACTAATCAACACACTTGAATCCAATTTTGACAACCAATCTTCAAAATTGGGTGAAAACAACTATAACTGAGAAAAAAGGATTTATTTGACGAAAATCTCAAAACCTCTTCAAAAAGCACAATGACTGCATTAACTTTTTATTTCGAACTGTCAACACCAGGTCGCAATCTACATTTGAATTCCCAATTTTAAAGCACGTGTAGTGGTGAAACACTCATCCTAAAGGCCCTTTTACACAGGGTAATTTTCTCTACTGTTATGGTCAATAATTCATATGCCATACCCGCATGCGATATATTTTCATGCTTTTCTATATTTACATTCAATGGAAGATCTGAAACTCGCAGTTTTCATTGTTGACAAATGTGTTTACATGGCTGAACTCTCCCTGTGTAAATGAGCCTTTATTGAAAATTATGTATGTTGCTTTCCTAGATTTCGGATACATCATCTTGACACTTCAATGAAATGAATAATATTCTACTGAAATAATTTTTTTGCTGAAAATGAAACAACAAAAATGTTTTCTTTGAACATATTGTCAAATGTCTAATAATTCTGACAGGTTTAAAGATAAAAATATTATAGAAAACCTAAGAAAAGTTTGGTTTGGCTCCAAAGAGTAATTTCATTTCAGTGATATTCAGTTTTCATTCAATCAATCGCTGATTCCAAAGAATGTACAGAAAAATTTAAGACGTTGTAGACGTCCAACAAAAATAATATAAAAAAACAGTTACAAGTAATACAAATACGTTCCTTGCATAATGGAAAATACACAATGGTTCCGTCTCCATCTCATCTCACATTGAAAATATACCCTGAGTGCAGAAATCCTGAATCCTTATATGACCAAGATGAATATCCACCTCCTAACATAAGAGATTCATCCCCAGTCATTGCTTCTCAAATAGAAGAAATACATGACCAGCAGGTTATCTCTGCTTTTTCATTTTCATCTATGATAAGATCTGACTCCACTAACTTGAGTCAACATCGCGATGCGCCTTCATGTCTGCTCTTCCGATCGATAAGTTCCTAACAAGCACCTGAGGGCCCCCGCACCACTCATGCTAATATATACCGAAGAATGTAGCGTTTTCAGTGGAGGCTTGGACATGAGTGGATAACGATGAAGTTTCATAACACAATGTCTAAACCGTTACAGGGACATGATTGGAACAAGATTTGCATTGCACGATGAAAATGATCCAAATTCTCGAAGACAGTTCTCAATCTACTTTCTATGTATACATGAACTTATATAAATATTGGAAAATAATTCACCCATAGTAGAATTCGAACCTACCATTCTTCAATTAAACCTGAATAGACGGAAATTTTACCATTCTGCTTCTGCTAACCACGACTCTTTTACAGGAGTGACATAGACAACAACCACCAGTGTTGTTGAAATCATCAGGAAAAGTATTTAGGAATATAATATGTATTTGTATGAGTCAGGATTAGGAACGATCACTTCTTCAACAATATCTGAAGGGTAGCTTTTAGGTTGATTCATATTACACGTTCCGCTTAGCTTATAGCCAACGATGCTACATTGGGATTCACCCAAGCGTCGTGGATTTTGAATATTAGATGATAGAAACAAAAAAGGTTTCACTTTCAACGGTGGGGAAAGCGTATGCGTGTTTTCGAAGATGTAAAAAAAATCGTCAGAGTACTAATCTCAGCGTGTCAGATTAAGGTACTTTATATGCCTTACGTGCCTCTGATAATAAATTTTGACAGTTTGCGTGGTGGGGTTGGCCGTACGGAAGAGTTGAAAATGTTAGAAAAAAGTTTTTTCGGGCGTGTTAGATTTTTACAGGATATGTTTATTGGACCTAAAGGAAGCTACTCTTCAAGAGTTTTTGTATTCATTATTAACGTCGTAGATAGGTAATTAAATTCTATACAACTTTTTTATTCGAAGCACTTTTTCACACTTTCAACCGTTTTCGAGCTAGAGGATGATGAGCTCAAGGTAGAATACCAGTCTGATCGGAGGTAACGGTCTAATGCATATTCATCGCCATATATCTCAAAAACGTTTGAACTTACACACATATTCGTCACGCTTACATTGTCAGCATTAGAGAATGTATACTTTTCAACCTGTAATCAACCACATATATCTGGATCTGACACGCTTGAGTATGTACAGGGTGGGCAAATTTCGATGTTTTAGCACTACAGCTTTTAAACCAGAGGAGATAGACAAAATCTGATGCCCCATTCTCGTTCTCTTTTTCTGAGAACCTAACACTAGTAGTAGTAATTTTTCGCCACTTTCTTTTGTTTTCAAGTTATAAGTAAAAAGTGGAAAAATGGCGATATCGAAATAAATTTATATCTCCGCTAATATTGATGATAGAGCTCTGAAATTGAAACATTATACAGGCACTTTTTTACGTAGAATCCATTGGCGTGCTCGCCTTTTTAGCAGGATTTTTAATTACGAAGCTATGACCCAAAGTTATGTTTTTTTAAATGGGAACACTAGTTTTCTGTGCAATTTTTTGAGAGCTTAATTTTTACTGATTTCAAAAATATATAACATCATATGGTATGTATCAATATAAATAATAGAAAATGGTCAAAAACACTTTTTCCCAATATTTTTATGGTTTCAACTTTTGACGAGCACAGAAAAATAGTTTCCTATAACAAAAGCAGTCTCCTTCCGGCAATGTCATTCTTTCTATGCTTTTTACCAATTTTCACAAAATTTGAATCCAGATATATTTCATAAATTTTCATAATAATGAAAGGACTTATAGAAGGAGACAGTGGTAATCATAAGATGCTACATTTTTCTATGCTCATCTAAAGTTGAAATCATAGAAATATTGAGAAAAAAAGTTTTTGACCATTTTCTATTATTTATATTGATACAAACCATACAATGTTATATATTTTCGAAATCAGTAAAAATTAGACTTTCAAAAAATTTCACAGAAAACTAATGTTCCCATTTAAAAAAACATAAGTTTGGGTCATAGCTTCGTAATTAAGAATCCTGCTAAAAGGGCGAGCACGCCACTGGATTCTAGGTAAAAAAGTGCCTGTATAATGTTTCAATTTCAGAGCTCTATCATCAATATTAGCGGAGATATAAATTTATTTCGATATCGCTATTTTTCCACTTTTTGCTTATAACTCGAAAACAAAAGAAAGTGGCCAAAAATGACTACTACTATTGTTAGTTTCTCAGAAAAAGAGAACGAGAATGGGTATCAGATTTTGTGTATCTCCTCTGGTTTAAAAATTGTAGTGCTAAAACATCGAAATTTGCCCACCCTGTACAATGATCGTTTTGTTTTTTGTACTATTCTGACAGGCTGTCCTAGACAATTCTCATCTATACAGGTCTAATTTTTGATAGAGGTACTCTACAGGTTCCAAGGTATCTCCCCTTATATTAATCTCACACGCTCGAGTGAATCCTGAATTTCCCTCTTGGGCTCCCCAACTATTAGTTCAGGAAGATGGAAGGATCATTAGGCGTTGATGGAGGTTGCGTTCATCTTATCAGTCACGATTGTCTCAGTCGTCATCCGCTTCGTGTGTTGTGAATCTCTGGTTACATTCGAATTGATGTGACGTGACACTTTGAGCCTTTCAGTTAGATCAAAACGACGAGAAGAAGGACCCTAAAAATTATCGTTACATTAGTAGTCAATTTTCGTTGTTCCTATTACGTGTCCTTTCTTATAGGAAGTTAATCCTTTAACTTTAGCTGAAAAAAAATCCGCAATTTTCCTGAAGAATTAGAATTACTATTGCATACTAAAGGCAGTAAAATCAACACAAAGTTGTTGAATGTTATATGGAATAATATACAGGGTGTTTTCAAAGGTGAGGTTTTTTTCTTGACAGAAGAAAGAACTCATCAAAATAAGTCGTCTAACCAAAGATTGTCTATATAAAATATTCAAGATGGCTGAGAACAACCCCTAAAAGTTCGACAAAATTTCATTGAATTTCAAGTACGGCACTGTGGAAGGTGACCCCGGCATCGCAAAAACGAAACAAAACATAAACATATGGCTGGACAATGAATGGTTCAGTACCAAGTTCATGGGATTAGATGCATCAGGTCACTTTTGAGAGAATCAAAATTGTTGTATGGTGCAATTTAAGGTGAAAAAAAATGTAGAAAAGTACTCATATTAGTTATGTCGAAAAAGTGCTGTGATGTTTCGCAATTTCATCCCAATTTTACAACGATTGTTGGAATGTTCGAACAAGAAGATTGTGCCCATTGAGAAAAAATTTGTGAATAACTTAGACGAGTTTTATTGGTGAGATTTCGAAGAATTATTCTATTTTTTACTTGGATTTGTGTCCAAAGTCTCTTCTGTTAGTTGGTATCGAAATGGAACGTCATAAAATCGTGTAAGTTACTGAAAAATAATGACAACAATTCAGCAATCCGAAGTTTCCATTTTCATTACCACGTAAATATCGAACGAGCCAATATCCTAAACGAAACCACATGGTCGAATCAGGAGATAATTTTTTTCCCACTGCTTTGCGATAATTCAGCTAAAAAACGTCTAGGGCCGTATTAGGATCTATTTCAGTAATCATTTTCAATATTTTTTTCAACTTTGTCATTTTGAAACTTTTGTATAGGTGATTTTCGGTGAAACGCTTCATTTTGACCAGTCCTACCTTCTGTTGAAAAAAAAAGCCTTGCCTTCAAATACACCCTGTGTATAATAATAAAAATAAACATCAGCTTCCATGTTGATTTTCAATCGGATCAAACTAATTTTTTCCGGCTGGAGTTGAAATCACGGTCCTAGAATCGAAAAGTATTATTCTTATTCTAAATCCCTAACACAACAGTTGCGAATTTTTTGAAAAAGGTTTCTCGCTCTCGGGATGGGACTCAGAGTAATCACCCAAGCTATAAATTCGAATCTTCATCACTCATCATAACCTGACGAGAATGTTTCGTAGGTGAGAAGCAACAAATAAGCGCAGTTTTTATTTCCGCTTTCACCTGCCCTTTGTGCGAAATAACAAACATTCTCACGACTAACTGCGGTTATATTCTCGCTCTTGACAGCTGTAATGAATAAAAATGTACGGGCATATGTAAAGGGTTCATGAATAGCAGGGCCAGAACAGTCTGAAACAGATCACAGACTCGTTTTTCCACTTCAAATGGTGTGACCGTCGGCACTATCACGTGACATAACCTATAACAGACGCGCACACACGGAACTCGCTTTCGTAAATGAGCCCAACTCACGCAAAGTTTTTGATCTAGACAGGCGACATCGAAGGCATTTTCACGAGTGTCGTAGCCGGTAGCCGATTTCAGATAAATATGATTTCGCATTGGATCGTTCAAAATTCATAACATGTTAAATAAAAGTGGAAAAACACGAATGATATTAATGGGAAAAGCAAATATTTCTGAAGCTTTTCATGGGTTTCCTCCCTCGATATCAAAAACATGAGGAATTATGATAAAAATTGTAAAGAATGAAATTTATTGATATTTTGGTGGATAACAACTTGACCTGTTCATGTAGTCATGTCTTTTGGGAAAACAGGCAAATAAGAAAATTACCCATTTTTTCAGGGTGTAATATTATACAGGGTGTATTTGAAGATAAGGCTTTTTTTCAACAGAAGGTAGAACTGGTCAAAATGAAGCGTTTAACCAAAAATCTCCTATATAAAACTTTCAAAATGACAAAGTTGAAAATGATTACTGAATTATAATACAACCCTAGACCGTTTGTTGGCTGAATTATCGTAAAGCAGTGGGAAAAAACTTATCTCCTGATTCGACCATGTGGTTTCGTTAAGGATATTGGCTCGTTCGATATTTACGTGGTAATGAAAATGACAACTTAGGATTGCCAAACTGTTCTCATTGTTCTTTAGTAACTTACACGATTTTTTGAAATGGCACATTTCAATACCAACTGACAGAAGAGACTTAGGACACAAATGTGAAAAATAGAATAATGCTTCAAAATCTCACCAATAAAATTCGTCTAAATTATTCATGAATATTTTTTACAATGGGCATCACAATCTCCTTGTTCGAACATTCCAACAATCGTCGTAAACATGGGATGAAATGGGGAAACATCACAGCACTTTTTCAACATAACTAATATAAGTACTCGTATAAGTACTTTCAAGAAACTATCTCGACTTTCTACATTTTTTTTTAACCCTAAATTGCACGATATAACAATTATGATTCTCTCAAAAGTGACCTGATGCATCTAATCCGATGAACTTGGTACTGAATTATTCATTGTCCAGCCATATGTTTATGTTTTGTTTCGTTTTTGCTATGCCGGACTCACCTTCCATCTCAGCCATCATGGATATTTTATACAGACAATTTTTGGTTAAACGAATTATTTTGATGAGCTCTACCTTCCGTCAAAAAAAAAAACCTCAACTTTGAAAATACCCTATACAAAAAGTTGACAGGACGAGTTTCCCTACTGCGGCCAAAAATGTTATTATCATACTATTTCTTCATTATTATGTCTTGAGGATGATGCACTGAAATTTTATAGTTGATTGAATTTTTTCTTTTTTTTCCACTTGTTGTTTCGCTTTCTCATTGACTATACATTGTTCATTTAACAGGATGAATAAATATTATTATACTATTACTCTAACTTCTACTTTTACTACTATACTCATTCAACTTAGGAATAACATTGGAATAGATGATTTATTGTCAAGAGTTCTACCTCCTGTGAAAAAAGCTCACCTCTGAAAGAACTCTGTATTTGGCAGAAGATTCGACCGTCAAGGAAACACATTTTCTATTGAGTTTTTTCGAATTGGACTCGTTTAAGAAAATGTCATTTCAAGATGAATAATCTAAGAAATGCCTATTGGCTATTGAATTGGAATAATGAATTGATAAGTCATATGAAATATTACGAAAAATAAAGGCTATACTGAGATTTTCGACCAAGTTATCGGCAGATTTCTTTGCATAAAATTAAGTAGGCAGTTGGTAGATGCCTCAGTCAGTACGCATCTCGTATTTTTACTTCATTCATAATATCTGTTCAACGTCTATGTCATTCGAATAATTTTTCTCTCCATTATTTTGTCAGGTTACCTCAACTTGGAGAATTGTCTTTTCAGGAATGAAATATCATACAGACATTGCTGAAAATTGGACAAGCTGCTCAAATATTTATTCGTCGCTACAAAAAACCGGCCAACACAGAATTATGAGCGCGACGCTGTTTTTATATTGAATTTACAGTGTTTTTCCCGATTAGATCTTTATTAGATTTTATCAGGCTCGAGGGAAATTTTCCCAAAACCGAGTTCTGCAAGTTCGAGTGAAAAATTGTAGATTATGGCATTTAGCACAAAACAAAATTGTTATTTGTAGCGGATATTGTTTTTTTAATTAACAGATTAAGAAAGTTTTGCACCCACCAACAAGAAATAATGAACGAAATTAATTCATATGATAACACCTGCCGATAATCAAATCGAACTAACAAACTACCATCACTCAGAGTATTAACTGAAATTCCATTTCGTCGACAAAGAGTAGATGCTGACCATCGTTTCGGTCTCATTTGACCTCATCAGAACAACATAACTCCTTCGTCAACGAAACTGGAATTAATTGCCGACTGACAGCAATAATGTCACAAATTCGAAAACAATCCCCTCAAAAAACGTATTATAATAATAATATAATCAAAAACGATAATACATTTTGAAAGATAAAGGGTGTAAAGCAAAGGAATTGTAAAAGAATACAGAATCATCAATCAAAGTTAGTGACAGTAGTTGCTGTAGCACGCCAGATGATTATTATAATGGAAAGGGACAATAAAATATTATAACTCGTATACACTCAGATAGAAATGTAGCGTTTATTTCACGAGAGCTTCGCCACCAATTCTCCAAACAACTATTTGTATCGACGTAAGATTATCATCGTTGCATTAACATTTATGTCCTCTATAGAACATGAACATAGCACCGTTGCACGTTACCAATTACCTCAGAACCAGGATCTAGCTTTATAAACTGATTATACGAGTATACCGATAACACTATCATTTCGGAATATTGACTTGGTAATTGGATAATGTAGAGATATTGAACTATTAGTTATTCTCCGTTAACATTAGGTACGCCGAAAAGGGTTAACTTTGTAACTGCCCAGGCATTTCATTTTTCATCACTAGATAGATTATTATAGGAAGAGAGAATATTATATTGAACGTTATATAATGTTAGTAACAAAAACGAAACTTATATATACATACGTGAGATGAACAAGAGTTTGAGGAGCAAATGAATTGTTTAGTTTATTTAGCTATTTCCGAGTATTACGCATCGACTCATTGCGAATCAGCATAGAAGTCATTAATAAAAATAATATTTGACATAATATAACTTAAAAAAAAATTGTCATCAAGTTGATATTTCGTGTGTGAACGTAATTCTCAGCTTTTGCTGCACTATTTGCCAGGTGAAGTGTCAAGTTAGCTTACTGAATTGTTGTTGCATTAAAATTATTAGCAAATAATGAAGATGGTTTTTACGAACGTTCAAAAAGCATGTACTATTGAATCCTACTTCAAAATTGGGGAGAGAATAGAAAGAGAGAGGAAATATTCTATTCACACATGTTCAAGCGACTTCATAGACTATCTTCCAGAGTACTGTTCCCACTGTTTACGTTTTCCGTGAAATAGGTATGCTTAAACAAAAAAGGGAGTGGTTGACCAGAGAAGAAATCCTCAGAGTTATTGGGCAATGTTGAAAATATGATGACAGAATTTCCACGAATTCTCTGTTCGGGTTTAATCTGAACTGGTTGGAATCTCCATTAGCATATGCCACACGATTTTTAAAAAGAGACATCAATTTTTTTCCATAAAGATTGATATGTTATCAGAAAATTGAATTGAAAAGGAGCTACCCTTGAAACGCGTGAGATTGTTATGCATCAGTCAGAGGCAAACTGTGGGAGCTATTTTCTTTGATAAACTTCAACAGCAGAACGTTATGAAAGAGAAATTATCATGCCTTTTTGTTGTAAAATTGAATTTTGATAAATTGTCCAATAGCTATCTTCAACAGCTGTAAGTGTTACCTACTTTAAGGAATGTTCTTCAGGATTGGCTCTTAAGCCCTCATCCTCATACCGAACATGAATATAGTGAATGATCGTGTTATTTTACACTGCGTGATTTTTTCCTGGGCTCTCACTTGAAGAATTCCATTTTTCAAATATTTATACTTGAAACATAGATAAAAATTCATAAAATCAACAATTTTGTTCAATTTCCTTAACGTTGCGAATATGTCATGCAACTACAAATTATTGCACTATCCTAATTTAGTGTTCTTATCTTAGTTTTAGTATTGACCACGTCAATTCTATATTTATAGAGAATTAAACATATTAAAATTTTTACTGTGATTTATTCATATCACTGAAATAAGGTAATAGTATATAACATTACTAGCAAGGTTAGAGGGTTTTTACTGGCGAATGGAGGATATAACTCCTCTTTGGGCCAGTAAAACCCGTTACCTTGCGTGTATTGTTTTATATTTTATTTGTTTCTCATTCGTAAAAAGGTTAGATAAATTCCAAAAAAATCTCAATAATTTGTCACAAATGTCGTAAGCTATGGAAGCGTTGCCATGAACATGTCTGTTTATTTTTCTTTACATTTGTTTTGGCGAAAGCGAAAATGAATGTACCAAAAGAAATTATTGAGGCAGCCAGCAGTGTAGCTTCAAGTTTATTACCTGCAAAATCAGCTTCAAGGTACGAGCGAGAATACGACGACTTCAAAAAGTGGCAAAAAATGAGCGTTATACGCCAAAAAAGGCCAAGGTATTAAGTAAAGAAGAGGCTGAACAATTTCTTCTACATGCTCCTGATGACCAGTGGTTGCTGGCGAAAATTGTAACAATATTTGGGATTTTTGGATGTTGTCGATGACGAAATTCTCTCCTTAAACATGAATGATGTAGAAGATATGGGAAAATACGTTATTGTAACATTGCGGCAAACAAAAAATTTATCAACAAGAAGATTCACCATAACCGATGATGGCTGCAGCTAAAAGCTCTGCATGTTATACAGAAAATATGTAAATTTTCGGCCAGCTGGAACAGAAAGCCTAAGATTTTTTTTGACATACCGACATGGAAAGTGCATTTCCCTTAATGCTGGTCAGCACACTATTGGTGGTGTCCCAAAGCAAATAGCGAAATATTTAGGTTTAAAAGACCCAGAGTTATACACCGGCCACTCTTTTCGCAGAACTGGAGACACTATGGTTGCGGATTCGGGTGGAGATATTTTAGCACCAAAGCGTGCAGGAGGGTGGAAGAGCACCGAAATTGCGATGAGTTATGTCGATGATTCGGTCAACAAAAAAATCGAAATGTCTAGCAAATTATTTGGTAGTAAGGAGAGTACAAATGTTCTGCAGTCCTCGAGTTCAGCAGTTTCTGAGTGAACAGATGGTTCATCCCATACAGCACATGACGTCCAATGGACGTCCATTTTATATCCAAATGAAGTACAAACGTCCACGGACCTTAAATGGAAGTCCAATGGATGTACATTTCTGGACATTTACTGTACGTTCATAAATGGACGTTTTATGGATGTCCATTGTACTTTAAATAAGGGATGTTGGACCAACATCCATATACGTCCCTTATTGGACATCCTCTGGATATTCAAATCTGGATCTTAATTGTACAATCAGAAATTGTACGTTAGTGTACGTCCATTCAACGTACAATTTTGGATCAACGTGAATTATCCATGAATGTACATCTTTTGGATGTTCGGATCTGGATACAAATATGTACTTTCAGAAATTGTACTTTTCTGTACGACAACTGGATGTATCATTTTCTACTATCTATAATTATTCATTTCTCAACATTCGTAGGATGTACATTTCTGGACATTTACTGTACGTTCAAAAATGGACGTTTTATGGATGTCCATTGTACTTTAAATAAGGGATGTTGGACAAACATCCATATACGTCCCTTATTGGACATCCTATGGATATACAAATTTGGATATTAATTGTACTATCAGAAATTGTACGTTAGTGTACGTCCATTCAACGTACAATTTTGGATCAACGTGAATTATCCATGAATGTACATCTTTTGGATGTTCGGATCTGGATATAAATATGTACTTCCAGAAATTGTACTTTTCTGTACGACAACTGGATGTATCATTTTCTAGTATCTATAATTACACATTTCTCAACATTCGTAGGATGTACATTTCTGGACATTTACTGTACGTTCAAAAATGGACGTTTTATGGATGTCCATTGTACTTTAAATAAGGGATGTTGGACACACATCCATATACACGTCCCTTATTGGACATCCCTGGATATACAAATCTGGATC
Source organism: Coccinella septempunctata (assembly GCF_907165205.1). Taxonomy (NCBI): domain Eukaryota; kingdom Metazoa; phylum Arthropoda; class Insecta; order Coleoptera; family Coccinellidae; genus Coccinella; species Coccinella septempunctata. The sequence goes on along the minus strand of NC_058189.1, from coordinate 14,802,325 downwards.
TTAATTGTACTATCAGAAATTGGTACGTTAGTGTACGTCCATTCAACGTACAATTTTCGATCAACGTGAATTATCCATCTTTTGGATGTTCGGATCTGGATATAAATATGTACTTCCAGAAATTGTACTTTTCTGTACAACAACTGGATGTATCATTTTCTAGTATCTATAATTATTCATTTCACAACATTCGTAGGATGTACATTTCTGGACATTAACTGTACTCTCAAAAATGGACGTTTTATGAATGTCCATTGTACTTTAAATAAGGGATGTTGGAAATAACAGGAATGTGTATGCAAGGATATACCCTTGTATTGCTGCCATGTCGGTCTCGGCTCTTATTGAGAGTAGGTACATACTGACTGTGTTGAAACCCAGATGTTCCGCCCTCTCATAATTATTCCTTTTTTTACTCTGGAACTTTCGTCCCTAAGACCGAAACATTTATTTTTTGAGTTTCATTTCAGTAACACACAGCGAAATATTGAATCAGAACAGTATATCTAAGAGAAACTCATTAATCTGTAATCAGTGGATTTTGAAGTGGACTCGACATATTTTGTAAATTTGTGAATATTTTGGCTTTAGCTTGTTGAACTACATTTGAGGTATAGTGTCTAGTTCTAGTTCCAGTGTGTGGTGCATATATTTGATAGAAACGAGGTGAGTCAAAGTTTTTATTCTTGAGGGAAGTGGCAAATTTACGTGTAGAGAGAAAAATATAATCTAATGGGTAGAAATGTTGAAGGAATTGAATGTTGAATGCTTATACGAACCACGAATGTTCATCTCTGTTTCATGTCAATTTGATGATTTCATTAGTTATAATTATATTCATACTATCGTAAAAAATATATTTTTGTCTTTTCACAACCATGAATAACTATTATTTGGTAGGGGGACAACAATATAAGAATATGAAACGGAATTACGAGAAAACA